>NC_090923.1:1030347914-1031673348 GCF_040938575.1 Ambystoma mexicanum
CACCCCCAATACCTGATTAATCGCTTCTCGAATCCCAGCCCAATACTTCGCAATTGCCGGGCACTCCCACCAAATAGGCTCCCAAGAGCCCTCAGCACCACATTCTCTCCAGCCTAGGGGGGATGCACCAGGATAGATTCTATCAAGCTTGGTAGGGGTCAAATGCCACTGGGTAAGAAGCTTCAGCCACATCTCCCTTATTTGTAGAGATCTAGACAGCTTGGGTATCTGTCTCCACAACCATCCCCACTCCTCTTCTCCTAGGGAAGTTCCGGTGGCGGACTCCCAAGCCTTCACATAGGCCCGCACTGGAGGATCCTCACCAGCCTTCATAAGCCTGCACAAGCCCGCAATCAGATGCTTATCCCCTGATTCCCTACTGAGGAACTTTTCGAAGGGGGTGAGTTGTCGGGTCGTCACTTGCTTTACCGAGGAGTGACTGAGCCAATGCCTTAATTGTCAGTAACGGAATCTTTCTCCCTCTCCCACCGTAAAGTCTATCTTACACTGGTCGAAGGGCTTAACCTGCCCCCCCCATACATATCCCGCACCACCCTACATCCCCCCCGGAGCCATGCATGAAAGACAGATGTATTGTGACCCGGGGTAAACTGCGGATTACCGAAAAGAGGCGTATAGGGGGATGGATACGTTGTTAAGTGGGCCTGTTGCACCTCCGGTACGGCCCACCAGGGCCAGGATCGCGCTACAGTACATCCTATGTGGCCTGTCCTGCTTCGGCTTCCACAGGACTCCTTCAAGATCCTCTCCCATTATCGCCTGATCCATAGCCTGCCATATTTTACCCCTATCGTCCTTCTGCCAGTCCCGAAGTAGCCTGAGCTGTGCCGCCCTATAATAAAACCTAAAGTCAGGTAACCCCAGGCCCCCCCGGTCCGTAGGGGTTCGCATCACCTTGAGCGCTACCTATGGGGGTTTGTTAGCCCACACAAACCTGTTAGTGATCTTGTTCAGGGACCTGAAAAAAGATGGGAGGACATGCACCGGCAAGACGGCGAAATTATACAAGAGCCTTGGAAGGACTGTCATTTTTAGGGTGTTGATACGTCCTAACCATGAGATCGCCAAGGGCCCCCAGTCTATTAGCTTATTCTTAAGTTTCTCCAGTAAGGGCGGGTAATTTGCATGATAGAGGTATTCCAATTTTGAGGTCAATTCTATTCCCAGGTAGGTAATGGAGCAGTCCACCCATCTATAATAATAATTAATAATAATTAATAATAATTTGGCACTTATATAGTGCTACGAACCCTCAGGTATCTGAGCGCTTCACGGTGTGTGCTGCTTATTTATTGACCTCGGAAGGATGAAAGGCTGAGTTTGGCCCCGCCAGGATTCGAACCTGCGTTAGCAGGCTCTAGCACGGATGTCAAAGCAAGCGTTCTACTCGCTGTGCCACTTGACCGGCTAAGGGAGAGGTGGCCTTCAGGTTGCATAATGCTGGGGTCGATAGAGTGAGATTGAGAATTTCGGTTTTGTAGGGATTAACTTTCAGGCCGCCACGCTCCCAAACCGTGCCAGTTCCACCTCGAGAGCGGGAATGGCCGTGCTTGGACATGAAAGAGAAAGTATCACATTGTCAGAAAAGGCTGCGATTTTATGTGGTTCCCCTTCGAAGGGGATTCCTGTTATTAGGTGGTTAGAGCGTACCGCTTGGAGGAACGGTTCCAAATGGAGCGCATACAAAATCGGGGAGAGCGGGCATCCCTGTTTGGTACCCCTTCCAACAGGTATCGACTCCGACAGATGAGCGTTCACCACCAGCGCGAGGGTCGGACTTCTGTAATTGGCACTGATCTTGTCCATGAATTTAAGGCCAAAACCTATCCGCAGCATAGCCGCGAAAAGGGATCCCCACTCCACCCGATCAAACGCTTTCCCTGCATCTATTGCCTTGAGAAGAGCGGGGATTTCTCTTTTATGGACCTTCTCTACCAGATGGGCCAGCCTCCTGACGTTATCGTTAGTTTGTCGCCTTCTAACAAATTCCAATTAATCCGGGAGGACCAGCTTCATGACCAGATGGTCTAGCCTCTTAGCTAAAATCTTCGCATGAATTTTAGAATCAACATTGATTAAAGCTATGGGATGATAGGAGGTGCATTCCGTTGGGTCTTTACCCTTTTTATGTATAAGAACAACTTTCGCCTCCTCCATGGATTTAATGACTGCGCTGTCCCTACCCATTTGATAGAATAATTTGGTTAGTATGGGAGTAAGGGCTTCCTTATGGTGCTTATAGAATTCTGCCACGTAGCCGCCCGGACCCGGGGACTTAAGGGTGGGCAACTCTCTTATCGTGTCCCTTACTTCGTCTGAGATATCCCTTTCCAAAGCTTCGCTCTCTTCCTGCGTTATGGAGGGTAACTGCACCTTACCTAGGTACTTCAGCTGATCCGCCTGCTCCGGGGAATCAGATGAGTATAGGGCGGAATAGAAATGCGTGAATTCGGTCAGGATTTCCTCAGTCTTGGTAGTAGTACCCCCCTCCCGCATCTTAATCCTGGTTATTATTTTTCCTGCCTGCTCCTTGCGGAGCATCCTCGAGAGCAGTCGGTCAGCCTTGTTGGCTTTAATGTAATATTTCTGCCAAAGATACAACAGATTTTGGCCATTATCCCCCTTAAAGCTTCCTGTAGGCGCGCCTCCTCTAATCTCAGCTCTCTATCACGTCTCGCCTTTCCTCCTATAATGGAACCCCGCAGGATGGCCTTAAAAGCATCCCACCGGACATGTGGCATTGTGTCCCCTTCAGGATTCTCAACAAAGAAGCAAGCTATTTCCTCCTCAATTTCGCAGGCCACTACAGGAACTTTGAAGAGGAGAAACAGGGTAGTGCCATTTCCACAGCCCTTCTGGTCTGACAGCCGCCCTCAAGGATATGGACAGGGGGGCATGGTCCGACAACGTCGTAGAGCCCAACGAGATGACCAACACCCTCCCCAGCAGGTTAAGTGATATCCAGATATAGTAAATTCTCGAATGAGAGCGAAGGACATGAGAGTAAAAGGTATGCCCCCCGTTTTCTCCCCGCACCTCCCGCCAGGTGTCTACTAGGGCCAGATTGGTGATTTTCTCCTTCAGGCCCTGGGAAGGATTCCCCTGTGGGTCCCCCCCTCCCGGGAATCGATCCTTCACTGGGTCCCATGCCAAATTGAAGTCACCAGTAAGAACTATTGGGGACCTAGCAAACTTCTCTAACTTCAACAGGGCCTCTTGGAGGAAACTGTCCTTCGCAGAATTAGGGGCGTATAATGTTGCCACCGTAAGTTGGGATTCATTACCCTCAAGCGAAACCCCTAGGAACCTCCCCTGGTCATCCGCTGTCTTCCCCGCTATCGTAGGTCCAGCCCATTCCTAAGGGCCAGCAGGACTCCTGCTTTCTTTACTGTTTGCGTCGCCTGCAGCACCCTGGTATAGCCCCAAAACCTGACCCTTCCCCTGTCAGCCATTCTAATATGGGTCTCCTGAAGCGTGACAATGTCTGGCCTTTCTCGCCTGATGTAGCGCTCCACCTTCTTACGCTTGATCGGCGAGTTTAGGGCGTTGAGGTTGAGAGATAGTATCGTCAACGTGTGCTGAGTAGACATATCGGCTCAATAAACCAGAGAAAAATGTATGCCACTGAGGTCAGTGGAGCGGGTGGCATTCGCTAGGTGGTCTTTCGTTTTCTAATGCTCTGCAGAGCCCCTGTATGCCTTATTGACCCGTACCTCTCCCAGACCTCCCCCTCTCTGACTCTCCCCCCATTCCTTCCCTGTGGGAGTGTGGGACGACTGACCTCGGCCCCCCTCGAATTAAACCCTTGAGAGTCGTCCCATCGAGTGCTCCCCAAGAATTCCAACGCGGGATATCCCAATCCCTTTCCAAGACGCCAGTTCCCGGCCTCCCCCCTGCCCTCCAGAACCCGCACCAAGTTAAGCACATGAAACCGGCCTAAACTGTTGAACTTTCTCTGCTGTTGTGCTCACCCCAGGCATCACATTTCTGCCCTCCTGGGCTTTGTACATGGTGAGAAATCAGCTCTGCGACCCCTGATCACCCCCCGGATGCTGATTCTTCGGGAGAGACTGGGTCGCCTTTTTCTTAGACTTCTTGGACCGGCCGTGGACCACTCCCAATCCTTCCAAACAGCTTTATGGGGTGACGGCTGGGGCGATGGCGGCGGGGCCTCATCTTCAAGGCCCAACAGGGCAAGACAGTGGTCACATGTGGTAATCCTGTGAGCAGACCCTCGCCATTCAAAAGACAATCCAAAGGGGTGAAGCCATCTGTAACGCATCCCTTGTGGTCTGAGATGGGAAAGGACTGGGCCCATTCTCCGTCGTTTGTTTAACGTTACTTGTGCCAGGTCCTGATATAACGCGATCTCCGTTCCATTATAGGTGATACGTCCAGCCTTCCGGGCTGCTGCTAGGATTCGCTCCTTCACCGTGTAGCTATGCATTGCAACCAGGATATCCCGGGGCCTAGCACCCGGGTCCCTACGTTCAGTTTTCCTTGCATCCTCAGTAATGTCCTGGATCGTCCTCTCATTTGTATCGACCCTTTCCTCTATCTTGTTAATGTCCCTTTTGATCTCCTGGAGGCCTTCCGCCAGATCCTCCCTGAAGGCGTCCATTTGCCTTTGTCCCGCCATGGTGATCTTAGCCACTATGTCGGCTAGCAGGAGCTTCAGCGCTGCCTGGGTGATCAGTTGATCCAGCGCTTTCACATCCGCCGGAGGGTCCGTTGATGCTAGTTGGGTCTCCTCTGTATCCTTGACCCATAGCTTAGTGAGAGCATTGTCCTGCGGTCTCCTAGGGGGCCTTTGAGGTACCTGGGGATCCCTGGCCTTGTTCTTAGACATGCTGCCGGGTGCTCCTGGTGACATGATCAGCAGCTGGGGATCCAGACCCCCCGCAAGGCCAGACGGGTGTCAACAAGGGCCGTTCCGAGCTGCCCAGGCTCCAGGACCCCTGTAGGCCCAGCTCGATATAGATTGATGCAGTTCCAAGGAGCCGAGGGTCTGATGCTCCCCACTGTGCCCGCCACACCTCCACGGGGCTCGCTGCGGTCCGGATGAGTGGAGGACCACAAATTATGGTGCTAGGATGAGGCTGACTGGAGCACCCAAAGAACTATGAGGCTGAGCAGGAACCACCAGGCCACCCCAGCCGTTTTCGGATCGTGTATCTCCCTGCACCAACCAGTTCAAGCAAAACAAAAAAAAACAAAAAAAAGAAATAAGGAAAGGTGGCGGCCCTGGGAACCCGCAGCGTCAGCAGCAAGAAGACGAGTGGCGGGGAGCAGGCAGATCCGAAGTTGAAGAGGTGCATGCAAAAAAACGTTATTGCTGCCCGGGGCGGAGGGGCAGCCCCCACTCCCCCCACCGCCTTGGTGAGTGTACCTGTGCTTCTGGTCCCAGGGGGGCCCGACAGCCTCCCCCGCCCCCTCTCTGCCGGCTGCTCCAAGTCCCGTCAGCTAACCGGGGATGGGCAGGACCGCCGCGGGCCACCTTCTCGGCCCCTCCGCTCTGCCCCGATGTCAGCGGCTGCCTGGGGCCCCAGCCCAGTGCAGAGGCAAGGAGGAGCCTCCCAAGACCACCTCTCCCTGCCTCTACAGAGGCACGGACCGCCTCGCAATCCCAGCGGGCGGTGGGGCGATGGGCTCCCCCTGCCCCGCAGCCGGTGCATCCCAGGCATGTGGCAGTCGCTGTGCTCCGATTCCCGCCGGAGCGCCTCGCGGACACAGGCCGCTGATGATCATTGCTCGGCCCTCCGTGCACCACCGGAAAAGGCACTGACAGCCCAGATTTGCTCCTCTGCTGCTGGGGACCCCCGTCCCTTTGTTCCGTCACCTGGGGTGGGCTGCGCCGGTGAAAAAACGAAGGAGTCGGGTCTCGGGGGCTGGAGGTCAGTGGCCGCGGTGTTCAGAGCATCACGGCCATCTTGGAATCAAGAGGTAGTATGGTTTTGCGGCATGGAGGGTAATTGTCAACTTCAGGTGGACCAGATGGCCCTTGCCGGTCATTGATATCAACTGTTTTTAATGTAGCGTTAATTACCACTTTCAGGTGGAGGGCAGGGGCGCTAACGGGCCTCCATCATGGGTTAGGTAAGCACAAGCGCAGCATTCCAGCCCTAGGCATCCATGAAAGTGATATTTATCGCTATTAGCACTCAGAGCAGTAGATCTGTAGTGGTTCATACTGGATGGAAGTATTGATCACTACTTTGTGTAAACTTCTAGTTAGTTCTGTGTATTCATTATGTAAGAGGAAATAAAGTAAGCGACTAAGCATAGTGGATGGTATAACAGGCAGAGAACTATGCAAAGTAGGTGGAATATTGTAGTTTTGCGGCCATTTCACTTTTAGGGAAGTTGGCATGAAGCAAAAGGGTGAAACGATCGGATGACAAGGAATTTGATATAAACTCATGGCTTGAGCACACGTTGCACATATTATGTAGCCAGTAGGTCACAGAACTAGGTTTGCCATCAAAAGCATTTGGCCATGTGATCATGTACATTTTCAAAATTGTTCAATTGTCAATATAATGCACTTTCATAGTTGACACTATGAGATTTAGATACAATTGCGTACACTTTACTGAGAAACAGGTAGACGATGCTGTGTCTCACTACTGTAATTATGCATTATTTAAAAACTTTACTTTTAGCAAAGGAATTGCAGGACTGTCTTTGAAGAAATCACACATACTGGTCTCTGCCAGACAGGATATAGTTAACTTAATGAAAGTCTAATACAGATTGCTTCTGGTTTGCAATTATATGAAAAAAAGAGAATGTTTCTTGCCTAGCACTCCCACACAGGACTTTGGCAATTGTAACAGTGGAGATTATTTCTGCTGCAGTATCTCCCTTTAGACTCTTTGCACTTGCAGTGAACAGATAAAAGAGGGTGGAGGGAGCCCCTAGGGAAAGAGAGGAATGCCGGGGCGAGCTGTGCTTTCATTGAACAAGATCATTTAGATAGCTGGCTTTGCTACACAAGTGTCAATTTAATATGCAAACCTACAGAATTGCATAGCAAATTTCTATGCGACACTGCTAATTTTATGCCTTTCTTCCATATAGAATGTCTCCCTCTGAGAGCCGAGTCAGTGTGCCTCTCTGCAAATATATCTCCCTACTCCTCATCACCTAGTGCTAAGAGTACCAGTTCTTTATTGAGGGTAACCTTTTCCTGGCTCTACGCCTCCACTGCAGCGTGTATCAATGTCAGTCCTATCCGGTAATCAAAGACCAGAGCACAATGCCTCGGGCCGATGGGGTATCACCTACTCCAATGCCTCTAGGCTCCGATTACTGCCTAAGGATAGCTGATTTCTCACTCTGCCCGGAGAGTAGGACATTGGAGCACTTTGCGGCTGTACTTCTTAGATTGCTTGTCAAAACTGAGGCAAGCACACACTACACAATCCGAGCTCGCGTGCCCATGCAGCAGGATGGGAATGATCTCACATTTATGCAGGGTGCTGAGGGATGTATGTCTATTTGCCACGTGGCTGAGAAGTGGCCTGGCTCTGATTACAACGTCAGAGCTGAGCGTGCCTGTGCCTGATTTCACTGTGCGCAGTGAAAGGTCTCTCCTTGATTACATTATGGCAGGTGGGCAGTCTGTCTCTGACAACACTATGGGAAATCAGGTGTCCGTCTCTAGGTACAATGCATGCATTTTGAACAGAATGAGGCTCTTCTTCTATAACAATGTTATTTGGTGGCAGGGGCCCATTACATTTACACTGTAACGTAACCGGGTCTCGGCTGCCAAATTTTCATAAATTGCACTGCGGGGTGCAAATGTAAAGGGCAAAAGGCATGTACGCTGCCTTTTGCCCTTCACAGTTGCCCTCCACAGTGCAAAGTGTGTACGCGCTGCCTGGCATGCTGGCATGACAGGCAGCTTTTACTTTTTATTGTGAGCACCGCTTGCCAAGCTCGCATGCCAAGCAGTTCTCACAATTGAAATTAAACCCTCCTAGGCATGCTCGCATGTCAGGGATGGTTTTATTTAAATTGGGACCGCTGCTTACCATGAGCGCATGATAAGCAGTGCTCCCAGCTCAGGGAGGGTTTCATTTCAACTGTACACAGAGCGTGTCCAATGGTTCCTTTTTGGGGGGGTGCCTGCTTTTTGTTGATGAATATTGCAGTTGGACCCCGTGGGCATCTCGAGCGTTTGCTCCGGAATGAAAATCCATGCCGGTGCAAATGCTGGAGCATTTGTATCGTGGTGCGCGGAAAGGCAATTGCGCTCCGCCCCTCCTCTCTGCCGTAAAAATGAATCAAAATGAGCGGTAGCTTGAATGCAAGGTGTTAAAGCCTTAATCCATGCTTTTACTCCTTGTATTCACGTTACGGCTCTAGAGCCCCAATGTGAGCTCTGGTTTCCCAGATTGCACCATTGGAGGCCAGGGACCTGTCCCAGATCCCTATGTGGGACGTGGGGGCATGTCCCAGATCTCTGTGGGGGATGAGGGACATGTCCCTATTCGCTGGGAGAATAGAATTGGAACGAATTACTGTTATTATTAGGGTATTTGTCGAGCACAGGCCTAGCCGCGTGACACAACAGAGTGCTTTACAATCAGAGGGAGAAGAATAAGGTTAGGGAGCAGAGGAACAGGGGAATGCGGATATAACAACTGTGGCTCTTAAAGTTGACTTGCAGCTCTTTGCAAAATGAGACCGCCCAAACCCGGCCTTGAAGCTCGTCTCTGGGTAGCACAGGTCGAACTTGTGACTTGCTTTGGAATGCAGACATTAAAAAAAAAATCACAATGCAATACATTGATTGCTAAAAGAGCTGAATTTATTAAACAAAGAACATTGTTGACTTATTTCGTCAGAAAATGGTCACTGATGAAGCCAGAGCAAATCAGATTAAGTGTCAAAACTGTCAAAACCTCAAAGATAAGAACACCTCAAAAATAATTTGCAACAAAGCTAAGTGTCCACCCGAGGGCCCCACTGGGCTGTGCTCCGCACAAAGGCTGAAAGTACTGAGAGGAAGTTGTCAGCCTTGGTGAGGAGTAGGTCAGGCGAGTAACTGGATGATAACTAGGTTACTTTGGATTATCCTAGATTTTGCTGGTGCTGCCTTCATGGGTGTTTGTTTGCTCTTGAGGCTGTACAAAGCTTTAGCAGTACTTAAATAAGAAAAGGTTTAAACACTGGTTTGTTAGGCGCTCCTGACGTGGTTTATTGACATTTTTTTAAAGAATGTCTGTTGTTTTGACAGATGCTTTGAACATAAAGGTCAGAAGTTGTTTAAAGAATGTCTGTTGTTTTGACAGATGCTTTGAACATAAAGATCATATTTAAAGTCCTCAATACGTGTTTCCCCACTTTAATTGCAGTGGTTCTTCAGGAGGTAAAATAAAATGTTCAGAACGTGTTCAATGAAAGTTCGCAGAATGTCAGATGACATTCTTATTAGTTAAATCTATGGTCCAGGAATCTTGAAATTATGGAGCAGTCCCCGGATTTCTCCAAAAGGTGGATGCTGCTGGATGCATGGTTTCGCTGGATCTGCTCCTTTGAGAGGAAGTTGGTCATTAGAAGACTCACTCCTACGCCAATTAACAATAAGGGGTGTGCAGTGGTGATCTTGCAACAATGAACAATGAAACCTGCCTGTCCTTAATAAGGACAAAACAGATGCACTTCACATTTTTAAGAAGTCGTTTCTTGTAGCTCAAGCTTGCCCAGATGATAAATTGAACACGAGAAAAACCATTGAGCAGTTTTTGCTCAATCCTCGCTCAGAACTCCCTGTGGACTCCAGTTGAGGTTAGAGAGCCCTTGGCGGCCATTGTCCAGTTTTCATTGGGCATGGGCTACAGCTCTGAGCATCGTGAAGCGTTTCTGCGATTACATGGAGACCCCAAGAATGGTCCTTCTGAATACTTGTGTATCCTCCGCCCTCTCACTTTGAGGATCTGACACACTGCTACCATGCGCTACTTTCAGCAAATAGGACTCAAACGGCAAAGCAGACTCGGGTCCGGGAACAGGAATTCAGAATGACCCGGATCGGGAACATCTGGCGGCAACGGACAATTTAGTGCACTTTACCACAGCATTTTCTATGGGGTTGGAGGGCAGACATATGCTCCATGATCGACAACTCGAAACCTATTGCTCTCCTTTCCATCTACCCCCAAAATCTATCACAGAAAAATATGCCAAGTTGACCCTCTGACCATTGCGGTCAATCAGCTATGGCTGGATGTAGAGATACAAATGCCCGTTCCAGCGAGCACGACAGCCCTTCTTAGTTGGGGGGCAGAAAGTCTCCTTATGTCTTTAGAGGGTACTGTGCTTCCAGTGTTCTAAAGAAGATGTACGCCGGTTTAGCAGTAAATATGGGAATGGGAATCCAGCTATGTTAATTGGGAGATTAGTAGCCAAATTCGCTAGATAATAGTGCATGTCACTTGCCCAAGGATCCATCCATCCTTTACTTCCTTGGGATGGCAGGGGTGGGGTGGGGCAGGGTGAGAAAGTTGATTATTGGCACTGGAAGTCAAACACCCTAGATCCAGTCTGAGCACAATGACAATCTGAAGGCTTTGGTGGTCTGGCTTCTCCAGCATAGCCCTATGTTGGTCGGATCAGCACACTTTCAAACAGAAATGTCATTGCACCATTCACTGCTGTGCGCTGGTGCCATCCTATCACATGCTCAACCAGTATGCATAGCTCACGCACAGGTAAAACCTCCCTTAATATGTGAGTATCTGCTGGCACTCATGGCCGTGACAACGCGGCAGACACCTGGGTATGCAAGAGCACTGCACTGCGACTTCTTGACAGGCTTTCCCACATGGCGCAAATGCCCATCCTCATTCGGGAGTGGGGGACAATTGTGCACGCCTGCTTTTGATTTACACTTCGTCTCTGAAAATCCCAATTCTGAGTTCCTTTTCTTAACGATTATCTTCAATGGTACACCCCTCTGTATAATTTGTCGAGTGTTTGCCAGGGCTCAGCCCCGGCACTTATTTCTGAGCCCCAGCACTTATTGTCTCAGACTCAGATTGATTAGGAAGTCATGATAGCCTGAGCATCCATCAACCCCAATAAGCAGGTCCCAGTTATAGTTTAACCTAACATGTGTCGACACTGTGGGTGGTGGCAGCAATAGTGGGGAACTGCCCGCCAGCAGTGTCACAAGTGTGCTAGAAAATATTTGGGCCCTGGCACCTATTTTCTTACAAATTAAGCACTGCTACCCCCAATGCCTTTATTTGCATGTTTAGTATGCGATGCAGTGACAGGGGAGTTGGTCTGAGTGCCTTGTATGCTCACACAGCAATTGGCCTGTTGCCAGCGTTCAGCATGGTTTCTGCACGCCTCACTGTATGCATGAGCTTATTTTGGGGTTCTGCAAGATGCGCTCAACGCACTGCCACTTCCAGATTGTTCCTGTTACAGTGGTAAGGGCTAGAGGCAGCCACATTGCCCCTGGAATAAAAAAAAAAGAACGTTGCAACTTTTGCAATGCTTTCTTCGTACTAGTGGGAACACATTATACAGTATATCTGGTCAGTTTCCCAGGGAACATTGTCAGGCCAGTGAACATTTGATGGCGTGGCCACAAATGACCAGGGTCAAATCACCAGCTAAGGTCCAAGACAGGTGCAGCCACTGGAAACACAAAATGGAGGCTTCTATCTTCTTTCATCAAAGTGAATGACCTCGTGGTACTATACTTCGCGGAAATATGATCGATTTGTTTTCTTACAAATGGGTCCCCTCAGCGCCCTACTCACCTCCACCCACACCTGCCCCTACCATTCCCACCTCCCCTATACCCTATACCTTAAACATATATGTACATTTTATATAACCACTGTTTAATTTCAGTGAAGTACATAGTAATTTACTTAGATACAGAACTATGCACAAAATGGAGTATTATCAGGCGTACTTCCCACTTGCATTGTGGTGGGGGGGGGTCAACCATTATAGCATTATGGGGATGAAGGAGTCCTTGCCTGATTGCATTGTGGGAGGAGAGTGGCCTTAACTTGATTTCACTGTGGACAGACAGTGTTGATAGGTCTATGCATGATTGATAGTGGGGGTGAGGGATCTGTCCAGCATTATATTGTGGGAATTGAATTACATTATGGGAAGTGGGAGTCTTTGTTTACAATGAAGGCAATCCTGGTCTTAACCCTTATTACACTGTGATCGAGATCTGGAAGGAGGAGCCTGTTCCTCGAGGACCAGCAGGAGACAGCTACACATGGCGTGCCTTATTCCTGTATGAGTCCCCAGAACAGGGAAAGTGAGGAGCGCTGCATTTTAGGATTGAGGTGCTTCATCAGAACCATATGTGCAATCCCATGCATGAATACTATGGGCTCGCTTCATGAGAGCAATGAGGTGTGTATGTGTGTTTCCCCGTTCTATCAGGGTTGCAGGGGGGTGCTTTGGCATAGCGGTGTAGGGGCCGCAACCCCTCAATAGCAGGTGCTGCTGCAGGTGAAGATCCGGAGGAGCTGGCAGAGTTGTGTGTGGGGGTCACTGAGAGTGGAGAATTGCAGGCACTGAGAAGTCGAGAAGCCTTGGCTTTGAAGGGGAGCAAATTGACAGGTGTTGACATCCTGCAATAGGCCCAAGCACTTGCAACTGATCACTGACATATGATACTGCGCGATGGATTAGTTTAATTAAGCTGCTGTCCGAGAAGTTGAGCTGTGAGATAAAGAGGCGTGCAGTCTAGTACAGTGTGGGAAGACGGGCGCTCAGTTAAAGCCCGGCCTGGTGGGTGAACACTGAGAGCCATGGGGTTGCAAGATATCTGAACGGGATTTTATTGGCCGATTAACCTCTTTTTATTCATTACTTTCTGGATAAAGGTTCAGCATTTTATAAATAAACTATTAGGAACTCATTGGCATGGTGGCACATCAGGCAATACAAATCCACATCCAGTCCAACATAAAGGGAGAACAAAATGGAAAAAGCATTGTCTTAAGTAAATACAGTTCATTTATTGGACATGAAATAGACAAATCAGGCCACCGACACGATCTACCTGGCTCAGCACATCCTGAGCACCGGATAAAAGGCCAAAATCACATGCCATTACGCAAGGGGAAAATCAAGACTACACATCAGAATTCATCATTATGCACTGTAAGCATAGCTGAGAGTCTTCGCGAGGTCAGCCCATACGAAAGCCCTCTCTGTGAGAAATGATTAATTCACTCCAAACTTAGATCACTTTTATTTCTATGTCTTACAGACGATCCCAGCAGTTACCAAGCAAATCAGGGTCCTAAACATTACTTCCAGGTAGACTTCCGCTGTTCCTGGACATCACATCACCTCTGGCCTCAATAATTTCTTGGTGACTTCGTGCCACTTCATGGAGACAAAACCCACCTCTGGTAGTCTTTCCCACTGGGAACAAACCGTGTGTTCACCACCATACTTCATATGGAGTGAAGTAAAGTAATCAAATTAATACAACTCCGCTAACGGATGTCAAATTAGGCAAACCAGGCCACCAAAGTGATATACCTGGCACTGTCTATCATGACCATTGCATAAGGGTCTGACGTCATATACCGCTAAGGAAGGGGAACGTACATCCTGAATATTCATCAGTCCTGTACATCATTGTTGGGACTCGAGCAGGTAGCACTTTTGTAATCTGACCAGAATCCGAAGGTCTAGAAGGGAAGGAGATCCGTTCACTGTAGACCTCTTCCTCCGTATACTAAGGTCTAGAAGGGAAGGCGATCCGTTCACAGTAGAGCTCTTCCTCTGTATACCAAGGTCTTGAAGGGAAGGAGATCCGTTAACAGTAGACCTCTTCCTCCGTATACCAAGGTCTAGAAGGGAAGGAGATCCGTTCACAGTAGACCTCTTCCTCCGTATACTAAGGTCTAGAAGGGAAGGAGATCCGTTCACAGTAGACCTCTTCCTCCGTATACTAAGGTCTAGAAGGGAAGGAGATCCGTTCACTGTAGACCTCTTCCTCCGTATACTAAGGTCTAGAAGCGAAGGAGATCCGTTCACTGTAGACCTCTTCCTCCGTATACTAAGGTCTAGAAGGGAAGGAGATCCGTTCACAGTAGACCTATTCCTCCATATACCAACGTCTAGAAGGGAAGGAGATCTGTTCACAATAGACCTCTTCCTCCATATACTAAGCAATAATCTGGAGCCAGAAGTCAAATTTGGGAAACACCCTTCCCATTACCCTCCTCCTTTTGTATAAGAGCAGCACCAACACCCAAATGTCTTCTGCCCTCTTTGGGGACCTACTTTGAGATGTACAGCAAACCTAGCTAAGGGGATGGAGGGCGCTACCCCCAACTATTGCACCCACAGTTGTTAAACCCTCCCACAATAATCTTTAAAATCACTGCACGTTTCCAGAAGCAAAATGCAAAACAACCCGGCCCTTAAAGAAAACAGCCATGTAGTGGTCTGGGATGGCACTGACTTGCCTGTGTAATTAATTGGGAGGTGGATAGATCTGGGGAAGGCATTAAACATTTTACCATTTAAAAAAGCAAGTCCGTGAAATATGTTTAACCTGTAAGCAAGCATAGGCGACAACTGGCTTCCCTAAATCCCTGCTCCTTTTCAGCCTGGCAGTGGTCAATGAAGGAAGGCTCTATTTGAACCCCAACCAACAAAGTGATGGGTGGAAGGTTTTGAATAAACCAGAACCACTGGCAATGCTCTGGGCAACTTTCCACACCACTGTTTTTCACCATTGGTAGCAGCCCAGCACGAACTGCTAGGCCAGGTCCCCTCTGCACTGGAACACAAGCAACCCCAGACATGTTTTGGCCTTGTGGGACCTACTCAGTGAGGTGCAGGTTGGTTCCCTATGATAGGATATAGGTTATTTATAACATGCTTAATACCAAGAGGTTTTATAAGCGCGGACCCGGGGATCGAACCTGTGTTGCTGCATGTCGTCTTGATTCCAAGGTGAGCACGTTGCACCTGAGCTATCCTCCCAAGGCTATGGCGCACACGAGCAAGGGTCCCGCATCTGGCATACCCTCTCTCACATAGGGAGACAAACTGCAACCAAAAAAGTGATGGTTGGAAGGTTTTTAATAAATCTGAACCACTGGCAATGCTCTAGGCAACCTTCCACACCACCGTTTTTTAGCCCGTCTGCGCCATTGCAAAAGGGGTCCAGCCATGTGCAAATCAGTCAGGAATTGCCACCAATGGTAGCAGCCCAGCTTGAACTGCAACCTGGCAACAAGATGGCAAGTGCTCAAAAATGGTATAGTTAACCGGACATGTGATAGCAGTGTCTGGCGAATGCCCATTTAATACATATACACAAACCGAAATTGATGGCTTTGTCAATGTTAGTTTTTAACAGGACTTCAGTACAAGGAGCAGTGATACATTAAATGGCTGAAGGCACACTTGGTAAGACATTTGTAGTACATTCACAGTTGCAAGTAAGTCACTAACTCTCAGAAGACGGCTTCGAAATAACCCTGGCAGGTCAACATTTTGTGTCACTGATTGATGAAGCTAACTCACAACAATTCCAGGAGAATGTGTTTTGGGCCGGGAGGCAAAGGTAGTGGGTGGGAATTGTCGTAGGGATTAACATGACCGTGGGCAGCCAGTGGGTGGCACTAAAGTGCCACCTAATAGCCAAAACCTAAAATGTATTTTTGGTTTACCTTGGCCAGATTCACAATATCTGTTCCCTTATGGATTTACCAAATAACATTGCCATAATATAAAAAGCGCTCACTTTCAAATGAGACTAATGTAATACCATCCATACGTTGTTACCGAAACATACAGCTGCCTAAACTTCAAACAGTCCATGATCATGCTGGCCATCTTATGCTCGGTCTGGGATGCTGTGATCACATGACACGTGCCCTCAAAATTCTTCATTCGATGTCTATCAATGAATCATATGCCAATCACACAAATGAACACATGCTTCCCTCCAGACTCTCTCTCTCTGGGGTTTTTCAGCCAAACCAGTCTAAGAGCCACTACCTGTAATCTTCTTGCCGCCCGGCAGCAGATAGTAGAAGTGTACTTTGAAAGAACCACCTCCCCCTTCCTGAGACCTAAAGACAACTTTCTAAAAATCTTGCAAAGGACTAAGCATTCAGCTATTGAGCTATCCTTGACTCTTTCTGTGACCTGTGAAAGTTCTCCCCTCCTCTTCAAATGCCCCTTGGTCCACTCTCAGTGGAATACAGCTCTCGACTCAATATCAAAATAGATAATTAAGGGTTTCAAGTGGTTTAATCAACTACACTTACCTTGTTGGCTTTTGCTTTGACTCTTATTGATCGTATGACTTTTATTTTAATTGAACTGGGCGGGACGGAGCTCATAACCCAACTCTCCCCTACCCTTGCACCCCCTCATACACCCCATAGACGCACAGACAAACTAATATAAAGGGTCTGTAGTAGTGAGTGCTAAAGGCTTCCTTTGGGAACCCCATATAGCAGAACGGTTCAAGCAGCAAATAAAGAGACCTAACCAAGCACTGGCGACGGGAACCATCCAGGAGAATTGGAAAACTATGGAAAAACACTGTGAAACGGCGCAAACTGCTATTTCTAACAGCCTTTTGTGACAAAACTAATGGAAGAAGACCTTTACCATAACAAGCCAAGTGAAATGCTAGGCTTGAATTAATTTTTTACCAATTGACAAATAAAAGGAAAAAAGAATGTTAGGGACCCTCCTCAAATTGGAGGAAAAGTTGCTATGCATCAGAAATGTCCTGGGGCGGGCGGGAGTTCAGCGCGTTAAGGCGGAGCGCTCTTTCTTGCACTCTTTTGTTTCACCACTGAAACCTAGTTTATTCTTCGACTAATGTGCGGGAATGGTGGGGAGGGTTTGGTTTGTTCCTGTTCACAGACGCTGCTGAATATTGTTTCCTGTATACTTTAAATTCTCGCACAATATTTCACAAAAGAAGAGGAGCCAGAAATGTACCCTTCATCTTACACTGGGACGATGTGTTCTGGCCGCTCTCGGCTCCATGAGCAAAGTGTCTCCTGAGTGGAAACACTTCTTCACTTTCAGTAAGCGCCGAGGCCTGAAGATGAACGGTGTTGCCCTGGGGATTCGAGCTCCCTCAGGAGTAGGCGCCCAGGAAATTGATTAGATCGCAGTCCCTTTCACCCAAGCTGTTCTACCAGTATCCCGGACTGCTAGAAGTGTTGCGGCCTCATTCCTTTCACAGCCATTCAGTGGTGATCACAGATGATGCAAAACATGGCAGCCAGGATTTGTGCTGAGACCAACTGCTTGCGCTCCATCCACAACACTGCGTTGCTCTAAGGAGCCTAAATTGGTCTGCGTGACCATTTCCACATGCACTCGTTTATAGTAGAGGCAATTTACGGGAGATCCCAGCGATGCAAGTCCCCTAGTGAACCAAATCCTAAGCATAACCCATGTTGTGAAAGCAAAAGAGGATATCGAGGCTCGGGATCCGGCCAAAGTCAGTGCAGGGGAAAATAAAAAGTACCAGCGAGCAAACTGTAACTTCCTCTGGTGACCCTGTGCAAGGGGTCACAAGAGGAAGTTACAGTCTTCAGTCTTCAGCCTTCAGCCACAGTCTTCAGCCACGACCTGGTCCTCAGCCACAACCCGGTTTATTTATTTATTTATTCAATCTGCGTCAGATACATGGACCTGGATTCTTTATTTATTTATGCAATGTTTGTCGGATACCTGTATCCGACAAA
Organism: Ambystoma mexicanum; assembly: GCF_040938575.1. Taxonomy (NCBI): domain Eukaryota; kingdom Metazoa; phylum Chordata; class Amphibia; order Caudata; family Ambystomatidae; genus Ambystoma; species Ambystoma mexicanum. Next base: position 1,030,365,680 of record NC_090923.1, read on the forward strand.
CATTGCATAAATAAATAAATATACAGGTATCCGACAAACATTGCATGAATAAATAAATACCCCTATTAACATTGAAACTATCACACACAATGCAGCCACCCAACTGCTTTCAGAGGGTAGCTGCAGGAACTGTGCCAGGTGTGGTTCGTGTAAAAGTACATGTTGCTTATGGCGAACAGAAATCACCCTGTTTGAATAGTACCCAAGGGGGAGTTTCTTTTAATAAAATGTGTTGCAAATTGGACATTTCAAAGAATATTTACTCAGCAACACTGGTCAAAACTATTATCCCCATAGTTAAATAACTCATCACCATTGCTATGGAAGTGGTTTAAAGTGGAATTAATATATAGTTTGGAAACAAAGCAGCATGAAACAAATAGCGCCGTTTAAAACTATTATTCTGGACATTTCCTTTGATCAGAGGTCAACTGCCAACTCTGTCCCCCAAAAATCCGCCTCCTCGGGCACGGCTCCCCCAAACTGCCCAATCCCGGCCCTTGTGGGATCCCCCACCAATTTTTTTCCATTTCCACCACGGACCCTCCCGCAAGGGGTGCTGGACAGCAGGGCAACCTGTCCATGCAGTTTTACGCATCCCTCCACACTCGTTTGGATGTCCATTCAGTGTTGCACCACACTCCTGGTGGTGTTTCCATCTTTCACCAGGCTAGTACTGGTCTATAGGGCAATAGACCCATGGCCGAGCCAAAAATGCAAAATGCTTGTCTGGGACAGTTTTTTTGGTCAAAGTGGCCCACTTATTTTGGTCAAAGTGGCCAGTTTGATGAGTTACTTCACCGTGCAGCTAATAGTTTCGACCATTGTTGCTGAATAAATATTCTTTAGAATGCACACTTGGCATCACATTTTATCAAAAAACTCCCCCTTGGGTACTCTTCAAACAGTCTGCCAGAAAAGGAATGAATAGCCAATTACAACTATGGGGCACTTTTTCAGTGGTGCCCGAGACATTTGTATGGCCCAGTCCAACCCTGTCTTTCCCCGCTACTTTCTCTAGCACTACGTTCCGTCCGCTCTTGAGCCCATAAGCCACTGCTGGGACCCCTGTCCGTGAAGCCCGTGCTGGCAGCATACCTCCCCGGAACAGATAGTCCCTGGCACACTTGTCTCCAAAAAGGCAATTGCGGAGAACATCATGTCTACTTGTGTGCAGTTGGTCTTTCCTGCTGTGGGTCAGTGCTCGGGCCATTCATCTTGACGCTAACCTGGCCCTTGTAAACTGCAAACAAGAGCTTATAGCTCCCATCCCTTGACAGTCCCAAAGCCCGAAGGAACTTTTCCGGTCCAGTCTTCTGGCATCTGTGACTGTAAGCAGTCTTTCACGCGCAATTTCACCTGCAGTTTCTTGCTCTAATACTCTTGATGGAATGTGTACTACTTTGGCCGGCGTTCAGTTTACCTGCAATGTCCTGAAACTGCCTGCCAAGTTGTTTCTTTTTGCCCAATTCTACCCCACTGACCTTGCGCACTTGCTGCTGCGTGCCTACTATGGCCCCCTACCCAGTAATACATCATATCCCATATACATTGTCCACACATAATGAGATGAGACAGAGACCTTTTCTGAACTTTTGAAAAACACATTACATTTTATTTGGAAAAAACACATAGTCGCTTTCTTAGAGTCATCCTATCGGGCGGTCCCAGCCCTGCTCAGGCCATAAGTATGCCTGGCCAAAAACATCATCCTTTCCCCGGGTGGCTCTGCCAATACCATATTACATAGTCCAATTTCCAAAATGGTGAGCCTTTCTCACTTCCGTTTCTGCTCTTGCGAGAACAGCGCACCCTGGTATCCGACTGCCAGTTCAGTCACCCCCATTTATTCAATGGAGCGAACAAGGTCTGGGTTGGAAGAGAGACCTGGCCCTCTCAGCCCAGGTTATTTAAGTACCTCCACAGGGCAGGCCGTTTCCGGCCAGACCATAGGGGGGCACGCACTTCTACCCCCTTGATGAGAGGGGGCGAGTCCACGGAGGGGGTGGCCAGAGGGGCGCCTCTAGCACCCCCTGCATGGGCTGGTGCATCTGCTGAACCATTCATGTGCACCTATGTATGCACCTTTAAATTGCAGGGTCAGTCACATCCCCATGGGGGGCCCTGGTGTGTTAACCCTTGGAACAAGAAGTAACTGTGCCGGACATGAGTCATCCACACCCCACTTCTTTTCTTTATACACCCCACACTTTCCATATCCCTACCTCCTCATATGCTAGCCTAAAGCATGTCTTGCCGTGTTTGGGGTAACTACCCTGCATTTCAAGTATGCAACTCCATCTCTTACTCACCAGGGTCAAGCATCACTGGCAGGTGGCTGGCGGTGGGTGCAGCTTATGCGACCCACCTTGGGCTGCACTGTTCCCTTTCCCAGGCACTTTGTCATCTGCATCCTTCCCGAACCTTCCCTCCTGCCCTATCTGTGTATAACTTCGAAATGCAGCTTATCCCAGGAAACCCATGGTGCCCCTACTATTATTATTCTTGCGGGTTACACCAAGCGTGGGGCACAAACCCACGGCCCTGATGCTACGAGTCTCGTGTGCTACAGAAAGAGCGAGCGTGGGGCACAAACCCACGGCCCTGATGCTACGAGTCTCGTGCGCTACAGAAAGAGCCAGCGTGGGGCACAAACCCACGGTCCTGATGCTACGAGTCTTGTGTGCTACAGAAAGAGCGAGCGTGGGGCACAAACCCACGGCCCTGATGCTACGAGTCTTGTGTGCTACAGAAAGAGCGAGCGTGGGGCACAAACCCACGGCCCTGATGCTACGAGGCTCGTGCTCTACAAAAAGAGCCAGCGTGGGGCACAAACCCACGGTCCTGATGCTACGAGGCTCGTGCTCTACAAAAAGAGCAAGCGTGGGGCACAAACCCACGGTCCTGATGCTACGAGGCTCGTGCTCTACAGAAAGAGCCAGCCTGGGGCACGAACCCAAAACCCTGATGCTACGAGTCTCGTGCGCTACAGAAAGAGCCAGCCTGGGGCACGAACCCACGGCCCTGATGCTACGAGTCTCGTGCGCTACAGAAAGAGCCAGCCTGGGGCACGAACCCACGGCCCTGATGCTACGAGGCTCGTGCTCTACAAAAAGAGCCAGCGTGGGGCACGAACCCACGGTCCTGATGCTATGAGTCTCGTGTGCTACAGAAAGAGCCAACGTGGGGCACAAACCCACGGCCCTGATGCTACGAGTCTCGTGCTCTAAAGAAGCTTGTGCTCTACAGAAAGAGCCGGCGAGGGCCACGAACCCACGGCCCTGAGGCTATGAGTCTTGTACGCTACAGAACGAGCCAGCATGGGGCACAAACCCACGGCCCTGATGCTACGAGTCTTGTGCTCTACAAAAAGAGCCAGCGTGGGGCACGAACCCACAACCCTGATGCTACGCGTCTCGTGCGATACAGAAAGAGCCAGCGTGGGGCACAAACCCACAACCCTGATGCTACGAGTCTCGTGCGCTACAGAAAGAGCCAGCCTGGGGCACAAACCCACGGACCTGATGCTACGAGTCTCGTGCGCTACAGAAAGAGCGAGCGTGGGGCACAAACCCACGGCCCTGATGCTACGAGTCTTGTGTGCTACAGAAAGAGCGAGCGTGGGGCACAAACCCACGGCCCTGATGCTACGAGGCTCGTGCTCTACAAAAAGAGCCAGCGTGGGGCACAAACCCACGGTCCTGATGCTACGAGGCTCGTGCTCTACAAAAAGAGCAAGCGTGGGGCACAAACCCACGGTCCTGATGCTACGAGGCTCGTGCTCTACAGAAAGAGCCAGCCTGGGGCACGAACCCAAAACCCTGATGCTACGAGTCTCGTGCGCTACAGAAAGAGCCAGCCTGGGGCACGAACCCACGGCCCTGATGCTACGAGTCTCGTGCGCTACAGAAAGAGCCAGCCTGGGGCACGAACCCACGGCCCTGATGCTACGAGGCTCGTGCTCTACAAAAAGAGCCAGCGTGGGGCACGAACCCACGGTCCTGATGCTATGAGTCTCGTGTGCTACAGAAAGAGCCAACGTGGGGCACAAACCCACGGCCCTGATGCTACGAGTCTCGTGCTCTAAAGAAGCTTGTGCTCTACAGAAAGAGCCGGCGAGGGCCACGAACCCACGGCCCTGAGGCTATGAGTCTTGTACGCTACAGAACGAGCCAGCATGGGGCACAAACCCACGGCCCTGATGCTACGAGTCTTGTGCTCTACAAAAAGAGCCAGCGTGGGGCACGAACCCACAACCCTGATGCTACGCGTCTCGTGCGATACAGAAAGAGCCAGCGTGGGGCACAAACCCACAACCCTGATGCTACGAGTCTCGTGCGCTACAGAAAGAGCCAGCCTGGGGCACAAACCCACGGACCTGATGCTACGAGGCTCGTGCTCTACAAAAAGAACCAGAATGGGGCACAAACCCACAGTCCTGATGCTACGACTCTCGTGTGCTACAGAAAGAGCCAACGTGGGGCACAAACCCACGGCCCTGATGCTACGAGTCTCGTGCTCTAAAGAAGCTTGTGCTCTACAGAAAGAGCCGGCGAGGGCCACGAACCCACAGCCCTGAGGCTATGAGTCTTGTACGCTACAGAAAGAGCCAGCATGGGGCACAAACCCACGGCCCTGATGCTACGAGTCTTGTGCTCTACAAAAAGAGCCAGCATGGGGCACGAACCCACAACCCTGATGCTACGAGTCTCGTGCGCTACAGAAAGAGCCAGCGTGGGGCACAAACCCACAACCCTGATGCTACGAGTCTCGTGCGCTACAGAAAGAGCCAGCCTGGGGCACAAAGCCACGGACCTGATGCTACGAGGCTCGTGCTCTACAAAAAGAGCCAGCGTGGGGCACGAACCCACAACCCTGATGCTACGCGTCTCGTGCGCTACAGAAAGAGCCAGCTACGAGTCTCGTCCGCAACAGAAAGAGCCAGCCTGGGGCACGAACCCACGGTCCTGATGCTAGGAGGCTCGTGCTCTACAGAAAGAGCCAGCGTGGGGCACGAACCCACGGTCCTGATGCTACGAGTCTCGTGTGCTACAGAAAGAGCCAACGTGGGGCACAAACCCACGGCCCTGATGCTACGAGTCTCGTGCTCTAAAGAAGCTTGTGCTCTACAGAAAGAGCCGGTGAAGGCCACAAACCCACGGCCCTGAGGCTATGAGTCTTGTACGCTACAGAAAGAGCCAGCATGGGGCACAAACCCACAGCCCTGATGCTACGAGTCTTGTGCTCTACAAAAAGAGCCAGCATGGGGCACGAACCCACAACCCTGATGCTATGAGTCTCGTGCGCTACAGAAAGAGCCAGCTACGAGTCTCGTGCGCTACAGAAAGAGCCATCCTGGGGCACAAAGCCACGGACCTGATGCTACGAGGCTCGTACTCTACAAAAAGAACCAGCATGGGGCACAAACCCACGGTCCTGATGCTACGAGTCTCGTGTGCTACAGAAAGAGCCAACATGGGGCACAAACCCACGGCCCTGATGCTACGAGTCTCGTGCTCTAAAGAAGCTTGTGCTCTACAGAAAGAGCCGGCGAGGGCCACGAACCCACGGCCCTGAGGCTATGAGTCTTGTACGCTACAGAAAGAGCCAGCCTGGGGCACAAAGCCACGGACCTGATGCTACGAGGCTCGTACTCTACAAAAAGAACCAGCATGGGGCACAAACCCACGGTCCTGATGCTACGAGTCTCGTGTGCTACAGAAAGAGCCAACATGGGGCACAAACCCACGGCCCTGATGCTACGAGTCTCGTGCTCTAAAGAAGCTTGTGCTCTACAGAAAGAGCCGGCGAGGGCCACGAACCCACGGCCCTGAGGCTATGAGTCTTGTACGCTACAGAAAGAGCCAGCATGGGGCACAAACCCACAGCCCTGATGCTACGAGTCTTGTGCTCTACAGAAAGAGCCAGCGTGGGGCACAAACTCACGGCCCTGATGCTACGAGTCTCGTGCTCTACAGAAGCTTGTTGTGCTCTGCAGAAAGAGCCAGCGAGGGCCACGAACCCACGGCCCTAATGCTACGAGGTTTGTGCTCTACAGAAAGAGCCAGCAAGGACCACAAACCCACGGCCCTGATGCTACGAGGCTTGTGCTCTACAGAAAGAGCCAACGTGGGGCACAAACCCACGGCCCTGATGCTACGAGTCTCGTGCGCTACAGAAAGAGCCGGCCGGGCTCGACCTGCATCTGGACCACTTTGCGAAATTCCAATACAACGTCCAAACCAACCTGATGTAACTCGCTCCATCGTTCTTACGAGATGGTCAGCGGTGTCCTGGATGTCACTATAAAATCAAAACCACTTTCTAAACCGTCATCAAAATCCTAGACCTGGCCTACGCACGTGGACATGACTATTTGGCGGGAGGGGTGAGAGGAACAATGCGCGATCTCAACCTAACCCGTTCCACACTATTTACCCGTCTTGCTCCCAATGTCCTTCATGGTGACCAGTATCCTTGCGGTAAGATATCTGCATGTAACATCAATGTGCGTCTTTTGAACAAGGCCCCATGTCGTGATAACCACAAAGCGCAATCTTCTCCTGCCCTCCCACTCCGAGAGCATCATTGAAAAAACTGACCATGCCCCTCTGCCACTGCCCTTATTGTTGGCAACGTGAGCCCTTAATCCCAAACACAGGCCACAGCCAACGTGGCGTGGGCAATCTTCTTACAGCACTATGACGCACTAGCTGTTATGTGTAAATGCCCACTAGTTACAGGACGCCGCAAATGGACTGTCCTCCAGTTTCATTAAAGGCTGATAAAATGTTCTATGGCCAGTTACCAGTGTTTTCAAAGGTATTTTAAAATTTGCATCCGGTAACTACATAACTAAGTCACAATCCTGGTCCAATACCACCCGTCCAAGAGTGGCCGCGACCTCAGTGCCTTAAATGCCCTCATTTGATTGGTCGGAAGGCGGCAGACATCTTCAGCAAGCACCATTATCCTTCCCAACAATTAATTCACAACCCAGCATCCAACTCAATGTACCCTTTTATGAGCGTGCTGCGCCCGCCCCTTTAACACTGACACAAGGCGGGTCAAGCAATGTAGCACCTCCATGATGTGCAAAGGCGGGCTTCAAAACCCACTCTCCGTCTTCGTACGCCCACGCTGAACCTTTGCGCCACTGCTGTGACCTATAACACCTCACTATACCATTACCTGGTCATGATGCTGGCGCCCCATTGCCATTTTCCTCAGTACTAAAATGCAGCCGGTAACTCCTGCGCTACTTCGCTTGTGAGCTCAGCACGCACCATCCATTTCTCAACAATAATTCCTAAGGCAGCCCATATAACAATACACCTGCTGCCCACCCCCTGGGGTGGCGTCTGGGCCTTTCAACTTCTTTTAATGAAAAAAGGGGTGGATGGGAGCTCGATTCTCAGGGCGGGGTTTAGGGGTGGGGGCAGCAACTGCCCCCATGCTGCCTTTTCGGAAGTCTGGAAACACCTCAATCTTTTCTGAGTTAACCAAAGTAAGGTCCTTCCACCACACAGCACGCAGGAACCAGGTAAGTTACTTGTAGTTTATTATGCCAGTTGTACAGGTAAGTTCCTCAGTACAATAGAAGTCAGATACTGGACCATCCACCCAGCTCACTCTCCATCTCCAACTGGCACCCTTGGAGCCTCCTCACTCAAGACTCCACACCACACCAACATTCTACCCACAGGAGATTTCACAGCGTCAGCACATTCTACAGCACCAGCCCATTCTACAGGGCCAGCACATTATGGCACCTCTCCCCCCATTAGTTAATACAACCACAAAGGCAGAACTCTGGGCAGAAACAGTGAACCGAAAAACACACCACAGAGAAACACAACCAGAACACAAATTCCAAATAACCAAGCTCCCTACCGGCAGAATGAACACCCAACGTACCACCAGTCGCACCACCACAACATAAAAAAACACCTCTGTGAAAACTTCCCAAAACAACGTGACACACCAATTGACCTTATGCAGCTCCTGCACGCACCTCAACAAATACCATGCCCCTCACACGGCCACTTACCAAACCGCAACTGCAGCAAACAGTTGAACAATGCCAACAGTACCCTGCACCACATTTGAACTCAGGCCACACCAACAGCCCCTAACCTGCTAAAAACAAACAGCAACTGACCGACTGTACCCGACAGTCACCACCTGGCCTTAACCAACAGCCCCACTGAATCTAACAACACCACACATACCACACACCACCATGTACCACGCCAGAGCCAGCTCATGCACCCCACATATCCCAATACTGATTACAACACAACTGTACCCATACCCACAATTGACCAAACCCCAAAAACCACACCTCCATGAAAACGTCCCAAAACAATGTGAACACACCAATTGACCTCATGCACTTTCTGCTTGCACCTCAAGAAATACAAGGCCGTAACCAACAGCCCCACTGAATCTAACAACCCCACACATACCACACACCACCATGTACCACGTCAGAGCCACCTCATGCACCCCACGCAGCCTAATACCGATTACGACACAACTGTACTCATGGCCCACAATTGACCAAACCCCAAGAATACCACACATCTCACATGGCCCAATACCAAACCACAACAGTACCACGCAACCACGCACCTCCATGCACTGCACACTACCATGCACCTCCACGCACTGCATGCACCTGGCAGTACCCTCAGTCCCTAAACTGCTGTACACACAGCACCCGACCAACTGCAACCGACAGTCATAACCTGGCTGTGCCCCAACAGCCCCTAACCTGCTGTACCCAACAGCAACAACCGAATGTAACAAAACAGTCATGCACCACCCATGAATCCAGGCTTCAACCAACAGCCCCTAACCTGCTGTTCCCACACCAACTGACCAACTGTAACCGACAGCCACCACCTGGCCGTAACCAACAGCACCACTGAATCTCACAGCCCCCAGCCTGCTGCAACCAACAGCAAGCGACAGACTGCAACCGACAGTCATAACCTGCTGTACCCAACAGCAACCCAACGACCGTACCAAAATTTCATGCATTCAAACAGTCATGCACCCCACTTGAATCCAGGCCGCCAACAGCCCCTGACTTGCTGTAACCAACAGCAACCAACCGACTGTACCCAACGCCCCTAACAACCCATAACTCGTTGTAACCAACTGCATCCAAATGACTGTACCCGACAGTCACACCCAGGCTGTAACCAACAGCCCCACCGAACCAACTACACAACCCACACGACATGCAGACCATTGCTTTGTATTTATTGTATCCTGTACCTGCATCTTGCTTGTATTGCAATCACTGCTCTATGTATTGCTACCTTTGCAGTGTAACTAAGTTTTAAGATTTCTTGTTTCTCTTGCACCCCCGTCTACCTAAGGGCTTGGTGCGCATTACCAAACAAATAAACAAACAAACAAACATACATACACCTGAACCACCTGCTGAACAGCATGCACACACCGAAACAATGCCAGCATCACCCTACTTAAATCCCAATACATCTAACAAAAGAAAACCTCTGTGCCCTCCCGGCCACACCGAATATAGACATCACCTGATTGCCACACCATGGACACCATGCAGCAGCACCCCAATGCAACACCTAACAACAGCACCTCACTGCACAACCAAACATTCCAATACCCATACCCCAGAGCCCACCCGGCCGCTCTGATTAAAGCAGCACCACACTGGCCATAGCCAAAAACCAGTAACTCCTCCAAAGCCACTCAGAACGTAAACAGCACCTGACTGCATATGGCAAAGATACCCGTAATCCAAAAAAGCCCGCCCGGCCACTCATGGACTCAGTCCAATGCCAAGAATACCCGTAACCAAACACCCCACCACCGAACATAGTCCTTATACTATTTTCGTTCTGGGGCTTAAGAAGCGCTGTTTGTCACGCTCGCAAAACAAGCTGCTCTCCCTAAAGCACGTCGGCCGTCGCTTCTCGCGGGATTTGCTTCTAGCACTCGTTCATCTACATCTGCCATCAGCCGATAAAGAAGGGTGTACAGCTCTGCAGCGGGCCCTGCGTGATTGCGCGCGTCCGTGTGTATTGCAATGGTATGTTTCATTTACTGTTCGGGAACCTTAAGTATGCCAATTCCTTATGAACCTCTCAGTTTTAAGCTGCTACGCCCGTTGCGGCACAGCGCGATGCAACAGCCGGTGTATTTCCCATCTAATTTACCTGCACCGTCCGGCCTTTCTGCACACACATGACATGGGCGCTGCCAAATTAAGATGTTTTCTTTCTTTCCCTCATTTTACGACCCTTACGCAAAACTCATCTGCCTCAACTCCAGGAGGTGCTGCCATTTACTCAGTTCTTTAAGTGGGGTGGTAAATTGAGGGAGGGAGGTCACTCATTAGGGGGTGTGGCCTAGGCTACACCCAGTGGAGTAACTTTGCTGAAAATGTTGTGTGGGGGTTGGAGGGGACATGACATCTGAAGAAAAGGTGCCCAGCCAAATGAATGGGGACAAAATGGTGTGCCATGAAAGTTGGGGGGGGGACAAACACCGCTGTCCCCCCATAAAATCACACCCATTGCTACACCCACCAACAAGAGGCCCCCCAGCCCTTGCATTCAAGGAGCCATGGTTAGGGAATTCCTGCAGAGGTCGCTGACCCTCCCAGGCAACCCTTTAAACAAACGGGGCTCCTTAAATGCAATGGGCTGCTTGCTGCGTGATGTCTCTTCATTCTGAAATAGGAGGAGGGCTTGGCTGGCCAGCCTCTCCTTTTGTTTCTGAGTTAAGTGCTAACACGCTGTGGAAGCCCTTTAACCGAGCACAGTTAATGGGCTTCCAGCTGCATGTTAGCTCTTTCCTCAGAAAAAAAGAGGAGAGGCTGGTCAAACCAGCCCTGGCTCACTTATAGCCCTGCATCTACTAATTGCACCAGAAATGTATAAAATTAACTTAGCACAATCCCACTCACTAGAAGTATAGCACCTCTCTGTCAATTGTGCAGGATCTGCCTCGTGTCTGGCGTACCAGCAGCAGCCCTCCTTTCGGCCTACAACGTTGTCTATCCTTTGTGCAATGCCATGTCACCTTCCAACCTGTTGTACATGCAACGATACCCAGACAGTGCCGAAGAGGCGCATGACCAGCGCCGTTTGTAGGCAATATTTCTCCTGCTGAAACACTAGAGACTGGTCAATCCCTATACATGTAAACTAGGGTGACTAGACATCCCGATTTTCCCGGGACAGTCCCAGGAAATCGCCCTCCGTCCCGGGAGTTTTTTAATTTTACAACCCTGTCCCGGGTTTGCAAGGGTGGGTGGCTATGGTCCTGGTTTTTGATTTTGAAATCTCAAAATCGAGCCCCGGCGCTACTCTTCCTGCACGAATGAGGGAGTGAAATGATTCCCCTCCCTGATACCGTTCTTCTCCAATGAGAGGAGTGTGCCTCTGAGGACACCCCTCCCCGGCCCCCTGCAACAGGCCAGTGACATAGAAGTAGGACTGCAGTGTTATGTGTATTTACTTTAGTCCTACTTCTATGTCTATGTCCTGTCCCGTTTTTTTAAAAAAATCTGGTCACCCTAGTCACCCTAGTGTAAACTCTACTCAAACGCATTTATTTGCACCTATTTCTCCAATTCGGCAGCGTGAAGGTGAAAATAGCAACCAAACTGAAACAAGTTCACCCCTGAAATGAGCATTATAAAATCACTGTAACAGAATAAAGATTTTTTAAAAAAATTGACACATTGCAAATGGAGACCAGACGTGCCAGTTTTGCCAAGACTGTCCCGGAATTGGATGTTCTGTCCCCCTTTCTTAAGATTATTTTTCCATTTGAAACCCCAGTGGTCCTGATTTTTGGTAGTACGCCTTCAGAGCTGGCATGCAGGGATACACAATCTCACACAAAAGAAATGCTGCATTTTACGAATTAAGATAGTGGTAGTTTGTGATGAATTATAATGTATGCTTATTCCAACAGTAACACTTAAACCTCCTTCTCGTCCAACCGCTACTGAAGTGTAGTGCCTTGATAACCACTATCAAACGTTAGTCCTACTTTTATGTCAGTTGCGCTGCCCTGGTTTCTTATTTTTTAAATCTGGCCTCCCTAACATTGCAGAAACGCCCAAGAAAAAGAACACAACATTGCTGGTGCTGACAGGCTCTGCCCCCCCTGTTTCCCGCCTCCCCTTGGAGGAGTGGAGGCAACCTGCAGGCCAGAGGGGCAGCCCACTATGCCCACTGCCCCTGTCTCAGGAGGATCGCTGAGCAGAAACGTGCTCTCCTTGGAAGCAAGACGACACGGAGCAACACAGGTTCGATCCCCGGGTCAGCGCTTAGAAACCTCTGGGTATTGAGCACGTTATAAATAAGCAATCATATTATCGCCCCCTTTGGTGCTGGTACAGCTACTGAACAGCTGTTGGAGTCAGGACTGTTTCAGACGGGAATCAAATCTGTTTTAGCAAAAGTCAAGGGCTCTTTTGTCTTGCTTGGGTTATTTGAGAAAGAATCTGACAAGTCTGTAATGGTAAATGAGTAGGGAGCAGTGATGCCCTGTACTGAACACGTCCTGTAACAATGCTCGCATAGTCCGCGCTTAGACATTCTTATCGTATTCTCTTTACGCCTTGAGGGCTGAGTTTCCTTTGCGCCAGGGTCAGACTGGGCCATGAAGTTGTCTCGGCCACCAATGAAAAAGTGGCCCACCGTTGCAAATGCCTCTTCATTCCTTTTGTGACACTACTTGAATAACACCCAAGGCTAAAGTGTGATGCAAATTGTGCATTTTAAAGAATATTTATTCAGCAAAACTGGTCAATACTACTAGCCGAAGAATGACTTAACTCATCAAACTGGCCCAAATTGGCCAAAAAAGTGACCCACTTTGACCACAAAAACTGGCCTCTATACCAGCATTTTGGGTTTTTGATAGTCCGAGCTAAATAAAGAATTTGCTTTCAGCCATGCTGCTTAGCTTTCCACCGGTGAGAATGGCATCCCTTGTTAATTAATCTTTTTTAAGACTGCTCATTACCAGAAACCAGTCTCTAAGCGGAATTCGAATCTGTGTTGCTCCACGTTGTTTTGTTTTCAAGACAAACTAGTTGCCACTGAGCTATCCTCCCATATTGTAATATTTTAAAGCTCTGTTAGACAGCTTCAACATATTAGAATAGGCCCTAAAAGCACCACACTCTCGCCTTCACTTCCTCTTCACTTCATAGCCCCGATGCATTTCGATGGGAGCTGGCATGACCTTTTTATTTCCAGAGTGAAGGACTAGTATAGCGCCCATTGTGAATGCTATGGCCTCCAGGCACGGCGCAATAGGAAGCAAAAACAAAGGTCTCTTGCGGTAGCGAATTTCACCGCTGACACAGTACCAGCAGTCATAACCCAAACAGAGAAGCGCTACATTCAGGCGTGCACATTACATGCCACAGCCACCGAGGGCATGCCATGTAATGTACCCACCAGGGTTGCTGGAGATACCTGTTAATTATATTTTATAGAGAAGGGTTGACAGCGATCCAAGTCTTCTGGCAATAGGACACAGGAGGAAGGCGTTTACCCTGTTCCGGCACCCAGTGGCGTTTTAGCGGTATTATTTATTTATTTGGTGTTTTTTTATGTGCTACATATCGCGTTGCGGCCACTTGAAATGACTCGCTCGCCGGGCAGGTACTGCTGTGCTGAAAGTTGTGGTCTTGTATTGATTCCTCGCCATCACTTTCTGGTCCACTGATTGGCCATTTCATCTGGTATTGAAGGGCACAGCAATTACACTGGCGGAGGGATAGAGGGATACAGATTGTGACCCCAGAAAGCAGACAATAAAAATGGAAGCGAGTTGAAAGAGAGGGCACCTCCCCCACGCCCCCTCTGAGGTCATGCAATGCATTATTAACTTCAGCGCCTCTACTCAGGATGCGCGTGCCCTCAGAAGCATTGTTTTGCACCTGGCTGCCTTGAGTGGAAGCCTCGTTTCCTGCACAAGCCTTCTTTAATTTGTGGCTCATTCCTCTTCGGCGAATATTTGTGTGATCTGCAAATATCCACATGAGATTCCTCATCAGCTCCTCGGTCAGCATTATGGATCAAAGGCATTTTTTTCTGAAGCCTGAAGCTCTCGCACATGAACAAGAGCTTCAAGCTTTAGAAAAAAGCCTTGTCCTATAGGTAGCGGTCGGGGCAGACAGGAGAGATTAGTGAGCCCCGACAGGGCGCCGCCACAGAACGAGATTTTCCGAGCCTGCCAGGCCACGGCCTGGTTAGCCCCGGCCCACTTAAAGCCTTGATCCCTGTGCTCCCACCTGCCACCTCCTACAATGATTATTACGTGTGTGGGTGACATCATTTGACTGTACCCTGGAGGGTCTCCAGGCACTATGGGGCTATCCAGAGGATCGTGTGGAAGAGCCACACACACAGCTTCAGCTTAAAGTTTGGGAGTTTGCTCCAACGTGAGAGAATTGCTCAATGCTGCCGCTTGCGAGGAGGACCTGCTCCTGACCTTGACGGGTCTTCTGTCCTTTGATGGTGAGACGGGCAAGAGCGCTTGATAGCTACTTCTTGCATTTCTTTCTGCATAGCCTGGGCAGACCGCCTTTCTTGTGGGTGGGAGACTTGATTTGGTTACAACAGATCTTTGACCAGTCCCTTCTGATACCAGGAGCATGTGCAGCGCTGTCCTGCAGCCAGAGGCATTGGCAGCCATCTTAAGTGCTAATGGAACTGACAACTTCAGCACTTGGGCGCTGTTGGATCCCCTCTATGAAATTTCAAAAATTTGCAAAACCGAATACAAAAGAAGCAAAGCCACCTTTACGCCGTGTTTTTGCACTATGTTTTGCAAAAAGTTGCAAATGCCACCTACCATTTACGCTTGGCAGATGGATTCAGGTGGAGTCAGTCTGCTTTTAGAAAGTGCCAAAAATCACCAGAGTCCATACACATTCCATAAGTTTTATTCCAGCAGAAAAATCTCACGATGGTATGAAACAAGAAGCATTTGAAGGCGGAGGGGGAAAGCCCAGCAGAAATGTTCATTCTGTTTGGTGCCCCTACCGCACATTCCAAGGAGAGGAAAGTCTCCAGGAGTGTAAAAATAAGATGAAAATACCTTACGCTGCTTTCACGCCTCACTTTTATACCCCATGGCATAGAAAATGATCCTCATGGCGTCCCTGTTTTAAATCTGCCGGACGGCTCGTTGCGAGGCACTATGAGCCCAATGGAGGCAAGTGATGTCAGTGAAGGAAAGACCACCAAAGGGCGCATTGCCATAATCTCATTTAGAATAAATCAAGGGGTCTGCAGAAAAGGCCCTGGTTTCCCAAAAGAGTTGGCAATTTCAGGTAGGTTGTGAAGCAGAAAAAAGCAGCTGTTGAACAGGGTGCTAATTTGGGCCCTGGGGATATTTTCTTCACCCATCCAAGCGCTAGATTTGGATGTGCGGATCTTCTCTGTGACCTTGATTGTGAGCATAGAAAGGCAGATGCTAGAGGGATATGGGTAATATTGCTCAGCAAGCCTTCATCATTTTTTTGTCAAAAAAGATCAAGTTGCTTTCCTACCATTTAACTGTGAAGCGCTTTTGGTCGTTCTTTTTAGTTTGGGATATGAGGGGAGCGCTGCCCGGAAGCCGGAACTTCTGTCATGGGAAGTGCAGGAAAGGAGGGGATGGCATTTGAGGAGAGACACCCAGCATGTGAGTGTGTTTGGTCATTGACCTATCCCTTGACCTCCCGTGGCTCTGCTAGTCCGTAAAGCCATTCCTACCCACTAGCCATCCCCTCCCAGCTCTGTAGAGGGCTCTCTTTGAGCAAGCTTCAGCAGTCTTCTGAAAATTAATGGCTTCAAATTAATGAGGTTGGTTTGATAGCACAGCGAGTAGAGTGGTCGCTTTGACATCTGTGCAGAGCCTGCTGATGCAGGATCGAATCATGGCAGGGCACAACTCAGCCTTCCATCCTTTCGAGGTCGATAAATGAGCACCACACACCGTGGGTAATAATAAGCAGGTTCGTAGTGCTATATAAATGCTAAATTATTATCATTGCAGCTATGGGCCAACTACTAGGGTGAACAAATGTCTTAACCAAGTGTGCCTTTGACCACTTGATTTATAAGTAGCATGTGTCTCTGGCCACTGAATTCTTTTTAAAAACAAGCCTTGGCAGAGGCAACCGTTGTGGCTCTTGTATAGGCATTAGATAGGCATTTGTCATGTACTCCCACAATATGCCTGGGTACCAACATAATGTGCCAACTGTTGCCATCTTACGACCAGGTATTACCATTGTGGCGGTGCCTGAAAAATGCTGGGCACATGCCTACATATAAATGCTAAAACGTGTGGCTTTGTCAATGTTTGTTTCTTTGTCCGAGGTATTCGTGCAGGGTATTTGAAGATGCTGGGCAGGGCGTTGGCATGCGCTGCCCAGCATGTAAATGGCCGTTCATTTGGCTTGGAAAAGAGTGGGGCCAAATGTTTGTAAATTAGACTGTAGTCAGTGAGGAATCTTGCGGTACCTCACAGTGCACGGGGGTGCCTGTCGATGATAACAAGTTCTGGTTGTCCCTTTCGAGAATTCAAATTTAGAAATTAACCATTGGCTTGTTGCAAGGGATTTTAAGGCCACCAAGACTCGACTCTCTTGAGGAATTTGGTTGTCCTTCTAAACAAAGGCAGATGAGACAGAACAGCACAGCGGCAAGAACGTTGTTAATAGTACACAGCGTGTCACGCCACCAATCCAGGAGTGCAGTCTTGGTCCTGTGTTGTGGTCTACGTCCTGCCAGTTTTACCAATGCTATTGAAACTAAGCAAACGGCACTATTTCAGTCACCCTGGCCAAGTGGGTTGCAAAGACATTTAGGATCCAGGTTTGGGTGTTTAATGCTAGTGTGACATTCCCAGCAACACAAAAGGGGCGATGGCTGGAAGGTTTAAAATGACTCTTATCCTCAGGCATAGCTCTGGGCAACCCCCTGGACCATCGTTCTTCACCTGCCAAGCCATTACAGAAGGGGAAAAACCACATGCAAATCAGGCTTGGTCCCAGCCCAAAAGGGGCAGTCCACCCTGAACTGCTAGGTCACATCCCTCCTGCACAAGACCACACCCATCCCCAAACATGTTTCGGCCTTGTTGGACCTCATCAGTGAGGAGAAGCTTGGGTCTCTCAGGCCAGCAGGCACGGGAGCCACGTCCGCCAGCGTCCTCCACTGCCTTTGGAAAGCTTTATTAATCTCGTTTTGAGGAAAAGTGTTAATGGGCTTTCGCTGGCCAGTTCTGGGACGCATCCCAGGACCATGGGTATACAATGATTCACAACTGGTCGCATATTTTTTGAAGATATTGAAGGCTGGTACTGACAGTGGGTATCAAATACCAAGGACTGTGGGTATCTCAATAGGGTTCATGGCGTTTCATAAGGGCTCAAAGTGATTGCCTGGCTTCCTCGATTTCTTTGAATGCAATCAATAGCAAGGACATCACAGCGCTATACATATGTAATCAAGGTGTGGGATAGGTCAGGCCTCATCCATTTTAAACCGCATGCATGAGCTCCCGTTTGGAGCCAATGTGTCCTCAGTGCATTAAATGGGCCGTTACTTGCCGGCCCTGAGCACCTGGACTTATTTTATTTAAAAGACATGGGGCCTCATTATAAGTTTGCCGGTCTGGTAGTAATGGCGCCGGAAAGCTACTGGCGCCGTTACTACCGGACTGGCAAACTACAAGTTGTGATCGCGGGTGCCCTTCTGCCCACCAGGTCTGACCTGGCGGGCAGAGCGGCACCACAAGCACAACTCGTCGGATGCACCGGCACCATTCACGAATGGTGCCGGTGCATCCGACCTCCCCATTCCCATTTGAGCCGGGAATGGGGAATAATGAATACCGGCACCCGGCAATGGGGACGGACCGGGTCCGTCGGGGTCGTAATGCCCGCGTACGTCCCCATTGCCGGGTGCCGGTAATTTAATGAGTTTGGCGACAGCCGGCTACCGCCAAACTCGTAATGAGGCCCATAACAGTCCCTGCACTTCACATTAGTAAGCCAATACTTTTAATGGAGGAGTACTAGCCCTTCTCAACAGTAAGAAGGAACTCTGGGATAGTGAGTACCTGCACTTCTCTCTCCCCATTTCAAGCACAGGTCCTCCTGGTATGTTATTTTGATGATAAAGGCATACTCTGCGTGCGCCCTGACTTTTCCCACCTTCCTTCCACTAAACCAGTGCTACTCAAACTTTTTCATGCCGAGGCCGCCCCATGATTACAAATTATCGTTGCACAGTCCCTCCTTGAGTACAAATATTGTTGCCTTCCCCCCTCTTTGCCAGATCTGCTTATATTTTCCTTTGAAAACAAGTTGCCGCACTCCCTTTTTGAAGAGCCTCGGGGCCCTCTGAACCTCATTTGGACCCCACAGTTTGAAGAGTTCTGCACTAAACGGTCCTCTGACTTCTCTGACTTCATTGTTGTCAAAGCCTGGGAAAAGGAGGCTGCGCGCTGAGTCTTGTTGCTTAATTATGAGTGAAAAGTAGCACTGTGCGGCGTTAGGGTGCATGGTTTCTTTTGCAGCCCTCTAATGAGCGCGCTGTCTCGGGACTCTCTGTTGTGGGGCCTACCGCCTCAGGCTGCAGGCTTCTCCCGCAGCCAGCTTGTAGGAGTAAGCGGGTGAGCTCCCGGGTAGGACTGCTTCTGCTGAAGGCCAATCACAACACAGCTTCACAAAGGAGCTGCAGACTGGGCAGATGAATATTTTAAAGGGGCCACACTCTCGTCTTCGCTCCCAGCGTGTCCTGTAATCGCATCCACGGAGGGAGTAGGTTGCAGGCCATCTTCACCCCCTGCCTGGTAACGGATCCGTCTCTGTGATTGGAGTTGATGCGGAGAAAGTGAAACCGCGTGATTATATTTCCTCTCCTGCCTCCTTCACAATGACTGATTATCCAAAAGGAGCAAATGGCAGGGACGGCACCAGAGCCTTTCAACCATTTCATAGTAAAGGGGCCTCGAGCTTTAGAGGGGCCCCCTGCAACTGCCCGATTTTGCCAGTCAGCAGCAATATATTCCTTCGTCTATTTTCGTTACAGGGCATAAAATGTGCACTTTTCAGCGCTTGCATTACAAGCTGTGTTTCCTCAGGCCCTTTAGGCCGTCACTTCCAACAGCATATGCAGAAGTGTTATTACCTCATTGCCTTCTAACACTGGATCCTCCACGTCAGCCAGTTGTTGACAAAGAATGGTTTATAGCTCATAGCTCTTCAGTGGGCATTTAATGTTTAAGATCCCTGCTGGCCATCTCGTGATATTCGGCGGACCGTAACCTTATTTTTGTCACCATTGTAATGCATGCACCCCATGAGTGCCTCAGACTGTTTTGTTCTCAGCAGGGGGCCCACAAACATCATGTTGAAATGGGCCCCCACACATCTTCATCCGGGCCTGCGCATGGGGATTGGAAAGGAAGGAAGTTTCCTAGCAGGGGGAACCTTTGTGGAGTACAAGCCACAGCAAACAGAGCTGGCACGGCCAAGGCAGGGTAATTTTAAGGAATTTTCGGGCCCGGGGCAGATGCATTGACAAAGCCAACAGTTTGGGATTTTTCGTAGATGTGAGAAATAGACATTTGCAACACACTGCCATAAAGGTACCCCCTAGCCATAAAATGGAAACAGCTGGCAAATGACTTGAGTACCTGGGCATATGATAGCAGTGCCTGGAAAAGGCCTATCTAATAACTATACACAGGTCAAAACTATTGGCTTTGCCAATGCTTGTTTTTAACAGGTCTTCAGTAAAAGGACACATATACTGCTTATAAATCAAGTGACTGAAGGCACACTGGACAATAAATGTTTATTGCACCAGTAATAGATTTACAACTGCAATTGAGCCATGCACTCAAATAAGTCTGCTTAGAAAGAACACTGGCAGCCCAATGTTGATGTTACTGCTTGATAAATGTAGCTCAAAGAGATCCAGGGAGAATGTGGTTTGGAATGGGAGGGGTCGGTAATAAGGTGGGAATGGCCATATGGATTAGCATGGCCAAGGGCAGTCAATGAGTAGGTAAATAACCAAACAGCCACAGGCTGTGTGTCCCTCCTCATATCCCACCTCCCTTCTTGCTGTACTCCAATGCCATAGTTTTGACTTATAGATGGTGCTTTAGCACCACCTAATAGCCAAAACTAAACATACCAGCCATGAGGGTGTAGTTTTCGATGCAGGAAACGAAAGAGTAGTCCTATTTTAAAAGGTAGCCATTGGCCAGCATAGGCTGTGGACTCATATTAGCAGAATGTAAACGTGCTCAAGAATGCAGAGAGATTAGAAGCAATGGGAAAGGTACACTTACCGTAGTATGGAGGAGGTAGTGGATATACATTAGAAGCTACCAGAAAGGTGTATATTTGGTAGCATTGACTAACATTAGAAGAGAGCTGTGGTTTTCAAGCTGTATTGATATTAGCCAGTGAAGAAAGAAGCAACGTTGTGGTGTGCATTCTATCACACTCACTATTATTATGCATGAAACGACCCTACAGCTAGTTAAACCGCGAGTGAGATCTTTTTGAAGTGCATACCCTGAGAACTGAATCACTCTTAGGGGCTGACAACTTGACATTTTGAGAGAATGCCAATTTTGTCAGGTTAGGCACCACACACTTAAATGAGTTGCCCAGGATTACACACGTTAGTTAAAAGGTGAAGTTGGATTTGAGCCAGTCTGCAATTTCTGTACATTGTTTCCCAGTTCTTAGAGAGCAAGGTACAATTATTTGTGAATCTTTGATTTTCATGAGCTAAAATAATATCCTGTTTTGTAGAACTGAAAGTACACACATTAAATAATCATCCATCTTGACAATATTTAAAAACAAAACTTTATAGAAGCATGTTATGCAAAAGGAGAATGATTCTGGCTACATGTTCTCCATCATCAAGGCAAGTATACAAGTGCCAGTATACCAATTAGTGTGAGCTTAAAATGTTTCTAATGAACTTTAAAGCTCCAAATACACCCAACACTCAGACTTGTTGACTGGTATAAATGATGTGCAGAAGTACCTTTGAAATTGTATGAAAAAGCAACCCATTTCTTGTGCTTAGAAAAAGAACACCTGAAAATGTTCTCATCAGAGACCGGTGACATTTTGTCAGCTCTCTTCCGCATATAACCACTTTGTTCAAATGACCTACATAAAAAGAAAGATCAGGCAATGAGCTAAACAATAGCGCCAGTATGTGAGAAGGCGAGCCGTCTCACGGAAGACAGCCAAGAACTACACAGTAAAATAAGATGATTTGTCTGGATCACTGCATCGTCTGCTGGTAAAGCCAGGATATGAGTCCTAACACAACACATTGGTTGCACACTGTTGAATTTGATTGCCTAATCCAACTAACACATTATGCTCTTTATTGGGGTGGCTGCTAGTGTTTTTTAACACTTGATTGGAGGAATCAAGCTCTAGACCCGCACCATACTGATGCTATGTTACTTTTTACAGCTGGCGCTGTCTGGTCGGGTACATTGTTTTGAACACAGTTGATGTTGTTATTACAAAATTATACAAAACATGTGCCAACCTAAGACATAGTAAAGGATGACTCTTCCCTGCTGGAATATGGTGCTGTGATCTGGCACATGAACATAAATCTCTGTAATGAGTGTTTAACACACTGAGCTATAGTTCGAAAAATCATGGCTCTCAACTTTTTCAGTAAATTTAACTTTCTGGATAGCAAGAAATCAATATACTCCTCACAGAAGGATGAGAATGGTAAAGGAGTTGTGCTATGCAGAACAGACAGCAAAGGATGCAAATATTTTATGTGCACTAATTTCAGAAATGCGCAGGTCACCTTATTTTCAAAGGTGACTGCAGCATTTCAGGGGTGCCTGGCACGTGCTCCCAACATGAATCCTTTACAGGCTTGCAGTACCCACTTGGGTGCTCGGAGCATATTTCAGAGTGGCAAGGACCTATCTTCAATGCAATCAAAATTAAAAATGCATTTCTATTTCTATGCATTTCTATCCTTGTGAGAAGGATAGAAATGCAATGCAAGTGGGAGAGCAGCGGTTAAAATCGCTGCTTTCCCACTTGCAAAAAACCGCATGCATGGTTCAGAAATTAACTTTGTGTGCACTCAAATGCAGCTAGTGCAAACAGGCACAATGGAAGATGTTTCATTTTTGCGCATTTGAAAACGCATCTCATTCTGTGGATTATGGATGTGCAATTAAATTCACAAAATGTCCTTTTATTTGAGAATGAAAGCGGGTCTCTGACTGTGTGCATTCAAGATGCACAAAGTCAGATG
The DNA here is from genome assembly GCF_040938575.1 of Ambystoma mexicanum. NCBI lineage: Eukaryota > Metazoa > Chordata > Amphibia > Caudata > Ambystomatidae > Ambystoma > Ambystoma mexicanum. The sequence goes on from NC_090923.1 coordinate 1,030,388,035, forward strand.
TCCTTTGTGGATCAGGGTGCACTTTTCAAGTCGCAAGTGATGAGATGTGTTAGATCATTTAATCACTTGCGCCAAAAAAAGGTTTGAGAATCTGTCTCACTGTGCCTTCTACAGGATTAATTGATCAGAACAGAACGTACTTGTGAAAAATATTCAGGGAGCAGCATGAGTGCTTTAGCAGCTCACCATAAAACATCCTGGCATGTTTTGCAAATAATGGGAACTAACGTCTTTGAATCAGGCAGCCTGGTCGGGCCCCTTCAGCGCCACTGAGGGGAACTGGGGCATAAGCCCCTTTTGCCCTCCCATAAAGACGCCTCTTGCCCAATGTCCCAGTACGCGCCTGGGTACCAACTTTTGATTTTCACTATGTGGGCAGAATTTCCACTGACCCTGCACTGAAAATAGGCAGCTTGCTGAGTGATGGGTTAGAGCCGACCCCTCCCCTAGGTTATAATGGTGCCTTTTAAAGAACCCTTTTCAGAAGGGAATTGAGAAAATAAAACTTAGGATTTACAGGGAGCTCTAAACATAACATCTCAGCAACAGTCACTCAACCTGCTGCACTAACTTTGCAGCTTTCTGCTTTAGGGCTCAACACTCAACTTTCAAAACATTAATCACCAGTGGAGAATAGCCATGACTAAGTTCCTTGCTAGACAACCATAAATATGGGGGTATATGAAACTCTGCTTACAATGGGGTACAGTGTGGGGCTCATTATCCAACAGACAAAGGGGGGAAATGGAGCTGTCTAGGCAATGTCTGCAGGTACTAGGCCTACATTGTTTGGTCTGCGCCGTTTCCATGCTGACACAAGATGGAGGAGGGGCATGTGGGAGAGTGAACATGCCCCACTTGCTTTCTTCCTCCATTTTGTGTGTATAATTCTATTTAAGATTACACAAGCGTCCCCAATTGCGGTCTGCAGACTGCTAGGAGGGGACAGAGCACTCAGAAGAGTGCCAGAAAAAGACTGACACAAAATTGTGTGACGCCCTTGCACTTAGTTGAATGCAGAGACGCGCAATGGCAGGCAGGTGGAAAACAGGCAAGTGTCGTTGGAGGGGGGTGGTATCTCAACCCCTGCACCAGGTCGAGATGGTGCCTTTTAAAGCACAATTTTCAGAAGGAATTGGAAAAAAAGCCATGGGATTTACAGGCAGCTCTAAACATAACATCTAAGCAACAGTCACTAAACCTGCTGCGCTACTTTTGCAGCTTTCTGCCTTAGGACTCATCAATCAACTTTCAATTAATTCAACACCAGATGTGGGTCCCTGATTCTGCTCAATATATCTGTGGCCCGCCCCAATAGTGCAGTTCATGTATATGACTTAAGAGCCAATAGTGGCCACTGCACACAGTCTTTTTCAGGATGAGTGGCTTTTGATGAATTTTTTAACGTCGGGTATAAATATTTGTCCCTGGAATGCCACATCGACCGAGCGTAGCGAGGGAGCCCACACCAATGAAGGGGGGTTTGGAGTTGTTCTCCTCCTAAGAATTTCTTTTAAATAATGGGTTAAAATTGTGCCTTTTACAGCACACTTTTTAGAAAAATTGGGTAAAAAGTCAAACAGTTTGGTTTTGCAGGGTAACTCATGAAAAAATCCAATAGATGCAAGTCACCAACAGTCACAAGAGCATTTCTCCAACACATTTTCATGATGCCTTTTCCCACAATATGTGCCAGTATGAAATATTTTCACACTGGCTGTGCCCATACATTTCCATGCTGACTGCACCATTATACTTTAGCATTCCCATATAAGAACATACTAATGTTTGCTTTGCGCATAATGCCAGTAATGCTACTATAAAAAACATGTCCATGTTTGTTCTTCCAATATATGGCAGTATCCCCATGTAAGAACATACTCCTGTTGGCTTTACCATTAAAATGCATGCCAAAGTATGAAAACATGTCCAAACTGGCTGCACTAAAATGCCAGTCTAGCTATATAATAACACTTATCATAGTTGCTTTTATCAAAGATGGCCAATACAAAATGTCATACCGCAATAAGAAATAGCTAGACTGGTTGCATAAAAGTGCCAGTCTTGCTTCATGATAACACTTATCATGCTTGCTTTATCAAAGATGCCCAATACAAAATGTCATACCACAGTAAGAAATTACTAGGCTGGCTGCATCGAAATGCCAGTCTAGCTACATAATTGCACTTATCATGCTTGCTTTATCAAAGCTTTCCAATACAAAATGTCATACCACAATATGAAATTGCCGACAGTCAGCATTAAAATGCCAGTCTAGCTACATAAAAACACTTATCATGCTTGTTTTATCAACCATGCACAGTAAAAAATGCCATGCCTGCTCCATGGTGCGTCAGTGCCTTGCACTCAGATATAATCATATTAATGATGAATGTGATTATGTGTGAGTGCAAGGTGCTGCGGGGCGAAGGGGGCAGATGCATGTCAGGATCTGGGGTCCCAGGGTACAGACATGGCATTTTTTACTGTGCATAGATGTCCAGTATAAACTGCCATTCCTGGCATTCCTTCACCCATTGCCCTCCAACACCTCACATGCAAAGATAATCAATTATGTGTACATGCAAGGCACTGGGGGGCTTAGGGGTCAGGCATGACATTGCATGTGTGGCATTAGGAATCCCAGTGGACTGGGCTGGCATGCTTTACTGGGCATACCCAGTAAAAAATACCACGCCTGCCCCCTGGGCCCCAGTGTCTCACACGCACATGAATATACACACACAGACACACACACAGACACACACACACACACTCTCTCTCTTTCTCTGTCTCTCTCTCTCTCTCTCTCTCTCTCTCTCTCTCTCTCTCTCTCTCTTTCTCTCAATGTGGTTATGTGTGTATGCCAGGCACTGGGCGTTCAGGAGGTGGGCATAGCCTTTTTTACTGGACATCTATAGTAGATGTCCAGTAGAAAAATGCCATTCCTGTACCCTGGGCCCCTCAGCTCCAAACACGTGCACAATCAAACTGATTATGTGTATATGCGAGGTGCTGGGGTGCCCAGGGGGCCGGCATGGTTATTTTTACTAGACATCTATCATAGACTTCCAGTAAAAAAATACCATGCCTGTCCCATGGCCCCCAAGTTCCTTGCACACACGTGCAATCAATGTGATTATGTGTGTATGCCAGGCTCTGGGGGTTCAGGGGGCAGGCATGGTATATTTTCCTATACATTTATGATAGTTGTCCAGGAAAAAAATGGGGGCAGGCATGGTATTTTTTAACTGGACATCTATCATAGATGTCCAGTAAAAAAACACCATGCCTGTCCCCTGGGCTCCACAGCGGCTAACACATGCACACAATCAATGTAATTATGCATTTATGCGAGGTGCTGGGGGGCCCAGGGGACAGGCATGGTATTTTTACTAAACATATGTGATAGATGTCCAACAATAACATGCCATCCCTGTCCCCTAGGCCCCACAGAGCCAAACACGTGCACAATCAAAGTGATTATGTGTGTATGCGATGTGCTGGGGTGCCCAGGGGACAGGCATGGTATTTTAACTAGACATCTATGATAGATGTCCAGTAATAACATGCCATCCCTGTCCCCGGGGCCCCACAGCGCCAGATACACGCACCCAATCAAAGTGATTTTGTGTGTATGCAAGGTGCCGGGGTGCCCAGGGGATGGCCAATGTATTTTTACTAGACATCTATGATAGATGCCCAGTAAAAAAGACAATCCCTGTTCCCCGGTCCACACAGCACCTCAGAAGGAGAGCTGATTTGAGCGATTGGGGAGTGGGATTGTGCAACAAAAGAATTTTTAAAATGCCTTTGTTATACAAACCTCCTTCCCCATCTGCCAAAATCAGCTCCACGGACCAGCACAAACACACACACACACACTCACAAACACATACATTAATACAACATTCACACAGCAAGCACTCTCTCATTCACACAAGCACCCATCATCACGCACTCACTCATTACACAAACATACACACATCCATGCAAGGCTGAAGAAGCAAAACGGCTCATTGAGTTTGTGCGACTGGGGAACTGTAACTGTCAAAGGGAGACTATGTTTCCCTTTGACAGTCAGAGCACTCCCTCAGCTGAAAAAAAGAGCTGAGGGAGTGCTTAGGGTTTCACTGAGCTGACTCCTCCATAATGGGCAAGAGGGGGCCAAGACCTGGTGGGTCGATGCCCCCTCACCCATTATGGATGAGCCGACCCTGCTCAGGAAGTACAGTCATCAAATTAAAGTTTTAAGCTCTGTGTGCTGTAGCGCCTTGAAGCATCTTTTGTGCTAGATGGAACTACAATAATAGTCACAAACCAAATAAGTGGACAGACTCAGGGAATATGGCAAAGTACTACTTTATTCTCAGTTTAATAAAGCAGTGCAAACTGGCAGAAATTGGACTGATGCTTGCAAACTCACACTCGAGTTTGATTACATGGGGGTCTTATACCTCAATATATGTAATCTATGAAATCATTCTACGTGGAAAAATACAAACCCTATGAAGGGTAGGGATTGGTGAAGGGATCATATCTACGTATAGAACATATAAGAATTAGTGCTTCATTGGCTACCCCTTGTCTGTGGGGCACGCCTTGAACTACCTCTAACTGCATACGGTACTGATTATAGCGGACAAAATGACAGTGGACTGGCTCCTGCAACATTGTATGTTAGGTTGCCCCCCAACCCCACTGATGGGTTGGAATACTATCCCAACCTTGGACTTTCAGCACCTTAGCAGCACATGTGTGAAAGGAAACTTAAATGTTTGAATCCCATCAGACCACTCCCCATTTTCCCAATTAATCCATCATCTCTTATCGACAGGACACAAGTCAAAGTATTCCATTTGTAGTTGACCTTGTTGCTGATCACTGTCCTGGAACATTGAAGGGAGTGTGAGCACACCACTATCTTAGCTTAAAGCTTTAACGAATAGTCTTTGTTTTCGACTTCTGAGTCACTTATGAAAAGACCACGAATGTGTCAATTTCAGCCTTACATTTACTGCTATTTAATTTAATTATGCAGGGTGCTGTTGCGTCTTTTGGCCTCCAGAGACTTGCTTATTCTATCTCAGATGAACACTGTACACTTTTAATTGACCAACAGTTTGGCTCTCACAGATGTTGTCATCTTCCTTCATTTATAAAGAATATCCCACATTCAGAGCTTATCCATGTACTCCCTCTGCCCTCTTTGCTTTGCGCTTATCCCTCAAAATAGCATCTTCGCTCTGGGCTAACCGTGAGTCATGGTCAGGTCTGCTCACAGGGCTGTTTTTTCACGTCTCCTGATTGTTACAGCCTCGGCCTGTTTCTGAGGTAGCTTGGTTAAATTCAATTTGAGCCGTCATCCATTTTCCTAATATGTGCCGTCTTTGCCATGCTATATATTCCTCTATAGCAAGCTTCTATACGTTGTCTTTCTACCGTCCGTTACTGAGTATTTTCAGTTATTGGTCAGTAAGTTAATTCATCTTCTTTTAGATCCATGATTACTTTAGATTTAGGTTCATGTTACCCTTAGTGCTTCAATTACATCGTTACTCAATATTTTCATATCATTTCAACATAGGTTCATATATCTTCTTTGTGACATCACTTTGTCCTTATCCAATTTCATTTTAACGTCCGTCCACAATTTGCATCAATGCATTCTGACACCCTGGCATGCAACATCCTTCCATACAACATACTTCCACAATGTCACTGCAAGGGTGTAATCTGTTAGGCTGTCTGAGGGCATAACCTCGCTCATACACTCGATGCAGTATAGGAACGATGCAGAGGATTCCATTCATACCTTTTCTCTGACTGTTCCAATATTACAGCGGTGAGGGGGTGGGGGCTGGCAGGATAACGTCTACCTGCTCCTCTACATCCCCCCCTGTTGAATTTATGACCAAATCCTCTTCTTCCATGATCCTTATCTCCTCTTCATCATTTGTCAGCATCTTCTCTTCAGCCTGTTTCTTTTTTGAGATCCAAACACTCCGCTCAAGTGGCCTGCATTCTTTATATGCTCATCCAAACTCCAGGTCATGCAACAGCACTATCCAGATGGTGAACAGAATATCCAATATCCTACATATCTTTTCTGATCCTTTGGATAATATATCTTGCTTCCCAGTGGTGCAAGAGTACTTTTCTATATATTCTCATGGGCATTCACCTGTTCCAGCATCGATGTCAATCATTATCTTCATCCCAATAGCTTTCTTGGCTTTCTACTTGCATTGTCCCAAGAAGGTCCTTATAAGACAGAATCCTAGCAACACAAACACTAGTATTGCTCCAATCATTTTGAAAGCATTTGCTAGCCAGGTCGGAATCCATGAGAACAGAGATGTAAACCAATCATCATCTTAAATTTCGTCTACCTCCGCCACCGCTTTGTGTGCAAAGTTGACAACATGGTTATTGCTTCTGTCAGGGTTCCATTCTCTTCATCATGGGCAGGTATAAAATGTACAGCAAGAAGGCCCGATCTTGGCACACACACCTCCTTCCATTGCTGGAATCAAGTTCGGACCTACCTGCTCTGGAGGGCCATGAGCCTGATCCCCCTCATTTCTTCCCGATTTGCATTAAATCCTTTTATCGTCGTGTTTATCATTTGCAGCAGCTCCCACCTGGTTATTTGTAACCATTTTGCATTTGTAGCAGCCTGGATTCCTGGCAGGAATATGGATGTAAATATCACTGCTGTCTTGCTAAACAATTTATGTTCATCTGGAATGTTATAATATGCATCTTCTGATTTCGCTGAAAAATTATTCTCTTTTATCAGTGTTTATAAAATGATCTTCTCATCCTCAGTTGTGCATCTATTTTTGGAAAATGCATTGTCTGCAAATTGCTTTTTGGTACTATTAAGGCTGGTATACTTATTAGTACTAAAGAACACACTACTCCCCACTTTGGTGGTAACTTCATATATGCTCTAGATCTGCAGGCCCAATAGTGATCCATTAGCACTGTTGTTACTTCCTTCATGCCTGGAATGTCAAAAATGACGCTTGAGATTTTCTCCTACTTTCATTGTGCCATTGTTTCTGAAACATAAAGATGTATTTTTCAGAGGTAGTATTTGCAGGGGTCCCTCCTCATCATCAACACCCATGTCAACAATCTTGCAGTTTTAGGCCACTTGTTATTGCATTCTTTTTCCACGTTCATCATGACTGCTTCCCATTGTCCGGTTAATGCTAGTGTTTTGCACACAACCAATCCTTCAACCTATCTTTCAGGAATAAGCACCGCTCCTTTAATTTGTAGCTGGCCAAATTCCCAGCATTCTCATCTTTCTTCCCCAGATGTCTTCACATTTGAGCACCTTATTATTTTCTGTCTTAATTCCTGCTTCATTTGTTTCAGGATGTTCATATTTTATTATTCAGTGTTTTGTTTCTTGTTTTCCTCTTGGCTTCATATCTTGTAAATAATTGTCTTCTCTTGACAGTGTTGCTTTATTCACCCACACTACGGATGCTGTCCTGCCATGGAATTGTCTTCTTCTCAGGCAAAGTGAAAGGTGCGTTAGGCAATGTGCTTTTTTCACAGATCATTTTGTAGCTATGAATATTTTAGATGTTCCCAAAGCACAAGGTATAAGGGATCACACATAACATGATGTTCTTCTGCCCACCTTTTGCATGTGCTGGTACCATAGGCTACTTTTTAAATGAGCCGAATTATCAAGATGTGTATTTATATCTTTCTGGTTTTCCTCAACATCCCTTTTAAATCGAAATAGACTCCTAGTTATATAAAAAAACATTCTGTTTATACTTTTAGTGGGGACAGTAGTAGATGTTTCATTAATACCATCCATGTTAGTGCAATTTTTTGCAACATTTTGTAATGCCAACATAAGGAGAAAAACACAAATCATAATAAAAGCTGATATCACCATCAATATCACATCAGCACCTATTGTCTTTCTGGATGGCAATGAATCTCTAAAATGTTCAAGTCTCTCCATCTTGTATTTACTTTAATATGTACATTTCTTATTTCCATTTTAATCACTTCTTTTTCAAAAACTGGAGTATTACTGCAATTATCACTCTCCAGACAATACAGTTTGTTCTTAGGGTCCTCCAAAAATGTAATGATGTTTATTCCTCTTTGAATTAAGGCTGGATAAGTCTGCGATATGTAGGAATAAAGAACAGATAAGAATTTATATACTAATGTAACGATGGGTATCATAAACAATGGTGGATACTCTTCTTTCTTCTTCAAAGTACGGACTCTTCTCACATTGTTCCTTGAAACCTGCCTAAAAGGAGTCTTCCAAAGTTACTACAAGTCTAATTTCTCCTTGTCAACTTGAGAACCAACGGTCTTCTGTTGATTTACAAAATATTAAATCCTAATCTTTAGTGCTTGTGTGCACTTCATTCTTCTTGTTCTTATTCCTAGCCATTTGGCGAGTCTGCGTGCACGGAACTACTTCACTTGCTTCGTTTGGATGGGTCAGCACGAACGGCACTACTTCTCTTGATTCTCTTGGGATGCCTTCGGGAGGGGCCGATGTTTCGCCTTTATACGGTTTGTTGACATGTAGATGTAGCCACGCCTTTCACCCCCTCAATTTCACTGCAGGCGCATATCAATTTGCACACTAACACCTGGTCTCCTGGATACAACCTCAGAGGTTTCAGAAAATGTTCTGTTTCAGGCGATCGATTGTCTTTGCCAATTCATTTTGACCCCTCTCTTCTGTTTTTGATCTGATGAGACATGAAAGAAACGCTTGCAAACATTGTTGTTAAATAATCATGCATCTCATCACCTAATGCCCTCCCTACACTGTGGGCATCAGTTCTTGCCCTAGTTGGAGAAGTCAATGTGGTTCTCATAAAGAGTCCAGTCACCAACTCATGAGGAGTTAGATGGTGATGCGAACCAGGCTGTTTTCTCAAAGCAAGCAAAGAAAGGGGCAGACAATGCAATCCCCAACACAGGGGCTGTACTGATTGCTCTTTTCAATTCTTCAAACCCTTCAGTCATCGCGTCTGTCCAGATTTTTGTGCTTTTATCTACCTGTGCTTCCTTAAGTCTTTTTAAAAGTGGTCAAATGTATGTGCTATAATCAAAAACCCAGGTCCTGCAATAATTGCATAAGCTTCTTCTCTTTCAGGTCTCACTTTTCTCCCTTTGTGAGAGATCAACTGTCCTATATACAAGCCTTCTTTTTGACAATATTGTAGTGTCTCTTTGTCTACTTTAAATCCTTTCCCTGAGAGTATGGTCATGAGTTTAACTGCGTCTTCTCTGCACCTTTCTTCTGTCTCATTACACACCACAATTTCATCCACATACTGAATTATTGCACTTTCGAGTTGGACATTACCCACGTCCATCTGGAGGACTCTATTAAAGGTCAAGCAGGGCTCACAGTACCCTCGAAACAGCCTGGTATGTTTCAGGCACATATTTCTATACGAAAAGGATGTCAAATTCTGTGAGTCTTCATGAAGGGGAATCGAGAAAACTGTGAAATACCTGGCCGTGGATGGGATGTTGTATAATATAGTCGCAGGGTTTGGAATCAAAGGAAACTCAGCTTTGAATACCAATACAAGTCCACATTGTCAATTTTGCCCTGGTGTTAGGGAAGACCAAGCTCACTTACTCTTCTTCTGTCACATGTATTTGGACATTAGGAAACGGTCTATTAAGCCACTCTTTCTGCAGTACCAGGTACTGTTGCTGATGCCATCAGCGTTTGTTTAGGAGCTAAGGCGCAGGTGGATGAAAGTGGGCAATATTGTGTCTTGAAATAAGGAGGTGGGTGGGCACCGCTTCTTGTATCCAATTTGTGGTAATCTTTCATAAACCCAAAGGTATTAAGTTTCCTAACTAGGCGAGGGGTGCAGCCCACTAATTAGTGCCACTGTGTGAGGGACAGATTATATCTGAAAGAGACAAAGGCTATTTAGCCTTCGTTGTGGGCCGCACACCCTATTACCCACCAGGAGTTGTCATAAAACTTCAATATTTTCAACGTAGTTGTGCTGATTTTTTCAAAAATGTGTTCTTCAAGTCTTTGGTTTGCAAAGGTTATTTATTCATCACTGAATGCGATTTATTTTGAAAGCAAAACTGGCCTACGCATTTCGTATACTATATCCTTTCTCAGGGCCTTATTTGTGCCTGATAATTATTGTCCGTATGATTATATATATACATATATTGGTCACCATCATAACCCACACAAATGACATCCTGAGGACCTGCCACAAGCATTGATCACCATAATACAGATTTTGTTACATATAAATGAAGTGTAAGTATATCATATTCCTATCAATGTATGACACAAATCATAATAATTTATGCAGGGTACCCACAAGACGTACATGCACATGTAACACATAAAATAAGATCAGAAGAAAAAATTATCCGGGCAATCTCAATATCTTTATGTAAGATCAGTTGGAACAGGTGGTGAGCAGCATTAAGAAAACGGTTGTATTTGTGCTTTCAAAACGATCCCATTTACACGAGTGCATCATTCTTCATTTTTATAAATAATTCATATTTTACTGTATTGCGTTCTTCTAAACTTGTGATGTAAGCCCTCTAAACGTGCGTGTATACAGCAATCGCTGTTATTCGGTATCACTGTGTTATTTAAACGTGATATGCATATTGCGAGTAATACATCTTATCACTGTTTCCCTGTGCGAGTGTTTGTGTGGTATTAGATATAGAATCTGACATCTTCGTCGTGCTAATGTGGTTTGCAATGAGTGCTCCGGCTGAGCGATCTATTAGAGAAAACCATATACTGTCATTCATGTCGTAGAAAAGAGATAACTCGTCATCTCTGCCTATGTACATTAGCTGTGCTTACCTTCTGTTAGCTACAGGTGTGCTTGCATCAGTCAACCAGGACTGTCGTGCTCCGTGAGTAAGTAACATTGCGTTGTCATGTTGAATGTGTAACTGTAAGCCTGATAAGATGGCCGTCCTGTTGGGACATTGGCGGCCACCTTGGAGTAGGGTATGTCTTACATATATAGACACATTGCTGCTAAACATTAACTCTATTTCTGTATGGACTATATATATATATATATACACTCCAACTCTTAATAAAATAAGGAAACTTGTAATTTATCTACCTCAGTTACCATGCAAGTAAGTAAAATATTTGTATTGTTCAAGATCGCTATTCACCGATGCTGGGACATGAGGTAGCGAACTACACTCTGACGTATCATCGGTATCCTTAGCATGCATAATAGTGATCAAGTAATCTGGTATACTCCTGTGTACCACTGTGTGCCGTTCCTGAGTAACGCCCTTGTAAATATTCCTAGTTAACATGGGTGGTCTACAGATGTGAATGGAAAATAATCTCCCATATGCGTACTGCGTACTCTGGCTAGCCTATATTGTTAGGTAATCCTAGAGATCCACTCTTATTGTGTAAGTTAAAGGGATATGCCACATTAGTGAACCTAGTATGCATGTAGAGACCAAACTGGATTTTGTAGCCACTGTTGCTATCTATAGCATATGGAAAACCCTTGTCTCATGTATAAAGCGTATCTCATCGCTACATCAAAACGGTCAAAATGTGGTTGAGACAAGGTCATCATTTATAATGAATAAATGGGTCTTATTGCTACTGTGTACGTCTGTGACATATCAAGTGTGCTCAAATATATATTTTATATATTTTCATATCACACTGTGTTAAGTAAACGTATGCAATTGTCTTCCAATTATTGTTCTATTCATGTTGTAAACCCGATAAAATTAAATTGCAGGTTGTTTCTATGGCTCTTTCCATTTATCCTTAGCTGTCACAGTGTTCTAGAGGTCTCTGTCATTGGGCAATGTTATGCTGACTCAACTTATTCGGTACATTATGCTGGTCTACAAAAAACAGTTTACAAAAAACAGTTGAGGTCCCACTCCTCATTCATTCCGTTTGGCACTAGTGTGTCCAAGCGAACAATCCAGTACGCTTCTCGTTGTTGCCTCCTCTTCTTCATGTCATGTGGGTGATCTTGTCTTGATATTGTCTCCAGCACCTGGAATTTCAATTGGGTGACACTGTGGTTCTTCTCAATAAAATGTCTAGCTACTGCTGAGTTCATATTTGTGTTTCTAACACATTACTTGTCTTCATTCATACAAATTCTTATTTTCTTTCCCGTTTCTCCTACCTAGTAGATGCCACACGGGCATCTTATGCAGTATACTGTGTTCTCACTGTTGCATGTTGCAAACGTTCTGGGTCTGATCTTTTCTCCTGTGCATGGATGTGACACAATGGCTCCAAACCAACTTTGTATACATGCTATTGGGTCTAATACGATTATGTATATTCAAAAGATTGAGCATTTAATGAGTGGGTTGTAATACAGGAATGGACATTCATGATTCCTGCATGTTATATATGAAGCCATTATGTATTGTATGCACATGAGCACTTTGGGGTATTTTCTGCTGTTGCTGAATAACCCTTTTTTTACTCAGCATTGAGAAAATGCTTGTTACTCTCATCATTTTTAACATTTGGTTTGATGTTAGTTTTGATGTACTGTTTTTATGCATATGCTGGCTTTTATGGTACATTTCTTATTGAAATAAAGCAGCAATGATGATTAAGCCACACCTCATCAGATGCATGTATATGGAGGCTTGCATTCAGTCACTATACCACTCCGCAGTTGTTCTATGTATATAAAGGACAGCCTGTATCATTATTGGTGCATGGCCTTCAAGGGTGCCAGAAAGAATCCTACAACTGATCACCGTAGCTGAGATGAGAAAGTAACCAACATCACGTACACAGGAGATGCGAGTATGGTTACTGTCTGTTGGGGTTTGCAATCACCATGATTCAATTAACCTGTGACCTTAAAGAAAGTCAGCGAAAATCCCCTTATTTCTTTGATGTAGTTACTGCTGGATCGGATACCAGATCGTCAATATCCTTCCAAGGTGACAGGAAGTGACCAAGTCTCACTTGAAAATCTGTTTAAGTGAGAAATGCTTAATATTACGGATAAAGGAAATCCAGGCCTTTTGGTATCATTAGACTTATCGGCAGCATTTGACCTTCTGAACCACAAACGTCTCCTTGCCATCTTGGGAAATGTCAGTCTATGCTGCGAGGACTATATTGACTGGATCTATTCCCTTTGTCTCAGAAGGTCTCTAGAGTGTGGTGAGGCTGTTTCTCTCCCGTTACCCATTAACTATGGTGTCCCTCAGGGGGCCTATATGTCTCAGCTCCTTTTCAACTTATACATCAGGACCCTATGCAACGTCTTGGAAAATAATGAGATCTTTTTTACGAACTATGCTGATGACACCCAGCTAGTTCTGGATCTCTCTGGGAACTACGATCAGGACTCGATGCGTTTGAGACACATATATACCCAGATTGAATCCTGGATGAACCACAACTAGATGTGCCTAAATGGCAATAAGAAGGAGCACCTGATATCTGGACTGCATCCTAGTTACCAGTCATTTGCCATTCATGACTGTACTATTCCATCTCAGAGAAAGTCTAGAACATTGGATCCTATCTGGACACCTCGCTTGGAGCTGGCGCTTACGTTACCCATGTCTCCAAAGCATGCTCGTACCATCTTCATCTGCTTAAGACTATTCAACCATTTCTTTCAAGACTACCTGTGCCTCCCTAGCATGCAGCACTATTCTGTCTTGTCTAGATTATGGTAATGCTCTGCTACTCGGTGCTCATAAGTAGGGCTCGTTAAATTTGCAAATTGTCCCGAATTATGCCGTGCGCAATGTCGAAGGGAAATCCAGAAAAGAACACATCTCTAACAGCCGACAATCCCTGCGCTGGTCGCCGGTTTCTGCGTGTATACAACAGTTCAAAGCATCCATGCTGGTTAATAGATACCTATATGGACCTGCCCCTCAATATCTCAAAGGCATGGTGACACCCCCCTATCCATATCCCTTCAAGAGCTTTTCTGTCTTCGAACCTGGCATTAGTGACACAAATTTGCTTTAAACGACTAGATGGCTTTGGAAAATACTTTCCAGTCACTTTGGCTCGGTTTTGGAATTCGCTGCTGCTGGCTTTGAGACTCGAAGCAAACAGTGCTGGATTTCACCGACAATTGAAAACAGTCTTATTCAAGTGACTTGTTCCTCATTTTTCTGACAGCTTAACCTGACCTGTCCCGTCCCTAAATTCGTCTTATTGTGTTGATGTTTCCTAGCGCCCGACGCCCGCAGGCTTTTGGCGCTATATAAACAAATAAATAAATAAAAAGAAGCTTGCATTAGAACCGCTATGAACATAAACAGAACGCACCAGCAGATTGTGACGTCGGCCAGGGACCTCCAGCCCTCCCCATCTTGCTAAGTTTTCATAACTTTCATCCTTAGATGTATTTTGAATAGAATAGCAACACTACATTTCTATCTTTTTCCATTCCCTGTACGACCATAGAGCACTTCAAGTGTCACTGCATCTTTCGCTGTGAGGTGGGGTTCTTGTATGAACGCTGCATCTGGGCCTTTCGGAGGTCAAGCATTGAAATGCTTTCTTTCTCTTTCTGTAATTGTTAAGGTCCTTGACGTTCACGGAGAGGACTTCAATCGTAGCCATCTGACAAAAGAAAGACTAAGGGCCCGATTCATGGAATATTTGCCTGGTTCAAAGTCAGTTTGCAGGGCAAAGTCCGGGCAAAGTCAGCAAATTGTCATTTTTGCAGTACAAAATGACTTTGCCCGGCAGAAATACATTTTGCACGGTTCCATGAATCAGGGTTTGTGTCGGCGGTGCAAAGTCACTTTTCAGCAGTGCAAATTCACTTTGAACCGGGCAAATGTCCCATGAATCGGGCCCTATGACTGTTGTCAATAAGCTCAGGTAAAGGAGGAGCAGCAACACGTTATCACCCAACCCATCCCCCATGTAGAATATGGACTCAATATTTGGGGAGCTGGAGCACCTCTACGTTTACATATTGCCTTGTTGAAGCCCCACCAAAGGAAGAACTGGTCAAAAATACAAATATCAAGTGCAGACTTAATAACATACTGGACTTGACATTGTCATCACCTTGAAAATCCACGGACATCTCTATCATCAGGTGTAGCCGATTTTAAATGCCGGCAATGTACCCACTCAGACGTCAACAATAAGTAACCAAAGGAGGGAAAAAGCCGTGACTGATCCCAAGCAGCACACTATAGGAGGATATAGCTTGTCATGGAGGTTGAATTCACAGTGAATGGAACGACAGGTAAATTGAAAGCACGAGTAAGTGCGAAAATGTTAGACCCCCAGCAACTAACAAACACACTTTGGCAATGCCGACAATTTGGGCTTTTGTGTAGGCCTGGGAAAGGCACTTCACAGGTGGTTCCGTAGTGGTATTAACTGGCCATTGATGGTAAATTGAAAGCGCGAGTAAGTGCGAAAATGTTAGACCCCCAGCAACTAACAAACACACTTTGGCAATGCCGACAATTTGGGCTTTTGTGTAGGCCTGGGAAAGGCACTTCACAGGTGGTTCCGTAGTGGTATTAACTGGCCATTGATGGTAGCAGCTGCAAAGTGGTGCCAGTACCAGGGCATATAATAGCAGTGCCTGGCAAATGCCTAACTTATACACAAGCCAAAACTGTTGACTTAGCCAATGCTTGTTTTTAACAAGACTTCAGTGAAGGACACGCGTAGTGCTTACACATCGAGTGGCTGATGTCAGAGCTAGTTAAGTCATTTTTATTACACCAGTAGCAGGTTAATATCTCCAATTAAGTCATGGGCCCTCATTACGAGTTTGGCGGTAGCCATGGAGCTATTAGCCATTATTTGCTCAATGGCTGCCACCAAACCGGGCTCATTCACCGGGTTCCTGCAATGAGGAATAACCGGGTTATTCCAACATTGGAGGACCCGGTTATTCCTCCTTGCAGGAACCATTCCCCATTCCCATTGAGTCCCTATAGGGCTCAATGGGAATGGGGATGGAGGTAACAAAGGGCAGATTACAACTGGCCCGTTGTTACCTCCATCTTCCCCTCGCGGGACCCGAAAAGCACGCCTGGTTTTACCAGGCGTGCGATCCGGGTCCTGCGATGGGAAGCTTGTAATCAGCCCTGTCGGAATGAAGGGGGCCGGTCTCGTACCGCAAATTCCCGTACCGTTATTAGCTCCATCCCCATTCCCATTGAGCCTTATGGGGGCTTGAATGGGAATGGGGAATGGTTCCCAGAATGGGGACTTACCGGGTCCTTCAAGGTTGGAATGACCCGGTAAGTCCCTATTTCGGGAACCCGGACCCGGAATGCGGTAAGGACCATGGACTATTAGCACCATGGCTACCTCCTACCTCGTAATGAGACTTTGCTCAGTCTAGACTGCATGGGTGCACAGACTTGTATAGGAACCTCCCACTGAAAGGCATCGGGCGATTGGGAGGTTGGTTTGTAAGACCCATGGAGATTTGGTCCAAGAGTTGTCTCCATAAGCTCCCAGATGCCCCAACATTGGTAAACATTGGTCTCAAGTCAGAACAGTGGTGTTAGAAGAACACCCTCTGTGCCGTTTGGTGGAATACTTAAGGCCCGATTCATGGAATTTATTGCAAGGTTGAAAGTGACTGCACTGCTGAAAAGTGGCCTTGCACTGCCGACACAAACCCTGATCCATGGAACTGTGCAAAGTGTATTTTCGCAGTGCCAAGTCAATGCAAAGTCATTTTTGCAGTACAAAGTGACATTGCACTCACTTTGCACTGCGAATATACACTTTGCACGGTTCCATGAATCAGGGCTGTGTCGGCAGTGAAAGGTCCCTTTTCATCAGTGCAAAGTCACTTTGAACCGTGCAAGAATTCCATGAATTGGGCCCTTGCCTTTATTCTAGTTGCCTTTATTCTAGAGTGGGAATAGGGAGGCACAGAATACAGCATAACATATGTGAGTTTTATGGTTTTTGTAGATAATAAAAAAGTGCCTTTGATGCACTCAAAAATATATACCACAGCAAAACTACTGATTACACAATACGTTGTAATAGAAAGGTAGCCAGTGCTCTAAAAATAATGAAACGTAGTTTAAGAAATAGAATTTGAAGATTTCTTTTTCAGAACTCTCAAGGCAGTCCTAGATCCTGCAATAGTCTGTAGCCAAACTGGAGCCTCCCAATCTTTGTGCAAGTTGGGTTCATGGACTAGCTTGGTGTAGTACCAAGAGAGGGTGACTTCAGAGTCCAGAAACTAAGGGTCTACACAGCAAGACATTGAAATGAAATCACAGGTATTTACGTATCTGGTATTGCAACACTCTAGTGTATGGACACAACACTTCGTATATAAACAAGGGGACAGTGCCTGGCCTGTCCAGAAGGCTGTAAGAGTCTTATCACAGGAACAGTTATCCTAGCTTTAAATCCCAGCTGCCGAGGTCAAATGGGGTTATTTGGAGGCCCTCAGTAACAGGGAGGGTGGTATTGCACACTAGGCGGTTCTAGGCATGCTAGGATGCTATCAGGGACGATACAGGGGCCATTATTTACTCGTTGCTTCCCAAGACCACAATTTTGGCAACACCCCGGGTGATAGAATCTCTCTCAGGTTGATTGAAATAGACTCCCTTTTCTATACAATATGAGCTGGTCAGATAGCACAGCAAGTTCAGCTGTCGTTCTGACATCTGTGCACAGTCTGCTGACTCAGGTTTGAATTCCCGGCAGTGTCAACTCAGCTTTCATCCCTCAGAGATTGATAATTTGAGGACCACGCAGTTGGATAATTATATCAACTGCCGTTTCAGCGCTTAGACACCGACGGGTTCGTAGCGCTATACAAGCCAGTTATTATCATTATTATTATGGAAGGATGTGTGCCCCAGAGGGTAGGTGTTTGAAGAGGTTAATAGGGGTGTGCTCACTCACTCAGCTTCCTTGAAAGGGCTTTAATAGGACAGCCCATCATGCGTGTGCCACGCTACACCACGTCCTGCACATAGAAGGTACACAGACATTTCAGGCTCAAGAAGGGGCTCAAAGGAAAGGCAGTATCCATCCAGGGTCTCTAACTGGGGTGCTGTAAAATGAATCTCCTTGGGGTCAGATGGCCATGAGCAGTTGGCTACGCCCGGCCAATTACACGGGGTACACTAACACTGGAAGGAGGGGAAGGGATATTCACATTTCTAGTGAAGCAGACATGGGTCGCCTCCGATACTCTGGTAGTTGACAATTCCCAGGGGAAGGTTGTCTCCAATTATAGGCCAAAGTGGGGACAACATACAGGCAGACATCAAAGCATCTCTTAGCTTCCAGGATGGGAAATATTTAGTCAAACAAAGGATTTTCCAAAATTGGGAAATCCCCACTACTGAGAAGATGTCATGTTTCCAGACGCAGGTGTGCAAACTATCTTCACTGTCCACTGAAATCACCCTAAAAAGTATCATTGAGTATTTGTCTTCACTGGCTGGGAGAACAAAGGGTATCAATTGGGAGGTTTTATAACCCGTTGAGTAACCTGTCATGTGGCCACCGGGAGATGTCCCCGAGAAGACCCTCTTCTTTAATGCATTCAGTTCACAACCACACTGCATTAATACAAGAGGATTGACCAATGTATACAAATGAGGGGGGGGGGCACTTCAAAATAACCTTGTAGTTAAAGGAAACCTTTAAATCTGCTACTGATTGTTCTGCCTTCATTGAAATTGCTTGCGTTTATCAAACCGTAATGGAACTGGTCATAGGAAAGACACTTTCAAAACTAACATGTTTTTTGGGCTGTTTCAAGGACATTGGTGTCCGTGCCTTTGTCCACTTTGCCTGAATCACCCATGTCTCAAATGCTGCTGAGAGAATAATGACAAAGAACTGTTTTATTGGGTAGTGTGAGGAATTCCATTTTTTTTGTCACAACAGACAAGAAGATGAGTGGGACTTAGTACCACAACGGAGTGAGCCCAGAACTCTTTCTGTTGAGAGAAGGGCTACGCCATATTAGTTCTGCAACATCCCTTTTTCCTGTTTCACCCTTTTACCTGTCCTGTTTATGACCTCACGCATATAGAAAATTGTTGGTAGGGACCCCAGGATTGGTTCACTAAGGTAGGCTTAGCCTACACCAATCACTGTGACCCACTTGGCATTAAAAGAGGGCTGGAGCCCCTCTTTATGTAGATCATCTGAAGAATTCACAAGAAGTAAAAAAGAAGAACTCATCTTTGGACTCTGGCTAAAGGTGTACTCTGCCTTACAGCTTCCGACAGTGAAGGAAGGCCAGGACATCCAAAGAAGGAAGCAAAATCCCCCACCTTAACTTCTCCCAGGGAACAGAGGGAGAACAGAACTCAGAGCACCCTCCAGCCACTTCAGAACTGGTTCCCAGTCAGCACACAGTGTGCACTGCTAGGCTCTGCAGCAAGCTTCCTTGATAGGGCGTGCCAGAACATCTCTGAACCCGAAACAAAGGACAAGGCACACTCCCTAGCTCTGGGCTATCCACCTTAAAGGATGATGCAAGCCCATTGAAGAATACAGTGAGTGTGCCTAAATCAATGCTCTTGTCAACCGTTAATTTCCCCAACAAAATATTATAGTAGGATAGGTGCCAAATATTCAATTTATTCCTTGCAAAATACAGTGGAATCATCTTGCCCTTGCCACAGTACACTCTTCTTGCCCTTGACAACACATGTTTCAAACGTTGTGGTCTTTATCAGGGCAATATTAAGAGTAAGAATCTATGTTTCCCAAAATAGTAAGGCAAAACCGGTTCATTCGGTCCCGAAAAAAACTATATTTTTGTTACCATCCCAAAACCCGTTGGGAAATAACAAGAACGGAAAACCTTTGTCACAAAGACATTTTAGACATATTAATCCACTGATGGAAGATATTGGGAAAGTAAGATGAGCGAGGGGAAGGGAGAAAGAAAAGGGGGGGGGAAGACAAACATGATATATTGTTAATCCGTTAGTTGTAATAATACAACAGCAATGTTCTTCACAATAAACTGTAATTAGCACCTTTGCTCAGACGTCTTTGGTTTTGAAATCTCTAGTGATTCATTAATATGATGGGACAGTATTGAATTGACTGGACCATTGCTTGATGAGCAAGTACTCTTGTCACACCATCAAATTGCATTCTCAAATACACAGGGATAGAAAATATTTCTAATGCATTGTTAGTTTTACCAGCTTAAAAAATGATTACTTCATAACTTAACGATGGTTCGTACTTAATAACCTGCATAATTCATCATCATCAGTAGTGTGTGTAACAGAACACTAAGGACACCAGTCTGTGCCAGCCGGATCCTAAAGCCAGATAACATGAAATAGTGACCTGATAATTGCTACATGGTTACTCACCCCGTGGGGATCTAATTGCTGATTGACAATATGATATTGGTTCTACACTCAATTGTGGCCAACTATTTTTTCTTCGTATGGTTCAGACTGCAAAAGGTGCATAAGCTGAACATAAGAAATGGTGTTATTTATCTAAAGAAAACTCACACAATGCAATATGGTCCGGGATCCAATGATCCGAATACTTGGTTGTGCGACTCAACTACACCTATGCTGTAATTAGGCAGCATTCCCTCAAATGATATGTGGGTTCCCTTGAGTCAAACAATTAACATGGACCAAGAAATAGGAATGTGGCAGGCCCTTTCAATTATACTTACTTGTTAGGTAGAATAATCACAGTCATGTCGGGTTCCTATTGTGGGCGGACCCTGCCTCCGTCTGGCGTCTCTGTGTGTTAGATTGCGGACACCATTTATTTCCTATTTTTAACGTGACGTGTTGCGCACTGGCCATACGGCATGCCGCTGACCTTCCATGGCCTCAGACCGCCGTATGGATAGAAATAATAAAGGGACTGTAATTAGTGAGTGTTAAAACCAACCCTTTGCGTGCCTTGGGTCACGTTGTCGATGGGAATTTGAGGTGCTTGTGTTTGGAACATGAGTGTCTGTATCCGTAATAAAAATGCGTTGTGCTCATTGTAGGTGTGTAAATATTCGCAATATATCTCTATCTCAACAAATGGTGAAACAGAGCCCCCTGGTGCTCATGCTCACCTTTGATCAAGCTCGACCTATAAATGCGGATATGCAAAATTCATGATAAATATGATCATTATTGCTCTTTCTCTATTATTGGTGATGCATAGTCCCCTGGTGCTCAGGCTCACCGTTGCTCACATTCGGCCGCTGATTGTGGAAATGCCAAAAAGTCTTGATATTTGCTGGCTATCATTCATGGAGGCCATGTTGCCCTAATGTTTATGTCAAGAAGAATTGTTTGGTGATACCGTTTTCTGGCGTATTTCAGCCAAACTCCATGGATTGTAACTATGTGTATTGCAGCAAATCTATGTTTAGCAAATTATTCCTGGCTTCAGGTACCAGCTAGGTCAGACTGGTCCATACCCTGATCAAGACTATGTGTGCAATAGCAGAATAATATAATACATTTGCACGTAAACGGGTTGCTGTCTACATGAGAGACATTGCCTAATAGTCCTAGACATAAAGCTTACGTTGGCCCAAAAAAAACAGAACAAGTCATAATGATATTACTTAGGCCAAGAGTAAAGATTTTTTGGGCCTGCACATACAGTTCCTCTGTAGCCCTTGAAATCTATACATTCAGTACCCTTTTAGTTTCGTTGTGATATTGTTACAGGAAAACATTAATTTTGTGTTCTTTGTTCAGCCCTTGAGTGGTACATCGTAGTCTGCAAATCATGCGAGATTCTAGTTGCCTCAAGAGGTGATCACCCACTCTCCTGTTCCGATGTGCTTTCTGGATGCCAATAAATCGAATGTCCGCTTTGTTTCCCATCTGATGTTCTTCTTGCCAATGCAGTGCTAGCAGTAGTTTGGGATCTTGGCTGGACAGGTGTTCTCTAATCCCTATCCGTAATTCCCAGATGGTGCTCCCAATGTAAGCTTTGTCACAGATACAAATAATACTGTACACTATGTACTTGGACGTGCAATTAATAAAGTCTTTAATTTCTGTTTGCATTCCTCCATGACATGTAAAAGTGGTTATCAATGGGTGAGCATGTTTACAAACACGGCATGATCCACATTTGTGGAAACCGACGTGTGTGAGCTTCAGCCAGTTGCTTATGGTCATCACATCAATGTTCGGTTTGAGGAACGAGGGAAAAGGTTTGTTCTTGAGTGTGGGCGCCCGGGTGAATATTAGCTTAGGTTTAGCTTCAGTGTATTCTTGAAGATCAGGGTCTAGGGATAACAGGTGGCAATGCTTCTTGAGCTTGCCATACATTTGATTGCTGTCATGGGAGTAATAAAGTTGACTCCCCTGATTTCAGAATTGGAACCCTTCCGTTTAGGTTGCAACATACCCTCCCTCTGTATAGGTTTGATCTTGTCACATGAACTAATGACACAAGTCCGTGAGTACCTTAGTTTCTGAAACCTGATACTGAGTAAATTGCATTCTTGTTCATAGATCTCCTTGGAACTACAGTTCCTATTAGGTCTGTAAAACTCTCCAACTGGGATATTATCAATGGTGATCATTTTATGACAACTAGTTGCAAACAGCGTTGTATTCTTTTCAGTGGTTTCTTTGAACGTTTTAGTTTATAGTTTTCCATTTCCAATATATATTTTGAGTTCTAAGAAATCAATGGCACTAGTGTCAACACTCCCTGTAAATTCCAAACCAAAAGTATTGTTGTTAAGGTTAAGATAACCCACAAATTTGTCAACATTGTCCTTACTGCCAATCCAATTTAGCAGGGCGTCATCTATCTACATTTTCCAAAGTTTAATCTCTGCATGGTGTTCATTGTTATTGTAAACATAGTTGTTTTAAAAGTAGTCCATGAATAGGTTGGCCAGTGATGGGACGTACTTTGCTCCCATAGCTACCCCTTTGTTCTTTATGTAATAATCCTCATTGAAAAGAAATTGATTATGATCTAAAGTGGATTGTAAAAGGGCTTTGAACACTTCAACATGTCTTCTATCTGATGCTGAGAAGTTGTGGTATACAAGGTCTAGTGTTTGTATCGCCAAACTATGCTCAATGGAAGTATGTAAAGCTTTTACGTCTAGCGTTGCTAATAGATATTGAGGTTCCCATTGCAATTCCTGTAAAATTAGCACATTTTTCGTGGAATCCCTCATGTAGGATGTGAGTGAAGGAACACATCCTTTAATAGCTTTATCAATATACTCTGAGAGGCCCTCAGTTGCCCAACACGACCCCTCATTATTGGGCATACCTCTGGTAGTTGGTCAAATTGTTTATGGACTTTTGGAAGAAAATACATAGTAGGTATTACTGGATTGGTCTTAGAGAGATATGATTCTTCATCATCAGTGAGAAGACCCTTCCTATGCCATTCATGTATTAGATCCAATAGCTCCTTGACTGTCTGTGCTATGGGATTGCCCTTCAGTTTGGTATAGCGTCCCAGAGTTGCTAAATGCAAATTGGCCATTTGAATAGAGTCACTTCTGTATAAAAGAACAATGTTCCCTCCCTTGTCTGCCTCTTTAATAACAATCTTATTGTCATTTGCAAGATTTTTGAGGGATTGTCTTTCAGAATAACGTTTGTTTCTCACTCTCGTATCCCCACTTTACTCGATCCATGTAATTGTGAATGTCTAATGTCACTGCTTTTTTATACGGTTTTGATGATGCTCTCCACAGATGATTGGGAAGTGAATTTAGACCTGTTCTTCAATTCTTGCAACTCTATATTTCTGGTATCTACTCCCAGTTCTTGACATATTGTTTCATTAGTCCTAGAGGTGTCCGTGGTAAGTGAAAGTAATACATGAGTATTCTCAATGTCTGATATTGTAAGTGTGCTTGCTGGCTCAATAGATTCTTTTGATTCAACATGAGTTACCTTATGGTGAAGGTTTTTTTTCAATTTGAGTTTCCTCACAAATTTATATAAATCTATTTGGAATTCAATCATATCAGTCACTACGGTTGGTGCAAAAGATGGCCCCCTATTCAGCAATGTCTTCTCATCAGTAGACTGGGCCCTGTCCGATAGATTGATGACTAGGTCCTCTGTAGTGTCTTGCTCAGTTGAGTCTTGTGCTTGACCGAGTCAGTCTTTTGGTACGATTGTGTCCTTCGCTTACCCCTCAGTCTTTCTGCTTGTCTTCCTCTGAAGAAGTTCTCTGAGTTAATATATTTGGCCCTAAATGGGGCTTGGAATCCTACATGTTTAGATGTTGTCTGTGAATTCTGTTGGTAGCTTTTTAATATCTTTTAATTTCTGCTAAGAACCATCTTCTAGCACTGTTATTTCCTCGAGGTGCAGTAGCATCTCCAGATTCTGATATCAGCCACCCCTCACCCTCTGATTCTGCGTCCGAGGTACATGGTGTGGTCACTGGTGTATTATTGAAAGAAGATGATTTCCTGTTCTCATCATATCTGGCTTGGAACGTGTACACCCTATCATTTTCATAGCCATGTCATCCCTAAAGTATTTTCAAAAGTTTCAGAATTTCACTGCGTCCTGATATTCCTTGAGGATTGTATACATTTTATTGTCATTCTTGTCCTTGGTACTTGGTGGATTGTTCATATCCATAATTTCGTATTTGACCTCATCTATCTGGGTTAACACTCAGGCATGTTCCCTGTCCGCATGTTTTGTTAGAAGATGCATCCTTTCCTCTGACCTCAAAGTTAAGTTGTCCTCCCATCGTTGCGTCAAATCCTGATCTTCAACATTGTTAAAGTCTGGAAATATAAGTATTCTAAGACCTCTTGGAATTTTATTGTTCTCTAAATAATTGGAGAGGGACGCCTTTTCCAAGTATTTGTTAATCTCCTTCTTGGAGACTCTCTCTAGTTTAAGAATTCTTGTGATAGGTTTTTGGTCTGTTTATTCCTGCTATTAAAGGCATTGCCAGTGCTACCTCATGGTGCAAACAGTGCCACTTTATCTTCTTACCGGTTGAGAACATAATCTGCCAATTTCCTATTGCATTTAAAGCCTCAGCTGCTTCTAACCTGATTTACATATCTGAATAAAGGAGAGGCCGTTATAACCAGGTGTGTATGCGGTACGACGTCCATTCATCGCCGTTTTTTTCCCTGCATTTATTGCCGCAGATATTTTACTGCAAAACAAACCATTGAAAAAAAATGGGGGTTGGGTAGAGGAATATAAGGTTTCTGGGTGTTTCGGGACTAGATTTCAAATCAGTGGTAAAGAGGGTTTGGGGGTAACCCCCCAAAAAGGAAAAACAAAAATCGATGAGTTTTTGTGGCAAAAAATGTGCGGCAAAAGATGCAGCGAAAAAAAAAACATGCGAAGGAATGACATGGAACCGTGTATGGGCGCTATGGCTGGAGATTGTACATGTACTTAGATATAGGATGTGCCAGACAGCTGCCAATAGAGGCAAAGCTAGGCTAACCCCTGTCTATCATTAAGCTACAGAATACCGTGGGTGGGGCAAAATCAATGAGCTTGTCAACCGTTAATTTCCCCCATTATAATAGGATAGGTGCCAAATATTCTATGTATTCCTCGCTAATATCAATCACATGGTTATACAGTGCAATTATCTTGCCCTTGCCACAGTACAATCTTCTTGCCGTTGCCCATAATGAGCACCACGCATTTTTATTACTGATACAGACACTCATGTGCCAAACAAAAGCACCTCAAATTTGCACCAACAATGTAACCTAAGGCACGCAAAGGGTTGATTTTAACACTCACTAATTACAGTCCCTTTATTATTTCGATCCATACGGTGGTCTGGGGACTTATAGAAGACTGATGCCATGCCGTACGGCCAGTGCGCAACACGTCACGTTAAAAATAGGTAAAAGATGGCGTCCGTGATCTAACACGCACGGACACCAGACGGAGGCAGGGTCCACCCGCAATAGGAACCCGACATGACTGCGATTATTCTACCTAACAAGTAAGACCAATTGATATGACCTGCCCCATTCAAATTTCTTGGTCCATGTTAATTGTTTGACTCAAGGGAACCCACATATCATTTCAGGGAACGCGGACAAATTACAACATAGGATTAGTTGAGTCGCACAACCAAGCATTTGCATCATTAGATCCGGACCATATTGCATTGGGTGAGTTTTCTTTCGATAAATTCTAACCGGAACGGTACTCGCGCTGCTGATAATGACACCATTTCTTATGTTCATCTTATCTGCCTTCTGCAGTCTGAACTATGCAAAGATTAAATAGTTGGCCACAATCGAGTGGAGAACCAATATCATATTGTCAATCAGCAATCAGATCCCCACGGGATGATTAACCATGTAGCAATGATCAGGTCACTATTTCATGTTATCTGGCTTTAGGATCCGGCTGGCACAGACTGGTGCCCTTAGGGTTCTGTTACGCACACTACTGATGATGATGAACTTTGCAGGTTATTAAGTACGAACCATCGTTAAGTTATGGAATAATAATTTTTTAAGCTGGTGAAACTAACAATGCATTAGAAATAATTTCTATCACTATGTATTTGAGAATGCAATATGATGGTGTGACAAGAGTACTTGCTCATCAAGCAATGGTCGAGCCAATTCAATACTGTCCCATCATATAAGTGAATCATTAGAGATTTCAAAACCAAAGAATGTCTGAGCACAGCTGCTAATTACAGTTTATTGCGAGGAACATTGCTGTTATATTATTGCAACTAATGGATTAATAATATATAATGTTTGTCTCCCCCACCACCCCTTTTCTTTCTCCTTTCCCCTTGCTCATCTTACTTTCCCAATATCTTCCATTGGTGGATTAATGTTTAATGTGTCTGTAATTTCTTTGTGACAATGTTTTTGCATTCTTGTCATACCCCAATGGGTCTTGGCATGGTAACACACATATTGGGGTTTTTCGGGACCGAATGAACCTGTTTTGCCTTACTGTTTTCTGAAACCTAGATGCTTACTTTGATAAAGACCACAACCGTCAAAACACTTGTTGTCAAGGGCAATTAGAGTGTACTCTGGCAAGGGCAAAATGATTGCACTGTATCACCATGTGATTGAGATTTGCGAGGAATAAATGGAATATTTGGCATCTATCCTACTATAATATTTTGTTGGGGAAATTAGCGATTGACAAGCACATTGATTTGGTCAAACCCACGGTATTCTGTAGCTTAATGCTAGGCAGGAGTTAACCTGGCTGTGCCTCTATCTGCAGCTGTCTTGGAACATTCTAAATGTAAGTACGGTATCCAGTAACATTTTTGAAAACACATTTTCGAAATGCCATTTTGTCGAAACAAAAATGGAGAAAAAGAAATTCTGAATGTATTATTTTTTATTTTATATGTTTTATTTTTGTTTCGTTAGTAAAAAAAAGTGTAAAAAAAAACAACGGGTGGCTGGGGGGGACCCCCCATTAAAATAAATAAATAAATGAATCATTTGAAAAAAACATATACAATCTCCCGCCATATCGCCCATACACACCTGGTTATACCCTGCCTCTCCTTTACTGAAGCCCATTGAAGAAGCTGGGAGAACTGCAACAAGCATCTACTGACATCCGCCATAAAGGACATCTCGAGCCAATTGAGTCTGCAAACAACTGCAACACTGACCACTGTCAAGACTCGAGCTACCGCTGTCAAGCCACAGTTGCTGAAAGAAACATGAGACATCTTGACCAGTGCTTCAGAATCACCGATCAGCACTGAGACAACGATTCCCCACCCTTAGTAGCCATGAAGGCCAGCTTGCAGCCGTTCGTCCAGCTTTGCTTTCCGAACCGTCTTGCTGCCTGATACCCGCAGCTGAGTTCTGTCTCAAACTCTGTCACAGAAGCCTGCAAAGCGCCCTGAAGCCGACTCAACCCTGTCCAGTACCAAGAACATGTACAGCAAAAGGTACATCGTGGTTTTGTCCCCCAAGTCCTTCCAGAAGGCCCCTAGAGATATTGTAAGAGCCCTTTTTGTCCTTTCTGCTGAAGCAAGAAACTTTAACAAACCGTTGTGGTTATTAACCATACCAACCACCCTCCTGTCAGTATCCAGAGTGCATCCCTGTTTCCTTCATGGAAATTGTCTGTCCTTTGCATTCCTTTACAGGGTGGGGCCTAGCAGTAGTGTTATTAGATTGTCTGTTGTGATAATATATGTTAATACAATGTTAACTGGACACTTCTTTTATCATTGGGTAATAATTGTATTTTCGCTGTGTTGTAAATAACCAACGATCCATCATCTTTAGAGGAGATAAGCCTGCCGTTCAGTTCACGTTACCAAAATTGGACAAGGAGGTTTATAATCTTCATTATATGCTTGTTTAATTGAATCTGTTTGGATTCATTCTGGTGTATTAGAGGTGTAGGGCTGATTGATGGTTTATAAACCGATATTCATCCCTGTACCACTGGTACCCCGCAATTTGATTTGCCACAGGTGGAGGTTTTGAATAATGTACAAAGAAGCTGCCACATTCGAACCCAGGGAAGGGAGCTCAGCCAATCAGGTGGCTGGAACAGCAGGCGAGAATACACAATCCCCACCCGCTGTCCCAGCCAACCGAGGCCCTTCTCCGGGTGGCACTTTTTTCCCCTTTTTTTGTGATTGTAGGGCGGCAACAGGGAGACTCTGGCAGTTGCCTCCCCACCGCCTCCAGTTACCTGCGGGAACAGAGCATTGGGTCCAGTCACGGAGCTCCTCCTGTCTGGCTGCCGCCATAGACATGGAAACGGCGGGCGAATGCGCGCGGGACGCAGCATGGCAGGCGCCGCCCCTTAGTGGGGGTTGCCGGGCCAGAGACCCCCCCCCGAGTCTCCGCCCTCCGGAGGCTTACGGGAGGCGCAGGGGGGGAGGGGGTAACTCACGCTCACAGGGGGGGGGGAAGGGGCCGCCCGGAAGTGGCTGGGGTACCCGGGGAGTGATTGGGGGGAGAGGGGCAGCCGGGGGGGGGGGAACAGGAAGCCGGGGGGGAAGACCCTACAAAAGGGCAAGGATCGTCACGGGAACGATCTCTTCCTCCGGTTTCCTGTCCCCCTCCACTTGTTGGGACCTGAAGAAGTTTTCCCACCCGCCCTCCCTTTATGAAGAAATGTGTGGTAATTATTTTGCTTTCTTTCCAGGTCGCCCGGCGGAGTTACATTGCGATCCCTGTAGCAAAGCGCTGTCAGGCCCATAGGGGAATGCACAGCCAACAGATTAGATCTTACGGTGCCCCAGGAGTACTAGACTCAGGGGAGGCCCTGGGAAAAAGGGGAGGGAGATAGGGGTCTTGGAAACCATTCCAAACCCAAAAGAGAGGGCCGGGGGGGCAAAAGAACGAAGCTCAAAATACAACAAAGGTATACAAGGGGAAGCCCTCCGGGGGGGGGAAGGAATTGGGGGATGAGGGCCTCAAGTAGAGGCTGTGCTAGAGTAGAAGGTGGGACGGTGAGTCTCAATAGCAGGGGACACTAGTGCATATGGACATCGCAGGATGATGACCTTTTAGGCAGGGAGAAAGTGGTGGGTCGGCACCGGAGGTCGGGGCCGGCCCGGTGTATGTATGAGACATTGGGACACTGTCGGTGGTGTCTGTATAGGAATTTGCCAGGCGCCAAGGGGCGGCCTGCGGTAGATAGAAGGGGACCTGGGGGACGCAGAGAGGGGAGGGGGCGGGCAGAGCTGCATTCTGGGTCTATGGACCAAAGTTAAGAGGTGAACTACACAATACGGATGGGGGCAAATGGCAATCAGCGACAGATGAACACGGGGTAGAGAGAAGATAGTCAGGGCCGGGGTACCCCGGAGGCGTCCGCTTGACGCCGACGGGGAGGGGGTGGGGGGCGACCCTAGGTAACCTCACACGGAGTAGAAGAACCTGTGGTGTGGTGAATTACGGATCGCATGTAAGATAACTCCAAGACTTTATGCAAAAATAAAGCTGCTGTGGCATTAACACTTCCAATCGTACAATTGTCTCCGCCTATTATTGCTTGCGCGGGGAAGGGGGAGGAATGAAGGCCGGCACGGGAGAAAGGGTGGGGGGGGGGAACGGGCGAGGGGGGAGGTGCCGGCCGACACAACACTGGGGCTACAGAATGGAGGGGTGGTGGGTGTGCAGTGAGGGGGGGAGTCGAATGGCATTAGGCTGCCCCCGCTAAGGGATGGCAGAGGCCATCTTTTTTTTTGATCGGGAGATTGGCTGCACTAGCAGCTCAGATCTCCTGATGAAAAATGTTGAATGCCATTAGCATCCAGGGCGAACGCTGGGGTGCGAATGGCTTTCATGCCCTACCAGGAGGGCGGACATTGCCTTTAACAGCACAGAGCCCGAGCTGAGGCCCTCACTTTGCTTGGGCCTACATTAGCTCGGTCTGGCGGACCTTTAAAAGCCATGTCGGCCCTCCTGGCAGGACATGAAAGCCATACTCATCAATCTTGCAATGCGGCTTCGTTTATTATGAGCCCACTGCAGCCGAATGATGCGACTCCTCTTTATTTCATTGTATGGCACGCTTCATATCTCTTCTTCACAACAGCACCAGCCCTTTGAGCTGGGTTGACATTAAAAGTGCGTTTAAACAAGTTTCATTCCTTAGACAATGCCGGCCGCAGACCAGCATTCATGGATGCACACAGTGGTCGAAGTGTACGGAAAGAAGTAGTGGAACTATCTTCCCTACTGGCCTCTCCCTGCTCCCCACAAACCCCATTGCCACGCACCCTCCCATGCACACACGTGCACCTGCTCTTTAAGGGAACGTTCAGTGCAGTGTACTGAAAGTGCACGTTTCAACTTCTTCCTACACTATTATTTTAAAAAGAAAGCATTCCAGAACGGTTTCTTTTTAAAATAAAAGTATAGGAACAGTAAAACTTAACTAAAAAAAGTAGAGACGCCCCGCTTCCAACTGCTCCCGCCCACATGCGACCACTGGACACACAGGATTCACGTTTGTGAAAGTCAGTCTGAATGCTCTTCAGCAGTAATTGCCCAGAAGGTTTTTTCTGGCGTTTTAACACCTGTCAAAATTGGCCTTTTTAGCTCAAACCCTTTTTCTTTCCCAGAATTATCTGCAATGGCAGAAAGCACAAAAACAGGCCCATTGAACCTGCAGTCACATGCATGAAATGAGCACACCCACACACGGACACTGTGCAGAGAGGCATGCTTACAACATTGACGCACAAACATAGGGCCTGATTCAGGGAAGTGTTTTATGATGGCGCAATCCCATAGGAAAATGTTCTGTGAATCAGCCCTAATAAGGGTGTAGTACCAGTAAAACTCGACTCCACTGCATGATCCGATGTGCAGGACACAACATTGCAGTTAAGCATTCACTGTGGGAATATTTCAAACACACAAAGACTACCGATTTACACCCACAGACACACCACCGCAGCCACCACATGAATAGGTGTGCCCTGGAGGTTACTGGCGAGGAGTGGGTCGCGCCAGTCCCGCTGATCCCTCGTTTGGTTCTCTGGAGGTGGGGAGCTGAACTGTGG
The DNA here is from genome assembly GCF_040938575.1 of Ambystoma mexicanum. Lineage (NCBI taxonomy): Eukaryota > Metazoa > Chordata > Amphibia > Caudata > Ambystomatidae > Ambystoma > Ambystoma mexicanum. Next base: position 1,030,419,551 of record NC_090923.1, read on the forward strand.
AGGCCCCGAAGTCCAGGCGTGGATCCAGAAAGCTACGCTGGCTGCAGTGTAGGATGGCATGGTGTGGTGCCAGCATCCTCTGCCTTGCCGGCTTCCTGTTGGCTTCCCGAGTCTCCCGTGCTCTGGGGGACATTGTGGGCATCTGGTCCCATCATGTGCCAAGCTATCCTCTCTGATGGAGTAGGGTACAGCAATCTGGGGACCACTTCTGCACGTCAGCAATGGAGGGAGCGGCGAGTGAAAGACGTCAGTACACCAATGCGTTTGCCAAAGGGCTCAATAGAGTGTTACTGCCGCAATAACACTTGATGCAGCCATTTAGCACATGCATTCATTTGTTTGTGTTCCATTCAGTTGAAAAGCATTCTGAGAAATCTCTGAACATTTTTTACATTGATTATTTCTGTTATTTATTTATTTATTGACATGTACATAGCCGAATTAGGCTTTACATATTACACATTACAATATAACATCACCATTTCATCATTATCTTAAAAGGAGAACATTATAAAAGGAGAAAATTATAAAATAGCCCATTTAAAAAATACATCTCTTGACAAGTTCATTATACATTCTGATAAAAAATATTACAACTTCTAATCCACTTTAGTAATACACATCCTGTGATAGTTGATTAAGAATTACTATGCACAAATTATAAAAGTTCATCATATGATAAATAATATTAACATCATGCCCTTGTGGTAATTGAACGTTCTGTTATGCTTTTAGATGTTATACTGTGCTCGCGTGCCACCTGCTTGGTGTTTGGCAGAGTGGAACAAGAGCAGAGTGGGGTCGTTGAGTTGGGAGAGAGGAAAAATGTAAGACAGCTTTGCTGTTTTGATGATGCTTGCAGCTCGGTCGTACCCGAGTACAGTGTGTGAGTCTGTTTCTGGGTATTGTGCCTTGAAAGCTTGGGGGGATTTGTGACGAATCAACTTCCGGGGCACCAGTGAACAAGGGATGAATATCGATTTCTAAACCATCAATTAACCCCACACCACTAGTACACCAGAAGGGATCCAAACAGATTGGAAACACAAGTCAGTTATGAACCTCCTTGTCCAATTTTTAGTAACGTGAACGGAACAGCATGCTTATCTCTGCAAGGTCGTGGATTATTGGTTAGTTGGAACACAGCAAAACTACAATTATTACCCAATGATAAAAGGGACTGTCCAGTCAAGTTTGTATAAAAATACCCATTTTATTATTATCACAACAGACAGTTCTAGCACACTACAAAATACAACACACCCTGTAATGGAATATAGAGAACAGACAGTTTCACCAAGGAAAGGGGATGCACTCTGGATACTGACAGGAGGGTAGTCGGTAAAGTAATTAATCACAATGTTCAAAGATACTTGGTCTCAGCACAAAGCGAGTAATGAGTTGCAAAATGTCACTATGGGCCTTCAGAGAAAGACCAGGGGGACAGAACCACAATGTACCTTGTGCTTGTAGAAGTTCTTGGTGTCCCAACACCGCTGAGTCTGTTTTAGGGCGCTTTCTAGCTTCTGCGACAGAGTTCAAGATGGGAGACAGCGGGGGGGTATCAGGCAGCAAGCTGTTTGGCAAGCGAGGCTGGGTGGATGGCTGCAGGCTGGCCTAGATTGTTACTCGGGGTCAGGAATCTTTGTCTCAGTGTTGGTTGGTGGGTCTGAAGCACTGGTCAAGGCGTCTCAGATGACGTGAGTCACTGCGGTGTAACAGCAGTCAGTGGTGCAGTGAGTTGCAGCTCAAGGGGCTTGACTGTCTCAAAAATGTCCTTAAAAGTGGATAATGGTTGATGCTTGTGGATGCACTCCTCCTAGATTCTTCACTGGGCTTGTATTGTCCTTTAAGGTGGACGGCCCAAAGCTGAGGAGAGTGTTGCAGGCAATGGTCTCACCCTTGGTTTGGTTCAGAGACTCTCTGGCACTTCCCACCTAGGAAGCTTGCTTGCAGAGTTTAGCAGGGCACTCTGTGTGTTGACTGGGCACAGGTTATGGATCTGCTAGGAGGGTCCTCTGGATTCAGTATCTCCCTCTGTTCCCTGGGAGATGTTAAGGGGGGGGGGGATCTTGCTTCCCTCTTGGGAATCCTGGCCTTCCTTCACTTGCAGAAGCTGTAAGGCAGATTGTACATTCAGCCAGGATCCAAATGAGTCCTTGTTGTTACTCCTTGTAAAGCCTTCAGATGAGCTCCTACGAGAGGGGATCAGCCCTCTTTTAAAGCCAAATGGGCCTCAGTGATTGGTGCAGGCTAAGCCTACCTTAATGGACCAATCCTGGGTCCCATCAACAATCTTCTGTTATGTGTGAGTTTATAACCAGAGTGCTTTGCAACAGGAAAGGTAAAGCGGTGACAACATGTACTACTAAGTCCCAGCCATCTTCCTGTCTATTGTGGATCAAAGGGTCTCTCTAGTTAATTGAGCTGTGTGTGGCTCCTGATCAAAGCACAGGTCTGCCTTGAAGTTATGGCGAGAACAGATTTTCTGTCTCCATTTAATCACATAATTCTTCCCTTTGGAAGGGGTTCCTCATGCAGGGGTTGCCTACTATAAACAGTTGTCCCAGACATGACATTCACTGCCCTTCACAATAAAGGGTGGTGGCTGACATCAGGTTGCCACAGATGCATACCAAAAAGCTGTTGGGTTTCCTGTCCACTTTGTCAGCTCTGTGACAGGGCCTCTCGCAGGCTGGCTTCAATTAACTCTCATCAGTATGTGCTGCCACCGGCAGACTGACAGTGGCCAGGGCGGATCCATAAAGCCTTTCATATTTAATTAGGCTGGCCATGGCAGGAGGAAGGTGTTGCCCTCCTCCTCTTGATGCTTTCATGTACTCCTGGCTGTCACATTCCAACTAAATGTGACAGGGAGGACTGCGCCTGTATGCTGTGTGCCCCCAGAGTGCAAAGATCTATGCGTTTGTTGTGCAGAGAGCATAGAAAAATGTGTACGGTTTAGCCCCACACATTTTCCGAGGTTGATCGCCCATCATTCAATTTCTTAAAAAAATGTCAAAAAGCCAAGACGAGTGCACACCCGCCGTTCGGATGGTTGAATTCCTCACAGTATTTGTGTCCAAAGGGGAGCCTGGTGTGTCCATGGTGCTAGGCAGCATTGACCGAGGCTGTGATATGTAAGTTTGTTGGAGTGGAGTAGCACTTATGAAGCTTAATAGATTTGATTATGCCACCGCCTTATGGGTTAAGCAATGCTGCTTCCACTGCGCTAATGGTGCTTTCCCATCTTTTCCTCCTACTTAAAGCACTGGTCTCACATACAAGGTTTTCTGTGAGGTTTCTGTTTTTGAGCAGCTATTTCCTAATTACGGCGTGTCCTCTGTAATCAAAGCTCATCTTTGGTTCTTTACATCAGGTTGATTTGGCAGAAAAGGCTGGAGATGCAAACCAGCTGGCAAGAGGGCAAAAGTTAATCTAATGAACGCTGGCAATATCTGGGAAATACAAGAAGGGGTCAGCAGTGGCTGACCAACTACCCACAGCAACCCTGGAAAAAGAGGGCACTGGGGCAACCTCTTTTAATGCCTGTCATTGCTACTAGAAACCAAAACCCTTGTAGAAGTGAGCAGCGTGACTCTGCGGTGAATGATCAACTCCTTCAATGGCATCGCTCGACTACGATTTGGCATCTGACTGGTTCCAGCATGAATGTCAAGCATCTACCTGAAACTGAACCCCTCTAAGACAACATTCATCCTTTTGGGGGCTGCTTACAGAAATGTGATTGCTTCGCTGGAGCTGATATCCAGTGCGAAGTCTCTCAGCTTCGTCACTGATTCCGTCTCACTTGCATGGGGCAACTATCTCCTTGCCAGAGTCCCAACGACCTTCCACGTTCCACTGAAAGTTCTATCACCAAAAAGGCAACCGGTTAGCCCTTCCTCACCCACACACCTGCTAACGGTGGTACTCTTCCAAAACTGTGTTACTTACAGCATTGCATTATCCGAAAAACCTTTGATGTTTAACACAGTACAAATTCACGCATAAAACATGGATTCAATACCACAGTTCATTCATAGCAACGGTAACATTTACCAACGTTACATAAAACATTACAAATATCAAAAACCTAATGTTGGTGTCTTGGGGTTAGTAAGTGATGTCATTTTAGCATTTCTAACACATCCACTTTTTGAATACAATTGGTCTCCTATTTAGATTCTGACTTATTCAGTTTAAGTCCAAAACGTGCGAGAGAGCAAACAACCAGAGTCCTCTAATTGTCAAAGGACCCTGAAAAACAAGAACTAAAAGACAACGTGTACTTCAAGTTTTCTAGTTTGTCTACACGTGTTTCAGCCCTTATGTCGAAATACGTATGTTCAAAACGTCTCTGACGGCAGTTGATTGGGCTTTCTTCAGGAGATCAAAACTTCTATAAGTGGCGGCATCAATGAACCCCACTGTTCTCAGGGTTGACAAACACTAGCCTTATTGTAGAGGCGGTGGAAGTGGGGGGAGTGAACAGGATTTTTCTTTCCATCAATAGAGTTCAGCTCAGTGCCTGTGGCGTAGCCTTACTGCGCCATTCACCATAACCTCTTCTGGATGTGGTGGCAGTCTCCACATGATCTTTCTGTGCACCCCGCGTATATCCTCCTTACGGTGTGCGGTCCACACTGGCCCTCATGCATGGGTGTCACGACGTGACTGAAAGTTGCCCAGCACACTGCAGCCCGTCTCATCACAGGACTGAAGACATACAAAATGACCCAACCCTCAAAGAGCTGTACTGGTTACCCCTCAAAGCCTGCATCACCTTCAAAACAGCCCGCATCTCAGGCAATGACAAGCAGGGTTCCATTCGGACTGAGAGAAAAACTCGCCATCTATCCGGGCACAAACCACCGTGCCAAGAGCCACTCCATCACCAGAATAGAATAAAAGGGACGCAAGATGAAACGAACCAGAACACTGTCCTTCTGCTGCTAGGCACCCACTCTGGAGCAGGGGCCAGCAACCTTTGGCTCTCCGTACGTGTTGGACTACAGCTTGCATGATCCCTCCCTCTCCTTTGGCCACACTGTCCGGGCAGATGCAAGTTGTAGTACAAAACATCTGGAGAGCCAAAGGTTTCAGACCCCTGCTCGAGAGTAAAAAACCGACACACGTCACCTCTCTCACACTTCACAAAGCTACCACAGACCCTGCTCCTGCAGTAACACCTCCTCATTCATTGGCCCCCTGCCCCCTGATGGCAACTCTGCCTCATCATTCATTGGCCCCCTGATGGCACCTCTGCCTCCCCCTCCTTCCCCAGCTCCTGCAGTAACACCTCATCATCCATTGGCCCCCCCGCCCGCTGATGGCACCTCTGCCTCCCCCTCCTTCCCCAGCTCCTGCAGTAACACCTCCTCATTCATTGGCCCCCTGCCCCTGATGGCAACTCTGCCTCATCATTCACTGGCCCTCTGCCCCCTGATGGCACCTCTGCCTCCCCCTCCTTCCCCAGCTCCTGCAGTAACACCTCATCATCCAGTGGCCCCCTCCCCCCTGATGGCACCTGTGCCCTCTCTCCTTACCCAGCTCCTGCAGTAACACCTCATCATCCAGTGGCCGTCTGCCCCCTGATGGCACCTGTACCCTCTCTCCTTACCCTGCTACTTTTCTTGCTCGTTTCTTCCCTTTTTTGTACAGTGCTCCATTACACAAATCCAGACATGCAGAGTGATTGCAGCCTTTTAACCCACCCTGTCATTGCCCTGTGCTTCATGTACAGAGTGTGCAATGTAAAAGAGAGGGAGAGAGAGAGAGAGAGAGAGAACAGAGCGAAGGGACGGAGAGAAGGGAGAGGTCAAAGGCATAGAAAGAGAAGGACGGGCGAATAATTCTTCCAAGACGTCCATCACCTAGCTAGTACAGATGTGTGGCATAGCAACCACAGATGCCCACCGAGGGGCATGTACGGACTCTCCTCTGGCAAGATTTCAAAATGGTGAGCAATGCCCATTGCAACCTTGGAGCACATTCTGGGCCGTAACTCCACCGCTGTCAAGGGGGCTGCACTCCCGCCTAACACTTTGTCAGTGCCATTGTTTCTTCATAAACTGTGCAATTGCATGGTCCATATTTGATCTCCCAAACTCTTGTCGCCACTTTCTCTCCATAGCCGACATTTCACCAAGCAATCCAAGGCCCAACTAAATGATCTTGTTTCTCAAAGCATATGGGCGCATCCCCTTCATTTCTTTTTGCGTTACTATTTTCACATACACATGACCACTATCATTCTAAAACGCTTGTAGTTCCGGGCTTAAACACATTTCCAAAGGCCAACCCCTGCGTCAACAGTCCTTTAACTGCACAAAGGCCAGTCTGTTTTTGCACACAGCTGTTCCCTCAGCTTCACTTACAGCATCCTTGTTCCACCACAGAATGCCCTGTATAGCAAGCACCCAGTCATTTATCCAGACAGCATCACATCCTTCCTCCTCCACATACAATTTAAGAAGATTTATAGACAAAACAAAACGGCCAGTACATGACCTTTCCCTGGAATATATTGCATTCTGGGGGTCAAGCGTGCTAGTGTAGGAGAAATACACTTCGCTCCTCCGGATGACAAACGTTTACTAAGTCCTTGTGGTCAGCATTTGTAACAAAACGTTTACCCCAGAGGAACGCGTGGAAAGGGTTAGCTGTCCACCAACCAGAAAGTGCTTCCAACTCAATGACCGAATAGGTCAGATCAGTCTTGGACAGATTGGAGTGTGTTTTTAGGTCATGTGTTCTTTGTTGGTGTTGGTATTCGTCTATGTTTGTCTTTTTGTGCGCCTCTTTGCCCATGGGCTGCAGGCGCGTTATAAATATTAAATAAATAAACACATTAATTAAGAGCTGTAGCGCACGCCTCCCTGTGATTCCGAGAACCAAAGCCGGACCATGGGCACTAGCACCCAGCTTCATATCACACTTCTTCCTAACATCAACATGTCTAAGTGTTGGGGCGCCGATCACTTCGTCATTTATGTCCTGAAACATTTATCCAGCGCATCGTCCTATATGTAGGGTTAGTCTTTCGGTAGCAGAACCTTCAACAGTTCCGTTTTATCTGCAAAGTTCCTGATGAAGTCCAAGTAAAAGCTATGAATAATTTTTGGGGGGGCTTTACACCGTTACATGTCAATGAATGACCTAAATAACCCACTTTGTTTTGTGAAAAATGCCAACTTTGTAAATTTAAGCCGTCCTTCCTTAATAACCCATGCACCTCATCCAGTACTGACCAGTGCCTCTCAAGTCTGTTTGAACAAATGTAAGTGTAATCCATAAACACTGTTGAACATTTGTCCCCTTGAACAAAGCAACATTAGTCTCTGGAACACTGCTGAGGCACTCGCCAGACCAAATGGCAGAAACCTGGCCGGAGTCAAAAAAGCCATCAAGCCCCGACTCTACATAAAGTGGGGCTAGATAATACACACTCCTCATGTCAAAAGAGGTCTAATACTGTGCCTTAACCACCAAGGACAACATCCGCCAGAGCAAATGGCAGACATAGCCCCAAAATCCCACAATAGAGCCCTGTGCCCTGCATGTTGTAGTGCTTAGTTTCCACTTCCACTTGATTTCTCCCCAGCATTTGCTCCAGCAACATGTCCCCCATTGCCTTGCCCTCCACTCCCAGGCTCCCTGAAATAACAAACTGTCATTGTGGGTAGACAGGCGTAGTTGCTTTATTAAGCAGGAGGTAGCTTACAGGTGTTCCTTTTTGGCACTGCAGCATCAGGATTCTGCTCTGAGCTGAGAGCCCTTACACTTTCTAACTTGGTGGAACAGCATCCGGTTTTGTGCGGAGTTGACGCCCATAATTATTACTAACTTTCAAAACACTCCCCAGTTCAGTCAATGGCTTTTCAGGTAGGCTTTTTCACTTTACTATTTTTACCAGGTGCTGGATCGTTTAAGCAGCTCTTTACCCCTGTCGCCTGACCCCTTTCCATGCTCCCCTATTGGCCAGGTTTCCTGCACTCTTCATCTTTTCATTTGACCCAACCACTTGGTGCCCCGACCGCCAGTTTCCATGTCCTAACTGATTCCTTGCCACAGAGGTCTGGAACTCTCTTGCCTCCTAACCCACTCCCCTGGTGCCTTAACCGCTGCCCCTTTTCCCGGTCTCTTGGCCTTCCACGCTGTTCCCTGTTGCTTACGTGACATGCCCCATTTTGCTTTCCTGTCCTCATTTATTCCCTATTGCACTTGCCCCCTTCCCATTTCTCTCGGTAACTTCTCCACTTTCCCCCAGTGTTGGTTGATGGCTTCCCCCCACTCTGATGTGGTTGCTTCATCTCCCTTATTCCCGGGCCAGTTATCCTCTCCTATGTTCCTTGCATTTCCGGGTCTCTGGACCTCTCCCCCATCCCTTGGGTTCCTTCCTTTTTGTCTCCTCCTGCCTCCCTTGGTTTCCCTGCTCTCCTCCACTCTCCTCACCCTTTGCTCAACCCATGGTAACTGACTACTAGTCCTCTACTAACTCCCCAAGTTGCTGCGCTGCTTCATTTTTTTTGGCCTCTTCCCCTTTCCCTGACTCACTGGATTCCCCTGCACCCTGTTTCCTATTTACCTGCCAGCCTCTTCCACCTGTTGCCTTGTCCCTGGCATTTTCGATCCTTCCACCTTTCCACCTCCCCTTACACCCCCCTGCACCCCTTTCCCCCACTTTACCAGTGGCCTGCGGAGTTAGATACCCCGCCACCGACAATCTCGGTCACTGCACAGTCCCTGGTGGTTTATGCACCATGTACCTCCACTGCGACGGTTCTGCTGTTGATTAGAAATTCATGCCATATTAAAGATTTCATATCATTCACATTATAGTTTGGGTGGGCGGGCGGAAAATAATTTCTACAACCAGCCAGTTTGGGAAAAGAGGGGGTTTGCTTTGGGTGTCGTGCTTATAAGCACTTTTTGAGGGATGGGCTAACCTTCTTTCTCCCTGATCCCATCCTTTTCACACTTTGAGTTTCCCTTCCCACGCCCACTTCCTGCCCTCTGGCGTCGGCCAGTCTGCGTGAGGCTACCTAGCTGCCCCTAGCCGCAGGGGCATGGGGTAAAAAGGGGCCCAGTGAAGCCTGCTGGGAGATGTGGCTAAAGCAGTGTCCTCCCAGGCCTACCTTCGCTTTCTGGGTCTCTGGACCTCTCCCCCGTCCCTTGGGTTCCTTCCTTTTTGTCTCCTCCTGCATCCCTTGGTTTCCCTGCTCTCCCCCACTCTCCTCACCCTTTGCTCGACCCATGGTAACCGACCACTAGTCCTCTACTAACTCCCCGACGTTGCTTGCCCACTTCTTCGTATCTTTGGCCCCCTACCCCTTTCCCCGACTCACTGGATTCCCCTGTGCCCTGTTTCCTATTTGCCTGCCAGCCCCTTTAACCTGTTGCATGTCCCTGCCATGATTCTTCGATGGCTCACGCCTCTGGAGAGTTCCCCTACTTGCCTATTTCTCTAGCTAGGTACCAGCTCCACCCTGGTCTGTCTTTGTCTTCCAGTGTCCTTGTGACGTCCCATCCAAATAGCACCCTTACAGTTCAATTTCTTTGACCCGGCCCCAGGCATTATCCTCAACCCCATTACTTGACGCCCCATGCCGACTACCATGTAGCGGCTTTGACTAAGTTCAAATCACAGCCTGTGAGTTTGTACCTTTGAAGTTGGCTCGCGGGCCGGTTCTGTCGCCCTTCGTTTGCCCCATGGCTGTTTCTCACCATCGCCCTACTCCCCTTCCGGCTATCATAGCTGCACCCACCCACTCCGCCCTTGACCTCTTACACAGTATCCAGGCCACTAGACCACTTACACTTTCCCAGGTCTCTTGACCCCTTACACAGTTCCAAAAAGTCTCCTCAGACTCTCATGGTTCCCCGTTTCCCAGATTCTTCTCCCTGTTGCACCGTTGTTCAATTCCCCGGGGCACCATGCCTTATTACTTCTTACATCAAGTCCCTGTCTCTTACTTCCTTCCCCCATTCCCTTCCCCCCAGTGGTTTGGACCCCTTACACGGTCCCTTGTTACGCACTCTTTTAGTTCCTTGTTTGCCCCAAGCCGATAAACCCCGTGATAGCGTTCATACCGCACCTTGGTGTTATCATGCCCTGGAGTTCATAATCCAATGTATTACCAGTATGTTCGGTGACCCATACAGTCCTATCTTGTTACTAACTTCCATTTCCTAACTTTACAGTTTACACCTTAACTTTACACTTTATATTACATTTCAAATTGCTCTCACTTTTCACTTTTCTTTTGCTTTACTTTTACTTTAATATATATTTTTTTAATATATCCCTCCTCCCTCCACATGCACCCCTGGCGCATCAGAGGTTATGCCCCCGCCGCCGTCATATTCTCTCTTGACCTCTAACACGATTCCCAGATCTCTTGACCTCTTACACCTTTCCCCCGCAAGCCGTGCTTCGCTGTTTATTGCACCGCGAAAACCTTTCTGCTCACCGTCTATTCAGGAAAATAGGCTGTTTACCTTGTTAGGGGATGGACTAGCCTCTTTCCCCCACCATCCCGCCCTTTAGCACCTTGTGTTTCCTCCCCCACGCCCACTTCCTGACCACTAGCGTTGGTCTGTCTAGCGATGTTCTTATGCATCCTGACTAATCTCGATATCAGCTTGAAGGAGATGCTTCTGAAGTGTGACACCTTGAGATCCCACACAATGTTTAAGCATGGCCAGTTTCTTAGATGGTTGGATATACTTTCCGTCCTGCGCCTCTATGTACAACTCAAATAAATCCCTCCACAGAATCCAAGCAACTGCGGTGACCCAGGAGCCACTAAAACATTGGTGGTGGTTTCACAGACTGATTTGAGTCTGCCTCCTCACCACTCATAGGAGCTCATTTTAAATAATATAGTAATTTGACAACAGGGACCTTCTGCGTTTGCACTCAGGTGTAGCCAGGTTCCTGCCACCAAATGTTGGTCAAACACTACCTACCATGCTCGCATGGTAGGTAGCGTTTAAAATTACAATTAAACACTGCCCGCCATGCTCACATGGTAGGGGGTGTTTATAATGGATCCCTATGGAGTCTGCCTGCTTTATGCATTAGGGATTCCTGGGGATCCACAGCATTTGCGCTGGCATTATAATGCATGCCTGCACAAATTATGGGGAATTAGTATAGGAAGGGATGCAGCGGAAACACAGGTTTCGTTCTACCCCTCCTATCTGCCATCGAAATGATCAAAAATGGGGTGTAACGTAGCAAACAGGCATAAAAGCCTTACACAATGCTTTTGTGCATGTTTGCTGCGTTACGCCCCAATGAACATGAGCCCCACCGTAGCAATACAGTTGCTTAGCTTAGCCACGTATTAAAGGATGACGCAGTTAACGCAGCTGTGACATGACACACCACTTGAGTTAAAGGCAAACAAACAGTGACGTGCGTCTTATAAGCCCTCTTTTTTTTCTTGAAAAAGTACCTGCAGTCAATAGGGTGCCCTACAACTCACACAGCAGCCGCACTGATGGCTCATGACAAGCTGAACGTGCGTCACAGCTTGAGTGGCGGGCGTGAAACATCACACGCTAATTAGGGCCTGAGTCACAGAGCATTTTCCAATGGGATTGCGCCATTAGGAAACGCTTCTGTGAATCATATAAAGCGGCATAGTTCAAGGCCCCAATGCCTTAGAATGCTTGTGTTCGTTAACAAAAGGGGCATGTGCACACTCAGAAGGCTCCCCCTTGGAATTTCTAATGGCAGGCAGAATCGCAACACCAACCTCAAGGCCCAAGGTGACGGCGTCATCCTGCTCCACAGTCCGCACACACTGGTGGCGTCTTGATGGACGTGAAATGGGAGTGAGCTCCACAGCGCTCTGTAAGGTTCCATTACATAAGCCCCTCCTGCCAGTGGTACAACCGACCGATCCTGCTCCTCGGTGCAAGCATATGTAGTGGCGCAGCGCAGAAACACTGGCACGAATGCCGGCAGAAATGGTGAACGCCTGGAGCACATGAAAACAGGTCTCAGCTGGGAGGTGGTGAGGCACCCAGTGTCACCTCAGCTGTCAGTCACCGCTGAACTTCTAAGATCCAACATTCCAAAACACAGGCCTGTGCAGTTCCACACGCCAATACGCGCCACTAGGCAAACCATAGACAATGCAACAGCATCCTAGCAAGGCCCTTGGTTGTCAGTGGTCAAAACGTTAAAAAAACAGTAATGGAACTATGTTGCCTGCTGGCATGTACCCGTTCTCCACAAGCCCCATGCCACGCCCCCTCGCATGCACAATACAAACTCCTAAACAAATGTGCCTGCTGTTTAAGGGAACTTTCACTGCTGTGCACTAAAGCGCAAGTTTCATCTTCTTCCTACATTTTTTTTTTAACAAAACCATTCCAGAACCGTTTCTTTTTAAAATAAAAGTATAGGAACCGTTAAACGTAAATTAGAAAAGTAGAGGAGCATCGCTCCAAACCGCTCCCGCCCACTTCGACCACTGTTGGTTGTGCTTCAGGATGACAATCATCTTGTGTCGGGAACTTAGTGAATCAGTCAATGGGAGGCTCGTTATCAAAGCAACTGAGACCCCCACCTTCGAGCAGGAAGCGGGAGTACTAGGGGCGCTATACAAATGACAATTACATTACATATTGGCCCTGGAAGGATGAAAGGGGACAACAGCTCAGCTGGCATTCTGACGGGTGACCGGTTTGCTGAAAACTGATTGCCGCAGCAGGTGCATTAGTGAAGTGAACTTTCTTTTACCACCGACCCACTGAGAAGCCATGAAGTCTTTATCCTGTTCCCCTTTGTATTATTTGATAGGCTGCTGAGGACCCTTCCGTGTGAAAGCAGAGGCATGAATGCCCAGGCTTCTGTACTTACTACGCTCCCATCAGGGAGGGGCTTACCAGTGGCCAGGGGTGTTTGTGGGATATGAGAGAGCAACAAATGACGCCACCGAGGTAACCATGACTCCTTGGCATGACATCAGGCTGTATGTACAGCTCTTTGAGAAGAATTGCTGCCTGTCATGTCATTGGTTTTGTGCAGTTTGGGTGGCTGAAGGAACATGGGCAAGGCACTTGTGGAGCAAGGACTCTGCGAGCACTTATGTGTTAGATTTAACAGATATCACTGCAGGCCTAACCCTGAGGTTGAGCCCAATTTCAGCCAGCTGGTGTGTTCTCCCGTTATCTCCCTCTGCCATCTCTGACCACTCCTAGGGCCGATTCATGAAACTTTTAGCGTGGTGCAAAGTGACTTTGGACTGGTGCAAAGTGGCTTTGCACTGCCAACAAACACCCTGATTCACAGAGTGGTGCAAAGTGTATTTTTGCAGTGCAACGTCACTTTGCACTGCAACTGTACTCTGCATTGCGCTAAATGGGCCTAATTCACGGGGCAAATAGTACTTTTTCTGTGCAAAGTGACTTTGCACTGCAAAAATACACTTTGCACTGCTTTGTGAGTCACCAGTGCTAAAAGTTCCATTAATTAGGCCCCTAGTCTAAGTTTGGCCAATGAGTTGGTTGAGTAAAATATTGCAAAATATCTAGCAGTCTGTATTGTATTTGCGGTACCTTAAATTTTTGTAATTTATTAAGGTTTTACCATTGATACTTTTGCTAAGGAAGAAAAGAGGCCCCATTGGCCAAACATTGCTCGTGAAGAGGAGAACTAGGTGTTTCCCTCTGCTTGCATACGTCTTGTTTCACGGGACAGTGGATTATGGAGTATGGAACTGAACTCCTGCACATGTAAACAGATCCACGTGTCCATTGTGTGCTTCGCCCCTTGCATTGAGCACTGGATATTTTATTATTATTACTAGTGTTAAAGCCTGTGCACACGTGCCAAAGTGTGTGAAGAGAGACATTTTCAGAGTGTTAATACTGGACAAACGTACATCTGGCCATATATATTTCCTAAGGCAACAGCATGTTTCCTAAAGCAGCAACTCTCTCTAGCAGTCTAGCAGTGACAAAACCTGAAGCGGGCAGTCTCTACTGCGCATGACTGCATCAGCTGAACATACATCTGGTCGTTTATTATATTGTATGATTATTATGGTATTCATTGAGCGCAGACCTAGCTTTGAGAAGCAATGGAGCGCTTTACAAAGGTATTCAACGATACAGATACAAAGCAGAGCACTTTAGAGTGGTATACAACAGTACAGATGCATGACAGAGGGCACAGAGGAGGGATAGAGGGTGACAGGGAGGAGAGGGGTGGGCGTTGACTAGCGAGTCAGGTGGTGTGGAGGGCGACGTGATGGCCTAGGTGTTGAGGAGGAAAGACTTCTGGAAGAGATGGTCTTGAGTTATTTTCTGAATTGTAGGAGCGTGGGGGCGAGCCTGATGCTGACGGGGAGGAGGTTCCATAGTCTTGAGGGTTTTTTTCTGTGCCTTCTTGAAACTGCAAATCTGCATCAACACAAAACGGCCCAGAGGTGAATCATCTGAGGCTGCATGACAATAATAGCTGCAATAGGTGCCACACTTACTTCATTCCCGTGGCTTTCTCTGTACATGACGTTGCACCGCCCGCAATGTGCCGTGCATCATCTGCGCACAGAGAAGTGGCTTGAAAAGAGCAGCAAACAAGGAGAATCTACTTGAAAAATATTTGCTCCTGGGCTACCACCTTCAAGTTGTAAGCTATTAGCCATGCATAACAAGTCTCCTTCAGGTCTTCCCATGCACACAGCAGGTGATGTCTTACTCCCCATCAGTCAATGATCACTCACTAATGCCTAGTGGCGAGAGCACATTTTGAGGTCTGCTTGTCCAAATGATATGATTATTAGGACCCTTACCAAGCCAAACCACGAAGACGCCATTACTGCTCCGACAGTGCAGGGCAACATATATGTCTACCACTTTTCTGTCAACTCATAATCAGGTGTTAATAAGAAATGCGTTCTTGTCCTCAATAACTAGACTAAAAGGTAAGGCAGCTCATGGGGTTAAGCCAGTGGTTTTCAAACTGTGGGGCTGGCCCCCCTACGGGAGCCTGAAGGATACCCAGCGGGTGCGGGGGCTCTTCAAAAAGGAAGTACAGTGACTGCTTTTAATAGAAAATATAAGCAGATATGATATCTGGGGGGGGGGGGGCGGGTAGCAACATCTTTACCATTGGGAGGCTTGGCAACAATATTTTTACTCAAGGGGCCAGGAGGGTAGCTCAAGGGCAACTCACTTGTCTTGGAACCAAGTCAATGCAGAGCATCACAGGTTCGATACCCGGTCCTGTATTTGGAGGCTGGACTCCGGCATGAATCACAACATAAAAAAACAATTGCTTTAAAAAAATTGAAGGGGCCGTGGCATAACTTTTTTTTTACCACCACTGGGTTAAGCACTCAATGCAGGTTGCAAATTTAAATTCTGGCAAGACCGACTCTGCCTTTTTACCCGTCCAAGGACATTCATTGCCTACCAATCTTGGTTGGGTAACAATATTTGTATATGTTATGTTATGTTATGTTAAAGGTACTTATATAGCGCACCGTCACCAACGGAATTGGTCCCCAGGAACTCTGGCGGATCTGTAAACAGGAAGGAGAGGTATGGTTAGTCTGGAGGAGGGGAGCAGGGGAGTGGGAGAAGTTATGTGCTGTTGGCAGCTTCAGCTCGGTATA
The DNA here is from genome assembly GCF_040938575.1 of Ambystoma mexicanum. Classification (NCBI taxonomy): domain Eukaryota; kingdom Metazoa; phylum Chordata; class Amphibia; order Caudata; family Ambystomatidae; genus Ambystoma; species Ambystoma mexicanum. The sequence continues at coordinate 1,030,435,192 of NC_090923.1, forward strand.
CACCGAGTGCTGGGCTTTGGTGCTAGTATCGGATCGGATGAGACCTCGAGTGCTGTAGGTGATATTTATGTGTTGTTGATGCAGTGTGGTAAAGTGCGTGCATATTACTGGGCGAGAAATGGTTGTGTGGTTTTGTGTGGGTTAAGTATGCAGAAGATTGAGGGTTGGGTTAGTAGGGTCTGTGTCCTGATTCAGGTACTTTCTGATTCCGTTAGAGTTGTATCCCTGTCGGTTTGGTTGATGCTGGTTCCTCATGGGCCGACTTGCTTTGTTGGTGTTCTGCTGACCCCGCTGTATCATTGTTTGGATTGATAGGTGTGTCTGAACCTTTCTTCGGGTGTGGGACTGGGTTGGTAATATCTTCATTCTCTTGTTATCTGGTGTGACACTGGTCAGTTGAGGTTTTGAAATGGTTCAGGGTGGGAGTGGTGTTGATGTGGCATTCTAGTGCTTCCGTCTTGGTGAGCCTGTGAATTCAGTCGTTCGTTTCCTCCTGTCATGAATGTTTTTCCATTGGTTCATTGGTTTCTGTGGGGTGGGCATCCTTGGGGATGTTGTTAGTTGTAGTTTTTGTGTGATGGGGAATTGTGCTTCCCGCTGTGTGGTGGGTGGACAGTGTGTAATGATGAAACATTCTGTTTCTTACCTACTAGATTGGGGCTCGTGGTGAAGTCCTTCCTTTCCCTCTCTGTCTGTTGTCCTTAGGTCTGTTGGGAATGGCTATAGTTTAAGGTCATGGTCCTCTTGGTGATTCGTTCTAGTGTTTCTGTCTTTGTCTTGCTATGTATATGGTCTTTGGTCATATTGCGGCTGTCTCCCGGTTAGTCGTTTAGTATGTTGTGGGATATTTTCCTGAGGGTTTTTCCCCCATTGATTACTTGGTGTGGATCCGGGTCTCTCTCTACGTTCATAGATGTTTTGGTTGTGTGCGTGCCCCTGTGGCTGGTCTTTCTAGTTCGAACGTGAAGAGCCAGGTTTTGAGTAGTTTCCTGGATAGTAGGTGGTTTCTTGTGTTACGTATGTACTTCAGAAGGTTGTTCCGGGTTTTGGAGGCTTGGTGAGAGAAGGAGGATCCTCCAAGTTTTCTTTTGTTGTAGGGTTTCGGTTCCAGGAGGATGTCAATGCTTGATCTGAGCATTCTTGTTGGTTAATGTAGACGCAGTTTTTCTCTCAGGAACTCAGCGCCTTCTTTGTGTACCCCTCTGTGTGTGATGCACATTGTTTTGAATTGTATTCATTGTTTTATTGGTAGCCAATGTAGTGCTTTCAGCGCTGGTGTGGTGTGTTCTCTTCGGGGTAGTTTCAGAAGGAGTCTGGTTGCCGCGTTTTGAATGCGTTGTAGTTTTTTTAATAGTCTTTCCGGTACGCCTTAGTAAAGGCTGCTGACATAGTCTACTCGGGACATGACTAGGGCAATGATGGTGGTTGTTTTGTTCACGAACGATCGGAATGGTAGGATCCTCTTTGCCGCTCGTATGAGGAAGAAGCTTTTCTTGAGAAGGGCGTTTATTTGTGGCTCTAATGTGAGATTATTGTCCATCAGGACCCCCAGTTTTTTTACAATCGGCGAGGGTGCTTGGGTTGTCCGGAGTTCTCTTGGCCAATGGATGAAGTGGTTTTCTCCTCCATTTTCTGCAACGATCATTATTTCTGTTTTGCCTGGGTTGATTTTGAGGCAGTTGGAGTTCATCCAGAGGAATACATCCCGGAGGCAGTTTTCTAGCATCGTGTTTATTTCCAGGTTGTCTTGTATTTTGAAGATTATTTGTGTATCGTCGGCGTAGTTATAGCAGGTGAGGCCGTGGCTTTTGATGATTCTGATGAGTAGATACAGGTAGATGTTGAATAGTAGTGGGGAGAAGGAGTATCCTTGTGGTACTCCACAGGTCGAAACTATCGGGCTAGATTTTAAGGGTTTTATCCATACGGTTTCCGTTCTGTTTGTTAGGAAAGATTTGATCCATAGTAAGGAGGTGTCTGTTATCCCTAGTCCTTCTAATCTCGTTATGAGGGTGTTGTGGATAACTGTGTCAAATGCTGCTGATAGGTCTAGGAGTATCAAGGCAGTTCTGTTGTCTGAGACTGCATTCATTTTTAGATTGTCCCATATTGAGAGTAGAGCTGATTCTGTTCCTCTCATTGGTCTGAAGCCAACTTGTGCTTGGTCTAGTAGGCCGTGCTCTTCTATGAAGACTTGGGCCGTTTTGTATATGTATGTTTCGAGCAGTTTGGCTGTGCATGGGATGTTGGAGATGGGTCTGTAGTTGGAGAGGTCCTCTACGTTTCCCGCTGTATCTTTGAGTAGTGGCCTGATGTATGCAGTTTTGAAGGCTTACAGCACTTTCCCATTTGCGATGGAAAGGTTAAGGACAGGCCTGTAATATTCGCGTTCCTAAGAATCGATTTGTATATAATTTCTTATCTGACACCCATTTCGAATCAGTCCCTTACCCTGCAAACCGGAAGTTATGTTTTACAGTCTCGTACTGTGAAGAATTTGTCTCCCAGCGGCCCCAATTCCTCCAGGCACCGCGGCTCACCTGCAGCGGCATCAGATTGATGAATTTTAAGTTGGGGTGTGCAACGTAGGCCCTCTATCCGGCTGCTTGCCCCTTGCAGTTGGTCCCCTCCACATTCCGAGTTCATTTTCTTGATTCATGACTGGCCCCATCCATAGAGAAGCCCCACCCCCGCCCTGCTCATCAGATCACATGTGCAATATGAGAATGTTCTAAGAGGCAGAAACAAACTCTTTTTCTATGTATCTCTTTTGAGTTTTTCTTCTGTTTCTTGAAAACTAAACAAGCTTGTGGCCCGCCCTCGAGGCCTGCAGTTTGACAGCCCAGGTTAAGCATTATGGCATTTTCTTTTAATTCGGATGATTAGACATCATGGTTGTTTCTTTGCTTCAGCCGATGGCGGGATGTGTGTGACGTCAATTGGGTGGTTGCTGATCAGATCTGTGTGCAACCAGCTGGCACTAGGTTTGGATCCTGGCACGGCTTCCTGAGCCTTTGACATTCCCGGGGGTCATAATGGAGCACCGTTACGTGGGGTTACAGTAGCACCTTTTATTTGCAGCACTGGGCAATAGCACACATGGTGTCAGAGCCCATTGGCCACTGAGTGCAGATGGGTTTGCCTGTGACCAGACTGCAATGGCACCTCTTTCTGCTGGAATCACCCAAACTGAACTGACAGGGTATGTAACATAGGGCCTGATTTAGAAAGAGTTTTTCAATGGGATTGGGCCATTGTAAAAAGGCCTTTGTAAACAGGCCCTTCGTGTTCCTTGAGTCTGTCACACAACCCACTTACAGAAAGCTAACCTCACACCAACTGAACTATCACCCTAAAACAGTTCAACCCTTGTAAAGATAAAGGGCCTGATTCGTGGAATTTCTTTGCACAGTTGAAAGTGAATTTGCACTGCTAAAAAGTGACTTTGCACTGCCGACACAAACCCTGATTCATAGATTTTTCAGTACAAAATGAACTTTGCACTGACTTTGCACTGAAAAAATACACTTTGCACAGTTCCACCAATAAGAGTTTGTGTTGGCAGTGCAAAGTCACTTAGAACCGTGCAAAACAATTGCACGAGTCAGGCCCATACTAATTATCCAGCTACAACCTTTGCTCTGACTTCTGGGGCCAAAGAAACAACAGCTTCCAGCGAAAATGCCACGCCTCATTTTCTTTGCACACCCATAAAACCACCAGTGCCATTCCAGAGAACAGCGCCTGCAGCCATCGTCCATTTTCAACGCAAATTCAAGAAATCACGAAGACATCCCACTTTCAACGTCATGTTTTAAAATGCATTCTACCTCTCCAGAATATGTCACGTAGAGAACAAGTGACATTTGCCACTGCCATCTCGCGCCTAGACTATTGCAAGAGCCTCTTCTTGAGTTCCCAGAAATGCCTAATTCAACAGTTCCATAGTAGAGTGCCCAGAACAAGGCACCTGGGCTAACCCTGGGCATGAACCCTGGCACAATAGAACGCCTGCATTGCTCTCACTTCACGGCCCTGCATTGCTCTCACTTCACGGCCCTGCATTGCTCTCACTTCATGGCCCTGCATTGCTCTCACTTCAGAGCTCACACCAGCTTCACATGTCTGTGACTCATCCACGGACCTCACAGGTCCCTCCAGGGTCCGCACCGGCTTCCCATGTCTGTGACTCATCCACGGACATCACTGGGACGTTGGCCCTGCAATGGGCCAGAAGAAGACAGGCTGTGGCTGGCCTACCCTTTGGACGGAGCTCCCAGTTGCCAACGTAACAGCTGAGACCCCTCCTCTTTAAGCATGTTTTGCACCAGAAGAGTGAATACTGAGCCGTCGCTTCCAGTTCATGGTGTCTGTGGCCTCTTCTCCCCAGTCAGTCTCCGTAGCCCTGGACGCCTTGACTCGCTACATTCTGTTGCCTGCTCTTGGCGCTTCTCCTCGCTCCTCTACTACTGTTCGTTGCCCTTCCCCCTCCATGCACTTGTCTGAGCCACATCTTTCCCAAGTGCTGTGCAAGATCAGATGGCTGCCCCTGCCTCTTTGTCTTGGAGGCAGAGTAGGCAGCTTAGGCAACTCCAATGGATAAAGCATCCAGAGCAACAGAGAGGACTCCAAACAAGGCTTGCAAATGAGGCGCTTGTCAAAGTGTCGCGGATACATCTGACTGACCTCCAAGTAATCACGGTTTCAGGTATCCTGTCGAAACACATGGCTCCGAGATCAAACATGCCCGTCTCTTTCTGTCTTACACTCGATCTTTACAATGTTCATTAGTTCTCTTTCTTTAAATGCTTTATTTTTTTCAAGATTTTGCACGCTCTTTTTTTCATTCGCTCTCTTTATTTCACTAGCTTAATTTCATTTTCTCTTTCTTTTGCTCTTCTCCTTCTGCACTTTCTCTTTGTCTTTCGGTTTTTATTTTTTGTACTTTCTTGCACTCTTTAGATTTTGTTTTACCCATGTTTCTCTCTCTTATGCACTCCCCCTCTTTTACCCTCATTTTCCCTCTCTACTTCACTCTTTCTTACACTCTTTCTTTTGGTCTTTAAATTTTTGATCACTCTAGTGATCTTTCTTTCGCCAGCTCTTCCTTTTTTTATCCTTTTGTCGTTTCACTCACTATTTACTTTGCTTGTTCACTGTCGCGGAGTATTTCACCCTTTTCTTGTTCATTATTGTGAAATCTTGCTTGTTCTCTCTTTTGTTTGTGCTTCCCATTTTTCTCTGTTCATCCTCTGCGCTGTCTCTTTTGCTCTTTTTTTCTATTGCTTGTTGCTTAACTCTTTTACTTGTTTCTCCATTCCCTCGCTTTCATGCCCATTCTTTTGAACACTCATTCTTTCTTTCACTTGCTATTTCACACAAAGGAATAATTAGAATGCAGAGTGTGTTATGTACATTGTAATTATTAACTCAGCTTGTCATCTGGGTAGTAGTTTCTCATCAACATTTTGGAGATCTTCAGTGGTGTTGGGGAAGAGGTTTTGAATTAATGACCCTGCTGATAAAGTACTTTATTAAAATAGAGCGAGAGAAATAATGAAAGAGGGAGCAAAATAGTCAACAAAATAAAATAAACAAGAGAGGAGCAAACGACTAAATAAAAGTGACAGTCTAGTGAAGAGCACAAGAGTGAAAGAAACAGTCTAAGAATGAAAGCAGCAATAAACGAAATAGAAAGAAAAAACACAATTCTGAATAATAGAACAAACAACATAAAAAGTAAAAAAATAGCAATTGGGAAGACTGGAAGGGCAAACAGAAAGAACAAACAACTGGCATAATAGACAGGAACACTTGAACAACAGGGAGTGAAATAACTACTGAACTTGTGCAGGAAAGAGTTAAAAAAGAGCACGAGAGTGAATGGCAGAGAGAATAAAAGATCTAGAGAAAAAAATCAGAAAGTTAGGGCCAAAGACAGTACCCGAATAAAAGAGAGAGATATCTAAAGAATGAACGAGCGATAGAGTGAAACAAAAACGTGAGGCAAAAAGAGCAAGTAAAAGAGCGAGTCAAAGAGAAAAGAAGGCAAAGGAAAAAAAAAGGATCAAAAGAGTGAAACCTTAAAGGGCAAAAAAGGAGTAAAAGAGAAAGATCGAGTGAAAGAAAGAGTGAATGAAAGAGAAAAAGAGCAAGGGAAAAAAACAGTTAGCAAAAGCACGATCAAGCAAAGGAGCCAGCAAAAGTGTAAATGAAACTATGACAGACATTAGGAAAGAGTAAGTGGCAGTGAAAAGCAAAAGAGACAATCGACGAGCAATAGAGCAAAAGAAAGTGTGCATGAAAGAAAATAGAACAACGAGTGAAAGATGAAGTGACAGAACCAAATAAGAGAAAGGGTGAAAGAAAAACTAAAAAAGTGAAAGTGCTAAGAGAAAGAACAAAGATGGGAAAGAAAAAGTAACAATAAAGGAGCAAATGAAAGAGTTTTGCAAAAAGAAAGAGTGAATGAAAGAGCCAAAGGAATCATCTGAAATATGAGAGCTAAAGGGGAAAACAAACTAAAGGAAGGGCCAAAGGTACTATGAATGAAAGAACAAAAGGGGCGCCAGAAAGAGCAACAAAGCAAGTAAAAAAGTGAGCAAAAAAGGAAAAGAATGTTAAAAAAAACAAGCAAAGGAAAGTGAATGAAAGAGTGAAAGAAAGGGCAAACGTTCAAGTGACAGAAAAAGCAAGAGAAAGAGTGAAAGAAGGAGCCAAAGAAAAAAGTTAAGGAGCAAAAATTGTGAAAGATCTAATGTAAGCGGAAGAGTGAATGAAAAATCAAAATGTCAAATGAGAAAGAAAGAGGGAACAATAGACAGCAAAAGAAAGAACGAGAAATAGATTTATGAATGAACATAAGTAATGGGGCAAAAGGAGGAAAATAAAGCGAACGAGCAAAAAGAAAAATGACAAAACCGCAAAGAGCAAAATATCATAAGAGCAAAGGGAAGAGGGAAAGAGCAAAATAAATAGTGAAAGCAATTTAAAGAGTGAAATACAGGAAAAAGAAATTGAAAAATAAAGAGCAAATAGTGAAAAGGCAAAAGGGAGAACAATCAAAAGGAAGGTTAAAAGAGCAAAACAGACAATGAAAGCAAAAAACAGAAAATTACAGTGAAAAAGAGGTCAGAAAGAGCAAAACATTGCAAAAAAGTAAAAAGGGACAGAAAAACAGTGAAAGTAACAATGAATGAAAGACATACAAAAAGCAGCGGAAAAGAGAAAGAAAGAGTGAAAAATAGATAAGGTATAAGACTTGGAAAAAGGAAGATAGAATGTGCAAAAGAGAGTGTCAGTGAGCAATCGAAAGAGTGAGATAAAGAGTGAAAGAAAAATAAACCTCCAAAGAAGAAAATATTGAAAGATTAAAAGGAAGAAAGAGAAAGAGCAGGACAACGTACCAAACAACGTGAAAGTGAAATGTTGAAAAAAGGGCAAGAGAAAGAGCAAATGAAAGAGTAAAAGAGTGAACAAAGGATTCACGAGTGAAAAGAAAAGAGCAAACGATTGAAAGAATGAGAAAATTAGAGAAGAGAAAGGTGAGCAAAAGAATGAAAGAAAGCGAAAGAGCAAAAGACATTGGGTGAAATACAAATTGAGCGATACAGCAGAAGACAAAGAAAACGAAAGAGCAAAAGAAAGAATGAAAGAAAGTGAAAGAAAGAACACCTCTGCAAAAGAAGGAAGTGGAGAAAGATAAGACTAGAAGAAAACAGAGTAGATGGATTAGCGTGAATGAAAGAATGAGAATAAAGGTACAGCAAACGAGTGATGGGAAGAGTGAAAGAGGAAGTGAGCAAAAGAATAAGAGTCAGAGAGTAGAGAATAAAAGAAAGAGAATGATCAATGCACATACCCCTGTATATACGTGCAAGAAAGTTTGTGTTCTGTTGGATAGATGAGTAAAAGAGGCATTCGTTTCAGACAGGATATTCCTGCAAATAATGTTTTGATTGAGGTCATTAAAGGCACCATTTGCCCAGTGACAGCTTTCAGGACCATGTAAACAAAACCAAGGGAAATTGGCAAAATGTCTTTCTTTTAGCCCATTTACAAAACTATTTCACGGTAAAAAAAAAAAAAAAAATCTTTTTTTGCATTTCCTGCTGTTCTGTTGGGTGCCGATAATTATGAATTTATTATTTCAAAAAGAAAATGGTGCAAGCAAAAGAGAAAAAAGATTGAACAAGCAAAAGAAAGAAAACTAAACAGAGTAAAAGTGTAAACTTATGATGGGAAGAAAGAGAGAGAAATAGAACTAAATGGCAAAAGAAGAAATATTCAATAATGAAAGAGAAAAGGGGACGCCAAAGAAAGGAGTAAGGGATTGAGGGATACAGAGAGCAAAAGGAAATGAGGATGTGAAAGAGAAAGAAACAAAAAGAAAATGTGAACGGGAGAAAGAAACAGTGGAGGAAAAAGAAAGAGCACATGAAAGAGAGTGAAAGGACAGGAAACGTTAATGAAAGAGTGAAAGGAAGATATGGCAAAACTGGACCGAAAGGTGTGAAAATGATAGCAAGGAAGAATGAGCAATTGAAAGACAGCAAAAGGAAGAAAAATGATGAATATAGGGCAAGCAAAAGTTAAAAGAAACAATAGCCAGAGAAAAAGCAAAATGGTAATAGAAAAAAGACTGAAAGAGTGAATGAAAGAGCAAAACAGCTAAAGAAAGAGCAAAAGATAAAAAATATCAAAAAGAGAAAGAAAGGGCGAGTGGAAGAGTGAAAGAAAAAGCAAGCAAGGGCAAAATAAAGAGTCATACTGTGAAAGAAAGAGGGGAAAAGAAAGCTAAACTAGTGTCCATGGGTTGGAACGGGTGCTAAGGGCATGGCGGCCAGAGCGAAACTAGGGCTTTTATCGAGGGACCAAGGATGTTAACACCCATTCCAACCCGTGGAACAGGAGCTTAATGGCATTAGCACCCCTGGTTATCAAAGCAGTAACCCGGGGTGTTAAAAAAAAAAAAGGATTTTATTAATTGAACGGGACACGCGAGGCCTCCTGTTCAATGAATGAAATCCTTTTCCAAGATGGCCACCATTGAAAAGCTGCACCTGTGCCGCCGCAGCAAACAGGTAAGTGGCGGTGGGAAAGGAAAACATATAAAAAAGTGAATATAGGGTCGGGGGAAGATGGCGGCAGAGGGACCTGGCCATGAGGCAGCAAGGAACACGATCTTCCATCGGCTGTTCAAGCCTGCGTTCCTAGCACCTGATTGGCTGGCTCTCCCAGCAAGGGTGCTAATAAAATGTAATGAATGTGACAATACATTCCAAGATTGCTACTGAAAGAGCACTTTCATGCTACCTGTCCACAATAATGCCAGTGCTACCACTAAGAAGGCATTTTCAAGCTGGCTGCATTAATAAAAGCCAGCTGGATAACTGAAGCCAATACACTGAAATTTGCTGTGTAGGAGCTTTATAAATACGTAATAAATAAAGAAATAAAATGCCATGCAATGTCGTTTTGAGGCAGTGGTTGGGCCAACTCAGCCATCATCCTCCTAAGGTCGATACATTGAGTACTGTGCGTGTGTAATATCCAAGACTATGATTATTACAGTTTTGCGAAACTGGGAGACTCCAATATGACATGCTATTTAAACCATCAAAAGAATATTATACTTTATTAATTTATTATCATAGGCCAGTGTTGACATTTCATGCTGGGTGAGCCAATCACACTCAGCTGACTACCCAATGATACGAGTATTGCCACTAAAAAGTAATTTTCCTGCAAGGTATGACAATATATGCCTGTATTGCTGCTGCAAAAAAACACTAAAGATCATATGCCTAATACAGCTAGTATTTCCATTGTAAGAACAGACGTATGTTGCTGTGCTCAATAAAGCATTATTGCAACTGCAATAAGATATGTTCCTGCGGATGTGTCAATATGCAACAGCATTTCCACATAACACTGCCTTGCTGGAAAAAAAAGCTAATTGCCCCCCACCCCCGCACCCCAAAAGAAGTGTCCCAGAATCTCATCTCTCGAAATCCTGCCCACCCCATCCATTCACATGCATCATGCATGCACACACATTCACATGTGCACACATGCAAACACAGTCGTTCGGCATTCACACGGAAATCCCATAACGGGCGCAAACGCGCGTGCGCACGCACGCACGCACGCACACACACACGCACGCACGCACGCACAAACACACACTTTCTTTTTATATGCCACTGTAGGGCCAGGGCAATTCAGGAATCCATACTTCAGCCACACGCCACCAGTTAGCCACCAGGATCCCAAAACATCTGGGGCAGGAAGCAGGGAGAGGGATGCGTCAATGCTTGTCTCTGAGTCCTGATTCATTCACATGCCCAGGCATTATTAAGCCAATGGCCCCGGAGGCACCCCTCATCTGAGAGTCACAGGAGCACCCCCTCACAGAAAGCTGCATGCACCACCCTAGTCATCAAACCCAATGAGCCATGCACGACTGAAGAAGCAACATGCCCCAGCCTTTCAGGGACCAGAGGGCATGCGTTGCCTGATGCAATCCATGCAACGGTAAGAAAACGAGTATTCTCCACAACAAGGGCTGGAAGAGTAGCACTCTCACAGCTGCTCACTAAGAAGATAATGTGTAAGAGCATTAAAAAAGAAGGAATAAAAGGGGAACAGAAAAAGAGAAAGAAACAACCAGAGAGAAAGAGCACATGAAAGAGTGAAAGGGGACAGACAGTGTGAAAGAAAGAGCAAAATGGAGAAAGAACAATACACAAATCAAATGAAAGGAAGAACAATAATCAGCAAGCATAAGAAAGAGCAGCCACAAGAGCTAACAGAGGACAAGAGTGAAAGAAAGAACGAAAGGATGAGTGAAAGAGCATAGGATAGAAAATGCTTGGTGCAAAAAACACTGCACATGTGAGCATTTTTGGGGTTCTGTTGGTTAAATATTTGACAGATCCATGTGCCTCATAGAAGATGTTACTTGAAACAAAGTTTCCCATGGGGTCATTCATTCTATCATTCACCATGTGGCAGGTTCACATATAATTATTATTGTTGTTTTTTTTTTACACTGTGCCTGTTCACCAGTGTAGTGGTCTCAAAACGTATAACCCTTGTCGGAGTTAGCAGCACTCAGTCCCTCCCAGGGAGCACCGGTCCCTAGTCTACATTGACTAGAAAATAAAAAGTCCATTTGCACGCCTTTTATCACGACACCATTTTATCCATGTGTTGCTGTTCTCGCAGGTGGCAGGCACTGATGATTACTTGAGGGAAATGATGTATGGAAGTTTGACTTTAAAGCCACGTGCTTGCATCACTGAGCCTTTCACAATGAGTACCCTTTTCTTGTTGTCCCACAAGTTGCACTGCAGCCGGGCTGGCATGGCTTCCTGAAGCCTATGGCTAGTGGCGAGGGCCGATTTGAACCAGATCAGGGCCCAGTCCAGGGATAGCACAGGGACAGCGCTTTAGATTTCACTTCTAGTCCCTAATGCCTTTGGGCAGAGAGTGTGAGAAAATACTGAGAGAACTACCAGGCTGGCACCTCTGTTCCAGTCCCTATCTCACTCTACTTCCGTCTGCCCCTGCTTTACTCAACATCGCCACCGCTAATTGCTCTCCCAACCAACCTCAAAGCAGCACTAGTGAATGCCAGGTCTCTTCCTGCCCATGCTCTCGACATTGCTGACTTTATAACCTATGAAAACCTTGATGTCCTCGCAGTCACTGAAACCTGGCTCAATGCCGCATCCGGCCCATCTCTTGCCCTCGCAATACCTAATGATTATGCCATCATAAGATCTGACAGAAACACCACTCAAACAAAGGGAGGCGGACTTGCCTTCATATACAGAAATACCTTCGACATCAAAATCATCCAAGATGCGCAAATCCCGTCTGCCGAATCCTTGTCAATTAAGCTACCCCTCTCACCCAACCACACGGCCACCGTGCACCTCATTTATCGACCACCAGGACCCATCGCATCTTTCACAGAGGACATTGCATCACTTATATCCATAAACACCAAACCTAACTCGCAAACCATCCTACTTGGGGACTTTAACTTCGGTCTCAATGATCCTAAAGACACCAATGCCCTTGACTTAGCCAATTCATTATCTGATTTGGGTCACACGCACATCATCCACGAATCTACCCATATTAAAGGTAGAACTCTAGACTGGCTCTCACACAGCAACTGCTCTATTGACCTCCTATCCAATGACCCATGCATCTGGTCAGACCACTACAAACTAACCTTTGCTATCAAAGCTAACACTACTCACTCAGCGCCCACCATCGCCCCTGCCATCCGCACGAGAAATAAGAAAGACATTACTCCCGACAAACTCCTACCTATACTACTCCCCATATTGAATAACATTGGTTCAGATGCAGACCCTACAGCTCTAGTGGACACCTACAACCAGGCTATACTTAAAGCTCTGGACTCCATTGCCCCGCTAAAACTGCGGAAACCGAAACCACAGCGTCACCTTAACACATGGTTCACGCCTCAGTTAAGAGAACTACGTAAAGCCAAAAGAACCGCTGAGGCACTTTGGAAAAAACATCCCACAGCACCGAACAAATTTGAACTAACCCTAGTATCCTCTAGCTACAACGAAGCCATCCTCCTAGCCAAAAAAGACTCCTATAACAAAAGGATTACACAAGCGGAATCCAATACTAAAGAACTCTTCAAAATACTCAAAGAATTAGAATCCCCTATTGCCCCGACATCCAGAAAGCCTTATTAGATAAAATAGCTTGTCTACAATCCAAAATTAACGCAAAAAAATCTGTGCTATCTGCAGACCCTAACCACAAACAACTGCCTAACATACCTCCAACCCTCCAAACGACTTGTAAACCTTTCAGCTTCTCACCCCTTTCAACGTGGGAAGTAGAAAACATCATCAGGAAACTGAAACCTTCAAACTGCCAAGGCGATGCCTGCCCTGCCCCGATTGTTAAAGCAGCTGCACACGATCTTGCGCCATTCATTACCAATCTCATCAATGCCTCTTTCAAATCTGGAATAGTTCCTGACAATCTTAAAGACGCTTGGGTCATTCCACTCCTCAAAAAACCTACGCTTGACCCAGCTAACCCGTCTAATTACAGACCAATAACGACGGTACCTTTCTTATTAAAAATACTGGACAGAGCAGCCTACCTACAAATACAGGCTTATCTAGAAGCCAACAACCTCTTGGGGCTCAGGCAATCAGGCTTCCGACCAAGACACGGTACGGAAACTGCACTTATTGACCTTACCACCCAGATCCAAACCTTGAAAGACCATGGCAAACTTGCACTCCTTTTATTGCTTGACCTGTCAGCAGCGTTTGATTTGGTTAATCATCAAACACTCTGCCAACACCTGAAATCTGCAGCCCACTTCTCAGATGCAGCCACGGCATGGATCAGTTCCTTCCTGGCGAACAGAACCATGAGGGTCTTCTCTCCCACAGATTCCGCCGAGCCGGCCCCAGTACCTTGTGGTGTCCCACAAGGCTCATGCGTGTCCCCGACACTTTATAATATATTCACGAAACCCCTCTTCGATATCCTAGACTATCTGGGTGTCACGTATACCAATTACGCGGACGACACCCAGATACTCTTTCCTATCACGGGTGACTACGAAATAGACAGTACGACCCTCAATGAAATCTACTCAGTTATACAAGCATGGATGGCACACCATGGCTTGTGTCTCAATGACGATAAAACCGAGCTGATTATCTTGGGCACTCATGCCAAACTTAAAAATCTCAATCCCTCATTCAAAGCATTTACCATTGATGGCAATCTCATCTCAGTCTCTAATAACACTAAAACCCTTGGTATTTACATTGATGCTACCTTATCCCTCTCTAAACAAACCAACGCAGTAGTGTCATCAGCTGCTTACACTTGCAAGCTTATCACTGCATGCAGACCATTCATCTCCGCACCCAACTGTATCACTCTAGCGAGAGCTCTAGTCCTTTCCAAAATAGACTACTGTAACGCCCTTTACTTGGGCACCAGCCATAAAAATATTAATAAACTACAAGTAGTCCAAAACAATGCTATCAGAGCTGCCTTGAACATCCCCAAAAAAGCACACATATCTGAGACCAGACGTAACCTACGCTGGCTCCCTGTCAAGCACAGAATATCCCTGAAAACGCTTGCCCTCACTCACAAAGTCAGGGCTAACCTTGCTCCAGCATACCTCACTAACCACTTCACACCACACTCCGCCTTGAGACCTCTTAGAGCAGCCCAAACTAACACCTTGACCATACCGAGATTTAAACTCCTCAACTCGGGTGGAGCTAGCTTCCCGGTACAAGCATCCAAACTATGGAACACCATCCCCCCACATCTACGCGCAGAACCGTCATTCAACCGGTTCAAATATAGCACGAAATGTTGGCTCCATAACACGGACTCCTGACAGTTTAACCTCCGCGCATGCACTTGTTTATTATGCCAGCTCCTACCTGTAACTACTTTGGAACCTGGCCGACTGTATTGTTTTGATTGCATACTGTATTGTTTTGATTGCATACCCTTGTAACTGTATCCTTCCTGTAACTGTAACGTAACTCTGTTTAACCCTGTAACCAGCTCTACCTTACGCGCCCATATGCCCCAGGGCCTGGCTGCGCTTTATAAATAAACTAAATAAATAAACCTCATCCCTCCTACTACCTACCATCCCCCCTCTCTTTCTCCTCCCCATAGCGCTTTGAAACTGCCTTAGGCACTGTATATTAAATCTGCATACATGCACATCTCCTGTGAGGGGCGGGGGCCTGCTCTGGCTTTCTGGCTGCACATCCTTCAGCTTTTCCCAGCACTGATGACACTTTTATTGTCTGTCTTTTCTTGCATACCCTGCCTTACCCACCCTACTGTGCCCCTGAATCGTGGCTCTGGCAAAGGGGCGAGTATGTGCGCAGGGTCGGACTGGGGCATAAAGTGGTCTCGGGCACCAATGAAAAATTGGCCCACAGATGCAAATAGCAATTCACTCCTTTTGTGACAGACTGTTTCAATGGTACCCAAGGGGGAGGTTTTTGATAAAATGTGATGCTAATTGTGCAAGCTACAGAATATTTACTCAGCAACAATGGTCAAAACTACTAGCCACATAGTGAAGTAACTCATCAAACTGGCCCACACTGGCCGGAAAAGTGTCCCACTTGGAACAAAAATACGAGCCCACACCAGCATTTTGCGTGTTTTGGTTCGGGCTTTGCCCCATGGCCCAGCCTGAGCCTGTATATGCGAATATACCCTACAAAATGTTAGGGCACTTACAAGGGCGAAGTGCACAAGGACGAGGGAGATGCTTGTTTCCCATTGACTTGCATTGGGGAAAAGTGCCTTTTAGGGGTGAGAAAGTAAAAAAAAACTGAAATAACATTTCAGACCAAACAAATTAGGTCTTCCTCCAAAATAGAGCGAGCTCGTCCGTACCTCTGAGGACAGTACTCATCGCACCGATGTAGGAAGGATAAAGGCTAAGTCATTCACAGGCCGTTAGATGTGACTTGGTGACCTTCGTACACAGTCAGTGGTCGAAGTGAGCGGGAACGGTCGGGAGCGGAGTTCCGCTACTTTGATTTTTTACTGTTAACAGTTTCACTACTTTTTGCAACCATTTTCACCATTCGGGAACTGTTCTTTGTGAAGTTAAAGCACTTTTCTCCACTCTAACACCCAATAGCAGTGACAGCTAAACTGAAATCGGTTTCAACCAAACTGACTGTCAAGCCGCACGACTGCAACCCTTGAAAAATGTGTTGCACGTTACTCCCGGCCCAGGTCACTGTTCCACTACATTTTTTGGTAGACTTCTACCACTGCGCACAATCTTCTTAAGCGGCGGCAGCCACATTACCCACTGAGCCAAGTGGGAGTTACATAGCCATGTCAGTTTAACAGCTGCTGCTGTGATCTGTGTTCCTACTGCAGTGCATCGAATCCATTCCTTATGTGTTAGATAAACTGAGTGCCATTATGTTGGTTAAGAGTGAGATGTTTGACTTAAAACTCCCTGAAAGCACAGTGGAAGCAAGCTTTTTATATTCTCAGGAAGTCAAATTTTTATTAACAGCTACAAACCCAACATATGATTCTACGTTTTTAAAACAACCTTCGTTTGATCAATTAATTTTGAGCGACCTTGGTCAACCCCCTTTTTTCTGTGTGGAGCGCGGACGCCGGCGCAGCGAAGGTGGTGGGCAGATGGGAACTTAGTTCCACTACTTTTTATATCATTCGACCACTACCTAAACGATGCAGAACATATAACTTGCCTTGGGTGTCTCATTGTGTTATGTCTGGGCACACTGCTATAACTTTCAGCTTTTCTACTGCCATGTTGTCTCATGTTTCATAAGCATTTTAAGTTCACTTCTTTCGGGTCTGGGCACTGAGTGTTATTGCCGAAAGACTGCTACTTCTGAAAGGTTTACAGGGCTTTTTAGGGTAGCCACATGGCAATAATCTCGCATGCACTTTTGGTAGACTCTTATCGCTGTAGCCAGTGGAATTGGTTTGAGAAAGCAGATCATTTTTTCCACCTGCTTGTAAATAATCCATAGTCAGTCTTTGTTGTCCTGAGTCCTCAAAGGCTGCCCTGCTGAGCCAAAGACCATAGAGGGAGAGGGTTTCATAGCCATCCAACTTTGCTTCCTGGAGACTGCAAACCTACTTCTAGCCAATTTAATTTCTGTTCGAGAATGCTGCAAATTATATTTTTACAAACCTATTTATATTTATTTGAAGAGCAGGCATGTCAATTTGAAATGACTTACAATTTTTTTTTTTTTTTTTTTTTTTGTAAAACTACAGCCTAATACATGTTTTATGATAAGGCTTTTGTTACATTCTTCCACGCTTCATCCTGATTCCTTGTTACTGCTGCTTGCCTTTGGTTATGGTTATGGTTTGGCAACTCTCTTGTCTATGTCCCAGAATTCCTGATTTGGCAACAGCATGTCCATGTAATTTATTACTGCACAGACTAGCTGTATATTTTCGCCCGATAACAGATTTTTCCACCATCTGTCGATATCATTCCTCAACGGAGTGAACTTTTCCAGGTGTATTTTACGCTGGGAGATTGTTCCTGTGCACTCTGTTATAAGGTGTTTGGTGGTTTCAATCCCATCTTTGCAGAATCTGCAGGAACTGTCCTTTATTTTTGTGTTTTTTTGTCTCTTTAGTGTTTCTTTTGTTCTTAATATGTTTAGTTTCAATCTTAGAAACTGCATACGATGATACTTTGAAGGGCATCGTGTCAGGAATCGAGCTGGCATGTTTAGTTTATTTTCGATTGGCCCTAGACTTGCCATTGATTTGAGTGAATCTCGCGTTTCTTTGTTAATTATCCAGGACCATCGTTCAAACTTTTTTTTTGCGATTTGGGGTGTATTCAACAGTTCTGTTTCTTTAATATCAGCTGCAGTTAGGATTTCCATTAATTTGGAGTTCCATTTAGTTGTCAGATTTATTTGAGTTCCAGTTTCCATTTTGAAGATCTCATATGCTGGAATTGGGGGGTTCAGATTCATTTTCCTCCATGTTGTGAGCGATTTCCATATAACTTTCGAGTGTAACGAATTCAGTGATAATTCGTGCCTTACTGCGGCAGCGTGGACACTTTTGGGTAGATTCAACACTCTACACCAAAATATGCTTTCCAGCAGGTGCCATGTTGTTTCTGAGATGTTCCACCCAGCTTCCGCTCCGAAGATTATTGTTGGTACCACTTTTTGTGCATAGAACAATATAACAGGAGCCAACGAGAATTTACCGTATTCTCTCTCTAGTTTTGCTCCTTGCAGCGCCAGCCTTTTCATGCGGTTTTTTAGATCTTCAATCCATGGTCCTTCACTGATGGAGTTATTGAAGCGTATTCCTAGATATTTTATGGAAGTTACTCTTTCTATTTTTTCACCGTTTATGGACCATGAAAAATCTCGGTCTTTTCTGTTACCTTTAAAGCCAATTTCTAGAATCTTGGTTTTGGCCGTGTTTATTTCGAGGTCATTCATTGTCAGGTAATTATACAATTTGCTTAACAATCGTTGCAGTCCGACTTGTGTACGATCCAGTAGTACTAAGTCATCGGCATATGTTATGCAGGAAATTGGTGTATTGTTCAGTTTTGGAGGAAATGAGTTGACGTCTCTCAAGTGAATTGGTAGGTCTGCTATAAACAATTTAAATAGCTCTGATGCCAGAGGACACCCTTGTTTTACCCCCTTCTCAGTTTCGATGGTTTCTGACATTTCTCCATTATTGCTTAATCGCACACGTATTGATGTATTAGTATGGAGTGCTATGATAGGTTCAAGTAGATTGGCCGGACATCCCCATGAGATAAGTTTTTGCCATAGCCTTCTGCGATTTATTCCGTCGAAGGCCTGTTTCATATCAATGAAGGCTAGAAACATCCGTTGACCTGCTTTGATGGTTTCCATTTTTAATATGCTTAAGATGCAAAGATTTGCGTCCACTCCGACGCCAGCAGTGAATCCCGTTTGTCTTGGGTCTACAATCATTTCATCATTTGCCCATTTTGCAAGTTTCTTTCTCAAGAAAGATCCACAAACCTTACCTATGGTATCTAAAAGAGCGATTGGACGATAGTTATTTGGATTGTCCCGGTCGCCCTTTTTATGAATTGGCACCACTATGGCTTTTGTCCAAGACTCGGGTATTTGTCTGGTTGTAGCGAGTCGAGTAAAGAGAATTTCGATAAAGACAGACCATTTCACAACGTTTTGTTTTAACATTATGTTTGTGATCAGGTCTGGACCTGGCGCCCGGGAATTTTTTAATTTGGTTATTGCATGTGCGATCTCGTGTGCGTCTATTTTTAAGTCCCAGTCCTTCGTTTTAGTGTTAAGTTCTATTGCTGGTTCCCAATAAGATCTTTTATATACCTTTGTAAAATGGTCAACCCAAATGTTTCCTGCTAGACCGTTTGCAATTGTTGGTTGGAATTTCAGGGATCCAGCATTTAATATTGACCATATGTCTCTGGAGTTTTTCTTTAGCATAAGTTTCATTATATTTTCCGCACGATCTTGATCAATGATTGCTTTCTGTGATCTAATCCAATTCCTATATTGTTTGCGCCGATCTTTTATACTTACTCGAACATCACCCGTTTTGTGATTTTTTTTCAGTTTTCTCACGTCACTTCTTAGTACTTTTTTAGCGTCTTGGATCACTTTGCTGAAATTATATTTGTGTGTTTTGCTAGTCGTGCTTAAATGGTTTTTTACAAGGTTTAATAATAATGGAGCATATTCACATGTACCTTGGTCCTCTTTTCTACAGAATGTTTCAGTAACTTGTCGTATCTGCGGGCCAGTTATTCTCAGTCTGTTGCCAGTCGGGTTTACTGTTAACTGGGCTATTTTCGGCTCGCTCATGTTCCAAGAAACCCGCCAATTTAAGCGCATCATCTCGTGATCACTCTTTCTTGTTGTGATCACTTCTATGTCAATTAGTTTTCCGTACATCTCTGCTGACGTCCAGATATAATCTAGGGTTTTCGCTGCACCTTTGAAGATACCTCTCCAAGTGCATTTTGCTGGAATGTCTCCTTTGATGTTTCCATTAATCATTCCCAGGTCTCGATTTGACATCATATTTTGCCAAGCATTTGCTCTTTTACATAATTGGTTTTTTGGAATTCTTAGATTAGTTTCTGAAGTTTGGTCCCATTTAAACCATGCACAATTCAAGTCTCCACAGCAGATGATCCATACTTTCCTATGATTTAGAATAACCTTATCTATGAGCTCCAGCACTGACTTTATGAATTCGTCAGTTCCAATTTTAGCTGGATTCCAATAGCAGTTAATTATTAGCATGTATTCACATTGCTCTTTGGTTGGCAGATGGTATTTTATTAGTGTACCTTGGACAAAGGGATTTGGGTTATGGGATTGTACTGGTGTCCATCCTTCGTTAATTCGAATCATGGTCAAGAGTCCCGAGAAGGGGCGACCGGTTCTGTTTTTTCCAGCAGGATTAAGGAATATGCTAAAACCATCTTTTGATGGTTTATTACGTAACCAAGTTTCCTGCAAGCAAATGAATATTGTTTTTTCGGACGAGACAGGAAATTCTTCAAACAAGTGTGTAAAGCCACGTGTATTCCACGATAAGAGGTTTCCTTGTTCCTCTTGTCTTTTCAATCATTGCTAATTTGGCTGTCTTTGTGTTCCTTGCTTTGTTTGAATATTGGCCAATGACTGACGTAGTGCGTTGATTTTAGATTCCATTGTAAGGGTGTCCTGCTCGTCATATTGGCTTCTTTCCTGCTCAGTGCTTTCTGGAGGTTCTACCGTCAAGTCAAAGCCAAATGCCAGAAGTTCGTCTGAGGCATGTAGAATTGTGGATCGCACTGCATTTGAGATAATATGCAGTAGCACCTGATCGGTGGAATTTTCAGAAGCATATTCCACTATTTTGATGTCATCCGTATGAATGGTCCGTAAGGAGGGTATGCATTGGAATAGTTACAGCACATTTGTCCGATTTAAATTCATCTCATGTTCGTCTGTATGAATGTTTTGAAGTCGAAGCTTCGTGATTTGGTTGCCATTTTTCTTTTTCTGATACTGTTGTGTTTTTGATATATAATGCACAGTTTGTTGACTTACAATAACACATTTACAGATGGTGGAGGCATTTCCCAGGTGGCTGCCTGTAGAATAGAATAAAAAAGAGGGAAAAAAAGTGGAGAGCCGGTTCATAAGCATGTGAACAAAGCGGGGCATAGACCAGGGACAATAGAAAACAAAGCAAGCGAAGAAATTACAAAAACACAGATGATTTACAAAGGTAAAGCTAACCTTTGGGCAGGAGTGCTTCAAACTAAAGAGGAGTACTGTATAAATATCCAAAATTACATTATTACATGCCACTGGAAGGAGTGTTGCGGTCACACGGGGAGGATGCAGAAAGGGCATGGGTAGCTCCCTCTTTAACAAGTAAGTGACGTTTAAGCCAAGCTTTGAAGAGATCCACAGTGGTGCTGGCTTTTATTCTTACGGGCAGCGAGTTCTAGTGGTACGGGTGAGTCGGGGGAAAGAGCGCAGCGGAGGGGAGGCAGATGGGTCAATGTAACAGAGAGATTGAGTGCACAGAAGGAGCAGAAGGAGCACGATGGTGAATAGACAAATATACAATCAGACAGGTACTGAGGAGCAAGACCATTGATAGTTTTGTAAACTAGAAAAGGGAACCTGAAAAGCGAGCGGCTGTGAATGGAGAGCCAACCAGCATGTTGTTGGTCGGTAGAAGTGGGGGGTGGATCTGGGTAAGTTGTAGAGAGTGCGGGTAGCAACAGTGAGGACCTTGTCTAGAGGGAGGATTAGAGCGGAAGGCCAAGACGTAGGCTCAAGTAGGCAAGTTTGCTGAGCACGAGGTGAAGATTAGATTTTTTTGTAGAGTGGTTAAGAAATGGAAAATAAAAATCCGAATGTTACGAAGGTTGATACAAGCAGCAGAGGCAGTAGTAATGATTAATTGTCTCAAAGAGAAGCCCAAGGTTGCAAGCCTGTGGCTAGGGAGCAAGAAGGTCAGGCGAGAAGGGAATAGGCAAGGGGAGGGTTGGCATTTGGAAGACGGCAGGAAGAGGAATTACATTTTTTAAGAGTTCAGCATGTGGCAATGGAGAGTCCTCCAGTGATGATCAGCAGTGAGATATGTAAATTGATTATTAAATTGAACATAGAAAATATACAGACACGTTGCAAAACAAACAAGTACATAGAACCAAATGCTAAAAAGAAACTTGGACTGTATTATATACATTGCTACAGATTTATTGACTTGCATTCTTTCCTGGCCAAAGCCCTTATAGAGGATAGAGGTGTCAGTGGAGTTGGCGTAAGGGGGCGCTCTACGCTAGTGCTGGGCCGGCTTCTCCTGGCTGTAACTCTATGGGGGGTGAGAGTCTTTTGACCTTATATGCATCTTCATTTGCAAACACAGACATACGCAAAATATATACAGATACACAAATGCACGCAAAAGATGCTGGATGGCTGGATGCTCACATTCTCACCAATCTGCATGTGTGGGCAGACAGATGCAAATCCTCGCTCGCCAGCTCAAAACCACAGAGGCAAAGGTTTACAGGCCTATATGAGTGAACAGACGCTTACAGACAGATGCAAAAATACCCGCTAATATGAGAAGTTACAAATTTAGGCCGCCAACAAGAAGATAATGCTCGAACAAAAGCAGTGAGGCGTGTGGCCATACATGTCGAGGCAGTCGCTCACAGCGGCTCTGAAAAGAACAGATGCTTACCCGTACGTCAGTTCTCCGAGGCTTAGGCAGCTGCCCGTGAGCATGCGCGCACTGAAGCGTAAGGCTACACCAGGGGTGCACAACTGATTTTGCCAAAGGGCTGAATGTAACTTGAATGCTGCCTATAGTGCTGCCTATAGTGGGCTGAAAAGTGGATGTGGGTGGGGTGGTAGGCAGGGCATGGCAGAAGGCTTTTTGTACCCCAATTTTTATTAAACACACATGAAAAAAGAACACTTTTTTGAGGTCTACCAGTCGTTATTTGTATTTCAAACATCAATTTTTATAATTTATTTCATAAATACATATTGGCAATAGTACACAAATCCTTCATGATAAAACCACTGTGCTCAAACATTTCACACATTATGTTGCTTTGCATTTGTAAGGCACAGGCTCTGCCATTTGTAAAGCAATCGGCACAGCTGTAAGTGGGCAACAAACCATGACATACTTAATCAGTGAGAAACATTGCAGCGTTTCTCTGATGTCAGTTTCTGGATCTCGGGCGTCCAGTGATGTTGTTTCTACTTTCAGTATAGCATGGAGATGTTGGTCAGTGAGTCTTGTCTTTAGACTGGATTTATGCAATTTCATATGAGAGAAAACATGCTCACAAATGTAGGTACTGACAAACACGGACACCATCTTTATTGCTTCCTGGGACAGATTGGGAAATTGAGCAGTGTTCGGAGACTGGTAAAAGGCTAATAAAGGCATCTCTCTCTCTGTGGTTAGTTTTGAGGGCACTACGACACTGAAGTTCAATCACTTCAAGTTGAAGTTCAGGTGGCACAATTTCAACATCAGCATAGAAAGGGTCTGCACAACTTTTAAAAGAGGCTTGCTGTGATTTACATTGCGTGAAACGATTCCCAAAAACAACTACAGTCAGGACCTTCACATGCCGATGCCATGCTACATACGTCTCATGGGGGAAACCTCTGCACATGCGAGGAAGTGTATCAGCATCCCTTTCTCCAGTCGGGCTGCGAGAAGTCTTAACTTTATTTCAAAAGCACAACCAGCCTCAAACAGATCGGAAATTAGATTTTAGCTTCCTTGCAACTTTACATTTTAGTTATTCAAATGGCTCGTCAGGTCAATCAGAAAAGCAAAGTCAGTTACCCCGTCAATATCTTGCATGACAGGAGTGTCCATTCCCTTTTCATCAAGGAATGCTTATATTTCCTGTTGTAAAGCAAATAATCGCTTCAGAACATTGCAATGACTAAGCCAGCAAATATCAGTGTGATATGCAACATCACCATAATATGCCTTTGCCTCTTTTAAAAATGCTTGAATCAATCTGTTGTTTAAAGAGCGTGCACAGATACAATTAACTTTTCACAATGAAGTCCATGACTTCTGTGTATTCCAAATGGTTTGCACATAATGCCTCCTGATGTATGATGCAATGATAATTGTTTTAATGGACAGCCTTCTCACCCAAGTGTCTTTTCAAGCAGCCAATAAACCCATCATGGCTGGGGCCCCATCAGTGATGACACCTACCAGATTATCCCATGGAAAATTTAAATCATTGATTACTTTTTGAAAGGCATTACAAATGTCAACACCAGTAGTTCTGCCATGCAATGATACCAGGGAAGCAAGTTCCTGAAATACTTTGAATTTGTTATTGACCCCACAAATGAAAATTAAGATCTAGGCTGTGTCACTTGCATCTGTGCTCTCATCAAGGGCAGCTGAAAAGAATGTGATATGCTTGCATTGCATTTTCAGTTGGCTGTAACAATTTTCAGCCATATTTACAATACGCCGCTGGATACTCATCGTGAAAGGGGTCATTTGTAAAAGCATCATTTTTTTTCTTAAACACTGCCTCGCAAATCTCCATCAGGCAGTCTTTTACAAAATCCCCATCTGTGAAAGGCCCTGCTGACCTTGCAATAAGCTGCGCAACCTTATAACTAGCTAAGGTGGCACGTTCAGATTCTTTTTTTTCTGCTCAAAAACACTTTGTTGCGTAATCAGTTGTGTTTTTAGCTCCTCCACTTTCTTCCTTCTTGCATCCCCCTGCAAGTCCTTATATTGTGAGTGTTTCATTTCACAATGGTGGCGGATATTATATTCCTTGGGATCTGCAATTCGCTCGAGGCAAATAAGGCATGAGTTCACATTCAGTTTGGACTCAATGAAAAAAAAACTTCTCAGTCCACTCAACCTTAAACTGACGGTGCTCCTGGTCAATGTTCCTTTTTTTAGCAGCACTGGACATTAGCAGGGACATCTCTGGAGCACAGTGATGCAATGCACACTGTAGCCTGCGCACATAGATGGAGTACCATCGTTCAAGGGCAGGTTCAATCCTACTTCAGGGAAGATAGGAACTACACGAGTATTCTCTCACTACGACGGTCCAATTCTAGAGTACATAAAAACCATATACTTTTTAGACAAGCCTAGAAGCGACAAAAGAACAAGATCATATTCAAGCATAGCCTATCAGTTATACCTTTTCATGCACTTTGTGATAGATACTTATTTGCAGAATAGCGGCGGCATCGCTCATGAAACTCCTATGTAATAGATGAGGGTGGTGAATGCAGGGATTGCCTGGCCCTACTAGAGTAGCCATTTGCAATTTGCAAAATGGCAGAGCAGCGTGTACAATGCCGACCTTTCAAAGGAACGTTAACTCAGAGCACAAAATGTGCATTGCTGGCAGCCCTTACTTTCAAGAAAATTAATTTCTTGCAAAGTTACAGCTGCCATATGATGTACCTGCACTTGAAAGTTAGTGCTGAATGTAGGGCAGTAGCAGGGACAGTGTGGCGCAGCACTAGTCGCACCGTTCTGTATTAATGCTGCATACTTACCTGGACAGTGTGAGCATCTGCTGCAGAGTTCTGGGTGTCACTTGAAGTTTGCAGGATTGAATGTATTCTTCAACTGGAAGGAACGAAAATGAAATGTCACATACCTGAGGGAAGCAATGGTTGCCCAGTATACAGAAATACATTAGCAAGAATATTGGCCAGGATAGCCCTCTTAACAAACCTTTAGCACCCTTGAGCCTAGAGATGCTGCACGCTCTTGAGCATAACTTCAAGCGTGCAGACCTCATACAACGACGATATTCTGTGGCAGGCATCCCAAGCCTGCAGGTTGTGCGCTAATCTGCTTTCATGCCCCGAGGCCCGGTGGGATTCCTGTCCAGTGATTCGATACTACCCAACATAAAGAGCCTTTGTGCACACATCTCTGCCAATGTATCAGCTTCAAAAACCCCAGTGCAGTTTATATATAGGTCATTAGAAACCGCTGCTCATTCTTAGAGAGCGGAGAGCTTTTGGAATCATAGAGACACCCATCTGTAACACCGCAGGCTCTCCAAACCCCACTCCCTCTCTTGAGACCTCCATAACTGTGCAGCAGAAAGAGCTCTCCCATTTGTTTTGTGTTGACTGCAGAGCGCTGTGGGCGGCCCAAAGCATTAGGAGCTGGGCTTGTGGTGATAGCATCTTATGCCACCTGTGCTGTATTGGTATTTTCCTTTTTTAGCCCAATGTTTAAACATTGTTTAGGAAGCAACAGAGAGCTAAACTAGGTTGCGTTTCTCTCTATGAATGATTGAGAAGTGGGAAAAGAATGGTGAGTGCTGTAGTGGGTCGGGTGGAGGGGCGATGGGGCAGGCCTCTTCAAACAAGTCAAAATTGTGTACTATTCACAGAGAAGGAGTGGGACCTGGTGGGTGGGCAGGTGCACAGTAGCTATAGAGGTGACAGAATTAGCTGTGTTTGGGGAGGTGTTCTTTGAGGGTGTGGCTCTTCATTTCTGCGAGCAATGGCAGACATTTTGGGTTGAACAGACGAAGGGATTTCAATAAAATGTTCATGGGCAGGAGATGAAAGGTAGCTCCTCAGTATAGGACAGGCACTTGCATTTCATAGGCCATAGTACAAACTTTGCAGGGCCAACATTTTGTAAAACTGCCTGTGCTGGGCACCACCGCTGCCTGCTGCAGAAAGTCATCATTTTCACTCAGAGTCAGCCCTATGATTTGCGGGTCCCAGGTCAGCAAAAGATGTGTGGACCCCCTATTATTCAGTGATATCACAGAATGAGTCTTTAGTTTGCAAATGTATCATGGGAAGTTAAATTAGAAACACGTGGCCATGCGTAAGGTAGTAGAGACATACACTGTGACATCCAGTATATGAATTGTCAATATTAACATGTACCTATGTGGCAATATCAGTAGCGGGGAATTTTTTTGAAGTAGCAGACAGCTGAATACCTTGTACAGGCTTCTAATTTTGTCTGATAAGGCAGAGTGTGATAAAAGTTGTGGAGCACTCACTTTGGTTAAGAGTGAAAGCCGGATTTGAGAGCAGTTTGCAATTCAGGAACTTAAATATATCTCTTCCCAAGTAATTGGTAGAAATACTGTTTGCAAAAGGTCTTTTGAGACTTTGGTTTAAAAACACCATCTGTTGAAGTAATTGCAAAAATATGGTGATTGTGTTTTGCTAACTGAAACGTCTGTTTTGCAGTAGTTTCACAATTGTTTTTATTTTTATTGTGTGCATATTTAGGCATATTGTTCAAATTAGCAACATGCTTTTATTTCAGATAAAGATGATTTTGACTGGAAACAATAATATCAAATAATAACTACGTTTATCAAGTGCTGCTCACTGCAAAATGAGAAGGTAGCCTCATTAATGTACCCCCTGAGGCTTAATTGGAGGGGGTGAGCAGGCCAAAACTGTTTGCCGGGTGTAGAATATCAGGAGATCCTACAGCAGATAGTTGCAAAGGTAACTGAGCAGCTTGGGAGACTGTTGCTGATATGTCATACATTTACACTTTCCTGTAAATCATGTCTTCTTTTCTATTCCTGCAACAACATGTGCTGCAAAATGTGGTGTTTTGACATGGGGATTATTATGGCTACCGTGCTTCACTCGGCATGGGAAGCTTTCCCCCCAAAGCGAAAATCAAAAGCTTGCACCAAAGTGCACCAGACAAAAGAGAATTGGCCTTTCAAAAAAAATAATCAACAACAGAAAAATAACTTGAGAGAGTGGAAATGTTTAATTAAATACTCTGTCCAAGTACAAAAGGTCATCACCTTTTTAACCCAGCAATATGTAGTGAAATATTCCATAGAAAACAAAATCCCCATACGACCATTTGCTTTGATGGTTATTTTATGCGTCTTGTGGGTAAGTGTCTGAACTGAAAACATGACAACCTGGGTGAAATCCTGGTAGCCAAATGCTTGAGCAAGCGTGCAGACCTAAAAAACACCCAAGGGGGATGAGTCTGTCATCTGAGCAAAGTTAAACTGTCCACCCGCATGTATCCTTTACTTGTGCCCTGAAAAGCAGCACATTGCCACAATCCGGGAAAAATAACTGCACCAATTGCAACCTCTCTTGCCACATCCTGGGCAAATATAACCAGTAAGATAGCTCAGCGGGTTGAGCACTCGCTGCTGCAATCTATGTGTGATCTGCAGATCGCAGTCTCGAATCCTGGCACGGCCAACTCAGACATTCATCCTTCTGAGGTAGATAAATGAGTAAAAACTTTGGTTGCGATGATTAATGTATGTAAATATTTATTTATTTTATTTATTTATATTTATTTAGCGCGCAGACAGCCCAGCGGCATTGTGGCGCTGTTACTTGCAGGATCTTAGTTACAGGGGGTACATGATTGGTAGCAGTCGTTGGCACATTATGATAACTAAAAGCTGATTAGTCATTACAGCTCATGCATCTTTGGTTATTACATTACAGACAGTTGATTGGCAAACATGGTGCTGCGAGAGACCTTATGTGAAGAGGATGGTTTTCATCATAGAACATAGAGCGCGATATGTTCTATGTACAGCACATAGGCGTAAGCGCATATAAGTATCAAATCGTTAGCATTATCATATTCAGGACTCGCTTGCCCTCTCATCATTTCCCCTCCTCAACCCCACGTCTGGCTTTCAACAATACTCTGCTGTATAAAGATGACTTCAAAAGTACACATACCATACATGGTAAGGTACCCACTAAAATATAAATCATTACAGCAACATGTTTAGCAAAAGGTGTACAATTGTGGCATTATTCCCTCCTCCTGACTGATAGACTACAAATACCTTTATGTGTGTGCTTTCAGAAGGAAAATGCCTATTTGCATTTCTTAACACAGAAACATTATGAATATCTCCTCCAAAACAATGGTCCCTTAAATGGGCCATAATTTGTAAATCACCCCCACTTTAATGTGCTGCTTGAAGAAACAAAGTGAGAAGGAGTCATTGAAGGGCCTGCAGCATCTGGGCTCCTGGGAACGGGTGTCTCTCTAGTGAGCCACAGTAGGTTGGGAGGCAACACCGTGGTCTCACGCGAGCTTCGTACATCGAAGCTGCGCAGCAGTTGAAGCAGACACTTGTGCCTTGCGGGGCCCCGCTGACAGCGGGGCCCTGGGCCACTGCACAGACTGCCCATGCCTCGAGCAGGGTCTGTTTTAACTCTCTTATGGCTTTTTCTTTTACTATTGCTGTTTCTGCAAGTGCATTCTTCCTCTTTTATACTCTTTCATTCTCCCTCTGTCATCCTTGGTTTCTCTCATCATCCCTCACTCTTCGCATATGTTTCATGGGTTCCATTCTCTGTCATGTTTTGTGGCTCTCTGTCAGCCGCCCTTCGCTCCCCTGTCTCTGGGTTTTCTTCAGCTTTGGGGATCTTCTGAAATGTTTCTCAATGAAGATCACTCTCACATTCCTGGTCACGCCAGTTATCCACTTCGTTCATACTTTCTCTTTTTTGGCCTCCCTTTCATCCTTTCTCTAGATCGCTTCCAGGCATGTGCACACTTTCACACTTTTTCTCTATGTCGCTCTGTATCTCTCTTTCCAGATAACTGTTTCACTCTGTAGCTCTTCTGGGTTCCCTCGTTTTTCAAGTAGTCCTCCTCTTTACCCCATTCGCCTGTGTGTCTCTCTCATTCTCTCTTGGCTATCTTCCCTTTTTACTCCACCTCTCTATATCTCTCTCTCTCACACACACACACACACTCTCTCTCTCTCTCTCTTTCTCTTTCTCTCTCTCTCTCTCTCTCTCTCTCTCTTTCTCCCTACCCCTGTGACTCTCACTCTCTCTCCCAGGCACTTTCTTTCTTTGTTAGTTCCTCTAACTAGCTCTACCTGCATTTGTACATCTCCTCTCACAGAGCCTCTCTGTTTCCCCCAATTGCCTCTTCCCTCCATCTCTTATCACTCTCACACACTCTGACTATTCCCAGTCTTAATTTGCGTTTGTCGGTCCCTCCCTCAAACTCTTACCTTAACACACTATTTGCATTGCATTCTATTCCCATGACTGTTTGTCTCATTATATTTTTCTCCTTCAAATGTCTTCCTCTTCATTTCTCTTTGTGTTTGGTTCCTCTTTTTGCCTCCCTCTTTGTTCACCCTCTGTATCACTACCTACACGTATCCCATTTTATTTGCCTCACACTATTTGCCTGACCTTCTTCTTGTCTTCCGCTCTCATTGTTTCATTTTCCATTTGTCACAACCAATGTTTGTTGCTCTCAATTTGTCACATTCTATTTGTCTCATTAGTTTTATATTTATTGATTGGACATAGGTTCTATTGCACACTATTGGCCAGATTCATGGCATGTGCCGAGAACGACACTGTGCTAGCCTGCATGCAGAATAAAAGTAAGCGTCCCACTTATTCATGGAATTTTGCGGTGCAAAGTAACCGTATACGCAAGAAACGGATGAAAAGCCCCCGGCACGCCCCCTCGCAAAGGAAAAATAGTTAGCACATCTACCTTTGCATGCTCTCCCAGGTGCAAATGCACGCACCTTCCAAATAGTGCGTGGGGTTGCCTGCAAGTGGCACTGCATCTCGGGGACCCTGCGCGGTGTCCCCCGTAACTGTTACCTGCACCCCGACAACATGCGTACGATGTATGAAAACCCGGGTAAAACTCGGAAAACCTGCATGTGAACCCCGTAAATACACTGTGTATGCGCACCACAAAGTCCTATATGATCTGCAGCTGCATACATGCACCTCTAAATCCGACATGCAAACCCAGCTTCACGCTGTGATTCTTACGCGCAAGTGTTCTTACGCCTGCCTCCGGGTGGCAGAGACATGGAGGGATTTGCATGAGCATTTCGCAGGCGACAGGTTGCGCAGTCACATCGATGAATACACTTTGTTGTGTGCATTTGTGGGCGTGCTATGGAATGCCTGTGGCATGTCCCGCGTAATGCCCACTTTTCCCCTTGTTCTTCCTCATTGTCTGAGTTCAACCCCCTACTCCGCCCTCTCAACACACCTCACCCACGTTCTGCGTGGGGTCTCACGCAAGGCACTCGACCACTCGCAGAGGTGCACAGAGCCTGCGTAAAGTCCCTGCAAGTTACGAAAAAGTGCTGCACAGTTGATTCTGTGAATCAACTAACGGGGATTTCACATACAGAATGGCGTTCAAATCCCTGATTTTCCATGCAAAGAATTACATGAATCAGGCCCTATCTGTTTGCTTCCTTTTCAATGCGATTTCGACTCGATTACGTCACATTCAAGTCAAGTTACTATTTGATTCCCTCTGCCTCATTCTCTTTTTTGCCTCGCTGCACATGTTCTCCCCCTGTCTCCTTGTCCCCTTTTTCTCTTTTTCGCTGTTTCTTTCTCTTGAGCCTCTTCCTCCCTCTTTTTCACCCTCTTTCTAAACGGCAAATGGGCAGGAGACAATTAGCACAGGCTGCGCACCTATCCATCCGAGTGAGTTGCAGTGCAGACTGTGCAAAGTGCTCTGCAAGTCTTTCTGTAGCCCTCTCATGAAGGTGGGGCCTGTGGTGGAAAACTCTCTAAAGCACAGAGTAAAGAGAGCGCACAGGTGGCTCTGGGGAGGAGTAGGTTCGGCCCTCCTTTTGTTTTGCAGCAGACACTGTAGGTCTGTGAGACTAGTTCTGTCATTCGGTTATATTTTCACAGGGCTTGGATCGCATACACCTGTTTTTCCCAACTTCACCACAGTCCCTCTACCTGGGATCATGTAGTATGCCCGGTGCTTAATTTGTGGTGGTGTTTGCTGGTTCTATGTTAGAGCACCACATTTTTTGGACCGTGCGTAGAAACAACTATTTTGTATACCATATTTTCCACGCAAAATTCGGGGGGAGACCACACACTCCCCTCACCTGTCCCCTACCCCACTTTCTATACATCTAACCGAAAGCCCCCCATGTATCTGTTTGTGGTAAAAAAAATCTGTAAAATAAATTGAGTTTTTACCGGCAACCAAATAGGTGAGTACTGTGTTTGCGATAAGTACGGACACTTATTCTTTAGCCCGCCACTTATTTTCTCATACTCAGTTTGTTAATGGCATGTTATGATAAACTTCATTATTTTAAATGTCAGTCAGTAGTAGCCACACAACAAGCAATAACATTGTACACTGGCCACGAGTCCCGGCATCCTTGCCCGGCTCAATGTAGCACATGAACCTGATCGCACACGCTGGAGCCGCTGTGCTAGGTATCAATTTTCATGAACACCAATGAGTTTGAAGGTGACAATGCGGGGCGGTCGTGCTGGTCGTGCCCACACCCTGCTCCAATCAGCCTGCATGACATGTGCAGCTCTCTTGCTGTAATACCCAGTAGCAGTGCCACAGCAGGGTGGGTTCACAGCAACGTGACAGCCAGCAGCACATACACAGGGACCGGGGCAATGCCAGTGAAAAGGCCACTGCTGAGGAGGAGTGCCCGTCCTGAGTGCTATGCTTGACACAAGCATATCTTGCTGCAGTGTTTAACAGTAAAGTTAATCAGTTCAGTAATGAGTTTCCTGTGTGTTAACTTACCTAGGAGGAAGGCACATTTGCTCTTCTTCCTGTGATTCTAGAGAATCAGAACAAAATGATAACAATGATTATGGGCCTCATTACTAGTTTGGAGGTAGCCATGCCCTTAGGGCATGGCTACCCCCAAACTCGGGTCCGGGTTCGCTGAATGGGGAAATACCGGGCCATTCTGACATTGGAGGGCACGGTATTTCCCCATTCAGGGAACCCGGAACCGGTCCTTCCCCATTCCCATTTGAGCCCCCATAAGGCTCAATGGGAATGGAGCATGCTAACAACGGGCCCGTTGTTAGCACGCTGGGCCGCTCGCGGGACCCGCTAAGGATGTCTGGTAAAATCAGGCGTCCTGAGCGGGTCCCGCCAGCGGACCTCGTAATAGGGCGGTAAGGGGTTAACGGGTCTGGCACCTTTACCGGCGCCGTTAACCCCTTACCGCCCTCCTCATAACGAGGCCCTGTGTCTTTAAAGAAGTACTTAAACATTATCTCATTTCAAGACACAACTCTTGTGTTATATTGTGCTATGTTGTTTGGTATTTGTAAATCACACATCTCCCATAGTCAGTGCATCCATCAATCTCAAAAAGCCAGTTCATGTTTGAACCCAAATATTTTGAAACTCTGTGGAGGTGTCATGGCTGGGGGCAACAATGGTGGGGTGGGGCGGTGGTGGCTCACTCTGATGTGCCACATACACTGTGCATGCCCTGCCCCCCCCCCCACGAGCAATGTGAAAGTTAAAATAAATGTCTGATGAAGCATTCCCATTTGTCTACAGGGGTTAATTCGAAGTTATGCTTTGTTTAGAGCAAGAAATGAACATGAAGATAATATATTTTTGACTCTATCCCAAAACACTGATCCCCGCTGCCCCAAGAGAAAAGTGCCTGTCCACTGAACCAACACTTGAAAACTGCTTTGCCCAAATAGCAAACCGCGTAAAGGCCCTGGCCGAATGCCAAGTATACTGAAGGAAAATCAGAAATATTACATGAATGAAACACGTTTTCTCCGAGCAGTGTGGCAAAGGACAGATACATGGACAGCATAGAATAGCCAGAAAGATCACAGCCACTCTGCATGCAGCCAAACCCTTTCAGTAGTGTTCAGCACACAAATATGAAGATTCATGGAATTATTTGTGTGTTTAAAAGGGATTTGCGGGCCATTCTGGCCGCAAATCCCTATTTGACAAATGGGGATTTGCGGGCAGAATGGCACACAAATCTCTGTTTTACACTCAAATAATTCCATGAATCAGGGACAAAGTCCTTTTCCCACCGAGCCTCTGGAAGGGCATCCTTCCCGCTTCAATGTTGGTGAGCTAAAACCAGATGGTCACCTGCCCCATTGAGTGGTGTGCAGGGGTGGCTCGTCCATAATGGGCGAGGGGGCGTTGACCCACCGGGTCTTGGCCCCATCTCACCCATTATGGAGGAGCCAGCCCAGTAAAATACAAGCACTCCCTCAGCTGTTTTTTTCAGCCAAGGGAGTGGTCTTAACTGTGAAAGGGAAATTTTGTTTCCCTTTCACTGTTAAATTTCCCCAGCCATGCAAGCTCAATGAGCCGTGCAAGGCTGGGGTCGTTTGCTTCCTCAGCCTTGCCTGGTTCATAGGAAATGCTGGATGTTGAACTGCACGTCTATATGTGCAAGGAGGCGCTCCTGTGCCTCCTCTCACATACAGACAGAGCAGGGTAGAGTGGGGCACCAACGGACCCACGATCAGGCCCCTTGCACGCATGAGCAGGAACCAGGAAACTTCCTGATTCCTGTTCATGCTTGCAGGGGGCTGGAGCACTGGAAGCTCCGGACCCACGGCAGAAGGTATGTTTGTTTATGTTCATTTTTTAAAATTTAAATTATGTTTATGGATGCGAGCAGGCTTGTGTTGTTAGGTGAATACATGATGATGGATGCTGGTGTGAATGAGAGAGTGCTTTTTGTATGTTTGTGTATTTAGTATTTAAATATGTTTATGGATGCATGCATGCTTGTATGAGTGAGTACATGATGGATGCTTGTGTGAGTGAAAGAGTGCTTGCACTGCGTATCTTGTCTAAATGTGTGTTTGTATGTTTATTTATTTAAATGTATGGATGCGTGTTTGCTTGTGTTTTGAGTGAGTGCATGATGGATGTTTGTGTGAATGAAACAGAGAGTGCTTTGTGTGTATGGTGTGTAAATGTGTGTGTTTGAATGTTTATTATTTAAATATGTGTATTGATGCGTGTATGTATGCTTGTGTTATGAGTGAGTGCATGTTGGGTGCTCATGTGAATGAAAGAGTGCTTGTTGTGCGTGTATGTTATGCAAATGTGTGTGTTTGTATGTGTATTTATTATATACATATGCGTATGCATGCGTGTATGCTTGTGTTATGAGTGAGCGTATGATGGGTGCTCGTGTGAATAAAGGAGTGCTTGCTGTGTGTATGTTGTGTAAATGTATGTGTTTGTATATTTATTTATTATTTAAATATGTATATGGATGCGTGTATGCTTGTATTATGAGTGAGGGCATGATGGGTGCTCGAGACTGTGAAGGGACAGCGAGTGCTTGCTGTGTGTATGTTGTGTAAGTGTGTGTGTGTTAGTGCTGGTCCGAGATGATTTTGATGAGCGTGGGTAGGAGGTTTGTAAAACAAAGGCATTTTAAAAATATCTTTGTTGCACAAACCTCCTCCCCACCGGCCAAAACCAGCTCTTCGTCTGAGGTGCTTTGGGCCCCAGGGGACAGAGATGCTATTTTTTTTACTGGACATCTATGATAGATGTCTAGTAAAAATACCATACCTGCCCCTTGATCCCCCAGCATCTTGCAAAAACACATAATGTCTTTGTGTGTGTGTTTGGCGCTGGGAGGCCCAGGGGACAGGCATGGTATATTTTTTGCTGGACATCTATGATAGATGTCTAGTAAAAAATACCATACCTGCCCCACTGTTCCCCCAGCGCCTTGCATGCACCCATAATCACTTTGATTGTGTGTGTGTGTGTGTGTTTGGTGCTCTGAGGCCCAGGGGACAGGCATGTTTTTTTTTCCTGGACATCTATGATAGATGTCCAGTATAAAACACCATCCCTGTCCCCTGGTCCCCCAGTGCCTGACATACACACATAATCACATTGATTGTGTGCATGTGTGAGGAGCTTGGGACCAGGGAGACAGGGGTGTCAATTTTTACTGGGCATCTATGATAGATGGCCAGTAAAACACATGCCTTACCCCAGTGCCCCTCAGCACATCACAATCACACATAATCACATTCATCATTATTGTGATTTTATCTGACTGCAAGGTGCTGGCACACCATGGATCAGGCATGGCAAGTTTTACAGCGCATGGTTGATAAAGCAAGCATGGTAAGTGTTATTATGCAGTTAGACTTGCATTTTAATGCGGCCAGTCTAGCCATTTCTTATTGTGGTATGACATTTTGTATTGGGCATCTTTGGTGAAGCAAGAATGATACGTGTTATCATGAAGCAAGACTGGCATTTTTTATGCAACCAGTCTAGCCATTTCTTAATGAAGCATGACATTTTGTATTGGGCATATTTGATAAAGCAAGCAGGATCGGTGGTATTATTCTTACTGTGGCATGACATTGTGTATTATGCACCTTTGGTAAAACAAGCATAAGTGTTATTATGCAGCTAGATTCGCATTTCAATGCAGCCAGTTCAGTCATTTTGTATTTTGGTATGGCAATTT
The DNA here is from genome assembly GCF_040938575.1 of Ambystoma mexicanum. Lineage (NCBI taxonomy): Eukaryota > Metazoa > Chordata > Amphibia > Caudata > Ambystomatidae > Ambystoma > Ambystoma mexicanum. The sequence goes on from NC_090923.1 coordinate 1,030,471,112, forward strand.
GTATCAGGCATCGTTGGTAATGCAAGCATGATAAGTGTAATTATGAAGCAAGACCGTCACTTTTATGCACTTAGTCTAACCATTTCTTATTGAGGTATGATATTTTGTATTGGGCATCTTTGATGAAGCAAGCATGATAAGTGTTATTATGTAGCTCAACTGGCCTTTTAGTATAGCCAGTTTGGACCTATTTTCATTCTTTGGCATGCATTTTTAATGGTAAAGCCAACTGATTATGTTCTTACATGGGGATTCTGCCATATATTTGCAGAACAAACATGGATATGTTTTCTTATAGAATCATTAACTGGCATTATGCACAAAGCAAACATGAGTATGTTCTTATATGGCAATAAAAGGGTATAATGCTGCAGCCAGCATGGAAATGTATGGGCACAGCCAGTATGAACATTTTTATACTGGCACATATTGTGAGACAAGGCATCATGAAAATGTGTTGGAGAAATGCTCCGGTGCACTGTTGGTGACATGCATCTATTTGATTTATTTCATGAGTTACCCTACAAAACCCAATTGCAAAGTGTTTGGCTTTTGACCCAATTTTTCAAAAATGTTGGCTCTAAAATGCAACCTTTTCTCCAATTATTTAAAAACCATTCCCGGGGGAAGAACCTCCCCAAACCCTCCTTGCGGGGTGTGGGCTCCCTCGCTACGCTAGGTCGCTCTGCTATATCACGGACAAATATTTACGCCCCTCTACTGATGGTGTGGACATCAATCATGATCAGTGACCCAACCAGAGCTGAAGACCCAAAATCAGAAGGCCTCTTGACTCCTTCAGTGATGCTGATGTAAAGCTAGGGGGCTTCGGCTCTATTGGTGTGAACAGATCTCATGACATCACACAGGATGGTCTTCTGCACCCTCTGGTGGTGCAGATATGTTTTTGGACATGGCACAGGGGTCCACAACCAGTGATAATTTCCAGACTCTTTTGACTGTGGTGGCACAAATGGGGCACTGACTTATGCAGGGGTGGCATGAAGTACGAGCGCACAAACACCTACTTTAGAATAATGGGGTGGCAAATCAGATTCATGGGCTAGCATGTGCAATCCCAGGTCACTCCCTGGAAAGGACACTGTCTCAAACTCCTTTCAATAAAAGAACCTGCAAGGTCATTCTCATGCTCCCTTCAGTGGTGAAGACGTGTTTGGGCATGTGGCATAGAAGAGGATCGTGGCCATTTCCTAAGGGCTCGATTCATGGAATTTTCTGCGTGGGACTATTTCGTACTCTGCAGGGACTTCACAGAGGCTCGGCACGTCCTAGCGAGCGGCTGAGTGTCTTGCGGGAGACACCTCGCAGAGCGTGGGCATGGCCTGCACAGTAAGGGGCGGAATTTGAAAAATGGGGAAGAACAAGGGAAAATGGGGACATTCCGGGGAACGGCCCGCTTGAGGGTATTGCATGCCCACAACTACGCAGGTAAAATTGTATTCATGGATCTGACTGTTCAAATTTACGTCGGGGAAATGACCACACAAAGCTCTCAATGTAACCGTGTTTGGGAGAATTTTCATTTTTGTGCTAATTCCCTTCAACCTTAGTGACCTCCAGCTCTTTTGCTGGACTTAGGACTTTTTAAATGTTTACTCCCGGGTGAGTGGGACCTTTTTCCCCTCCTCTCCTGTGTTTTTGCATGATTTGGATTTTGTGTTTTCACTGTTTTTGGAGTCTGACAAACTCCATAGGCATCAGATTTTGTATGGTGACACACAGCACCGTGTGTCGCTCTGTTCCCTGCCATCCTGTTCACGTGCCTGATCTCGGGCACTTTAAAGATAACCGTCATATCACATCACTACGCTTACTCTCTACTATACACCATCATTCATCTAGAACACAGCTATACCCCTGATTAATTCGGTCTAGCTGTTCACATACGAATACGACCCCATTAACACCTCATCACCCTAATAAAACGCAGCTAGCCGAGCACATTCTGGCCTATTTGCTCACATATGCGTCCTTTCAGGCCTAACGCAGCCAGAGCCCAGTCTGGGTGACCACCCACCAGACTGCACACATCCAACTGATATCCTCAGCACCACAGCTAACACTAGGATGCAGCTACCATCCGGCAATTACATCAGCTGCGCACATATCTGGTGCACCCACACACTCTACGACACTATCTCTCTCTACTGACCAGAACTACGGTTCCCGAGGGCGTTCCAACTACCAGCGCTTTGAGGTCATATCAATGATATATAGAGCGCTATATAAATGCCAAGTAACATAACATAACATAACATAACATGACCTTCAATACCCTTTCTTGTGTGAACTACAGTTCCCAAGAATAGTAAGTAAAATTGACTTTACTTACTTTTTCTCTCTGTAGGTTCCAGCACACACCATCCTATGTGGAAGTGCTGGAGGGTTACTTAGTAGCCCCTTATCCTACTTTCCCATGTAACATTTTTTTTTGTTACCCTCACTACTTTAAATGACTGGTGGCAGTGGTTTAATTTTTACTACCATTGTGCTTTTATACTGCAGGCTGAACTGTTCGCTGCAGTTCAGCACCCATGGGTGACCATTTTGTCAAAATGGCCCGTCTTCTTTTTTCGCCATTTTCTGTTTGTAAGGTCTTTCTTGGGTTTTACTCTGTGCATTGAGACAGGTTTGTGCCCTTCGTTTGTCTTTTCTTTGGTGGGCTTCAGCCCCGAAGCCCGCACCTGGCTCCAGTGTGTCTAGAAGAACAGAATGTGAGGGAGTGTCCTGAAACTCCCCTGTCCTTTGTCTCTAGGAATGCCTGCACGAAACCAGTCCTGATTGGCCGGCTGGCAGTCCTGAAAGGACAGCCACCCTGCTGTGTGATTGACAGCCTATGCTGTGCATGAATGGGAGATCTTGCTTAAAAGGTGAGGTTCTTGGGACAACAGACAGAGTCGACCACTGGAAGAAAAATACGACGAAGAAACCGTGCAGAGAAGCCTGCTGCAACCTCCTGGACCTTAAATTGCCCGGTGAAGTCCTGCTGCTGTGCTGACCTCCTTTTTCACCTCGACAGAGAAGCTCCAATGGAATAACTTCTCCCATTGGGTTAGTGGGACTAACTAACCCAGAGACAAACTCCAGTTGGTACCATCCCCGACTTGCTGTGCCTCTCTGTTGCTGCAGAAGCCCAATGCGAGGGGTCGAGTGTCCATAGTCCAGTGCAATGTCTGCCGCAGAGTGAATCCAGCCAAAAGCTCCAGGATCCGCCTAAGAACCCTCCAAAGCAGCAAATCCCTATCCAGAGTCCCCTCAACAGAGTGCAGGACAGAGGGAGCACAGAATGTCCAACCGGTTTCCAGCGATCTGCATCAGTGCTGTTTGCGAATCGCTGAAACCGAGAAGTGCCACTGAAAGGAAGAAAACCTGTAGCTGCTGAGTACTGCCAGAGGAGCCAGGGTCTGCTTTGCTGTAGTAAGATAGAATCCAGCTGGACCCCTTTCTTCTAACTAAAGGTACTTTTTGGACTTAGGTATACTTAACTACTTGCCTTAAGTCGTGCTGTCTCACTTGAGACTTGCACTTACTTACTTTCTGAGTTGATTTCAACTCCCTGTACAACTCCCTATACACAGGCTTTACAGCTTGTGTGCCTACAAGTGATCATTCTGAAACTCTCTAACGTTGTGCAAGACTTGTATCCAAGAAGTGCATCAGAACTGTAGAATGTGTCCAAATGGCTGCCTGGCTCCCTAAAGGCGCTCTTCTAAATCCATTGACTTTGGTATTGCTTCTCCCCCATAGGTTGGGGCTTGTTAAACACTGTTACTGCTGGGAAAGGCTTATCTAGACTTCATTAGAAGATTCAGTTGTCCTCACATTTTTCTGAGAAAATGTTCCAACCTTTTTACTTCCCTTAACCCTTACTTTCTGTAACACTGAATCTACAAAGTGTGTTAGTGTAATATATAAATGCAAGCACTGTCCTTGTGACTGAAGTCACCTCCGGGTGTAGGACAAATGTATTAAGCATATCCAAAGATTAATCACTGGTTTTATTGATCCTGAAAAGTAATTTCAAAGTTTACTTGAATTGTTACAATCTTTTGCCTTTTTAAAGAATTATTATTTAAAACTGATGTTAAATAAATAAATAATGATTTATAACTGAAACCTTGAGTTTAAGTGTTACTTGGCTACTTGTATTTACATATTTCAATTGTACAGCTCTACAGCTCACATTTACCCCTCTTGAGATAGCCTAACTGCTCAGTCACACTTCCAACTTGTGTAGTACCAAAAGGTGGGTTAACCTAATACCAAGCAGTGGTATAAGCAGTGTAGCAGGGTGCAGGAATGATTTACAGGGGTTACCACGCAGATTTTTCAGTTTTACCAGAGTTACAGAAATGTGTACGTATGTTGTCGGGGTGCCGGTAATAGTTACCGGGGACCCGGCGCAGTGTCCCCGAGGGGTAAACTTGGTTGCGGGGGCCCTGACGCACTGTTTCAAGGGTGCATGTGTTCGCGCCCATGGAGCTCGCAAAGCTAGCTGTATCTGAATCTTTTGCTTTGCGTGGGGGAGTGTCAGGGGTGTTTCCAGCCGCAACCTTAGTGTACGGTCACTTTGCGTGAACATGAATACGCGGAGCGCGCAGAATAACTTCTGCGTGCAGACACACGCAGGAGCATTTCGGTTCGCTGCCTTTGCAGGATCTCTGTGCACTTTTGCATGAATCGGGCCCTAAGTGTCTATTGCCACCTTCAGTAGTGTTGAAATGTCTACGTACATGGAGCCGTAGGGCTTCCTGCCACCTTCAATGGTAAATCATGTTATCCGACAGCCTCCTGCCCTCATCAATGGCAGGACATGGCAGAAGAGCGCTTCCTGTCTCCTTCAATGGGAGAATATGGTACAAGGAAGTCCCCTGCTCCCTCCAATTGTAGGACATGGCACCAGGCAGTTGGCTGAAGCATTCAATGGTAGGACATGCTTGCAGCAGCAAATCACTGGGCCAATATGTGCATGGGCATTCTACAGAAAGCCACCACATTCTTTCTGATGCCCTTGAGCCGGCGTGAGTCCCGATACATTTGGTCAGGCGATGCAGTGAATTTGAGGGATGGCACTATGAAGGGCCAGTGCTGCCTTCCTGCAGAGTAAGGAAGGATTCTTGCCTGGTCCCAGGCTGATGTAGCAACAACCTTGAAGCGGAGCAGAAAAGATCAGCTCTTCCCTGTCCTGAGAATCTCATTCAATTTCACTTCTCTCATTCTCTCGCAGGGGATATCAACATGATTTAGAATTTCCTATCAGGAAAGGGATAAAAAAGAGCATTAAATCATGTTGATTTTCCTCCCCTATGCATAGGTGGTAAGGCCACATCCGTTAAAAGCGCAGTAGTAAAACATGGGCTTCTCGTGTCCTCTTGAATAGCTATTGAGATTAGCATTGGTCTCACACAGGGGCCACCTGGGATTTGCAAGTTCCCATCATGGATGTGCCACCTCAGCCCCTCATCCTTCTGCTGGATCGATAAGCTGCGTGCCATGAAGTTAGCTAACAATAACAACTTTTATTACAGTCCTTAGAAGCAGGGGGAATATTATTGATTTATTTATTTGCCGGGGGCCATCGGCAACAGGGCGCACCAACAAAAACACAAGTGACATACATAGAGCAGGCAGGATGAAAATACACTCGAAGGATGATAATCCGATGATGATTTATTCAAAGAACAAGGTTTTCAACTTACAAGGAAAGCTGAGATGATTTTCCTCAAGTCTCAGATCAGAAGGGAGAGGATTCCAGATTTTGGTTGACACAACTGGGAAAGATTTACCTAGGCCATCGGTCCCATTGGAATGTAAGGATCTCACTAGGCCCATACGAGAAGAGCAAAGGGATCTGGTCAGAACATAGGGAAGACTCATGGTTTTCAAGTAAACAGGAGAGGTACCATAAAGACAGTTGTGTACCAGTACTGCCACTTTAAAAGATATATGGGCAGCGATAGGAAGCCAGTGAAGTTCTTGCCTACTCTTAGAAATATGGTCCCGCCTTGATTTGCTTTTAACATTTCTGACTGCACCATTCTGAGAGGTTTGAAGTTTGGAGAGACATTTCTTATTTGCTCCAATCAGGAGTTGATTACAATAATCGAGTCTGGACAAAATTATGGTCCCAGCAATAGAGCCACAGTTTTTCTCAGATAGGAAAGGCTGTATCTTCCTCAAAAGTTGAAGATAGTAGTAGCCGTTTTTAGACACTTGATTTGCATGAAAGTCTGCAGTAAGAGATGAATTCAAATATGTGCCAAGCGTTTAACTCTTTCTACAACTGAGATATAACAATCATCAAAGGAAAATGATTGATATTTAGGGTCTAATTTAGCCTTCATTTGAGGTAGGCTAACGATCAGTAACTCTGTTTTGTTGCCATTAAAGCACATCTAGTTGGCATTCATCCAGGACTCAATTGAAGCATGGATTTACCTAGGGCGATTTGAGTTCAGAGAATAGTCACCCGATAGTTACAACAGCAATTGGGTGTCATCGGTGTAGTTTGTAAAGAAGACACCCATGCCATCCAGGAGGCCACACAAGGGCCTGATGTAAAGGTTGAAAAGTATGGGAGACATGTAGGCTCCCTGAGGAACCCAACAGGAAGTGGGGGCTTGAGGGGCTGTTGCTTCTCCCCAACACACTGTGGACATCTGATACAACAAGAAAGAATGCACCCAGTCAATTAAATCCTGACCACATAGATCCACATTTTTTAGCATGTGGAGTAGGCGTTTGTGATCTAACAAATCGAAGGCCGCCGAAAGATCTTATAGGGTCAAAAGACCCATATGGCCCTTTCAATGATCCCCAGCATATGGGTCTGAAGATCTAACAAAGCCATCTCAGTGATATGAAGGGGCCTGAATCCCGACTGCCTGGGGGGCAAGATACCTGCGGATTCCACGAATTACTGAAGTTGTCATGTGACAATGTTGTCTAAGATCTTCAATAGAAAAGTACAATTGGTGATTGGCCTTAAATTGATGGCTTTCATGGGGTCCAGGCCTGGTTTTTGCAGGAAAGGAGTAATTGTAACCACCTTAATGTCCTCTGGCACTAATTTGTGATAAAATAATGAATTAACTTATCTGACAAGAAAAGGGGCAAAAACCCCCTTGTTGCCAACTATTTGTTTTGGTGAAATCCAATTTTCTGGACAGGATGATGGGTGCATTGCATACAGGACTTTATTTGTGTTGGCACAGAATGAAATTCAAAACGCTGCTGTCCTGTCTCAACGGCATGCATAGCAGTAGGTGGAACAGGCTTGTGTTTTAATAGAAAAGTCTTAATTTTGTCACAAGCTTTCAAGATCTTGATATCAAAGGAAAGCTGAACTTAGATACAATCCAGATCAGTGAATGTAACAGTTGCTGCTTGAGGTTTAGGGGTCACCAGATGGTTGAAAACTTCGAAACGTTTTCTTCAAGTTGTTATTCGCTTCATCTATCTGTCTATTAAAGAAGTTATTTTTTGTTTCTAGGATAACTCTATAGATGTTTTCAAGAACCTTTCAGTTAGTCTTATTTACATCAGAAGGATTTTCTACCCGTTTACCCTCTGCTTTTCTTTTATCTTTTTTCATCATACGTAGCTCTTGGGTGATCCATTTTTGATGACATGGGTTCTAGCTAATTAATTTAGATTTAAGAAGGGCCACTTTGTCAAGCATTTGGGTCATCACCGACTTGAAGTTTGAAACTAAGTTGGCTGGGGAGTCGGAATCATTGGAAGCAAGCATAACTTGATTAATGGAAGTCTGCAAAACCATCGGGCACATTTTATAACAATTTTGGCTAAAGACTTTCTCTACGGGGTTTTGGACTTTGGGAGGATGATCATGCAACTGGATCTGAAAACAATGGCGTAATGATCAGACCATATGCAGGGAGTGGTGCTGTTAATATGCGCATCAGGATTTTTCGCCGCGACCCAGTCAAGAGTGCTACGTTTGGGAGTGATAGGCTCAATATTCACCACAACAAAGTCTATCTTGTTTAAGGCCGAACCAAGTATGCAATCTTCTTTATCAGATTTATGATTTAGGCAGCGGTTAAAGTCGCCAAGTTATAGGGTGGAACAATTAGGGTCATTCAGGTCTCCCAGAATTGCTGGGAGATCGTCATTAAAGTTAAGCATATCAACCAGAGGTAGATAAATTACGATGAAGTTCAAACAGCTACAAGGGTTTGTAGTCATCTTTAAATAGAGGATCTCAGCATTCGTCGAGAACTGGGTGCTTGGAAACATTTTAGGGTGTTTTTAACAATAATAGCAACACCTGTGCCATGTCCCAAAGTGCGATTTGTACACGTAATGGTGTATCCATCGGGGGTCGCAGGGGAAATCATTGGGCCACTAGCATCCGTAATCCAGGTTTCAGTTAGGAAGAGCATATTTAGATCTAATATAATCATGGATGTTGATAGCATGCTTATTAAGGGATCTGGTGTTTAGTAAGGTGCATTTTAGCATACAGGGTTCCATAGGAGCTGAAGATTCAGTGGCGTCATCATGTTGCAGTCATTGGTTATCACCCATTGGACGGTGCTCTTCTTTATTAAGAATGTGCAACAAGACGAGGGAGAAGGGAATTGATCCTCATGGAAAGGATTACAGTGAGGGGGAGAAAGAGAAGGGTTGACCTGAATTATAGTTGGTAAGCTAACAATCGAAGCCTCCAGGGTAGTTTCTGGAAGATGTGGGTTGATCACTGGGATAACATCAGTACAGCATTGCATGGTCAATGGACACAAAAGATTCTAATCGGTTAAATGAGAACTACCCGTTTCTGACACAAGAGTCAGCAGAATCAAGTTTCATGGCTACATATTTTTGAACCACAGCCAACTGTCTGGCTTTTTGTGCAGCTAGCAAAAAGTTTAGATCCCAAGGAAACCCCATATTGGCACGAAAACACCAAAAGCGGCTCGCTTATCATTGAGGAAGTACAGGATCCACCGGGATGTGTAAGCTGTGTTAAGCGTAACATGGATTAATGAGTCTGTGTGAAGCAACTCATAACCAGTTTACTTCGTAGCTTCAAAATTTCATAGACTTCAGTGAGTGCACGAAAAGACGGTCCTCACAGCGCCACGGTCCGGCACAGGCCGGCTTGTCCCTCATGCACCGGCGCTCACCCGCCTGGTATGCAGGAACTCCTGTATGCAAAGCACAATACTGTTATGTCAGGTGGCGAATAGTGATGGCACCTGTCAGGAAAGCCCCGAAAAAAAGGTTCCCGGGCACAAGCTGCCAATTACTCAGACCTGCGCCGGAAGACCACTATGGTGGTGATTGGCACAGTATAAAAGCATGACACCATAACATACCATGAAATACCCTGCAACTGTTACTCACAATGGGGTGCACTTTGCAAAACCCACATATAGGTTTTTTTTTACCGATTCGTGTGACTTGAAAAATGACTTCCAATGGGCATAGTTGGCCACTCTAAATTGGTGGGACATATGCTTCTAGGCTTTCCCGGCACCCACGTTCGTGATTGGATGGTGCTGAGAGACCGGATTTCTGGGAAACGTCCTACCAGGGATAGAAAAGTCGAATTTGAAGGTGACCATTGGAACACTGGCAGGAGGCATTTTCGAAGCACATTTGTAATAAGATAGTCTCATGAGGGCAGGCAAATGCCATGCTTCACAGCTCGCAGCCCGTCCTGGATGAACCGATGCGTGACTGGCACCCACGCTGCTCCAAAATAAACGCCCCATTGCTATGCCCTGGGCTGGATGCAAACCGTGCGGGAAACTGACGCATTTCTGATTAAAATGAGGGTGGCCAGGACGCTTTGAAGATACGAACAGGTTTCCCAAGCTCTCCCCATTCGCAGGGGTCAGCGCGAGGCCCTGGATGCTGAAAGCGACACTGCAGCAGAACGCGTTCCGCCCGGCTTGTGCTCCTCCCGCGTGCTTCCGAGGAGCCGCAGACTGCAGCCTGGTTCTGCCATCGCTGCATTATTTCCCCGTTTACCCATGAGAGTTGGTCTTTGTTCGTCCTCTAGCGCAGGGAAGTCAAGCCGCTGCCCGGCCAATCACCTGCGCCTGCGGGCGCTCGTGCGTTCCTATCTGGGGCAGCGCATGAGAGGATGAACGGGGTGTGCTGCCAGCACCACCAGGGAACACCAGGTGACAGTGCTGGCTGGTGCTGCAGGTCCCACCTCTCTGCGGCCTAGTAGCGGCCACAGCGCTGTCTACTATCGCCTGTGCCTGCAAACCCCCGCACAGTGCTTTACTAGGGATATACAATTGGCGGTGCAAGGGGGCAATGTTTGTGGGTCTGCCAGGATAAGTACAACTAAGGAACCTTTGTAAGAGGCGTGGCCTGTGTAACTTAAGGCGTGGCCTAACAAATGAGTGCGTTTTCCTTTCATTACAAAATGAACCTGGCACAAAAGGGAGAACAATCAATACAATACATTGCCCTGATTTACAAAGCGTTTTTCAACGGGATGCCATTGAGTTTACAATTCATCAGATGTACGATTATAAAAATATTCAATAACAATATTTTAAAGTAATTCATCAGATCTACGAATATTAAAACATTCACATGATAAATAGCCTAGGGTGTTAAAAGTTCCTGCTGCAGAGCTATAATTGTACACTGGGGTTCGACAATTAAAGACAGCTGAAGGGGCTAATGCGCCTGCTGCAGGGATGTGTGTGTGTGTGTGTGATATGCAGGACCTAGCGGCCCCTCAGTCAAAACAACAGTTACGGAGGGCACGTGGTCTTACACTCACTTCTCCAGTCCATGTCTCCAAAAGTGAAAATTCTACTTCGTGGAAACAAGTGAAACATTTTAATAAGACATGGCCAGGGTCACCACGAAACCGTAACTGCAGGGGGTGTAGGTGGGTAATGGGTCACATGTCAGGGAGGGGCTACCTTCTGAGACTCTGTGTGGGAGGGTCAGATTTACTCGTATGATGCCACATTCCGTTTTCTCAAAGGAACGCACAGCGGGGTACTTTCAGCACTTAAAAAATATAGGGGGTCCATTTACTTAAAGTGTAAATTGCATGAAAGCCACCTGTCCCGGTTGCCAGAATGTGCATGGAATGTTACTCATTTGCACTATGAAGTACAAAGTCGCAAAGGCAGGCGTAATCACCTCAACGCTGTTTGTTTACACTTTGTAGTGGAAATTGAGTAAATGCCACTAGACATTTATGCATGGCAAGAGGGTTTCTCAGTGGATTCCGAATGAATCTGTCTTCTTTCAGCTGGTGGGCAAAGCATTCCACAAGAATCCAAAGCATTTACGCCAGCATGAAAACATGTCGCGGCGTAAAACCCTGCGCCTCTGTATGACTGAGAAAATAGAGGTTGCGGAAAAGACAATTTAGTTCCGAACGGCATAAAAATCATGCGTATGCTTTTTATGCCTCGTCATAAGAAATATAGCCCGGACTCTACCCGAAATTGTGTGAACAGGTCCCCTGTTATATGTCAAACATTTCCCTATAGCTGTAATACATGATGTTAAGAACGTTTGATATCCACATAAAGGCGAACCGTTTTTTGCATGTCCAGCTGGTGAACATCATCAGTATAAAATAATCGTGAAAAGGTGGCTTTTCTGTTTTATGCACATGGGTCCTGAGTCACAAAGCGTTTTTCCCATTGAAAAACACTTAAAAAAAAATTAAGCCCTTTGTCTTTGAAGCAGACTGGGCCTTGAATGCGTGGTGGGGTTGCGGGAGGTAACGCTATTACTGCCGCATTTAAGGCTGGGGCAATCACGAGTTGGGCGGAAAGTTGGAGTTTTACCTCCATCTTTTTGCTGGAGGTAAGAATCTCCACTTTCTGCCTGTTTTTCGGCACTATTAGCACAGTTCTAATTGCACCTGCACAAATAGTGCTGAAAGACTCCTTTGGGTCCAATGGACCCAATGGGGAATGGGGTTTAACCGCCTTATCACTACTCGGGTTCCGGCGCATATTACACCGGACCGAGTAGCGGTAACGATATTTGTGTTGGGGGTATCCCAGCGCTATTACTGCCGGGATACTGACAACCTTCGGATGAGGCCCAGAATTGCTAGTTTATTGGAGCTGTAAGGGGGGGTCTTGCGGGTTGGAAATGCCTCATTGCAGCGCCCACTGATTAACAATTCACACCTAAAAACAGCACAGCTGAGAACAAAAGGAAAAGAATGACAGAGACCCCTGGCTCTGTTGCTTTTCGTCCTGCTCGTGGCGGCTCTGGAGGTCAGCAGGTTGCAATCCATACGAATGGACCAGGATTTCAGGGGGTGCTCGAGTCCAATTAGCCCAATGGTGTTGCGTCCATGAAAATGGTTGTCCTTCTTTCAGGCCCGATCACTGGCTAATCTAGCAAGCGCTACCTCCCTCCCCTGGTGCGTGACTGCCCCCTCTTTTTGGCTCTCTCAGTTTCTCCCCAGCTCCTGATGTCTCTATCTCTCTCTCTTTGCTTGCCTCCACGTCTTACATGATTTTGCCTTGAAAAATATCCCATACCTTTCTGCGCTTGCACCCTCATCAAATTGTTGGTCTACCTCATTCAGTACTTAAAGGTGCATACGTGATAAATCAACATGCATTGCACATACATTGTACAGGAATATAATGGAAAAATGTGTGTGTGGTAGAAATAGTTCTTGACTGCAGCATGCACCCTAAATAGGGCAGGCTGTCTTTAGATATCATCTGAAAGATTCTATGTGAACATATCGAAATAAACACTGCAAATCCGAAAATACCGATTTCTTTTTATTTATCCCACTTCCCTGCATGCATATGTGGGTGAGACCCCCCCGCAGCACCCCATGCCCCTCCACATTTATTATCTACTTAGCCCATCCCCCACAGATATATGCAGTGAAATGGGGCTTTACAAATTTGACATTTTGGGATTTGCAGTGATGGTCTGATATATTTAGTAGTAATACCATCTGAAATAATTGGACAGCTGAGAGCTGAACGTACCACATGTCATTTCCCCACTTCCGTTAGCAGAGACCACCACCAGTTGTTTTTTGGGTGGAGACCTAAGGAGCAAAGGCCCAGAAGACAGCTTAAAAGAAGGGGTTCTGACTGATGAACCAAGGGCTCCACGATGGACATCAAATGAATATCAAGAAATATATAAATGCACACCACGGGCCGGATTCATGGAATATTGCACAGAGATCCTGCAAAGCATGCGCGCCGAGAACGACACTGCACAAGCCTGAGCGCAGATGTTTTTCAGCATGCTCCGCGTATTCATGGAACTGTTTCCTCAAAGTAACCGCAAACACACGTTGCATTCAGAATGCCGCTGACACGCCCCCACGCAAGCAAAAACAGCCAGTAACAGCTACAGCTACCTTTGCGTGCTCCCTGGGTGTGAAAACATGCACCCTTAAAATAGTGCGTTGGGTCCGCCGCAAGTAGGCCTGCATCTCGGGGACCCTGTATCTCGGGGACACTGCATGGGGTCCCCCTTAACTGTTACTGGCACCCCGACAACATGCACATGATTTTTCATAACTCAGGTAAAACTCTGTAAATCTGCATGCGAACCCCCATTCCTGCACCGCACTACACTGCATATACACTGCGTAAACGCACACCCAAATCCAACACCCAATCATACCTCTGCGCTGTGAATCCTATGTGCAAGTGTCTGCATGCCTGCCTTTGGGTGGCGGATCGAATGAGGACTTTGCGTGGCCATTTCCATGCTAAGAGTTTGCACGGTCGGATCCATAAATACGTGCCATTCCGTGCAATAGTGGCCGAGAGATGGACTGCCTGCAGGCTGTCCCTTGTAATGCCCACATTTTCCCATGTTCTTCCTAATTTTTTGGGTTCTTCTCCCTTCCATTGCCCTATCTGCAAAAGCCACGCCTATGCTTTGCGTGGTGTCTCACGCAAGGCACTCAGCTGCTTGCAGAGATGCCACAAGCCTGCGCAAAGTCCCTGCAAAGTATGAAACAGTGGAGCTCAGTCAATTCCATGAATTGTCAAATGGGATTTTGCACGCACTTTGCCACACTACGTCCCTATTTGCCGTGCAAATATTTCCATGAATTGGGCCCCAAATGGTCAAAAACTATTGATGAGCATATTCTTAAAAAAATGTGAAATCCTTTCGGATGCAGGGGAGGTAATACAGCTTTGACACATAGGGCATGGAGACAAAACAAGTCAAGAAGATGGTATTCAATATATGGATACCCCTGTCCCCTGCACACCTTTGTACTGGTGAAAACCAGTCAATACTTTGTAGAAAGAAAATTAAGAGTCCAATTTATAGTAAGTATCAACAGCAAACAAGTAAAGCAAGGACATCTTTGAAACTTCATCAATAAATCTGAGGCATCCAAATTTTCATATAATTTTCTTTTTATATTTTCGTAAGAAGAAACTTTCGGGTAAACGAGTTCCCTTCATGAGCTACTAGTTTACATCTGTCCAACAGCAGAAAATAAGTATCACAAATAAGATTTTTAAGAGGGAAACAGAGATTGTAATGGAACTTATTCACAAATGAAAGGATTCAAATGAATATTCAATCTTATAAATCATAATCAACAAGTCGCACAAGGAAATCATAATAAAGGTAACAGTGCAAGGGGTTTAGTGCATCCAGGTTACAATGTACAGATGGACATAATAAGCTGCCCTCATGTGGACCATAAAAGTATTCCAAAAGGTAGCCAGAGAAAAAGTTAAATACAATTAATAATGGAAAAAGTCAATAAATGGGAGGTAATGCATTCAGCTATAAGAATACAGGAAGCGAGAAGAAATGTGCTATACTATAGCTGCAGTCACAAGTCAAACTAAAAACCAGAGGCAGGATGAAATTGTAGGCCCAAATGTGTCTGTGTCACTAAAAGTAAGAAACAACGTATACATCAATAGGAGAGAATGAATCCCAATGTCTAAACAAGGTACAGATTAAAGTATATTAAATGCCCCATACATTATACAACTCACCAGAGAATGAGTGAAGAAGACATTGAATCTGTTAGCAAATGGCATACTGAAACACCCATTTCTGTCTATCTAATTTATAAACTAAGATGACTGACATATCAACATGACTTGATGATGTCATCACATGGAGCCGTGGTGCTATCATTGCAGTGTAACTCAGATAAAAATAAAAGAAAGAACGGTCCAATTAACTGAATAAGTGTTGTGAATAAAATGTGATCAAGAAAGTAAGCATAAGGAAACACTGGACTCTTGTAGGCATTTACAAACTAAATGGAACAGTTGTACATTGAAAATATTATAAGTATTTAAATCCATATTTCCAAGAAAGAGGAGGATAATCCACACCTATTCGACTAAACCATACATTTTCAAAAAAATAAAACAACTTTGTTACAGTTATGTTGTACTTATACAAAGGTATTTAAATTTTCAAAATATTGAAAAAAATGACCAGGACATGAAAAGTACAGAACGCTCATAAACGATGTCTAGAACAAATATAGTATATATACATTAAAATAAATAAAGTTAACTCGTAATACAACAAAAAGTGCTACATACATACTACAACACATAGGACATCCATATTAGAATATATAAAACATGCACAGCCATGTGTTATATAATATTGTAAAAGGCTTACATGGGTGTTATCTCATATGAACTGCCAAATAGGTATAAAGTCTACCTAATATAAGACAACAAGTCTGTCTCTCAGATCAGATGTAGCAATGTGGAGATAATTCTTTATTCATACCCTTTAGGGACAATGTGTCAAGTAGATTGATCCAGTTCACATCTCTCTCTCTCTCTCTCTCTCTCTGAGATAGTCTCTTAGCTAAATCCCCACCTCTTGTGGGATTCTTTATCACTTCTAGAACAATAAATCCTATTTCAGTGATGTTGTGACATTTCTCCATAAAGTGTCTAGCCACTGGTGATTTTTGATTCTGTGTTTGCACATTTGATTTGTGTTCTATCCATCGCTCATGTGCCTTCCTAGTAGTTTTTTAATTCCTACACATGACTTGTAGTTGTTTAGACATATATAAACAGGCCTACACATGCCAGAATGCAATATGACACACTCCTAAATAATGATCAGTTGATTATTTGCCATCTAACATTCGACAATGTGATGTCTTTAAAACCTCCTGTGGTCTGTATAGCTTTCCAGATTTAAGGAACATGCTACAGAGCCAGTCTACTCAGGTCATCTTTTGACAGGCTTGTAGCTCAGTGTTATTTATGGTGTAAATGAAAAATGCCATGTTTCATCAAAAATGAAAATACAATATTGTGCATATCAAAGAATGCGACAACCTTGACGGGTCAGCTTTAAACCACACATGGATTTCCTTTGATACTGAATGTACTCTCGATTAAGTACAAAGTGAGAAGTCTACTGTAGGCCTTGGGAAGCAGATGTGACCCAACAAGCATTAACACGTAACAGGAACTGTGATTTCTCAGCTAAGAGGATCATTTCCACACTCCATTCCATGCTCACTGTGTTGACTGCTGCAGCCTTCAAATAAAAGAGATTACAAATATAAACCACAAGATTAGTGAATAGAGAAATTGCAGCACCGCACGACACCCTGCTGGAGGTGCTGAGAGAGGCGGGGTAAGATATTTTAGTTCAGTGTGATATTGAGGGCTACCACACCTATGCACATACCCAGCTACAATCCATGTGCAGGGTGCAAATGTAAAGGGCAAAAGCCGGCGAACAAGTGTGTGCACTCCACAGTGCAAAGTGAACAAACAAGGCAGAATTTACTTTTGATTGTGTTGCGCTCACAATTACAATTAAATGCTCTGGGAGTGCATTTAATTTTCATTTGTGAACACTGCTTAACATGCATGGTAAGCAGTGCTCACAATTCAAAATAAATGCTGTCAGACATTATTTGTATTTGTAAACACCGCCTGCCATGCATAAAACTGTCAGACCCCATAGGGATCTCCAGCATTTGATCTGGCATAAAAATCCATGCAGGTGCAAATGATGGCGTATTTGTATGGCAGAGAGGAAGAAGGTGGCGTAAACACAAGTTGCGTCCGCCATCTCCTCTCTGCCATACAAATGATGGAAAATGGGAGGTAAGATTAATGGAAGACATGAAAGTATTATGCAAGCCTTTTACATTTCCCAATATCGTTACTCCCCCATTGACCATGACCCCCTTTGTGTCTGCCCCTTTCCCCTCTCAGATACAGGGTCAGACTCATGCTTGCAGTAAGCTCTGGCACCAATGAAAACGTGGCCCAGAGTCCCAAATGGCGATTTGTTCGTTTTGTGGCAGTTTTACTCTTCGAGTAGTACCCAAGGGGGAGTTTTGGGTAAAATGTGTTGGAAATGGTGGATTTTTAGAGAATATGTTTTCAGTAACACTTGTCAAAACCATTAGCTACACAATTAACTAATTCATAAAACTGTCCCTCACTAGCATGTTAGGCCTGCACTTCAGGCATTGCCCTGTTGCCCTAAAGGTCAGTCCGAGCCTTCTAATGCATTTTGCTTCTTCACTTGTTTTCCCACCTCCTTTGGTCTGGGCAGTCCGGGTCACAATACTGGGCAGGCTTTGGTATCTTGCATACGCTGTACTAGGGAGAGCTTAACACCACATTGCTCAGGTCCGGACTGGCCAAAGAGGTTCCAGTGTTTTTCTTTTTCTTTCTTTCTTTCTTTCTTTCTTTCTTTCTTTCTTTCTTTCTTTCTTTCTTTCTTTCTTTCTTTCTTTCTTTCTTTCTTTCTTTCTTTCTTTCTTTCCTTCTTTCCTTCTTTCCTTCCCTTCCTTCTTTCTTTCTCTCTCTACCCCTTTCTGCATCTTATTTTATCTCTGTGGCCACATCTCTTTTTCTCTCCCTTTCTGGTTCTCTTCTTGTTCCTTGCCCTCTTCTGGTACCGCCTCTTCTTGTCTCTCACACTCTGCATGGCTCTTTGAACCCCTCACACGCCCCCCTTTTCTCCTAGCTGTGCCAATCTTCCCTTCCCCCACTCCCAGCTCATGCTATGCTCATGGGCATCATTACTTTCTTCTTCCCCCACCCCCGCCTCTCGGCATGGCACTCATGCATAATTCATTAACATTCACAGCTCTGGCCCCTGCAGCAAAACACGGAGATAAAGCAATGCTCTGGAAGCGCCTCCCCTTCCAGACCCACTCTCATCTCGATTCTTTCTCTCCTTCAGTCCTGTTTCCATATCTACTCCAGCTCATGCCTCTCTGTGTCCCTCTACCCCACCTGTTCCGAGCCCCCTGTGCCCTCAACACTCTGACCTGAGTGACTTTTCTGTCCCATGCAGGTCTCCTCCACTGACGCCGCCATGCCATTGGAATGAAGCCAGAAGCCACACCGCCTCTCGCCCGGCTCGCGTGCCTGCACAGTCCCTATGGCGAGTGAACTGACCGACAGCCGAGTACCGGGTAGGGATGCCCAGCCTGGTGGTGGCCATGGCCCGTAACCTGCCCTGCATGCAGCGAGTGCTCAAGATGTCCCGCAAGCGGATCCTGCTGGTCTTGGTGGCCTTCAGCATGCTCAGCCTCCTCCTCCACCAGACCAGCCACCTCCACTGGTAAGTTGTGCTGTCGACACATGTGTCGCACATCACTATGGTCATGGTGGTGCACTCACCACACACTGGCTGCTGGGGTCTATAGCTGGGGTCTCTATCCTTGTCCCTTCCATGGTTTGCTCTGTGAGGCCTGGTCAACGTGTCACCCACCGAGCATGGGCCATTATTGGCCCCATATTTTTAAGAGGCCTCCTTTAAATCAAGTACATTCCTCCCTGTCTGCCCAGAGGATGTTTCCAATGCTCAGGATTCGACCAGTTCATATTGGAGGGTTATCGTTTTAAGAGAGCTCTTCTGCAGGGGTGAGTCAGTGATTGGAGCCGGTCTAGGCAAAGAGAACATTACCAGAATGGAGACAGACAACAAAGCACTTTACATAAGCCGCAAAATGCCAGTGAACTTGCCATCACTATGGCTTTGATGTTGCCCGCTTTTGGCAGCAGCACACACCCGAACCAGGGGCCATAGTGGGCGGAGTCGTCAACAACCGGTTGTTGGCTGGGGTGTGGGAGAAACTTCCGAAGAAAGGGCAGGGCGTCCCCACAGATAGGCCTTTTGAGGGCTCCCCTTATAATTGGGCGCCAGTAAGCAGCTGTCATGTTGCCTCGATGCGATTGAGTTTACACCAGCAGATACGCATCCAGCAAATGATTGTATTCCCAAAGAATTTTCAGGAAAATATGATGTTACATTTTCTAATTGTTCTAATTGGATGGAGAAGACAGCACCTCACATCCGCCCAGCTCCTGGCAGCGCCATGTCCCAGGTGCTTGCCACCTTGTAACAGGTCCTCGGCTCCCAATATCGCTAACAGATGGTTTGGGCAATGGGGTGCAACGAGGCAAACCATCTAATTCAGGTCCCACTGACCAGGTACCTACAGGAGTACCACCCAAAATATGCACTTAATCCTCTGCAGGGGTAATCTACCCTACAGTCTCCTCACTAACTGCCACCACTGCAATGCCACACAAGGGGGTACATGCCAAATTGGGTGAAGTTTCATGAAAGGCTTCATAGTTTAAATCAGTATTACAATCACTCAAATCTCCCTTATGCTAGAAAAGGGGTTGCCATAGTACCTTCAACCCGAATCTTTTGGAACAAATATCTCACAATTGTCTACTTTGATTTTTAAAAATCTTTTTTGCCCTGCTCCTGGACTTGAAGAGAACCTCAGCATGCAACACACATTTTGAAAGTCATATCAGGAAATGTTTGTTACTGCATTTTCAATATTTCAAATTATATCTCGCTTTGGAGCGTGAACGGAACACAAAAAAAGCACATCACTCATGGAAAGGACACCCACACATGCATAATCCAGGCATGGGAACACCACGCGGAAAACACACGCACTTATGGAAACAGAACACGTAACACACCATTTGGGTATGTGCAAAACACACAGCAACATAAGGAAATGGTCCCATTATTCCGACATGCACAGAAAATAGAACATAGGGTAATGGAACAAACATGCACATGGAGTCATGGACACCCACCCAGTGGTCCTAATGCACGCCAAAACACACAATTCGGGCATTTGCAAAACAAAGAAACATGGCCACAGGACATGCTGAAATTACCATGTGCAGCATCAATTTGCACAAATACCAGGAGATTTATACTGAAAGGCAAACTCAATGAAGACACTGAGCACCATAGGCTTTGGTGTGCAATTTGTTAGTGGTTTTGTGGTAAGATAGTCTCCAGCTTTGCCCCAGGATGAATAGGGGGAAAAGCAGTTATCCTACTGCACACCAGATTTTTAAAAAACGTTTTCTCCTTCTTAAACTATGACACAGGAGAACATAACTCTAAAAGAAGCCAGGCTAAAAAAAAAATAAAAAAAAAAATCTAAGTACGACTATAATTCCTCTTACCTTCACTTCGTCGTCATCTTCACATTTTCAAGCTGATGATGGATATGGCAAGCTCAGCTATAAGGTATGGGTTGGGTCAAAGGGGAAGGTAAGGAATGGGGGTGGGAAAGGAAGGACAGATACAGGGGGTCTCCCACTGGAGTGACAAAGTGAATGTTAGAAGAAGGGAAAGACAGAGGAAGTAAAGTTACGAAGAGGTCAATGTGACAAAGCGAATGTATGGCAAGGTGAATGCAGAGGAAGTAAAGACATGCATCCTACCTAGCAGCTGCAACAGCTACTATGAAAGAGACATAAAGTGGACACTTTATAAATAAATCATTTTAAAATGCTGGTTTACTGTGAAGAAATTGATTCTGCTCGGCAGGAGTACAAGGATGAGTAGTGATTAAACCACCTGCTCTGCCCCCATACTACTACAAACCAAGAGTGCTCCCAACCAAAACGGCCAATAGATCTACCTGCTTGAACTTTTGTGGTAACGTGGGCTGAGGGAAGGCTATATTCTTTAAAAGGGGCTTGAACGTGATCCAGCAGTGACCCAAATTTCCAAAGTATAACAGTCCAAAAAAAGGAATGTCCAATCAAGGTTGTATAAAACATTGTTGTAATGTATTCTTATTGTGTGGAGTGTGAAGAAGTAAACTTCGGAGTTCTTAGCACAGTGGTTGGAGAAGGAAGTGGGAGGGAGCTGGCTGTGCTGGGGGTCTCTGATGTTATCTCTTTATAAATTGTATGTTAAAGTGCTGCGTGTGTGTTCGTGCCATAATCTTATCAATGGCGACGAGGATGCTGTGTTGGTATGTGGAGTGTCGGAAAATGACCATGATAAGATTTTGGAACAGGTTTTGAAAGTTTTGGAAATGAGAGGAGTGACACTGAGGGAGGAAAAATGTATTTTTAAAGACAGCAAGGTAGAGTCCCTGAGACATGAAGTGTCTGCGGATGGATTGAGGCCAAAAAGGAACATGGCGGCTTCAATAATAAGTGTGGAAAGCCCGAAATCGAAAGGAGAGCTATGCTCATATTTAGGTTGCATTGATTTCTACCAAAAGTTTGTGAAGAGTTTTGCTGATAAAGTGTGTGAGATGCGGAAAATTGTTGAGGAAAGGGGAGGAGTTTACTTGGGATGAAAAATGTGAAGGAGAATTTTCCATGATAAAAGAGGAAATTGATTTAGCGCATACTTCAAAAAGCTTTAATACGCAGAGAAGGAATATAATTACAGTGGATGCAAGTAATTGTGGCATTGTAACTTTATTATCGCAAGTGGGTAATTGTGGTGAGATTATTGCCCATGCTTCAAGAGCATTGAGAGGTGCGCTGAAGAATTATTCTGCCTTGAAAAATGAGGCATTGGCGTGCCATTGGACTGTGCAGAAGTTTCATAACTTTGTGTGGGGGACTGAATTTGTCATAAGGATGGGCCACAAACCATTAAAATGCATCTTTGAGGGTAAAGGTTTAGATAAGGTATTTAGACGCATAGCAAGTTGGGTAAATAGGATGCAAGGACATACATTTGAGATCCAGGTTATTCCCGGCAAGGAGCATGTAATGGCTGATTGTCAATCAATGATGGGTAGTCACATGGAGGGTGGAAGTGTGACTGATGTGTCAGAAATGGTCTTTGTAAGCCATGAGGGCATTGTGACCAAGGAGGGTATGTGTAATGATGATGTGTTGCCACAGATCAAAGGATATGGGGATTCAGTTAAGCCATGAGGGCATTGTGACCAAGGAGGGTATGTGTAATGATGATGTGTTGCCACAGATCAAAGGATATGGGGATTCAGTTTGGCATAGGAAAACTGAATTGCGACAATGAGAGAGACTGTATTGGGAAATATGTGATGAGTTGAGTGAGGTTGCTGATGTCTTGTTTCGGTGGGAGCGAGCCCTCGTTTCTGCATTGATTAGGGACAAGATTGTGGATTTATCACAAGTTGGACATGTGGAGGTGTCAGGGACAAAAGAAATTCTGAGGAGTGAAAATTGGTGGCCATGTTTTGACAGAGATGTAGAAAGGAGGTTGGCTAGTTGTGTAGAATGCACCAAAGTCGGTAAGGGTGAGGTTGCCAAGGAACAACCTGTAGCGGAGGTTGTCATTCCGAATACATTTTGGGATGATCTTGCGATTGATATTTTAGGTCTCATGAATTTCTGAGGTGGACATGGTAAGTATGTGATAGTTCTTGTGGATCTGTTGTCCAGTTGGATGTAGTACAAAATTGTTCGTGACCTCAAGATGTGTTTGCAAAAGAAGGTGTTCCAGTAAGTATTCTTAGGGATAATGGCACTCAGTTTACTGGTGGTTATTTTGTGGAGTATGTGAAGAGGTGTGCAATAAAACACAAAAGATGTGCTTTGTATCACCTGGAAGGAAATGATACGGTTGAGAGGGTGAATAGGTCAGTTATGGAGGCTATTTGTACGGCAAGTGCATGTGGAAAGGACAGGGAGGTTGCGATTCAGGAGAGGTTATATGCGTTGCAGATGTCACCCCCTGCTGCCATAGGGGTAAGCCCATTTGAATTAATGAGAGGTCGAAAGGCAAACACACAAGTAAATCCCCCATGACCTGGGAGAGCATGAGAAATGGATTATGTTGCGTATAAGTTGAGAAGGAGGCTAAAAAGGGATAAAGATGTATGGGTTATGATAGAGAATATCAGATGTGGAAAGAAGGTGTTAAGAGTGGAATGTGGTGATTGGATGACAATAAAGATGGGTGTGGTGAACAAAAAGGTGACATGTTGTATTCTGACCCTGTACAGGTGACGACTGTGTTGAAAAGTGCTGTCAGGGTGAGTGGGGATGAAATATGAAATAAGAACCAGATTGCAGTTGTAAAGAGAGGTTTGGTTGTTTAGACTAAGGGAGATGCGTTGTAATGTATTCTTATTGTGTGGAATGTGAGGAAGTAAAGCAGCACCAGCGAGTCCCCTTCGATGGGATATGGAAAACACAGCTCAGATGCAGATCGACTGGTTTAATACCTCAGAACAGGGAGCTTTGGCAGATCTGGTCCTCTAGGTGCTGTGAGACCCACTCCAGGGACTCTAGGACAGGATGAGTCCATTCAGGTTCTGCTTTCCCAGGCCAGGGAGGTTTAGCGTAGAGTGGCAGGTTCTGTTGTGAAGAATTCAACCATCCACACGAGGAGAGTGCGCACACCTTTTTTTTTTTGATTTCTTTGAAAAATGAAAATTAATGATGGGAGATCAACTTCCGAGGACTGTGTGAGGCCATTCCGCACATAGTCCATCTGCTTCTTGCACAAAACGCATAGTCACATGTACTCCGGGAAGACACATCCTACAGACGCCATCTTCCCCTGTCATATTCAGCTGGAATGTGACAGCCCCGAATTCATCAAAGCATCTCCAGAGGGGGAAGGCACACCTTCCTCCAGCCATAAGCAGCTTAATTTAAATATGAAAGGCTCCATGGATCTGCATTCCTTTTGACTATTCCGGCTGGAGGCAGTGCATACTAACAAGATAATTGAAGCAAGCCTAGAGGAGTGGCTTGGTTGCCAGAAGAGACAACAGGAAGGTGGGACTAACACCCCTTTGGAATGCAATGTGTCAACTTGAAGCTACTTCCGAAAGGCAGTGAATGGTATGTCTGGATCAAGCAGTTACTGTCATGATGCCTACCCCCGGAGCACCAGGCCAGGCCCAGCACCCCCGGAAGCAGGCATCATGCCCTCGGGTAAAAGCCCAGCGGCCCCTTATAGGGGCTCTTTGGGCTCAGTCCTGGCGCCTTTGGCGCCAGGCTCATGTTGGACATCAGTCCTGGCGCCATAGGCGCAAGGCTCATAAAGGGAGGTGTTTTGTGCACTTACCTGATGCAGACCATGCTGCACGCTTCAGGCCTCCTTGAGACCAGAAAGGGACTATTTTTTCATAGGGATTATTTTTTCACTCGGGCGTGGCCAGGGAAGGATACATACCTAGTTGGGGAAGGATACATACCTGGGACTTCTTTGGAGGCTATTTAAGCCACGCCAAGATAGCAGCTCATGCTTCGCGTTGTTCTGCTTCCTGCAGCTTAACGCTCACCGTGTCTGCTCCTGCTCCTGGAGTCCAGCCACGCCCGCCTCGAACCTGGAAGACCTGCAAGGAAGGAAGAGAAGAGAAAGGTGAAAACCAAGGACTATTTCAAACTTCTTACCTGCATCCGGAATCTTCTTGCCAGCATCCCTGAAGAAAGACTTCCATTTAAAAGCATCGCGTTGCTCGCTGCAGCGCCACGCTTCACTCACCTGTCCTCGAGACATCTCCCAGCTCCATCGCGGCTGTCAGCATCGGACGCCACATCTCTGCACCTAGGGGAGAGAGGAAGAAACAAAAGGTGAGCAGAAGGAACACAGAAGGAAAGCCTGATTAACAGCCATAATACTTACCGGCTTTTCTTCCACATTTCGGGTCGGCGCCGCCCTGTCGGCAGGTACCGTACCCCGGCCCCTATGGGGGAAGGACAAGAGACATTTCTGGGGAATGATAAGGACATTTAGAGGGATCGCCCTCATCACTACCCACCTCGGCAGTTTAACCCCTCAACGCATCGCCTTCATTCTGCACCTGAAATAAAGGACAGATCACAGGTTAGAAAGACAACATAAAGGGGGCCTCACTTGAACTTTGAACTTTCATACTTACGGCGCATCGCTCAGGAAAGTCAAGTGGATTTTGCCAGCGCCATTCTGAAAACCAGTGAAGTAACTGGACGAACACGCGCCCCTGCACCAGAAGCAGGATGGAGAGTTCATCCGTCCAAACCATAAGGTGAGCTTAAACCGGGGTTTGGAGGAAGTTAGAGAGGAACGAAGGGGGAAGGGGGAAAGGGGGGAGCTAGCACACTATTCTGCAGACTGTGTATCCCCTTTCTCATCTGCAGAAGGATATTCCTACGGGCCAGGCAAGCACGATTTGGAGGTCCTGTCTAATCGGTGTTCCGGGTCCTGCGCATCACGCTAGAAGAGGCCACAGCAATCCAGACTAGACCAGCGCCCCCGTGGGAAACAGGTGAGCGTTACAGAACGCGAAGCCTTCCTACAAATTCCCACCCAGGCGCTATGGAAATGTCCTAAACTGACCAGTTGGCCCAATTACTGGGGGAATTACGGGCCGAAGTACACGCCGCTCATCAAGAGACTAGTGCCCTCAGGAGGGAAGTGATTGTAATAAAGGATAGAGCTGATGACCTGGCTAGACAGCTTTTGCAAGGTCAAGCTGGACAAACTCCTTTACCCGGTTCCGGGGGGGAACCCCACTCCTGTGGTTTCCAGTAACCCGGTGCAGATTAATCTACCTGGAAACATGCCGCTGGCCCCACCTGAACGCTTTGCTGGGGACCCCAAACGATTCGCCGTATTCATGAATCAGTGTCGTTTGCACTTCCTATGCAGACCTGGGGCCTTCCCTAATGATCAGACCAAGGTAGCCTTTGTGTTGTCATATCTCAGCCGCTGTGCTGCCGATTGGTCAGTCCCACTGGTAACTCAAGGTGACCCGATTCTTCGTGATTTTCAAGGATTTCAAACAAGCATGGAAAGGTTATTTGCTCAACACTCCCAGGGACAGGCTCTGGATGACGAACTTCTATCTCTGCGACAGGGCAATCAAGACCTTCTATCCTACATTGCAACCTTCAATAGACTAATTGTGGAAACTGGTTGGCCAGAGGATAAAAGAATCACGTTATTCTATCGAGGTCTACGCGGAGAACTTAAAGATGTCCTGGCACAAGTTGTAAATCCGCCCCAAGAATGCACTGAATATATAGACTTAGTGGTCCAATTGGATCACAGGCTGCAAAACAAAAAAGCAGATTGGTCCAAGTTTGAAACCCGGGTGTTGGCCAAGACCCACGCTAACCCCAAGGGGGCTGATTCCTCGGAGCCTATGCAAATCGGAGGTGTTAAAGGACCCCTTACTCAAAAAGAACGGGAAAGAAGACGACAGATGCAATTATGCCTTTATTGTGGGTCCTCTGGACACTTTCTACGAGATTGCCCGGTTAAGCCGCCCAAGAAGGTGGTAGGAGCCGCTGAAAAAATCCATGGAAACTCTGTATCGGGAAACGACCACCCCCGGCAAGTGTAGGGGTCCGCTTGCCGAGCTTGAAAACTACCTCTCAGACCTCGCATTTCATTGTGCCAATGGTCCTCGTAGATCCGGATCAGCCTAAACGATTGCATGCTATAAAGGCATACATCGATAGCGGGGCTATAGGAAACTATGTGGATCGAGAATTGGTCTCTAGGATAAACCTCCCTCTGCGTCCTAAAACCAACAAAGATGTCATGACCACAGTAGATGGAACCGAAATTGCCTCTGGACCGGTAACACATTCCACAGCTGAGATGACACTTGTAGGTCCGGATGGCCATCGGGAGGCAGTTGTGTTTGATGTAATCAAGGCTCCACAGTTTCAGCTTATTCTCAGAATCCCTTGGTTAGAGACACATAATCCTCGAATTGATTGGCGAGCGAAGAGAATACCCTTCCCGGATTGTGCACAAACCTGCTACCCAGAAAATCCAAAGATTAATCTAGCATCAGTAACCTCTGTCCCCGTGTAACTACCTCCAGAGTACCAAGACTTTCAGGACGTCTTCCAAAAGGAACAGGCCAACACGTTACCTCCCCACAGATCGTACGATTGCCAAATCGATCTGGTGCCCGGTGCACAACCCCCTTGTAGCAGGATTTACGCCCTTACTGAACCAGAGAATCTGCATTTGAGACAATATTTAGATCAATACCTCGCCAATGGTTTCATTCGCCCGTCAAAGTCCCCGGCATCCTCAGCTTTGTTCTTCGTGCCTAAAAAAGAAGGCGACCTTAGAACTTGTATCGATTACCGCGCATTGAACCAGATAACTGTTAAAAATCGTTACCCTCTGCCTCTGATCCCTGAACTCCTTGACCAGGTGAAGGACGCTTGCGTATACACCAAGTTAGATCTCCGGGGGGCTTATCATCTGGTACGAGTAAAAGAAGGTGACGAATGGAAAACGGCCTTCCGTACAAAATATGGACTATTCGAATACCAGGTGATGCCTTTCAGGTTGTGCAACGCGCCTGCAGCCTTCCAATTCTTCATGAACGATGTCCTTCGGGAACTCATCGATGTCTGTGTTGTCGTGTATATCGATGACATTCTTGTGTACTCCTCTTCGGAATCTGATCACAGAAAGCATGTCAGGGCCGTCCTAGAGAAACTGCGCCAGCACAAACTGTTTGCCAAGCTGGAAAAATGTGTTTTCCATACCACCGAGGTTGAGTTTCTCCGATTCATCCTGACACCTAAAGGGGTCCAAATGGATTCACGGAAAGTGGATGCCATCCTCAAATGGCCATCACATAGTTCGGTGAAAGGTGTCCAAAGCATGCTTGGTTTTGCCAACTTTTATCGCAGGTTTATCCCGGAGTTTTCACGTGTGGTGCAACCCATCACTGCACTCTTGCGAAAAAATAAACGTTTTGAATGGACCGAGGAAGCCGAACAGGCCTTTCAGGAGTTAAAAGCTAAGTTCACGTCCGCACCTATTTTGAAGCACCTGCGTCCCGATCTCTCATATATAGTCGAAACCGACGCATCCAGCTTAGCCATGGGAGCTGTCCTGTCTCAGAGAGACCCTGAAACCAACCAACTGCACCCCGTAGCATTTTGGTCCAGAAAGTTCTCGCCGCCGGAGATAAATTATGCGATCACCGATAAGGAACTATTAGCCATTAAGTCCGCCTTCAAGGCTTGGCGGCATTATCTCCTCGGCGCCCGGCATACCATCACCGTGATCACTGATCACCGAAATTTACAATATTTAAAAACTGCCAAGGCTCAATCGTCTCGACAGCTCCGATGGGCTTTTTCTTTGCTGAGTTCGATTTTGTAATCACCTACCGCCCCGGCTATAAGAATGGTAAGGTGGACCCTCTATCCCGAATTGGAATGGAAGAAATAGACACAAACTCAGAACCTGTGCCGATAATTCCCGAACAAAGAATTTTGGGGATAACCACTTTACAAACCCTTGAAGACATTCAAGCACGAGTGAAACAATTCCTGGACTCTTCAGCCTTGCAGGATTGGATCAAAAAGGGGTCTAACTTTTCAGTCAAGGATGGCTTACCTTACTTCCAAGGACGCTTATTTTTGCCAGAAAAGGAATTGCAAGAACTGGTTATTTCCCGTCATCATGATACCCTGATGGAAGGACATCCTGGCATTGCCAAAACAGAGGAAAAGGTTAAACGACAATTCTGGTGGCCTTCCTGGCGAAAGGATATTAAATCTTTTGTGATGTCCTGTGGAGTTTGTGGCCAAAACAAAGGTCAAAAGACAAGACCCGCCGGTCTTCTTCAGCCCTTAGACATTCCACCAGCACCTTGGCACACCCTGTCACTAGATTTTATCACGGACCTGCCCTCTTTTAATGGTTACAATACTATTCTGGTCGTGGTGGATTTATTTTCCAAAATGGCCCACTTTATTCCGTTGAAAGGATTACCTTCAGCCTTTGTTCTTGCCAACGAATTCCTCGAAAATATCATCCGTTTGATGGATTCCCGTCCATACTAGTCTGCGATCGGGGAAGCCAGTTTATTTCTCATTTTTGGAAAAAGTGTTGTCAACTGGCACAAATCGACATAAGACTCTCGACCAGCCACCACCCACAGACCGATGGTCAGACGGAGAGAACGAACCAGAACCTTGAACAATATCTACGATGTATGTTGCACCAATCGGTGGGTAATCGGAAGGACATTTTATGGGTGGCAGAATATGCATACAATAACTCGATACACTCTGGAACTGGTCAGAGCCCCTTTTATACCCTATATGGACATCACCCTCGTACTTCAGACTTGGACTCACCTCTGAGCCTTGAAATGCCCGCAGTGGGCCATTTACATTCTACGATTACTCAAGCCTTCAAGGATGCAACTGCACATTTGCAACATGCGAAAGGGAAATACAAAAAGAATGCGGATCTGCATCGAAGAGAGGCGCCTCCATACCAAATAGGGGATCAAGTATGGTTGGCTACCAAACACCTATCACTCAAGGGGCCTCAAACTTTTAATCCAAGGTATTTAGGCCCTTACTCAATCAAAGCTATAATCAACCCAGTGGCAGTCAAGCTCGATCTACCAGCTAACATGCAGATTCACCCCGTTTTTCATGTGTCACTTTTGAAACCAGTGCACCCAGGAACCAGATTAACAAAGCCACCAGAACCGATTCAGATAGATGGGGAGCCTGAATTCGAGGTGAAGAACATTTTGGATTCTAAGATCTCAAAATCAAAACTTTTCTATCTAATTGATTGGAAAGGGTACGGGCCTCAGGGAAGGTCTTGGGAACCCAGTGATCACGTACATGCACCTCGGCTGGTAAAAAGGTTCCATCGGAATTTCCCAAACAAACCGAAACCTCCAGAAGGAACGACCTTGGGAGGGGCCTTGGGGGGGAGTGCTGTCATGATGCCTACCCCCGGAGCACCAGGCCAGGCCCAGCACCCCCGGAAGCAGGCATCATGCCCTTGGGTAAAAGCCCAGTGGCCCCTTATAGGGGCTCTTTGGACTCAGTCCTGGCGCCTTTGGCGCCAGGCTCATGTTGGACATCAGTCCTGGCGCCATAGGCTCATAAAGGGAGGTGTTTTGTGCACTTACCTGATGCAGACCATGCTGCACGCCTTCAGGCCTCCCTGAGACCTGAAAGGGACTATTTTTTCATAGGGACTATTTTTTCACTCGGGCGTGGCCAGGGAAGGATACATACCTAGTTGGGGAAGGATACATACCTGGGACTTCTTTGGAGGCTATTTAAGCCACGCCCAGACAGCAGCTCATGCTTTGCGTTGTTCTGCTTCCTGCAGCTTAACGCTCACCGTGTCTGCTCCTGCTCCTGGACTCCAGCCACGCCCGCCTCGAACCTGGAAGACCTGCAAGGAAGGAAGAGAAGAGAAAGGTGAAAACCAAGGACTATTTCAAACTTCTTACCTGCATCCGGAATCTTCTTGCCAGCATCCCTGAAGAAAGACTTCCATTTAAAAGCATTGCGTTGCTCGCTGCAGCGCCACGCTTCACTCACCTGTCCTCGAGACATCTCCCGGCTCCATCGCGGCTGTCAGCATCGGACGCCACATCTCTGCACCTAGGGGAGAGAGGAAGAAACAAAAGGTGAGCAGAAGGAACACAGAAGGAAAGCCTGATTAACAGCCATAATACTTACCGGCTTTTCTTCCACATTTCGGGTCGGCGCCGCCCTGTTGGCAGGTACCGTACCCCGGCCCCTATGGGGAAAGGACAAGAGACATTTCTGGGGAATGATAAGGACATTTAGAGGGATCTCCCTCATCACTACTCACCTCGGCAGTTTAACCCCTCGACGCATCGCCTTCATTCTGCACCTGAAATAAAGGACAGATCACAGGTTAGAAAGACAACATAAAGGGGGCCTCACTTGAACTTTGAACTTTCATACTTACGGAGCATCACTCAGGAAAGTCAAGTGGATTTTGCCAGTGCCATTCTGAAAACCAGTGAAGTAACTGGACGAACACGCGCCCCTGCACCAGAAGCAGGATGGAGAGTTCATCCGTCCAAACCATAAGGTGAGCTTAAACCGGGGTTTGGAGGAAGTTAGAGAGGAACAAAGGGGGAAGGGGGAAAGGGGGGAGCTAGCACACTATTCTGAAGAATGTTTATCCCCTTTCTCATCTGCAGAAGGATATTCCTACGGGCCAGGCAAGCACGATTTGGAGGTCCTGTCCAATCGGTGTTCCGGGTCCTGCGCATCACGCTAGAAGAGGTCACAGCAATCCAGACTAGACCAGCGCCCCCGTGGGAACCAGGTGAGCGTTAGAGTTACCACAGGTGTCCCTGCAGAGCAGACCCCTTTCAGAGGGACGACAGATGTGATTTGGGAGAGTCAGAAAGTCTGATCCCACCACATACTTCAAGGGAAGCCTGCGCTTTAATCAAGAGTCACAGAGGGCTCAGTTAACCAGGGAGACACTTTGATCTACAACAGACAGGAAGATGGGTGGGACTTAGGTATATGTTGTCACCCCTTGTCTGTGTCCTGTTGCTGAACACCCTTGTCCTGACCTCATGCATAACAAGAGATTGTTGGTGGGGACCCAGCATTGGTTGATTAAGGTAGGCTTAGCCTGCACCAATCACTGGGGCCCATTTGGCTTTAAAAGAGGGCTGAACCCCTCACTTAGCAGATCATCTGAAGACTTTGAAAGGAGTAAGAAGAAGGACTCATTTGGACCCGAGCTGAAGGTACAGTCTACCTTACATCTTCCGCCAGTGAAGGAAGGCCAGGAGTTCCAGGGAACAGAGGGAGATACAGACTCAGAGGACCCATCCAGCAGATCCAGAACCATTACCCAGCCAGCACACTGCCCTGCTAGGTTCTGCTAACAAGCTTCCTAGGTGGGAAGTGCCAGGGAGTCTCTGGATAAAGGACAAGGCTCTTGCCTGCCAACACTCTCCTGAGCTTTGGGCCGTCCACCTTGAAAGGACACAAGCCCTGCGAAGAAGCTACGAGTAGTGCCAAACAAGCATCATCCAGCGTCCATCTTTTAAGGACATTTTTGAGACAGTTGAGTCCTTTAACCGCATCTGGCTGCACCGCTGGATGTTGTCACACCGCAGTCACAAGAGCCGTGAGAGCCGCCTCGACCAGGTCCACCAACCAGCACAGAGACAACAGTTCTTGGCCCTGAGCCGCTGCGCCTGCAGCCTGCAGACATCAGTCCAGCTTTGCTTGCCGAACTGCCTATCGCCTGGTACCCACAGGTGTCTCCCACCACTAACTCTCTCTCAAGGGCTGCAAAGTGCCCTGGAACCGTCTTGACACTGTCGAGCACCAAGAACTTCTTCGGCACCAGGTACATTGTGGTTCTGCCCCCTGGTCCTTTGAAGGCCCGTAGAGACAGTTACAACCCTTTGCCCCCTGGGAGCTCAAACCAAATAGCCTTGAACTGTAAGACTGATTACTTTATCAACTACCCTCCTGTCAGTATCCAGAGTGTATCCCTTTCCTTCGTGAAACTGTCTGTCCTCTGTGTCCCTTTACACGGTGGGTTGTATTTTGTCGTGTGCTAGGACTGTCTCTTGTAGTAATCATTTTATGTTATGGTATGTTAAATGAATTTATTGAGCGCACGTACGCCCGAAGGCATCTTGGCGCTGATTGCGCGAAGGAGTTTCAATGTTTTATTGAGGTCTAGCGGCAGTCACCGAAAAAGCACACCCACCTGTCCATGAAAGTCTAATCTGGGGGACCGCCACCAGAAGAGCAGATCGAGAGCGCAAAGCGTGCGTAGGTGCATATTGCACACATTTCTCCTGTAGATATTCCGCCCCCAGGCCATAAAAGGCATGATGTACGATGCACATGAACTTGAAGAGAATACGATTTTCAATACAGAGCCAATGAAGTTGCCTTAGCAAGGGGGACCTATGGGCTCCAAATGGGGGCCAAAAAATAGATCTGGTGACAGCGTTTTGGAGTAACTGGAGTCGGTTTAACAGGTAGCGAGGTTATGCCAAATAGAGGGAAGTACAGTAATCCAACCCACTCAGGACAAGCGCTGCCACCACCGGAGCCTGACACTCTGCTGGGATAAAAGGTAGAACCTTCTGAAGAATAAAGAGCTTTAAATGCCCAGTTTTACAAACCGCTGCAACTTGCTTGCCCATGGCTAGAGATGCAGAGATTATGACCCCCAGGTTCCTGACCGACGAAGTAGGCACAGGAGAAGGCCAAGAGAAGTTGGCCAAAACTCTGCAGTGCGGAAGTGAAGCATGGAAGTAGTCCCAACAACCAGAACCTCAGTTTGCCATTAAGGTTTTACCAATTAGTTCACATCCATGCCGCCAGGTCCTCAAGGCAGTTTCTAAG
The DNA here is from genome assembly GCF_040938575.1 of Ambystoma mexicanum. Lineage (NCBI taxonomy): Eukaryota > Metazoa > Chordata > Amphibia > Caudata > Ambystomatidae > Ambystoma > Ambystoma mexicanum. The sequence continues at coordinate 1,030,504,522 of NC_090923.1, forward strand.
TCGGACCGCCATGTCAGATTGAGTAAGATCAAGGTGAATGAGGACTTGAGTATCGTCCGCATACGAGTAGTAACGGAACCCATGACACAGGATGAGGAGCAGGAGAGGCCTAATATAAAAATATTGAACAGGATAGGGGACAACACAGAGCCTTGAGGAACACTAAAGAAGAGTGAAACAGGACTAGAACAGAAAGTGGGGAGAGAAACCGATTGGGAACGATCGTCCAGGAAGGCCACACACCAGTCAGACCGCGGCAGAAAGGTGCGAGATCAGGGTGGGATGGTAAACCATGTCGAAAGTGGCTGAAAGATCCAACAACAGAACTGCTACGACACCACAATGATCCACCAAGTGCACTAGGTCGTCCAGCACCGTGTCCAGGACTGATACAGTGCCTCTCTCAGGCTGGCACCCAGACTGAAAGGAATCAAAATTGTGAGCGGATTCCAAAAATGTGGAGAGCAAAGGGGAGGCCAGTGCTTCCAGGACCTTCATCAGAAAAGGCAGAAGCGAGATAGGCTGATAATTAGCCACCACTTCAGGATCCAAGGAGGGCTTCTTTAACAGAGGGATCACCAGTGCATGCTTAAGTGTAGGCGGAATCACCCCACTTGTGAATGAGACATTTTCAGCAGCAGTGATATGAGCAATCATATCACCCGAGGCTTCCTTCCAAAAAGCCATGGGTATTGCATCCACCGGAGAGGCTGATTTAAGGCGCTGGATGGCCTCTAGTACGTCAGTATCAGAAAACGTAGGAAACGTAGATCATAAACCCTGGGGAAAAAACGACTCAGTGGGGCTGTATCACAAGGTAACTGAGATATCTCATTTTTTATATCGTCCCGAATGGTAGAGATTTTGGTCACAAAAAACTAGGAAAGTGAGCCACACCTGGGCACATGCATAAGATAATTGGTATATGAGAAAAGTCACTCAAATGCGCCAGCTCCTTAAGTAATCAAATAGATGGTTTCTGTTCAGTGAGTCAAATTAAGTTTATTGGCATAGTGTTATCTTCACACTAATTCAATTGTAGTTTAAATGTCTTGTTTTCAGAAATCAATTAGGTACATTGTTTTCTTGCACATATGTCAAAATATAACTTAGACCAATTTATCCAAAATCAGATCTTGATATTTTCTTCTATTATGAAAACCTCAACACGTGTTTGCCCATTGCTAGTTGCAATGGTTCATCAGGAGAAAGGCAAATGATATTGGTCTCTGGAAAGAAAAGTAGAAAAAGAAAGAAAAAGAAGGAAACATATATCAAATTAATGTTTCCCTAATCTATTTCCGTATAATCAATAAAAGGTAAAATTGCTTTTATTTTTGGTGTGTTTAGATTATTTTAAATAGTAATGATTCACCCACTCGGTATGACCGTTTACTTGTAATTTACTTAATTTAGTATCTTTAATCAGGAGTTCATATACTGGTCCCTTATAGTAAATCAGGCTTCAATAGTCATTTTCATATGGCTGTGGGGAAGAGAAATGGATACAAAAGAAGGGGGAGGGTGAAAAAGGAAAGAAAATATTTTCCTTTAGTTCTTTGGCTTTAGGAGAAAATTAGGGTTGGGTCAACTAAACTATTGAGATGCTATTATTAAAAATAAGTCAGTAAAACTGACACCTGGGCACATGCCTTCTCAGGAGTGGATAAAGAATGGACAAGATCGAAAAGGGCCTTAGGTTTATTAAGGGCACCCTATACCTTATGAGCAAAAAAAAGTTTTTTTGCATTTATAACTGCTTATGATAGTGAGAGAGCAGCGAAAAGTAGATTTGGCCTCAGAAGCATAACTGGCCCGCCATTTTCTCTCAGCCTGTCTACAAAGCAGTTTAGCAGCTCTAAGTTCCTCAGAGAACCAAGGCTCTGGGGAACGTGTTCTCTGCTTACATAATCTAATGGGGTCCAAAGAATCAGCAGTTGCTATAAACAAAGGCCAAACGTGGCTAGGGAGCAATCAGCTGCCTGACCAGAGTGTGCTTTCAGGGAAGTAATGAGCTTGGGGTTTGCCACCATGTGCCAACTCCACTTGAAAATCCAGAGTTTCGCCAGGGACGGAGAAGGCGCCCTTCGAAGGATTGAGAATGGTACCAGGAAGTGATCAAATCATGTTACTGGACTGGGAGAAGCAATGGTGATAGACGCCACAGGGGCAAAGATCAGATCCAAGACATTCCCCTGTTCGTGAGTAGGTTCCACCACCCACTGAGGGAGTCCCAGATCTAGCATCAAGGCCATAATGTTTGTCACCTGCCCAGCAGTGGCAGAATTTACCGGAAGATTAATATTTGCCCACAATGAGCAGGTCAGTGTGTTTGATCTGCAATTCTAACACCAATGCAGTAAATTCTGCATAGAACACACTGTCGGCCACTAAAATGGTAAGTGTTGAAGTCGGGGAGACAGTATTGCAGGCTAATAGGCCTTCAAATTTAAGAGAATGCTTAGAGACTGTGCATAGAACAGTATAGTTAATTTTATAAATCATGGCCACCCCACCACCAGGATGCGCTGCCATGCGGTCCACATGCGCCAGTACAGAATTGGAGGGGAGGACCTGCACAATCGACGGGCCCAATGCCTCACCAAACCACGTCTCAGTCAAAAACATAAAGTCAGGTGAATAATAAGAAACTAGATCATGACATTCCAAAGAATGCACCACTAACGAGCGAGTAATGAGTAGCCCACACTGCAAACCAACAGCCTAATATCTAATAAAGTAGATATTTGTATACAACCTTGATTGGACAGTTCCTTTTGTCATTGGGTAATAATTGTATAATCGCTGTGTTGCAACTAACCAACGATCCATGACCTTGCGGAGATAAGCCTGCCGTTCCATTCACATTACCAAAATTGGACAAGGAGGTCTTATAATTCACTTGTATTCCAATCTGTTTGGATCCCTTATGGTGTACTAGAGGTGTGGGGTTGATTGATGGTTTAGAAACAGATCTTCATCCCTGGACCACTGGTGCCCATGGAAGTTGATTCATCACACCTGGTCCTCAGCAAGAGTCCCCCCAATGTATGCAGGGAGGGGGTAGGAAGCAGTACTTCCCTCTGCCTTCGACTGCTCCTTCATCACCACAGTGGTGGACGTCTTCGGAAAGATCAACTCTCTCAAAAGTGGTCCAATTGAATTATTTGTCAGGTGATTGTCCAGGAGTGAATCAGAGAAGGAGTGTGAGACCCCTTCTTTAAAAGACAAAGGTCCACGGGTGATTGCACCACAGCAAGCCGGTTGTTAGCAGTCCAATTCCTGTGCTTTACACAAGTGGTTTTTGCTTTCTGACATCATACCCAAAATGATTTGTGCTAAAGGAAGTGGAGGAGACAGGAAGAAGTGCTACAGAAAGAAACAAGATGGTGGAATCCTCCGCCAGATGTGCTGAGTTCCCTGTCTACTCTAAATCTGCCCCGACCCTTGTCAATAGTATTACAGGCCCTTCTGGTATGCAGCTCCCTGGTGTGATGCTAGTCTTTTAGGGATGGGTGTGCCCTTTGATTCCTGTTTCCCAAAACATCTCATACTGGGAGGCAGTCATGCTGGAGAGAGGTGTTACCTGATTTAACAAAGGATCCAAGGAGAGGCATAGCCATTCAGTTGCCTGCTCTGTCATTTGGCAAGGCCAGGCTGTCTGACCAGAATACACATATCCCTTCCTCATCTTAGCTGGGCTCACAGTGCTGACAAAGGTATGATATCAAATGTGATGTGAGAGATGCTAGCCACCATACCCTTACCCAGGTATGGCTAATATTTAAAGTTTATAACTGTAACCAGAAACCCACACAAATAGGGCAAACCCCTCTTACAGTGGAGGCAGTGGTAGTGCGTACTAGAAAGACAATAGAGCCTTCCACCAGAAACCATTGATTAGTTTGAATCATACATTGTAATTTTAAGGGGGGGCTCATAAATATAGTCACCCGCTTGTAATATGTGTAGCATGAATAGACACTGATAATTAAATTGCAGCATTGTTTATTCATAAATATTGAAGAATATTTGAACAGGTATGCGCAAAGAATTCATCATGCAGGCGATCAACATAATAGTCTTAATTACAGCAAAGTAATTTACTTCAGCAAAACAACAGTGTATGGACGGGGAGATCACCAAATGGATGTTCAATGATGAATGGTTGAGAATCCTGTTTGTCGCCAAGCTTATTTCAACCTCTTCTCCCGAGATTGAGGATCAGTGCATGATTTTCCAGACTGGAGGGCATGGAACTTCACCTTACATCGTAGCAGCGTAGGTTGCTCTGTGCTGCCTTGTCCATGGTAGCCTGGATGAGCTTGTGTAAAGGCTGTAGGGGGTATCTGTACTGCTGCTCTCTATTTTGCAGAGTCGAAGCACAGAGCACCCCAGCCAAGATTCTCTATATAGTATTGTGGACGAGCAATCGAGGCTTAAGCTCTTAGGAGGTGATGCAGGCTGGTTCTTAAGTACAGTGTAGTCCCCAAGCACCCACAAAGGAATGTCCACACACTAGGTTAGTGAAAACACAGCTCTTTATATAAATAAGGTTCAAGTTATATACACACACAATAACACTTTGTGCTCAGGCAATTCTATATTAATAAATATATACAATATCTCTGTGGTACCACTATTCACTCTTGACTCCTTTAAAATGTACAAACTGGCGACAGCTGCGATAACATACAAGTCTAATAGTAATGCGAACCAACACCAGACAAAGGAGAGAAACAAGCGGTTAAACAATTAGCAGAATACTTTGTCATGTTTACCAAAGACAAAGCTCTGTGTGAGGATCCCCCCCACCTGGGAAACCTGTAAATAAACTATACTGACAAGCCCAGTCCATACATTGTTTAGCAGAGTCTTGTTCGCTTCTAGAAATGTTCTACTGCCCCAACTTACCTGGTTCAGCAGAGTTCTTCGATGAGTAGTCGACAGATCCTTCTTGAGTAAACTCCCTTTAAGGCAGGAACCACGGTTCGTCGGGATTTTGTGAAGAAAAGGTAAACACTGTCGTGGAGGCAGCAACTTCCAGCAATGGTTACTAGGTGTTGTGGCATGTGTGACTTAGTTCAAATAGAATATTCTACTTACACATTTCAAATGTTGCCTCAAATAGAGAAATGTGGCAAGGCTTCAGCAGTGAAAGAATCCCTAGCACAGAACAAAACAGCATGTCTTGGGAGGATCTAAGCCCTCCGAAATGGATTGGATTGAAGGCAGAAAGCAGCACTACGCCTTGATGCCCGGGGTTTCAATGGGAAAGGTGTGATAACCAGTGGCGTCGCTAGGGCGGGTGGCTGGGGGGGCTGGGCCCCCCTGTGAAGGCCTTTGCCCCCCCTTTTTCCCCCCTACCTAAGACGACCAGTGACCATGTTCTCCCCCTACTTTTGTCTGTGCCCCCTACTTTTGTCTTTGGCCCCCTCTGTGCCCCTCCTATATGTGATTCCTAGTGAGGCCACTGGTGCTAACTTAAGAGCCTGTTCAATTTCTCACCTTGGAGAGCAGAGTATTTGCTTTTAAACAATCAATAACATGGCAGCAGCAATATAGTGGCAGAGCACAAATGCTTGCCCAAGAGATATCAAGTGAGAGCTATCGGTGTAAAAAGTTACATTTAGATTTTCGTACCCTTAACATTGGCATTCCCAAATTCGTTGACTTTGCCTTTTTTAGAAGTAGTCAGCTCAGACCCTTTAAAGCGTTTTACCTGAACGTGCCTGGTCTCGGTACTCAGCCCCTTCATTTGACATTGGTGCTGGTGATCGGTGCTTGCTTCCAGGTATGCTAGTTATGTAAATGTTAATGGGTCTTGTACCGCGCACTGTTTCCACTTGCGTTGTCCCTTGGCGCTCTGGCGGATCTGCAATGGAAGGGGGATTGTATGTGCAATGCAAGGAGAAAAACGTAGCGCCTCAGAGTCATAGCGCCAAGAAAGGATGGCAACCACCCAGTCTTCTCAAAATGATTTTTTATTTTAAGGTGGTAGGGTGCATAAAGGATCTGCAACCAAGTGGAAATATTCCACTCCCCATCCCCTAACTGGATTTGCACATGTCTTGAAAGCATATTGGACATGTAAAAACGTACTACATGTTCTGGAGGATAGTGGAATTCTAAGTGGCATTCTAAAACATAATCATCATGTAAATTATTGTGATATTAGTGAATGGGAAATTTCATCTCAGCTGCACCGAGAAAGCAATGGTTCGTGATCACTGGCAGCTTAAAAAAGGGCCACTTAGTGGGAAAACAATAACTGTGTTCATCATGCCCTGGTTAAGGTGGCATATCGTGCATAAGGGCAGGAGTCTTCAGGGGGAGAGTGTCTTGCTCGCTATTCCCTCAGCTCCTGCATTGCCCAGACCCTCTGCTCCCAAAGACTAGTTCCACAAGAGAGAAAAGCACCCAGGCGACAGAGGTCTCCAGGTCTCCTCAGGGGAGTATCCAGCATGACTCTGTACCCTCTCACTGCAACATTCCGACAATAGTGGGACATGGAGCTTTGTGCTCCTGCTCTGCATCTGGCTCTGCACCCTATTGGGCCCGCAGTGCAGTCAACCGCATGGAGTGGGACATTGTGCATGGAGGGTGCAGATCAGGAGTATACAGCCACAGTGCTGTTCATGTTCTGCTCCAGACCACTGTTCTACAGGCAGCCAGGCAAAGTAGGAGCACACGGCAACACTGCTGTCCCAGATGCCCATAAAAAAAGCATGCCACAGTAAGAAAGGGCTAGCCAGTCTGGCTGCCCCAAATGCCAGTGTAGCCATGTAATAACAAATACCACACATGAAAACCTTCTAATTTGCATACAGATTGCACCAACAGAAGTGACTTCACAGAAAATGACATTGCAAAGAGCATCATCAGTGTTTGATACGTGGAGGCATCATGAAAGTGACTTTAGAACACGTTGCAATAAGTAAACAAAGTGGTACATAACTTTGTGGTGCAAAATACCTGAGTTGCACTATTATTATATATGGGTCAACTCTATAGTCATAAGGCTTTTTTAATAGTAGCATGATATATTAACATAAGCTATGAAGTGAGTCAGTTACAGAGCTGCAGATAAGACACAGTGGGCTTCATTATAACTGTGGCGGTAAGGCAACAACGGTGCCAGTAGTGCTACCGGCGCCGTTGTTGCCATGCCGCCACATTACGAGTTCAGTTCGCGGGGGCCGCTCTGCACGCCTGGTCAGACCAAGCGTGCAGAGCGGCACCCACGAGCAGAACAGGATAGTAGCAAGGGTACCGCTGCTACCATCCTCCCCATTCCCATTGAGCCCTATAGGCTCTCAATGGGAATGGGGATGTACCGGCACCGGGTCCCGCGCAAGGTAAATTACTGGGCCCCCAAAGGTTGGAATGGCCCGGTTATTCCCCTTTCGCAGGACCCGGTGCCGTACCCAAGTTTGGAGGTATTATTAAGGGCATGGCTACCTCCAAACTCGTAATGAGGCCCAGTGTGATTAAATGATTTGCAAAGTATCACACACTTTGGTTAAATGGTGAAACCGGGATGTGGACAATTTAAGATTTAAGCAACTGAATACGCCTTCACACATTTAGTTGATATAAATATTTGTTAAGGTTTTGCCTACCTTGGAAGCAAACCACATTGCACAATAAACTAACTTCACACTTTAAACATTGTCATAGAAATATGTTGAGCAATACGAATATGGCTTTAGTTTTATTCTCCCCATCCTATGTGCAAAGTTACAATAGCATCATGCAGATTAATGTGAGCCAACAAATCCCCCTTGGGTTTTAAAGCCATGGTCATTATGTCATAAAGCATGCAGCATTATGCACCCGTCTCACTTCTGATCACACCCAACCCCCTCCACATTTCTTAAGGGACAAAAGTCACTGATAATAGTTCCCCCACCCTCCCATCTGTGCCGAAGGGCTCTGTTGATATGATATGATATGATATGATGTGACATTTATAACGTGCCTGCACACATGTGTTTCTAGGCGCGACAAGACAAGGAGGGGTAAACAAAGGGAGAACACAATAACAATCATACTAGGTCTTGTGTCATTCAGATCACGCAAGTGCGGGGAAGAGGGAATGGGAGAAGGGTCAGGGGGAAGGAGGAAATGCACTTAACTCACAAGTGCAGCCAGCGGGTGGCTCATAAGTGCAGAGAGAAGATACTGTAGGGTTGCAAATACAGACCCTTAAGTGCTGTGGAGCCCAGAGGCAGTGCAAGGGCAACTGGACATGCAGAAGCCTGGGCCCGAGTTCAGAGGGTGACTAGGTGACCAGTGCGCAGATCAGTCAGGTGCATCAGCAGGGGAGAGGACGAGCGAAAGCCGAAGCGAAAAGGAAGGTCTTGAGTTGCATCTGGAACCGGAGTTGGTTCTGCTCAAGTTTGAGAGAGTCAGGGAGGTTGTTCCAGAAGAAGTCCTCAGCAGAGGAGATAGATCTGCCCCCAACTCTCTGCCTGGAGAAGCGTCTGACCCTCAGACAGTTGGAGGTGGATGAGCAGAGAGCTCGAGAAGGAAGAAGTTTTGGAGCAGAAAGTTGCAGGTAGAGCGGTCCCATGCCCCAGAAAGCCTTGTGGATGATGCAGAGGGCCTTGAACTTGATTCTTGCAGCCAGGGGGAGCCAGTGAAGAGATTTCAGAGCTGAAGAGATACGATCCCTGGGCTTGAGGCCATAGACAAGTCTTGCAGTCCTGTTCTGGATAAGTTGTAAAGGTTGAAGAGTAGAGCCAGGAAGATTTATTAAGAGGCTCTTGCAATAGTCCAGCCTAGAGAGGACCAGAGCTCTGCAGACATTGAGCTTCTGGGAGAAAGTGAGAAAAATGGAATACCACTGAGGAGGTGTAGCTGATAGTTTGACTTCTTAGAGACGTGAGAGATGTGAGGAGAGAAGTAGAGGGTGGAGTCAAAGATGACACCCAGGTTCTTAGCCTCACTGGAAGGATCAGGAAGAGGGCCCAGAGTAGGCAGCCAGAGAGAAAGAGAGGAAAGGAGGGAGCGGGTGTCCCAATGAGGAGGGTCTGAGTCTTACTGGCATTCAGGCAGAGATCATTGGTGGCAAACAATTCCTAAATTGCGGCCAGACAGTCTGGTAAAGCAGTCACAGAGCAGCGTGTCAGTTCCCTAGGAGAGCTGCTGTGCTGTCTGGAGCTCGAACAGGAATGGTATCCTGCGACCAGGACAATGAGGGTGCTGAGCAGGAACACTGTGTTACTGCTCAGAAATGCTCATTGTCCCGTCTGACTCTTAAAGAGACATTGGGGGCAAGATGTGCCACTGGGTCTCCTGCAGTTGTGACTGAGGGTGTCCCTTAACCAGTCTCCCTGGAGCCAGTGTCTAACTCACTATTGCCTCGGACCTCAATGAGAGTGTCTTAGGCAGACAGTGACTTGCAGAGGGAAACCATTGGCATCAGGAACTAGGTACTTCCGACCTCCACCCATCAACACCAAAGGTTTTGCATGTACCTTTCCCACTGTTCCACTAACGAACCCCACCCACCTTTTATTCTTACAGAGTCAAGCCTAGCAAGACCACCAGTAGCAGCACAGATGGGTGCTATACAACACCACTTACATTCCATTAAATTCACAGCCTACTAGGACCAGGCCCAGGCCTAGGGCAGCAGATTGGCAAATGAGCAGCATTTTATTGCAGTTTATTTTAAAATTTACTGGTTGTAATTGTTTTAATATAAAGCCTACTTTGTATTTCTGAGTCTGGCTGATCTGCAACATCGCAATGCTGCAAATAATTTTGAGCTGTTAGAAGTCATTCTTGTCTACAAGCTGAATTCTTTGATGACCAAACTTATATATATGATTGATAGTTACAAAAGCTTTATTGTTAGGGTGACTTTTTTTTAAAGAAGAAAAAAAAAAGCTAATGCATACCAAACGCAGCATGCTTTAGGTATTTAGTTTTTCAATCACACAACCCTAAAATATATCAGATACAAAGCTTGTTGGTCATTCCTATCTTCCCAAAAAGCTCTTTAATATGCAAAACAGCCAAAACCTCATTGGTTTTATTCGTGCCACTTCTCATTATCTTTGGAGTTCTTTATAATGAATAAACACATTCACTGTGTTAAGCAATCACTTTTATATTCAAATACACGCCATGAATTTTTTAAACCAAAACGTAAAGGTTAAAAATGATGCATCATTTTATAATATTAAACGCATGCCTATGCTTAAGTCAAGCACAGAGTTCCCACAGGTGCCACTAAAAAGATGTTCAGAAGCAAGCACTCATTTCTGTGAGGGTCTAGGAGTAAGAGACAGACACAAAAGTGGCATTTTTATTGACCTTTACTAACAACCAAAATGGGGGTTGGAGGAAATCCTATCTAACCCTACTGCTGAGAGGGGTTTCCCTGCCTCAACAAACTAGCTAATGAAACTCTTTGAGTCAGAATGTCCAAAGTACAGTTTGCTGTACTGTGTCCAAATCCTAACCTGTCCCTCACATGCTAAACTCAATAGAACCTGAAAAGGGAAATGACTGCCGACCTTCAGCCCGACTTTGCAGTTCCAAACCAAAGTTCCAAAAGGGTGCAGAATACAAGTTCCACAAAGCTCAAGGGGTTATCTCCCTTTCCCTTGAATGTTTCCAGCTTTATCCAACTCTGTACTTGTGTGTTTAATAGATGAAAAAGAGTCTTTATCTTTCCTTGCTATAACTGACTTTCAGGTCCTGCAATAAGGAAGAATGGCCTGGTCATCTTGGCCAAGTCGGTTTGAGGGTCCCAGACCCTAGTCTCAGTACCACTGTCCTTGGTGCTCTGTCCTGCCAAGTAGGGTACTCCACATTACTGGTTTCACACTTCTGTCTCCCAATATTTGCGTTCGCCCAAAGCCTTGATTTGCTCTCCTGCCAAGGTCTTTGAGTGTCCCTTGAACATATAGCTTCTGTATTCCTCATGTTTCTAACTTGGGGTATTCTTCCCCAGCCTGGGGCCCAGACTGCCTTCACATGATGGTTCACAATGTTCTCTCTGTTTAATCTCCTTCTTCCACAGCCTTGGTTTACTCTCCTGCCAAGGTCTGTGTGGGTCACTGAGGTTTGCCCAGTTCGGATTCCCCTTAATTTCTAGTCGAGGTATGCTTTCCTTATGTGGGTTCCAGACCCCCTTCACTTGCTTATATACCATGTTTTCTTGGCTTATTCTTCCCTTGGTCCAGAGCCTTGGTTTACTCTCCTGCCAAAGGCTATGTGTGTTACTTATGTTTGTACAGTTCATGTTCCCCTTAGTTACTGGTAGGGGTATGCCTTTGTTGTGTGGGTCCTAGACCCCTTTCACTAGGTTACTCTGTCTTAGTGGATGTTGTGTTTCTGCTTCACTTCGGACCCTTCTCACTCTCTGGGGCTCCCAAGCCCTGTGACCAGCCAACCCTGTACCTGTAGGGTTTGGGACGTCACCTTCCGGCTGTTTGCAGGTCTTCTAGGAGCTTTGGTGGCTTTTGTGGCCCCTTGGTACTTCCCTCGGTCTTCCGGGTCCCTTCCCTGCAGTTCTCTGGCAGTTTTGTTGCACAACAGCCTCCTCAGTGAGTGTCCTGCTTCCCCTTTGGTCTGCCTCTTGCATCGCGTACTTTCTGTGTGTGCTTCTGCGAGCATGCTGCCTTCCAGTACACATCGGCCGTTCTGCACTCTGGGCAACACTGAACTTTCAGTCGGTGCTGGACTGATGTTCAAGATGCCATTGTTCTCTTTGCTCTCCTACTTCAACTGGCAGCAGACCAATAGGAGCGTCTGGGAGACTAGAAAGCATGCACTCGTTCTGGTAAGTGAGCATCATTCCTTGTGGCCTCTTCCTCTGCCCAGTGGTTCTCATTGGGGATATGCTACTATAGCACATGGAAGTAATACGTAAAGGGAAATAGGAAGTATCTTGAGGGAAGGTGGGAGGGCCAAGGGGATACTGTGTTCTCCTGAAGTGGCCACTGCTCTCAATGGGGTCCTCCCTCCCCATGAGATCCTCCCATTGGGTATCACCCCCAGGGGGACAATCGGGTAGCAGCCACACCCCCCTGGTACCATGAGAAAAGGGCTTCCCCATCTTAAGCAGTGACGATACCTCAGGATTCATCACATTTGCCTCCCTGGCCCCACATTTCAGAGGTCACTGACCGCCCAACAGGTGCAAGCATGAAATAGATCATAGAGCTATTAAAATGGAGAAGAGTAAATCTGAATGCGCAAGTGTGTCAAAGAACCTATGAAAGAATACCCAAAGCCACAGAAGGGTTAGAAGAAAAACTGTGTGACAAAGGTACACGCTGTCTCACAGCTGTAAAGGTGTCCCGTAAAGATATCCATTCAGCCATCTTCACAGAAGCTGCTCATTGCCTGCTGGATGTTTCATGTGTCTTTGATGACATTCTGCTGCACGCTCAGTGTTACCAGGAGAACCAACTGCAGAGTATGTCACCCAATGCATAACTGTGATGTTTATAAGTAATCTTTACATTCATTATATTTTAAATACAAGATAGGACTTTTACTGTGAAACAGTACTTCAAACGAAAGCAGGACATCTATATCTATACCCACACATCTCAAAATGTTCCTATGTATTGTGCAGCCCAACTCTACAGAGTTAACAAACATTTTAAATTACAATAAACACAAGTTGGCAAGACCCATAGCCTAAATGACACTCACAAAGGTAATATTGTGCTGGAACGACTGATCCATTGTTCACTCTTTCCTCTTGGAGTGTTGGGTATTTTGAACAATTGCACAAACAGCAGTTATGTAAAAAGTGTGTACCACTTGATTTGTTATAAACATTGCCTGCATTGTGCAGCTACGAGGAATGCTGTTGCTTCCCACGCATTAATGTTCAGGCCCGCCCTTATCCATTACTCCACCGTGAGAATGCACAGCCAAAGATTGCAAGAACCTTCTCCAACCGTCTTTACTCTACGGAGGTGTTTATGCGCTGGCAGAGATTACACATTTGACTTGTGATCTTGCCATACTTTAATGCCATTCCTGCCCAAGGGATTGGAGGTACATTGGCTGCAGCAGGTAACTTGCCTTATTTCCATTTTTGCCCCTGTTAACACAGAGCTGTAACCATGAGAAGGGGTTTGAGTTCTTTATATTCAACATTCTTATAAGATGTGCCTGTACCACTTTCATATATTTCATATGTAAACTTTACCATTTGACAAGACCGGATGTAGAAATGTAGTTATGTTGCATTCATTTTACAGACCAGTCTAGGTGCTTCTCATGGAGTGAAAAAAGGCAATTTGGGAGAGAAACCAGATATTAGCATTGAAACCAGAATTCCTCATTCCAACTTTCTCTCACTGGTGCCCAGTTGGCAGACAGCTGTTCTTCTTATGACTTCCTCTAAAATATTGTTTTCGGACCTAACCGAAAAATTACCTGTAACAATTACCTCTAGTGCACTCACTGTAGAACACACTGCCTTCTCCAAATCCTGGGCAGCATAGATCTGAAAACACTCTTTGAACTAAAATAACATAGAAGATGACAGGCTTGAATTAATAGAGAGGAAGCAATACGTTTCTAATCCCTGCAAACGTCCTTTTTATGTTATGGAGCCAAAATGGAGGGCAAAATGGGGATGAAGGGGCGTAGTTGGAACAACAGAGTCAGAGTTTGTAGTGGGGCGGAATCCGGTGAAGGTGCAGAGTCTGACAGAGTTGGAGTAAAGTTGGGTGGGGGTGCATGCACCTATTTGGGCCTAGGGCAACAGAAAGCCCAAAGAAACCACTGATTAAATCACTTTTGGAAAACCTCCAGTTCTAGCGGGATCCCAAGGATGCTGGAGTGGTGGGTGAAGGCACGTGTCAGTTGACTAGAGAGCCTGCGATAACAGCATCCTGGGTGTTGGGCAGCGGTTTCTTTGGAGTGCCAGCTTGTACTTGGACAGATAGAGTAATAAAGACTGTACAACTAACACCATAACGAGTGAGTGTCTTGACTCCTGTCTCCATCTCTGAAGAAGTTACCCAGGTACAGCCAAGGGAGAAGGCAACAGATGAGCCCTGCTCTCTTAGAAGCTACTCAGTCACTCGGTCTCAGATGCGTGTGCTGTGTTGCCCTCCCCCTGCGACCCAGCCTCTCATGGGTTCGGGCCCAGTCTCTGGGCCTTAGAGACAGAGGCAGCTTTCCCCTGCATGTCTCAATGCACCAAAAAACGATTGCATTTGTTCAGTTCTTTCCACATTTTGTAAATCTTAAAATGCATAAGTTGCATATTTTTCGGTCCATGTTACCATTTTTTTGAGGCTGATGCATTGCTTGTACGCAATCAGGAGAGGATGAGACAATTCACTTCCATTAAGCCGCGCGCTCCTACACCAATCTCATACTGAAGTGAGGCCAAACGCGTGCAGGTTTGAAGATGGGTATGGAATCCAGCAGATTCCACTTTCACCCTGGACATTACACATCAACTGCCATGACACTGAATCCTGGACAGTACACAGTAGCTGCCAGTGCGTATCCCAAGCCCCTCCAATCCAGTAGGTGCAGAACTGTGCGAAAGGACCAAAAAAACGTCCGACTTTACCAAAAGTCCGAAAATGCATACCACCAAAGGTTCGAACACCAAAGGTTCGAACACCAAAAGTTCGAACCTTTGGTGGAATGCATTTTTGGTAAGTAAAAAGAAAAATGACTGCGGGGGCTGCGGGTGTGTTCGCCGCAACACCCCGCTCACCATACAGTATGGTGAGTATGGTGAGTACTATACTACACCATACAGTATAGTGAGCGAGGGTTGCGGGGGAAACCCCTGCAGCTACCAGTATAAAAAAGAAAAGGATCCTGAGGCGTCGGTTCCGGATCACGGAAGTGAAAGGGTACTGACGCTGCAGGGACGCAGCGTGAAGAAAAGGTAAGTAGGGTTTGGTTATGTTGGAGGTGTGGGTGGGGGTGTGTTGAGGGTGTGGGTGAGGAGTGTGTCGTGGGTGTGTTGTAGGTGTGGGTGGGAGTGTGGGTATGTAGTGGTTTTCAGTGTATGTTCGCATGGGACCTTTTGAGGTGCGTACATTTTTCATGCAAACATTTCCGTCACAGATATTTCCGTGACAGAAAAATCATGCAGGTCCGCACATGCACCCAGCCTAGTATTTGACAACACGATTTGCCCTTGCACCCACAGGAGAAACATTCCCCCTGCACCCACAGGGGAAACATTGCCCCTGCACCCACAGGAGAAACATTGCACCTGCACCCGCAGGAGAAACATTGCTCTGCAACCAGAGGGGAACATTGCCCCTGCACCCACAGGGGAAACACTGCCCCTGCACCTACAGGGGAAACACTGCCCCTGCACCCACAGGGAAAACATTGCCCCTGCACCCACAGGAGAAACATTGTCCCTGAAACCACAGGGGAAATATTTCCCTGCAACCAGAGGGGAAACCTTGCCCTGCACTCACAGGGGAAACACAGCCCCTGCACCAACAGGGGAAACATTGTCCCTGCACTCACAGGAAAAACATTGTCCCTGCAGCCACATGGGAAACATTGCCCCTGCACCCACAGGGGAAACATTGCCCCTGCACCCACAGGGGCCCCTGCACCCACAGGGGAAACATTGCCCATGCACCCACAGGAGAAACATTGTCCCTGCACCCACAGGAGAAACATTGCCCTGCACCCACATGGGAAACATTGCCCCTGCACCCACAGGGGAAACATTGCTGCTCTCACCCACATAATCCTGTGTGCACCGTGACCATTCCCAGTCAATAAATATGATGGGCTGCTTCACACCTAACGTGGGCCCTCCAGCTGTGAATTATGATCCCCTTACTGACTGGTTCTGGTCGAAGGCACGTGAGTAGGGAACAGCCCTGAACTGGTTCTGCTATTTCCTGGAGAGATGGGGGGCAGAGGGGGGATGCCGAACTGGGACCCTAGTGCTCTGCTCCGTTAGTTGTGAACTGTGGGGTGCCTCGACGCTCCCTACTCTCACCACTGTTGTGCAACATGTGCGTGCTCCCAGTCCTAAAACTTCTCAACAGTCTTGAACTCCAGTGCCAGTCCTATGTGGGCGATTTCCAGATTTGCCTCGGCTCAAGGTTTTTCTAAACTTGCCTCTGGTTGTCAGCTGCTCGATGGGTGTCAGCGGCCCCAAGCTCAACACCTCCATCTCTCTGGTGCTTCGACTTACTGCATGATCCCACCTCCCATGCTCACTTGTTTCTCCTTCACCACCCAATCCTGGGGTTTATTTTCAATGCTGTTTTCCAAATAAACAATAACTTTTTTATTTGCGTTTTCTGGATTTCACAACTGGTTAAAATTGTAGAGTGTTGAACCTTGACTATGGCTAGTCAGAGATGGCTAGTAGTCAAAGGTAACTCCTATTTGTTTTTAAGGGGGATTTTTTGGAGGGCTGCTTTTTTTATATATCCATAAGCTCCATTCCCCTCTCCGTAAAAGTCAGAGATCCCTTCTAGTGTTGGGATCAAATCGAAAAAAGGATCTGATGTAGGGATCTTCCTGATCCGTTTTAGTCTACTCAGATCACATGGAAAGCCGACCGGTTTCAGTGGTATAGCGATAAGTGTCACCACTTTCTTCAGGGCTGGAGACTCGCACTATTTGTGTGCGGTCAGATTTCTTCTGATTGTAAATTGCTGAAACTGGAGTTTTCAGAAACAGGAGGACGCCCCAATATAGCCGTTGCAACTCCCATCTATCAGGGTTATGGAGTCGAGCTGGAATTTTCCTTTCCCGAAACCAAACATATATCTTGTGTACCTCCCAGGAGCTGGTTACACCGCAGTAAGCATTACACGGTCAGCATACGAACGGTTCGTAACTCCAGTTTCAGCAACCTGACATAAAGTGAGCAGCAGTAGTAAAGGCGAGAAAGGACCAATGAGTTCACATTTTTAGAATTAAAGCCCAGAAAACAGGAAGACATACAGGAAAAGATGGCAGACAAACAGGAGGAAAGGTATGATCAATAGAATCGGTGAAGGTGGGAAACAAAAGGAGAAACTGGGTGCCGTCGGCATGGAGATGTGCCTGAAACCTAAAATGTGTGATCTGAGCAGGAAGAGAAGAAGTGCAAAGAGGAAATAAAACAGGACCAAGAACAGACCCCCATGGGACACCAGGGGAAAGAGGAAAAGAAGAAGAGGAGGAGTCCTTCACAGAGCCAGAAAAGGAACAATTGGAAAGGTAGAAGGAGAACCAGTGCCTGCGAGACAGAGGGAGGAAAAATCAAAGTGGAGTGGTCTACAGTGTCAAAAGCTGCGCTGAGATCAAGGAAAACCAATAGAGAAGAGAGTTTAAAATGGCATGCGTGACAGATGATAATCAGATACGTACAAGAGCGTGGTTTCCATAGAAGCCAGGCCTGAAGCTGGATTGTTGAGGAGGAAGCAAATTGTGTAGGTTAAGATAAGAAAAAAGTTGTAAGTGAAACAGGCATTCCAAGAGTTCAGATATGTACGGAAGAAGAGAGATTGGGTGGAGATTAGAGGGACCAGAGGAGTCAAGAGAAGGTTTCTTTAGAAGGGTAGGAGAGCAGCTGATCTAAATGCTAAAGGGAAGGAACCTGAAAACAATGAGAGATTGAACATAGTAGTAAGAAAAAGAGCAAGAGCAGGATAAATGAACTTAACCTGGGAAGCAGGAAGAACATCTGAAAGAGCAGCCGTGGGATGAGTCCGCGAGATCATGGATATTATAACATCACCTTCTGAAATGGCTGGAGAGAGGGAGAAGGATAAAGTAACCTAGAGGGGGAAGCACAAAGAAAAGAGTCATAGGAGCCAGAGGAGCAAATGCTGGTAGATGAAACTGCAGTACTTGCACGGGATCGAATGGTTTCAATCTTAGTGAGGAAGAAGTCAGCAAAGTCTGCAGGAGAAAGATTGGAGGGCGTTGAAGCATCAGTAGAGGGAGGGTTAAGAAGCCTATTCAGAATGTTGAAAATCAGTTTAGGTGAGGTGGCTTGAGAGGAAATCAGTGCTTGAATTACATATGTCACTTGGGCCCCCTACACGTGCAATTGGCAAAGGCTTGATTGTGGCACACAATATTAAAACATAGTTTTAAAGTCTTTGGCACATAAGGGGAATAGAGGAACAGGGATTTAGAGCAATTTGTCCAGGATCACACAATCCAGTCAACTAGGTTACATGAAATTAGAGCTTGCGTCTCCTGGGTTCAAAGAGAACAGTTTCGCTTTTAGACCACATCACTTCCCTGAAACTTAAATTAAGCTGCAAGCGTGGGGACCTTATGAGATTTCCTTTGCACCCACGTAGCAAATTCCTTGTCCTTGGGGGTTTGTAAGGTTTCACAACCCGTCCATTACACTTCCCTCTAGTTGCTGTTAGTCTACGAGAAGAATGGAGATGGCTGTCGGGGGTATAGCAAGAAGCACAAAGATAATCAGTGACAAAGCCATGTCAGGCTTTGCACATTTTTGCACATTTTTTGTAAAGCTCGCAAAGGCTCACAATCGCCTTTTACCTTTGAAAAGGCATAGATATTGGTTTTTTACAATATTTGGTCATGCATGCAGAAAGTGGAACATTTATTTCCCCCATCGTACAGTTTCACATAAATGGAAAAAAAGGCGGGTGGGAGGGGGGTTACCTGGTATACAAGAACATTTCTAATGCCTGCATTATACCTTTTGAATTGTTCTCGTGCGTGTAGCAAT
The DNA here is from genome assembly GCF_040938575.1 of Ambystoma mexicanum. Lineage (NCBI taxonomy): Eukaryota > Metazoa > Chordata > Amphibia > Caudata > Ambystomatidae > Ambystoma > Ambystoma mexicanum. Next base: position 1,030,523,216 of record NC_090923.1, read on the forward strand.
GCAGATTAAAGAAACATGTACCGTGTTGCTGCTGCTTCCCCGTCAGACAGAGCACATGGTATGGGGTTATTATTGCGGGGGGGGAGGTGGGGAGGCAGTATGACATACAGCACGAGCTGCTTTGTCGGCATAACGAGTTAGACGAATATTGCCAAAGCAAATACATCGGATCCTCAAATGTTACTTTCTCTCTAGCTGTGCTTTCCCAGACGTCCACCATTGCGTCATGCACACAGTGTCTTCTTTGGTGACTTGCATAGACATCTTGATTTCCAGATGCTTGCCCGAGAATGAAGCAGCGCTGCTCTTGCCCCGTTTTACTTGCCCCAATGTCATTATTCTGACAGAACGTGGGGCAATAAAGCCACCTGGACGTCTTTGCGTGCCAGCCAGTACAGGAGAACGTGTCTGCAATGCTCCTCTTCTCGTAGGTCAATCTGTTGACGGATGCTTTCTTGAATGTCATGTTTGAGCTGTGTCGCCCAGTGTCTGTGTCCAGTTTGCGGTCACTCAGTCTGTATTTGTTGAGGGTCTGCCTGTGCTTGAGATTTCTTTTTGCCAACCTTAAGTACACTGAACGAGTTTTGCCCCAGTGATCTGCAGCAGTCTGGCTTGTTGTGCTGTCCTAGTTCTGCTTTCCAGTACATTGTGTATTGCTTCTTTAGGCCCGGTTGTAATTCCCTCGCCATTTCCTTCTGTCTTTGGTCTCCTCTGCTGGGAATCTAGGTGGCGCTGCTGCAGTAAGTCTGTAGTTACGACGTATAGTTTGGGATACTGCACTCGACATGGCACCGGAATGCATAACATGCTATGGGAGGTCGTGAAGCAGGAGGTATTACCCTAGCTCTGTACCCTTGGTTTGGGCAGTTTCTATGCACACAGAGCACCTGTTTGCTGAAGTAGATGTGTATGATTTCTGTGGGAGATATGTCCCATGCCGGATATTAATTTTCTAGTGTTGAACTTGAACCCCAAAGCTCACTCCCCTAAAGTAGGAAAGATGAGAAGATGCTGTCAATGTTGTGCCCCTCAATTGGGCCTCATACGCACACCTAAGACATAATACACAGGAGCCATGGTCAACCATAACCTTCCCTTTATTCCTCCTCCCTAGTAACTGCCTTCCCTCTTCCCTTGCCCCTCACTTTCCTCCCGCTTCCCTCTCCCTCCTATAGTCTCGAGCTCGTTCCCTTAAAGGGGCTCTGCCCCATTCCCTCACAACACCCCCCCCCCACTTAACATGATACTTCCCGGGCTACATTTGCTCAATTAGCCGTTGGGGTCGCCTTATGGTTTGGTGAGCCCTGTTCAGTGGCTCGCGGGTCTCGCCCGCATTTTCTCGTTGCAGTGTTTTGTATGTTTTTTCGCTCTCTGTTTCCTCCATCTCGATTGATGCCTCTTTCATTGGTTGCCATTCCTCCAGTTATAACTCGTGGAAGTGGGAGGCCTTTGGCGTCATTTCGCTGTGGTCCTTTGTTGTGGTTGTCACTGTTTTTTTGCCCCTTGTTGCTAGGATGGAATCTGCGTGGTCCGTCCTGTCTTTGGCCTTCCTTGTCTCTCCTGTCTCTTGTTCGGGCCTATAGTCCAACTGGGTGACTTCGAATGATCTGTAGTGGATGTAGACCAAGGTGCGTTGTAGTGCCGTTTGATGGCTGAGGCGGCTCTGTCCTATGGCGGTACTCAGTATCATGTTGATGGTGGCAGGTATTCTGTGGTCTTCCTGGGTTGGGTCGCAGCGAAACTGTCCCTTTGGCTGTACCGGCTGTGTTGTTCTCCACTGGAGTACATGGGCTTGGGACTTACCCAGGGGGTGTGCTTATTTGTTGCTGACATTGATTGTGGCTTCTGCACCCCCCCCCCGTTTCGGCATCTCGTAAGACCCTGGGTGTCTGTGGGACTCGCAATCGTCTTGCAGAATGGGTGGAGGGTGTGCTCTGTATTCCTTCTCTGGTCCGTACCTCCTTGGGCGACTTAGCCCTGGGTTGGGTGGGTGCTCATACCTCTGTGGTCCGGTTGGGTCAATGTACATGTCCTTGGTGGTCCTCATGGTGTTTGTCCTTACCACAAGTGGTGTCAGGTATCTCTCTTGGGGTGGCGGTACGTGGATCCTTCCATGTGTCGGCCAGTTGTTGGACCCACTTAGTTGTTCAGGCCGTTTGGGCAGGTTTGGTGGTATTGCAGGTTGTCTTGCTGGGTTTGTAGGCAGTCTCACTCTGCACATCGCCTTGAAGTGGTTGTCTTGGCCACATCACCGGCATCTCTGTCCCATGGCCGGGCATGGTCATCTATGCGGGACCTCAAGTCCGCATTCATGGCATTGTGTGTTGCTCGGGGTTGGGTGTCATCTTCTCAGTCTTCATCTCCTCCATGGTCCTGTAGGCCTAGAGTATGTTGGCTGTCCTACCATGAGGGCAGCGATGGATTCATGATTGTTTTGGTATTCGATGGCGTCTGCCTGTACTTTCTTGACAGGTTTTGTATTTCTTGTAGAGGCAGGGCCTTACTGAGGAGGTGTTTCCTGAGCGTTGATGAGGTGCATCCTGCTATGATCCTCAGCCGTATTGCTTCCTCATCATTGAAGTTGGCAAAGTCACAGCACATAATGTTCTTCTGGAGGCAGATGACAAACTCTCCAATGGATTCATGTGGAAGCTGCACATGTTGATTGACGGTTTAGCGCTCCTTGCCCTTGTTGGGGATTGCTATCAGCCTGTCGTTGATTGCAGTGAGAAGGCGTTGGTACGTGGTCCTCGCTTGTGCCGAAATCGTCTTGATTATGCCTTTTATTTCTTTTCCTGCCAGGTTGGTGAAGATGTTCATTTTGTTGGGTAAGTCTTGTCCACCAATTGCTTCTAGCAAGTCCTCAAACTCCTCGACCCAGTATTCCCAACTTTGTCCCTGGTCGTGATGTGGGTTCAATGTAAATGGGTTGGGCCGTCGCATAAGGGTGACGCGTGATGCGGGTCTTATATTGGCCAGGGCAGGTGCTCCTGCGTCTGCAGCCACCAGCGCTTGATTGACTATGACGGTGGGATGTTGTGGCAGGGAACCTTGGGATGGCGTTGTCTGTCGTTGCATCTTGCTGGCCTTCTATGGTGTGGTCGTGGTCCAAACGTGGGTGGGTTGTGGTGGATGTTCACTTTGTGCATTAGGCTTGTGCACAGTGATGCTGTTCGTACTCTGCAGTGGTTCGTTGCTGCTCCAGCACGTTTCTGTCCGTGTGTAGTCCGGCCTGTCCTCTTCTATTCTGGGTGTTGGACACCCGTTTCTTGTCCTCTGCACGCACGTAGTATGGTGCCTGAGGCTTCACCATTTGGTGGTGGCGATTTGGCACTTTATATGTTGCCTCTTGTTTGCCTTTCCCTAGTCCGTGTGCTCCGACTGGCTTTGCTGATGGGCCAGAGCGTGGGCTGTTGGTGGTGCAGCTTGGACCCTACTGGAGGCTTGTGGTATGTGCTCACACGTCTTTGTGGTGGGCCTTTCTGTGCTGGTGGCCGTTATTTTTATAAGTGCTCTGTACTTTCTTTGTCTGCCGTTATTGCCATGTGTGTACGTGGTGCAGTGGATGCTGCTTGAGTAATTTGTGTCCAACAACTTCGTGCGTGGTGGTCTCCACTGTTGACAGTGTGGGGTGCTCTTCCTGCGGCAGTTAACGTGGGTGTTTGGTCTTGGGCCATGTGGCGTGCGGTCCCTGTCGGGGTGGTTTCTTGCCCCGTCGTGGTGCATAGGGTTGTGGCCGTCGGTTGCTGTTTAGGGATGCGTCTCACAACGCCGCTGGGTTGAAAGGCCTTTGGTACTCGTCTTCGAGTCAGGCTCTGTAGTGCTACTCTTTGGGCTTCCCTGTTTTTTTGTGGTTTTCCTAGTATTTTTTATTTTATTTTTCCCCACAGATGGGTGACCTGTGTGTGCAGTGCCTCGTAGCAGCTGCACTGGTGACTGGTGTATTTGTTGGTAGAATATTGTGCTGGTATACGTCCTGTGGGTGGGCTGTGCCCTGTCGTGGCTGCACAGGTGTCTGTTGTTGTCCCAGAACTCCCTTTCGTGCTGTAGTGCAGGGCTTGTATAGCGGTGCATGTGGCCTCCTTTTCTAATGGTGGGGGAGGGGCATGTGTCTCCTTACCAGTGTTGTGTGCAGCCTCCCCGTTCTCTCTGCACCATTGGGTAGTAGCACACACTGACTGTTCGTGGTGGCTTCTTTGCCGACACTGGGAGTTCAGTGTTGCGTCGCGGTGCTGGTGGGCTCTTCCTCTCTGTGTTTCTTTCTGCGTAGCGTACCTCTTACGCGGTGTACTTCCCGCCGCCTGGTTACTGGGCATACACCATCCGTTCCGCTGCTGCTGCTCTTCCTGGAGGCGCCGCTCAGCAAGTGAATTTGCCTGCTGGATCTCCGCCGTCTACCTGATGGGCACGTCTGTCTTCCCCTTGCTAGCGTTGCGCACCTCTTCCACGGCATTCATCCTTTCGCCGTCCGCTGGGCTACTAAGTCTTGGACTTCCAGATCACTGTTGGGCACACTCGTCCCGCTGTTCTATACTGCTGGGCACTCTCGTCCCACCGTAATAGGTTGCTGGGTGCACTTGTCCCTGCTCTAGGTCTGCTGGGCATTCGGGTCCCACTGTGTCACTGCTGGGCTCATCAGTCCCTCTATCCACACAGCGTGGTGCGAATACCTCATCGCCAGTTGTGCCCCTTAATTGGACCTCATACGCATACCTAAGACATAATACACAGGAGCCATGGTCATCCATAACCTTCCCTTTATTCCTGCTCCCTAGTAACTGCCTCCCCTCTTCCCTTGCCACTCACTTTCTTTCCGCTTCGCTCTCCCTCCTATAGTCTCGAGCTCTTTCCCTTAAAGGGGCTCTGTACTCATTCCCTCACAACAGTCAACAGATTCTATCACTTCTTGATGGCACTGAATTCCAGGAGGACTAGGTAAGTCTAGTTTGCAATGTGCTCAACGTCTCTGCCATTAAGTAATACTTCTAATGTGTTCCTGTTGGTCTTTGCCTTCTTCAGGAACACCATTGGTTTTGGTCTTTTTTTCCCATTCACCTCCAGAGCCCAAGCCTCGCAGTGTTATGTGAGGATGTTGAGATTGGCTGTGGGTCCTTCTTGGCTGGGTGCTGTATGGCCAGTTTATCTAGATATGGGAGGCGTTCTATTTCTGAGCCATTCAGCCTCAAATCTTGACCCGGGTGTTCCTCTAGTAACGCAGGCAGGTCATTGATACAGGGATGGGTTGAGGTTGCGTCCTTGTCTCACACCTCATTCCTGTTTTAACGCACCAGTTTGCATGTTCTTAATTTTCACCTTGCAACTCATTCTGTTGTTGAAAAACATATATTTCATGATGACATATGTCTTCCTCTCTGTTCCATCCAACACTAATTTAAGGTTTAGTGCTGGGTACCAGATTGAATCAAATGCTTTTAGAAACTCTATGAGCAAGCACATATTTTCCATGCTTTTTTAACACATTTTCTGATCAGGGCCTGCAAGGTGAAGCTATCGTCTGTGGTTAAGTGTTTGGGTCGTATGTAAAATGTCACTGACGATTGGGAAGTTCAGCATGCTTTGGTTCATGAGTCTGCAGAATAGTTTGCTGAGGGCAGTTGTTTGTGTCCAGGACATCTCCCCCTATACAGATAGCGGTGATCCCTGCTGCTGAGCAAATGTCTGGGAAGTGATTTGATTAGAAATTGATGTTGAATACTTTCACTAGTGCTTTTTGAATTTAGTATGAGCCATGCATGGAGATCTCATTAGTACAGTATCTGGGCTACAGGGATTCTTTGCTTTTTGTCTGCCTTTTTGAATACTCGATTGTTGTAGTTTTGTCTATGGTGGGTTGCAGGCCTTTAATAATCCCTCGGGGAGATTCAGTTTTGTCAGTATATTTTTCTGCCCCCCAGTGAGGTTTTCATAGCTGATGTCTTATATGTTTCTAAAGTCGTCTGTACTTACCTGGACATTAATAATAGCTGTATCAGGCTTCTTATTTTTTTAAGCCTGCCCACAGTTCCCAGAAAGAGTTGACTTTGCTCGTCATGTTTTCTATTTTTTCTGATTTATAGTCCCTGGGTATGCAGAGATATTTTGGGCGTACCTCTGGATTTTCAGGGTGCTTGTGTTTCAGGCTAGAGACGTCTCTAAGTTTTTATTCCAGTCCTTAACAAACCATGGATCGATTTGGGCATTGTGTTTCACATTTATTTGGGGATTTCGTCATTTGCGGGGGTCTGTTGTTGCCCTGATCTGTATTCCATTTACACCCCCAATGTCTTTGTTTGTGAGGGCTGCTGTCTGACTGTAGGTTTTATTGAGGAAGGTACTGGTCCTGTTGCTTTGATGTAATGGGAAAAATGTCAGGCTCTCCGCATTGGGTTGTTCAGAATGGTTTTAAACCATAGATCCAATTGAAACTGGTCAAAGTGGCGAGTGCGCTTGTTTCTGAATAATGACCGCAACTGGAATCCTACCATTATAATCTGAGACAAAGTGACCAAGTGCCCTGAGTTCACAGGGCCATGCATGTTACACCGAGGTAGATAATACCCGGTTGCATTTGCAGTATGTCTTTAGAATGTTTTAGCCAATTGTGTGTAGAGCTCTTCTTTTGGAGGGTGGGAGGAGAAACGCGGTTATTTCTTCCTTGTACAATACAAAGGAACCCCCAGAATGTCTGCCCCTTTTGTGGCTTTTTATAGCTGGGACAATGAACTCTGTGCTTCCTGGTGCGCAGTCATGGGAACTCCCTTTATCAATACAGGTTTTCTGCAGAGTTTGAAATGTCACAGCCCCGCACTGTTCGTAAAAAGTCTCCATGTGTGTGCCTCTTTCCAAATGGAGACAATTTCATAGCCTATATTATATTTAAATTGTGACTGACAGATTTAATGGTTGGTTGTACACCCCACACAAACACACACACACACGCACACACTCCCCCCCCCCACACACACACACGCACACACACACGCACACACGCGCATGTGCATATGTGTAGGCACACACAGATACACATACACACCCACCCATACACACATACATTCACACACATGTATAAACATATGTGGACACATAAATGCTTACACACAAACATGTCCACATACATATGGAAATATAAGTGCATGGCAATCATGCACACACATTCATAGGTACTGTTTATAAAAGAATTCAAGGGTGCCATTCTTGTCAATAGCTCAGCCATTTTGCAATACTCTTCATAAATGATCATTACTGGGGTGTTATGGTTGGAATCTTTCTGTTGCATACACCCGCTGGTTCAAGGCATGGGAGCTGATGGCGGGATTGATTTAGGGGGTTATGTTGGGGGACAGCCAGTGTGTGGAGTTGTGGGAAATCAGCAGTCTGGGTGGGGTGTTGCATTGTGGGATGGAGCTTGGCTGCAGGAACCTAGGGGATGAGGCGACCCTCTTCCCCTCACTATCATGAGCGGAGGATGCAGGCCACAGAGGCCACCAGAATTGGCCAACTCTAACCTTTAAAATGTAAAGACTTTCTGTCTGCTGCGCTGCGGATCCGCATACATCCACATATCAGAGCGAAGGGCACAGGAAGGGATGGGGGGGGTGTGATATAGGGAGCCTGTCGTTAGGCAGTGTTTTCAAATGGACCTTCTCACCGTGCTCTTTTATGCTTCTTTACTGAAATTGAGCAGTTCACCATCTCTCTTTAGTTAACTGCACATTGATTTTCTGGATTGGTGAGAACAGTGTTGATAGCCCTAATGCTTCACAATGACCAAGAGAGCTGCATCTTTTGGGCTCCCTTGAGTAAAATAAATCTATTTCCAGGAAATAAAACATTGTTTCAATTTATCATTCCAAATTATGCAGTAGGCAAATAATCTGCAACTCGGAGTGTAATTGTGTGCACAACTACAATACTTTGGTGTATTTTTCCAAATATCACATTTTTGTTTTGGTTTACGTTGGTTTGTGTCAGTGGCAATGTCCTGTGACGTTCACCTAGTCACTATGGAGGGGGATCGGAGGGGTTGAGTGGAGGCATGATTCCAGGAAGCGTGTTTGGGTTGTGTTTGGGGTGGGGGGAAGAACTGTAGGTAGGGGTTTATATTGTGGCAGGGGAGGACACCAAGAAGAGGGTTTGTGTTGGCGGCCTCAGGATGTCAGGTAGGAGATTTCCGAAACGGGTTGGGAAGACCGGATGCCTTGTGGCCAGTCTTGGGTTTTAAGATTTGTAAGCCCATTATTTTACCAGCTTGGCTTGTGTTTGACTAAAAGTGGCAAGACAGACCTGCTGACAACAGCTCTACCCTCGAATTATTTGCCTTTCCCTCCTCTATCCTTCATATTTAAAAACGAAAGATATATTTTGTTGCTAATTTTTTTTTTCTTCCAATAGGTACCCCAAAATCTTGTACTACCAATGCGCAGCTACTGCAGGGGCTCCCAAGCACACGGCAATCGCCTTCTTGAAGACGCACAAGACCGCCAGCACCACTGTACAGAACATTCTCTTCCGCTTCGCTGAGAAGCATAACGTCACAGTGGCCCTGCCGCACCACAGCTGTGACCATCAATTCTGCTACCCCCGGAACTTCTCTGCCCGCTTTGTGCACCCTTACACTTTACCACCACGCATCATCACCAACCATATGCGGTTTAACGCCTCTGAGCTCCGCCGGCTCATGCCTAATGACACTCTATATGTCACCATCCTTCGGGAACCGGTGGCCATGTTTGAGTCCCTCTTCAGTTACTACAACCAGTACTGTCTGTCCTTCAAGCGAGTGCCTAATGGCTCTATGGAAACATTCCTTAACCATCCACTAAGGTACCACCGGCCCAACGAGAAGTTCTCAATGTATGCCCATAATACATTAGTCTATGACTTGGGCGGTGACAATGACCGGGGCAACGGAATCGCAGGAGAGGCCTACATGAATGGTTTCATCCGTGAAATGGAGGACATCTTCTCATTGGTCATGATTGCTGAATATTTTGATGAGTCGCTGATACTCCTGAAGCACCTCCTCTCTTGGGACCTAGAGGACATGGTCTATGTCAAACTTAACATGAGGACCAAGGAGTCCAAGCTCAACATCACCTCATCTCTGCCAGGTAAGATCCGAGCATGGAACAGCCTGGATTCCCAGCTCTACAACCACTTCAATGCCACTTTCTGGAAGAAGATCCGTGAAGTGGGGGCTGGGTGCGTGGAAAAGGAAGTGCGGCTTCTGCGCCAGGCTCAGGAGAAGCTCATGCACACCTGCTTTGGGGACAGGCTGAGACTCCGCTCTGCCATGCAGATCAAGAACAAGGACCTCCGCCCCTGGCAGCCCAGTTCAAAGGTCAACATAATTGGTTACGATCTGCCAGGTAACCTGAGCTCAAACCCACCAGAACACTGCCTGAAGTTGGTGATGCCCGAGATTCAGTACTCAAGGTATCTGCTCAAGAAGCAGACCCTGAAGAACCGCCGAAAAGGTGTTCAGCGTCAGCCACCGAGGCCCATGGTGAAAGCAGTGGTTCCGGTGCAGCAGGGAGTTGCGGTGGTCCATCCCGTACAAGTGAATCCTATTAGGCATCGTCCAGCAGCAGCACAATAATAGAACGATTGGGTATGTGACAGGGAGTAGGCATTCAGTTGTAAGGCCAGATATTACTCTTCACGTACCGTCAGCTCAACACTGTATCCACATAAGGATTCCAACAGCAAATACCCACATTCAGTGCCACAGCTGTTAACCAGTGCGCAAACCAGGACTGTGGCATCAAAATGCACAAAATGTTAACTCTTTTAAACCATGTCGTCTAGTGTCTCTGTTGGATGCCCTCACACCATTCAACGATCAATTGCGACAGACGTTGGTAGCTTCAATGGAGGTCCCAGTGGGTGGATATCAACATAAACAAGGAACATTATCTCACTCAGGGCCAGTGGGAGGCAGCTTTGGTGGAAAGAACTGGTCGGACCTAAGGAACCAAATACTTGTGTGATATTAGGGGTAACCCCCACCCCTTATTTTGAAGACCAAGGACAGAGAAGCTACGTGAGATGAAGTTCCCTCAGGTCATAAAATGACTGGATAGTGTTTGGGATGCCCCACCTCACCATCCAATGGCAGATCCTCCAAGGAGAAGGTACAGTTTTAAGTGGCAGAGAGACTACGTGAGTAGATCCGACTCTGGATGCTATCAGTGCCGCAGAGTGCAAGCAATGACTATGCACCACAAACAAATTCCCCTCTCATCCCAATGCGAACGGGGCAAACGAGCACAAAATGGAGGCGCAATGTGTGAGCATGGATCGTCCATGGTGAGGAGCGGCAGTTATAGGTAGGGGGTTTGCACCGATGCTCTACAAACACTATCTTTCTCAGTGATGAAGGAAAGGTACCCATTTTCCCGATATATAGCACTCCATTCCACCAGCACTTCATATATTTAACTTGTACATATTATTTATGAGGAAAATAATCCGACATCCTTCTTTAATGTATATTATACTACAGAGGACATTTGGAAAGAGGCAATAAACATTGGCACCTCGGGCTAAGGGGTTTAGGCATGGCAGAGCCAGCCCACGCCACAGAGGTGCCTAATTAGCCCAATCCACATACAAACTAAGCGGATAAGTATTAACGGACCCCTAGGGCGGGCGACCCAGACTCTTGTCGCCACGCATCATGTCACATTGTACCAAAGTACTTTCAGCGCATGGCCAGCCTCACGTGATGACGTACTGCCCAATAGCGGCTTGCTGCCAAGGACGGCTGACAGCAAAAGCGGACAATGCGAACGGATGACAAGGAAGAACAGCATTAAAAGTGTTTATTTTTTATTGGGAAGAAGTGTTTCTTTGTGTGTGCGTGTTTGTTTGTGTCAAATGGGACATTGCAATGACAAGGTGGAGCTGACAGGTACGTTTTATGCTGTATTTGGAGGAACCCAGGAACACCCATCAATCGTCATCAACAGCCACTAACCGGAAGTCAACCTCATTTTCACAGTCAACTATAACTGCATTCACGACAAACACTCCAACATGCATCACCAGTCTGAATCACACACGATATGCAGGCACACACGTTACATTTCCAGCATGCGTCCTGGGACCGACTGACGCCTTCTGCACCACATCATTGACGTCATCTCCTCTCCAACACTCCCTATAGCCACAGCGGGCTTCTGCAGCTCCACACAATTGTGTACTCTTTTCGCCCATTCATCCCAACTAAAACCTCCTACCCCCCACAGAGGCGTAGCCAGAATGATCTAACAAGCAGCTAATGTAGCTGGGCCCGCCGCAGTGACTTTAACATCTGTAGATGCCCACACAGCGCTGCTCAGAGGGCATTTACAGATTTTGGGCGGGCCTTGCCCGATCAGGTCCTATCTTGTCTACACCTCTGCGGCACCCAATGCCTTCTCCCCTTGTGGTGGAACTTCCATAGCCAGCTTCCTCCAAATGCATCAGAACACCCTTTCCTCATGCACCGGCATGTCAGCAAAACCGTTCACCAAATCCACTGCTTCATCAACCTTTGAAATCCTGTCGATGCTCAGTCACTTTCCATCTGTTACTCGCACACACCATCTTCAGCCACCCTTGGAGGTTCCATATGGTAATGCCCAGCAAAAATTTCGCCATGCAAAAAATTAGCCGAAAAATGCCTGTTTTCTGCAGAGACATTATTACATTGAACAAGGGGAGCGGGGTACACCCCTGCAGCCACTGCTCTCCCTGTCCTTATATATATGGTCACCTATATAATGTTAAAAAAATAATGGAGGAACCCCGGGGTGCACTCTTCAAGCAAATAACCGAGTGCTGTCTGTATCTATTTACGGGTATGTTTAGCTGCTTTAAATAGAAAGAGAGAGACTATTCTGATAGGTCAGGTAAGTACTGTTAAAATAAATGTGACCATTAACACAACATGCCATAAGGAAATCAATACATAACATCTTAAAAACATATATAAGGCACTTGTAAGAAGTCTACTTACAAGTGCCTTATATATATGTAAGTAGTCTACTTACAACTGTCTTATAAATGTTTTTAAGATGTTATGTATCGATTTCCTTATGGCATGTTGTGTTAATGATTACATTTATTTTAACAGTACTTACCTGACCTATCAGAATAGTCTCTGTTTCTCTATTTAATGCACCTATATAATGTTGCCACAAACTTTTCCCGGTGACATTATGTACAATGACCATATATATAGGGAGATTATTACCTGATACCATCTTGGCGTGGGCTGCAAAGGCTTAACATTTAAGTCAAGTCTTTAGTATGATCCTGGGATCTAGGCAGCACAGTGATCACTGGCAACTTGTCAGCTGACGTTGCCCAGTGGCTTCCTTCCCCAACACTTCATCACCTCCCCCAACATTCCACAGTGCACGGTGATGGCTTGCCCACAAACTCACCATGACAGCAAGGACAATGATAGAAAATATGCATTACAGCATGACAGCCCGCATGGAAGGAACACAAATGTGTTGATCACAACATAAATAACCTTTAAACTTTGGCAGTAAACCAGCAGTGCATCTTCGATTGCCGTCTGATACACACAACTTTCATCAGCAGACTGCACACCAACCCCCTGACTCTCCATGGGATTGCCACATCTCACAGCGAAACAGTTGTCAACCGGCGAACTCTGGCACCTGTGTCACAGTCCAATTACCCCTGCACCCCCACCCACCAGTTTCTGTGATTGATATCTTCTCAACAAATCTTCACCATTCTCATGTCCACCATTAGTCTGGTCATGTTACATCATAACATGGCTTATTGTTCCATTATGACCTCACACGTTTAATCACAACCATGGGCACTACCACCTGACCATTCCAGGCGGCTACAAGTTTGGACACTGCTCTTCTTCCCGATCGCAATTTAAAAGGGCCATCCCCAGTAGTTGCATGTGGACTAGTGCAGAATGACCATAACATATCATTCAGAGACTCAAAAACACATCCTTGATTAAGCATCATGCACCATTCCATGCGCATCCATTACAGTCTGCGGATGAATCTGAGCCACTCTCAAACTCTTGATATATTGTGAAAGTGGGAAGGTTTCCTTGGTGCCAGATGTAAATTGGTAGCTTTTTTCTGTCACTATGGTTTCTGGAATATCCCTCCTACTGTGATCCATCTCCTTAAGTCAGGGAGCGCACCATACACTACTGAATGCATTGCTTCTAACTGCTTTGAATGTAATCTACCACCTCAAATGCAAAATGATCCCTTCCTGGTGATTCCTCCATTGTACACACCAAATCAACTTCCTCCACACATTTTCGAGAGAATCAACCATTTGTAGAAGGACATGCCTGGGTTGTCAACCTTTGTCTGCTGAAGTGCCCACCTCATACCCACTGACTAGCAGGGCTATATCTCTGTCCATCAGTGTTCACCCATATTGATCTCAGACATGTCTTTTAGCAGGCGGTGTTGCCCCACATTGTCCTTCATGCCCCATGCATAGAAGATTATTGCTCAGATGGTTGGAACAAACTTTGATCCATGCATCAAAACACCATATTTGACCAACATCATCTTGAATCCTTGCATCGGGTTGCATTTGGCTGCTTGGCTCTTGGCCATCCTTTGTTAACAGACAAGATTACTAGGGCATCTTCAGGCAATGCATTTCTCCATTCCATATCTGAAATCCTCCATTCCATATCTGAAATCGTCCATTCCATGTCGGAAATCCTCCATTCTATATTGGAAATCCTCCATTTCATATCAGAAATCCTCCATTCCATATCAGAAATCCTCCATTCTATATCAGAAATTGCAGTGCACATATCCCTCACAGCCGTACCCATCTCGCAGTCACTCTCCTCAAAGTAATTTATTTGTTTTAGAGACTGGCATGGGTAACCTCATCAGGCAATCTGCCTTGACATTTTTCCCAGCAGGTGGGTTCTCGAGTCGTGCAAACTTAATGTACTACTGTATGCACCACAAGCCTGCAAAACCTTCAAAAAAAGAGTTGTGGGCAGCCCATAACGTAAAGACAAGGCCCCTTCCTTCCCCCAAAGTAGGATTTGAAATAATGCGTCACCCAAGCACGTGCTATCACCTTCTCAATTACTCAGTGATGACGTTCTGTTGGAGGTAAGGTATGCAAAGAGAATGCCACTGTTTGTTCCTTTCTTTCCACCAGTTGGTACCGCACTGCACCCAAACCGTAGGCTCTTGCATCTTGAGTCCTAACCCTCGGCCTCCCTTCAAGATAGACCTGCAGTGAAGGAGGACTGGCAATTCTCTATGATCCACTGGAAACATCTCTCTCTCTCCACTTCAACACCAATTCTTTTTGACAATTCTCAAGGAGGTCTAGTCATAGAAGCCTACCCTTTCACAGATATGGCATCATGCTCACATGGCTCAATAAAAAAAACAATCCTTGGTCTCCATTCTCAGGTCTCAGGGCCTCACGCATGGCTTTTACCAGACCCTATATTTGCTTAACCCCAGATGCATACATAACCAGATGCAAAAGTCTGATGTGCGCCTTCAGAAAAAAAACACTTTTTGTAATGTCATTCCCTTCATTTGTTAGACTGCTAACACCCTGTCCAAATGCCTCTTATGCACCTCAACTGTCTTCTGAAATGTCAACAAATCATCCTGGCAGGCTACCAGCTGAACAGTACAGGCATCATACGCTGAAACTCTTCACAGGCTGGTACCAAGGCTGCAGGCCTTCATCGAAACTGGAATGCCCCCTCAGGTGTTATGCCATCAAAGGGTGAGCTCTGGATGTGAATCAACCTGTTGATAAACCCTTTCAAATCTAAAGCCATGATGAGTCTTGCACCTCATAGTTTACCCAAAGGGGCTTGCACTTTTTTTCAGGGGACGAGAAGCCATTACAACCACTCGATTCAAGCTCCTGAGGTGCACTCGTAAGCATATTGGCCACTACTGCAGGGAACAACCCCAAAGATGACTCAATGAGCTCTATCGCTCGCTCCTTACACACTCGTTCCAAGAGCTTTCACAATTCCTTTTAATAACCAACGCACCAGGTGTCCAACATCTTCTACTCCATGTCTAATTTGTATACAATGCACACAGCCTTTCAAATGGGTCAGTATTCAGCATCCTAGCCAAATTATTACTCCTCCCCCTGTCATCCAGTACCTGTTTCTCGCTGCACGGATCCAAATTCATTTGTAGTCTTGCCTTGGTGGAGCACTCTAAAATGTTGAATTGTTTTTCAGCTTTGTACATGTTATCATCTTTGAATTCAAAACCTGCATGTGCCAGTGACATACAATCACTTTCAAACCAAAAAGGACTTATCCAAGACCTCAACATCTTCTCCTTCGTGAATAGCCATTGGTGCACTTCAATGTCATGACGTTGATAGGGGCACCTGATGTTTCAAATGAAGTCCCTAATTAGCTGCATGCCGAAGAAAACCACCTGTAGCACAAATCAACAGAAGGAAGAGATTATTTAATGTACAACAAACAGCAAGCCACAGCGCCAAAGCTTCCGAAACAGAAAAGGAAGTGGACGTGCAAAAGAAAATCAGGTGTAACATATACTTGATACAAGGTATTAATGAAAGAAGTGTATGTTCAAAACATGAATTAACATATGAGAACAATATTTTAATAACTCATTACATTAAACAAGGTTGTGGTTAAAGTGCAGGATTTAATTCAAAGTCTACAAATAAAGGGTGGCGGTTGTGCTTATTGGATCCGAATATGATGTGGACTCAAGGATTGGAGTTTTAGCCAGCTGGGCGCCAGAAGGTTTATGTGCCTCATCCCTCATCTGGATAGAGAAGAGTCTAGAAATGGCATTTGTCTGGCTGGTTTTGAAGATGTTGTGATCTCCACTTCTCTTCTCAACTGGGAAAGAATTCTGGTGTCAATACTCAGAGACAATTTAGTGTATGTGTTTTTGTGTCATGGAGCTGGTCCTTCGAGAATATGAAACAAATGGCTGTTAGGCAAGATTTTGTAAAGTCCAACTGGTGTGGGACTTCACAAGACTTATCTCTTGGTATTAGGCAGACCCAACTCTTAGTATAGGCTTGTACTGCACAAGTTGGTAGAGTGACTGAGCAGCCAGGCTTATCTTAGGAGGGGTAATGTGAGCTGTAGAGTAGCACAATAAGATCAGTAAACACAAGGTATCAAGTAAACACTTACGCACTTAAAGTTTATATATACAAGGCAAATTAAGCAGTCTTTAAAACAAGCAGTAACTAATATTAACATTGAATGGAAGATAGAATTCATTTAAACAAGAACCAATAATGCAAGTGAGTAATTTCTTTCTATGCTAAACATGTTCCAGCACAAGGAGTGCCATCAATCACGTTCAGTACTAGCACTTATTTTTGTTCCCCATTACAAAATCGGGTTGAGGAGGAAAATGGTTAGAGTTAAATTAGAACATACTTTCAACTGGGTCAATAGTTAGTTTCTCTCAAAAAAACCTGTAACGGAACACGCACTGCCAATGCCAATAGTGTTCAGAAGAGGAGCCTTTAGGAAACCAGGACAGCTTTTCTTAGAAGTTCTTTGAAAAATCACTGGAGCTCAAGGGGAGCCCACCTGATGGAGTACATGCTCGAAGGCCTGCACAGGTGAGTTGGGGTCAACTCCAAAGGGGTTAAAATAATACTATAATACTTCCCAAGCCAGGGAGAACTACGAATGGCAAAAGGAAGTTATACCCCAAGCCCCACAATACCTTAGAATTGAAGAAGAGGGGGGCGTGGCTTGGCGCCAAAGAAGATGGCCGCCTAGCCCGGTTGCTCCGTCCCACTATTAAAAATAAAACAGGCATATTATATATTTCCTCAATCATTACTTACCTGCTTCCCACAGCGACGCGGACCGGACCGCTTCCTGAGGCTGCCGCTCGAAATTCGGAGTGATTCAGGGATTTTCCTCGCGGCGCTGCGAGCTCCGGAGCCCCTGCCTCGACGAACGCTGCAGCCGCCTTCTGCTGCCCGCCTCACACGAAGTAAGTGCCGGCGCCACGCCTTCAGTGACGCGCCGGCTTCGGCCTGGTACGCCCTTCCTCCCACGGCATAGCACCGCCTCAGGCGAACAAGCGCCTTAACATAAGGGAGGAAAAAAAAAAAAAAAAAAAAGTGAAAGGAAGATACACGTTTATTTTGACTAGCTACACGTTTATTAAGGAAAAAAAAAAAAAAAAAAAAAGCTGAGACTTCTTCAAGCTAATATATTTAAAGGAACACAGAACTATTCTATAGGTTACTGCTACATAAGAGACACAACCCTCCCTATTTGGGTTCTTCTCTTCACTGATGAGACGGAGAGATATATGTTTACTTCACATCTTGTGCCATATTTGAACTGCGTACTCAACAAAGTGGAATCTGTTTGGAACTGCGAATAATTATTACTCTTCGCTGCAATTTGTTACTACTAAATACCTAGAATAACTGGTGGCTTTTGATGGGTACTAAGTTGGCTGCCCCTCAGATCTACGCCCAAGTTTACGCCTTATTATTCAACTGTGCTCTATTAACATCCACTTCTTGGAGCAGCACTGCATGCATAATATGGATATAAGAATTGTAAACTTGGGATTATAAAAACTCATACACAACTCGCTAAGCGGTTATATGGTTCTTAGCCAACTACCACAACCTACGACCATTATACCTCTTCAAAACAGTTCCCATCTAAGGAAGAACCTGCTATTACATCATCCATTATAATCTCCAACATCTTACCGCCCTCCAACATCAATATATCGGGCAGCGTATTACGCAATATATAATATAATAGCATGGCGGCAAACAAAAAGAACAATACTTCTAACACCAAAGATGCTAACATCCCTGCGGCCAACCTCAAGAGACCCAAAAGTGACTCACCCCCTCCGTTAAGCATTTCCGACCCAGCTATCGAAGTCATATTATCAGAAATAAGAGCACTCAAACCCTTCATAGAGACTACTAACCTAAAACTACAACAGTTGGATGACAGATGGAAAGGTTTTGAAAACAGAATGGAAGAGGTTGAGAAAAGAGTTGCGCTAATAGAAGATACTACTCCTAAGGTAACACAACTTGAAAAATCAATAAAAGATCTTCAAAAACACAACGAAGATTTAGAAAATCGCAGTAGACGTAACAACCTCCGAATTTCAGGCCTACCAGAGGGCTCCGAAGGAACGGACACCATCGCCTTCTTGCAAAAATTTCTATCAGCTCTGCTCCACCTACCTTCAGATTTAATACTTAACATACAACGAGCTCATAGAATTGGCCAAACGTCCTCCTCCATCACTCCTCGACCAACGACCAGAACCCTGATTTTCTATCTTCTGGAATATACTCAACTTCAGCTCATCATATCTGCTGCAAAAGAACGTAAATCTCTTACATGGAATGGCAATAAAATCTACATCTCGCAAGATGTTGCCAAAAATACGGCTCAGCGCAGGAAAGTATTTTTATCCTTCCGCCCAGCCTTGAAACAGTTAAACATACGCTATGGTCTATACCACCCATGTTCTTTTAAAATAACACATGAAGGTCGTACAATAATGTTTGAAGAACCAACTGACCTAAGAGCTTTTACACGGTCTATTAAATCTGATGGCATGGACACTTCCTCTCCTGCAAGTACCTCCACTTCCTTTATAACTTGAATGTATTATCTTCCTGCTCTCCTCACTATCTCAATATATAATGCCTCGAATATACCCTATGTATAAAATGTGGGATGGGTAGCCTCGCTGCGTCTATCTTCCATCCTGAGTTGTTCTTTTCTTGTAGACGACTCAGCGGGTGTCACCCTCCTCCTCTTCAATTTCACTCTCCTCTTCCCTCTTCCTGTCTAATCTATATTATAATTTTCACGTCTCAAATCCTTGCAGAATGTCTATGATTAGACTCCCCAACCCTCTCCCCACTACCTCATGTGTCTTCCTTATGTGTCCTACTCCCATCAAAAACTACTTAAGTTACTGTTCCTCGGCTCCTAATATTGACATGTACAAGGTTTTATGCTATAACTATGCTATAACAATATTTGAACTGTTACTATGATTTTTAAATGTGTCACCTGGAACATCAAAGGTTGCAAAAATCCCATCAAAAGGTGTAAGGTCATATCTCATCTTAACAAACTCAACCCCTCCATTGCATGTATACAAGAAACACACTTATCTACCTGTGAAACTTTGAAACTGAAGTCTAGATGGATCAAGGAAATTATCTCTAGTCCTGCTGTTGCTAAAAAAAATGGGGTTGCTATTCTAATCAGCAAGAAATTATCATATAAAGTTCTTGATCAAGGTGCTGATACTGATGGTAGATGGGTTTGGGCTAAACTAAAAATAGAATCTACTGAAGTTACCATTCTGAATATTTATGGTCCTACTAATCCAGACCCCAAGTTTTGGATCACCATCAAACAATTGATACTTCAAAAAAACTTTTCTAATCTAATAATGTGTGGGGACATGAATCAAGTCCTTGATCCATTTCTGGACAGAAAATCTAGCTGTGTATTCAAAAACAACAAATCACACAAATCCTTTATTGGTTGTTTAGCTGAAACAGGTCTTATAGATACATGGAGAATATCCCACCCCACTCAGCTTGATTACACTTTCCATTCTTCCCCACACAATACTCTGTCCCGTATTGATTATATTTTCTCCACTAAAAACCTCACAGGTACCATTACAGATTCCAAAATAGAAAACATCATAATTTCTGATCATGCCCCTGTTTGTACCTCATTCAGTCTTTCTGATGTTCGAAAACCGTCATCTCGATGGAAGCTCAACAATTTTCTTTTACAAGACCCTCAATTTATCAAATCAGTAGAGTCCTTTATTCAACAATTCTATATAGATAATCTAGACGGAGACACTTCGGTAGTGAATAATTGGGATACTCTTAAAGCGGCCTTGAGAGGTCACATCATGGCTTACTCAGGCAAAATGAAAGCACAACGCAAAAAACACCTAGATGACCTATATTCTCAACTAACTATCGCTGAGCAACAATATTACAGTGTCTCTAACCTTACCAACCTTCATAAAGTACTGACTTTGCGCTTCTCTATCAATAAGGAGATTACAGACCTAGCTACAGGGACAATACTTAAATACAAAACGAAAATTTATCAAACATCCAATAAAGCTGGAAAAGCACTGGCCTCTTACTTAAAAACCAAAAAGGAGCAATTTTTCATATCCCACATCAAAGACCCATCCGGCAATGTTCATCACCATCCCAAAGATATTCTAAATTGCTTCAGAAACTTCTATACCAAATTATATACTCCCGAGATTTCTATACCCCATAACAACATCACATCCTTTTTTGAAAATATTAATAGAACCTCCTACCCTCAATTAGACTTATCCCATTTAGACACTGCAATCACTCTTCCAGAAATTTCCAAAGCAATTAAAGGATTAGGTAAAAGTAAAGCTCCTGGCCCAGATGGCCTTTCCACAGAATTTTATGATAGCTTATCTCGATCCCTCATTCCTAAACTTCAAAATCTATTTTCATACTTTATTTCCCAAAAAGCGTCCTCTGGTTCCTTCTCAGAAGCCTTGCTCATTCTCTTCCCCAAACCCGACAAGGATCCGTTATTACCAGGAAATTATCGGCCCATCTCTCTAATAAATGTCGAAAGCAAAATCTTTGCAAAAATCTTGGCCAATAGGATTGAATCCTCTCTTCCTTCCCTTGTCAAACCTGATCAAGTAGGCTATGTTAAAGGGCGAAACATCTCTTCCAATGCCAGACTCCTTCTAAATACTATCCACCTATCTAACAAAAATAAAAAAGATAAACGGGGCGCAGCGGTTATAGCACTAGATGCAGAAAAAGCCTTTGATCGTGTCAACTGGGACTTTATGTTTCAATCCCTCCGCTGGCACGGTTGTAGCGATAAGTTCATTTCCCTAGTCAGCTTACTTTATTCTTCTCCACGATCCTCAATTTGTATCAATGGTCTTACCTCCCCATTTTTTTCCCTCAATAGAGGTACTAGACAGGGGTGTCCCCTCTCACCTATCTTATACATCCTCTCCTTAGAGCCATTATTAGAAATGATCAGATCTAATAAAAACATTCCAGGTATAGCAAGCGGTACATCCCATATTAAAACAGCTGCTTATGCTGATGACATCCTTATTCTCATCAAAAACCCCAAAACACACCTCCCACATTTACTAGAAGTACTATCGCAATTCAGTTCAGTTTCAGGTTACAAACTTAATAAAGATAAATCAGAAATTATGCCCCTCAATCCCTACTGCCTTAAACACGACATTGACCCCTTTGGTTTTAAATGGTCCAGTTCCTCTATTAAATACCTAGGTCTTAGATTTGCTCCCTCGATCCCGGACACCATTAAGCTTAATACACATTTATTACTAGATAAACTAAAGGAATTAACATCCAGATGGTCCCCCTTATATCTTTCTTGGTGGGGACGACTAGACACGATCAAGATGATGCTATCACCAATAATTTTATATTACCTACAACTCCTATGTGTTCCGATATCTTCCTCCTTTTACAAATCAATGTACTCTATTCTTCTAAACTTCCTTTGGGGACAAGGCAAAAGTAAAAGAATTGCTCTAACCAAATTGAAGGCACCATATGACAAGGGAGGGGTCAAGTTTCCCGATTTTAAAGCATACCATAATGCCTTTCTTTTGAAGCAAGCCAGATATTGGTTTGCCTGTCCCATAATGTCAGATATTCCCACATGGTGTACCATAGAGAAACAGCTTGTGTTTCCTATAGAAATAACGGACCTCATTTATGTATTCAAGCATTCTTCGATGTCTATATCAGACCCTATCAGAGCTACAATATCAGCCCTCCAACTCTTTGTATTCACACAGACAAATTCCCCCCAAAAAAGCCTCTCACCTTTTTTATGGCATAACAGCAAGATAACGATTAATAACAAAACCTTAAACAGAAAATCCTGGAAGAAAAAGGGTATTAGATTTATACAACAAATCATAAATAAATCTTCTATCCTTTCTTTTCAGCAGCTCAAAAATCAATTCGCAATTCCCAACACTGATTACAATTTCTATAATAAGTTAGTTAATTCTTGCTTTGATGCTCTCCGCAGCTCCTCCAATGAGATTCTAACTCCTGATGTCTCAAGATTACTACACCTAACAATGCCCACCGACACTAAGGCTTCTAAATTCTACGGCATTCTCATATCATCCCTTAAGATTTGCACAATACGCCACAAATGGGAAGAGGATTTTGGTTACATTTTTAATGAATATACATGGTTTAAGATTTTCTCAAGAATCAAGGACATCTCTGCTTCAGCAAATATCTCCCAACATTTTCTCTTCTTTATACACAGAGTTTTCATCACACCTGCTAAACTATGCCTCACTAATATTAATAACAATGATAACTGTTGGACATGTGGAGCCACCCCTGCTTCGTATGAGCATATGTTCTTCATGTGTCCATATACCCACAGATTTTGGCAACAAGTGTGGAAGTAGCTTAACTCTATTTTTTTAACTAATGTCCCTCTGTCATTCATGAACATTGTCTTAGGAAGCCTGGCTATTACCACCTACTTGCCATCTGGTGCATCTAAACTCTATGATCTCTTCATTTGTTTGGCCATGAAGAATATAACTGCCAATTGGAAAGACTCCCGCTCCTTGTGCATAAGAAGCTGGTGGAATAACATCTGTCTCACGCAAAAGATGGAAATGTGTATGGCAAACAATCTTAATTCTATACCTAAGTTCAATGCTAAATGGTCATTTTTCATTCGTTATCTGGATCATTTTAATGTAACCACGCATGGAATGTGACTTTTGTTAATATATAACACTCCTTTGATGCTCGTAAGATTTTTATGAATGAATCTTAACCCTAACACTGTATTGAATATTTATTTTACCATATACTAAAGAGCCACACCTCTACACCTACCCCCCTACCTCTCCCATCCCCTCATTTTTCGTGTTTGTCAAATGTTAGTCTTGTGTTCGTCCTCCCCCTACTTAAAACATCATAATGCAGAAATCGTTCAGCACTAAATCGTGCGCAACACTGTGTTACAATGGTTTCGTTTATGTTTCAATTATTATTGTAAGTTGTTCATCAAATGCTTAACCTCATAAAGTATGTAGTGCACCCTATTAATAGATCCTCTGGATCACTACTATTTTACCATAGATTATTCTCAAGTACATGTAATTGGTTAACTGCATTATGTTTTGGATATTATGACGTTACAAATGTATTCTACATACCTTAATAAAAATTATTAAAATGAAGAATTGAAGAAGAGGTTCCAGCTGGATGCCTTCCTGATGCAGTGATACAGACCTTTGTTCCTGGTCCTTAGCTGTGGTGACAAAAGGGAGAATATCTGGTGGGCTTCAGCTGCAGCACTCAAGAGAGAGGGGCTCTGCAAAAATGGATTCCAGACAATTCAGCGGCTCTTTGTGGTTTTGGCACCTTTTTCTCAGCACCAAAGAAAAACAAATAGCTCTGGTTGGAGTTTCCTTGGTCCCTTGATCCTATACTCTGGTGAGGGGATGCTGGACAAATATTTCCGGTTTCTGAAGGTTCTGAAAGGTGCCCACAAAGTTTTGGCCAGATTCAATCTCGGGAAAACGATGCACTCGATAATGGTCAGGGGTCTCCGCGCATTGGGATTCTGCAGCCCAGGAATGTTGCAGCATGTCAGGAGATACGCCAAAATGAAGCATGTCTCAAGGCTATTTGGTCCCACCAGCCCAAGGGAGGAAGTCCTGCACGGATCTTCCCAGTCAAAACGAATATGGTGTCAGTACAGCTGCAAGACTTCATCAGCACCTCTGTGGCCCTGGAAGGTGCTGCTGGCATCTCTGCTCATCAGATATGATGTTCCAGTGTTCGACTCTGCCTCTAGTCCCAAAACTTCACCTTTTATGCAATGTCCCATTCGCCCACAGCTCTACAGCTGTCAATCACACAGGGGCAGGGGGCGGGGGGTCGAACTCTAAGAGTGCCACCCATGCAGTTGGAAATGGTTTTGGAGGGGCATGCCTACAAACAAAGTTCAGTGCACTTTTGGGAACCTTCCTCACTTCCTGCCTTCCCAGACACACTGAAGCCTGGGCGGGCTGAAGGCTGCCAAAGGCAAAACACAAAGGACTGAACCCTGGTTCAAACAACAGAGTAAAAGACCAGAAGGAATGAACAAACAAGAAATATTGAAAAAAGAAGACAGTGGCCACTTTGGAAAAATTGTCACCCATGGGTGCTGTACTGCAGCTGAGAAATCAGCGTGCAAGTACCTTGCACAAAAGGTAGTAAACAGTAACCACTACCACCAGCCATTCAGGTTAGTTAGTGTAACAAAAAGGTACATGAGATGTGGGATAAGGAGTTACTATGTAACCCCCCAGCACTCAACATAGGGTGGTGTGTGCTGGACTCACAAAGGAAAAGGTAAGTAAGATAAAAGCTATCTCACTCTTCTTGGGAACTGTAGTTCACACAAGAACATGTATTTAAACATTAGGAGAAGTCCAAAGTACTTCTCAGTGGCACTGCACAGAGGGTGCTGTGTGTCACTATGCAAAATGCAGATGCCTATGGAGTTTACCAGACTCCATTAAACAGTTAAAAATCCTAGTCAGATAACAACACATGGGTGAGTGGCAAAAAGCACCACTCACTCAAGAGGTTAAACATCAAAAAGATCCCAGATTCTAGCAAAAGAGCTGAGGGGCTCGAAGGTTAAAGGGAATTAGCACAGTGGTCATGCATGGGAATGCAATAGTATTACGATCAAACAGGTTTCAGACTGTGTGCATAGCAAGCTGGAGAGCCTGTACATATATCAATGTTAACTATGCAGCTGTGAAAGTGATAATTCCTGTTCTATGTTAGTTGAATCTTTCTTGCAAGTGTTTACAATGCAGGCAGAGTGTCAACTCAGTGTTGAAGTGCGTTTGGGTGGCGCAGTCTCCTAATTTTTATTAGAGGCACCTGAGTCAGCCATGAAACCCTCTCTTTTCCAACGTTCACGCTACACGCTAAATGTCTATCGTAGTGGTACCGTCTTGATACAAGGACCACAACCCAACCTTCTTCTTTTTGATAGTCTCCTCCCTTGCCTTATCAACTATCTACCTTCCTCCTCACTGTCACCCTGGCAAACTGCTCCTACGGCCTCCCTGGTTCCCTTGCCTGCTAGGCACACTGTGGTCTCTTTGCCTCCACCTGGTCACACCGCCGCATTTACTATGGCTCTTTTCACATCTTCTTCTATCATGGCTCCCTTGCCCACACATTGAGCACCGACATCCTTTTCAGCCTCTCCCACGCTAGTGCCCTGGCCACCAACTGCCGGTGCACTGGGGGCTCCCTTGCCGCCTGAGGCCCCTCCTTCACTGGTGCCCTGGCCATCTATTACTGTCCAGGCTCCCTTACCTGAACTCCCTTCGGCCCCTCTGCCTTCTCTTGCATCTTTCTCTTTGGCACCCACAGCGCTTACGGGTGGGACCTCTGTCCCCTGTACCCCCCATAAATCCTTCAAAAATGGCAATCTGCTGCACAATCCACACTTAACTCTTGCTCTGCAGTCAAACACTCCTCTGAAATTTGCTACCTCCTTGAACACCTGGACCTTGAGTTACTTGCTCTGACTGAGACCTGGTTAAGGTCAGCTCTGTCACGAGTTTTGACACACTCTCCCTGAATGCTACAAGATCCTCTCTGAGCCCAGACTTCACAGGCCAAGCCAGGGTGGGGGGAGTTGCTCTGATCTTTCCAGAGTGGATCCCTGTTTCTACCATTCCCATTCAGGCCTATTGCTCTTTCGGATACCTGGTCTGCAGGCTCTCTCTCCTGTCTCCTCTCTTACCTTCTATCGGCCGTCAGGCCAGTCCACCCTCTTCCTCTCAGAATGGGCTGACCTAGCATCTTCTCTCCTTTCCTCCTCCTCCCACTGCCTCCAGCTGGGGGATCTCAACATCCAGCTTGACTCTCCTGACTGAGGAGCTTTCAGCAACCTATGCTACCTGCTCTCTCTCTCTCCATTCTACCCTCTGTTCTGATGCATATGGCTGGCCAGACCTTAGATGCTCTCATCTCCACAGACATCCCACTCTCTATCCCTCTCACCACTTCACTCTCATGGACTGATCACTCTCTTCTTTCCTCTCACTTGAAGCTTTCTTCTCCTTTAACACTGGACCACCCTGCACTGCCTCCCACCTACAAGCTCTTTGAAACCATGAAAAAAGTGTTATTGGCTGCCTTTGCCTCCACCTACTCCCCTCATTCTACTCCTGTGATTGACTTCCACCCTGACACAGCCCTCTCTAACTTTCACCTTTCCATCTCCAATACTATTGACATCCTTGCCCCTGTCATGAGGGTCCGACTGAAGCCTTCCAGAAAGTGCAACTCTTGGTACGACTCTGAACTAGCTGACCTTAAACGCAAGTGCAGGGCAGTGAAACAGAAATGGGGATCTTCAGGTGCACCCTCTAATAAACTGGCCTGCAGCCTTCTGCAAAAGCAATATAGAATCTACATCCGTGTCAAGAAGAGCCCATATTCAAGCCTGCATCTCCGCGGCATCCAACAACACGGCAACACTTCTCAAAGTCTGTAAGGAGCTGGCCAACCTACTGCAGCCTCATCCTCTATTTCACCCACCCAGGCCCTCTGCGGGGCCCTGGCAGCACACTTCACCACCAAAACACAGGACATCCTGTGCTCTCCCTCCTCCACACCCACTCATACACCATAATCTCCTGGGCCCCCTTCGACCATCCCCATCATGCCCCCTCTTCTCTCCTCCCTCTCCCCTGTCATACCTGAGGAGGTTCCTAGACAAGTCCGGTCTATGAAAGGCTCTTGCAAATAAGTGGACCATTGCCCTCCAAAACCATCAGGGACAACATTGACTCTCTAGCCGAAGCCTTGGCAGCCCTCTGCACCCTCTCCTTCACCACTGGAGTTTTCCCCACTTCTCTCAAGCATTCTCTTGTGCACCCTCTGCTAAAAAAAATACTCTGCCACCCTTCTATTCTGGCAAACTATCACCCGATTCCCAGCACTCCTTTCCTGGGAAAACTCCATGAGAAGTTGGCTATCTCTCATCAAACCCTCCACATCAAATCTGTTGGTTGTCTCCATGACCATCAGTCTGGCTTTAGAGAATCCAGAGGCACCGAAACTGCTCTTCTAAACACCCGTGAAGACCTGCTTGCAAACCTTGTCTCTAACTCTCTCTCTGTCCTCATTCTCCTTGACCTCTCCTCTGCTTTTGATACAGTAAACCACAACATCCTGATCTCCTGTCTCTGTGATATGCTGGGCATCAGAAATCATGCCGTGGCGTGGCTTGCGTCCTTTCTCTCTGACCATCCTTCCTAGGTGGAACTTGAGTCCTTTCTCTCCGCTATCACTCTCTCTACCTGTGGTGTCCCCCAAGGATCTACTCTATCCCCCTGGTTTGTCAACATCTACATGGCCCCTTTGGCCCACATGATCTCTGCATTCACCTCCAACTTTCAGTGTTATGTGGATGACACTCAGCTCTCTTTCAGGCTACCCTTGGCCAATTCCTCCTCCTTGCTCATTCTAGATTGTCATTCTGCAATTCAGTCCTGATGTGCTGCTAATGATCTCTGCCTTAAGGCCAGCAGGACAGAGGTAGTCCTCATTGGTGCACCTGCTCCCACTTTCCCACTCTCACTCTGGTGCCTCCCTTGGTCCTGTGCCTCCACCCACCGGTGAGGCAAATAATCTGGCGGTCATCTTTGACTCTACTCCCTCCTTCTCTTCTCACATCTTGGACATGACCAAAAAATATCACTACCAGCTGCACCTCCTCAGAGGTATTCTACCTTTTCTCACCTTCCCCAAGAGGCTCATTGTCTCCAGAGCCCTGGTCACCCCCAGACTTGACTGCTGCAACCGTCTCTTTCTCAATCTTCCTATTTCTTCTCTCTAACCTCTCCAACTTATTCGGATCAGAACTGCAAGACTTATTCTTGGTCTCAAGCCCAGGGACCGCATCTCTCTGGTACTGAAATCACTCCACTGGCTCCCCGTGGCAGCAAGGATCAAGTTTAAGTCCCTCTGTATAGCCCACAGGGCTTTCTGGGGCCGGGGCCCCTACTATCTACAATGCTCTCTTCCCAAATACTCTCCTTCCAGAGCCCTCCGCTATGCCTCCTCCAACTCTCTATGGGTGAGCCGTTTTTCCAAACAGAGATTTGGGGGTAGATCCTTATCCTCTGCAGGTGCCTGCCTCTGGAATAGAATAGCCTCCCTGCCTCTCTCTGACTTGAACCAGACCTCCTTAAGTTCTAGAAACTCCTCAAGGCTTCCCTTTTCTCCTCCTCCTTCTCTCTCCCTCTCCCCTGCTAACCTCCTCTCTCCTCTTTCCCTCCTTCTTTCTCCTCCCCAACCTGCTCAGCTCGCTGGCCGGTCACCCAATGCACCTCCAGAGCCCTAGAGGTCCCAGGCTCCCCCACCACTCTGCACTTACCCCTGGCCCCTGCTGGACTGGGCACACTTGTCCCTCTCCCCTCCCTCGCACTTCCAGTCGCTGCACACTTGCAAAACTTTGAATGTACTAGGCCTAGCAAGTCTGTCTGTCCGGTCCTCCCTCTGTCTCCCCTCGCTAGCCAGGCCTAGTACTGTAGTTTATTGTATTGTACATTCCTTTCCCTCTCCCACCCCTGTCTCCTTCTCATTCTTTGTAACACACTTACACTATTAGATATGCCTCTGGCCTAGTATGCTAGTTTTGTTGTTCAATTATTCGGAATCTTCAAGGCCTAAGAATGATGACTGTAATCCCTTGTTTCCTTCCCGCCTTGAAGCACTTTGAAGCACTTCATTTGTGTATAAGTGCTTTACAAATAAACAATTACAATTTACAATTTACAGTTGAGAGCGATTTCATGGTCTTGTCATGTGTAAGTCCATACACCATGAGTACAATGCTATCCACTTCCTCATCTTCAACCTGTTTCTCTTGATTGGCTGTTCTCACAAGTATATTGCAAAATTGCATGTATATAGCCGGGAGGATAGCTCAAACGTGACCCGCTCACCTTGGAAGAAGGCTGATGTCATGCACCACTGGTTCAATATTTTATTCGGGACAACTCAAGCTCTCACTCCCACCCCATGACCCTAGATCGATAAATTGAGTACCAAATTGTGGCTAATAATTATTTTAATAAGTAACATTGGATATTAAGAACTCTGAAACTAGATTTTCTTTGGCAGCACTACTCTTCTGACTTTCTTTCACCAAAATGTGCAAGGTAATGTAAATGGTCTTGTATAGCGCCTGTCTGCCACTATTGGTGTAAATGTCTCATGTCTCTGTTCACCCGGGGTCTTGAAGCTGGCAGCAGCCATCTTCATGCCCTATGCGAGTGTGACAAATCAGATTCCGGGATACCAGTGGTCCAGGGGTGAATATCGGTTTCTAAAGCATTACTCAGCACCACACCTCTAATTAACCAGAATAAACAAGCATACAATTCAAATTGAGATGCCAGACATTGGCTACTTTCCTTCTCAAACACAGGAACAAGTCTCTCTGTGTTTACAAGAAATGAAAATGTCTTGCCCCCTATCATTACCCTGACCCTCGGTTCCTCATGGGGGTCTGGTGTCACAGACAGAACTGAACACATCAGGTCACTCTGTGGGCTTTCCTATTGTGGATACAAATTCATCCCTGTACCCATAAAATGATTTCCTCCCACTACTGTCACACTCCCTAACCTGGGTGTAGCTGTTTGTGAGGATACTGTATTCACCTTCCATTGTGGCATCATCACCTGTTGTGTCTGTAATTGTTGTGTTTGCATAGGCGCTTGCTGTGTTTGCACTTGAGGCGACTGTGATTGCAGAAGAATCTTCTGCATTTGCTGCATTTGCAGGGCACGTGTCTGATACTGCATGTGATCTTGGGCATAATATTCCAATGGTTCTGTACTATACAGTGGAAAATAGCCCGACTCCCACTTCGATTTGAACTGGATATCCCAGCCCATTTGATGAGTAGCAATTACCCTTGAGATGGACTGGGATGCAGATTTTATTCATACATCAATAATGGCTCAGGTAGTTTGGCAAAAGGAAATCTCTTTTAATGTTAATTATCTAAAACAGGGAGTACAACGAATATCAGCACTTGCTCGATCCTGTTACTCAACGAATCTTACAAAAAACAGAGGTTACATTAAGCAAAGTCGTCATCAGTGACGTGTTGACCTGCGTCATTACCAACGTCATCCTCCATGGCAATCTACAAAAACCTATTGAGGGAAGTGATCGGCTCTAAGTGAATATCTAAGTATAAGTTCCACATTAGTATAGAACAGTGAAGGAAAGTGATAGGGTACTTAACATCAAGTGCGGCAACTAAGCCCTCCCCTTAAAATGGCCACTATGAACGTCACTAAATGCCCGACGTCCCACTAGCTACACAAATTATAGGACCCTTAATTACATGGTTCTCTACAATTGGTTCGCTTCCAACCCCTGCCAGTACTTTTCCACCTACGTCTAGTTGCAGGCAGGCAGGCTGAACATCCAGGTGTGGATGAGCTCGTCTTAACACTAGCTTCCCACCAAATAGCAAATCAATCCATCATCACCTCAATAGTCCAGTGTCAATTAGTGCGTTGAAGCCTGGCCTTGAGTTTGTACTGTGCACTGAGAAATTTTAAGTAGTGTGAGCACACTCGCCACTCATGTTTAGGTGTGACCACCTCGTTCTTCCAACTTCATTCTTCCACGTGACTGGAGACCATGGAATCGAGCCTTTTCGTGTATTCAAATACTATTTTCTAATAGTCCTCTGACGTCTTTTGTTTTGATGAAGCCTTCTGAACAGGAGTTTCTGTTCTTTCACTCGAATTGTATTCAATGTCTGTTCACTCCAGTTTTACAAGACCTTGGCTTCATTGGCTCATCCAACTCCTTCTGCTGAGATTCATTTTGTAATTCAATTTGCTTTTTAACTGCGACACACTGAAATTAGGCCTTCTTGTTAATGTCCAGCACTGCTTATAATGTGTAGTGGAAACATCCATCCTTGCCACAACCTATTCACTATAAAGCTTGCCTCAGGATTACTTCGTCTGCTTGAGTTTCTCTTGCATCTGTACACGTTTAAACTAACTTAATATCTTCATCTGTTTCTTTGACATAAACTTCCTCACCTTGATCCCAAGATGTCACTTAATCTTGATACTTTCTTGATGCCTTATAGAATATCTGCATTTTATGGTCTATGTATCTCTTCTAGAGAGGTCAGCTCGATTCTGTGTGACGTCACCATTCATCTTTGCCCTTCATTTGCTCTGATTCTTCAGGAACTTCATTCAAATGGCCATCATATTTTCTTGTATGCAGGTATGGTTTTCTCAATGGGTACCTTGCGTCCCAAATCTTCTTAGCTATTGGTACTTTCACTGGTACTGCACAGAGTCCATACTCTGCTCTTTGTCTGTTCAACTTCTCTGTGTATGACTCATACTGTGGTTTCCAACAGACAGGTAATATGGACGGTTGGAGTAGGGGTACTTTGCTCCTCCTCTGCACTCCTCCTTCTGGGCAATTCATCAACCACTTTCTTATCATCCTTTACATCCAGGCATCCTCCTCTGAACAAGAGCTTTCTAGGGACCCATATCTTTATGACTCCTTTCAGGCATCCTGCTGATTTCACATGCTCATCCTTACCCCATGTCATGAGCATGCATTGTCCACTTGGACTGCAATAGATCCATCTTCCTACATACATCTTATGGTTTTTTGGATAGAGGAACTTCGTTCCTTCAGGTGCATGAATACTGGCCTTCACAAAGTTCCTGATTTCTTCATCTGTCACGTCACTGGCTTTCCATCCTGGCTCAACATCGATCATGATCTTCATCCCTACGGCTTTCTTTGCTGTCTTCTTGCACTGTGAGATTATTATCTTGATCACACAGAATCCAAGCAACACCAACACTATCAGGGCTCCAAGAAACTTGAACGTGTCTGCCATCCTTTCTGGAACCCAGGAAAATAGCGATCTGAACCAGCTATCATGAGCAATGTTTTCCACTTCGTCTATCATCTGGCCATGGAGTTTCGTCAGCATGTCTATGGTCTCTGTCAAGGTTCCATTCTCGTCATCATGAGAAGGTATAAATGTGCAACATGATTCTCCAATTTTTGCACAAACACCTCCATCCATAGCTGTGATCATGTCCAAGACGTATCTATTCTGGAGAGTCATCAGTCTTATGGCTCTCATCTCTTCTCTGATTGCATTGAACCCTTTATTGTAGTGTTAATTTTCGGCAGCAATTCCCATCTGGTTATCCGTAACCACTTGGTGTCTGCTCCAACCTGGATTTTCGGCATGAAGAGCAATGTGAACACTGAATAAGTCTGGCTAAACAGTCTGTGCTCATACGGCATAAAGTCAAAACTTTCTATTGATTTTTCTGAGAAATAGTTCTCTCTCTTCATTCTCTTTATCAGCTTCACAGATCTCTTCTTCCTCAGGTGAGCATCTGCTTTTGGAAAACTGTCGAGACCCATATCACTTTTTGGAGTCACCAATGCTGGAACATGGACATTCACCAGTGTGCATATTCCTCCCCAGTCTTTAGGTAACTTGGAGTATGTCTTGGATCCACACACCCAATAGTGATCCATAATTACTGCTGTCCCAATGTTCATTCCTGGTGCTTCAAATATTCAACCACATTTCTAGTTCTCTCCTATTTTTCTTGTTCCATTATTTCTGAAACACAGCTTTGCATTCTCTAAAGGCACTATCTGTAGGGGTCCTCCTCCGTCTTCGACCCATGTCAGTAGCTTTGCAAGTTTCGGCCATAAAGGTTTACACACCATTTTTGCATTTTCAATCATTGGCTGGTAGTGAACCATTATTACCCATTCTCTGCAGATCACCACGCCTTCTTCCCAGCCATCTGGTGATAGGACAGTTCCCCAAATCTGCATCTGGCCTCTGTTCTTCCATCTATGAATGTCTTCTGCAGACTTGCCTGGAACTTTCAGTCTTTTATTCACTTCTCCTCTGATTCCAGTTCCTTTTACTCCAGGCTTCTCATATCTGATCACATGATTCCTAGTCTGTGCTTTGTTCCTTGTCTTTATGTCTTGAATATAGTCATCTTCATCTGGATCTGTCCATTCAGTTGTCCATTTGAGAGAGGCTGTTCAACCCATGAACTGGCCTCTTGCACTACAGAATTCTACATGCACTATGCAGTGTGCAGTTAGGACATCTATTTCAATAGCTATGAAGATGTTCGACTTTCCCATGCTGCATGGCAGGAGTGCACATGCAGAGCATTCCTCCTTTGAAGTTCTTCTCTCAACTTCCTTCATATGTTCATACCATATGTTATTTCCCAAGTGTTCTGTGCTGTCCAGGTAATCATTTAATTCATAATTATCTTCCTGGGTGCTCCTTTTAGGCCTCATTCTTTTCATGTGAGTTTCTATAATCATATGATGAAGTGTACCAGCATAGCCTCTTCCAGCTGGCCTTATTACAGGAACATCCATCAGTGCTCCCTGTATAGGAGAAGTTTCAGCACGTTTCATTCTCTCAACATACCCTTTACGCATAAAAATGTCTTGCAAAATCTCCATGTGTGACTGTCTTTTGGGGATTATATTTGGGTCATTTAATACAGCACCAGGTGTATTTGCATGCATTACTGGTGTAGGCCCACCCTCTAACAACCCTTTGTCTTGCCTGTCTTGCCAAGCCTGTCTTTGGCATCCAAAAAGAGTTTCTAAAACACCTTCTGTATGTGAATGCTTAGTAATGGCACTTATATCAGGTATAGGCAATTTGTCATCTTACTTTGGGACAGGAATGACTACATATGGTCTGGGCTGCCTAGAAGTTGCCACGTTTACATTTTCCTTGCGCTCGGGAGCATGCACAGGAGTCTAAGCTCCATTTGCACCAATGTAGAAAGCTTTGCATACAGTCAGTGAAAGCAGTACGATTATCAACACAATGCAAGTGTAAATGACACAAAGGTAAGTTACTTTACAGCATCTACTTTGTGGACACTGTGGACATCTCTCTGTGTTAGGCATGATGATGCTACAATTTATGCTGTCCATCTTTATTGCCTAAGGAAGGAAAGACTCAAACTTTAATACATCAGCATTGTGAACTGCCTCTGGAAACTGCTGTCTTGACTCAGCAATTCATCCTCAATCAGCTATCCGCTTACTGGATGGTCAGAACAAATTATTTTACTGTATTTCTGGAACCAGTCTTTCACCAGCCGAAAAATGGAGATGCCTCTCCAGTATGAAAAAACAACCTCAGTAAGTCTAAATATGCTCAATGTCATATATCAGCTCCCAGTTGATGCCTCGAATCTGCTTCATCCCAGACGTTGAATTTCTTTCAGCATGAAACAAGAGTCTTTCTTTATCCACAACCTGTCGATTTGTCCCTCAAAAGGAAGTTTCACCCCGATATGTGATTTTGCTCGGAATATTTGCTCACTTGGATTATAATGCGTTCCAATATCACATTCAAGTGTGCAGTGTTTCTAGGATCCTTTAGAAAGGTGAGTACATCAGTGTGCCTTCCAACAAGATGTGGGTATTCCTCAATCAGACGAAAGAACACCACACTGAATAGTCTATGAGCTGCATCAGTTAATAGGGTCATTTGTGCTCTCCTCCCTGTACTCAGACAATTGCAAAATTTGTTCAGTGATAACTATAAGCAATCTTCTTATAACTGGGCCATTCTTAAGATCTTTTAAGAAAGCAGGAATGCAATTAGTTCTCCTCACCAGCGAAGTGAAAGAGCGCAACACCAACTCAAAATAAGTAAGAACCAGCCGAGAAAGGTAATCACTGTGTAACACCATAGGTAAATCCAAACAGGAACTGAGTGTGAAATGAATCAGGGTGCTGCACCCTCTTCCCATTGCTGTAATCACGATCAGAATCTGGCATAATCCTCTTTTTTATCAAGGCTTAAGCATGCCTCAGTGAAAAGTTTTTAAACAAGCTTCTCTGTGGCTTTAATAACAGAGAATTTTTCCTCAACCCTGTAATGACTGCACAGAGTATTCGAAACAAGCCACAGTCCAATGAACTCTTTTTCTTTAGTTGACATCTTCTGTGTCCTTCTTCCTCGTCATAGATCTTGTCTGCACGTGCTGTGGTTCTTCCCCAATGCTTGTGCTTTCTGCAGGGGTGTGAGCAGAGGGGTTTCTCCAGCAAAGATCTTTAAATTGCCTAGGAATGTCCAAGAACACCTGCCATGCACTTTGACAGCAGAAGGCGTGACGTCTTCCATGATGAACAGACCGTTAAAACGGGGTTCATCCCACTTCTTCCTTGTATGATTGCGGATTAAGACCGCATCTCCGGGGAAAATTTGGGGAACACATAATTCTTAAGTCACTTGTTGAAGTGACTGTACTGTGTTCTGTACTACCCTACACCCTTGTTGCTGCAGCTGCCCTGAAATGACAGAGATACTTGAAGTCATACAGTTCAAATAGTGATGCAATTCAATTCCTAGCAAATCTGCAGTTGGCTGAGCATCACTTCTAACTCTGGATGGAGGCATTAGGGGTGTCCTCATTTGTCTCCCTGCCACTATCTTGTGGGGTGTGAGATGGTGGTCAGAACCTGGGTGGTTCCTTAAAGCATATAATGCCAGTGGTAGGCAATGCAACCACCCTTTCTTCAAGATAAGCTTCAATTTGGCAATTCGTTCCTTGAGCAGGCCATTGAGCCTCTCACAGATTCCATTTCCTAGTGGATGATAAACTGAAGAAATCTTGTGCTTTATACCAAGCAGCAAGCTGATCTGTTCAAATGTTTTATTCACAAAATGTGGGCCATTGTCTGACCTCATCACTTCACATACTCTCTATCTAGGAAATATGTCCTGCGCTAAGAATTGTGCTGCACAGGTGGAATCTGGGTGTGTACAGGGGCCTGCTTCAATCCACCTTGAAAAGGGACACACTGCAGGTATCTATATCTATTACATACTTGTATCATGTCGACATAGTCGATATGCAAATGCTGAAAAGGGCCATTAGATCTCGGAATAACTTCCCTAACTTTGTGCAGTGTATGCCCAGCCGTGAATTTTTGGCACACAAGACAATTCACTACATAAAATGCAATATGCTCTAATAGATTTGGTACAAACCAATCCTCAGCAATAGTTGCAGCGAGATTCTCCCTCGTTGTGTGCGCAGGGTGGTGTAGCTGTTCCAGCGCCACCCTTAATAAGGCTACAGGTATCGCCGGTTTACCTGTCTTGTTGCCACAATGCTTCAGAGGGGTTTAAAAACACCCTTTTCGTGTTCACAAATTATTTTCCTCTTGATGTGCTTCCCCTTGGACCTCTACCAACTGCATTTTCGACAGGTTATTATAACTTTCGGATACAGTCATCATAACAACCATTTTTCATTTAGATTAGGAGTTTCAACATTCATCATTTCTTTATCTGTATTTGCTAGGTGCTTGGCCTCAATGTCTGCTGCTTGATTTCCACATGAGATCAAATCTGCCCTTTTAGTGTGAGCTGTGCACTTGATGACTGCGGTGCTTGCTGGGAGTTTTAGTGCTTTAATAAGCCTGACCAATAAGGTGGCGTGCTGTACTGGTGTGCCGTCCGCTTGCAGGTAGCCCCTCCTTTTCCAACGTGCTAACCCTGAGTGCACCATCAACGTCGCATAGGTAGAGTCACTGTACACTGTTACTTCCTGGTCTGCGTGATCCTCGAGCGCAATTATCAACGCCAATAATTCAGCAACTTGTGCTGAATAATGAGACGGCAATCGAGTACTTTTAAGCACCCGAAATCCCCGGTAGCTGTGTGCTATATCACAGCGGCACCTGTATATCTCTGTCCATTATTTTGATTGATCCTTGAAGAAACGTTAATGAAAACAATCTCTTCTCCTGCTAATGCGTTCTCTTTTATTGTAGGGATTTAATCATAGAACTCTTCATAGTTTGCTCAATCATGTTCAGGCTCTACTTCTGTTATTGGCTCAGCTATAAACATGGCAGGAATCACTATTTTACATTGGACTATTTTAATCGCTGGATTTGATATGACTACTTCATAGGCAGAAACCCTGTGAGATGTCAATGTGCTCTTTGGTTTCTCTAAAATAGTAAATAATGCGTGCTCAACGAATAGCGTCATGGAACATCCCATCACTATGCTTGCGGCCTTCTCTATAGCGAACGCAGTAGCTGCTAAACTTTGTTTGCATGGAAAATGACCTCTCATTAAGGGGTCTAAAATCCCACTGTAATATGCAAGGGGCTTGTACCCCAACATGGTTCTCTGCGTGAGTACTGCTGTCATAACAGTGGCATCTGTATGTGTAAATTGCTTTTTCCAATTCATCAAACCCTTCTTCCATTTCTTCAGTTGACACAATTTTTTCCTGCATTACCTGTGCTTTCTTTAAGGCCTGAAACAAAGGTCTTATATATGAGCTGTAGTCAAAGACCCATGCCCTAACGTAATTACATAATCCCAAAAATCTCTGCATGTGTTTCATCGTGTGTGGCTTTACAGTTTTCAAAATAGCCTCAGCACTTTCAGGGCTAACCTTCTTTCCTTCATGCAAAATCAATATAGCACTTCATGTTGACAATATTTTAATTTTTCTTTGTCAACTTTATATCCTTTGTTA
Organism: Ambystoma mexicanum; assembly: GCF_040938575.1. Taxonomy (NCBI): domain Eukaryota; kingdom Metazoa; phylum Chordata; class Amphibia; order Caudata; family Ambystomatidae; genus Ambystoma; species Ambystoma mexicanum. The sequence goes on from NC_090923.1 coordinate 1,030,561,003, forward strand.
GTGAGTATAATCATCAGCTGAACAGAATCGCACTGCACTCTTTCTCTGAGGTGCTGCAAACTAAAATGTCATCTACGTATCGCAACACAACTCTTTCTAAAGTGATATTGCTTAAGTCCATCTGAAGGACTCTATTGAAAATCAATGGGGACTCACAAAAACCCTTGTGGTAAAGTAAAACTTTTCAGACGTGTTTGTCTAAAGGTAAATGACATCAGATTCTTTGAGTCTTTGTGCACCGGGATTAAAAAAAACACGTTTTTCAAGTCGATCACTGTGAAACATCGTGCTTTAACAGGTATATTACATAAGACTGTAGACGGGTTAGGAACTAGAGGGAACTTGGCTTCTACAATTTGGTTTATCGATCTAAGATCTTGAATTAGTCTCCAAGACTCCCTTTCCCTTTTTTTCACAGGATAGATTGCTGTGTTAGAGGGTGACTCTGACGTCACTGGAATACCCTGATCCATCATGGCGGAAATCGTCTTAAAAATATCTTAATCTGCCTCTCGAGACATAGGATACTGTCGTGCTCAATGCAAAATTGCTCCTGGTTTCAATTTAATCTTCACTTCTCCAACCCCCTTCAGTAGGCCTACGTCATAGGGTGCCGGTGGTCCATAATGAAACTGGTACTTTTGTCATGTCTTCATCAAAATACTCAAGACGCCTTTGTGCTATCATCATCTTCTGAGGAACTTCTCTTTTAATTGCTCTCACCCAGTAAGTGATGTCTATGTTATATATTACTTTGTCATCAGATGGATGTTCTCCAAACAGATCTTGACCAGTGACGTCATTCAATCTGTAACCCTCCCCAATGGCAATTACTGCGCACCATTGTCTGCCTTCATCATCATTTCCATCAAGCAAAATTAGTTCTCCTCGCACTATGGCTGCTTGTAGCTTTAAGGGAAAGACTGGTCCCTCCACCTCAAGCATAGGAATTCTTAGTCAGAACAGAAATTCATCGGGTGTTCTCATTGCTCTACCTGCTAGGCCTGGTAGCCATGACAACAGAAAGCGTACTCCATAATGAAAAACCTCTGGTTCTAACGGTATAGCTCTCGCAGATATCTGCCCTGAAAATGCCACAATAATTTCACATACTTTTAAATAATGCATTCCTGGTGTTGAACACACTATGCCTTCATCAGTACATGAAATGGTCATATTCAACTTTGTCATTAAATCTCGTCCCAGTATATTAACAGGTGTTTGCCTTGAATATAGCAATGGCACCTTCATGTCACATTCTCCAATAGAGACTGGTAATTCTTCAGTGAAAGGAACTCTGCTTGTAGCTCCTGTGAATCCCTGAGTATTCATAGCATTGCCAGACATTGAGAATGTTCCCTCTCGTATACATGAGCATGTTGCACCCATGTCTACTAAAAATGAAAAACGTTTGCCTCCTATATATCAGTTCCTCATGAGGATTCGGCGTCACGGATAGTATTGAACACATCAGGTCTCCCAGTGAGCTGTCCTATTGCGGGCACAGCCTCATTCCATTACTTGTAAAAAGATTCCCTCCATCGACAGTGACTCCCCCTACTCAAGGAGTTATTAACTTTCCTGTGCTTGTGATTTGCTGAAGCTGCATAGGTGACTGCTGCGACTGTCCCTGTGGTGGATTAATTGCTACTTGCTGTGGTTGCAAGCCTTGCTGCACTCTTGCAGCTTCCTGCTGCATCGCTTGATTTTGAGCAAATCCATCTGCATTCTGCTGCGAGTATGCAGGCAGATTTGACATCCTCCATCTCAAAAATGGGCCATTTTGCACTTACCCTTTACTTCTACACATGCAAGCAAAGTGCCCTGTCATTCCACAAGTCCAACAAATAGGCGGAGGTCTCCAAACCTGCCAATTTTGCATGTTCTGATTACCATCCTACATATTCAGAAACCCACCTTGGTTATTCTGCCAATTCCCTTGATTACTTTGCCAATCTCGTCCTCGGAATCCTCTTCCCCGTGGAGTAAATCCACTATTGTTTTGATCGAACTGCCTTTGATTATTCACCTGCGGCATGTTCACTGTTTGCTGTGAATTCAATCCATCTACACTCATCACCATTGCCCCTTCAATGGTGTACTTGGACAATTCTTTCTGCACTAGCTTTGCCTCTTCAGCCTTCCTAATATTGTCTTTTTTGCAATTCTTTTCCTGCAGGAGTCTGCAGTAATGCTCAATGGACAACTGAATTTCTGACCACGGTTTTGCTTCTATACCAGCTAAATTCTGTAGCTGCTTTTGTACTGGCTCTGGCAGCCCTTGGCATAATATATTATGGAATAACGGTATAGATTTTCCCCAAGATTTGCACGTTTCCATACTCCATCCCTCCTGAAAATTTTGAATGTAAACAAGCAGGTCATCCCTGTCCTGCATCTTTTTCATCATTATAGCTCCCATATCAGACGTGTCCCGATGCATTACTCTTAAGTGCTTTCCAGACTGCCGCCCTAAAGTTATTGAATGATACTTCATCATGAGCAGTGTTGACTGTAGTCCCACCAGAGTACCCTGCTCTTGTCCACACGTCATCAGCTCTCTCACCAAGTATGGCGATTAGGAGACCGTTATTGTCCCCTATAGCCAACATGTTTCCTCCCGTCATTTTTATCTAACTCATGTGTCCATTTCCCAGCGCCAGAAGTTAAACTTGGGAATTTACACCTTAGATTATCTCTATCCATTTGAGGCCATGGTATACACTGTGGTCTCGCTCCTCCTTTCTCTAGCAAGGGAAACTGCGAAGCCCCAAACTCATTCTCATCTGTCATCATTTATCTATCCACCGCAGGGACGATATTCCTGCATCGCCTTCTTCTTGGCAATGATCTTAATCTGCTTACAAAAGGCGACGACTCCCCCCTCTCACCATGGAGTTGCCCTTTAGGTCTGTCTGACTGTGTCAATGGTTCTGACACCCTAGATATAGGTGCATTTAAATCTGACCATCTTACTTCGTTATCCATCGATGCTTTTACCATTGAGTTTAAGCAAAATCTGACCACCCATCCATTCGTTTTGTAAGAGCGCTATGTCATCCACTTTATCTCTTTCTCCTTTCCATCTCTTTATTTCTCTTCCTATATCTAGAGATGCACTTGCTAGATCGCTTCATTCCTTATGGCATCTCTTCTTGTCCCTCAGGACCTTAGAGATTACATCTATCTCAGTATTTTTCTCTGGGACCTCGTCACTACTTTGCATAGGTCAGTCATATGCCGGGTTGCTATACTCTGCCGCTGCTTCAAGGTCCCTCAATGGTTATAACCCATCATCTTTCTTATTCTCGTCTTTTATTTCAGACGGGGAGAGTGGAGCAAAAGGCTCTTCACCCCCCTCTTTGCATACATTAAGTATCCATTCTATAGGATGCGGCTCATCTCGCTCCTCCTGGTACATTTTCCAGAGCTCTAAGCTCGCTAGGCACTTGTCAAGCTTCTTCCCAGTATATGCTGCATGCAAATATGTTGTCATATGCTGCAGAACTGCCTTCGATAATGATCCCCCCTTGCGGCCACCGCATAAACATTTTGTCTGCGGTTCCTTTAACCCATTCTGCACTATACTGTCTAGGTTTGGGTGAATTTTTTTCGGCAATTGCTTGCAGAGGTGTATAAGTGGAGTAACATCCTCCACCCTTAACCCTTCACTTTTAACTTGTTAACGCTCGCCTGCTTTAATCACAGATTTAAAAGTACGTTTCAGGAAAACAACACAATATGAGCAGGCACCAACAGTCGCAAGCTCCAATTCCTTTGGTCACAGTTTTTACTTTACTCTTGCTAAAAAAACAACCACCAAGTGCAATAAAAACAATCAATTTCTTTTTCAACTTTGCGCTTCTCTATTTATCATCAATTTTCTTCAATTATGATGTCATCATCAGTACATAAATACATAAAGCGAACGGAAAAACAGACATACTCAACCGGTTACATATATCTATCTCCACAGCCCTTCTCTGGGATCTGTCTTGACCTCTAAAAATGCTCATCACAGAACTTAAATCAATCTCTTTAAATAAGACCTGTTTTCTACGTTATCCGTTACAGGACTCTAGATTAAGATTTCTTCTAACGTTCTTTAAAACTTAGGTACAGGGCGTATCCTCTTTATCTCTCACAATTCTTATTGCTCGGCCACACTCAAGTCAATATCTATTCAATAATGTAACACTCTTATTCTCACATTATGTTTATCCTACCTCCCTCCGTTACTCTCTTTTTCCCTTATCACTTCCCTTTATTTACTACGCATGCATCAATTTGCCACCCTACACAGTTTCTACTCACCATTCGCATGTTCGTCTTCTGATTCTCGGAGTCGCACGCCTCTTTTACTGCCTCTTCAATCTGTCGTCCGATCAGCTTCTGTTAGATGTGGGAGGGGATTCTATGGAAACTAGGGGACCGTCACACCCGCCTTGCAAGGTCTTGATAATTACACTAACCACTATCTACAGGGAGCTTCACGTCTTGTCAGCCGAATGGCAAAAGTCATGCGATATTTCCAGGACTCTAAAGTTTACTTATGTCGATGGATTTTTTAATAAACTATCCTCTCTCTGCAACCAAGTGAACTGAATGTCCCAACCCCTTTGATGAGTAGCAATTCCCCTTGAGATGGATGGGGATGCAGCTTTTATTCATATATCAATAATCGAAACAACTCAGGTAATTTGGCAAAAGGAAATCTTTTTTAATGTCAATTATCTAAAACAGGGAGTACAACGAACATCAGCACTTGCTCAATCCTCTTACTCAATGAATCTTACAAAAAGCTGAGGTTATATTAAGCAAAATTGTCATCAGTGACGTGTTGACCTGCGTTATTACCAATGTCATCCTCCGTGGCAAACTACAAAAACTTATTGAGGGAAGTGATAGGCTAAGTATAAGTTCCATATCAGTATAGAACAGTGAAGGAAAGTGATAGGGTACTTAACATCAGGCGGGGCAACTAAGCCCTCCCCTTAAAATGGCCGCTATGAACATCACTAAATGCACAACATCCTATTAGCTATACAAACTATAGGACCCTTAATTACGCGGTTCTCTACAATTGGTTTGCTTCTCACCCCCGTCAGCACTTTTCCACCTACGTCTAGCAGCAGGCAGGCTGAACATCCAGGTGCGGATGAGCTTGTCTTAACACTAACTTTCCACAAATTAGCAAATCAATCCATCATCACCTCATTGGTCCTGTTGCAATTAGGCCTTTGAAGCCTGGCCTTGGGTTTGTACTGTGCTCTGAGAAAGTTTAAGGAGTGTGGGCAGACTCTGCCCTTGTGTGTAGGTGTGAACACCTTGTTCTTCCAACTTCATTCTTCCACGTGACTGGAGACCATGGAATCAAGCCTTTTAGTGTATTAAAATACTATTTTCTAATAGTCCTATGACGTATTTTGTTTTGATCAAGCCTTCTGAACAGGAGTTTCTGTTCTTTCACTCGAATTATATCCAATGTCAGTTCACACCAGTTTGATAAGACCTTGGCTTCTTTGGCTCATCCAACTGCTTCTGCTGGGATTCATTTTGTAATTCAATTTGCTTTTTAACTGCGACACACTGAAATTAGGCCTTCTTGTTAATGTCCAGCACTGCTTATAATGTGTAGTGGAAACATCCATCCTTGCCACAACCTATTCACTATAAAGCTTGCCTCAGGATTACTTCGTCTGCTTGAGTTTCTCTTGCATCTGTACACGTTTAAACTAACTTAATATCTTCATCTGTTTCTTTGACATCCATCCTTTACTCGTCCATAATATATATATATATATATATATATATATGTATATATATATATATATATATATATTGGCGCTTGCTGCAATCTATTCACTATAAAGCTAGCCTCATGATTACTTCGCCTGCTTGCGTTTCTTTTGCATCTGTACACTTTTTAAACTTACTTAATATCTTCATCTGTTTCTATGGCATAAGCTTCTTCACCTTGATCCCAAGATATCACCTATCCTTGATACTTTCTTGATGCCTTATAGAATATCTGCATTCTCTGGTCTCTGCATCTCTTCTACAGACGTCAGCCCGATTCTGTGTGACGTCACCATTCATCTTTGCCCTTCATTTGCTCTGCTTCTTCAGGAATCTCATTGAAATGGTCATCATATTTTCTTGTATGCAGGTACAGTTTTCTCAATGGGTACCTTGCTTCCCAGATCTTGTTAGGTATTGATACTTTCACTGGTACTGCACAGAGTCCATACTCTGTTCTTTGTCTGTTCAACTGCTCCGTGTATGTCTCATACTCTGGTTTCCAACAGAAAGGTAATAGGGGCGGGGCGGTTGGAGTAGGGGTACTTGGCTCCTCCTCTACACTGTCTTGTCCTCTCACAATTCTAGCACTGTTGTGGCTGTCCACCATTCAATCCCTCTCTGCCGCTTGAGGGTTCTGAAATCCGCCTCAATGTCCTCTAAATCCATTCCCTCTTCCATGTGACCAAAAATGTTACCCACCTTGATCTACGGGGTACCCCACATTGATTGACTCTGTAGGCGGTAACTCTTGTGCGACCGCTCCTTGACTGCTCGTCAGTACTGCTCCTTCTATGGCGAATTTCGACAATTTTTTCTGGACTAACTTTGCTCCCTCAAGCTTCCTATTCTCGTTTTTTTCTTATTCTTCTCTTGTAACAATCAAAAATGATGTACAATAGTCAACTGTACTTCTGGCCATGGTTTTGCTTCCATCCCTACTTCATCTGCCTTTGCACTGGCTTGGGCAGTCCTTGACATAGAATACGATAAAATAATGCTACGTTTTTACCTCATATTTCCCTCTCCTGAATATAAGAAACAGGATCTTCATTCTCACCCATTTTCCATGGCACATTCGTGCCCATATCTGACGTATCAGGACACTGTATTCTCAATGACCACTATAGTCTGCTTTACAATTATTAAATGGTGCTTCACCATGTGTCGTGTTTTTTGCTGTTACACTCGCATACCCGCTCGTCTCCAAATGTCATCAGCTCTCTCCCCTAGAATAGCTGCTAGCAGGCCGTTTACATCACCCACTGCTAATATCATTCCCGATGTCATTCTTTCTAACTCATGAATCCATTTACCTGCTCCAGAAGTTAAATTAGGTAATTTGCATCTGTTAAAGATGTGATCTATTTCATCATCCCTTTCTCCTCTACTCCTTCTCATTTCCTTCTTCTCATCCTCTTCCAGTCTTCTCATCTCTCTTTTTTCTTCCTCTTCCCTTCTTCTCTGTAACGTTCTTTCTTTGAATCTTTCTGCTTATATTTCCTCACGTTTCTTCTCCTCCCCATATTTTCTCTCTCTTCTTTAACTGCTCTTCATATCTTCTTCGTTCATCCTTTCGCTTCCTCTCTTTTTCCTTCTCATCTTTGTATACCATTTCTCATTCCTTTTCCTCTCTTTCTTCTCTTTCTTTAACATCATCAATCACCCTTCCGTCTAATTTGAGTAATATTTGTCCTCCCATACACTCATTCTGTACAATTGCTACTTCAGTGACTCTATCTTTCACTCGTTTTTGTCTCTTGGTCTCTTCTTCTATGTCTATCCCTTCTCTTGTTACTCTCCTTATATTTACTACGTCTGAACATATATTTGCGTTCTTTGATCATACTTTTTTCTGTACTATCTTCACTACTATAAGCAGGGGCTGAATATATCAGATTAATATTCCCTGATTTGGCTTTTAACTTCTTTGGAGGATAGAATGATTAAGCATCCACTCCATCTCGGGTGGGTCTTCTTTCTCACGCTGATACATTTTCCATAGCACTAAAATGACTAACCATTTTTGTAACTTTTTCCCTGTATATACAGCATTTCAGTATGTTGTCATATGTTGTAATACTGTTCTTGAGAGGGAACCCTCTTGAGGCCAAGGCATGAACATTTTGTCATCAGTGCCTCTTAGCCATTCAGCATGATATTTCCTAATCTCAGGTGTGTAGCATGGCAATGTTTTGCACAAGTGTAGAAGACGAGTGTCCTCCATGAAGAAAAGTAATCTTGAACTGTCAATACTTACCAGACCTTTTATTCTGCTATTTCTTTAATTAATTAGTATTATATCAATGTTATTCTTTTCTTCTTTCACAATACTTCATATACCACAACAATCAATTCAGGCAAGCACCATCAAACGCTGCCCATTTCTCAAAAATGGTTCTTCAAACAATTTGCAAGCCTATAAATAATATTCGCTCTGTTTCTTTGTTACAGTTCTATAAATTGTCACTGCCCTGCTATTTGTTATTGACAATCTAAGAATATTATTTTGCCATAGTTCTTCCCCTTCCCCCAGCAGTTACCCTCCTATTATTGGCACCAATCGTTTGCTTTTAGTGTCTTGTAAACAGTCAAACTATTACAATTGTTCTATGTTTTCAGTCTACAACCTAAATTATCACAACTAATAAAAACACGTGTCTTTTTTAAACAATTCAAATTCTTACACTGACATATTCATAACCCCAAACAAAAAATGTGCACAACAATTTCTAAGATTGTCTTTTTTACTCTATGAAGTAAATGTATCTCATCTCCATTTTACCCCATTTTGGAGTGTGACATGCACCCTTTTAATACCCCATTTTGGAGTGTGATGCATTCCCTTCCACCTCCTTGAGAATAGGTATCGAGGTAATCTTTATCTTCAAACAAATCCTGTTACTTTTCCTCACTATATATATATACATATATATCTATATCTACACATGTCATACAGTCCCTCCCCTTTTATTTGCCACTTTCGATGTTCTACTTACGTCTTCAGTTTGAGTCCTTCGGTATCGACCCTTCTTCAATCAACCACTTCGCCTTCAGTCCACGGGGCACCAATCAGGACCGAATGGGAATTTCTTCAAAGAGGCACCTGCTACCTGTCTCGATTTACACACGTGCTTATTCCGCTCTCCACAGGAAACTTTGCGATCTTCCGGCTGATGGTGGAAGACGTCAACAATCTGAGAGTCTGGATCTGAACCATCCGCACCGCATCCAAATGTGCAATCACACCTGGAGCATCCTAAGTGCGAATGGGATTATCACAATAAATGATCTCAGGTGGAGGGATTGGTTAAGGGAAACCTATATAACTATAGTTTATATAAATGTTAGTTTCATCAATGGATGCCCCATATCTGGTAGGCACGCCTTGAACTACCTCTCACTATGTGAATACAGATACTACCACAATACCAGCAGCGGATAGGCCCGTGCAACAATGTATGGTCCACCATTACATATGCCCTTGTGACTGGTTGGCACTGTCCCACCTACCTTGGACATTGGGCTCGTTAGCATGTAAATAACGAAACCCAGGTGCAAGGGAACAACATTAGACAACTCCCTTTCTTAGCTAATGAGCCTGCTATCTCCCATCAGTTAGGCCCTAAGCCAAGGCTTCTTCTTTGTAGTGGACCTTGCTGCATGTTCTCTTCCTCTGAACTTTAAAGGGAGTGAAGGTACATTGCTATCTTTGACTGGAGCTTTATGAAAAGGCTGTGTCTTCTGGTCTTATACCACATGTGAGAAGACCATGATTTTGACCATTCTGTCCTTCTATTTAGTGCTATTTGATTCAATTATATTGGGTGCTATTACTCTTCTTAGTCTCTGGAGACTTGGTTCCTTTGTCCTGCATGTGCTTTCCGCGTCTTTACTGTGCAATACTTGGCACTCTCAATTATTCACTCCTTCACTTAATGCAAGAGAAATATGTCCTACCTTCATGGTTTATCCTCTTCAACTCCTTTTGAGCCATGTAGTTGCTTTTGATGCTGCATCCTTGATTCTGAGCCAACCAAATATCCTTTGTTCTTGCACAAATGTGTAGTTCAGTGCCTGTCAGCACTGCAGCCTTGCTTTCCCTTCTCAAATCCTCTCATTTACTATTATAAAATGCCGACATCCATTTTCTCAACATAGCTGCTTTACTCGCATTCTATTTCCTACTTTAGCTAGCTTCCACGCTGTCTTATCTACCTTGCATTTCTGCGTATATACATCTATCATATCTCATGCTACTTATATTCTTAGTGTATATGGTTTTCTCTTTCATTTGTATATATGTTTACTTCTTTGCTTCAATTGCATCTTTATTCTTTAGACATCCATTCACTGAGTTCAGTGCATCCATGTATTTTCTCTCTTTGGTGGCGTCACTTTCTTCTGTCTGACTGTACTTACAGTTCTTCTATATCCCGTGGTGTCTGCAGGTGCATGTCTACCACATCAGTTCAAAGGTACATTTGATACGATTGTTTAAGCACATAATGTCTCTCATACCTTCAATGTTGTATTGGAAAGATACCAGGTGTTAAACACAGCGCTTTCTTGTTGTTCTTCCAATATGATGGAGGTGAGGGGGCGGGCTCTATAAATGACATGCACATCTGCCTCTCTATACTCCCTTGTGCTTCTAAGTCCCACCCATCTTCCTGTCTGTTGCTGTCTCTCTTGTTAATGGTCCTCCCTGTGTGGTGCCTGCTAAAGCAGCAGGTTTTCTTTGAAGCTGTGTCGAGACCAGACTCTCTGGCTCCTGCAAACCACGTTCTCATACCTTATGACTTGGGTCCCCCTAGTGGCGTGGTCTACTGTTAACAACAGTCCCAGACATGAAAGTTCACTGTCATTAAAACTGAGGACGGGAGCTGGCTTCAGGTTGACACAGTTATATATGAAAGTCTGTTGGGGCTCCTGTCTCTGCTGCTAACATATGCAGCCAGGTTCCAAGTGGGCCTGTTTGAAGTAACCTCTATTGTTATGTTAATCACTGCCACCCGCTGCAGGGCCCAACAAAAGAGCAGTGAGGTTCTATGGCGCCTTTGTCAGTTAATCAGACTGACCATGGCAGGGGAAAGGTTGATCCTCCCCCTTCCTGGAGATGACATCATGCACTCCTGGCTGTCTCATTCCAACTAAATATGACAGCGGCGGACTGCACCTGTAGGCCGTGCCCACCCTGAGTACACGAGTCTTTGCATTTGTCAGCGCGTGAGCATAGGAAAATGTGTGTGGATTAGCGTCATCATTTTCCTGAGGGTGGTCTACCATCATTCCATTTAATTAAACATTTCAAAAAAGCCCAAGTGTGCGCACGCCCATCATGCGGATGGTCGAATTCCTCACAGCTAGATGATGGTTCCAAGGTCTGACTCCTACATCTCTGCATTCTCTCTTGGATTTTCTAACTACTGCATTGCACCACAAACGAATGACTAGTGGAAGTCTATGGCATTTATTTGCAAAGCCAACACATAGCTTTAACGTGATTCACTCACCCCTTGCTGGTAAGTATTACACTGTCGTCTTTCCACGATGATGTTGACTTGTGTGCCACAGTGTTCCTCCACCTTCATCACAACCTCGTTGTACTCATCCCACTTTTCTTCGTTTTCACACTCCATTACATGAAAATAGAGCAATACAGTTTGATCCTCCAGACCGGAGTTATTACCTAACATGTGTTTTCCCCACTGCAGCCTTTAAGTGTGACTGTCAATTGATTGCGGCCAAATATTCCCCAAAAGCCCACTTTCAAGCCACCTATCTATGAGGTGGTTTCTGTTGAGTAGCCAGAAAACCAGGTGCCGTAGCCGCGAATAGTCTGCCATTTGGTTGGTGTTTCGCTAGGCTGATTAACCACACAGCTTGGTCAAATCCAAATGATTTTCACATTTATGCATCTTGAATTTCGCTTAGCAAGTTTCTCCAAAAACGCATGAAAATGTTTTTCCTCTTCTGGAGTTCACTTGTGTATGTAATTCTGGCAGCTATGTTACTTAAACGTCTAACACTTGCTGAGCTACTCAGATTCAGCGTGGATCTCTGGCTCCACCTCACGTAAAGCCGGGCAGCTCCACGTCTCAACATCATACACTCTCACAGCACATGGTCTTCTGGGTGTGCAAGACAGATGTAACCCGGCTTCCAGGATGTAACGGGTGCAGTGCTGCACCCCGCTGTGCCCCAAACTGTCCATAGGACACTTAGCATGCTGCACACACTGCTCAGATGGAGGATCACCTACCTCCGTGCGGTGCTTTAACTGAGTTAACAGTGAGGCACCACTACATGCTCTCAATCGTGATCCGTACGGCCATAGGCTCTCATGAGCCGTGGGCTGCCCTTAAACATTAACCGGGTCGCGCTTCGCCATCAGCCACATATTCTGCTGATGTCCACCATTCGCTTCTCAAGGGCTCCTGAGGACAAGATGGCCCACCCTGGTCCACAATGATACAGCGTGGATTACAACAAGTTAAGTGAGCTGTGGCTAGTCACCAACTTCCTTTCCTCTCCATCTCCTTCAGCCAATACCCCAATAACCTCCCCCCCCCACGCTTGTGTACATCTGCAACATTCCATGTCCTGCACAAAATCCCTTTTCCTCAAAACTTCCGCTTTCCACCCTCCTTTTGCTCACTCATAAATTCTAAACAATGTTTCACATGTTCCTCCACTTCTCCACCCATTCGGCACCAAGAGAAGCACTCTTGACGCATTCTTTGGATTGGTGTGCAGGCAAGCTGTTCCCCAAGAAGCCTGATGTATTGCTGCTTGTCCACAGAAACACAATCGTTCACTCTAGCACCTTTTCCGACTCCCTTAGACAGGCTTCACATGTTCCCACAACCTCTGCGCTTCATAAACCTCTTCATCACCTGTGTCCTTGTGTCCATCCAGGGGTATCCTAGAAATGAAGTGGTCGTCTGCTCTGAGCCCTGGATCATGTCAACTGTTATAATCATACTTCTGTCCCACCAACCTTGCAAAACTTTATTGAACTCCCCTGATGCAAAATGTCCATAGATCTGAAGATCAAACCCTTGCTCCTAGAGGGAAGTTTTAAAATGCTCCACTGCCCAAGCATAGGTGAGTGCTACCTTTCTATCAACGTGTGCTTCCTCCAGGTGGATAAATGGTTTTGCATGGAAATGCAGTGGGCTCCTCAGTTCCATCAATTCTTTGGTCCAGCAAGTGCTCATTGCCTGAAGATGGAGGTTCTGCATTGGGGGACCCCACTCAAGCACATGCTTAATACTTCTGAAACTCATGTCCCATTTCAAAAGTCATGGAAATGCAGTGGGCTCCTCAGTTCCATCAATTCTTTGGTCCAGCAAGTGCTCATTGCCTGAAGATGGAGGTTCTGCATTGGGGGACCCCACTCAAGCACATGCTTAATACTTCTGAAACTCATGTCCCATTTCAAAAGTCACATATTATTCAAGCAATCTTCTTAAAGACTCACTCGTCCCATAAACGGTCTTCAGGAATGGTCAATAATATTCACACACCCTTAGGAAGGAGACCACTTGCTCCTTCAACTTTGGGCGCGTATGCCCCCACCACTACAACACATTGGATGTATTTTAATTGATCCCCAAATAAAGATTAACATTCTAACTGATCGTGCTGAATTGATACAGTGTAAACTGGTCGACATTAGTGAAAACAATAGCAGTGTGATTAGTGATCGCCACCACAGTCAACAAATTGAATGGGTCGAAAAACAAAGTGCCCTTCAATCTTACATTCTAAACAAGATACATGAAAAGGTTTTGTGGCTGCAGCAATTTAAAATGTTTATTCTGTCTTGTGTTCAAGAAGCTATGTATACAATTGCACTGACTGCCCTGTGAGACAAAGGCAATTTTCTGGAGCTACATTTTCTGAGGCTAATTTGCATAACACAATGCTTTTTACATATGGCTCTGAACTGGAGGTGAACTACCAGCCATGGTTTTCTGGATGGTGCGGTGGCATGCGTGGCTTGGCTCAAACTGCTTATTATACTGACTTCTTAATGTAAGACAGAAGGCCACTTTCCCAACTTTTATACTAGTTGGCAATTACTAGTTAAATTCATTTGTCAATCTTTTGCAGACAATTGTTAACAATCATTGGCACTGCCAACAGTTTTGTTTTTTTGTATAGACACGGGATAAGCATTTGCCAGGTACTGCCGTAATGGTATCAACTGGTCCTAAATGTTAGGAGCCGCAAAATGGTGCGAGTCCCTGGGCATATAATAGCAGTGCTTGGAAAATGCCAATCTAATATTTCCATTAAAGCCAAATGTGTTGAAGGACATGCAAGCATGGCAAACAGCGTCCACAGTTAAAAGTAAACACTTCCTGGCAAGTGAGCATACCACTCGCAAAAGTGCAGGGGAAAAGGTGGCGTACACACACGTATGCCGCCTTTTGACCTATACTTTTGCACTCTGCTATGTAAAATGACGAAAACTTGCTGGTGGGGAGTATGTCAACACGTAACAACTCCCCACCGCCAGATTACTCATTTGACAGAAACGAGCTCCTAAGTGTGTAGAAGGATTTCTTTGCACATAACTGTGCATTCATAGCCCCTCTACAACCAGCGATAATACACATTTTGTTGAGGGCGCTAGTTGTTCTGCTAACAACCACAAAAAGAGACCATGGCAAATTAACGGCACAGAGATTCTGCCACACAACAAGCAAAAGACACTCTGAAACTAGGGAACCCAAGTGTTTCTTCAAACTCTCCTCGTGTGTTCGGACTAGTCAGTCTATGTACCAAATAAGAGCTGACCAAAAGCTTATTGCAATGGATATTAATACATACAATGTTATTAAACAAAATAGATTTATCAACATGTCTTAAAAACAACACACAAAAACATTGTCATCAAACATTAACAGTGCATTACATTTATGAGACATTTCCTAAACATCAGACACAGGGCCTCATTCCGAGGTTGGAGGTAGCCATGGTGCTACTAGGACCATGGCTAACCCCATGCCGCATACCGGGTCCGGGTTCCCTGAATGGGGAAATACCGGGCCATTCCAACCTTGGAGGACCTGGTATTTCCCATTCAGGGAACCCATCCCCATTCCGGGAACTGCTAAGGGCGCCTGGTTTTACCAGGCGTCCTTTGCGGGTCTGGGAGCAGACTCGTAATAGGGCTGTAAGGGGTTAACGGCGCAGGCACCATTACCGGCGCCGTTAACCCCTTGCCGGCCAGCTCAGAATGAGGCCCATACTCGAAAACCAAATCATCCCTCGTGTAAACATGATACTAACTATAAAGTGGTAGTTGTTCTGCTGCCATGCCGCTCTGCCTGGCGTAGTGCTATCTATTAATTCACATTTATACTGTTTAAAGAAAAGAACACATTCCACACTTCATGTTGCACTGCCCTCAAGCCTTTGTTTTATTCGTGTTACTTGGTAGCCTATAAGCCGACCCATGTTTTCCGCTACAAATTGAGCTTTCTCAAGGCTCGGCTTTTGGTGAGCATCATTCATAGAGAGAAGTACCGGGGATACCTGCTGATTTGCATATGGTCTTTCCCCTTTTTGTAATGGCTTGGCAGGCTGAAGAACGATGCTCTGGAGGTTTGTCCAGAGCTATGCCAGAAGTTAAAATTATTTCTAAAGTTTCTAGCCATCACCTCTTTTGTTTAGCTACAGTTACCTTGAGTAGGACTTGTATGCTCAGATGAGGGTGTCGTGCAAGCTGGGCCTCGAGACCTAAACTGCACCTCACTGATAATACCCAATGACACTGAAACATGCCTGGTGTTGCTTGTGGTCTTTTACATAAGGGATATGACAAAGCAGTCCAGGCTGGACTACCCCTTTTGGGGTTGGACAAAGCCTGATTTGCATATGGTCTTTACCTTTTTATAATGGCTTGGCAAGCGAAGATCGATGGTCTGGGGGTTGCCCAGATCAATGCGAGATTTGGAATAATTCCGTACCTTTCAGCCATTACTTCTTTTTGTTTTGCATCTTGTTGCAGTCATGGGGAACACACACCAGAGGAAGGCGGACTTTGGTGCTCCTAGTTGGGAGCTGGGAGACCTTTGTGATGTCCCGGGGTCCAGCCCCAGCAGGGGATGGAACAACTAGATACACGCACAGTGTATATTGTGCGGGAGGTGGAAGATCCCTTCATAGGCTTTTCCCTTTTATTCCCCCAGCTCACAGCCACTTTCCTTGTCCGCGGTGCTCACACGGACAAAAGTATCATGCTCACCAGTGGGCAACAGAAAAACTTGCAGGGCTTTGCTAACTGAGCCAGGGTCACGTCCTGGCTGAACACTTTCATTGGTGACAACGTTGTGTTCCATAATCACGTTGCATTGTAAGATAACGTTGCGTACCTTATGAACGCTGCGTTCCATATGAACGTTGCATTCCAGCTGAGCGTTGCGTTCCAGCTGGACCCGCTGGAACGCCTGTCCTCCGCCCACCAACGCCGGCCTACCTCCAACCGACGTCACCATTTCCGCCACCGGCTCCACAGAAGAAACACCTCTGGCCGGTACACCAACATGATTGGTGTCTCTCATGCCGCCGCTCCACTCACGCTGCACGGCCCTGTACTGTACACCGACCGGACTGCCTGAAACCTTGCCTAAAGAGACTGGCTCCATACCGTAACGTGCGCATCAATCAAGGCGCACAGCACACACGGAGATTGGATTATGCCTCCTCCAATCTTCCAAAGGGCCCTCCATGTTGGGCCCCTATGCCGCTCCTGCAACGCCAGGCACCTGAAGGTTAATCACGGCCACCTCCGCTTCTCCTGCACCTGCCCGGCATGCAGGATTAAACAGCCGCCATCTCCGGTCCCTCCAATACGGGGCTCCTGCCACTGCTTCTCCAACGCCAGCCACCTCAGGCTAATCCACAATAGCCAAAGCAAAACAGGACAACGATGGGCTGCTCAGACAACAATTTCTGCTGCGCAGCCACCCCTTTGGCCACCTGGCTTCCGGACTCGCAGGATCCACTTCCTGGCCCCTACCCTTGACCTCCGCTGTACTGCCGGGCCTACAGCTTCTTCCTCTTTGATGAATGTCTGGCTGGAAGGCAGCGCTTCTCACCAGCTGCCCCTTCCCAGCAGCACAGGAACCATCCTCGTTGCCAGTGATATAAACTAAGCCTCCTTCACCAATCAGGAACAGCAGAAGGTAAGTTTACATGTAGGTTTATTTCTCTTAGTTGTAATGTAGAGAAAGCACTGGGACATCCACCTAGCCCAGCACATTAGGTCCAACTGACACCAGTAGAACCCTGCACTCCAAACATCTATCAACACTCCACCTAGAGTCCCAATAACATCACCACACCAACACTCCACCTAGAATGTCAGTGACATCACCACCATCACAACACTCATAGCCATAATCAAGCCGAGCACAGATTATGACACACTACCAGCTCAAACTTCTCAGACACATTTTTCCCTACATCTCCTACCCGAACAGACTTGCCGCAGTTATGTCTATTGTGATGTCGAGACTGGACTATGCCAACTCGCTATACCTGGGAGCACCGGCATACCAACTCAACAAACTCCAAAGAGCCCAAAGCGCTGTCACAAAACTGCTTCTTGCCCTGGGTAAAAGAGACCACATCTCACCCGCCCTCCGAACCCTTCACTGGCTCCCAGTCAGACGAAGGGCCTCCTTCAAGACCCTATGCATCACTCACCAAGCAGTGCACAGGACCGGCCCAACGTACCTACAAGAGAAGATAAAACCCTACCTCCCATCACGCACCCTAAAATCTAGCACTGCCCTCTATCTCGTGATTCCAACTTCTAACTCCGTCAGGATCGGAGGATCCGCCTTCTCTACCTTGGCCCCAACTCTCTTGAACTCACCCCTCCCACATATTCGACACACCCAAGACTATATGACCTTCCGCGAAGCTCTATAAATGTGGCTTTTTCCGTAAAACCGACCATGGCCATCTTAGACGACTAAGACCTTGCAACCTGATGACAAATGCTCAATGAGATCCAGAGAAATTACGCCACAAAAATACTCTTATTAAGTCACTATCAAGCAAATGCGTGCCTGAAATCCAGAATAGCAAGCCCCTTAGATCATAACTCCACCCATACACTCACCTCCCTTATCACTATGCTTACTCTCTACACCAACACACAATTAGAATGCAGCTACACCCCTCGATCAATTTCGGCCAAGTTGCTCACATACAAATATTACTCCATCAACATCTCCTCATTCTAATAAAATGCAGCTATATCCCATGACAAACTGGCCTAGCTGCACACATAAGCGTCCTACACAGGCCTAACACAGCCAGAACCCAGTCTTGGTGCCCATCCTCCAGACTGCACACATTCAACTGATATCAATACCACCACCCCTAATGCTAGGTAGCAGCCACCATCAGGCACTTGCATTGGCTGCGCAAATAATTGGTGCACCCAAGCACCCTATGACACCTTACTCTCTCAACTGACCTGGACTACGGTCTCCGAGGGCTTTCAACCTACCAGCGCGTTGAGGTCATACCAATGGTATAAGGAGTGCTATACAAATGCCAAATATCATAACATAACATAAAGGGTAGGGGGGATTATGATAGGCAGACTGGCTCTGGTCAATGGGAGATGGTTGCCACCATTTTTATTTTCACTGTCCCTCTCTCACATTACTGTCCCCTCTACTTCCTCTGGAGCAAAGCACTTGGGGTGTGATATCACCAGGGCAAAGTACACTTCACTCCGGAGCAGGGATTGGACCACTGAGGCAGGTTACCTTTAGTCCAATCACCTGAGGACTGCTGTCCCTAAAACATGGGGACTTCAACCCCTTCAGCAGATTCACTCAGTTGCTCTCGGGTTCTCTTAAGGCAGCAGATTAATTTTGACAATCTCATGGGACTTCCTTTGGGAGAGTTGTTCTCTCCAAAGCCCTCAGCCTGAAGTGAAGAAGGAATCATCCAAGACAAAAGGAATATCTATCCCCTACCACTGCCAGGGCACATTGAGAGTAACTGCTGCTCTGGATTAGGACCTACCACTCTGCACCAGAATTTCCTAAAATGGCAGAGCAGTCCCTAAATAGGAATCAACCTATCCTTGAATTCCCCTGAAAGGGTCTCACATCAACCGGAGGACCAGACCAGCCAAAGATTCCTGTTCACTGCACCAAACCGGTCACTCTGTGTTCACTGCACCTGTAACAAGAGGGAAGTCGCCACTGGTTGCTGTGCTCCTCCACCAATCGAACATTTGCTTGCACCTTCAACAAGCTTGACACAGCATCATGTCCCAGCCAAAGCTCGTCACCTGGTAGGCCTAAAGCGACTGCTCAACACCGGGACTGAATCACCGGAGAATAACTCGCTGACCCTAAGCAGGGGTACAACCACAGCTCAGCCCAGCTAGCCCTTGAACTGCTGCCTCATTGATCGCATATAGATGCACCCAAGATCACAACTTTGAATAACATTGCCTATCAACTCGAATCGCTGGAGCGTTACTCATTGACCCCTCCCAGGGGCAAAACCCAGACTCGGCCTGGCCAGCTGCAGAGTGTTCCTGAGAATGCCCAACCTGCATCGTTGAAGAGTTGCCATTTTATCGCACAGAGCACCTGTATTTGTCCCTACTCGACACCTGCTTGCTCCCAGAGCCTCCACCATTCTACATGCCAGAATGGAGTCTGATCAGCTCACATCGACATTCGACTGCGTCAGCCCACCAAGAACTGAATCCAGGTACTGTTGACTCTGAACTGCCTCCTCGTCCCCTTGGACCCTGGTTAGGTCAGGGTCGCTCATGTTTTGTAACAAGATATCCTTTTATGGTAGCAACATACCTACAACCCCTTGAACTATGCTCAGAGTGCTACTTTCTCCAGTCCGTTGTGTCTTCTCTATCTTTCCTTTGAGGGTGGATTTTTCTACAGTGTTTTCTATTCGTTCTACGTGCAGATGGTGTGTTTGATTAACCTGTTCATATTTTTATAGAACCTGTATTTTGGATCTGTACTGTGTTGTTTGGGTCTCTACTGGTTCACCTTCACACCCATAATTAGAATATAGCCTTCCCTCTGTCAGTGTTTTACCTTTATGATTGTGTTGTGTTTTGGTTTGTTGAAGTGTGATGGCTGAGTGGGCTATTTTACCATGATTCATACTAGTACTCCTGCGAGGGCAAATCCAATTCATCACACCCGCGCTACGTATGTAATGAGAAACCATTAGCCTTCTTTATTGCATGGGGGCCCTTATAGCCCTCTGAAGCTGGGCTGCATATTCCAGGGGTGGGCTGGCACACATAGCAGCATCAGGAGGCCCCAGAGAAGTCATCACAGCCGGGCCGCGTGTGTTGGGTGGCTTGGTAAGTTTTGCAGCAGTGTGATGATGCAGATAAGATCAGCACAAGGTCTGGCCCCACCCCCACCTGTTTCTTGAAGCGAACGAAGGTACAAGCTGAGAAGTGATCCGTAAACAACCAGTTTAAACATTAGGGGTGATGCAACCGCCATAAAGAATGTAATAGATTTTGCTACATAAGTAGGATGAGAAGTAGAGTGCAATCACAAGTTTAGGGAATGGTTGAAGAATACACAGCTAGGGTTACACAAGTAGCATTGAGCCTGGCGAGGGTAGGGGTAAGTTGCAGAATACACAGACAGGGAATAATGTATGGCAGCATGCAACTCACGAGACACAAAGAACATTAACGTGGCGGAAAATGAACCAGACTACCAACACTTTATTCTGAAATACTGAATCCTGACATCAAAACTGCTTTGCACACAACCCCAACCCCCACGATGTTCAGAGAGAGGCTCATGCATCAAGGTCAGCAAGGAAGGGGGACCTAACAGGGAATTGAAACCACACTAAATAACATTCTTCAGAAGCACAAAGCATGCAACTATAGAGTTAATTAGTTTCTATTTGTAGCAGTGATAAAGTACAGATAGACTTGTTGCAAATAGCTGCCATGCCAAAGACCTCCTAATGAATAAGTGCGCAGCGCAACACACACAGGTTAGTATAGTAGGAAAACTCAATAAAAAGTCAAATATTAGTTCTGAACAGTGGTCCTCTACCACATGATCATAACAGTGATAATTTATTCTAGGCCTAAATAGATAGTGCACCTATTACTCCTGTAGCACATCCATACACCGACAACATGTCAAGGCCACAAACGCATTGGCAGATAATGCATTATGCCTGGGAACGAGAAAGGAGTAACTTCTTGAAACTGAATCATAGCAATCCGTACATCTCCCCTTTCTCATCATACACCCTGGCATCACATTAATGTGCCCAAGGTCAGATGAGCAAATTATTAACCAATTAGAATTCTGTCTGCTATGTTGGATAATGTAACCAACCAATGACATGTTAGAATGAAGTGTAGCATTTTTAGTAGGCCGAATTTAGGAGGAGCCATCAGTTAAACCGGAAGAGCTAGCTAAGTAGAGAAGGCTGACGGAACAGGGAAACAGACGCTGCGTGCTAGTAAAAAGGACCGTGGAGACGCCGGGAGCAGTGCAAGAGCTCCTGGAGGTTCAGTCTCTCAGAGAGGCAGCAGACTTCATTCTGGACCGAGAAGGAGAGCTGGCGTGTGACCCCAGATCGAAGCTGGGTGCTGTGTGAGAGCATCCACACACTCCAACCGGGAAGGAAGAAGAAGAAGCCATGACACAGAGGAGCCAGCAATTTTGGAGACACTGCAAAAGACTGGTGAGTCTGGCGGAATCAGCAGGGCCCCTGGGCGTTCCGACAACCTCACTGACGAGTGATTGAATGGTACAGGATTGCTAATGCAGAAGTTATATTGAGGCACTGGCAGTCGAGTATACCAGGCAGTTGGAATGGTACAAAGATTCCTGGCAGTTGAGTACTCCAGGTGATTTGAGAATTCTAAAGAGAAGTCCTGGCGGGCGGCTATACTAGGTAGCTGACAATTGTATAACGATTCCTGGCAGGGGAGTATACCAGGTAATCTGCTGAGCTACAAGAACCTTTACAGAAAGACTATTACAGAACTTTTTGCTAGAACAGTACTTTTTAGTTGAACAAGAACTTTATGAATCCATTTAAGACACCAAAGAACTGTTAGCTAAAGAGACATTTTGACATCCTGTTTAAGAATCCAGGGGAAGGGGATCATTTCTGGATCCAAGGGTCTTTACCTTGGAAAACCTTTTTGTTAGAATCATTCTTACACTTTTGCTTTTGGACACTTTTTCCAACATCAAGTTTAAGTTATTTTCTTGGACCTTTTGTTCTTTATGTATAAGTGTGAGGGCCAGCATAGGCTGTTTTGGACACAAGGACAGCTTTTCAGTTACTGACATACTGACACAGAAGGATCCTTAGTTTTAGTAGGTAGGGAAGTTCCTCTTTAGGATAGGGCTAAAGAGGTGTTTTTCCAACCCATCTTTATTTAATAAAAATGTCTTTACTTAAGAATATAACTACCTTGTGCCTGTCTCTCATTTTTTACCCATCACATATGGTGCTAGATGTGGGTTTGGGCTCACTTGTCATAAACTGGAGAACCCTTAAGTTTCAGAAACTCAGTAACCGAGCTTCTGATCCAAACACTGCCACTGAACACTCTATTGGATTTGACTTGTGCGGTAGTAGTGGAGAACAGGTTCAACCTGGGGAATGAGTTATAACACCCACATACCTAGTCCTCATTTCCCCTCCTGGAACCTACATTAGACATGCCTCAAAGACTGGTTCAGCCTGGTGATATGGCTTAGATGTATTAGCCGACGTAATAGTTAATAGACTAAAGAGGAGCTGTAAAGGCACTGATGCAAAATAACACCAAAGAGGCCTATCAAATCAAGGCATGGGAGAGAATGGGCCAAGGGATGTTGGCGAAGGCTCTGTTCCCTAAACCTCAAGAGGTTAAGACCTCTAGTGAAACCAAAAGTGGAACCAGGGATTTTGGGGAGGCAGATATAGATCCTAAAGTTACACCTGAGGCAGCTCCACCTTCTGTGGCAGAGGAGGAACCTGAAGTTATCCCCGAGTTAGCCGTTACACACAGGAATGATCCCTTGCTTGCCAAGCCTTTTCTTCAGGTATTACCTGAGGAGGAGGGAAAGACGAATAGTAGACCATTTTTTTCTTGAAGACTGGCCTGTTTTAAAGTGGGGATATTGGACGTGATGGTATCTCTAAGTAGCAAGTTATGGTGCCCAAAAGCATATAAGAAAATTGTGCTGGAAATTGCCCATTTCCATCTGACAGGCGGACATCTAGGGACAACCAAGACCCAGGCCAGATCATAAGCCAGTTCTATTGGCCAGGGATATATGCAGATGTAAAGAGCACTGTGATTACTTGTGCCCTATGTCAGAAGACCAGTACCCAAATGCCCCCTCCAGCCCCCTTGCAACTCTTAACCACCATAGACATAACTTTTTCACGCATAGGTATGGATATAGTTAGACCTTTAGAACCATCAAAGTTAGGAATCCAATACATACTGGTGATATTAGACTATGCAACTCATTACCCTGAAGCCTTTCCTTTACAGAAACAACATGACATCCCTACTTATAGTTAGGGATTGGACTTTTAAAGCGTTAGTGTGCCCATAATGTGTCTCTAGAACATTAAGCCCTGTTGCTGTGTGATTAACCAACCTTTTTCCTTCATAAAAGACGTATGTGGTTTTGCTAACTAAATACAATTACCGTATATATTTGTCTTAATGTGAGTGCACAATAGTATGGATAATACGGTAGAACTGTCATTTTTGTCAAACTCTGTAACAAATGTACAGCAAGCAACTACCATTGAAGCAAAGGCCTTTGAAAAGTATTATTAAGAATTCCTGTGTGTGTTGGTTAAGTGAATTAAGTATGTATCTACCTTCCTTGTGTAAATAAAATAAATGTGTATATTTGAATATAACATTTTATGTTAAGTATTTCTTGGAACTATTGTATTTACAGGTTTCAGTGTACTTACCCACAGATCCCTTCTTACTCCTATGATAAGTCTGACTACTCTGCCACTCTACCAAGGTTTCTTGAGCAGTAAAGACTTATACTAAGAGTTGGGTACTTGTATGCCAAGGGATAGAGTTATGAATTCTTACCTCAAGTGGACTTTATTAAACCTTCCCTAACACAGGCTGATATTATCGGGCCCTCTCAAAGCACCTGGTCCTCCCAAAAAGTGTAGGTTACTAAGCCAGATACATTGTGGAGGTTCTGCATTGATTTCAGGAAGGTAAACACAGTCTCCCAATTCCCACACCTAGAACTGATGATCTTAGTGATCAATTGGGGTCCGCTGTTTACCTCTTCATGATTGATCTGATGGAGGGGTACTGTTAATCCAGCAGACATACAAATGTCTGCTTTTTCTACTCCCATAGTGCTTTTTCAATTCAAAGTATTCCCTTTTGGCTTACATGGGGCACTGGCTGCCTTTCAAAGGTTAATGGATCAAATCCTCTGGCCCTATGACTCTTTCTGTGCAGCATACATCTATATTATCATCCACAGTAAGTCTTAGAAGGAGCATGTTTATTACTTGTATTTGATTAATAGGGCCCCAAGAAAAGCAGAGTTTATGGCAAACCATGCCATTTAGCTAAATCAGTAGTTAAATATGTTTTTTTTTTTATAGGAAACAGGCTAGTTGCTCCCAGCCAGAAAAAGTCAGAGCGGTTAAAGAAACCCCCACTCCAAGAAAATGAGAGATTTGAGAACCTTTTTGGGTTTAGTAGGATATTAGAGATGTTGTATCCCTAATTTCTCATCTATAACATCTTCTCTTTGGAAAAAACTAAAAAATGCTGAGCGCCAGAAAGATGAATTTCGTCCTGAAGATCAATTGTGATTCGACAAACTCAAACACATTTTGTGTAGTGAGCCTTGTTGAAGCCAGGAATTTATCCCACAAAAAGATGCTTCACATGTTCTTTCACAAGATCATGATGGTAAAGAGCATCCCATCTTTATATATAAAGCTGAATGTATGTATGTGTGTATGTTTGTCCGGCTACACAAATCCACACAGTTGAACCCACTGTTGCCAAATTTTGCATGGATTCCTCATTTGGCTGGGGCAAGATTGTAGTCTATGTTTGGATGCAAAAAATTCACTGCGTAGACACCCTCATTTATTGATGCTCACCCGATTCACAACAGTAGGTACTAGAAGGAGGCGACATTTTGAAATGTGTCTGAAGTAAAATGTTCGATGTGTTGGTTATTCCTTTGACATGTATTACTACTGTGTACAGTTTGAAAGTGTTTATTAAAACATTTTGAAGGGAATTAAAAAAAAAAATCTTTTTATCACGCCACTCCAAATATGAGAAATGGCAAGGTTACAGTTTACTTAAGTTCATTCATGAGAAGAGAGAACAACCAATCAATCTTTCTTGGACATTTTGTCAAATGTGCTGAAGTCATTGAGTGACTGAAACATGCCATGCCGCACAAAAAAATGAACATAACTTGAAAAAGCTCCATCTGATGCAAAGTGAAAATCAATATCAAGAGATTTTGAAACACAACAAACAGCAGCACGATTTGCCAACCGGAGGACAAGAGCAACATCCTCCAGGGCACATGAGACAGCACTCGAACAGGACACAGGCAACACGGATACCCAAGCTAGTCCTTTATATAAGTAGGAAGTTATTCCCAAGAGAGAATATTTACATAACTCATTTACGTAACTCTTGAACTAGAAACCTTGGACATTTACTGGACTATACCTTATCTCAATTACTATTTGACAGATAGGAAATTCAGACTTGTCACGGAGCATGCTCCATTGACATGGATGAGACTCTGCAAAGACACTAATGCAAGAGTCATGCTCTGGCTTTTAGATTTACAGCCCAATTGTTTTTCTGTGGAGCACAGGAAAGGAAAGGAACAAGGTAATGTGGACTTCCATTCCGGTTTTCCATAGGTGCTGAGAAAAGCAGCAACATTAGGGCCCGGGTATGTGATGAATCCAATGGAGCCATCACAGATTCCCCTGCAATGACCTCCTCCCATGTTTCCTGGGGATGGCAGCCGCTACCTGACCCTGACCCTGGAGGCGGTTACATGAGGGAGGATCACATGGGTGGAGATAACTACCAGGGAGATGTCATGAGTTCACTGGAGGAATCACAGTGTTTCCCCCATCCCCCCGATGAAGACCCTCTGATACCGGAGTTCTTGTGCCCTATTGTTATTCTAGTCAGGCCCCCACTTTCCACCCAAACACCCGCAACTCACACATAACACCTTTGGTTCTTGATGTCCCTTAATGTAAAGTACAGGGGAAAACCCATTTAAGAGTTAAGAGTCCAAAGGTAACCGTGATCTTTAATCCAAATATGCTTTGTATGAAATTCATGAGAAAAAGCACCTAGGAGTTGAAAGCCAAAACAAAGTTAGGGACTTCAACTGCCATAACCCGTCTGGTACTGAGACGAGGAGGAGGACAAGGGAGTTTGTGCAAAGTGACAGGAGTGTGAAGTGCAGCAAACCTGCAAGTACCGGGGAAACCACATTATGGAAGCGAGAGGTGTAGTGAGCAGTGCTGAAGTAGATGTTGCCATCCATGCTGAAGCTCCAGAGTGTGAGGCACGCAGTGAGAGCTGGTGAAGTAGAGAAATCCACCTGGACAGGGAAAGAGATGCTGCATGTGACAAGAAGGACCGTGGAGATGCCGGGAGAGCTGGCGTGGGACCGCAGAGTCGGGCTGCATGCTGGCAAAGCATCTGCACAGTCCAACCTGGAAGGCAGAAGAAGAAGCCATAACGCAGAGACCTGAGCAATGTCGGAGACACTGGAAAAGACCAGTGAGTCTGTCAATAGCAGCTGGGGACCCCGGGGCGTTCCGACAACTGCGCCGACGAGTGATTGAAAGGCACAAGATTGCTAATGCAGAAGTTATATTAAGGAACTGTGAAACATAAAGAAGCCCTGACAGGCAAGTATACCAGGCAATTGAAGTTGTACATAGAAGTCCTGGCAGGTGTGTATACCAGGCAGTTTGAATGATACAAAAATTCCTGGCAGGAGAGTGCACCAGATGATCTGAGAATCCTAAATAGAAGTCGTGGCAGGTGAGTACATCAAGCAGCTGAACATTGAACAAAGATTCCTGGCAGGGGAGTATACCAGGTAATATGCCGAGATGCAAGAACCTTTACAGAAAGATTGTTACATAAATTTTAGCTTGAACAGAACTTTTTAGTTGAACAGGAACTTTGTGAGTCCATTGAAGACACGAAGGAACAGTTGGCTAAAGAAAATGTTTGCCATCCTTTTAAGGAAACCAGGGAAAGGCGACTCTCTTCTGGATCCAAGGGTCCTTACCTTGGAAAACCTTTTTGTTAGAATCATTCTTACACTTTTGGTTTTGAAGACTTTTTCTAACATCAAGCTAAAGACATTTCCCTGCACCTTTTCTTGTTTATGTATACATGTGGGGGTCAGCATAGATTGTTTTGGACATAAGGATAGCTTTTCAGGTACTGACAAACTGACACAGAGAGATCCTTAGTTTTAGTTTCTATGTAGGGACGTTCCACTTTAGAATAGGGCTAGCAAAATGTTTTTCCAACCCATTTTTATTTAATAAAAATGTCTTTATTTAAGAGAACAACTACCTTGTGTCTGTCTCTTACTTCTGACCCCTTGAAGAGTCAATTTATTGGAAAGTCCTGCCCAGTCTCTCAGATGGCACACTGGGCATAGAGGGCATAGCAGGCAGATAGAGGGGACTCGATGCTGATGGAACTCTGGCTCTAAGTATTGTGCATATACCTGTGCACGAGAATACCTGCACGGAGGGGTGAGTTGGTGTTGTTTCAAGTTGAAGAAAGAGTATTGGAGATAGAAAGAGAAACGACTTCTGGTGGTAGTTGGGGAAGACCACGCAAAGGGTGTAAAGCCCAGCCTCCTTCAGGTGGTTGCGAAAACGAGATAAAGAGGAGATCCGCTGTATAAAGGGAAGACAGGTGTGTTCAATAGGCTTTTTTGTTTATTTTTAATATTTTCCGCCATTATTTTATATATAATAGGGCAGCAGAGGTGTTATTTGTGTGTTGGTAGCATAGCAGTTAGGTTGTTTGGAGGTATTTATGGAGTAGATTGAGAATGTACATTGTTGGCTTGATGGGGAGGATTTTGTTGTATTGTGATGTGGTTCGGACGGGACACGTCATTGAGTTGCCGCTGTAAGGAACTGAAGGAGAGGGTCGTCAGAAGGGAAGGAGGTGTGAAGGTGTATTGTAGCGATGTTTGTCAATTATTTTATGGTAATTTGATTTGTCTATATTGTTATAATGGCAGACACCTCCATTGTTCATCTGTGCAAGTCGCTTCCCCAATGTAAGAAGGAGACTGTCAAATACCATATGAAATGGGTTAAAAAGACAGCCGGCAAAATGTTTCAGCCTTGGTCTCAGGAAGTGACACATTCAAAAAGCTTGCTGCAACACATGCACATGTACATACCTGTCACATACAAGGGGAAAACATTGCAAAACAGATTAAGTATACTTGAGCTGTGGAAAATGTTTGAGGAAGAGGAGCTTAAAAAAGAGTATACAGGTAACCCACACGATGAAGGGCATGTACAAACAACTGCGCCTCCTCTTAATCAGCAAGGCATTTTGTTTTCGACTGTGTCCCTGGGTTATATCCTTTACAAGCAGCAGCAGGCTACACAGATCCTACATGTATGCCCCAGGAAGAACAAGATGATACTGGCGCACAAGACACGCAGTGCGATACAAGAAGCATGTTGATATTACAAACAGAAAAAGATGCGCGCCGTAGTATAGAAGCAAAATTAAAAGAAGATACAAAGGACAAGGAGGGGCGGGCAAGAGCAAGTAATACCACCAGACAAATGGAAGGGAGGACAACTAGTATTTCAAATAGATGGGACAAACACTGAACATGACAATGTAAAGGCATTGGAAAGAGGGGACGAGCAAGAGAAAGTACAAGACAGAGGTTAATGCTAGCATTATTAGAAAGGTGACAGAGGACAGGGAAAGAGAAGAGAACGGAAAGGAGGTTCAGGACAGCGTTAGCTGAGACATAATAGGGGAGATATAGAGACGAGTATATGTGGAAGGAAGGTGTTGGAAATGTTGGCAATAAGGTAATATAAGAAATTGAGGGAGAGGAAGAAGGTTGCATGAGGCCCACTGTAAAAGAGAGAAGAAAGAAGTGGTGGCCATGAGACCCCACCATTAAAGAAGATCAGCTAGAAGTTGGTAGAAGTTGAATAAGTAACACATGAAAACCAGAGAGAGAGAATTAAGAAAGATTAGCAGCTCCCCGGTGAGTGCTGATGCGACTGTCCTGTGGCACTCCGAAGGGAATAGGTATCATTCCTCTGGGGGCATCAGCAAGGATTCCTTCTCTCCATAGAATACTGCGACTCTGTGGTTAATATGGAGCTCCTGTAAGACAACTCCTGCCGAAATAATGCAGCAGTGCCATGCTTTTGCCCACACACAAAACGTTGTCTGTGTTATTTGTGTGCATATTAGGATGGGTTCTATGTCATTCCATAGCCAGGTTTATTTTCGCTGAGTTTTTTGCCAACTATTTTTGGAGGAAAAAACGGATTGACAGTTTTTCTTTTTATTTTGGGGTTCCCCCCAATCCTCCCTTCTCAGTTAGTTACTGCCTATTCACACACTCCCTCCCGCTTATATCCCTTTAGCCCCCTTGCCCCCCATATATTTCAATGAGTTTTTTTCCGGCACAAATCGGTGGCAAAACCCTCCACGCAACAACAAAAAAATGGCGATAAATGAAAGTCGTACGATTCGGATGGGTTGGTGGAGAGAGAGAGCGGGATGTTTGGCTGGGTGGCGGGAATGCATGCAGAGTACTTGATGCGCAAGTGTGTCCATCCTGCCAAAAACAAAGTGTGGGCTGCTGCTATGGGTGCGAGAGCGGTGGCAGCACTGATCTCTTGACGCAGGCACTAAAACATGAGGACGAGCCTTTGGAGCCCTGCTGTGCTGCACGTTTCGAGAGGATCAAAAAAACAACCGGTGCAAGCCTGTGGGAAGCGGAGTGGGCGGAAGCAGATCCAATAGTAATAGCTGGCGCGAGCGGCCTTGTGGTTCCCATCCATCGTCAGTTTGATTTGACCAATTAGCTGCTCTTGTGCCAGTGTACTATGAAGGTCAAGTGTGCGGCGAGAAGACTTGCAATTTGAAGATCCCTCGGCATGAGCTTTGAACTCGCTATGGGTGAGAACACTTACAGGGTAATTCATAGAATTTCGCACAAAAGTGGCGCATGCGGCAGGCGCACAGTGTCCCCGTGCGATACACTGCGCCAGCCACGTGCGATAAAATCCATTTCATCGCACAGCATATTCATGGATTTTAGCCTCAAAAACCAGCCGTGGCGCAGAGTGGCGCAGCGACCCTGCAGCAGCGCCAGTTACGCCCCCAAGAACGCCCTCGCGCAAGGAAAAGCCTTCAAAATTCCCAAATCATCGCAAAGGGCTGCGCTAACCCTGGACGAGTTCACAGGGCTGCCAAACAGCAAACGCCAAGCGGGGAACGTGTATTTCAGTGGTTCGCGGGAAGTTTCACACGCGATTGTCCTGGGTACGTGTACATCAGGGGTGCGCGGGAAGTAACACACGCGATTCCATCAGGGCATGTGTATTCCAGAGGTGCGCGGGAAGTATCACATGCAAAAACAGCAGGATACGTGCATTTCAGGGGTGCGCGGGAAGTATCACACGCGATTCCATCAGGGTACGTGTATTCACGGGGTGCGCGGGAAGTATCGCACGCAAAAGCAGCAGGGTACGTGTATTTTAGGGGTGCGCGGGAAGTATCACACGCGATTCCATCAGGGCACGTGTATTTCAGGGGTGCGCGGGAAGTATCACACGCAAAATCAGCAGGGTACGTGTATTTCAGTGGTGCGCGGGAAGTATCACACGCGATTCCATCAGGGCACGTGTATTTCAGGGGTGCGCGGGAAGTATCACACGCGATTCCATCAGGGCACGTGTATTTCAGGGGTGCGCGGGGAGCACTACACGTGAATTGCCCGTGTGGGTCCTCCCAGGTGTTCCCTCTAAACCCTCCACGGCCCCTGCAGGCGGGCCACACCACAGGGGACTACCCTGCGCATGTCCCAGGCAGCCCATCCACCATGCCCATGCCCCCCAGCCAACCCACATGTCACCTTGCACTACTGCCCACCAACGCATGTCCCCGTGCCCCCCGCCCCCCAGCACTTTGGTGCACCCTCCACCAGGCCCCCACTCATGTCCCCCTGCACCCCCACCACCCAGCATCCAGGGGCACCCTCCACCAGCCCCCCACTCCTGTCTCCCAGCACCCCCACCCCCCTGCATCCAGGGGCACCCTCCACCAGGCCCCCACTCATGTCCCCCAGCACCCCCACCCCCCAACTGTCAGGGGCACCCTCCACCAGGCCCCCACTCATGCCTCCCTGCACCCCCACCCCCCACCAGTCAGGGGCACCCTCCACCAGGCCCCCACTCATGTCTCCCAGCACCACCACCCCCCACCAGTCAGGGGCACCCTCCACCAGGCCCCCACTCATGTCTCCCTGCACCCACCCCCCACCAGTCAGGGGCACCCTCCACCAGGCCCCCACTCATGCCTCCCTGCACCCCCACCCCCCACCAGTCAGGGGCACCCTCCACCAGGCCCCCACTCCTTCCTACCACCCCCCCACCCCCCAGCAGTGCGATTCGCCTGTGTAGGTGTATATCAGGGTTGCGCGTGTAGCTGACACGCGATATCAGCAGGGTACGTGTATTACGGGGTTCGCGGGAAGTTCCACACGCAATTGCCCTGGGTACGTGTATTTTGGGGTGCGCGGGAAGTTCCACATGCGATTACAGCAGGATACGTGTATTCCAAGGTGCGCAGGAAGTTCCACACGCGATTTCAGCAGGTAGTGCGCGGGAAGTTCCACACGCGATTTCAGCAGGGTACGTGTATTCCAAGGTGCAAGTGAAATTCCACATGCGAATCCAGCAGCCTACGTGGATTCCGGGGGTGCCGGCCAGTCCTACACGTGAATCCGCCGTGTGGGTCCTCCCAGCTGTTCAACCGACACCCTCCACGGCCCCTGCAGGTGGACCACACCACAGGGGACTACCCTGCACATGTCCCGCAGTCAGCCCATCCACCATGCCCATGCCCCCCAGCCAACCCACATGTCACCTTGCACTACTGCCCACCAACGCATGTCTCCCTGCACCCCCACCCCCCAGCACTGTGGGGCACCCTCCACCAGGACCACACTCATGTCTCCCAGCACCCCCACCCCCCAGCATCCAGGGGCACCCTCCACCAGGCCATCACTCATGTCTCCCTGCACCCCCACCCCCCAGCACTGTGGGGCACCCTCCACCAGGCCCCCACTCATGTCCCCCTGCACCCCCACCCCCCAGCATCCAGGGGCACCCTCCACCAGGCCCCCACTCATGTCTCCCAGCACCCCCACCCCCCTGCATCCAGGGGCACCCTCCACCAGGCCCCCACTCATGTCTCCCAGCACCCCCACCCCCCAGCACTGTGGGGCACCCTCCACCAGGCCCACACTCATGTCTCCATGCACCCCCAGCCCCCAGCATCCAGGGGCACCCTCCACCAGGCCCCCACTCATGTCTCCCAGCACCCCCACCCCCTTGCATCCAGGGGCGCCCTCCACCAGGCCCCCACACATGTCCCCCAGCCAACATGTCATCACAATCTAGATCCCTGGCCCTTATGGTCAGCCTCCAAATGCCAAACACCCACCCGAGTATTGCATCCACCCACTTACGAATGGCAATAACATGATAGAACCCCAATTGCAAGTTTGGAAATGAACACATGTCCCTCACATACACCCAATAGGTGTCAGTGAATGTCAAAACCCATATCATGATATGCATGAAACCAATGAGATGATACTACACATTGAAGTTTGAAGAAAAAATATGTATTAAAAGCAACATAAATTGAATCAAAAATAAACAAACAAAAATGGCAATTTAAAAAAAAAAAACAGCATGTCCGTGAAATAATGCAAAACCACAAATCATAATCCAAAGGAAAGGTGTCCAAAGTCACAGTCCACAAAAGTAAATCCAATGGAAAATTAAAATCGAAAACCATTGCTCCATGGGTAAATCATAAAAAAAAATGTAAATCCAACAGTCAACTATATACAGATAAACAATCCAGGGTCCATGATCCCAACAGAAGAAATGAAACCTATCTAATAACACTACCTATTAAAAAAAACTATATACAAAAATGTGGCCCATTGTCCAAAAGGTCCAAAAAAAATGCAAAAATAAAGGAAACTTAACACTAACTACAGAAGTATTTACAAGGGCAGCGGGCTAGTCGACATGTTCACCTCCAACTCCCTGCGGATTGCCTCGAGGCACTCGGCCCGCCTCAGGGCCCTCCGCATGGAGTTCTCCGCCCTGACCATCGTGAGCCATGCCTCTTCCGCCCTCTGCCGCTCCGCATCTATGGCGTGGCCCAACCGCTGCCACACGGAAGACACTTCCCGTCCTGGGTCCTCCTGCCATCCGGCCGATGCCTGCCCCTCCGATGTCGAAGGCCCCGAGCTATCATGGCTCCCACCTCGTTGCTGCTGCTGCTGTGCCTCTGCCCGTGCACTGCCTCCTGCTGCCTGCCTATCCTCCACTTGCTGGGGTGCAGTCGTTGATGTGGCCACCCCTGCTCGACGTCCGACTCCCGACTGTGGCAGGGATGCCTCCTCCACCAGCCTGGCCGCACCGTCAGAGGCAGCTCCATAGGGCACCCAGGTCACTAATGGGTGGGAAGATGGCATGGAGGACGACTGGCGCATAGGGGGTTCAGTTGAGGAGGGGGTCTGAGCAAGCCCCATCAAACGGAGGCATCCGGCCTGGGTGACCTGTCCCAGTAGGCTGACGCGGTCAACGAGCCATTCGAGATGACGTGCAGTCTCCTCATGAAAAGACTGCAGGTCACCTCGCATGGCCCGTTGACGCAACGCCACACCAGTCGGACAGGCTCAACCCGGACCCGGATAGCCACGTCCGCAGGCAGAGGAAGGCCAGTTGTTGTGAGCTCATCCCCTGCCTGAAAACGGGTCTGGACGTAGGCATCCCTGCTGGTGCAAGATGATGCAGTGACAGGATCAGGGACAGGATTGCACACAGGCACCTCCGCGGCGGCCTGTGCTGCCTCCTGTACCTGGTCCTGCACTGCACCACTAGCACCAGTGGAATCCCCACATCCAGACCCCGTCTCTGTTGCTTGCACGGCCTCCTCCTCCACCAAACCCCCCACCAACCTGGATGACTCCGTGCCATCTTCCCCCATTGGGCCCTGTGGGGTCCCAGCTGCCCCTTCTGCTGCCGAGGAGTCCAACTCCGACCTCCGCCTCTTGGACCCCCCCCCGGCAGCTGCGGCCTGGGACGCGGCACCGGACTCCTCACTCTCCGACGAGATCACAACCTGGGAGGGGAGCCGGACCTTGCGCCTCCGGCTGGCAGTGTGATCCCCGCCGCTGTGCTCCATAACACCTTCTCCGCCCTCTTCATCAGTTGACGCTGCAGACAGGGAGAAATAAAACACAGGCATCAGGGCACTGTACAATGGACACCTACACACATTGTACATGAGTGGCATTGGCAAACCTCAGACATGGCATCACAATCGCCAACACAAATGTCATTTCAACTTGCACATATGAGCCATACCACAGCCATATCGCAACTGCCAGCACCATCCATACACATACAACAGCATGAGCAGGCAAAGGTGAGCCAGACATCACATGCAACACAGGGAGTGCACTACACATGCACACACACCACCACACTTGCATGCATGTGTACACCTCTGCCAACTGTCGCAGTGTTCAGATGGGCTTCCATGTCACATCTGCCAATCAGGCTTCCACATCCCGCTGTCACATGCATCCATGTTGCATCACTGTTGCACCCTTGTCAAATACACACACATGCACATGTACACAGTGCTGATACATGCAGCTGAAAACAACATACATGCGTGACATCACGAACATGCCTACTTACATACACATTCATCCAAACATGTGTGCCCACACAACTGCATTTGGCATGCAAGCCTACACACACAAGCACCATCCATGTCTCACACATGACAGCCCTCGCATGTGTTAGCCTCACGGCCCTGTACACCCCCACCCATACTCGGCCCCATACAAACAGATGTGCAACCTGCACACTACTGGCACATCACCACACGCACAGCTTACAATCATGATGCAGGTACACTTACCGCTCGACTCCAGACGGGTTTGCCTCTCAAGGACCTGGACGTGGAGCGCTGGGGATATGCGTTCCAGGACCCTCATCTGATCTTCCGACAAGTGGCCCCGGCGCCCCTTAGCATCCGCTGCCTTCAAGAGGCGCCGGGCCTTGTTGAGGGTCCTGGACCTGAAGTCCTCCCAGCGCTTCTTGACATGTTGGAAGTCGCGGACTGCCACCCCCTCCACGTTGATGGCAGTCACGATGTCCGTCCAGATCCGAGTCCGTCCTTCCTTGTCGGCGCGCAAACTTCCGAAGAGGGCATCATACTGCCCCAGGACTTGCTCCACCAGGACACCAACTTCGATGGCAGTGAAGCTGGTGCCCCTCTGCCTCTCTGGCAAGGCGTTGTCAGTGGTGCCAGATGTTGCAGTGCCCGACATGACAACTCCAGAGGCAGGAGTGGGTGGACAACTGGGTCCTGGGGCTGGGCTGTGGAGCGATGGAATCCCAGTTGGGAGTCTTCGGTTCCAGCAGGGGTGGTCACAGCAACAGCACCCCTGGCTGATGTGCAGGCAGCAAATGGCAGGACACGTGGGCAGCAGGCAATCAGGCAGCAGCAGATGGCGGGTGGGAGCGTGCTCGGGGCTCTGGGGGGCAGTAAATCGGCCTTCTGGGCAGGAGCGTGGTCTTCCGTGTGCTTATCCGTGGCCAGCTTGATACGGAGTGATTTGGCACGTGAAAATCCAGCACGTCTGCGTGTAATTAGAGGAAAGGGCCTTAGCGCGTAAGCGCGTCAGCACACGTACGCGAATTCATTGGCCCAAAGGCCAACAGCGCGTATGCGCGTCTGTGGCGTGCGTGCGCGGGCGTTTCGCTGTACTCGGGTGCATGTTACACGTCCAATGACTGCACGTCAGAGTGTCAGCGCGTGTAATTGGAGGATGGGGCCTTAGCGCGTACATGCGTAAGTGACGCTGGACGTGTGGGCATGTTTAAAAGGTACATGTAGAACGCCATTTCCTTGAACGTGCTTTTCGTGGAGAGCGAGTGGGTGAAATCTGTACTTCTTGTCGGTTCACACGCGATTTACTTCACGGCGTTCCAAGTTCGTACTCCCTGTTACCTCTGACAGCTTTTTCTCTTCTTGTCTTTTTCCTGGGCCTGTTTCCTCAAACAGTGTTCACTTCTCCTGTTGTCCTGTCTCCTCAGACAGCGTACAATTCTTCTTTTGGTGGGGGTGTTGCCAACGCGCACACGCGCGTATTTTACACGTGATTTTTCCAGGCAGACGGTGAGTTGCCCACTTTTTTGACATCTGTGCTTGCCCCGTGTGTTACCTACCCCTTCAGAGGTCATTCTAGGCTGCGTGTGACATGCATACGTTCATTTTTGTGTTTCTGGGTGCCACAGCGTAGTGCAGTTTTTTTTTCCACGCACGTGGTCTAGGAGGGGTTGCGTGCACATTATCTACCTTTTTCGGGATGCCTGTGCGTTGCGTGACCCGTCATCTTCCCCCAGGGGTCACATACAGCCTTGCTAGAGCACTAGGGTACGAATTCCATCTAGTACCCTACCCCTT
This sequence comes from Ambystoma mexicanum, assembly GCF_040938575.1. Taxonomy (NCBI): domain Eukaryota; kingdom Metazoa; phylum Chordata; class Amphibia; order Caudata; family Ambystomatidae; genus Ambystoma; species Ambystoma mexicanum. The sequence continues at coordinate 1,030,597,700 of NC_090923.1, forward strand.
TGACCCCCAATTGCCCAGGACAATAGTTTACTGCAACTCCCATACGCACAACAACATCAGTGCCATGGTTGGGAGGCGAGCACGCGGTAAGGGTGGCAAAGGTGGCCGAGCCACAAGAGGTGGCCGTGGTGGATACGGTAGGGGATGTGGCCAGGACTTGCAGGGTGCCCCTAGCCCCCCAAGTGTGGGTGACCAGTCAGGGACACCCATGCCCCCCCTAGTTGAGGGTAACATGGCTGACACCATCCCTGCTCAGCCCTTGTTGGACCAGCCCATTGTGGCACCAGACCTGGCACTGGATGACTCTATGGCTGACTTCCAGGTCAGCAGGTCTAGGCTACGTGTGGCGGTGCATGTTGGTGTCACCAGCCCACGTGGATCAGGGGCAGATATGTCATCTGCTGCCCCGAGTAGGCAGGGTGGGGAGGCTGCAGGGGCAGCTGCGGCTCCATCCACCCCAGCTCTGAGTGTCCCAGCCAGGACAGTGTCGGTCCTAGTCCATCCTGCTGACGTTCCCCCTGACCACATCACACTTCAGCTAATGCCTGCACCAACTCCCATGGTGAGTGTTCATTCCCACACTCCTAGTCCACAGTCCACCGGGGCCCCTGCCCCTAGTGTCCAGAGCGGCGTAGAACACTCAGTATCACCACCACCTTCCAAGCGGAAGAGGAAGAGTGCTCGTCCAGTACAGGCTGATGCCCCAGACACGGCTGCACAGTCCGGCCCACCAAGGAAGCCCTGCTTCAATTGGGTCAAACTTGATGCACTTGTGGAGTATGTGTCCGCACATGACAGCGAAATGGTGATTACTGCAGGATGCAAGACCACACCTGCACAACGTCAGGCACACTGGCAGACCATTGCGGAACTCATAAGTGCCCTTGGATTTGTGAGGCGCACAGCTAATGATTGCTACAAGCACTGGAATGACCTTAAGCGCAGGGCAAAGAAAAAGCTGGCCTCAAGTCATGCCGCAACTCTAGTGACTGGAGGTGGGTCAGAGGACATAGAACTCACTCCACATGAGTATGTTGCCGGGACCTACGTCACGGAGGAACAGATCCAAGGCGTGGGAGACCTGCCAGATTACGAGGCATTGTCCGGTGAGTGCACATGCATGTGTGTGTCATCCATGTGCATGGCGTGTGTCTGAGTGCATTCTGATTGCGTGCCAGGTGAGGGGGTGTGTGCCTGAGTGGTTTGGGTCACCCATGTGCTTCATCCAAAACATTCTGCACACCAGGATTTGGGTGTTGCAGTATCCCTTCTGGCAACAGTAGACATTCAGCCCAACCTCACGCCAGTTGCCCTTGAATTGTCATCTTGCCACAACATAGTTGCATGTTATTCTGTGTTCATTCAGGCTGATTGTCTGCATTCCACCACTTTCACCAGGCATTTCACATGTGTGACATGGCTAGGGTACATGCCATCTATGTGATGGCATGTGTCATGTATGTGTATTGGACATGCCAATCACAGGCCAATGTGTGATGGCACTGCTAGGCAGCATGCAGCAAATTTGTTGGTCTTCCATCTTGGTGTCATCAATGTGTGCCATTTGCCTCCCCTTCATATGCAGTGACAGTGCCTGCATGGGAGGGTTATAGTCATGTGGGACATGTGTCAATGAAGTACTGTTTCTGTTGCTTCTCAGCCCTAATTGTGTTCCATGTTGCTAATGCCTGTTCCCATTTCTTTTCTTTCATGTCTTTGCAGGGGATGACGCACTTGATACTGCTGGGGTTGTGGAGATGGTGCAGACCCAGGAGGGGTCTCAGGCCCGACCGGGCACCAGTGAGGGACGTGGTGTGGTGGTGGGTGAGAACCCACACTTGCTGCAGGCCGTCATCTCAAGGGGTGTCTCTGGGTGCACCTCCCCCAAGCTCTATTCAGGTGTCGATTCGGATGATGAGACCTATGTGCCGTCGCAGGTAAGTGTCTCTGGGAGGGATTCTGTACTATCCAACCCACCTGCACCAGGGGTCGAACCCTCAATGGGGATGTCAGTGTTGGTAGGTCAGCCTTTGGTGGTTACGGATGCAGGGTCACACTCCGCTACATCTGATCCTGTTCCTGGGCCAGCAGATCAGAGGGGGAATGCAGTCCTGCAGCCTCAGGCAGTGCCGGCACAGCAAGGCGCAGTTCGCCTTGCCCCAGACAGGTGTGGTGCCCGCTGACAAGGTGGCCGTACGTCACCAGGCAATACCGCATGGGAGCAATCCATATACGGTATGGCAAACCAACAGGCAGCATCAACTGAGATGATGGCTCAGGCCATGGATAGGGTGGCCACTTCCATTGTCCCCCAAGAAAGGCTAATTGAACAACTACAGCAGGCAACAGACTCCATTAGCCAGTCACACAGGGAGGACATGTTGGCGTCCAACAGGGACAGGCGGGCGGCACTGGAGACTCTGCGGGAAGCCATTTCCATTGAGTTCCAGGGCCACAGGGAAGCCCTGAGGGTGGAACTCCGTCAGCTCAGGGCAACTCTGGTTGAGCTTGAGGCTTCAGCTAACACAAGGACAGAACAGCAGCTGGAGCGGCTCACACATACGCTCTCAGCTGAGATGCAGGCAACTAGGGCGGCGGTCCGGGCATCCCGTGAGTTGTTGCATGGGGACCTCCGCACAATACTCCTCCAGAACCAGACCTTCCACACCCGCATGCTTGCTGCCATGGAGGACCAGACTAGAGCTTTGTGTGGGCTGCCTCCCATAGTGCCACCACCTCCTGATGCAGCTGCAGAGGGTGAGGAGAGCAACAGCAGTGAATCTCTCACAATAGGGTAGCCGTGCAGGCCATGAGCCCATGGAGGTGTTTTTTTTCGCAAGATCCACACAGGTGGGTTTTGGTGTGCACCCTGTCCTCGGACCTCCTGGGTGGCCTCCCCCACCCCCCCGGGCCCATTAATGGCCATTTTTGATTTTTTTTTTTTGATTTTTGATTTTTTGGACAGTGTGTTGCCTTGTGTGGCTCCCGTGGGCATAAGCTGTATTGTGGCTGGGCACATGCAGGCTTGTCCTGAATTTGGGTCAGATGCTTGGGTTTGTGTGACACACACCCCTCCTGCTTCCCGTTTCCATGGGCTTGCAAAGGGTGTGCCCAAGTGACATTGACGTACACGGTGACGTTGGACTCCCATTTGATGTGTGGGCAGTCTGTAGTCAAAACTGTGTATACAAATCCTAGTGCATATTGTTGTTGTATTGTACACTGCATGGTGTATTGATATGTGCCTCGGCATCCATCTCATCCTCCTAATTTGCAGGTCCATTTCTCATGTCTTCACAAGGCGGTCTACTTTGGGACTGGAGTCCATGTTGTAAGCAGTGCACCTACACTCTTGCGTGGCGCTAACACTGTATACTTGGAAGTGTTCAAAGTGCTGCCATTATCAGGTAGTGAGGCTACCAATTTTTTAAGTCTGTACTGTCATGTTTATGGTAGGTTGGAGGTTGTGTAGGTGATTGGTATTCTTGGTAAGTATTTGGTAATGTGTGTTGTTGGTCCTGCATTACTGTGAGCATTTCATGTGTGGCCAGTTTCCATTAGGGACACTGTAGTTGGTGACACTTGGGGCATGTTGTGGGGATTAATTTGTTTGCTCTCACATTGCATGACATGCCATGGTGTGTTGTGTGGCCGTGCCAGGGAGGGGTTGGGTGACATGGCACTGTTCTCATGTTGTATTTTGCAAGTGGGTATTCATTTTTTCTGCATGGAAGTGTGTCTTTTGATGACACTGCATTGGTGGTGTTTGTGTAGGTAGGGATGCACACATTGTGACACTTCCAGATGAACAATCTCAGGCTGCTATGGTTCTGACAGTTGACTGTCCCTTTGTTCATCATAATTGTCAGATTGAGTCATCATTGATTGTCAGATGGTATGTGCCAGGGCTGTGTGCACTCCAAAGGGGTGTGCTTTCTATGTGAAGTAATTAGCCACCAGCTGCGTACGGGCTGCCTCACCCCGTGCCCTTTCCCCTCCCATGCGCAGCGGGCGTGCATGTGGTTGGGGATGTGGGGCACCACCATGTCCACAGCCAGGCCCCGGCGTGTTGCAACATTGTGCAGGACACATGCTGCCACTATGATCCTGCACACTACTGGGGGAGCGTATAACATTTGCCCGCCAGAACGGTCTAGGGAGCGAAAGCGTGACTTGAGCACTCCGAATGTGCGCTCCACTATGCCCCGTGTTGCAATATGGGCTGTGTTGTATCTTACCTCGGGAGGCGTGATGGGGTTCTGAATTGGCGTCATCATGTGTGTGCTCAGTGGGTAGGCACTGTCCCCTGGGGAGGTGGTGATGGGGATCATTAGTGGGGTATTGGCATTACTCTGTATCTGTCATGCATGCGTGTGCTGTGGCATTTCTACTCACCAAGCAGCCATGCATCGCCATGCCGCCCAGCTTCCATGTCCCGGTTTAGGGTTGACATCCTGTAAATGAAGCTGTCGTGGGTGGACCCTGGATAGTTGGCATATACTGAGGTGATGATTCCCTTGGCATCACATACTACCTGGACGTTGATGGAATGCCAGTGCTTGCGGTTTCTGTAGATGTGCTCCGATGCCCTGGGGGGACGTAGAGCCACATGGGTGCAATCAATGGCACCAAGCACTTTGGGGAATTGTGCCACCCTGTAGAAATCCTGGCTGACAGCCTGCCTTTCTGCAGGTGTTCTGGGCAGGTATATGTGCCTGCGGACTGATGGACGTGCAGTGATGATGGCCAACACCTGGTGTAGGCACCTTGACTGCGTGGCCTGTGACACCCCCCCCACTATGGCACGTGTCTGCTGAAATGATCCGGTAGCCAAGAAGTGCAGTACATTGAGGACCTTCTCCAGGGGGCTGAGTGCTTGGGAGCACAGGGTGGGTGATGTGAGGTCATCCTCCCACTCACTGACCAGGTTGAGTATTATGTGTGGTGGAAACCTGTACCTCCCATAGACCTGGTCATCTGGCATACCAAATAGGCTGGTTCTGGGTGTGAAGATTCTGGCCCTGACTATCCTTCTCCTCCTCCTGCGGTATCCCACGGCCACTGCTGCTAGGAACGGTATATTCATCCTGGCGTCTGAGCTTGTTTGTTGTTTGCGCACTCTTTTATGCTGCGCGGGACGTGCGCCTGCTTCATGCTGGCGTACGTGTTTCAGGATTGGTCCTTTTATTTTTTGGCGCGTTGTAGGCGAGCGTGTAAATCTTCCCGCCCACCCCAGGAATACACGTAACACGCTCCCCCAGGCCCAGTCGCAAGTAAATAATCCCGCCCACCCCTGGAATACACGTACCCCACTCTCACAGGCACAGTCGCGTGTGTAACTTCACGCGCACTCACCGAAATACTCGTACCCTGCAAATTCGCATGTGAAACTTCCCGCGCACCCCGAAATACACGTACCCTGCTGAAATCGCGTGTGGAACTTCCCGCGAACCCGTAATACACGTACCCTGCTGATATCGCGTGTCAGAGTACACGCGCAACCCTGATATACACTTACACAGGAGAATCGCACTGCTGGGGGGTGAGGGGGTGGTAGGAAGGAGTGGGGGCCTGGTGGAGGGTGCTCCTGGATGCAGGGGGGTGGGGGTGCTGGGAGACATGAGTGGGGGCCTGGTGGAGGGTGCCCCTGGATGCTGGGGGGTGGGGGTGCTGGGAGACATGAGTTGGACATGAGTGGGGGCCTGGTGGAGGGTGCCCCTGGATGCAGGGGGGTGGGGGTGCAGGGAGACATGAGTGGGGGCCTGGTGGAGGGTGCCCCACAGTGCTGGGGGGTGGGGGTGCAGGGGGACATGAGTGGGGGCCTGGTGGAGGGTGCCCCTGGATGCAGGGGGGTGGGGGTGCTGGGAGACATGAGTGGGGGCCTGGTGGAGGGTGCCCCTGGATGCAGGGGGGTGGGGGTGCAGGGAGACATGAGTGGGGGCCTGGTGGAGGGTGCCCCACAGTGCTGGGGGTTGGGGGTGCAGGGGAACATGAGTTGGACATGAGTGGGGGCCTGGTGGAGGGTGCCCCTGGATGCAGGGGGTGGGGGTGCAGGGAGACATGAGTGGGGCCTGGTGGAGGGTGCCCCACAGTGCTGGGGGGTGGGGGTGCAGGGGGACATGAGTGGGGGCCTGGTGGAGGGTGCCCCTGGATGCTGGGGGGTGGGGGTGCAGGGAGACATGAGTGGGGGCCTGGTGGAGGGTGCCCCTGGATGCAGGGGGGTGGGGGTGCAGGGAGACATGAGTGGGGGCCTGGTGGAGGGTGCCCCACAGTGCTGGGGGTTGGGGGTGCAGGGGAACATGAGTTGGACATGAGTGGGGGCCTGGTGGAGGGTGCCCCTGGATGCAGGGGGTGGGGGTGCAGGGAGACATGAGTGGGGGCCTGGTGGAGGGTGCCCCCGACTGATGGGGGTGGGGGTGCTGGGAGACATGAGTGGGGGTCTGGTGGAGGGTGCCCCTGGATGCAGGGGGGTGGGGGTGCAGGGAGACATGAGTGGGGGCCTGGTGGAGGGTGCCCCTGGATGCTGCGGGGTGGGGGTGCTGGGAGACATGCGTTGGTGGGCAATAGTGCAAGGTGACATGTGGGTTGGCTGGGGGGCATGGCCATGGTGGATGGGCTGCCTGCGGGACATGTGCAGGGGTGCAGGGTAGTCCCCTGTGGTGTGGGCCGTCTGCAGGGGCCGTGGAGGGTGTAGAGGGAACAGCTGGGAGGACCCACATGGCCAATTCACGTGTGGGACTCCCCGGCACCCCAGAAATACACGTAGGCTGCTGTATTTGCATGTGGAATTTGCCGCGCACCCGGAGTACACGTACCCTGCTGAAATTGCGTACGCGCACACCGAAATACACGTACCCTGCTAATTCGCGTGTGAAACTTCCCCCGCACACCAAAATACACGTACCCTGCTAATTCGCGTGTGAAACTTCCTGCGCACCCCGAAATACACGGACCGTGGGCAATCGCGTGTGGAACTTCCTGTAATACACGTACCCTGCAAATTCGCATGTGAAACTTCCCGCGCACCCCGGATTACACGTGCCCAGGCCAATCGCGTGTGGAACTTCCCGCGAACCCCGAAATACACGGACCCAGGGCAATCGCGTGTGGAACTTCCCGCGAACCCCGTAATACACGTACCCTGCAAATTCGCATGTGAAACTTCCCACGCACCCCGGAATACATATGCCCAGGCCAATCACGTGTGGAACTTCCCCCGAACCCTGTAATACACGCACACGCTAATTTTCACACAGCGGGTGTCCGTGTTTGTCGGTACCCCTTTGCACCTCATTTGTCCTAGAGGGCCACTGTATGATGAACTGTCATAGATAGTACTGGGCATGCAAGTATCATGGCTGTATATGGGTGCTTTTTGTTAGCGCACATTTTGGCGCACATTTATTTCAGGCGCAGGGACGCTACCGCCTGCTTTCTTGTGGCGTACTTGTTTGGCCCTGTGCGCGTCTTTCACCGTGTGCTGGTTTGCGCTATTCGATTCCATGAATACGGGTTGTAGGCGAGCGTGTGGGCGTTCCGCGCACTTGCCTCCTGTACTTCCCCCGTGACGCCCATATTTTCACGCGTTGTTCCCCATTCACAGTGTTACGCCCTGTGTTCCGCCTACTTTTGTGATGTGCGCCGCGCTATGTGCGATTTCGCAGTGGCCGTGGCGCACGCCGTTGGATGACCTGTGCGCCGGCGTGCGCCACGCACTTTTTCAGCGCACATCCAATGTTTTTCTCGCGCACAGACTTCCATGAATCGATGTGCGCTGGTTTCCCTGCGATTTTCGCAGTTGCACTGCGATTTTCGCACTTTTACTGCGAATCGCACGTTTTGGCACCTCTGCCGGGAATTTTCGGCGCACATTAATTCCATGAATTGACCGGTCAATGGCGTGCGTTGTTCCAGTGTATGCTATGCGAGTGTCTAGTAGAGTGGCGACTGAACAGGAACCCCTGAAAAACATGAGGGGGTTTTACGCTGCTGCTCAAGAGTCTGTGTGAGCTCTGACAATCCTGCTGCACCGCCCAGACTGCCACCGCTCTCGCACCCCCAGCAGCAGCCCACACTTCCAGACCTGAACCATAGTCTCTTCTCTGCAATGATGCGCTTTCTTGGATGATCTTTCGTTTTTGTACATAGCACTTGACTTTAGGGAAAGTAAAGGAGAAAGGCCAAGGAGGACTGTGTATGGGGTCAGTGTCCAAACAAATTGGTAATTTAATAGGAGAGCGGGGCTGCGAGCTCTGTGCTTTTCATCTGCCCTAAAGCGTGCCTTATGAGTATGACCGGGGTCAGTAGCTTGCAGCAACGATGTGAAATGCAAGTGCTGAGTTCAGTCGCTGGCATATGCATTGCTTTCACGTGGACATCACTGGACAGTCAGCGTCTCCTCCACTGACTATTTATGTGAAGGTCTTAGATTCGCTCTACTGCTATTTTTACACCAGGAAGTACGTAATGGGCAAAGCAGCCCCGGAACTTCCCATACTAGAAAATTCATAGGATACTCAGGACATTTTTGCTTTATTACCTGGGGTAGCAATGGAGGGGGTGGGAGGTGGGACGGGTCAGGGGATTTCTTGCCCCAGAGCCTCCCCTATTCAGTAGTCTGGAAGGATATTGCTGCACTGTGCATTGTGTCTTTGTAGAAGGCGAGCAAGGGCGGGGGCCACACCGCTTTATAGCTCAACAGCCTTGCAGCCCCCCTTCTTCTTACAGGCTTGAGGAATGCTGGTCAGTGGGCTTTGTTTTGGGAGTTACCTAGGAGCTAGCAAGCTTTAAGTCCTTGATCCCTTCTGAGAATGCCCATCATTGCTCGGTCATTCATAGCACAATGTATAGTTTTTCACTAAGACATCATTTGTTGACTTGGGTTAAGGCTGCTGGCTTTTTAATTGTGTGAAGTGATGCACTTTGTTTCAAGGTTTAGGGCATCCAACATGAAATATGTCCAAAAGGAGCTCCCAGGAGCAACTTATGAAGTGGGATCCAGCTAAAAGGAAGCCTTTCCTTGTGTAAATACATGGCAAAATGCATGGTCTAATCAGAGAGGTTGAAGTGCCCTGATACCCTAGCAGAGGCGTAGCCAGGATTGGCTAACAAGTTGGGCCTGAAGCTAATGTAGCTGGGACCACCGCAGTGACATTAACAGCTGTAAATACCCACACAGCACTGCTGACGAGCATTTAGAGATTTTGGGTGTGCCTTGCCTGCTCAGGCCCTACCCTGTCTACACATCTGCACCCTAGACCTAAATCGTTAAGGGCATTAGAAGATTGTGTGACTGAGCCAATAACTATGAGCGTGACCACTACTAGTGTTTGGAAGGAGAGAGGGTCTTCCCACCTTCCTAGGCAATACCGAATGAGACATAAACGCTAAGAGAGCACATCCAGGGAGCAGATGGGAGTGGAGTGCACATAGAAGAGGTTGCACGATAATTTTTAATACGTGCATTATATGCTATATGGTAGCTGCGAGTGTGAACAGCATTTTGTATATTAGTGTTATGCCCCTTGCATGAGAACGAACACCACCCCCACCCTGGCTAGGTCTCAGAGATCCACAAAATCCTCCATTGTTCAGAAAGTTACAGGCTCTCGCGCCCTGGCAAGAATGTGCCCTGCGGTCATGACAAGCGAGCAGAGTAGAGCGCCTTTTGGCAGTACCATCCCCGGAACAGATAGTGAAGCCCTCCTGCCCCCAACGATCCCCACATGAGAAATACAATGTTGCCATACTTACATCCCATGACCCCAGCATGCCACAGTAGCAGCCAAACCCAGACCACCGCCCATAAAACCTTTACACCGCTCGATCAATCACTAAGATCCGAAGGCAAGGCTATCACACCTTCAGAAGTGGGTCACATGATTTGTGCAGCAAGGTGCAGGGTAGAATCTGAATTATAGCCTAAAACTAAAGTGGAGGCTCTTGGGAGTTGCTGATCTGTCTGGGAGAGAGTGAAGCATGTGAGTTAGTGTGACCTTAGCTCGCCCCCAAGCCCATCCTTGTATCTGCCAGGTGCATTGTTACAATGATAGAATAACATTGTGTGTCAGAGTAGCTAATTAATTGTTAGGTCAGCTCACCGCGGATGACGATACCAGCAGCACCCACGTGAACGGAGATGGACAGATGAAGACAGACTAATGACCAGGCATCCCATATGGCAAGCCCTACATGTATAGGGCTCCTCCAATTCGTATGGTAGAATTGGACTATATAGTATTATATCATTAGTGACGCAGTTTGTGCTAATAATGTCTGCACATGCCTACGGAGCCCAGAACATTTGGAGGCAGCAGTGTTCTTTGCTGATGCACTTCTATTTTGTAGAAATAACTACTTGTTATCCTTGGAAGAGCATCTTGGACCTTTTTTCCTAGCGGGCTATATTTCTTCTGGTTTGAGCGTGCAGGGGCGTGCCTTCATTTGGTGACCCCAACGTGATCCCAGTGACACCCATGCCGATGGAGGCTTCCAGGCCGCTTCTACCAAGGGAACGCGCCCACCTACAGCAAACAGTCCCAGACATGTCAATGCCAGAGGTGTGCAGGAGCCGTTTTTACAGAATTCCTGTCTGCTCTTTGAAGCGGGGCACAGCTTCGGAGAGAGTGCAGGTTGTTGGAACCCCGTGATGGAGGAGTTCGGGTGAAAACACATATGTGAGTATATATTTGCAAGTGAGAACAAGTAAGGGAGGGGTAAATGGGAAAGAGTGTTGGGTTGTGAGCAAGTGGAGAATGAGGACGTTTGTATAGTGTGGGTGTGATAGTTTGCTTTTTTATCATTTAATTATTAAGGAGTATATTACAGATAGGAGAATAGAAGTGTAGGGAGCCTCCCCGAGTGAGGGGAGAAGGTGGTACCACTTTTATTGTGTAATGGAGAAAAAGGAAATAAATAGGAGCCCCACTTAATTAGTGGGCTCGGGAAAAGTACTGGTTGTTATTTATCTTGTTATTTTGGCTTCTTGTTTTCATGTTTTTGTTGCGTAGTGTAGAGGCCTGAGGAGGGGCATCATGTAAATAGCGGCTTGTTTTGAGTGTGTGGAATGCGAGAGTGGGTGCATGTGAAGGGGAGGGAAAGTAATGTGGGCTGATGGGGAGGAGGGAATGGCAAATTGATTTTTTGGTTGTGATTCTTTGCAGCGTACACAGTGCGTGATTAGAAGCGTAGGGACTCTTTACAGTGTATGTATCTCTGCAATGAGAGGGGAGAAACCTTTAGAGTACATTTACAAGGAATTGCCCTTGTACCGGGAGAAAATTGAGAAATACCATAAGCAGTAGGTGACAGAAACACGAGGGGGGATGACCCGCCCATGGTCAGAGCAGGGCACCCATAATAAGGGAATACTGGAGCATATGACTACATTTCGAATAGCGAAATACAAGGGTAAACAGTTACAGAACAGAAAGGAAATTTTAGACTTATGGAAGATGATTGAGGATGTAGAAGACATCAGTGAGGGAGGGGCATGGAACACTCATGAGGGGGGCCAGCAACCAGAAGCAGGTGGGACACAAACAGTATACAAGGGTGTATATCCATTGACAGCACTCCCAGCGACTGGGTACTCTAACCCAACCTATGTGTCCTCCCTGACCAGGGTCCTGCCAACCCCATATATATCCACCCTGGCAACTGCTCCACCTCTGGAGTGCGCAGGACAAAGGGGATTAGAAGGGGCACTCTAGTCGGTGTGAGAAGAGCTAGAGCAATTACGAACAGCACACAGCTAGGCAAAGGGGAACAGACTAGACGAGTGGAGAGCGGGAGACATTTAGTTCAGATTGGACAGTACTGCAATAAAGGATGTGCATACAGAGAAGAAGGAAGACGAATGAGCAAGCAGCACAGGGTACGGGACTGTAATGTCCAACAGGGGCTTAGGTGTAGAACAGTGAGAGGATGGGTGGAGTACAGTGGATGAGTTTGAGGAAGACGGTGAGGAGGAAGCGCAACAGGCGCCAGGAATAACACCTCAAGTGGAAAGGTTGTGGGATGAGAGGGTAAAGAGGTTTGGCCGAATGGCAGTAGTGAGGAAAAAGGGAGGTGCCAGAAGAAAAAAAGGAAAATAGTGGACTTACATAGGCCTTTGATTCACAAGGGTATGGGTAGAGCACAGTATGTACCATGGGCGCAGATGGATAAGACCAATTTGGTCAAAGCGCTCCCGCAGTTAATACCCGGGGCAGGGAAATGGATATACGCATTTGAAAAACAGACTGCAGGTGTGCCCCTTGCCATAGGTGATATGAAAAGTGTATTGGTGGCGATAGTGGGAGAGTAGGCTGGGGACGTGTGGATTCAAGCAGGATACCCCGGAGTATGGTTGGACAATGATGTGCATGATGGCGCACCGCTCAACATCAGAGCGCAGGTGAGTAGCGCGCTTCGGCACACATAGCCTGACTCCCCAGACTTACAGTTGATTGTGCAAAACACTATGGGTGATGACGATGACTCCACGCACTACATTATTAAGGTTCAGGAGATGTGGAGGGCGGAGACTGGGGACCAGTGGGACCAATCAGTACCTCTGTTTTATTTCATTATGAAATGGGGCTTACCAAAAATAGGTGCAGAATGGGCGGAAATTCAGAGCATAATAATTCACCACTGCAAATGAATAAAGCCACATGAAAGGGAAACAACACAGCAGCTGCAGGCCAATTAGGCAAAATTGTTACAGAGAAAGCTAGCTAAAATAGCTGTAGAGGGGACAGTGTCCACACCAGCACAGACGGAGGGAACAGGGAGCACGCAGGGGTCCGCAGATGTCCGAATAGCAGCATTTTGGCTAGAAGGAGGACAAGGGCAGTGGGGAGGTGGACAGCACTACCCCACCCAGGAGTGGCAACGAGGAGGTAAGCAGCACAGGAGGGGTGGATTCAGGGGGCACAGGGGGTTTTGGGGGTGTAGGACCAAGAGGGGTGGGTATGAGTTCACAGTGTTGGAACTGTGGGAAGTGGGGACATTTCTTGAAGCAAGACAGGGTTCAGATACAACATGTACTATAATTATCATCCACCACCGCAGAATGCACAACAGACACCAACACGCAGAATGACCTCCATACCCTATGAAATACATGAGGCATATTCACAGTTCCTACCCCAGCCTACAGGGACCCATGTATGAACAACAGCAGCACACACAACAGCAGTACCCACAACAGACTATGCCCCAGCACAGAAATGGTAACATGCACACATCCAATGAAGTACCAAATGGTACCATAGTACCATACAGAGGGGTGAACGTGATGGGAACTAACCGTTTCACATTCCCTGGGACAAACACATACCCGGATTAGGACAGCCCACAGAGAGCACTTGCGTGCCCAGTACTATCTATGACAGTTCACCCTGATGAGGAACCCTTGGTAGGCACAGAGATAGAAAACAAACACTTCATTTTTATGGTTGACACGGGTGTCACAAAATCATGCATCAGTGAGGGAGACTTCCCACTATCGGGGCACACTCTTGACATGCAGGGCTTCTCTGGGGTTGTCTTCACGGTTCCATGCACTAAGGAGGTTTGACATCAAAATAGAGAGGAAGGTGGTGTGTGCCCCCCTACTATATTCTGAAACTTCCCCAGTGAACTTGTTGGGCAGTGATCTGCTCAGCAAGCTCAACATGACAATCTCGTTCACAGACAGTGGCATAGTTTGTGCCACGCCAGAGATGTGCGCCATATGAGCTATGTTGATTGTTCATAAAATAGGGGGAGAGGTGTTGGTTCATGGTATTCCCATAGATCCGGACATGTTTGTGTATGGATTCAATGTGCTTTTGGAGGCAGTGCCTCAGATTTGTTTTGTCCCCTGAACTGGAAGCAGGTACAATACTATCCTTAGATTTACAAGGATTAGTGGCTTTGTAAAAAAAGGTTTGTTGTGATAGGGACTGACCAGGATGAGTGCGAGTGGCACACAGTACTTTGCATTGACCCCCCGATACCTCTGAAGGAGATGACTGAAGCAGAATTGTTTGAGGACAAGCCAGATGATGGAGAAATTGTGCTAGCAAATGTATCCCATGTGAAATAATGGTGCAGCACCAGAAATTTCAGTGTTCCCTGACGACCCTTGCGGCCTTACCACAGTTTGTTGAAGCAGACTTGTAGCAAGTGCCCAAGAGACTGTGGACAACTAATCTCTACAGGGAGTGACCCCAGGACACATAAAACTCAAACCAGGAGCAGTACTACCCCGAGTGAAGCAATACCCACTTTCGAGGGAGGCAGAAGAGGGAATTAAGGATACCATCAGTACCCTACGAAACCAGGGGATAATTGTACCATCTACCTCCTCATGCAACATGGCTATCTACCCTGTAAAAAAGGCAAAAAGGATAATTGGAGAATCATTCAGGATCTGCGCCCCCTAAATGATGTGCAGCAAGAATTTCCTGTGGTCCCTAACCCTGCCACGATCTTGTGTAGCATCCCCAAAGTGGTTGACCTCAAAAATGCTTTTTTCTCCAAACCATTGCATCCAGAATCACAATACCTCAACGCCTTTACACAAGGGGGAATGAGGTTTGAACGTACAAGATTACCTCAAGGGTGCTGTGAAAGGCCCAGTATTTTCAACAGAATACTCCACGTGGATTTAGCCAACATCCAAGTGTCTAGCATGATCATCCAGTATGTGGACGACCTGCTGGTGTGCAGCAACACGGAGCAACACTGCAGACATGACTCAATTACACTCTTACAGTGTAAGAATCGCAAGTGATACAAGGTTGACAAAGTGAAATTGCAAAACTGTCTACAAGAGGTTTTATGTCTAGGACAGTTAATATCAGCACATGGCAAAAGAATAATACCTGACCACGCTGCCTCTGTGCATGCCACCACTCCCCAGCCCATGACAGTGAAAGAAATGTAAAAGCTCCTAGGGTTGCGCAAATACTACAGGGCATGGATTCTTAATTACACAGCATAGACAAGACCGCTCTTACAGGGCCTCAAAGAGGCACAAAAAACTGAGAACAAAATAGCATGCATAAAGAGGTCAGGGCGCCTCCCTGCAAGAAAGAACACGGCATGATAACTTGTTCTGTGAGAATGCACCCACTCAGAGTCTGCAGCCACATGTTCTACCTCACTGTACCTTTCAAAAATGGGGAATATCCATGTGCACATCAGTCTTTGTCCCGCCCACTTGAGCAGTCCAAGCACCAAAATGCTATGTCAATCCTCCTTTGAAAAGAGTACTCACAGCAACCCTAGACACGTGTTTGGCCTAGTCAGGCATCATCAGTGAGGTGGAGCTGTACCTCTCTTAGCACAGTGAGCAAGGGGTCTGCGTCTGGATAACCATAGGTAACTTAGGGTGACCAACCCCAAGTTCCTTATACATACAAAAAGAGGTAAGGGCGCTCCTCTGCAAGAAAGAACATGGCATGATAACCTGTTCTGCAGGAATGTACCCACTCAGAGTTCACAGCCACATGTTTTATCTCACTGTACCTTTCACAAAGGAGAAATATCCATGAGCATATCAGTCTTAGTCCCACCCACTTGAGCAGTCCAGCACCAAAATGCTATGGCAATCCTCCTTGCACTGGGGACTGTATCTGTACCCATACAGCCCCCCCATTTTTCTTCTTTTTCTGCACTTATTCAGACTTACCCAGTCTGCTGCCTTAAACACAGCACTTGCCACTTGCTGGCTGCACTACCACAGTTTTCCTCAATTTTCTATTTATTTTATTTATCTGCGCTCCTCGGCTTCTGCACTTTCCACTCACCCCCTTACATGCACTTTTTCTCTTTCCCATGCACTTGCCCGTTCTCAATGTCACTGGGCCTAGTAAGATAGTTTTTATGTTGTGCTGTGTTCTCCCTTGTTCCCCTCCCTTGCCTAGTCGCGCTCTGAAACACTTGTGTACGAGCGCGATACAAATAAAATATCATATCATAAATCTGTCATGCCTGCGCCATGGGCGCATCCATTTGCACTCAATATGGACTATTTGTTTATCATTTATTTACAACAGACTCTTGGATCAATCTATATTTACTTTGGGGACTTTATTTCCCATTTGCGAGACTTTGGTGCTTTATTATTTTTTCCAACAAACTACGCATACCACAATGCACTTGGCTATAAGCATCGATTCCTGGCTGTTCCTATTGGTCAACAAAGGAACTACACCCCCCAGAAGCCCTAGGGATTGGCTCTGCTTCCACCAGCTCAGGAACAGAGAGGGAGGTGGCCGATTGTCTGCAGGTGTGCTTAGCCAGGTGCAACCAATTAGCTTGCCTCTGTGCTGGGCTAGGCAGTATAAAAGGCTGCTGCCTGCATTGGCTCAGCCTCTTGCATTGAGAGACCTTCCTCCACCTTTCGTGTCTTTCTACGGATCTTTGTATGCTGTTTACCATCACTCCTGCTTGGACCCAGCCTTGCAGCTTGCTACACCCTGCTACCTACAGCCCTAGCCTTCTGGGCTCCCTGCCTCAGTCCAGCTCCTTTGGGCTTCCTGCCTTGCAGCCTGTTACTCTTCGCTGCCTACAGCCATAGCCTTCCAGGCTCTCTTCCTCACAGCCTTGCCCTCCGGGCTCTCCACATTGCAGCCGATCACGCTCTGCTGCCTTCCAGCCTCCGCCCTTGCCCTGCCGGGCTCTCCACATTGCAACCGATCACGCTCTGCTGCCTTCCAGCCTCCGCCCTTGCCCTGCCGGGCTCTCCACATTGCAACCGATCACGCTCTGCTGCCTTCCAGCCTCCGCCCTTGCCCTGCCGGGCTCGCCACATTGCAGCCGATCACGCTCTGCTGCCTTCCAGCCTCCGCCCTTGCCCTGCCGGGCTCTCTACATTGCAGCTGATCACGCTCTGCTGTCTTCCAGCCTCAGCCCTTGTCCTCTGGGCTTCCTGCTCTGCAGCCTGCCTCACTCCGGCTGCCTACTACCTACCTTTTTCCGCTGGGTTCTCGGCCTAGCAGCCCTCTACAGTCCTCTGCAACCTTTTACGGTCAGCGGCCCTGCCCCTCAGGGCCCACTCCTTGCTGCCCGGCCCTTCTGGGTTCCTTGCCGTGCAGCCTGCTTTACTCTGCTGCCCTAAGCCCTTTTCCTCTGGGCTCTCTACCTTACAGCCCTGCTCCTGTTGGCTTGCTCATTGCTTTCCTACTCCTCTGAGCTCTCAACCTTGTTCCTTACTGTCCTCTGCTATCCTATCATGTTACACGACTTTCCCTTCATTTTCCTTCTGCTAGTTTGCTATCAACCTCCTTTCCTGGATTTGTCTGTAAGTATCTTCTCTT
This sequence comes from Ambystoma mexicanum, assembly GCF_040938575.1. Lineage (NCBI taxonomy): Eukaryota > Metazoa > Chordata > Amphibia > Caudata > Ambystomatidae > Ambystoma > Ambystoma mexicanum. The sequence continues at coordinate 1,030,614,994 of NC_090923.1, forward strand.
GTACTGTTTGTAGACCCTTTTGTACAGAGCTTGTCTGTTGGTTCCCATCAGTCAACCTCTGCCCCTTCCCTTGTCTCGTTTCTACATTACAGACACCCATAGCTGCTGTTCCAAGCCATGAGCAAACAGCGTGGGCCTCTGTTATAGCAAACTGTGCAGAAGGCTAGAGTATTTCCTAAGGTTCGTGGAATACTCTTTTCTATATCTGCATATACCCCAAGAGGGAATTCATTCTGTACCTTTCCCCTTACTACTCTTGCCTACTCTTCGTTCTCTTTCCTTTCTGCTGTGTGTGTAACTATCTGTCCACTTATTTTTGGCACAACCACCCAAACCCTTTCTGGGTGTCCTGTGCCACTCTTTATAGAGTGCCATCCCTGACAGAATGCAAGAGCCAAACATTTCTTGTTCCATAGGCCGGAAAGGCACACACAGACCAAAGATGCTTTCCTTTCGGGTTAAGAAACCTTTGCATAAACCTATGGTTTCCCTAAAGACAGCAAACAAGAACCTTAGTCTAAAGGACAGTCTCGCCTTAGTAAACAAAGATTTACAAGCACGGTACTATACTCACTGGCTAGCTGACCCTTCTTCCATGTACAATTATTATGACATTTGCGACTATGATCCGCAGTCCTTATCTGTTGCAGAGCTACAGCAAGATAATGAATTCTTACAGATCTTGTTAAACCAAACAGTGAAAAACACTCCTGCGTCTTCTGACAAGCCTTCTAACACCGCAACAGCCAAGGATATAGCACTCATTGTGGGAGACTCTAAACCAGAATACGCTGTTGCCAGAATGATATGCGCAAGATCAGCTTGGCAAGCTCCCCAGAATGCTGGAAACCCTTATTTGACAGGACAAGGCAGTCATTATCCTGAGGTTTGTGCATCTAGTCCTGGGTACAAAAGACCTATACTAACCATCGGTTGTCTTAATGCTTCCACAGTATCTACTAACCACAATAACCCTAAGGTCAGTCTTCCCATTGCTACAACCGAATTTTCTGCCACACCAGCTTCTTAAGCTTTAGATCAAACTAATGATACTTACCTGCTACACGAACAACTCCTACGCCTTAAAAGAAAGACCGAAGACCTCTATGATGACTTTGTTTATTTGCATTATAAGAATCTTATGAAGGGACACAAGTCACCAGACCATCTGACAGTATGTCCAACACCTGACATCTTATATTTAGAGATGGACATGATAAGGCCTGGAATTGCCACGCAGAAAAGTATACAGACTTATACCAAGCAGATGGAAGACCTAAATATAGCATATGTATCCCTTCTAAAGACTGACGCAGCTCTTTCACCTTCCAGCCACAGAAACTCAGGTTGTTGTACTGACAGAAAAGAATTAACTCCTCCGGTGGGTCAAATCACTCACACAGCCATTACACCACAAAACAAGGGTGGTCTTCTGATTGGAAATCCCTCTGAGTCAAAGGATGGTTCCGCCCTCACCCTTGCCTATTGTCCAGTACTCACACTTACAACCTCTTCTGGAATGACGTCAGCTGAGGAGACTGGCGCAATTCACACCGAGCATGCTGAGTTGGCAAGCGGGGCTTGCCAAAGTGTGGCTGTGCTATCAGACAACACTCCTGAGCAATCAACATCTCCAGTTTCTTTGATACCTCCTGAATCGCCAGTGGTTGTGGTACCCGATCTACCAGTGGTTGCAACACCTAAACTGTCTGTAGCTGCTACAGCACCCGTACTTCCAACTGCAATTCATGATCTTCCTGATGCTGTGGCTCCTAAACTCCCTGCCACATTTGAGTCGCCTGAAGTCCCTGCTGCTAATCTTGAGGTTGCTATAGCTACTGTGATTCCTGAAACTACTGCTAATTCTGATGCTCCCGATGCCCAGATTTTTACTTCCTTCGTAGCTGTGCTAGCTGCAGCAGAATCCTCTGCTACACAACCTGATCCCGCAGCACCTTCTCTTCCTGATCCTACATCCACCATGCTAACTGTTGCAAAGTCAGCGAAGGGTTTACCTGTTAAGACTACTGCTCCAGTTGTTCCTGCTGGTGTATCTATAGCACTAAGACTGCCAGACTCTACTCTACCAGTCTCAGGTGCGTTCCAGCCCGCTGGTTCTCTCATGGCATCCACACACCCAGTTGCTACAGCCTCGATACTCTCTACAGCCATTCAAGATCTCACTGCTGCTGTAACCTCTGAACTGTCTACTAATCATGGGGAAACCGCCGCTGTGACTCCGGAACTCTGTGCGGCTAACCCTAACGTTGTCATGGCTGCTCCCGATGTCTTGGAAAACCTTCCTAAAGCTACCAACTCTGCTGTACCTATGTCTCCACCTTCCAGCATCATACTGTTGCCCGTCAAAGCAAAATCTATCATGGAGCCTGCAGCAGTTTTTCGCAGTTCCTCTCTTCATGCACACACAGTTGGGGTTTGTGTTCCAAAGACTTCATCTTTTCTGATTTCTTCATCTAAAGTTCAGAACATTTGTACTGTCTCCGTCATTCAAGACTCTCACCTTGCAACCTTAAACCGTTTCTGGTGCTTCATGATGTGCCTTTTTGGATTAAGACTCTTTTACGGTGTGACAGACATTCTTCTTGTAGGTCGGTCTTCAGGGAGCCTGGAGAGGGGCCTGGAGAGGGGCATACTGTCATGCCTGCGCCATGGGCGCATCCATTTGCACTCAATATGGACTATTTGTTTATCATTTATTTACAACAGACTCTTGGATCAATCTATATTTACTTTGGGGACTTTATTTTCCATTTGCGAGACTTTGGTGCTTTATTATTTTTTCCAACAAACTACGCATACCACAATGCACTTGGCTATAAGCATCGATTCCTGGCTGTTCCTATTGGTCATCAAAGGAACTACACCCCCCAGAAGCCCTAGGGATTGGCTCTGCTTCCACCAGCTCAGGAACAGAGAGGGAGGTGGCCGATTGTCTGCAGGTGTGCTTAGCCAGGTGCAACCAATTAGCCTGCCTCTGTGCTGGGCTAGGCAGTATAAAAGGCTGCTGCCTGCATTGGCTCAGCCTCTTGCATTGAGAGACCTTCCTCCACCTTTCGTGTCTTTCTACGTATCTTTGTATGCTGTTTACCATCACTCCTGCTTGGACCCAGCCTTGCAGCTTGCTACACCCTGCTGCCTACAGCCCTAGCCTTCTGGGCTCCCTGCCTCAGTCCAGCTCCTTTGGGCTTCCTGCCTTGCAGCCTGTTACTCTTCGCTGCCTACAGCCATAGCCTTCCAGGCTCTCTTCCTCACAGCCTTGCCCTCCGGGCTCTCCACATTGCAGCCGATCACGCTCTGCTGCCTTCCAGCCTCCGCCCTTGCCCTGCCGGGCTCTCCACATTGCAACCGATCACGCTCTGCTGCCTTCCAGCCTCCGCCCTTGCCCTGCCGGGCTCTCCACATTGCAGCCGATTACGCTCTGCTGCCTTCCAGCCTCCGCCCTTGCCCTGCCGGGCTCTCCACATTGCAACCGATCACGCTCTGCTGCCTTCCAGCCTCCGCCCTTGCCCTGCCGGGCTCGCCACATTGCAGCCGATCACGCTCTGCTGCCTTCCAGCCTCCGCCCTTGCCCTGCCGGGCTCTCTACATTGCAGCTGATCACGCTCTGCTGTCTTCCAGCCTCAGCCCATGTCCTCTGGGCTTCCTGCTCTGCAGCCTGCCTCACTCCGGCTGCCTACTACCTACCTTTTTCCGCTGGGTTCTCGGCCTAGCAGCCCTCTACAGTCCTCTGCAACCTTTTACGGTCAGCGGCCCTGCCCCTCAGGGCCCACTCCTTGCTGCCCGGCCCTTCTGGGTTCCTTGCCGTGCAGCCTGCTTTACTCTGCTGCCCTAAGCCCTTTTCCTCTGGGCTCTCTACCTTACAGCCCTGCTCCTGTTGGCTTGCTCATTGCTTTCCTACTCCTCTGAGCTCTCAACCTTGTTCCTTACTGTCCTCTGCTATCCTATCCTGTTACACGACTTTCCCTTCATTTTCCTTCTGCTAGTTTGCTATCAACCTCCTTTCCTGGATTTGTCTGTAAGTATCTTCTCTTGTACTGTTTGTAGACCCTTTTGTACAGAGCTTGTCTGTTGGTTCCCATCAGTCAACCTCTGCCCCTTCCCTTGTCTCGTTTCTACATTACAGACGCCCATAGCTGCTGTTCCAATCCATGAGCAAACAGCGTGGGCCTCTGTTATAGCAAACTGTGCAGAAGGCTAGAGTATTTCCTAAGGTCCGTGGAATACTCTTTTCTATATCTGCATACACCCCAAGAGGGAATTCATTCTGTACCTTTCCCCTTACTACTCTTGCCTACTCTTCGTTCTCTTTCCTTTCTGCTGTGTGTGTACCTATCTGTCCACTTATTTTTGGCACAACCACCCAAACCCTTTCTGGGTGTCCTGTGCCACTCTTTATAGAGTGCCATCCCTGACAATATCATATCATAACAAGAGTAGCAACAGCAACCCCAGACACGTGTTTCGGGCTAGTCGGGCCTCATCAGCGAGGTGGAGCTGTGCCTCTCTGAGCACAGTGAGCAAGCATGGACTGAACATATGTTACAGAATTTGATGAGCTCAAAAAGGTGATTTCAACTGCCCCTGTGTTAGCAACCCCAGACTATAGACAGGAATTCTACTTATTTCGACATTCGAAAGGTCAGCTCATGACTGCCGTGTTGACACAAAATAGCAAGACGGGCCACAAGCCATTGGCTTATTACAGTGGAACACTGGACTCAGAAATACAAGGGCAGTTTACTTGCGAACAGGCACTTGCGGCAGCGGCATTTGCAATTGAAAAGAGCTCACAATTGTCATGGGTTGTTCCATTACACTCTACATGGAACATGCCGTCTTTGCCATTCTAGAAAGATCAAAATCTACTCTGACCGACCAAAGAGCATCTGAATATGAAATCATCCTCTTCAGCACAAACATACACATTGTACGATGTAAGACGGTGAACCGTGCAAGATTCATAACAGAAATGTGCACTGATGAGGATTTGGCCAGACACGATTGGGGGGTTTATCTTCGTTGATGGGTTAGCAACAATTGACCACGACATGGGTCTCAGACATACTGGCACAGCAGTGGTGCACCTAGTGGATGGTGAGCACGAGACACTGATAATGAAGAGACTGCCAACGCATCAGCGCAGGCAGAAGAGCTCATTGCGCTGATCGAAGGTCTGAAATCATCACAAGGATGTCATGTGACCGTTTATTCTGATTCAGCATACGTCACTACTACAACAGTGCACGCCAGTCTGTCAAGGTGGAAAAGCAGGGGCTTTAGGAGGGCGGATGGGTCCCCAGTACAGCATGCTGCGTTGTTAGATATGCTCATTTTTGCACTGTCACAGCCTTCTGTAGTAGCAGTTGTTAAATGCGCCACCCATACAAACAACACTGATGAAGTGTAACTTGGAAACGCAGCCGCAGACTCTGCAGCCAAAATAGCAGCATATCTCCCAGTACCAACTGTGGCAGAGTACAGTGTCACAACCCTCGACACTGACCAGCCACCTGTTCCATACAGTGCCCTGCCATAGCACAAATTATTGAATTACAAGCAAAGGCAGTTGTGGGCAGAAAGAGGATGCACACAATCAACTACTGATTTATTGTGCAGGCACGAATGTATAGGAAAAGCCGCTATGCCACACACACTGTTAATTTCAGCATTCAATCAGCTCCATCACCCCTCCCACAGCGCCAAACACCACATTGCTGCTGATATACAAGAGGTTTGGTTCATTCCAAACATCCAAGAACACTTGACAAGTTTGGTTATTAGATGCACCATGTGTTAGAGCTTCAGCAAAGGCATGACATTGAGAACACTGAGAGGCACTTTGCCCGGGCCTGCTGTGCTGTTCTGCGAGTTGCATATTGACTACGCAGGCATCAGCGAGAGATGCAGCGGGTCCCGATATCTGATCGTTGTCATCTGCCCCTTCTCACGTTGGGTGGAGCCTGGTCCTTGTGCACATCCGGATGCCAAATGAACGGCCACATTTTTGGTCCACAAAGTGTTCCCTGGATGGGGCGTGTATGATGTCTCAAGGTCAGATAATGACACACAATTGTTCAATTAGTTGCTTAAAGAGATTACTGCACTACTTGGCATTAAACACAGGATGAGTACGATTTATCACCCTCAGGCCAACAGAGTTGTGGGGAGGATCAACAGACTCCTCAAAAGTAAACTGTCTAAGCTTTGCACAAAATTGAAGAAAAATTGGGTGCATTGCTTAGCCATGGCATTGTTTAGTTTGCGAACTCAGCCCAGCAACGACCTCCATTTGTCACCCCATGAGGTGGTAACTGGTCATCGCATTCACACACCAATATCCCCCATTAAGAGAGTATCAGGCGCACACAGGGCAGCAGCTGTTTTAGGTGACAAGTTCAAAAACTATTTACCAACTCTAACACAAGCACTGAAATGTATTTCCCCACAGATTGCACTTCCCCGATCAGAAGACGTGCCAGGCGCCCCACAGCTGACTCCACAACTGATTCCTCACCCACTCAACCACTGCTGCCAGGGGAACTTTTCTGCGTGCAGTCTTTTGTCCACAGCTGGAATAGCCCATGATTCAATGGACCGTTTGAAGTGGTTTTTTCAACTCCTCTTGCAGTGAAGGTAATAGGTCTGTGTTGCTGGATCCACCTGTCCGACATTTGAAAAGCACCTTCAGACACCGCACAGCACTTTAAAAAATAGGTAGTGTTTATCTACCTCATTTCCTTTTCCACTGCCAGCATCAAATTTGAATTCCCCCCAAACGTAAAACAGGTGCAGACGCCAAGCTGCTAAAAACTGCACAGGGGGATGCTCGCTCTCCCTCTCTGCCTCTCTCTCTGTCTCTCTCTCTCTATTGATATTGATATTTTATTCTATTGCGCTCGTACACAAGTGTTTCAGAGTGCGACAAGGCAAGGGAGGGGAACAGGAGGGAACAAAAACAAAAAGCTTACTAGTCCCAGTGACACTCAGAATACGCAAGTACATATCTCTCTTTCTCTCGCTCTCCTTTTTGTGTGCATACGCTTTGCCTTTCAGATTGTAAAGAAGCTGGAACCAGCACTCTATAATCACTCATTATAATTAGAAAGAAATTTAATTATAGTATTATGCCTAGAATTTCGCATTCCTATATGTGTGCCATGCATTTTATAGCAAGTATATTTGCCATTTCAAGGTTTGATTTAGGGATTTATTTAGGAGAGTCTTTTAAATTGAAAGGACATATAAAAGAGGTGGTTTGGGGGAGGACATTACAATTTCATTGTAAATAATAGGTTCAGTATAAATAAAACTGAACATTTATTGCCCCCTAGGCCCATCGTTATGCATCACCATGTCAACAATTCTGTACACAGTCAGAATAACGCCCGTTTGCACTGATTTCAAGATTTCACAATGCTTTTTATAACACAACTAATACTGATGTAAATAATATTACCAGTGTTATTAATGGATATATAGGTGCATCCAAACCTACAACAAGACATGCACGAAGGGCAAAATACAATGCCTATCACAGGCTTGGTCTTGACACCATAAAAGATGGGCATCATCCAGAACTGTCTAATAGCTGGGATACTGACATGAGCTTGGTGGGGTGGAACAAAGTGAATGGCAGTTGTAATATGTGTTCGTTGATACCACATGTGTCAGGGGCACCCAAGGTCCTAGTGCCACAGGAAGTACCAATTCTAGAGGCACAATGCCTAGTTCATCTTGTGCTATGTAGGCTCAGCAGCACTTTCCAGGCACACAACGTAAGGCTCGGACTTGTTGATCCAGATCGTCTGCAATGTGAGAAACATACAAAAGGTAGCAAATGCCCAAAAAGTCTTTACCTGGCAATACAAGGACTGAAATACATAAACAACAAATGTCAAGAAACAACAGTTAGCTGCATGGCAGAGGGTCTAGTGGGCTACGAAGAGGGAATTCTGGCCTGGGTGGAAGCAGCATGTGCACTGTTTTAGACTGAACATATCACAAAACTAACATGTATGGAAGCAATAGAGAAACCGGTAAAGGTGCACAGAGATGAGAAATATGAACTTTGCTTTTATAGTGCTGGAGCAATATCTGTAGGGTCCAACAAACATTGTAATACGACTCTGCTCATTCCCGATCTCAAGAAAGGCACAGCAGCAATGATGGATTACTATTGGGTATGCGGCCAACAAGCATTCTTGCGCCTCCCACAATCATGGAGGGGCTATTGTTCGATAGCAGCACTGCACTCAGCCCTGCTTGTGATCCCTGAAGTACATTTGCAAGGGGGGCCATCAGAGACTTTTGACCCTACCCCCTTCCCAACCACTGAAAAGGTGAAACACTGCGAAAGAAAAAGAGAGCCAACTATCTGTCCAACAACTCATCAACATTGCTTGATGAATTAACAGATGAATACAGGTTCTTCAGCAAAGCAGAGACTTTCTTCACCTCCCTGTTACTGCCCAGTGTGCATGCTGCGGCCAACGCTAAATGGCTGCAGATTGTCTACTGGGAACTGATACAGCTAGCTAACGACACTGAGCAAGGGTTCAACATCATAAAGGTGTAACTACATGCCCTGCGGCTGATGACAATGCAGAATCGCTACGTCCTGAATATGCTTACCGCCATGAAGAGAGGTTTGTGCAATACAATAGGGGATTCCTGTTGCACATTTGTGCCTCCCGAAGATGCTGAAAATGGCTCTCTGTCACACATAATCGAAGCAGCACATAACTCGGGAGTGTGCATGAAGAAAGAAGATGGAATACACAATTATGATTGGCTCGACCTGAATTTCTCTTGGGCTCCATCCCGGCTGGGGGTGATTGTGAAAATGCTTGTACCCATCATCGTCTTCATCCAGGTAATTTTTTGCAGATGCCAAATGGGACTCTGATGTTGTGCCAAAGAAGGTCCAGTAGCGCAATGATGATGGTCTCAAATGTGGTAGCATACAAAGCACTTCACGATACCACAGAGGGCGGTACCCAGATAGATGACCCAGACAATCCTTACATGCTAGAGATTCATCATCCCTTGCACCCCCATCGCACAATCACCACACCCCCACCCAACCCTGAAAATTACACAGAGTACTGGGTTGTTTTAGCAGGGGATGGGGGTTGTATTTACATGACATGTACCCCTCAGGAGTATGCTCAATCTGGAGCAGGTTTACGCAATGTCTGCAGAGCATGGGTTCTAAAGGACAGGTTGCCACCATACCTGGAAGCTGAAAGGTTAGAGGGGCTGAAGAAGGAGAAAGAGAATATGTACTGGAACTTAGCTGCCAATAACTGTGGTGCTGGAAATGCATCGGAGGGACAGGGCCTCCATATCCTTGTCCTTTACTGCTTTTTATCATGTGTTCTGTCATGTTTTCCATGCAGGAGTTCATGTGGGACTCCTGGCGGTGCAGCTCTCTCTTTTGGTTTGGTCTACAGACCCATGGGATACCCTTATGGCACCCATGGGTAGGGATACAACCCTGTGCCCCTAGTGTATGTTTTTGGGCACCTGTGGGTGGCCCACAGAGCAGGGTATGGGCTGGTGGCGGCTCTATGCTGAATTGACTGGTGCCCTGAGAGTCCTCCATTTTGGGATGCCCAGGCCCTGTCATTGGAATCGGTAGATTCCTGATGGTGACAAGATGGCCCTCGTGGACTCTTGCCTTCCATCACCTGTTACCTTGATCTTCCCAAAGTCCCGGGAAGCTCTGACTCTGTCCCTTCCCCCAGAATGGCTGTTGGGTAGAAGTTCCATATATGTTAGTGTGGGGAAGTGCCGACCAGACTGGCTGGAGCCTTCTCAACGACCGCATGTTGTGGGTACACCTGTGGGTGGGACTTGGGTGAATGGAGTGTGTGACGAATCTACACTTCTTGCTGTGGATGTCTGGTATCTGGTGTTTGACACAATGACTGAGACAGCCCTGCCCGAAACTGGAATGAATGCAGTGGGTAGTGTTGAATGGCGTGGTACTTGTCCGAATCCACATTCTGTGTTGTGAGTGTCTGGATGGAGAAGAATGGCCTGAATGCACTGTGTGCCTGATTGGCTGACTGACTGCTGAATGCCCTTCGCAGTGATTGGCTGCTTGAGTGTGACCCAGCAGAATGAATGGGAGATCAACAGTATATCTGGGGACCTCTCACTGGCAGGAATCGTGTCCAGAAGCTGAAGTCCACACTACGAAGAGTAACTGGAGTGAAACTGAAGCTTGCCTTGAAGCCCTGCTGGAAGAGAAGAATTGCCATTGCTCTTCTTCATCAATCTGAAAGCTGCTGTGTCTCCAAGGACTGACCCAGAGAGGACCTGGTATGGCGCCCTCTTCTTGAGCTATGAGGGACTATCGTGCAAAAGCTGATCTTTGCCTGGTAGACAGTCCTATGAAAGGCTGCCGACCGGAGACCGGGACTGCCACGGAATCCCAAATAAAAGTGCCCGGACTGTTGTCCGCCACCGTCGACGACCGGAAGATCCAGCCATAGAACAAAGTTTACTGCCTTTATTAAAAAGTCAATGACAGGGATTGAAGTAGGAACAACATACCATTCTCCAAAGTCGCTCATCGATCTTAAGCCTGTCATCCAGTTTTGTCAATACATGACATCACAAAATGAAGATACACCCTAGAAAACCTAATGTGGGTCGGGATTGGTTAGTTAGGTAAACTATATACACATTCTATAAGTAGTTAATGTGGCAATTGGGTAAAACATATCTGATGGCTCCTCCTGAGAACACCTCTAAATGTTATGGTCTGACTACAACTGTTACAGGTTAGTGTGAGGTGATTGGATGGTGTAACAAAGTGTGAGCTTAACATGGAAGGTGGATAGGGATTGGGCAAAGAGGCTCTTCTCAGTCTTGGAGTTTCGGAAAGTTACCAGGCCAAGTATAACTGTTCAAAGTGGTGAGAACTGCCCCAAAGGTGCTGCATGTTCTTAACAAGTTACCATCTCTGATCTCTTGGGGTTTGAGACAAAACATTTGGCTTTGAACCTGGTATTGCTTGTATCATAGCACTTCAGTCTGGCTTGACACAATAGGTTCTGTCTTGCAGGTTCAGATCACATGTGTAGGGACCACAGAATTGATTTCTCCTCCTTGCAATTATGCACATTTGTGGCTTGTATTCCTTGCAGGTGTGCTATCTTTTCTGCTGACTTGAAACTTTCCTTCTCGCAGATGCCTGCACTGGAAGCCCGGTCTGCATGTTTCCGCAAGATCAGCCCCTCAGTTTGTCACTGTATCCTCTAGTCCTCTTCTGTTCTTTCCATTCACTGCAATGTAGTTGTGGCTTCCATCGTGATTTACATGGCTGCCCATGTTAGTTGTGTTTAAGCATCAGCAAGCAGTTCATACATATTCTTGAACAGCTTGCGGTTTCTGCATTGCAAATGTGTGCGTGTGTCAGTCCTCTAACTATGTGAGTCATACGCATGTTCTTCATGTCTACCAGCAATAAATCTAAGTGTCTGCGTAACTTCATGCAGGGATGCTTATGTGCTTCATGTCTCACGCATCTATGTCATGTTGTCAGTTTTGATGTCATCGGCTTTCATCGATGTTACAGTCAGTCTACTTGCTCCATTGATTGCAGCTGCATCTCTTCTGCACCGTCTTCAGGATAGGGTCTGAATGGTTGCTGAGTGAGTAGCGTTTTTCACACCTGCGATACATCGAAGATGGGGAGGAGGGGCCCAGGAATGATGTACATCTTTCATTTCTCTGACGCCAAGATGAGAGTGTGAAAGGTGCAAAGAGGGCCACGTTTAGGTCTCCCTTTTCACAGTCACTGATCAAAATATTGCACTAAGAATAGCGCTGAGTGACAGTAATCAGATTTTAAAAAAGTTCTTGGATTATAGGAGGATGTACTGAAGTATCCTGAAAGGATAATACCCACGTCTTTAAAGAATCGATTGTTCCTGTGAATACTTATTATGGTGTTCTTGATTAGAATTCAGCAGCTTAAAAGTACTATGGGTTTGATGAGCAAGTAGAAGGCAGGGGCTATGGCCAGCTGTCAAGATCACTTCATGCAATCTCCCAAATTAGCACCAATAACCCAAATAAATAATTCCGGACTTGATGGTTAAATTGCTCACTTTAAAATTCAGGGCAACATTGGCAGCTGGTGAATTCTTAAATTAGATGGCTGTAAATGTTTCCGAAGAATACACAGGAGCAACTGAGTGCCATGACTGAGCGCAAAGCAATTAAGGGGCGTATGAGCATGTTCTCACCCTGAGGAAACATTTCAAATAATGAGTGAAAATGACTTATTTTACAGTACACTTTCTGTGACAAATTGGGTAAAAAAGCTACACAGTTTGCAACAGGTTTTATAGGGTAAAACATGAACAAAATCGAATAGATGTCAAGCCGTCCACTGTGCACAGGAGCATTTTCCAACATCTTTTCATGATGCCTATGCTATCAATATATACCAGCCTAAAAAACATGTTAATGCTTGCTGTGCGCATTCATGTCCATGTTGGCTGAGTTTATATATGCCAGTATTCCGATATAAGAACATACTCATATTTATTTTGCTAATCATTTCAATAATGAAACTGTTATGAACATGTCCATGCTGGCTTTGACAATATATACCAGTATCCAAACATAAGAACATACTACTGTTGGCATTGCGAGTAAAAAAATGGAATGCCACAGTAGGAAAAACATCTCCAGACTGGCTGCACCAATTAAGCCTGTATGACCATGTAAGAAAACTCATCATGCTCTCATTACCCTTGATGCCAGTACAATATACCATTTCACAGTAAGAAAACTTGTCCACACTTGGTCCACCAGTGTAAGCCAGTATGGGCATGGAAGAACACTCATCATGTTGGCTACACCCTCAGTATACCATGCAACAGAAAGAAAATACGCCCACACAGCATCCACCAATATAGGCCATTAAGGATACGTAAGAACAGTTGGCTTGCTCACAATGGCAGTAAAAAATGCAGTGCCACTTAAGAAAACATGTCCTCACTAGCTGCACCACGCATGGTTCTATAACAACACTCATCTTGATAGCTTTGCTCATAATGCTGTCAAAATGTATACTATAGTGTGGTTGCGCCCCCTAACGTCCATGAGCCCGCCACACATGAAAAACATCTGCCCTCCTATCACCACCAAATGGCACCTTATTACACACATACAGAGATAGTACACACCATAAGCACATTCACATGCGTACACATGCATACATGCATATTAAGACAACCCCGTACAGGCACGCATACACACAAACACACAAAGTGTACGTACAACACTCACCTGTTTACACCTTCAGCACCCCACCACCACTCATACAGAGCTGGGGGGCCCTCCCTGTGCCTCCTCTGAGCACGGTGACTGATAGGAGAGGACCCCTGTCACACTGTTCGCATAATATGAAAGGTGGCGTGCCAGACTCTCTATGTCCCAACTGCCTCTCAACATTGCTGTCTACATCTTTTGTGTGGAGTCCCACGCGTTTACTATTGCAAAATAAAGAAAAAAACAATATCTACCAGGGGGCGTGGCCCTGGTCAGAGGCATGCAGCACAGCCCCCCATGCAAACAAAGCACCCAGGCCATCAGTGATGCCTGGAACTGTGCTTTGAGTGAAGAGATGCACGGTTCGATTAACATTCAACATGTACACCTTTCACCCTATTCATACTGTGTCAGGTAAAAGGCGCACATTTCGATTCCTAATCTAAATGCACATCTCTCATCCAGAGCAAAATCCCTGATCCCTAACGCGCAAGCCACCATTGCAGGGCAGTGATATCGACTGGGTCCCCATCATGTGTGTGACACTGTTGAAACCAATGACTGCCTGAAAAACGACGTGCCAAGGATGATAGATATATCGTATGCGATTTGAAGAGTGTGCAAAGGGTAGCTGCAGTGGGCAACAAAGTTGGTTATAGGAATTTTAATTGCCTACTTGTAAAATGTAAAGATCTACTACTTCTGCAAAGACTAAAACCAGAGCAGGATCGGTTGATCATTACTTCCCAGCATCCGTTGGGGGACTGATCAAGGAACAGACCCAACAGCCACCTGTTACATACTTTCCTCCTTGCCAATCACCAGCTGATCTTTGTCATTCTAGGGACTTGACAGAGGTTTGGGTGGGGACAATGCAGCCCACCTGGTGAGTGAATCAGTGGCTTGGTAATTCTCTGAGCCAATGGATGATGGGCCAAGGTGAAGAATGGGGCGGTAGGGGGGCAGGTCACACTCTCTTGGTCGTCAGTGATTGGAATGGATCAGTCATATGAGGACCCCTACACGTTATTTCCAAGGCTAAGGGCCATATAGACTCCTGCCCCACCCATCGACCTTTGGAGAGAGACACTTCCCAAATGGACCCTGGGAACTCCATGTTCACATTTTATGGTTCCCGTGAGACCCACGGTCCTATCCCGGTCCCCGAAACCCAATCATGAAGTCGGCAAAGGCAAAAATCACTCACCAAATGCCTCTAAAACGTATGTGGAGAAAAGGAATATTTGTGGAAGCCTTCTTGATCCACCAACACTGTAGTCTACGCTGCCAGCCTAGGGAAGTGGTCATCACAAGAAGAGGTGGTGAAGAGAGTAAGAGGAGAAAGCTGCCAGTGGAGCCTGTCAGTTCAAGACAGGTCCAGCATGTGAGTGGCAGTGCAAGCTGCTGAGGGAGACTACCGGAGGAGAAGAGGGGACAAGACGGCCACGGAGGATGCCTGAATATTGGGCAGGGGACTGGGAAGTCAAGATTTATGGTAGGGACTCCAGGCTCCAACTTCCACCCTCGCAGGAATAAACCTTTTTATTGAGGTTTGGTGAGTCACTGGAAGAGTGTGAAGTGCTGATCCTGGAGTGGAAAAATTATGGCCACTGGAGTTAAATAGTCTGGGTTACAGGTCTCTGGAAATTCAGCATGCAGTCATCTCATCTAAAGTCACTGCCACCATTGAATACTAGGATTAGAGACTTATCACAGCACTTTTAATTCTGAAGCGTTGGATCTTGTGTGGGATTTTCAGGTTGTGTGATTCAGAAATAAAGACTGAACTACACTGTCTGTGTCTCATCACCACCACCTCTGTGACAGAGGCCATGCATTCATTTGGTTACAAGAAACCTGGAAGATTGAGAGCAGCCACATATCAGACAATGTGGCATACTATAACTCAGAGAGGAAACCAGAGTAGGCCCATGGGAGGCTTATGAAGTTGGACTGACATAAGATTTTCTGGTACAGGTATTGAACATTCTACTTAGTTCTCCAACATCCAATGGCTGACAAATAAAATCACCTGCAGCTTACTCCTGCTTAATGTATGGATTTTATGGGCGACTCTCTCAGAGTGGAGCTATTTAATGTACAGTTACATAATCCTACCTCATTAGAAAACAAACGTGAGGTGTGCTAACTGGTGTGTGGTTTTATCATCTCATTCTCCAGTGATAATGCAGAGCCCATTGAACTGCAACACAAGTATGATGCTTAGGGATACAGGAACCATGCTTTGACAACAGCTTAAAGAGGGCCAGAATGTTTTATGTCATCTGCATGGTGGACACCCAGTGACACCCCGCTAACTATACATATCTCTAGAGTAATGTTTGGAATGTGACTGACTATGCATTAATAGATGCTGCCAGCAGGGCTCTCACCTGTGACATGAAAATTATAACCAGACCAAAAAGGTACAAGGGCCACTAGCAACAGAACTGCAAAGCCTACATATGAACAAATTGCAGAGAGCCACAAATTCTAACATTTTAAAGCACTAAAGCACTTACAATGGTCACTCCTAATTGCCAACAATGTTAGCCAGCTGGTGATAAGCAAAGGTAGAAGTTAGCTAGCTAGTATTGAGACTGTTCAGTGGTTCACATCGACCAATATTAAATCATCATCTCATGTTGGTCATTTGCCAATCAGATAAGAGCTGTTTTTTCAGACAGATTGCACGCCCTTCTATGCAACTGTAACAAACAGAGGATAGCTGGTTTGACAATGAGTGCCTTGAAAACAAGGATATATTTGACGGCTATAATGAAAACATAGACTACTCAATCACCTTTCAGCATGAGTATGTCTAAATCAAAATGTAACCTCATTGTCAAGATAAAAAAAAGTATTTACCACGCAGAAATGGTGCGTGTTGGAGAAACTGGTAGAAGGTACAGATCAGGAGGGATATTTGAGGTATCTTATAATTTTCCACTTTAAGTGATATTCATTCCCTAAGAGCAGCAACCCACATTCTGTTTGACAATTTCTCTAAGTGGCATTCCAACAGCGAGAATGAAGAAGGTTTTCTGCACAGGAGTGCTTCCAGTTTATTGGTGGGTTCTCCAGCATCACAGACAGAATTTAACACGAGTTTCTCTTCAATGGAGATCCAGGCATCTGTCTTACTACGGTAACCGAGACTGGATTCCAGCTGACCTTTTCCTTAGTGATCTGACTCTGTGGGTGCCGTGTATTCACAGCTGTGAACGCTAGACTGCGTTGTAGACGTCTGCCATTTGGAGGGCAAACAGCAACTGTTGTGCTGGTCTTTAGAAAGGGCATTGGAGAGATCGGGTGGTAGTTGCAGGGAAACCCTGATTGGATACCACTGGGAAAAGATAAATGAAATTCTTACTGTCCTGACTTAAATAACTCAATTCATACCTCATTTTGGGATCTTTGTGCCATAAAAGTAATACAGAATACAAATACATTCATCTTAAAAATAGCATAAACAAGATAGATAAAATTAAAAAGAAAAAATACAAACAATACAATATTCATAATAATTTAAAACATTATGACTAATGATATTATCAATACAGCTGAAGGTATTCTGGATAGATGGACACTGGAAGGACGTTATCTATTGGTGGGGTATTTTAACTATCAGAGATTCTCAGAGATACGTGAGAATGATGATATCCTCTCGAAGCTAGTATATAATCGCGATGGAGTGAATATGCTACTCCCATGTGGAGAGGAATTAGTAAATACATCTTATAATTGGCTTTCACTAATATTAACTTATGATCTGATCCAGTTTATTAATCAGCAGGGTAACATAGGCTCCTTGCCATACACTTGGTATAATGGAGCAAAACACTCTTGGATAGATTATGTTTTGGTATCCAGAGATATGCAGGAACAGGCGAGAGAATATAGGCAAATTCCCACTTGCCTTAGTGATCATTCATTGCTATATCTTACCCTTTGTCCTGGCACAGAAAAGGAAAACATTAATAGATTGTATGGTAATTATCTTGTTAATGGAGTCGGCAATAGAGTTACTGAAAACAATACTTTGGCTTTTAATGGATATATTTTAGATGATTTATTTTGGGATGGCATTTGCAATTTTAACTGTATAGCTGAGTTTGAGACCCTTATAGATAGGGCCTTAACTTATGTAAGTAAGATACAGAAAAGATTCTTGTACCATAACATTGGGAGAAATTGGATAAATGATATGGCAATGGTTAACAGAAATAAAATGCTTAGGGCCGACATTAGGAAGGTCATAAGAGAAGCTTACAAGGCCCAGGAAAAAAGTGCTACTATCTCTTAAGACTAGCTACACAAATGTGGAACTTTTGCCACTGTGCAGTGGCCTATGATTTGGAGCTGTTAAAGGTTTCATTACGCATAAAGGGGGCTATTGGACAGAGGGTTTATTTGAAATCTATAGAGCAAGTATTGTCCCAAGCGCAATATATGGATTAGAAATATTCCCTGATAAAGAAACATCGTGGTTACCAAAGCTAGAGGGGAAACTTTAGCGAGCCACTTTAGGTTTGCCAAATTGTACACTTATGGAGGCTATTCGCAGTGAGCTAGGGCTGGTGTCCATGCAGATTTTTCTTAGAAAATAGCTATGGGGGTTTAATTAATGAAGACGTTAAATGAAAAGAATAATGAAAAATCAATGTATTCTTACTTTTTAAAATGCTAGAATCCAGTGTGGTGCCTCTAGTTATTAAACCTTGGCTGATAGATGTAGAACTCGTTTTTGCATATATTGGATTTAATATTATATATCCTGTCAATTTATGACTATCAATTTCATAAGGCATTGGTATAGGACAGAGATGCCATTACGAGGATACTTAGTTAAAGAAGGATGTATGCTGTCTATGTTAAACAGGCTTTTCCCATCAGTGCCCCTTTTAAATGTATTATTGCAGAGCACACCACTAACATTAAAATATTTATTCTATTGTTACACCTGGAACAACTTTCCAATTTTAGCCGGACAGGAGCCTGGAAAAATGTTATTGTGGTATCGTAACGATATCACATAAATGTTATGTGGTATCGTTTATGCAGTGAGGAAATAGAGACCACTAGGTTGCTGTCAATTGCTATAAATATATCATATGGGATAGCTAAGTACTCTGGACATTAGACTTCTAAAGCATGGTCATATAGATATTCTGGAGAAAACCATGTTTTAAATTCGATTGTTTTTTATATTTGGCAGGTGTTGTATAGTAAGATTAATGAACTGTAAATTGTGTTACTGATATTGACATTTATTTGTATTTTTTTATTTGTTTGGCGCCGAAAGCCCACAAGCATCGGCGCACCACACTGAGTCGAGAACAACCATAGAAGACAAAACGGTGGTAAGACAAGACACATAATGGATCCAGTACAGAAGAGCTTTCACCTAAATAGTTAGCTATCACCTCACATTGTCTGACATGATAAATTATATATTGGGATAGCTAAGTGTTTATGTGATAAGTTGAATGTTTTTTAATATGTGATTGTGAAATATGATGATTATGTAATTTTATACAGAAATGTAATTTTTGTGTGTTGTCTTTTTGTGCAGTGTTTAAACGTTTATGTATAACTATGAACACTTTACATTTTTTTTAAACTAACAACAAGTTTTTCTTAGCTGCAAAGGCTGGCTTCAGGTTTGTCCAGGGAACAGTGGGCTCAGTCCTTCTGAATGTTTATGCATATTCAGAAATACGTGAACATTAAGGGATACACCCTTACTGGACTTCATTGAATTCATGGCAGCCTTTGACTCAATCAAAGTTATGGGTTGTCTTGGGAGAAATGGGACTTAGTGTCCTTCTCCTTGAGAGTATTAGGCTGCTAAACACACATTAACACAGCCTAGGTTCATTATGGCATTCATGATGAGACGACAAAAAGGCTTGGGATTGTTGGGGTTGTCAGACAGCGCTGCATCATCCCAGTGTTTCACCACCTTTTTACTGATGGACCATCAATATAGATATCCCCATATATATAGCCAGAGAAGGCTATAGACAGCCAGCCAGGCCGAGTATCCTAGATGCAGCTGATGTCATAGTTATGGCCCCGTGATAAGGCAGCTCTTCTGAGGGTGCCTGTCACAGTGGCCCACTAGAAGTCCCCACTGGGGAACCCCAGGACACCATCTGCTAGAAAACACCTTTCACATTAACACCCATAGGTGTAAGAGAGCTTAAAGCTCTAGTTATCCTAACTCAGTCTGTCAGCAACCAGAAAGGAAACCCAGTACAAACCTGAACATTGGGTTTGTTACTGTGTTCCTTCGGCAATGCTGCCGGGGGAAATCAAACAGAGAACTCCATGTGAGATGTGATATTACAAAGTATCAATTTCTTTGTCAGTTTCTTTGTAAAACACATCATGCATGTCATGCGGCAAAAGAAAATGTATCCAGCATTTTTCTTCCTCTTCGGCAAGCATCTCACCAAAAACACGGTTATAATTGTACCCATGTGACCAAGCGACAAAGCAGACAAGTACAAATGTTTTCCAAGCATACTGTAGGGTTTACACATGGAGAATACATATGCTAATTTTACAGAAAGACACCAAGGAAAGCAGTCAGACTCAGGTGAGGGGCAGAACCACTCAGTCCTGTTTAAAAAACAAAATGGCAGCTGGCCCTTATGTCACCCCCCTGAGAGATATGTCCAAATCAGAGAACACCATCACCCTAACATGAAGACTATTTCCCCGAAGCCCAACCAAAGGATGGAGCAACAACCCTTTAAATCTCAGTCAGCCCTGTCAGAGTTTGAAACTACAAAAGGGAGTCACTAGAAGGGAAGGGTAGCAACCTGCAGAACAAGTCAAGGGGCACCATCCTGGAAACAAGAAAGTACGGAATGGAAGGAAGGCATGTGGTATTCAGAGACAACACAGGAGATTACTTGCGAACCGAGTGAGAAAGGCACCAGCTGGGAGAGAGAACGAAGGGATACCATTTTGGAAGTAAGGGAGAGGGAAACAGGTTTTGAAGCGAGTGAGAATGGTATATGCTTGGAGAGAGAGTCAAGGGGTACTATCTTGGAATAAGTGAAATAGATGGAAAGCTTGAAAGAATTAGAGAAAAGGAATAGATTTTCTGAGGGAAGATAGTGAAGGAAGAGGGGGTACCAGACAGGAAGTACAGGACAGAATCAATGAGTGGCATGTGAGGGCACTGATGAGAAAGGCTAGTTTGAAGGTGATAGTAGAAGACAGTGTGAGATTGAAGGGGGAGACAGAAGTGGAAAGTATTACTGGAAAGTAGTCTATAGAAAGAGAGACCAGAAAAAAGAGAAATGATTGTGGTGAAGCAATTCAAGATAAGGGGGAAGGAAAGGAGAAAATATTAGTTGGAGAGTGAGAGGAAGTGAAACCCCTGGTGAGGAGACAGAACCTGACCATCAGCGACCTAGAGTAAGGGACAGGTTCAAGAACAGGTTTCAAGATTGAGATGTTATATCGGGGAGCAGGAAGGAAAGAACAGA
This sequence comes from Ambystoma mexicanum, assembly GCF_040938575.1. Lineage (NCBI taxonomy): Eukaryota > Metazoa > Chordata > Amphibia > Caudata > Ambystomatidae > Ambystoma > Ambystoma mexicanum. The sequence goes on from NC_090923.1 coordinate 1,030,635,813, forward strand.
AGGAAAAATGAGAAGGGCAGCTCAATCAAGCCCCACCAGGACCAGCAACACCTTCTGGGAAGCAATACCCTGAGCAACTTGCTGGAAAACAATTGAGGAGGCAAATGTCTGGTAGACCCCAGAAATAGCAGTCTGCCTGAGTAGTGCACCAAAGAAGAACCCACAGGCCAAGGGAAGAGACAAAGGAGCACATAACACTCCCTGGAGGGGCAAGGGAAGGAAAGGAAGTGCCCTCCTCGAAATACATGGAAGGTACTTTTGTTTGAACATCGACGGATTGTTTAGTGGACTTTGGGTTATTCATTATCCCAAACGTTGGTAACTTTCTTTGGACTTTTTTATAACTGGCTATAGATGTAAGGGCATACTTTGATGCAAAAGTGGAGATCACTATTGTTTTGCATTCTGGAATTAAGAAATCCTTTGACCTGATCTTCATGTTAGAGATGGACAATTTGGGAAAATTATTCAGCACCTTACTTTTGGCCACAGTTATCGTCCTCACGTTCTTAGTTACACTTGCACAACATCCTGACACTTTATGTATAATCTATATAAATAAAAATGGAAATGTTTGTTGGTTGAAAATCTTAAATCTCCGAAAGTTTTTCACAGATTGCTTTGAAATTTTGACACAACGTTGCATTCGAATAGGCACGCATATATATATACCTACTATACATAGATGTCACACGTGTGACAGGTAAAACATGCTTTTTTGGAAAAACAGCGCCATTTGTTGGACATAAAAGGAACACACGCTATACTGAACATTTTACAGCAAAACAGCACCATCTGTTGTACGTAAAAGCAACACACAATATTTTATGATTCCATTGCAATGTTTCTGATTTAGAATGGCTCAAATACGTGCTGAGGAAGTAGCAGAGCGACGTGCAGCCAGACTTTAGGATGCATGGTTGCGAGCAGGCTCAGAGTGGCTGAAAGACGTCAACGAGAAATAGCACATCAGCGTCAAACATAACTCCGTGCTCAGCAATCACACAATTACAATCGCCTTGCATTTCGGTACAACCCAGCTGATGATTATAGTTTGAGCTGGCATGTTCTCATCAGCACCATGACTGAAGTTTAATGGAGAAACGAAATGAATGTGTTGCGCCGCCGGAGAAAATTTAACTGCCTCAACTTGGAGAACCGCCAGAGCCATTAAAAACTACCCACAAGCAATGTCAAATTAAACATATTACAAACGTGTGCTTTCTCTTTTCTTTCTTTTCCATTTAACCAGACTGAGCCAAAGCAACGCATGGCTGGGGACAGCTAGTTATAAATAAACGATTTAAACTTATTTTGTTGTCAGTCCTTATCTGTGGAACACAAGTGGTGTGATGGTGAGACCTGGTGGCCTGGCCACAGACCCGTTCTGAGATGGCCCTATTGTGACTTTTTAATTGAGTTGAGACTTTCTTTGTGGAAATGGTTGTAATCCTTGTTTGCAAGTTTTCCAATGTTGCTGAGGACCGGCGCTCATTTCCAACTGCGGCTTCCTCTGGATATAAGGTATACTCTCTCCATTCGAGCTCCTGCTATGTAGTAGTGCTATTTGATTTATTTTGCTGTTCATTTTGCTGCATGTGGCGTCCAGCGTGCGCAGCCCCTGCTCCCAGCCTCACGCCCTCTTCCTTGTTTCCCTCCGCCCAGACCACCTCCCAGCCCGCCCGACCCTTGATTGGGCCTGGTGCCCTTGTTTACAACGACCGTGCAAGTTTACCGACGCTGGTAAGGACCGGCATGCATTTCCACTTGCGGCATGCTCTGGATATAAGGTGTGCTCTCTCCATTCGAGCTCCTACTCTGTAGCTCTGGTATAGTGCTATTTGTTTTATTTTCTTGTCATTTTGTTGTGTGCAGTGTGTATAGCCCCTTCTCCCAGCCCTGAGCCCTCTTCCTTGTTTCCCTGTCCCCAGCCCACCTTGCAGCCTGCCCCCGACCCCTGATTGGGCCTGGTGCCCTTGTCTGCGACCACTGTGCAAGTTTACCGACATTGGTAAGGACCGGTGTGCATTTCTAGCTGAGGCCTCCTTTGGATATAAGGTGTGCTCTCTCCATTCGAGCTTCTGCTCTGTCGCACTGGTATAGTGATATTTGTTTTATTTAGTTGTTAATTTCGCTGTGTGTGGCATTCAAAGCCCCTGCTCCCAGTCACAAGCTCTCTTCCTTGTTTCCCTGTCACTAGTCCACCTTCAAGCATGCCCCCAACCCCTGATTGGGGCAGGTTCCTTGTTTACAATGAGTGGGCAAGTTTACCGACATTGGTAAGGAGCGGCACGCATTTCCTCCTGTAGCCTCCTGTGCATATTAGGTGTGCTCTCTCCATTCGAGCTCCTGCTCTGTAACCCTGGTATAGTGCTATTTGTTTTATTTTGTTGTTAATTTTGCCTCATGTGGCATGCAGCGTGTGTAGCCCCCCCGTTTCCAGCCCCGATCCCCACCCCTTGTTAACCTCTCGCCAGCCCACCCCAGCCCGTGATTGGGCCTGTTGCCTCTTTTTAGTTGACACTCTAGGGCAGCCCCTCTGGCTGGGTAGCCCCTCCAGCTAAGGGCCCCAAGGCAAAGGGAAGCTCCTGCAGAAGTAGCTCCAGACTGTGTTTGCCGGTGTTCGCCTGGGACGCCGGCTGCCGTCAACCAGCAGTGACTGATAAGGTAGGTTTGGCCTGGGTGGGGAGTACAGTGATTACTTTACTCCAGAAAACCCTACCACTCCTCTCACCTACATAACACAGCATACCAGACCTACAGACTACAGACCTATCACTACGGTCCCCTTTCTACTTAAAATTATTGATAGAGTAGCATACCTACAAATACAGGACTACCTAGAAGCCAACCACCTTCTAGGATCACGTCAGTATGGCTTTCGCCCCCTCCACGGCACAGAAACAGCCTTAATAGACCTTAAGACCCACATTGACGAGTTGAAGGATAATGGGAAATCAGCTTTGCTACTCCTCCTTGAACTATCTGCAGCCTTTGACCTGGTGGATCATGCAGTCCTATGCAACCACCTCAAGTCGGCTGCCTATTTTTCAAGTGATGCCATAACCTGGATCCAGTCTACCTAGCCAACCTTACAATGAGAGTATTCTCCCCGTCAGCAGCTGCTGATCCCATACAAGTCTCCTGTGGTGTACCTCAGGGATCATGTGTGTCTCCTACCCTGTATAGCATCTTTACTAAGCCCTTGTTCGACAAGCTGGACAGACTGGGTGTCACCTACACTAACTATGCAGATGACACCCAGATCCTCATTCCCCTTTTGGGTCACTTCTTGGAGGACTCGGCCTTAGTAAACAAGATATACCTCCTCATTCAGGCATAGATGGCATCCCACAGCCTCTGCCTGAATGATGACAAAATGGAGCTACTGATCCTAGGTTCAGAGACAGCTATTAAAAAACTCAACCCCTGCTATGCATCCTTCAACATTGATAATAACATTATCAAAGTGATGCCTGTAGTCAAAACTCTAGGATTTTACCTTGACTCGGCTCTTACCCTTAAGAAGCAAGTCAACTCACTAGCATCTTCAACAGCTTACACTTGTAAGCTGATCCGAGCATGTAGACCGTTTCTCTCTGAAACAAGTTGCATTACAGTGGCCAATGCACTTATATTATCCAAACTGGATTACTGCAATGCCTTATACGCAGGATCTAATAAATATATCACCGACAAACTTCAAAGACTCCAAAACAATGCTCTTAGAGCTGCCTTAAACATCCCCAACAGAGAGCACATCTCCAGATACAGAAGAAATGTCCATTGGCTTAAGATTAACGATAGTATCCTCCTTAAAACACTCTCTCTCACATCCAAATGCCTAAACAACATAGCTCCACCTTATCTGGCCGAAAGAATTAATAGGAGAATCACTGCCCGTCCCATGAGATCTGCCAATATTAACACCCTTGTAGTCCCCAGATTTAAACGATCCACAATGGGCGGATGTAGCTTCCCAGTCATAGCTGCTCAAACATGGAATACTCTCCCCCATGATCTTAGAACTGACCAACCATATTTGAGCTTTAGACGAAAAACATGGATTCGGACTAATGACTCCCATACCTTTCCATAATTGCCTTTCCTCTCGCTACCTGGACCCCTACCTCTTGCCACTTTATAAATACTAGGCCCCTGCTTGTACTGCACCTGCCACCTTTGTCTCTATCTAATGTTATTATACATGTTATTGACGCTTTCTAATGTTATTATAAATGTATGTGACCACCAACCTCACTTTAGTTAGGCGGCCGCTAATTGCCTTGCCTACCTTGCATGTATGATCTACAATCTTCGCTGTAATATGTAATGTCATTTATCTCTGTAACTAAGCTATAAGTATACTTGTAATGTTCGCATCCAGCTACCTAAGGGTTTTGGTTGCACTATACCAAATAAACAAACAAACAAACAAACAAACAAACCAACGTTTGCCAGCTGGTGAGTAGTAGTCCTATCTCTGCTGCACTCTAACCTTTTAAGGACTGTTTCAATATCTTTTGTGTATCCCCATTTTAGGCATTTCTCCCTATATCCAAGTGTCTCAAATCTAGGTGTTTCTGCATTTACTGTTGTGCTCCCAGTTAGGCATTTCTCCCTTCATCCAGAAATCTCAAATCTAGTTCTTTCTGCATTCTACTGTTCTGTTGTGTCACCATTTTAGGCCTTTCTCCCTCTATCAAGGTGTCTTAGATCTAGGTGTTTCTGCATTTACTGTTCTGTTGTTTCCCCATTTTAGGCATCTCTCGTTCTATCCAGGTATCCCAAATCTAGGTGTGTTTGCATTTACTGTTTTGCCCTCATCTTAGGTGTCTCTCCCTCTATCCAGGTATCTCAAACCTAGGTGTGCTTCCATTTACTGTTGTGCCCCCATCTTAGGAATTTCTCCATCTATCCAGGAATCCCAAACCTAGGTGTGTTTGCATTTACTGTTGTGTCTCCATCTTAGGTGTTTCTCCCTCTATCCAGGTACCCCAAACATAGGTGTGTTTGCATTTACTGTTGTGCCCCCATCGTAGGCATTTCTCCATCTATCCCGGAATCCCAAACCTAGGTGTGTTTGCATTTACTGTTGTGTCTCCATCTTAGGTGTTTCTCCCTCTATTCAGGTATCCCAAACCTAGGAGTGTCTGAATTTACTGTTCTGCCCCCTGTGAGCAGTCAGGAGAAATGTGAGGCGGGGACCTTTTGGATGGTTTGTCAAAATACGCCATTTTATTAAATCATAAATGTTATCAAATGCCTCACCATCCCTGCTCTGAGGAGGATTTCCCTGCCTATCAAAACTAAAGGAAAACACTCAAATACATAAAGAAATATATGGCAATTTCTAGTAACATCAACAATGATATTCATAGTCTCTTTTGGTAACCTCTTAGTAATGGTGCTACTGAAGTCTCAAATCTACTGACAACCAAATAGACCACCAAAGCTTCAGTACTTTGTGACACCAGCACAGCTTCAATACATTCTGACTCTAAACAGTTTTCAATTATGAAAAGATTCACTTTTAGGTACTTCAACACCTTCAAGTAGGCAAGGCACTCTTCCTCTGAATATTCTTTTCCCACAAGGGCAACCTCTTCGCCTCTCCTGTCTGTCTACAACAATGTACTACTGCACATTTAATTCTTTGTAATTTTGCACAGTTGTAAGATAGAACAAGTTTCACTTTCTGGTACTTCAACACCTTCAAGTAAGCGAGGCGCTCTTCCTCTGAACCTTCATTTTCCAGAGGGGAAGCCTCTTTGCCTTTCTTGTCTGTCTGCAACCAACAACAACCTAGAATTGTCTTTAGGACACACTTCTCTCTTCTTACTATTGGCCTTGGCTTTGGCAATGTAGGTTGTATCAGCTCTGAAGAACAACTAATGGTTTCCCTTCCACAACCTTGCCTTTATCCCTCTGTCTACTGTTAGCCAGAATAATTACCTAGAAGCTGTGTTGCCACTCTCTTGGCTTCAGGTAATGCTTGCCCACTCACCAATGTTGATATTCTATTTGCCTCAAAGTAACATTTAAACTTTTCTTTGTCAATGGGAATGGCTGGTTTCAGTTTTAATTGGGGAAATGCTTTATTCGCTGTTGGCTTGGGCAATGTTTGCTTTCATTCGCTTGTAATAAGAATGTTTAAAGACTTGACATCTCTTGTTATAGATTGTTAAGTGTTTTAATACAGAGTCAGGGGTTACCCCTTCTCTTAGAACCTTTAATTAGGAACACGCGACCACTTGTTTGTGTTCTTTGCAAGGTTTTAAGTTTAACAATGCAGTTTCACCAAATGTTCTCTTCATGCGAGAGAAAGAGAGAATGCTTGGTTACGTGATTGTTACAATTCAAGTGTTCCATTGTCAAGTACTTAATCAACTTTGCATCACCTCTACTCATACATGAGAGGTTATTTAGCGGCATACTGTTGCCAGCAGTGTTTGTGCAAGGAATAAGAACGCCTGGTTCAACTCATCGGCTTCTATGTTCCTTTCTCCGTGTGCTAGACAACTTCTATGACTTCTGGCTTTAATTGGGACCCACTGAAGCTGAAGGAATCTTTGGTTCAGTCACTCAATTACAGAGCCCCTCTTGCTGCTGAGTTTCATGGCTTCACAGCAACTTCTCTCCACAGTCTCTGACACTCTTCCTGCTGCACAATTTCTGCAATTAGGCTCATATGTGGATAAGCATCTTCTTGCACATGTTCTGCTGTGCAGCGTCTTCATATTAGAATTTGGTGAACAGGACAAGCAGGTAAAATCTGCTGCATCAGAGTCCCGACGTCCCTTTGGTTCTCCCACTTCTGCCTGCATTGCCAACATTGTGCCTTCTTACTTCTACTGCTTCCAATACTGCATACACTCCAGCCACAATTCCAGCTCCATTCAATTACCTGCACCTGGGGGCGGGGGTAGCTTTTTAAGGCTCTCAGCTTCCCTCAGGTGTGGGCTATCAGGCTTAATTGCCTGACTACTGCTACAACATGCCTCTTTAACCCCCTTCCTCGTCCCAGTACTTATGGAATTATGGGACTTATAGTCCCCACCAACAAAATCAGTTCTTTTTGGTAACCTCTTGTTTTAAGGGTAGATTTATTTCCCTTAAAGTTATTTTGGGATGAATCATGAGAATTCGTTATAAAAGAGGAAGACAGTTTATTTAAGGCAACATTTTTTTTAATTCTCTTCCATTATACCTTTGTGAGTAAGGAGGATTTTTATCCTTAGGTGCATTGAATGGTCTTTCTATTCTTAGGGTTTGTTCAGGTGTCATTTGTGCCCATAGCCACAGATCTTATATGTGGTTCAGATACATCATAATAACAAAAGGCCATTACCTGTTTTGACAACTTTAAAAGGTTCTCCCTTTTAATGGACAAACACAGCGTCTCATCCCACGGGATCTCCTCACCACTCTGGGCCCTGTCCTCTCCCAGGTGATCTTCCCACAGTAAACCACCCCCAAGGTCAGGATCAGGAAGCGTCTGTCTTTCCCTGGATACCTAAGAGGAGGCTTTAGGCAGGGTTTTAGTAAGGAATCCGTAGGATTCATCAAACCCCATTTCAGGTGTTTCTCCCTCTGTCTGGCTGTGCCAAGCTCAGGTGTGTTTGGATTTACTATTGTCCTCCCATTTTGGGCATCTCTCCCTCTATCCAAGTAGCCCACACCTCAGTGTGTTTACATTTACTGTTGTGTCCGCATTTTAGGCGTTTCTCCTTCCAGTCGTATTCTCCGGTAAAACCCTGCCACTCTTGTGAATCTAATTAACAATATATCCGTCTATCCTCAATATTGGTGTCTCGAAATGTGAGCGCTCGCCCCCTATTGCTAGCTGTCCCAGTTTTTGGCTGTTTTGTTGCCTGCTGCTGTTGTAGCAATTCTGGGAATTTTCTATGCAACAACTGAGCGTCTCAAATCGAGCTATCTTGCACTTGCTGCTGGGCATTCTCTCCTGATAGCCAAGTATCCCAGATCTACTTATTTACACTTCCTACTGCTGTCTCAGATTTGGGCATTTCCCAATAGACAGAAATCTCCTATACTAGCTGCTTTTGGTCATATTTATCTGTTCACACTTGCTAATGTCATCTCGGATTTAGATGTTCTCTCCCAGTAGCCAGGTATCCGAAATCTAGCAAATTAAAGTTGCTGTTGCAGTATTAACTTTAGCAGTTTATACTTACTGCTGCTGTCTCAAATTTGGGCACTTTCCCAATAGCCTGGTATCTAAACTCAAACAGTTATACTTACTGATGTTGTGTCTGGTTTAGTTGTTTATACTTGCCGCTGCTGTCTCAAATCTAGGCGTCCTCGCGCACTGATCAGGTTCTCTCAAATCTACTTGTTCCTACTTACAGTAATATCTCAACCTCAGACGCTCCCAGCCCCCTCCAACCCGCCCTCCTTAGAGCTAGACTTGAACACGACCATGGCAATCAGCACAGACACGAGCCAGACACACCAACAAACAAGATCATTCACCACCTCCTTCACCTCTCTCACATCATCAGTAGCACACTCACCGAGACTCACTCAATAACACCCCACCCACCCCTTATCCCTCAACCCTGCACCATCATTTTTGAATCCATTACCACACTCACCCAGAATCACACATGGACACACTGCCACTCACCACACACCTCCCTACTCACGCACAAGAGGAGCTCTCAGCCATTCCGGCACACACCCCATCCGCCCACTTCACCCTCGCACCATCATTTCAGAACCCACCTTACATGCTGATGAACCTTTTCACCTCCAAGCTTCCCACTCGAAACGTACACACGCACCCACCCAACTTCACCACCGCACACCACACACCCTCCAACTCTCAGACCAGAGGGGCTCTCTAGCTCACCAAGATTTGCCCACTCCCTGCCTCCCTACTAACTACCTCTGCAGGACCCCTACTCACCTCCAATCCTGCCTTTCCAGAAAACTCACAGCCTCCCACAACCTCTCACCTTTCACCCTCCAACTCTCAGACCAGAGGGGAACGCTGGTGTACCCAGAAACAAAAGAACCCTGCACCGCTCTCAGCAACCTCTGCCCACCCCATCCCACTCTCCCACCTCCCAATCCCACCTTCCCAGGTGGAATGCCTTCTCCCACCCACAGCTTCTCACCACATAGCATCCAACTCTCAGACCATAGGAGCCCTCTGGTGCTGCAAAAAACCTTGACCCACTACCACCACAACCCTTGCGCCTACTTTTGAGAACACACCCTGCACCTCTCTTGCCCCGTTCCTGTGCCTCACCCCCACAGCTAGAACACTACAGACTGCTACGCATCACACTCCGTCTATCTCTCATACGAGGGGAGTCCCCCTCAGTGCAAATCCTCACCTCTCCTCCCGCCCCCTCCAACCACAAACCTCGCTCACATACATTGATGACCAGTCCCACACCCTCTCCAACCCCACCTTCAAGAAATCCTGGTGGTGCAGTGACAGTTTACTCCCAAACCTAACCCTCCCAGGCCTACCCCACCACACCTCCCTTGACAAACTTGGCCAAACCTCCCACCATCTCCAACACACCGAACACCACCAGAAGACCACTCCTGGCAACTCCCTTCCCTTCTCTCAGCATGGCACATCTTGCCCTTTCCCGAAACACCACCACATCAACTCCCTTCTCTGCAGACCCCCTACCCTCTTGCACACTCCTTTAGCACCCAAATGCATAAAACTCAGAGGTAGAGGCCACCCCTCGCCCTCAATTATACATGCCTCAGCAGCGCTTTATCGCTTGACACACCTCATCTTTCCGAGCTCCACTACCACGTCCCCTCTGTCACCCTTGCCTCTCACCTCCTTCCTTGAACACATCCTTTCCCTCTTCTTTCTCCTTCAGCCCACATCATCCCCCACTCTCCTATACCCCAGGCACCAATCTGTAACAGCACCAACCCGACACCTCCGAACGACCCAGCTCATCCCTCGCCACTACTCTGCCAAAGATCTGCGACTGCCCACCCTCTCTTCCCAGTCTCGAACCACCCGCCAGCTTCAATGCACCCACCAACAGTATCTCTTCCCGTGACCAACTCTGTGAGTCCAGTCACACTGTCTGACCCAATCTACCCTTTACCTGCCACCACCACCAATCTACCGGCCACACCAACCATCCCAGCATTGCCAAACCCAGACAACCGAAAAATCACTGCCGCCCACAACTTACCACAAAGTCACTTGCATCCTTTTCAATGCCCACACTGTGGCAAAAAACAGACACAGTATCTATGATCTCCTAACCTCAGAGAACCCCAATTTCATCTTTTTCACAGAAACCTGGTTCTCGGACGACCTCAAACCAATCACTCAGAAAGCATTCCCACCAACTACTCACTCATCACTGGCCACACCCTTGATACCATTTTCAGCTCCTCCGCCCTCATCACCCCATCCTCTCCTAAAACCCTCGTCTGGACAGACGATCCTGCCATACCTTTCTCTCTGATCACACCGCCGCCACCCCCCAAGGCCTCCTCTATCCCCACACCTCAGTTCAAGTCCTAGAACAAGGTCAAGGTACTGCCAGAACTGGCCAAAGTGCTGCTACGCACCCTCCCCCCACTCCTGGCCAGAGATAGACCCTTACCCATAGAGCTCTTCGGCTCCTGGCTTAATGAGTCACTCCTTCCCAAAACACTCTCCAAGTCCACTCCCTCCCACAAAGGACCTACCCCTAAAGGGTTCACCCCCCACCTGAAGACTCTCAAACCCTATAATCACTCCCTTGAGTGCCAATGGCGAGTCTCCAACCCCTATTTGCTCCCTCGTGCGCAAATGGCGAGCCTCCAGAACCCTGCAAAGCAAATCAGTGTTCACCTACCATCACCAAAATTACAAATCAGAGATCTGAAAAGCCAAAAAAGCATGTTATAACAAAAGGATCCTGAGCTGCTGAAGCAGCAGCAAATAACTCAACAGGATCATCACAGAATTCCCGAACCCTTTCTGCACCACACCTCGACGGCCTCCTCACAAACGCTCTTCAACTCCCTCAATGAACATTTCCACAAAACAGCCCCAGACAAAAGGGCCACCCTCAACACCAAACTCTCCAACCTGTCCGCCCACCCAACACCCACTCTGCAAGAATCAACCCTCATGCCCTACGAGAATGCTCTGTTCTGCTCTGTCAACCCTATCTCGAGCTAGGAGTTTGTCAAGCTATTATCTGAGAGCCGACCCTCTGGCTCCCATATCAACCCTTGTCCCTCCACTCTCCTCAAAGAAATCTTCACCTCAACTGTGCAGGAGGGCTGAGAATGGCCAATCCTTAATGACTCCCTCACCATCGGCAACTTCCCAGATCCCTTCCAAACTGCACATGTCAAACTACTTCTTAAAAAAGAATCTCTCGGCCCTCTCCTTCCAGTCAACTACAGACCCATTTCTAACACCTGATTCTTGGCAAAGCTCATCAAGCACACTGCGTACTTACAGCTCTATGGTTTCGTGGAATTGAACATTCTCTTAGACCCCGTGCAATCAGGTTTCCGTCCACGCCACGGAACAAAAACCACACTGATCTCTATCTGGGATGACCTCAAAGTCAGAACAGACTCAGAGGATGTGTAGAACATGTTCTTCTTGACATCTCTGCAGTGTTTGACACCATTAACCACATGATCCTCCTTGACAGACTGCACTCCCTAGAAAAACGAGATTCAGTGCTCACCAGGATTACCTCATTCCTCACTAATAGACAGCAAATCACCCTTCTATCCCCTTTCCTCTTCACTACAAGCCCAGTGAACACTGGAGTGCCCCAAGGCGCCTGCCTCTCACCCCTTCTCTTCAACCTTTACATGACCCCTCTGCCTACGATCATCCGCTCACACAACCTCACCTGCTATAATTATTGAGATGACACACAAATCATCTTGAGAATTCCTAAATTGACTTCGACCCTCGCCGTGACCTAGCAGCATGTCTCACTGACATTGACTGCTGGATGACGAATAACCATCACTTTCTGAACCCAGGGATAATGGAGATATTGGTATGCAGCAAAACTGCTCTATTCCCCCAACCTACTCCCTGGCCACCCTCACTCGGCCCTCCCCCTACTGTCAAAAACCTTGGCTGCACAATGGACTCTGACTTAACTCTGTCTTGCCACATCAACAAGTCATCCAAATCCTGTAATTTCCATCTTAGGCTTCTGTAGCACATCTTTTCTTACCTCACCTACCCCAATAGACTGGCTGCAATTATGTCCATTGTCATTTTCAGACTTGATTATCCGAACTCCCTTTAGCTGGCTGCATCGGCCTACCAACTAAACAACTCCAAGAGTCCAAAACTTGTCTTCCAGGCTGCTTCTCGCATTGGGGTGAAGTGACCACATCTCAGCTGCTTTCCGCTCCCTGCATGGCTCCCAACTGGATGTAGGGCTACCTTCAAAATCCTGTGTATTACTCACTGAGCAGTGCACAAAACAGGCCCCAAATACCTACAAGAAAAGATTATGCCTTACCACCCAACCTGCACCGTAAGGTCAAGCACAGCCCTCCTAGTGGTCTCTGCTACCAATTTGGCAAGGATCAGAGGTTCCGCCTGCTCAACTTTGGCGCCAACTTTGTGGAACTCACTGCCTCCCTGCATTAGACACAGCCAAGATTATATGGCTTTCCTGAAGGCACTCAAAACCTGTCTCTTCCCCTACAACCACATTTTTTTTTAATTTTATTTTTATTTGGTTAGTTGACGAAGCCAACTTTTCAAATATTTATTACAAAGTTATAACAAACAATCTATTAACAATTAATAATGAACATAATAAGTATTCAAGACCAATTATTTGATAAAAAAGAAATAAAAACATTATAAGAATAATAATTCAGAAAATAAAGGAAAATTACTTCACATTCAATCATCAATTAAACAGAAATGTACATTAACTTTCGGTTTCTGGTAATATCGCTTCGAGATAATGAACTATGGCTACTTTCACAGCCAATTTCGTACTCAAAAAGAACAATTGCCATATCTGGTCATAATCTAAATTACTATTTAGGGCAAAGACATTTTTTAAATGCTTTTTACGAATCAAGTTCAGCTCAGAACACGCCACAATGAGATGCTGTAAAGTCTCATCTTTCGTTTCATTTAAACAATAGTGACAATGACTCTGGTATTGTGGTATATGTTTTCTTCTAGACAACACCTCCCGCGTATGCCACAAGTTAAGGCTAAACCACAAATATTGTCTGCGTATGCGTGGTGAAGGACATTTAATAAGATATTCAGCCATGTCTCAATATCTCTTGCTACCAAACAATAGCACTTCAAAATCTTTGTAAGAGATACACCTGGCTTGATTATCAATCCAATCATGCTGATGAATTTTGATTTTTGCTCGACCAGGGTTGGTGACGAGTAAATTCAACGTTACTGAGACATCAGCTTATGCATTCAGTGTGTATTTTTGCCAATTCTTTGGAAAGTTGTTTTCAGATGACAACAAATAATGGGCCGTTACCCCCAAAACATTTGGCATATTCAAGCCTAACAAACGTTTCCTTAACAATGCACACATCTTCCATACAACTTGAGAATGTAGTGATAAAGATCTTAATTCATGGCGTTTCATGGGTAAAGGATTGCAGTTAGGTAACTGTAAAATCACATAAGGGACTGCCCTGACCACTTGACTGGCCACCATCTCAAAGAAATGGCTTGGTTAACCCCTTCAATTTGGGCCCTTCAATAGACTCTCGGGCCAGGAGATATCTACCTCCAACAATCTGGAGCCATTGCCCTAGACTCGAAACCTGAATCATAGTAGCATTTATGTACCTCTGCCATGACGGAGTTGAATCGTTGCCTGCCTCCACCAGGAATCCACCATGCTCTGAGGCCATGAAATATCTATCTCCAATTATCTGGATTGATTGTGCTAGACTCGTAACCCAAGCACTAATAGCACTTACGGACCAACGGTATGACTCAGCTTGATCATTGCCCCCGCCAGATATCCACGACGCTATCAGTCCAGGAGATGACTATACTGCTTTTCTTACTCATCTGAAAAGCTTTGAACAGGACTACACACCGAGGGCCTACTTGCACTTATATCTTTTGTAGTACTACCTATATGGGAATGCATTTAGCCGAAATACCGAGCGAGGGACTCTCTAGCACCTTTACTGAAACTATATAATTTGGGCCTGATCTGGTTGTCATCATCCAAACAGACAACCCCAATAAACAATTGCAGACCCATTAAGAAACACGGGGAAGACCTTAGCCTAATAGCACCAAACCCAAAGGGAGATACCATCCCTCGACAGGCACGGGAAGTACATCAGGAACACAGTTTCTCCCTTGAATCCGCAGACAGTCAAACACACCAATATGCTAACTCTCTCCTCTACACCAACAAACAATAGAATGCACTATACCCCTCGATTAATTCGGCCTAGCGGTACACATACTTATACACCTCCATGAGCACCCAAACAGTCTTTAGAACGCTGCTATACCCCACGAAAATCGGCCTAGCTACACACATAATCCCAATCACAAACTCCACTGCAGCCAGAATGCAGCTACCCAAGTCCAATTGGCCTTGCTGCACACATTCTACTGATCTCACACAACCACCACACCAGGCCTAGCACTAGAATGCAGCTACACACAACTTAATCCGCCCTCGCTGCACACATACCGAGTGATATGATATGATATTATAGGTTATTTATAACGTGCTTAATACCCAGAGGTTTCTAAGCGCGGACCTGGGGATCGAACCTGTGTGCTTCGTGTGGTCTTGCTTCCAAGGGAGCACGTTACCGCTGAGCTATCCTCCTGAGACTGAACCCAAGCACTATTTACTACACTACTGTCTCCCCTGACCTGGACTACCGTCCGCGACAGCGTTCAACCCACAGCTCTTTGGAATCATACCAATGGTAAAAGGCACCATACAAATGCCCAATAACATAACATAAAGCCTTTGATAAATGCCCCTATCTCTAGACTTATCACTTTTCTTTGGGGTGAATTTGGAGTTTGTGATTTGCTTCCAGATTGTTTTCAAACCACTATCTCATTGGCTGATTACACGGACCAGACCTCCTGATGACCTGTATAAATTATTATTAAAATAGGTTGCTAATATGGAAGGGGAAGGAACACAGTTGTGCTTTCAAAACGTAAATCTGTGCCTCAAGCAACTAGGCCTAAGCCCTTAGTGGTCTACCACCATGAGCGCAACACCATTGGGCTACGTGGGATTCAGCTCCCCCACTCAATGAAATTCGGTTTCCATTTCTGAAGTGGCCAACTGCCATGAGCAGGATGAAATGCAGGCGATGAACGGAGACTGCGTTTTCTCAATTACTTTTCTTTTGTTCTCAATTGGGCCTTTATTACAGGTGAAATTGTAGACAATGGACACCGCAGTGGGGCATTTGGAACTGAAAAGCCTCCAGCGCAGCTGCAAGAACTACCAAATCTGCGTTCGCTTCTAACACAATTAAAGTGTGTAAAATCAAAAAACTCTCTTTTAGAGATTACTGTACACCCATGATGTCCCCTATCCTGACATGCAAAAAAATGATTGCTTTTATGTGGGTATCATACGTTCTCTTAGCGTGCTGGAATTTTGTGACAAAAAATCTCTATACCAGATGACCCTTTCCCACAATTTCTTTTAGAATGCAAATCATGTTTATTAAGATGCGGCATAAAAAGTATGTGTAAAATGGATATGTATATGTAAATGTTGTACGCATGCTTTTTTTGCTCTGCCATATTTTCATTCATTGGTATGGCGTATAGGGGGCACAGAACGAAATTGCCTTTTTCCCCAGCCCCCATCTGCTCTGCCATACAAAGGCACAAGTATTTCCGCCAGCGTACCATTTTCATGCGAATGAAAATGCTCTAGATTCTTATGGAATCTGACTGCTTTTTACAGCAACTAAAGGCAAGTAGATTCCAACGGAATGTTGGAAACACTGCCTATCATGTATACATGGCAATTACGGCTGCATTTACACCTTTATTTGGCATCTCATAGTGCAAATGATTAAAACTGCATGCAGGGGCCTGTAAAATGTGCATTTTTTAATGAAACGGACCCGTGTATATCTTCAAGCACTGAAAGCACAGCCCTTTACAATAGGGGATTTCACAGGCTATCATTATTTTGCATTCTATGACTTGTAGTTTTCCATTCAGGATGTACACAATAATGGTACAATGATATTCCTTTGGCTTAACATGTTTCTATATGCTTTTGCATTGTGTTAGGTTAGTATGCTACTTTCTGTGATTTGTGTATTTTTCAAGTAAACGTTATAAGACAGATTTAATGTAGTCCTTGAAAGTCAAAATCTAAATATGTGTACTAAGGAGAGTAAAGAAAGTATGTGGCCACGTGCCTAATTTGCAGTGGGGGGTTCAGTCCTGGGTTCACCGCTTAAACAAAAGGTATAACTTCCTGGTGATTTAACTGCAGGAAGTGGAGTCCTTAGAAGTAATTAAGTTTACTCTATTCGTAAAAAAGACTGCATTACAATCTGGCAGATTTCTTGATTTTTTGGACAGAAAAGTGACTCTTTGTGTGTCTCCGGTAGTGCGCCCCGGAGGCTGTCCCTTAGAATTACGTTAATGGTGCAGGGCCCCTCCCATATGACTTACCTTGATAGGCAGAAATATTGTCTCACCAGCCAGTCACCGCACCAGAGATTATAGCATGGCGGACTGACATTCATTTCCGGCTTGTTGCTGCCAGCCGCGGAAATAAATTGCCTCTGCCATTTAAGGTACTACCCTAAATGAGAGTTAGTGAAACTCTTTACTATGCCCCGTTACTATGCTATGCTATGCTATGCTATTGTGTCTTCAATAACACACCTTTTGCCTTTTTCACGGTTTCTTGGAGCTTCAGGATCTGTAAGCAGTGAACTAGGGGACTAACACAGGGCAGGGCAAGGGTGCTTTGTTGCAATGTTGATGTGTGCAGATCTGGAAAGATGAAGCTGTCTGTATGATATGATTGGTTATTTCTAACGTGCTAGCGCGGACCCGGGGATCAAACCTGTGTTGCTCTGTGTGGTCTTGCTACCAACGCGGGCACGTGGCCCCTGAGCTATCCTCCCGAGACTATTTTGTGACTTGTCTAGAGTAGTAGATAACTTGTGTTCCAGGTTGCTAATTTAAATTGTGTGGTTGACCTTGACATCTCTCAGAGTGGTTTAAAAGGAGTGTGTAGAGATATTTTGGTGTTTCTGTGGTGGGTTAGTGTAGTGTTTTGGGGAATTTAGTGCAGACATTTGGGTGTACGTTCCATTGTGCAGCCTGTGCTGTTTTGCTGATTGAGTTGTGTGTCAAGATGTATTGTTGGGCTAATGGAAGCCATGTCAGGTTACACAGTGTTACGACAGAAATTCAGTGACCACAGTATTTAGTCAGTTGCCTGGGACCTCTGTTCTGACTTCCCACTGACACCTCAAAGGCACAACAACTGTAGAGCCTCACAGTCTTACATGGGATTATGGTACACTGCAGATGGATATTCACCATACATACAAGCAGGCACCACAACACAACCACAGTAATACCATGCTGGCAGGGGCCATCCAATGTGCATTTTTTATTTTTTATTTAAAACACATGTTTTTGGTCAATGCCACGGGCCCACTGGGCATTAAATGGCACCATTAGTTGCTAATTTGCCAGTAGTTCATAAAAATATTCCTTTTGGGAAAGGGGCCCACACCAAGTCTCTGAAGGTATCCCTTCCTGTACCATTTGACGCACTTACCCAGCTGCCCCCAAAGAACGTTTTGGTCTATTTGAGGCCCTGGCTACTCCAGAAGTGATTGTCATTGTAGGTAAGGCACACATCATAAAAACCTATTGGGGTCCAATCGTGGGCAGGAAAGCTGATGATAATCTTTTGAAGACTTGTTCAGAGATTACAGAGAGGACAGCAGCATTACATTAACCTTGAGATTTGAAGAGTACTTCGGCTTCCTGCATCAACGGTCTCGGGCTTCTTTATTTCAAGCTTTGTCCACAGGCCCTCCCAATGGTGCCTTGCAGAGCAGGTGGAAGAATCAGGAAGCACCAGCACCGCTTTGTTCGTGCCGCCTTGGGCAGGTCATGGCAGAGTTACATTCTCTTTCCTCCTACCGGAACTATCAGAGGTTAAGATGGCAATGGCTGAAGCCCCCTTTTTAGTAATCACGCAATGCATGAATATATGGCTCCCTGCCAACTTTCCCAGTTCCATGTGTGACACCTCGAGCCAGTCCTGCTTTTTGCTTCCAATTGCATGCTAGAACGAGAAGTTTTGTTTTTTCCCATTGCAAGGGTGGGTTTACAAGTCCCAGCATGCAGTGCGAAAGCAAAACATAGGACTGGCTCAAAGATTTTGCATGGAACTGGGAAACTTGGCAGCTATGTTTATGGGAATGCAGAAATGACAGCCCTGCTACTTGCAGTAAGTCGGTATCAGTGGAGGGCTTGAGGGCCTAGGAGAAGACTTGTGCGTGATTTGTACTGAACAGTGGCTGATCTGCATTGTTGCCGCTATCTCATTTTTGCACTTTAACCTTGCCATTGAATTTTATACTTTTAAACCCGAGTCACCTGCTTGCACTTCAGATAGCTAGCCATAATGATCACTTGATTTTTTTAAATGGTTTTAGTTATTTGTAAATCTTATGAGCTTGTGAAACCCGTGTTTCTAGTTCTTTTTTAATTTCATGCAGAAAATATATTGTGTTTAGCATGCCATTGGTACACCAATAAAGTGAATAGTTCTACTACTACCAGTCCGATAATTAACAGAGACACATAACAGGCGACACAGCATTTGGAGGGAGAAAGAAAAGCAGCAGCAGGTCACACATTTGAAGACTTAGGCCTATTCATTGGTGACACCATGCAGGAAGGAAACATGGCATAGTCTCTAGTCACGTGGTGACAACCCACATGCATTGAGTTGAGGCTCCAAGATATTCCTGTGGCACACTTCATCGATGTAATATGATCTGGAAGGCGAAAAAGGTAAACATTTGCGTAGTGCTTGTTATCAACATATTTTAGATTTGAGATCCAAGTTCTTGAGGTTTTAATCTTTTATGTGGTGTTAGCTAAAGTAATACCGGGTAATGCTTGTGATTAAGAAAGGCATGAAGCGTACACGCAACATGCTCAGTTATTGCCCTAGGGGTATTGACACAGTGATAATGGTTCCCGGGGAGAGCCAGCTCTCTAAAGCTCTGTAATGTTCTTGGAGATAGGGACCAGTTAATACTGAGCAGACAATTAAGTGTGTCAATGTAATGTAATGCATGGCTATTACGATTGGTATGGCCTCAAAGCGCTGTATGTGAACGGTCTCGGGGGACTGAAGTCCGGGGTATGGGAAATTCGTCAGATGAGTTTAGAATGGTCGTCAAATCGATGCTAGCGGCCCATGTAGAACTGGCTTGTGGATAGGTGTTGGGAGGTTGTCAAGAGAGAGTGCTAGTCCAGGAGACTGATTATGTATCCAGATAGACCACATTTTTGTCAGGGGACGTAGCTTCATTCTTATGGCAGAGATGTGTGATGTGTCCTCAAGTGGCATATGATTGCAGGTGAGTCTGTGTGGTTGGCCGTGCTCTCTTCTATTGATATGGAGTGTGATACGTACCGGCGTGTCCTATCGGTTTTGTTGTTTCGTTGGCGTGCCGCCGATCCTGTTCCGTGGTCTGCTGGGTTCCTTTCACTGCATTGCTCAGTACATTAATGAAGGACTCAATTCTCACAGCTTAGCTGACAGGGAGTTAAGTTGACACCAGGGACGTTATGGGTTCGTCAGGGCACAGGGGGGGGAAAACCCAGGTGTTGAGGGCCTGCCAGACGGCAAGATGATGCTCTAAGCAGCGGATGCTGAGGGGTAACGAGCTCCATATTGTGGGTACTCAAAAGGCAAAAGGCATTGCTTTGGCTGAGTAGCTTGATGATGCTGGGGTAGATGATAATGTAGAATGCACAGATGCAAATTAATTATGTACATTCCCATCAGCCATTGGGGTAGTTTAATGGCATGCTGTAGGGTCCGTGGGTAAGGGGAAAGAAGGTACTAATTATAAACTAAATCTCTATATGTAACTGTGATCTCACAGTCTTGGATGGCAGAGGTGGCAGTGAGATGTTAGTCTGCCACAGGGCAATAATGTGGCGCAGAGCTGCAGGGCACAACGCATGGAGGTGGGAGCATGGTGTGTTTGGGAAACACAGTCAAGACGGGGGTCCTGAGGTAGCGGGTGCAGTCCTGCGCTGAAGCGTCTGCACTAGCAGAAGGTAGGCGATATTGTGATAATGTCATCCTATCTGAAACAGGCAGGACAAGCTATTGAGGTGGAAGAAAATGTATTTTGGAAGGAATAGGGAAGGATTTGGGTTACTGCATAGGGCGCGAGGGCAAGATGAGGCGGTATCATAGATTCATGATGATGCAGGTGTGGGCGACTCATCCAGGTGTCCATTGCATTGCCCTCAGATTATGGCTAAAGATGTGTGGGAGCTTGTGGGGCCCATTTCAAAATGATGAAATGATGTTTGCCCCCTCTGCCCCCTTGGCTCTAGCTGGGAAAACCAGTCTGAGGCACCTGTGTGGTTCATTGATTATAATGGAGACATAAAGGAATGACGAGAGGGGGTTAATGGTTACAGATTATGAAATACTTGTGTATGAGCGCGATAGAAATAAAATATTAATATCAATATGACGGGCCAGGTAGCCTTCGGGGTACTGAAACACAAAATGTCGACTGAAAATCTATTAAGCTCTTCGTCAGAAATACGCTAACGTAGTCAAAACCGGAATAAAAAGGCAATGAGGTGATGTGGACGCTGCTCGATAGTGCAAGAGCCCTGAGGGGGCCAGTAAAGGCAGTTTGTGACATGCGTGCTGCAAAGGGCCCACTTAATAGACAGAATTAAAGAAGTATTTTGCTTTGTGATAAGACTGCCAACATGGCGGCAGGAGATTGGGGCGCCCCTGAGGTGTAAGGAAGAAATTGAAAGGCTCTGGCACTGTCCCTGCCTCAGGCAGTGGATTGCTGGAGACAGTGCTTCAAGTGGGATCTGAAATTGAGCGGGAGGAGCGCTGGAAAGGGGGCATGGCAAAATTCTGCTGGGCGTGGCCTCAAAGAGGGGCATTTGGTTTAGGCAAGCTGCCTGCACCAATCAATACACCATGGGGCCAGGCAAACTTTATTTTAGGTCAGCTTTATCTCGGGTGGTATTTTCTGCGGTATACTGTAAATAAAGATTCCACGGGTTCACTTTCTAAATAAATTGTGTTCTGTAAATAAATACCCTTCTTACATGGTATAGAACTATTTCAATCATCGAGTGAATCACCTTCATTCTGTAAACAAGTGACAGAGACCCCGTGCGCTAAATGGGTTTAAGTGCTCAATTAGGGGTTCAGTTCCTCTGCTGTCTGCTTGTCCCATGACAATCTCTAGCTATTAACCCCCTGCAAGCCAGGGTTAATAGTATGCACATATTCCCTACAGAGGCACCGTTCTACTCAATCTAAATGCTGTGTCACTTTAAATGTGCTTTGCTGGACAGAGCTCCTTTAAAAGGTGTTGACTTATCCATGACATGTTTACCCTGCTTTCAGTTCTTTGGCGTGGGGCAGGGACTATGGTCGGGGATTCATGAAGTTCAAGGTGGGGCTCAGGTTATGCTCCCTCAATGATAACCCCATGGAAACCACCCATTAGAGTTTGTATTAGGAAGCACCTTCATGATAATCTATGCACCACACAGCTGCCTGGTGAGGGGGGAAGAGGGCATTTTGTGGTGGCCACCATGAGCCCCATGCATCTGTATCTGGTCCTTAAATCACCAATGAGAGCAACCATGAGAAATGACCAACGCAACCTACTTGCTGCTTTGCATAAACTCAGAGAGCAGTTTGGGAACATCAGAATGAACACTTTTTCAATAGGACAACTCCGTGGCTGTGGTGCAAACCTGTTACTCTTCTGAGAACATAATAGCCTTTCTGCTTATGTTATGTATTCTAAACACCCTAACAGTAAAATGGCTGTAAACCATGAATCATATAACCTCTTTTTTACCAAGGTAGCCTTCGGGAGTCGGGCGTTTACTGTCTTGCTTTATCAGCCCTATGCTTTCCTATTCAGCATTTCTTTCCCAGCATGGCTGGGCACTTATGGGAGGGGCATCTGAGGCAAGGAGCAGAACAACATTAGCACTAGCAGCAACTGTTGCAAAGTGGTGTTTGGAAGGTTAGAGCAAGGACGTCATTTCACCAAAATGCCAGGGGTAGCGGAAGTGACATCACATGACCTTTGCCCTTTGATGACATCACAGCAAGTGATGTCATTTGACCCCCACCTCGACGTGACATCACGGGAAGCAATGGAACACAACCTTTCACCCCGTGACAAAACAGGAAGGGACATCACATATTGTCCCTAAGTACACTACAAAAAATATGGTTGCAATATCACTATAATGTTATATACATTTCCTACAAGAATGGATCACCATATGTATCATTAATATCAGTGTTTATAGGACCATATTACCAAATTACTGAGAATGCAAGCAGACGTCCAAGGCGAAGTGATAATGATATGTTATTATAAAGCACTTACGCTTAAGCGCTTTACATAGATCAAATGTACATACAATATCAGCCAACCTGTGTTGGTACTCATTTATCGACCTCAGAAGGGTGAAAGGCTGAGTTGAGGTGTTTAAGAAAAGGCTAAATCAGTGACTCACCACCTGAAGTGCCTGGAAATAAACCTTTATGAGTCTAGCAATTATTTAATAGAATTCCAGAAAGAGCGTCACTGCTCAAAGTGATACACCTGTGGAACCCCGTATTTTTTAAGAGGCCTGCACAAGAAAGTCAGCCACTCCAAAAATAAAGAGCGACATGACACTGGCCACAGCCCAGGAGCTTACATTTTTTTTAAAAAAAAGTTACAAAAAAAGTAAAAAAAAAACAACTTTTTTTTCTTGGGGTAGCAAGGGAGACCACAGGGGTAGCAAGGGAGAGCTCAGGGATCGCAACTGCGACCCCTGGCGTCCCCCAAATGACGTTCCTGGGTTAGAGCCTCCTGGCAATTATTTTAAGCTTCACAATTCAATGAAGGACCATGGAAGTATGAACGTTGTTTATCTCTTAAATAAGTAATGAAACATTTTTGTGAAGGCTTTTCCTGTACATATTTTGCTTTTTCGAGTGCTGATATACTTTAAGGCCTTGGACAGCGCAGCAATACTCTATGAACTTCCAATGCGTACTAGCCGATACAGTGGTAATGTCCACGCCCGAATCTGCTATACAACACACTTGATTATCTCCCATCCACACAACACAGTAAGGAGGCCTTCTATTCCAACTGCTCTTCTGCACATTGCACGTGCTTGCTCTGTTCCCTTTTCCAAGTCCTCCTGCGTACTCTGGCATTTCTCCCGGCATGAGATGTCCTTGCAAAATGTCCTTTCCTGTGGCACTAATACTTTATCTCTTGCAGAGGTCATATGCGTCATAGAACCGCACCTGAAACGCCTGCTTCGCGGCTTTCCTGGCCCACTAATCTCCCTTGCACCGTGTTTGTTTTTTGTGGGGATAGTATTAGTCAAACCTTGCTAAAGAGAACACAGTTTAACTTCCTCACAAGATATCACCAGCTTGTGCACTGACCTTGCTCAATATTCTACGTGGGTCACTCTTCTCAGTGGTTGGACTTTCTAGGGTAGCAATGAAGCACACTATGTCCTGGACACCACAGGCTATTTTTCCACCCACTTCCTAGAGTCAGTGGAAATGCAACGCTGCAGAAGCAATGGCAGCCAATGGGATTCTTAGGTTTGAGAGAAGAGAGCTCTTTACTGAGAGAAATGGAGGCAATCTACAATGCCATGGCTGTGTCCGCTGGCCAATCTGGGGCAGAGATGTGAGGATTAAGAATTAAGGGAACCCCAGAGGTAATTGAGAAGAATGCTTTTTTCCCAGGGCTTTTTAGGGGACCTGAAAGGCGCTCAATGTTTTGTGCCTGGGTGACAGACACAAAGACTACACCAGGATTTGGGCTAGTCTGAAAGCTTCCCTGTGTAAGGACGCAGTTAAAGATGTAAGGAAGTTGAAGGCAGGTAGATGTACAAAATGGCTGGGGAACATAGGAGGGGAGTGGGTGAGCCTTGGTCCGAAAGAGTGATGGTTGAAGCATGAGGTTTATCAAGAAGAGGGATTCCATTGTCCTAAGGGAAAATATTGAGAAGGTAGACAGGAGACAAGGCTCCTGGATGCTGGAAAACTCACGAGGGATGGAATTATAACTTTAGGTTGGGGTCTTTTTTACCCGTGACCGCATGGGTCTGCAAGAACCCAACGTGGGAGCTTGGAGGGGGCCTGAATTGCAGGTTTGCCCGCGTGGGTGCATAAGGAGGAATAGAGTCAATTAAATGATGAAATGTGAAGGGCATGGCTAAGCGCAGTGTGTGATGGCTGCCTAATTCACATGCCACCGCTCCAATAGTTTATTCTCTTATTATATCTTTCTTACTGGCGTATCATTTTCCCATTATTTGGCCTCCAGTACTGTCTGGAGCTCCCTGGTGGCCTGTGGAATGTCCCTTTCCTGAGTCGTGGCGTTGCTCGGAGACCCGTGTTGAAGGTGGGCTGGGCCCACAAGCCGCAAAGTCCCGTGACTAGAATGCTGATGTTCTAGTCAGCTGATGTGGATCGTGTGTGGTGGTGAGCGGCACGCTGAAGGAGCGGGAAGCTCCTTTTCTTCATTACCCGGGCCCAGTCTCCTGTGTCTGCTTATCTGCATGAATTCAAAGGTACATACACCTTTCTGAAGTGCAAATGATAAACTTTATTATTTCAAATCAAAGTCTACATGCCATCTTAACAGCATTTCAACATTCGTCAACACATGAGGCGCAGCCTCTACTCACTTTTTTTCTTTTTTTCAGTTTATTATCTGTGCAGACCCAAAGGCATTTTTATAATATAAATTATGTGCTTTTCTTAAAAGCACCTTATTAATCCTGCTCGCATTTGCCATGACATACCATTGTCTCTAGGTAACCTATTTGTGAAAAGGTTATCTACTTCAGTAAATATTGCATTAAAAGACTAGTAAGGAACAAGTATACAATATATCGTTGGTGCGCTGGTAAACTTACTCTAACAACATGGCTTCAAAGAGAAATCAGGTTAAAGAAATACCCATTTCTCCATCCAACAAGAGACAGAAAAGTGAATAGCCGATCCCTAAAGAAGATAGTCCTGATTCTACCATGCAAGCCATTCTTATGGAGGTCAAAGCTCTGAAACCCTTTATGGAGGCAACCAATGTCAAATTGCAACACATTGATGACAAGTGGTCTACGTTTGAAGCAAGGATCACTGAGGTTTAGCAGAGAGTTAGTAATGCGGAAGATGTTATAGGCAGAATTCAAGTTCTGGAGAATACTGTCAAATATCTGCAGAGGCATACCGAAAATTTGGAGCATTGCAATAGAAGGAACAACCTACAAATTGTTGGATTGCCGGAAGGCATTGAAGGAGACAATATCATCTTGTTCCTCAACACTCTCCTAACAACGCTCCTAACAAACATCCAAAGAGTCCATTGGATTGGTCCAATGAACTCAATATAACCCTCTATCAGTACTGCAACAATTCATCCAGAACTATTATTTTTGCTCTACTAGACTACACTCATTTGCTTCTGATTCTGAAACTAGCTAAATCTATAAGACAACTTGCGTGGGATGGAAAAAGATCTTCATTACCCAAGACATTGCTAATGCTACAGCAGCAAGAAGGAAAGAACTACTTGATTTTTGACCTGCTCTGAAGCAGCTTAATGCGAGATATGGCATCATACATCCGGCCATTCTCAAGATAACCCTTGACAACCGTATATTTACTTTTCAAAACCCCATTACTCTAAGACAATGCATCCAAAATCAAAGGAGAGATGATATGGATACATCTAAACCACCTACTTGATCGCTTCTACCTATGCTTCCTTATTACCACTTACCTTCGCCATAAAGTTTTATTTTTTCATAGCGGGGTGTGAGGATGACTGTCTCCTCTGAGGCTCTCCCACCCCATTCTCTTTTTTCTACTCAGCATGGATTGGAGTGTCCACTTCCTGTTAGCCACAAAAGTTGTTGATGATTTTTTCTCTGATTTCATATTATCCATGCTGATTTTGTTGGTGTCTCCACTCCCTTCATGTATCCTCCCTCATGTGTCCCTGTTAAGCGTGCTTATGAAATGTACTACCTTATTAGAAACAATGCTTAATTCTTGGTTTGATATAAGTCTAGAACATTCATATACAGCTGTAACTATTGCATCCTTGATTTCTGTTTCATGTTTATTATTGTGCTGTAATTTTGCACATTCAATGTAACAACATGGATTGTTAAAGGGTTGCATAACCCTATCAAAAGACAGACAATTCTCTCTCACCTCAATAGAACCAAGCCCTCCTTTGTCTCTATTCAGGAATCTCCCCTCTCAAACGCAGAAGCGGCTAAACTCAAGCATCATTGGGTTGGTCAAGTCTTCTCGAGTGCCGCTAATGGAAAGAAAAATGGCATCATAACTCTAATTAATATGAAATGTAATTTAATTGTCAAGTATTAGCAAATGAATCCAATGATATCCGCAGATGGGTAATGATAAAACTTTTAGTTGCCTCCACTGAATTTACTGTTCTTAAAATCTATGGACCTACATCACCAGATCCCTGCTTCTGGGTTCAATTTAAAATACATGTCTTTCTCTCTAATCCTAGTAATCTAATTGTCTGTGGGGACTGCAACAAGATCATAGACCCTTACATAGATAGGAAATCAAATGCCCGCTATAAACTTACCAAATCCCATAATCAATTTACCAATTTTATTTCAGAGTTAGTCCTGATCAACACTTGGCAGATTATGCATCCTTTCGACTCTGAATTTTCATTCTTAAACATCCCCTAACAACAACATCATTCGGAAGTTTCTTTATGATAAACCTCACTCGTCTTATCGTTTAGCTAATCTTCAATCCCTTAATGCCCCTATATATATTTGTGAAATTCACAAAGCCATCAAAGATCTCAAGAAAGGGAAAGCTCTGGGCCCTATGGATACCCAAGTGATTTTTATTTACACTTCAAAGACATTTTAATACCCAAGCTTAATGAACTTTTTCCCCATTTTATCCAAGAGGGTGAGACTCGGGGGTCATTTTCGGACGCTACGCTCATAGAATTTCCCAAACCTGGTAAAGATCCAGAACTTCCCCAAAGCTACAGGTCCATATCCCTCATTACCACTGATTGTAAAATCTTTGCAAAAATCTTAGCCAACAGACTCCTATTGGTACTGCCCAAACTAGTTAAAAAAGATAAAGTAGGTTATATTAAGAGTAGATCATCCTCTTCTAATATAACAGTGGTTCGGGACTGTTTGGACTCCATTCAGGACTCCAAATCTCCATACGCTGCAGTCGCCGTTGATGCAGAGAAAGCTTTTCATTGACTCAAATAGAATTATATGTTTGAAGCCCTTAAATGGCAAGGACTTGAATCCCCTTTCTTAACAATGGTTCAAGTTCTTTATTATAATCCAAGGACCTTCCTCTTCATTAATGGACTTACATCATCTCCTTTCAATTTATTTAGAGGTACATGCTAAGGCTGCCCTTTATCACCCCTCCTGTTTATCCTATCCCTAGAACCCTTCTTAGAGAAGATAAGACAAAATATCAATATAAAAGGCATAGGTTGTGGTGAGATACAAATTAAACTGCCAGCATGTGCTGATGATGGTCTACTACTACTTAAAGATCCCGATGCTTCTCTACCACATGTTTTAGAAATCATCTCTCAATTCTCTGTTTTCTCTGGATACAAGGTGAACTCAGATAAGTCCGAAATGTTACTTCTTAATGTGCATTGTACCAAATACTAAATATTAGCTTCAAATATGAAATGGTGCCCAAATGGCTTCAAATACCTTGGTGTACGTATTTATTCCTCTATTAAAGATATCATTAAACTCAACAATGTGTCCCTTCTCTCTAAGATAGAAGAACTTACAGACTCCTGTCCCCTCTTTTCCTGTCATAGGTGGGTAGACTAGAATCCATTAAGATGATGATTTCACCAATTATTCTGTATCTTCTATTCATGCTACCTATTCCTCTTCCCTCCTCTTTCTTCAAATCCATTGACTCTTGTTTGACAACATTTATTTGGGGGAAAAAGATACATAGATTGTCTCTCAGTAAACTTAAACAACCACGGAAAGCTGGAGGGGTTGGATTTCCAGATTTCAGGAATTATCGCATGGCCTTTGTGTTAAAGGAATTTCAGTTATGGTTCACCCCTGAATTTCCTGATGATATGCCATAATGGCTATACCTAGAGAGAGCAATGGTGTCCTACCTAAGTCTCGCCAATTGCTTTCATATTAAAACCAAAACTAAATGTATCAAATGTACAACTATAATTTTATCTGCCCGCTACCTAAGAATGTACCTATTCCCCCCAATTCCCAACGCCCATCATTTCATCTCATCATATATTTGATTTAATACTTTGATCAGAGTATATAAAAAATAAAACTTTTGGAAGCCATGGATCTCTCTTGGCATTAAATATCTTGATCCGCTGTTTGTTCGGGGGGCCCCAGTTAAGTTAATTTTATGACACTTGTTGATGGTTCCAATGCTCAACTTTCATTCCTGCAGCAGTTCCTGTCCATTACTGATGCAATTGATGAAAATTATTGCTCTCCGATTAACACAATCATTTATCCAAATGCTGAGAGTTTGCAATCCATTTACAGATAGTCTACATTGGCCCCTTCATATTATACATTTCTCTGGCAAGACTTTTCTGTTCATGGTCTGCATGACTGCTTCTCAGATTGGCAACATGATGATATACTGAGAGATAATCTACTGGAATGGCCTAAAGTCTGGAATCATTTATGCAGGGTAACTACTTCGGCAAACATACTACAAACTACATACTTTTTCCATCACAGAATTTGTATTACTCCTTCACTTCTTCTCAGACGTGGCCTTTCACAAAATGACAATTGCTGTAGCTGTCCTCAATCTCTGTGATCCTTTAAACATATGTTTCTTGAATGTAGATTTGTCGCGTCTTTTTGGCTTCATATTTGGGAAACCATGAAAGGTAACGTCAACATTTCAATTGACTTTTGTCCTCAAGAACTTTTTGCTGGAAGCTCCATTGTCCCACAGGTTACAAACAGACATGAACACTTTTTATTCGATTTATGTATAATGTTGGCTACTAGATCAATTTCATCCAACTGGAAGAATTTAGATAAGCTTCATCACAAAGTGTGGTGGAATTCAATATGTAATACTCAAAGGCTAGAAAAGTGTAATGCCTCTAATGTGTCTCTACTACATAAACATGAACTAAAGTGGAAACCTTTTATTGAATTTTTTGCAAGTTGATTGACGATTTAATATATACTTATATGATACCTCTTCATGCATACGTCCTCTTCTTTCCCCTTCCACTCCTCATACTCACCCCTCCTTGTCTGTTTCATGATACGTGACACCCTCTCCCCATAAAACCAAAATTGTCACGATTAATGATTATGTATTCATGCTAGACACTCTTATACATCTCAACAGTTTAAATTTTATATATTTATTTCTCTGTCTTCAAAACTGCTACAAGATATAAATGCTCCCTTCTATGTTTTGTATAATCTGACTTAAATAAAAACCTTTAAACTCAAAAAAAGAAAATTGAGTTCAAAAGGGTTGTCCTAGAGAGACATTTTAGCTATGTCGGTCTATTGTTATGCATATATTAATGCAAACAAGAAAATGTAGGAAAATAAAAAGAAATGTATTAAAGGCGGAGTTCGGCGACGAGTTCAGTCTTCCGCTGATCTCGCTGTGTGTGGCTGTCTAAGAGGAGCTGCTGCGACTACGGACCGTGTTTCCCTACTGCCTACTGCCGCTTTAATTCCTGGGACGTGCCTTCAAATACTACGTGGGGGCGCAGAGCGCGGTGCGGAGTTCGGCGACGAGTTCAGTCTTCCGCAGTCCGCCGCGCGTCCGCAGCCGGTCACTTGTTTCTTTCTCCGGACTCTGTTTATCCCGTGTACTAGTTGAAGTTTGCAAGTACTGGCAGCGTTGGAAGCCCAAAACAGCATGGTGACGGCGAAGGAGGGTCCTCAGACCCGTCGGAAATCAATGCTTTTTCGAAGGAAAGTGCCAACAAGTCTTCCAAAGGAGGTAAGCCCTGTTGCCTCAACGGAGAAAATTGTTCTTAATGACTTAATTGAGGTTGCTTCTGAAAACGGCATGGAGGTGCTCACCTGCTTAGAAAAAGGCTTGGTGCCTTCGTTAGCCGCATTGTCCCTAACATCATTGGGCCCCATTCGAAAAGCAAAAGACTGCCCCAGCGGCTTAGGTAATCAATGGGGGAGTCTTGACACTTGCCCTGCTGAACTGGTCCTGGCTTTTTCTCCCTCAGTGTATGTTGATGCTAGTGATGTCGCGCTTACATCCCCATTCGAATTGACTGATTCTGATTTGATGGAAATTAATTTGCCAAATGTCCTAATACAGGACAAGAAATTGAGCAAAAATCCAATGATTGACATTCAAAGTGCTGGAAAGCCTGGGGTCTCTTCGCCCTTATTAATGTTTGGTGAGGGTGAAAACACTCTAGAGGCACATGGACCCACAAATGTCAACTGCAGTGAATCTAAAATAAATATACACTCTGGCGAGGGTGAGTTTGTTGAACCTTTTCCTGAAATGGTGCAAACTTCTACCGACATTTCAGCTCGTGAAGCACGGCTGACTGCACGCCTGAAAGAAGATTTATTTTTAGCCACCTATGATCGCCCGAATGCCAGTTTCTTACAAAATCATACCATGCACAAAAATAAGTTAGAAATAAAGAGAAATAGGCGTTCAGCGAGTCTACTCCATAAATCCATTGACAGAACCGAAACTCCGCTCCAGTCTGGCTTAAATGATTCCTCCCTTCAAACTTTTCATGAAAGCACTGAGTTATCAGGTACTAAAGAAGTTGAAATAAGAGCTGTAACGTGTATCACAGATGGGGATGACCTGGTAAAAGAGATCAATGTGATGCCCAGCTTGGCAAAGACGGCCCCTGAAGCAGCAAGAGCAGATCAACCATCGAAAAGTTCCATGTCTACGGCTGCAAGTATCCAAATACACAATAACGTCTTGGCTGCAACTTCAATTGCATTACTCCCATTTATGAAATTGTACGAATCATTACACGAGGCGGTAAGCGATCAAATGTCTCTGCTCGCAGCTGTCAATTCAAAAATCTCAAGTTTAGAATGTTTTTCCATTTCGATTGCATCAAGACTCGGAAATGAAGCTGAAACATCTGCAAAATGGCAAAATAGATTAAGTGACCTTGCCCGGCAGTCACATAGTGACAACTTTGCACTAACGGAAGCAGTAATCGAGTGCACAAAGTGGATGCGCCACAACACGTCTAAAACCACGAGACCAGATTGCGAAAGGCACCATTGTCCGCCCTGTCAAACTAACTTGGCTAAAGAATCACCTCTAAAGGCCGGACAGGTACACCAGAAGGGACAAGAGACCTCAGGTGGTCCTGAATGCAGTGGCACTACAGGATGCCCTTCTTTTGAAAAAGGAGCTTCACCTCTGAAGGCAAAGAGCCTGGCGGCAAGCTCTAAGAGCGACTGCCTTCTGCCCGCTGGGGTATTAACTCAAAAAGGTGTAGCAGAACGAGACACAAGAAATTTAACGGAAATACTCTCCTTTGGGATTTTCCACAAGCCCACAGTGTTGGTGAAAGAAAGTGAAAAGCAAATTCATGAAAAAAAGTCTTGCGGTGTACAATCTCCTCAAAATCGTTCAACTCAGAAACAACTAGCCAAACGTGACCGTACAACGTGTAAGAAAAAATGTATACGGAATTTATCAACACCGCCACCTCCTTCCCTGTTTAATCGGCCGGTGAAGGAATTGGGGGCTCTATTGAAACCCAAACTTGATCTGGTGAAAAAGTAGACTTTCCAACCAAATGCTAAAAGAGTAAGAGAAGCCTCAAACAGTGACAATAATCCAAGCTCTGATGCCTCACTAGAGCTATGTGAATATTCAACGTACTCAGTAGATGATGATGACATCCATGAGGACAACGATACTGCAGCAGTAACAAATTCAGACTTCAAAAAACTTGCAAAGGAAAGTAAGCCGCGGACGGATGACTCAAATAAGTCTTTACCCCATCCCGGCGTGCAGGCATCAAAACAAATTCCGAGGGCACTTCAAAAACCGATTGCCTTTAAAGAAAGAAAAGGGTCAAACTCGAATAAAGGAGGGATGCCTGAACTCCCAATTCCCTTGTGGGGAAAACTAAATCCAAAACTAACAAGAGCACAAGCTGAAAAACTTGAAAAAGGTGCAAATATGTTTAGTAAAAACCGAATCGATGGTTCATGTAAAGGCCCGTGGAAAATTCAAATCAAAAATGCCCTGCCCGAACAGAAGGAAGTAAACTTAAACCGAAAGAACATTCTAAAACTGCTGCAGTGTATCCCAACGCTGCGTGCAACAAAATCGGACGACATAGCAGTTGTAGAATATATGTCTGAGGATTTTTCGGATCGGGTAAACTTACATCTACACTCTAGATCTCTAAGGGCGGCCGTATTGGATGCTGCGGATGACATCATGTTTTATGGTTTTGAAGTAATAAGTGTAGACGCTCGCGATGAGAGTAATCCACACCCGTCGCCAGTGGAACATTCCGAAAATGAATTAAGAAGGCAAGCACTGTGGGCACACTTGAGTACTAAACACACGCCTTGTTTAAAAGATGCAAAACAACAGGATAATTAGCTAAGAGTGGATACTATTGAAGACAACCATCAGCTCTTATCCTGGAATATGCGTGGCTTCACACATCTGTTTGATGGAAAGTGGCAATTTCCGATGCATTTGTCAATTATATGCTTTCAAGAAACTTGGTTGCGTGAATGCCCTGTATGTGATGGCTATACAGTTCTTCTGAATCCTGCAGGTAAGAACCTATTTGGTCGTCCCTTTGCCGGTTTGGTCACAATGATCAAAAACAACATCGATTGGACGATTGTATCCTCCAAAAATTCGAATATGTTCGTGCAAACAACTAAAATTCAAAACACCGAATCCTCATCCACCCGAAGTCATGTGTTACTGATTGTTAACATCTATTGGAATACCGCAATGATTTCGCAAGCAAATTTCATTGGTGCTGTATTGGCGGCGGTAGACGAGTGCCTATTGGATTATGACGACCCGGAAATCATAATATGTGGTGATTTTAATTATGCCTGGCTAAATAATCCAATAGAAAAATGTGCTGCAGCAGGCTCAATGACAAATGGTGGATTGAAGGATCGTGGAGATTGATGGCTAAAGGAGATGGCTCTAAGAGAGTGTTCAATGTTGAATGGACTCACCCGGGGTGTTATTCCCCCAGGTTTTACATGGAAGCGAGGCCTGAGTAAAAAGACTCTCGATTATATCTGGGTGTCCAGAAATTTCTTATCAAAAGTCACCTTACTCGAAATAAAGAAGACAAAAAAAGAGTGATCACGACGCAATACTGCTAAATTGGGAAAAAGCAACAAAACCTGCTTCACTCAAGTATTATGAGAGTGTAACAATAAATAATAGAGCAAATAGGCTGCGCTTGAGTGCACCTCAACTGTTAACACTGACTTGCAATCTTGAGAAAGCAACCACAATAACGTCAAGGATAAACTACCCTTTGCTACTTCACTATTTCAAAGCAAGGAACATCACTCACAAGGGGGCTGCGATTGAAGAAAAACATCCTTTCAACGCGACAATAAGTAATGAAAAGAAAAAACTTGGTGATGATATAAAGCTTCTGAAAAAAGTATATCCAGGAAGTGCAACCATGAAAATAAAATCCAGACGCCAGCAATATCGAAACTGGATTAAATCTTTCAATTTGTTGCGTGTGCAAAATCAAGCTGAACAGATGTTAAAACTGATCATATTAAAGGACAGTAGACACATTTGGGAGATCATTAATACTGCCAGCTTAAATCATACTTATTCAATGTCGAATGGTGTGAACGGGGCCAGCTGGGTCGCTCACTTTTCAGATGTTTTTGATGACCACAACTGTATCATGGTCCCACCATTATCTTTAACTCCTACAAAATGGAACATTGCAGATTCTGTTGAAGACATCGAATGGGCAATTACGAAGCTAAAGTCTTCCAGGGCGGCAGGCCCCGATGGAATCTCCAATGTGATGCTGAAAACCCATAAAATGTTATGGGCAAACATGATGTGTTCTCTGTTCGAAAGAATTTCGTATGAAAAAACCCTGCCGGAGTCATGGTTAAGGGCAGTGGTGGTGCCAATATTCAAAAAGGGCAATCGGGACGATCCCAACAACTATCGCCCGATTGCCCTGTTGGACACAATTGGTAAGGTGTTCGGCTCTTTCCTTCAAAAGCGCTTGGCAAACTGGGCGGAAGAGGCTACAGTGAGTGATCCTCGGCAAACAGGTTTTACCAAAGGGGTAGGAGTTGAGTTAAACCTGGTCCTCCTAAATTGTTTAAAACTCGAAGCCATAATGAGGAAGAAAATGTTGTACTTCGCCTTTATAGATCTGAGTCAGGCATTTGACAGCATTAACCGTAACCTCTTATGGAAAAAACGAAATGATTGGAATTGCCCAAGCGACTTGTTGGCGCCCCTGATCGCACTACACTCTAACACGTCCTTTAGAGTAAGGCTAAACCTGCAGGGTGATCTGTCGGATGAAATTCTTACAAAAAGGGGCGTGAAGCAAGGTTGCCCGCTTGCAGCACAACTATTTAAGCTCTTCATCTCAGACTTATCACTGGCCTTAAAAGACCTAAGGATTTTTCCGCCGTCTGTAAATGGACAAAAAATAGGCTGGGTCATCTATGCAGACGACATTGTTCTCATGGATTCCACTCCAATTGGGCTACAGAGATTGTTAGATGCGCTCCAAAACTACTGTCTCCAAAATGACTTACGAATAAATTCTAAAAAATCGAAGATAATAGTGGTTGGTCAAGGAATGCAAGTACGATCTCGAAAATTCCACTGGCAAATCATGAAAGAACAACTAGAGTTATCGAACAGTATCAGATATTTAGGAGTTCAATTTAACAATTCCATTCGGGAATGGGACTGGACACAAGATCTGTTGGCCCGGATGCAAATGTTTGCACTTCAAGGTGCAAAATTACACGCAGCATATGGTAAATTTTCTTTTAAGCCAATATTAACATTCTACCTCCAAAAGGTGATGCCTTCTATAACCTTCGGGAGTGAATCTGGCTGGAATATACCCCAAGATCTGTGGGACAAGCTTGAGGGTAAATTCTGGCGAAAAGTCCTAAGCCTGCCAAAAAATTCCTCGGTGGCTGCGATACGATACGAGTTATGTATCGAATCACTCTACGGTACAGTCTTGTGGAAATCTGTCTCTGCCATGAGGAAAATGATGTTGGAGCCCCCGGCGAAACCATATGAAATCATGCACACAGTCTCAGAGCACCCTTCTGCCGGACTTGTAAAAATGTGGAAAGATAAGCTGATCTGTATACTAAACAATGCTGATGTGTCTCTGGAGACTGTAATTTTGCGACCACAAGTGGCAAAAAAGAAAATTCGCCAACAGAACTGGATAACTAATGAAGAGTGTAGAAACAAATCGGCTTCTTCTTTAGACCTTGGTTGCGCCCGAAACAAACTGGACGCCCGCCCAAAATATCTGGACAGATTCCCTTCTAGTTACCATAGGAACATGTTCCTACGATTATCTCTATAAAACCAAAGAAATACTTGTAAGGAGGCGCGAGATATCTGACCAGGACGATCAATGTCGTTTTTGTAGTCAAGTGACAGAATCGATATGGCATCTAATCATTGACTGTGAGATGATTGGTGCTCAGCGCTCCCTACACTTAGCCAAGTTTGCCCCTTTATCTGGAAACATGGATACCTGGTGGTGCTATTTGATTGGAGGTTTCAATACTCAATTAACTTGTGCGATTATAAACTCATGGACGCTTTAGGGTTATCCAATCTTGAGGGCTTGGCCTGAGATGAGGGGATTCTTGGGATTACTTTGTTTTAAATTCTGTGATGAACTGTAACTTAAAGTTTGTCTTTCCTTTTGTATAAACTAATGTTACATAAAAAAAATAAAAAATAAAAATAAAAAAAGAATAAGCTTAAGTCTGGTTGGGAGTATAATTAATGTATCTAATTAAACTGACGTAACACACATATTTAGATGAAAGAACTAATTATACCAAGTGTGATTACTTTTCAGCTTTCCCTTTTATAGTGATTAACGATGATCCTTTTGAATGTAATAGCGGAAATATTAATGTGTTGGGTACTAATGGAATGATAAAGGTTTTTCTTTTAATGTATGTTTTTGAGAAACCAATAAAACATTTTAAAAAAAATAGAGTCAATTGTGCATTTTAATTTTTTTTTTGCAGCTGCTCCGGGCTTAGACCATCCTGGCTCCACATTGTTTTATGAAAGGCTGGGGTGTGGCGGGTCCAATGTGCTTTATATTACCTGCTCTGTGCCTCTTGTAAGGGAGTAGGGTTTGCCACTCACATCCCTGAGAAGGGCCTGGGAGTAGTGGGAACGTAGGAGGATGAAAGTGAGTAGGGAAAGATGAATATGGTCTTGTTATAGCATTCTATATTCGTTAAGATGTTTTGCTTTAATATGTGTCATTGTTTTTGTATTATTTGGCTCCCAAGGGCTCATAATAATAAAAACCCTTACTCTGTCTCTCTTTGTAACCTGGTCTAAAGTTTGCATGTATCCACAATAACATCAAAGTGGTTTTCCAGTCATTTCATCACTGGAAGGTGCACATCAATTTCATCTTCACCAGTTGTTCCAACATCAGATTCCATTATCATCTGTTACCAAAAAGGGCTAATTCCAGTGTTCCAAGGTCACATCGCTAGTTCCGATCCCATTTTACCCACGATGCACAGCAAAGTTATTCCCATTAGGCTCAGGTAGCACATCAAGATCTGATTCAATTATGCGCAGTTAGAACAGCAAGGCCAGAAAAAAGGTTTTCCAGATAACGCAGCAAGCCAGTATTTCAGAATGACACAGCTGGGCCTCATGCCATAGGCCCAGTGAGACCCAGTGAGCACCACATGATCTATTTACATTATGACCAGTTATATGACCAGTTGTAGCATTATTTTATTTTTATTTTAGCTCATTTATAGTAAGGCCTGATCCCAGTATCCCCAGTTTGCACTGCGAGGCTGGTTCTATTATACTCAGCTAACACAGGGTGTCCCAAGTTAGCACCGTATGGTCTGATTGCATTATCCACAGTCAGGACACCATGGCCTGATTACATTATGCAAAAAAAACCGCAAACATGGTGTCTCACGAAGCTAACATTAATTCAAAACAGGGCTTTAATTGGACCCAGATGGGACAGAGAGTTCTGGAAAAATCACGTATTTTATTTTTATAACAACATCATAAAACGATCGTACTCAATCAATTGGACATAAAAACATAAATACATAGAAAATTGCTTTTCAATTACAAAAAAACCGAAAAAAACACCAAAAGTGCAAGAAGTGACAATTCATATTCTCTTTCATTAAAGCACATATGTATAGAAAAATACTTTTCAATCTCATCAAGTTACAATGAATTATACTGTGCAAAACAAGTAATTCAATCTCTGAATAGGGAGTCCAAAGCACGGGTACTACAAGGACCCTTCTTTACCTAATACAACCCCCAAACCAATGCTACAAACCACATTAAATGACTGTTCCATATGTTGCCCTTTCTCTTCATTGAACTTTTGAAGATATAATAGAGAAAAGTAAAGCATTGTAGGGCCTCAGACGTGGTTTGTAGCATTGGTTTGGGGGTTGTATTAGGTAAAGAAGAGTCATGCCAGGTCAGTTGAAAAACATTCTCAACACAGTGGTGTTTCAGGACAAAATATACTTAACTTGTGTTTGGACCTACTATGACAAAATGGTTACTGTCTGCCGGAGTACAGGGATGAGTAGTGACCAAAGTGCTTCTCAGCCCCACACCACTACTAAACCAGTGTGAACCCAATCATGAAGTTGAAATGGACACAAACACATCTACTATCCTCAAGGGAGCCCTTATCAATGCTAGATCTATCCCAGCGCACGCTCTGGACATAGCGAACTTCATTACCACCAATGACCCAGACTTTATCGCCATAACAGAAACCTGGCTGCATCCTGCAGCAGGACCTTCACTGGCCCTTGCCTTACCAGACGGCTACTCTATCATTAGAAAAGATAGAACCACTGCGAAAGGAGGCCGCATTGCCTATATATTCAAAACCAACCCGAATATTTGAGAAATTCCTAATGCTCCCTTACTTTCTGGTGAACTTCTGTCCACCAAAACATCTATATCCGCCACTACAGGCCGCCAGACCACATCTCCTCCTGAACGAGGATATGGCATCTTTACTAGCCACTGACCTAAAACCACTATCCAAAGTCCTCATCCTTGGAGACTTTAACCTAGGACTGAATGACAGCACGTATACCCAAGCCTCTACCTTAGCTAATACCTGTGACACTCAATGCTTCACCTTGCGCTCCATGG
Organism: Ambystoma mexicanum; assembly: GCF_040938575.1. Lineage (NCBI taxonomy): Eukaryota > Metazoa > Chordata > Amphibia > Caudata > Ambystomatidae > Ambystoma > Ambystoma mexicanum. Next base: position 1,030,674,614 of record NC_090923.1, read on the forward strand.
GTCCAACTCATGTGAAAGGTTGCATGCTAGACTGGCTAGCTGACCATAACTGCACTACACTTATATCCAGCAACAATCCATGCCCCTGGTCAGACCATAACACTATACTATTCTCAGTTAACACTAACACACAAGCTGGGGCCTCTACACCTATTGCATCTGCGAACCAATCTCGTAATCAGCATAACATCATACCAGCCAACATACTACCTCTGCTCATACCGCTCACCACTCACAGTGACATCACGGCAGACCCTTCCTCCCTGGTAGCCACCTATAACCAAACCATGAAGGCAGCAATTGACACAGTGGCCCCAATGGGCAACTGCAAAGTTAAATCTAAATCTCACATCAACCATTGGTTCCCCCCTGAACTCAAAGACCTTCGAAACTAAAAAAAGAAATGTAGAAAGCAATTGGAGAAAAAAAAACCTTCAACCACCAAAAAACAATTCAGCACTCTCGCCTCTGAATATAGGGAAGCCACCCATCGAGCAAAGAGTAACACATACAACTTGTGTATAGAGAACGTCAAATCGGGCTCAAAAGAGCTCCTCTCAGTTCTAAGAGAATTAGAATCACCCGCAAAGCCCCCAGACCTTTGCATCAAGGATCAAACCTGGTGCGAAAATATTCTAAAGGCCGGAATGGACAAAATCTCTTCCCTCCAATTCAAAATCAACCAAAAAAACGGAATCTCACTATTCCAGCTCAAACTAAAACAGTAAAAAAAAACCACCAAAACGGTTCCCCAAGTTTGAATTTGCTCCCATTACTGTAGGGGAGACTGCCAAAATTATAAAAGGCCTTAAACCATCGCACTGTCAATGAGACATCTGTCCTGCCACGCTAATCAAAGATTGTGCAGACCACGTGGCACCCTTCATCACATCACTCATAAACAATTTGTTAGCCACCAATAAAGTGCCAGATAATTTGAAGGACGCTTGGGTACTTCCCTTTCTGAAAAAACCTTCTCTAGACCCCAATACACCACCTAACTACAGGCCTATTATGACAGTACCCTTCCTCCAACAAATACTAGACAGGCTGGCATATGTACAAACCCAAAACTATCTTGAAACACATAACCTTTTGGGCCTTCGACAATCAGGCTTCTGCCCAGGAAATAGCACGGAAATGGCCTTGGTAGATCTAAAAACCCAAATGGATCAGATAAGAGACAGAGGCGACCTAGCCATCCTTCTCCTTTTGGACTTCTCAGCAGCATTCGATTTAGTAAATCACAACATCTTTTGCCGCCACCTACCCAGTGATGCCCACTTCTCCAACAACGTTATAACCTGGATCGAATTGTTCCTCTCGAAACTGCTGTATGAGAGTTTTTTCATCTACAGCGGCGGCTCCCCCCACAACGGTCACGTGCAGGGTACCTCAGGGATCATGCGTATCCCCCACAATGTACAATGCATTCACAAAACCTCTCTTTGACAAACTAGACAACATGGGTGTCTCATACACAAACTATACTGACAACACCACACCGACACTAAAGAACTAAACGCCATCTAGCTCACTATTCAAGCTTGGATGGCCCAAATCGAGCTCTGTCTTAATGACGATAAGACAGAGATTCTGAGCATAGGTAGCCCTTTGAAACTCAAGAGCCTCCCATCATCCTACCAAACTTTTGACATTGACGGAAACTGTATAACTGTAGCCAAAGAAGTCAAGACACTAGGGGTCCATCTTGACTCTTCACTGACCCACTCCCGATAAGTAAACGCCATCACCTAATCATCATCCTACACTACCAAACTCATCATGTAGGCCATATCTTTCTGTTGATAACCGTATTACTTTGGCGAGAGCATTAATACTTTACAGAATAGACTATTGCAATGCCATCTTTGCAGGATCGTCCTCTAAAAACATTAAGAAACTCCAGATTGTCCAGAACAATGCTATCAGAGCAGCGCTCAACATCCCTAAGTCAGAACACATAACCACCTTCAGAAGAAACATTCACTGGTTACCAGTTAGAGAGCGCATCAAATTCAAAGTACTTTCGCTCTCCCATAAATGCCTAGCTAACACTGCACCCGATTACTTGTCAAACTTGATCTCCAAAACCTAACCTGTAAGGCCCACACGCTCAGTCTCTCTAGGGCAATTGACCATACCGAGATACAAACGACAAAAAGCCGGCGGCTCCAGCTTCCCCCTCATTGCGGCCAACTACTGGAACGCCATGCCCACTGAACTAAGGACTGAATTTCATTACTATCCTTTCGCAAAAAACTAAAAACATGGCTTTTCACTCAGGATATCATGCATCGCCCACCATACCTGTAGGAATCCTAGGACTGCCCTTGGTCCGGTAACTCACCACTTGACATCCATCTTTGCTATCCTGATAAGACACCAATTGTATATATCGGAAGTCTGCTTCTTCTCTGTAACTGTTTTCGACGTGTGTATTGCACTTACTGTAGCTACTGCGTAACTGTATTTTACTACTGTACTGCATAATCAATATACGAATGTATAAAACAAAGCATCACCTGGAACCATAATCTTAAATTCAAGCACCCAGATGCCTGAGGGTTAGGTGCGCTTTATAAATAAATAAATAAATAACATTGAATGGTACACCTCCTTTGCCTTTTAAGGTAGTGCCAGCAGGGGGCAGGGTATACTTAGAAGTAGGGAAGTGAACTGGCACAGAAGCAATACAAACAACAATTGTAGTAGGATACAAAAATAAAAGAATGTCCAACCGAGGTTCTATAAAAATATGGATACTTTAAACAAACTAAAAATGCACACGACTACATAAAGCATTAATGACCCACCCTTTGAATACAAAAGGAATGCAGAATTTGGAATAAAAATAAAGGGCTACTCTGGCTTTAAATACAGGGGTACACAGGCAATATTTTCAGCAGCAATGCTAAATTCATTGAAGATGTCCTTAAAATAGTAGAGAGTAGAGTCTTAGAAGTCTTAGTGGTTATTAGGGCTCTTTAAGCATACTGGGGCAGGGGGGGGACAGCACCACTATCAGTACCTTTATTCTTGCTTTGCAGGCTTTTTGGCACTGGACAGGGAGTCTGGCTGCTTTCAACGCTGTGCAGGAGTTGAGTCGCAAGAGCAGCATAGATAGGATTCAACGATGCAGTGCAGTTCAACAGTGGCAATGCCTTGCAAGTCAAAGATGTTGAGAAACGGCAGGCAGCGTTGGGTCAGTGGAGCTGGAAAACTTGGCGACCTTGGTTGGGCAGAAGCAAAGATGTACATTCAGCAGTGAGCTGGCTCCACTGGCTTAACATGACATTGTGGTACTGCAGCGGCAGTGGCTTGGGCCTTGAGGAGTGTGGTAACTAGGCAGGCGATGTCGAGTTGGGAAATTGGGGGAACCTTGGATGTGGAGACAGTGCAGCTTCGGCATTGGCGTCGAGTGAGGCTTGGAGATGCGTGATGCAGTCATGCATCAAAGTCGAAGAGGACTCTAGTGAATCCTTTGCAGTGGCTTGGACGGTGTTGAAGGTACCCCAACTGGCTTCAAAGAGGTTTGGAATTGTAGGGGGAGACTTGGGAAACTTCCTTCATTCTTGGTTGCTTTGGGATCCTGTCCAGGGTCCGAAGGATAAGGATAGCTCTTGTGCTGGCCATCCCAACCTGGAAGGTTCCAGAGAGCTGCCACCTCCAGTGAACAGAATTCTGGGTACCAGTGTTCCAGGTGCAAGCAGGCTTTGCCCAACAGCTGGACACCCCAAATCTTCTATTGGGATGGTTAGGGGAAAGAGCTTGAATCCTTCTTGAAAATCTTGGTGTTCATCTCTATGGCAGAGGACTTTGGGTCAGACTATATTCCCAACTAGGTTTTAGATGAGGCCGTCTCCCTCAGGGTCCAAAGATGAATAAGCTAAGGGAGGGTTTCCCCCTTACATAGGTTAACGGCTACAGTGGACTGCCTCCCTTTTAGACTTTGACTGCTGTTTCAAAATCATCTGTCTTGTGATACCCATAGTGCTTTGTCTTCAGGAAATAGGGAGGTGGACAACACGTGTTGATGCCCTAGGGAAATAGAACCCCTCTCTAACTGAAAAGTCCTCTCGTAGGCTATTCTACTCCACCCCTTCCTCTGTCTGCCTACATGAACGGGCCTCTGTAAATTAACACCCTGCTGTGACTTCCCTTCGGCCTGGCTGAGTCTGTCCTTAGAAGTGCGTGACCTCTCCCTGCCCAGTGAGGCCACTTACGGACTTCCTGCAAGGTGACAACCCTTTCCCAGTGAAGGCAAAGGATTTTGCTGAGGCAGGAACAAAATGGTTTGTCCTGGGCCCTCTTCCACATTAGCATCAAAAATAGAGGAATTATTGCAGGCAGAATTGCCATCTGCATTAATACCTACAAATATGCCATACAGTGTGATGGAGCCCAAGAATGGAGATTAACACTGCTATCCTGCCATTCATAATTGGGCAGATTTAGCCTGATTATGATTTCTCGAACTCATAATGAAGCCCTCTGTGTTTATTCCATTTCCCCATGAAACCCTTCCTGTTCAGAAGGATAATTCCAAAGTCATATTCATTGTTGCCTCCTTGGGGGCTGATGCTCTGACCAGGTGCACTCCATTACTAAGCTCAGGCGATCCCACTGTTAGGGATTGCCCCAGATTTGGTGTCCTGTTCAAGAAATGTGTGCTTGATGTTCTTCAACCCAAGAGAGTGGAAACACTGACACTGAAACACTGTGCGGGCGATGTTCTCACCTATATTGCACAATTCCAGAAACTTATTTCAGAACTTAATTGGTCCAAGGAATCTCAGATCACAGTTTTTGAATATGGACTTCAGGACAAAATCTAAGACGCCCTGGTGCACATGCATCTTGCCCTGACCACCATTGCAGGTCTCACTGGAGGGAATCAATCAACAAATCCTGGACCGGCTGTCAGCACTAAAGAAAACTGCCACCACTCGACCATCCCGTTCACTTTCCAGTAGGGCACTGGGCCCCATCAAACCCATAGCTACAGAACAGTCAGAGTACACACATATGGAGATTTGTTGATTGCCCGGTCTGCTCTCTCCTTAGGAAAGGAACAGGGGACGCCTCCAATGTACCCCCTGATTCTGGCCCTGGTTAATGGCAAGGGTGTACACCTTGCTCACCCCAGGTCAGGGGCCGTCCCCATGGGACCCAATAACTCCCACCCCAGACCAGCTGGAAAGGAAAAGGCGCACTGCGACCTGAAAATATGATCGATGTTGAACAGGAAATGGGCTACACCACGAGTCCTTAGCTTCTACATGCTGATAGGGCACAGATACCAAGGAGAATTCTTAAGGCACTCCAACTGAGACCCCTCTTTATTTATAAAAATACAAAATACTGCCTCAACATTTCCTTTATAAACAAATCCCTATGCATATCACCCTTTCATATAGTCCCTTAGCGTGAGGTCCCTGTGAGGAATCTGCCCTGTCACCCCACCTTCCTTTAGATGGGTCAAAGCTAGACCCATAGGGTGGTATTGAAGGAACACGCCCCTTCTTCCCACCTAGTACAGCCCACTGTAGGGTGGGGCCAGTAGATGGCTCCAGTTGGTGGTCTCGCCCCCTAGGCAGGCTCTGGCAGGTGGCCATTTCCCTTACCTGCCCCATTCCAGGGTACCTCCTTAAACTCCATATACAACTCCCCTACTTATCCACTAATAGTCACTATCCTATGATAAACTATAATCATAAATGACAATAACTATAACACAAACATAAATATAGACATAAATATATTAACAACATTAAGGAACAATCATGGCAGTACCTGTGGGTGGTGCTGTCTTTGGTGCGTTGCGGGAGTCGGCCACCTGCTGGGAAAATTGGCCTGTTCCCCAGAGGCTGCAGGTTATCCCATCATCCTCAGTGACTGATGCCTCGATATGTCTTATTAGACACCCCAAACAGCATGTGAGGCCACCTCTCTCCACCGTGCCCCTTGGCATCCCAAATCTTCCTTACGGTAGCTCCATGCTCTGGGGGCCGATGTCATCAATGCCGCTGCCCTGCAGCCTTCCATTTCCTCAGGTGTCCTTGTTCGTCATGTGGGGCCACCTCTAGCACTGTTGCGTCCTCCTGCTGCACTGATTGTCTTCAGCAGCCCCCATATCTTGTGGGGGCCACCTGTCAACACTGCAGTGCATTATATTTTTCTGGAGGCATCCGGGAATGCCATCTCTGTAAATGAAACTAACTCGAGACCCCACCCCTCCCTTCTTTGCAGTGATGAAACACTATTGGGTGGGTCATGCAGTTCTCAGAGCTCTGGTCAGCATGCCAGAGCTTCCAGATTCGACCAGGCTGCCTGGACACGGGCAGCCGAAGACTGCCTTCACCACTCTGCCTGACCTGGTGCAGCATACTTCTGCCGCCTTCTTCTGTTCTTTGCCTCCCAGGCCCGTGGCTATGGAGGACTTTTTTCTACCAGACCCATCCCGATGGGCCCTGGGGCGAGCTGATTAGGGGCACGGGGCTAGTCGCCCGTTTTAGGCAGCACCACCACACATGTGGCCCAGACAATGAATGCATTACGCAGCATGCTCAAGCCCACTGCCCCCCAGAGAGCTGATGTGTCTTGCCTCCTTCTCCTTTCCTACTTTCCCTAATCTTGTGCAGGAAGCTCTGTCCTTTGTTATTTTTGGTTCTTCATTACTTCCAGCCCCATGTCCACAACACATTAAATAAACTATTTTCCATACACCCTGGTCTTTTTGTCTTAATTTTTATATTTCCCCTGGGACAAGTATGTAGCCCTGCCTATCCAGGCCCAGTTTAGGCGACGCGCTGCAACAGCATACTCTAAACCAAGGTAAGGACATCTGCAAATGGTCTGATGATGATAAACAACGGCACCTGCTTGTCCTGTCCACAACCAAGTTTGGTTATCAATGAAAAAACATCCAGATACCACATTGTCAAGGCAAAAAGAAGCCCTGCTTTGTCATCTACTTTAAATTTTGAAACTTGATTCACCTGTGGCTGAAAAATGGCAACACCAAGGGTATTGGAGGATCCATGCTATCTTTTGCATGCCCTCCTTGAAGCCTGCCCCAACATGCACACCATCATACATTTAGCACCTGCTTCCCGTCCCTGGTTCAAGCAAGGGTGCAAACCAGGGGCAGTTCCCATGAGAACCGCCACCCCACAGGCTCGCTGGATAGGGAGGGGCGTTGCACATCAAAATAAAACTGCTGATAACAGGAGATGCGCTAGACCCTGAATTCTTAGAACACTAAGGGACACAGAAAACATAGTGAATTTTTACACAGATCCTAAAAGGGACCCCTCTTTATTTATAAAACCACACTTATTCTGAGCACCTTTTTCCTATTGATTCCCTTGACATGAGCTCCAACTGATGTCATCATTGTGGTCATAGGCTGCGCAATAGGGGGCATGAAGTTAAGGTGGCTTTAGCTGAATTTCAGGGGTTTTGTTGCGTAATGTTCTCACCTTAACATTAATGCAACTAACGTTTTATCCTTGAATTTCAAGGGCGTGTTATTTCATAAATAATTGACATTAATAATACAGAGAATTGGGCTAATGAAAACGATGTCATCATGTGTAGAAAGTAAAATAATTGTGCAACCATATTCCCCCCAAATAAACCTGTTCTTAAAAAACTTTGCATATTTGCTTAACTTCATAAAGTGTTTACATTTATATGTACTGTTGATGAATAGAAAGTTATTAAAGTGTGACAGTAACTGTGTACAAAAACTACACTCAATGCAACATAAAAATATTCTTTGCAAAACTACTGCCCACACACACACACACACATATATATATATATATATATATATATATATATATATGTATATGTACATATGTTTTCTTTCAACAGATACTAAAAAAGCAACCACAAGAAAATAAAAAAATTACAAAAATGAACTTGCAAAACACCATCAATTGTACTACCTGACGGAAACCTCAAAACAGCTACGAGTACTGCATTGCTGAAAGTGCATTAAAATAGCAACAAATACAATCAAATAAACCTTCAACCTCACTAACATGAATACAAAAACGAAATGCCTGCATATAAATGCATTGATTGACACATCTAATTGTGTAGGTCCCAAGTCAGTGAAAGCTAAAACATACATTAAAGAAGACTTGCCACAAAACCAGAGCAGATGAAAAGAATTATAATGAACACCATCCGATTGCAATGGTTAATATCATTAACACACACAACACTGCAAATAAACCTTAAAAAGGATAAAACTGCAGAAAATAGTGGCTTTTATACTTTCCAAAATGAATACCAAAAAAAAAGAGAACTATATACTTTATACTAATTAAACTACTAAAATGGATAACACATTTTCACTACAACATATCACAGAGAGCTGCACAAATAGAACAGTAACAACAACCAATCAAACTCACAAAAATCTTTTTTCCCCCACCCAGCATCTTTCATAGCTGTGGCTATTCGATGCTGCTGCAGATTTTGCTTTGTAGCCGTGGCTTCACGTAAATCTTTATGCAAACCCAAAAACAAAGTAAGCCAAACTTCAAAACTTCAAATAAAACAAGGGAATACCTAAGCACATAAAAGAACAAACACAAATGAAACTCTGTGCTGTATCATCCACATAACAATATGATTATTTCACAAAATGTATGATTTAATAGACGCGGCTATAACCATAGCCACGCATACAGGCACAACAAATAAAATGATGAAAAGCGTAAATGCACCTACGCACATGCTTTTTTATACACACGGTTATAGAAAAGCCCCTTCATAGTGGTTTGCTGTTAGCCGCAGCTATACATAAAAAACTATAAAAATGTATTTCCATTCCTCCAAACTCCAACAAGTGTGCCTAACGTTCCTACCAGCTCCCCTCCACCTCTCATAGTCCTCCTCCACTCTGCTGGTCTCTCACAATCCTCCAAAATATTCAATGCATATATGATGCTACTCCACCCAAAATATTGGATAGCCGTGGCTACCACATGTCCACAAACATATGACATGCCATTTGCTGGTATTTAGCTGCGGCTCCACAGGACGCGCTCTATACCCATGGATGTGGAATAATCACAGGTAAACACCCCCCAGCCATTGCTGTTGCTAGGCGTGATCTTCAGTACACCTATCACTCCCCTTTTCTCAATAGCCGCGAATATAAGAATTATTTTGTTTTTTAAATCTGAACTTGGAAAGAACATGACACAAGAGACAGTAGTGATACAATGGTACTTAAAATGTGTCAATACAACAAATGACTGCTCATGGAGTTATTTAAAGTGGATGATGATAAATAATACATAGTAGTTATGATATAGAAGATTGGGTTAAGGTAGGGTGGCTAAGGTTCATAAACAGGGTGGGTTGGACACAAACAATGAGAGTATAGTGCATAGCGAGTTCTACAAGCAGAACAACAAAACTGCATCAAATTATAACTTTTATACTTTCCAAAATCAAAATTACAAAAAGAGGACCATATTTACTAACCAAAATACTAAAATAGCCGACTCATTTTGAGTGTAACCTATCACAGACAAACACAGAATTACAACAGGCTTATGCATTCTCTAACCCAGACTTCAACTGCCATATATTTAAATGGTATAGGTACATGGATGATGTACTAATGATCTGGTCAGGTACATTGGAACAGTTAGCGTTTCAAAGAATACCTCAACACCAACTCCTTTGGCCTTGAACTAACAGGGAATCAGAGCTACAACAGTATAGAATACTTTGACATCAAAATTACCATTGATGACACAGGCTTACACACCACGACGTTCCGGAAACCAACAGAGGTGAACTCGTTGCTCAGCTGTCATAGAAAGAATGTCATCCGGAATATACCGACAGCGGAATTCATCCATGTGAAAAATGAATTGCAGCAGCAACCCAGCCTACAAAGCTGAATGCCAACGGTTAGGGAGAATGTTCATTTTTGTGCCAAAATACTTCCACCTTAGACACCCCAGCTCTTTTTCTGGATTTAGGACATTTTAATTTTAACTCCTGAGTGAGTGGGACCTTTTTCTCCCTCTCTCATGTGTTTTTACCTGATTTGGATTTTGTGATTTTGTGCCTGCCCCTTTACCTCAGTCACTTCCTATCCTGATCCCACAAAGTCAAAATCTAAGCCCAGAATATATTTCACTTGAGAGACTAAGAATATAATTGGAATTCAAAAAGCTGGATGTTCAATCTGAAAACAAACATCTAGAGGTGAAACTCAGAGAAAGAGAAATGCAGCATGAATTGGAAATGAAAAAGATGTCCCTTGATTCTGCCTCCCTTTCAGGGTCTTCTAGATCTACTAGTCCCAAGAGGCCTCGCCTGCCTAAAGAAGCAGTGTGTATGTATGATCCTAAACTTGATGTGTTGGATTGGTTGAGTATGTTTGAATACACTTATGGTTTTCAAGGAATCTGTGGGGATGATTTGATTCCATGGTTCATGTCTAGGCTCCCCCAGAATGGTTGTGTTGCTATTATGGAGTTGGGCGCAAGTGACCAAAAAGACTATGGGCCTCATTACATGGACGGCGGTAACCATGGCACTATTAGCGCCATGGTTGCCGCCGGTATTTTACCGAGTCTGCCATGGTGAATGGCGGAATTACCGCCCTATTCCAAGGTGTGTGGGGGCGGTAATTCCCCATTCACCATGGCACTTCCCCATTCCCATTTTTGCCCCATAGGGCTCAATGGGAATGGGGAAGGTGGTAAATACGGTACTGCAAATTGCGGTACCGTAATTACCTCCAAGGTCCCTTTGCAGGTCCTGTCCTTAACGGCTGGTAAAACCAGCCGGTAAGGTAGGGTCCCACAAAGGGACCTCGTAGTAAGGCGGTAAGGGTTTACCGGCACTGGTACCCTTACCCGTAAACCCTTACCGACGTCTGTGTATTGAGGCCCAATGAGTCAGTTAAGCTTGCATTAATAGCCAGATTTGGGAAGGCTCCTTCCCAGTAACTTTAGAGGTTTAGGACCCTCAAAAAGTCAGATGGTGCTCCTTGAGCTACCTGGGTATGCGAATGTTTGAAGAACTTAGATGGTTGGGTTAAGTGTTACAGAGTAAACTCCTTTGAAGGAATGAGACAGCTTTTTTTGCATGAATCTATTTTTAATGCCTGCTCTCCTGAGCTGAGACAGCACTGGGCTGACTCTAAGTAAATTGATCCTAAAAGCACAAGAATGAGGAAAAAGAAGTTTCTAATTTCAGCCCCCCAGAAGAGGGCCACAAACATAAAAGGGGTAGGTTCCATGGGAAACCTGGTAGGACTAGTGAACCCTCTGGTGCCCAACCAGAGGGAGGTCATCAGAAACCCCCATTACAGAGAGCATTTGGGAAATGTTTTGTATGTGGCTCTGTGGTCCATGTGAAAGGGGATCCCAGATGCAATGGTAAACATGCAGGGGTCAACACTGCCTCCTTAGCCTTAATCCCTGAGGGAGAAGTACAAATGGCTAGTGCCTACTTTCACCTACTGGCTGAAGCACCCTTTGGCATTCAAGCCAGTGTATCTGTAGTGTAGTGTAGTGTATCTTTGGTGAAAAACAGAGTATGGATGTGTATGACAACATTCCAGATAACACCAAAGAGTATTATATGGACAGTGTTCTTGTAGATGGTCAGGAGACTCCTGCCATGAGAGACACTGGTGCCAGCAGAACAGTAGTGGATGAAAGTATTTTCAAACTTGAGGATGTGGCTAAGGCACCCAAAGGTCCCACTAGATTTGCTGGAGGCCCTGTCCAAATGGTTCCAATCTTGCCAGCTCTCATTCAATGCAACAATATGATATTAAGGATCTCTGTCAGTGTGCAGAATGAGGTGCCTGGGAGAGTCCTGTTGGAGAATGACTTACAAACTCTAGGAGTTGTGTCCAATACTTCCAGGCCTCCCAGTAGGCAGAACCAGGAACAAACCAGATTGGCTAGAGAGGCAACCTTAAGAGACCACTCTGAGCCTGTGGGACACTCTACAGAGAACCCCACTACAGGTCCTTCTGTTAATAAGGTTACCTCTAATAAAGGCAAAACAAAAACTAGAATATTAGGGAAATGGGAGCCCAAATCATGCTCCATCATTGCCAATCCAATTGTAAAGTCTTGAACCCACACTGCTTCTGAGGAAGGGGTGCATAGACAAATTGGACCCCTATTTAGGCCTGTGAGAACCGGTATTTCTCAAAACTGGAAAACCAGGAAAGACAAGTCTAAGGCTAAACACCTTAAGACTGTTGAATATTCTGCTGAACCTAGTGTTAGGAGGGAAACGTCTAAGCCAGGTAACAAAAGATCTTTGAGGAAGTGGAAGCATGTACCTTGCTTGACCACAACCCCACCAACCAAGATACCAGAGACCTATCCTTAGAGAGATGATGAGGAATCTTGGAGACCCCTCTAGGTCTAAGGGATTTCTTGACAAGGACCCCTTGAAAAAGCCTATTGTAGGTTCAGAAGTTGTCACAAATTCTCAGGATCTGTTCGAGTGTCCATAGTCGAGTACAAAGTCTGCTGTGGAACAAATCGGGCTACAAGCTGCAGGAGCCTCCTAAGGACACACAGAAGCAGGACCTACAGATCCAAAGTCCCCTCACCAGAGTGCAGGACCGCGGGAGTGAAGGTAGTCCAACCGTTGTCCGTGATCCTCATCAGTGCTGTTTGCTAAGCGCTGAAACTGCAAAGTGCTGCTAAACCGAAAAGAGCCCATAGCTGCCGACGTTCCGGAGCACTGCTACAGGAGCCCCTCAGACATCCTCCCTCTTGTCCCCACGACTGAGGCTCAGGGGCCAGGGTCTGCATCGCTGTAGCAAGATGGGATCCAGCTGGACCACTCTTCTTCTAACCAAAGGTACTATTTAGGCTTTGGGTACTTGCCTCATTGCCTTTAGCTCTGCTTTTCTCACTGGGGAATTACATTTGCTACCTTTTTCGAGTTGACTTAGGTGTAGGAGAAGTGTATGAAGCGGTGTCCGGTCAAATGGTCGAAAATAAAAGATCGAATGACCATTTGATCGAAAGTCAAATGGTCGAAAAAAAATGGTCGAATTTTTTTATTTATTTATTTATATATTTTTTTACTTTTGTTTGGTAAAAAAATATTAATATAGAAAACAGGGGGTTGGGGGGAGAACCCCCATAAAAATAAAATTAAAAAAAATCGACCATTTTTTCGACCATTTGACTCTCGATCAAATGGCATTCGATCATTTGGTTTCTGACCAAATGACCTACAACCGTATGAAGCATATCCAAAGATTATTCACTGGCTTGTTTGATTCTGAAAAGTAATTTCAAAGTTTATTGGTATTGTTACAATTTGTTTCCTTTTTAAAGTATACTCATTTAAAACTGACGTTAAATAAATAAATAATTCTGTATAACTAAAACCTTGAATGTAAGAGTTACTTTGATGCTTGTATTTCCGTATTTCAATTGTACAGCTCTACAGCTCACATTTACCCCTCTTGAGATAGGTCTGGCTGCTCAGTCACACTACCAACGTGTGTAGTACAGACCTATACCAAAAGGTGGGTTACCTAAAGCCAAGTAGATAAGTGTTGTGTAGTCTCAATCAGTGTGACTGCACCAATTCTTACCTAACTGTCACGACCCTCGCCCAAAACCCCCTCTGGCAATATCATTGGCCCGGTGGAGTCAGGACTCGGGCCTCTAGAGCCTGGCATCCTCTTCAAAAGCCCTCATGGGGCCAGGCTCATACTTCATGAAAATCAATGTGCTTGGGAACTACTTTATTGTATTGTCAGCCAACATGGAGACATCCACATAGCTTGGTTCGCAAGAACCAAGCTATGCGGTCCAGTGTTTTGGGTGTGGTAGCGTAGAGACTACTTTACCTGGACTATTTTGTTGGGGCTATTTAAACCACACCCGAGCAAGACAACATGCTTCGCGTTACTTTGCAGCTTGCTACGTGACGGTCACCGTGTCCAGCTATTCCCTCGAACCTCGGAGAAGCAGAACCTGCAAGGAGACAAAAGGATCTTCATTAGCAGCAGCATCTTAACTGCCATTTTCATCTTTAAACACTCGCAGCTACTGAGAACAGCTTCCTCGAATCTGCACGCCTCCCGGACAGAACGACCTGAAAGAGGAAGATAGAGGCAACATTAAAGAAAGCAGTAGAGACATTTACAAATTACGAACTGCTCAAAAGACTTACCTGGCTGGTCACCTCTCGGCTGGCACCACTGCGGACATTCCACTCGCGCTGAAGAACACCGCGACCTACAAGGAAGGAAAACATAGGTTAGCAAAGGCAAGACTTTGCAGCCCTGCGCATAGCGCTTACTTACCGCATCATAGCGCTCTTAATGCACCATCATTTACCAGCGGGGCTCAACCAAGCCAGTTTGCCACGCTGAAGCTCTGCATACCTAAGGGAGAAAAAAGAGACATTTTAAACAAAGAAAGGCATGCAGGATAGCACCAAAACTAAAGAACAGCAATAAGACCTACCTGAGCAATATCAAACGGGTCGGCATCAGTGAAGTAACTGGACCGCACTCGTCCATGAAAGACAACGCGCCCCTGCAAAGAAGGCAGGATGGAGAGCATGCCTAATTCTACCACAAGGTGAGGAAAGGGCGCCAGAGGGACTGAAATCATACGGGGGTGGAGGGAGGATACCCCAGTCGGTCAGTCTTGAACACAGCCCACCTGTATTTTCAGGCAGAACCTTCCCTGCAGACCACATCGGGGCAAAGCTGAGAAGCATACCAACGAGTAACCCGGCTGGGTGGCGTCCCTGTGGATACCAGGTGAGCGTAACACTAACACCAACTTCTGAGAGAAAGATTCACCAACAGAGGATGTCAACACAAGACAATTTAAAGTGCAATAAAAACTGCTACAGCAATTAATATGGACACACTCCTTACCCCTAAAGAGAACATTAAACCCAAGGATGAAACAATAAGATATGTCACTAAGTTCCACCAAGGCAGTTTCAAGCTACAGAAAATCCTGAACAAGCACTGGCATCTAGTAGCCATTGATGCTGACATACAAAAATGGATACCAAGAAGACCACAATTTTCGTTCAGAAAGGCACCCACCCTAAAAACTATCCTCAGTTCATCATACATGGCACCCATTCCACCGGCCATCCAAAATTGGATCACTGCATCTAAAGCATCCAGATTCCACAAATGCGGAACCTGCTGCATGTGCCCATACGCGCTGAACGCTAAGTCTGTCAACTTTAGTGATCCTCACTGTCATCGGATTGACCAATTTATTAACTGTAAATCAAAATGTGTATGTTATCATCTGTGTGTGGGCAAGCTCAAGTACATTGGAAATACCATCCGGAAACTCAGGACAAGAATTCGAGAACACCTCGGCCTCTTAAGCTTCCAGGAGGCAAGATACACTCTGGCGGCTCACTGGCAGGAGAGCCAAAACAAATAGACAACAAGAAAGACATCCAATTTATCGGGATTGAAATCGTCAAATGTGACTCAACAGGAGGAAACCATGAACTCCGACTAAGGAAAGCAAGACTTATATGTAAATACAGATGTGTCAACTAGGGTTTAAATACTGAACAATAACTGAATGTCGTCTTGTGAATTATGTATTCTCTCCTTGCCCTCCTTTCACTCTGTGCATGACCACTCACTCATCATACTCCCAATCCCGATGCTAGGACCTATCCAGCCTTCCTCTTCCACAGACCTTGATACTGACCTGTATATCAGCCATGCCATATCCTCACATATTAACAAGATAGATTGTACCTTGGCACTCACCTCCTCATGCCTGGAATGACCATATGTTCCCAGCACGAACCTCAAATTTGAGTTCACTTGGCTAGCGGTTTACTAACCTAATCATACCCCTCCCCCAAACCTCCACCACTATCTGTACCTTACTGAGTCATTTTTGCTCCCTGCTGCCCCCCCTTGATTCAACCTCACCCACATCACACATGGCTAAACCTGTGCCAGACACAGACGCCACCACCCCTTGCCTGCCGCCTCAATGGGCACACACTGCCCACACACTACGCTGGGGCAAAATGATGAACTTTTAGGAAAGGGAACCCCAGTGTAATAAACCTTACTCATACATGGTTCGCCGTATACCGTTTTTCATCTGCGGCTATTTTTTCGATTGTTTTTAAAAAAAAATGTTTCGCTGGAAAAACCAATAGAAAAATATAGGGGTCGCGGGATGAGAGAGGGTATATAAAGGGTTGGGGCGTCGGGAATAGTAAAAGAACATTAGGGAAAGGAGGGTTTGGGAGGAATCCCCCAAAATTAAAAAAATAGATTTTTCAATGGATTTTTTCAGCAAACATTTTTTGTTAAAAAAACGGTCGTGAAAATAGTTGTTGATGAAAGAACATGGAATCATGGTCTGCCCTTGACCCAACCCACTGCTTCCTCCTTACTACTCCAGAAATTGATCACTCCCCCCCTTATTCATTTACTAACAATTGCCCCAGCTCACATCGGTCGCAAGAACATCCGTTGCACACCGGTCCAGCATTACATGATAAACCATTAACCAATCAGAAGCCTGCACCCTAACAACCAATCAGAAGCCTGTATACGAACAGCCAATCACACGGCATTACACAACTATATAAAGTTCTAACAAAGATGGTGGCCTGGATTGAAAGATTGCCATGATAGCTTATCTTTGTGCTGAGGTCCTACTGGCCTGACAGGTAAGTCCCTGCGCTGACATCGATCCTTACTGCGCTTCACATTCTAATTTAAAGCTTTTGTAATTAGTCCCAACCCTGACAGATTAGATAATTCAAATAGGCACTCGGACCCATATACTTTGTAAATCAAACTTCAAGATCTAGGCCCCCCCAGCCCATGCCCATTCGCAAATAACCCCCTCGACCATGACACATGGTTTTCATGTTCAAATTGTTAGGCCACGAGGCTGGTCGGTTTCACAATTTCCTTGAACCACACAGCATGCTGACACTGCTCCAATGGATCAAACCAACCCCACCCCATCCCGACTGCCGGGGAGCTGTCCAAATCATCCTCAGTAAACTAATTTCTGCTAAACTCACCCCTCTAACGAGGGCTGTTCTCCTATACATTTACCACCACCCAATTCTCCCATTGTAAGTAACCACCCTCAACACCGAAATAATTGTATACACATACAATCCATTATGGTCTCGTTGCGCCACACCCTGGACACATCAACTGCTTAATCACACTCCCAATCGCACCCACCGCCAGGGCCACTGTCCAAGACTATAACTGCAAAATAATTGTATACACATAAAATTCAGTCGCTCTTATTGCACCACAACCTGGGCATGTCAACTGCTTAATCACACTCCCAGGGCCATTGCCCAACTTGCTCACCCCTACAATCCTACCTGTTCTTCTACAACCATAAGACCGGCCAATGTAGACCTACACGACCGCCCAACACTCTCTATCCTGCCCCCTCTACCTTCCTACCTGCACTAATCGTCATATACACGTAGCACTGGCAGCATCCCCTCACTCCTTAACCCATAGTCCTATACCAAACAGAGTGGCCTTCCATATACCATAAGTGACTCACAGCACTTAGGGCATCACGCTATGAGACCCAGACTGTGATCCTTCATGGGAACTGCAGGAAATCGATCCCTAAGCCCCGAGTAAATGCAGCCATTCAAAACCCCCCTGACCCCAGGCATCACTCAAGGCCCTCCCATCCCCCTAACAGGCACTCGCTTGCGTAGCACCATTGGGGACCACCCCTATGGAGATCTATCAGTTACCTAATGTTTCAACATTATGTCTACACCCAGGTTATCCAACAAGAACCCTTTCTCAAGAGCTCCATTTATAACAACATGTTCCCGTACAATACACACGGTAAGTAACCAGACCCAGCAATACAATAACTTCCCCCCGCTCTTCTCCCAAGCCACAAATTGGCCTGGTAACCACACCCGCCATAACTAACAACTTATTTTTCCTTTTCTCTTTCTTCTCCTTGGTGCCGCCTACCATATTGACATGGCTTTTACGTGTTCTAGACTATATTATCCTAAACTTGCAAATGTATATTACCATACTTTTCCATTTCCTTGTTATTCACAAACTTAACTGTTACACATATGCAATATGCTCAATCCATCTGTCATGCGTCATGCGTTTGCTTGTCACTATCACCTCATCTCTTCCATTCTCCAATATGTCACAACACAACCTAATGCAACACTTTACAAATTGGAACACTTCACTTGGATCCTTCACCACTTAAATTTTCAGAAACAATTATTAACACTACTGCACATTATGTAAACAGACCAGAGCCTTGAAAAAGACCCATATTGGCTCGAAACACATGTCGGCTTTAAGTGTGTAATAAATCACTGTCATATCTGTGAAACAAGTGGCAAGACTCCTCAGTTATTACCTGACAATTCATGTCACATCACAACCATCATTATCAGTATTCCAGCACACGGGTGAATGGGGCTCTTACCAAAAACCCACTTCTAAACTCACCCACATGTAAGAGCACTGTCTCTAAAGGGCCTCTTCCCGGGAGCATGACCCACCTTAATCATCATGATCAGTGCAGTGATCTATATATTCTAGTGCTCTACTCCCTTTCCCAGTACTTACAGAATTACAACAGTAACATCAACCATTACAAACACCAAAACACACACACATCATACATACCCTATTCATAGAAATTACTAGAAGTCAAACTAGGAATCATTTTCCTGGAAACAGAGAAAGACTGCAGATATCATGGCAGGTTTAAGAACTGTGTGGGTGATCAGAGACAGTTGACTGTTTTGGTTACTGGCTTTTTTGTGAGAAACTAAATATTAACATGGATTTAGGTTTGAGAGATTTTACAATAAAATGGTTTGGATTGCAGGGAATGCGTTGGTTCCAGGTTTTTCCAAAATAGTTCATTCTGAGAAGTACGGGGCAGCCAGACGTCATACTAATTCATTGTGGGGGCAATGACTTGGGGAATATACAAGGTGTGTCCCTTACTTTAATGATGAAACAAGACATGGGAAAATGAATGGAACCTTTTCCTCACACCATCTTTATCCTTTCCAATCTGACTCAGAGGCAAACCTGGAGATGGACCACCAGATTTAATGGTACCAATGAACAATCACAGGGAAATGTTAATAAAGTAGTTTCAGCATTCATGAGGGACCACAACCAATTATGGATTTGAAACAACAACATACAGTTCTACATGGCCAATTTCTATAGATGAAGGAAATGCGGTGATCCTTCATAGCATCAAAACAGGACTTCAAATGTGCTAAAATACTGCACTCCACGCACCCCAAAACAGTCATTTTAAGGACTTCTTATTACATATAAATACACATATACAGTAAAATAATACCCCAAAAAATGTTTGTAGTATAACCGCGGTTAGACCTCATTGTCTTTTTTTTTATAGCTGTGGTTACAAATTGTTAAAGGGGGGGCTCACATAGGGTTTTATACATATATACATATTTATGTAATAGATAGTTCTTAAAAAGACCTCTTTCTGGTACAAAGAGTACTTTCTTAGCATAATGGCCCCTAGTAGCCATGGGGAAGGTCCATTGAACCAGTGGTTACGACCTCCAGTCGTTGCTGTGATTACCTGTCCCTCTGAATTCCGGCTTCACGCTGGACGATACGGTAGCTGCGGTTATAGAACTATGATTTAAAAAAAACTGCATATACGTGTAAAGTCAATAAGAATAAAGAGGTGGGAGTATAGTGAATCTCTACGGTGCAGACATTGTGAATTGATTCACTACATATAGAAAAGGGAAGATACAATACTATCCTTCTATCTGTAAAAAAAAGAAAACATATTTAGTTGAAAAACACACACACTTTAAGAAGCACAATTTAATTTTCAAGTTTTTATGACCCTCATATCTCATATGATATGATAGGTTATTTATAAGATGCTTAATACCCAGAGGTTTCTAAGCACGGACCCGGGGATCGGACCTATGTTGCTCTGTGTCGTCTTGCATCCA
The DNA here is from genome assembly GCF_040938575.1 of Ambystoma mexicanum. Classification (NCBI taxonomy): domain Eukaryota; kingdom Metazoa; phylum Chordata; class Amphibia; order Caudata; family Ambystomatidae; genus Ambystoma; species Ambystoma mexicanum. Next base: position 1,030,694,663 of record NC_090923.1, read on the forward strand.
AGGCGAGCACGTTGCCCCTGAAATATCCTCCTGAGGCATCACATGCACTATATAAGATACAACATTTGTGCATAGAACACTGTTGTTCTCTTCACACATAGTAATTATTGGGTATTTGGGAAAAAAATCAGAGGTAGATAAAAAAAAACATAGTGGTAGTGCACCATTAAATTCCACTTCTGCTATGACTCTCACTTCCTCCTAACCTCATCCCATCTTGTCTACACCCGATCTACAAGACTGCCAAGAACATGACAAAAAATAATTCTGTTATTGGAGGTACACAAAAACATGGTGTGGGTATCTTCTGCTTTACCTCCACTCCAAAAACATTCCAAATGCTCAGAAAACTATTGCTGATAAATCACACTAATTTCGGAATAAGGCGCAGCACAGAAAGGACTTTCAGGAAGTGCAGTGTCCTTTTTGTACAATAAACCACCTCAAAGTTTGAAAACCTCAACAGCCATCCACCACCTTGTTCAGGTCCATTCACATGACAATGGAGGAAGGGTCTTGTTCAACACAGTTTCAGAATATTCAAGAAGTAGATGAATAAAAATACTATTGAATTTAAGCAGGATATTAGTTAAAGTTACAAAAACATCAAACATTAACTGCCATTAAATCTGAGTATGTGAAAAATACTACCAAAGTATACTATCTGACAATAGTAATAAATATAACGGACACACGTTTTGTTAAGCAGTAAAAGGTACAAAAATTCATGAAAAATAAAATACTACTTAAAATAGTTCCAATATATTCCATCTGATAGTAGTGGAAATGTACCTGACAAATAACACCCCAAATAAACATTTAAATATCCAGTGGTTTGAGCTGTGCGCTCTGGCAAAAATTGACCTTGTTTGTCTATGGGGAAATTAATGAGATGTAGGACGCAACTTTGAAAGAAAAAAAATGTTGTCTTCTTAATAACTTTCTCATGTTTTACTGTATCTTTACGGAACTTCGAAGTCTGGGGAAAGGTAGAGCGCAAGTCCCTTATCACTTTCAAATGTCGGTCAAATCCGTTACCTAAATCTAAAGTTATTAACAATAAAATGTTAAGGGGTTCCTGTGGAAGTCCGACTCACCTTAATTATAGGGCAGCTGTTGGCTTGCAAGGCATAATTGACAACATGAAGAGCTAAACAAGAAACAGGAATTTCGGCTTTTACAAATAAATGCAGAAAGGATCTGTATTTATGTGTAAACATTAGTAAAAACATAAAACTGGGAGCCCTACTTATAACTAATGGCCTCCTTTCTCAGCCTCACTTGTATTCCTCTCTGCAGCTGCACCACCTCTCTTCACGTCCACATTGCACCTGCTCCTTTTCTTACTAGACGGTCCTGGCCCACTCGCCTTTCTGATGCACCTTGTTATATCCTGGGAAGTGTTCGGAACATCTGACAGAATCGCTCTCATAACCACTATCTGCCCAGGCTTGAATTATAAGACTCTTTAGGGTGTTACATTGGCTTATTCTCAAGCACCCACAAATAACTGAAAAGGATGACAAATGACTCCCTTTACAGTGTTCAGAAACTCCACATCTTGTGGTGTATTATGAGATATTCTGGTACCCTTTGTGATAACACGTGTTTCGATGACTAAATCATCTTTTTCAAATCAGGGCTAGTTGCACTGTTTACTAGTATTCTTAATGTCTTGTGAATAATTTCATGGGTTAAATCCCAGATCCATCTTTCCCGTGGCGGGACGCAGTGAAGGAAAAGTGAAGGAAAGGAAAGATGGATCTGGGATTTAACCCATGAAATTATTCATAAGACATTAAGAATACTAGTGGGAAACAGTGCAACTACCTGCAAAAAGGACATCGCAATAATGCAATCTGGAACCAATAAGTGCTCTGGCAAGCAATGGTGATACAGTCGTCGGGAGTGAGAAAGGGTCTGCAAGCATTGGTTAGTTTAGATGTATGTGCCGCAAAAGAGACAATCACATTAACCTGCCTGGATAGGGACAGTATGGCATTGAGTTAAACACCCAGAGTCTTAACGTTGCTGAACACTTGGATGATGTTGCCCTGTATGGTAAATGATTTATATGATTGATCGAGTTTGTTAAGTGTAGTTGGGAACCTACCAAAAGTAGTTCTGGCTTGTTGTTATCAAGGCACAGGAGGTGGGAAGCCATCCATGTTGTATGGTGTGGTATAATGAAAGCAGATTATTGGTATCGATAGTGGCTGAGATTCTTAGGCACAAAACATGAGAAAGAAGGAGGTGTTGATAAGGGTAGTGATGCAGGGTGTGGGAGATTCGGCACAGTCCTTGATGACAGTTGCAGGGCAGATGGCTCCCTGGCAACACAAGGGTTTTAGCCCTTGGATGATCTTCGTGACCTGAAATCCAGTGACTGGTTTAAAGTCAAAAGTGGGTGAATTTTGTAGGCATGCTTGAGACCCAACACCAGGGATATCAGGGGTGGTGCGGTGTCCGGTCAAAGGGTCGACTACAAAGGGTCGAATGGTCAAAGGATCGACACCAAAGGACCGAAAACAAAAGGATCACATTTTTTGTTTAAATTACATTTTTTGGGGGGTTTTTCGTCTATGGCAGAAAGTGGTTTTTACCACAAAAAACAGGGGTTGTGGGGGGGGACCCACCCAAAAAAAAAAAATGTCAAATTTTTTTTTTTTTTTAAATTGAATCCTTTTGTTTTCGGTCCTTTGGTGTCGACCCTTTGACCATTCGATCCTTTGGTTGTCGATCCTTTGACCTGACTGGGTGGCGCTACTCATAGTGGGTTTTTTTTGCTCTGATTTTTTTTGGAGTGTGTCAATTTTGATCAGCAAGGCATTTTGTGTACAATTTTGTATATATATTTGCACACCATGCGCTACGCTGAATGCAATTTTTAGGGGTAGGCAGAGGGGCTTCTAGCTCACGCAGTATGGTGAAGAGCTCTCTAGTTTCCTTATGCGCAGGACTTTCAGTTCAGGGGAATACCAAGCATTGCAGTGTGTGACAGCTTTAGCTTTCCGCAGTTTGAGGCGTGCCGCATTGTTGATAGCCTGTGTAAGTGTTTGGCTGTACAGGTCTACCAGTGCTGCTGGGTCATTGACTGGAGTCTGCAGGTGGAGTAGCGCATCCAGCAGTGGCAGTATGTGGTCTTTGGTGATATTTGTGTTACTCCACATGGCAGTGGGGAGGAGTGGAGAGGCCACTGAGGGTTGAGGATTGGGCACTGGTATGGTGGATAAAATGACATTGTGATCAGTCCAGGGGCATGACTGGTTGGATGTGTTAGCAATGTTTCAGTTAAGGTCAGTAAACCAATCTAGGGTTCGGCCTTTGGAGTGCATGGAGTTAAGGATCTGTTGGGCAAAGCCTAGCCCATTAAGGGAGTTGGCTAAGGATAAGGCATCATGATCTGACTCATCACTGAGGCCCAGATAAAGTCACCTAAGAGTATGGCTTTGGAGGTGGGTTTGGTGTTGGTGAGGAGGTGCAGGATGTCCTCTTTGAATGAGAGGAAAGGGCCAAGAGCATGACAGACTACATGTATAGTTATCGTGGAGGTAGGAGAGAGGCTCAATTTCGCTGTCAGAATTTCACCCATAGAGAAGGGAGTATTACGCATCACTCTGAAGGGTAATGAGTCTCTCGCTATGAGGGCAACCCCACCGCCTCTGGAATCCAATCCGTCCTTGCGAAAGATGGCATATTTAGGTGGAATAGCCAGGGACAATGATGGGTCAGTGGCAGCGTGAAGTCATGTTTCTGATATGGCTAGGATATCAAGGTTGTTGTTTTTGATAAGGTCCACAATGTCAAGTGCATGGGCTGGGATATACATAGCATTCACTAAAGTCACCTTTAGGGGCGCTTTCGTAAGATTGGGGATAGGTTTACATGAGAATGCCTCAGTGTGTGAGGGAGGATAGGCTTGCTGCTGCCACAGTTGAGGGGTTGCAATTTGCAATAGGTGTGGTACAAGAAAGTAGAACAGTGTTGTCAAGTTGCATGGCTGCAGATGTGAATCTAATAGGAATACTGATATTGGAGGGGCGCTTCCCACGATTCGAGGCATCCTGTCTGTGCCATTTAAGGAGAGCCTTGGTAGGAGAACAGAGTGGCAAGTCGAAAGACTCAGGAGAGAGGCAGACTTGCAATGGTGGTGCATGGTCATGTGGAAGAGAGAGGAGCGAGGCATGACGGGAGGCCGCCAGCAGTCCGCTGGGTTGAGTGATGAGGCAGCAGTGGGTTGGCTGCAGTGTACTCGCATCAGTGTCTGTTGATTCCTCCCGAGAGAGGCTAGAGCAGGGAAGGAATTGTTTCTTTTAGAGGCCTTGGCAATAATGGGCGTTGCCAGTGAGGATGTGGGCTACTTGCACTCTGAGCAGAAGGCACATGAGTTTTTCTGGTGTGGTTGCGCATATATTGTTAGGGGGATTGAAGTTTAGCGCGGTAGTTTAGGGCATACCAGGGATTGAGAGTATGCATGGGAAGATGTGCCAGACTTGAGCCTCCCAGGCACGGCATCAGTGGAGTAACTTTGCTGAAAATGTTGGGGGGGGCATGACATCTAAATGAAAGGGACTGCTGCCAAGCGAGTGGGACAAAACACCCTTGTCCCCCCTAAAATTACGCCCATGCACGGCATCGAGTGGTAATACAGAGCACATTTTACCAGTGAGGCCGTGGCAAGGTCAGACAAGGCATTGGCAGCAATTTGGGTCAAGAAAAGTGCTTGATGGGTAAACAATGTGGTGGGTAAGGGGGAGATGGGGATCATGGCGTGGTCAGGCAGGGGGTCGCACATTGCAAGCGTCATGTCAATATCTTGTGAAATCGTACCTCATTAATGTTGGCAGGCATGTTTATTCAATGTGAAGTGGTCACTGGGATGAAGTGGTCAGCATGACAAAAAAGATGTCCTAACCTATTTTAATTACCTACCTGTCACTCAAATATAGTCTACTTTAATGTTCTCCCTCTCCTTCAACTCATTCCTCTTGATTTTGCATCGCTCCATCCACCTTCCCCACACCTGCTCCATCAACCTCTGCCTCTGCCTTAAATCCCTAATCCCCCCCAAAAAATGGATTCCCGTTTATGCGACTTTAACCCAGACCACCCACAACATTTTGTCAAAAGCGCCTTATATTCTATCCTTTCTGAGTATAGCCCATTAACAAATAAAACGTGCTCAGGCAATGACGCCGACGTGCTGCTAGAAAGAGACACAATTAAAACTGTCCCATGTTGCTAGAATTGCTTTCCTGTGTTTTCTTTCAAAACTGCTCCCAACAGGGGTTCTAATTATTGGGATTTTGTAGGCATTTGTATTGCAAAACACGTGTCCAGCTGCGAATTATCGATGGGTTTTTCTTTCCTATTGTTAATGCACAGCCAGAAGTCCTCTCTCCTAGCAACAACTTTAGACCTGTGGAGGAAACAAAAATAGAGCATTAACACAAATTTAACACAGACATTAAATTGCGCCATGTAGGGAAAAGAAACAGTTTTGCATGTGGCACATCAGACCTCTACAAGCAGGCTATTTTCCCTAACAGGGCCAGCATAGTTAGGAGTCCTGACCTCAACCTGGTGCCTCTACATCATTGCAGTCAGTTCACCCATCTCCAGAGTGGCCTTGAAGATTGACCTGAACACATGTTGGCTTCCAATGCTTTATCCCTCCTGCCCTTGTGGAGGAGAGGGCAATCTTCCCTCTCCAAACCATCACTCTCTCTAACTTTTTGCCAATCCAGGTAGTGCTGTTTCTCCAGAATGCCCACAAAACATTTGGGACACACAGCTAAGCAAACCCCCAGATTTCCATGTCTTTCACCTAGGGCATGTCCAACCCAACCTTCCCCTTCCTTCCAACCCAGCGCAACCTTTCTTTACTTTGGCTCATAAGCGCTCTAGTGGTTTGAGAAAGAGGTGGAGGAAGCCATGGCAGTGTCTTTCCGAGCATGCCGGGCTTCAGCCTGGTAGTTTCGTCTGTCTTGGGCATGACTGAAGGTCAACTTCTACAAATATTAACCGTCAAACAGGGGGTGGGGGGATTCTAGCGCATAGACCACCTGACACCACTTACTGAGGGTTTCCTGCTGTGGTGTCATCCTGGGGTTGGGGGGTGCAGGTATGAAAGTACTAGATTGAGGAAGCGTTTCGCCTTTGCAGGGTATGTCTGAATTATCTCCCATATTATGCCCTTCAGCAGTTTCTTGCCTTTAGGAAATTGACTGATGCTTAGGGAAGGGACAGGACTTCTTGAAGACAGACTTTGGGGTTCTTACTAGTTTTTAAGACTATGGGGCCCGCACGTCATCTCTTTCTGGGGCCAGGCTGATCCCGGGGTCTGGGCTGGTTCTCCTCAACACCCAAACCGGCCGCTGGCTCTGGATGGAATACCACAGCTGCAGGTAGTGGCATCAGACCAGGCTAAACCTGAACATCCATGGGTTTTGTGCACTCGGCTTCTGGGCTGGGGCAGTATGATCCAGCAAAGTTTTGCAGAATAAGCATTATCACTTCTTCAGCAACACCACCCGAGGACCTAGGATCGATCTGTGGGACACTGGCATCCTGTGCCTTCCCTGCTCTGTAAAGCGCTGTAGATCATCCACAACTTTACCAGCTTCAACTCTTCCCGCTGCTGGGCCAGGCTCTGCCGATTGTTACATCTTGCTATAAACGTTGGTCTTTTTGGCATGTCATTCTTTGAGTACCGGTCTAGTTGTTTCACGTGGTTTCCCGAAGTTGCCTGCCTGTCATGTGACCAAATATAAGGGATCGAGTGCATTGCTTCAGTGCGTCGCTACTCCTCTCCCAGACGCGTCGTAAGTGATCGCTATCTAGGGATCTTTACTTTCTGGCTCTTACCTGAATTCTAACCTCTTACCTCTTGCTTGCTTCAGATTTGATTATTCCAGATATTGGGAAAACTTTGACTCCGCCATCCGAGACTCCTTCCCGTCTTTCTCCGGACTTCTGCCTGGAACTCGTCATAGCGTTCCGCAATTGACTTCGTTCAGTGGTACATACTTTCCCGACATTTCACTACCTCCCACCTGTATTTACCATCTCTCAGATTATGCCATTCAAATATTTGTTACTATTCTGGGCACACTCTTGATGCCCTGATCTCTTCTGACCTTCCCCTCTCTGTCCCTCTCTCCACTCCTCTCTCCTGGAGTGATGACTTTCTCCTCTCCTCCCACCTCACCCTCCCTACCCCACAGGCAAAGCCACCCTCATCACTGCCATCCTCCTTCTCGGTCATCTGACCCATGAAGCGTGTGTCAGTGGAGGCTTTCTCTGCCACCTTCTCGCCCCCTCTTCCCCCTTTGGCTGACTCCCACCCTGAAACAGCCCTCTCCACTCTTTACTCTGCTATATCTGATACTCTTGATATCCTTGCCCCTGTCATGAGAATCCGCCTGAACCCCAAAGCCAAATGTAACTCCTGGTTTGACTCGGATCTCGTCACCCTCAAACGCAAGTGCAGGGTGGCAGAGAGGAAATGGCATGCTTCATGTTCATCCTCTGACAAACTGGCCTGTCGCCTGCTCCAAAGGCATTACCGGCTCTCCGTTCTCACCAAAAAGAGAGCCCTTATCCAAGCCCGCATCACTGCAGCATCTAACAATTCGGCTGAACTCTTTAAAATCTGCAAGGAGCTGGCCAACCCTGCTGCAGTCTCTACCTCTCCTGTCCCCTGCCAGGCCCTCTGTACGGCACTGGCCTCTCACTTCATTTAAAAAACTCAGGACATCCTGTCCTCACTCTCCTCCCATCACCTCCCCCCCTCTATTCCCTGCCCGTCCTCTGGCCCTTCTGCAGCCACCCCTCCTCTCTCCTTCTCTGCCTTTCCCCTTTTTTCTGCTGATGAGGTTTCGAGACAAGTCCGATCTATGAAAGTCTCGTCAACACAGGTCCACCCCTGCTCCTCCAAAACTATTAAGGACCACATCGACTCCTTGGCTCCTGCCCTTGCTGACTTCTGCAATCACTCCTTCGCCTCTGGAGTCTTCCCATCCCCTCTCAAGCACTCCCTTGTGCACCCCCTTTTAAATAAACCCTCCTCTGACCCGTCCTGCCCAGCTAACTATCGCCCTATCTCTATCATTCCTTTCCTGGGCAAGCTCCTGGAGAAACTTGCCATCTCCCAGCTTAATCTCCATGCTGAATCTGTTGGTAGCCTTCATGACCACCAGTCTGGCTTCAGAGCTGCCAGAAGCACGGAAACTGCTCTCCTGAACATCTGTGAGGACCTGCTCTCAAACCTTGACTCTAACATTCCTTGTGTTCTCATTTTGCTTGATCTCTCTTCTGCCTTTGATACTGTCAACCATACCTTTCTGCTCAACCGTCTCCGTGATAACCTGGGTATCACTGGTCAGGCTCTGGCTTGGCTGACCTCTTTCCTCTCAAAACGACCCTCCCAGGTCCAACTGGGGTCTTTCCTGTCTGACATCTTTTTCTCTACCTGTGGTGTCCCCCAGGGTTCAAACCTCTGTCCCTGGCTGTTCAACCAGTACCTGGCACTTCTCGCCCACCGCATCGCTGCTCTCTGCCCCTACTTTCAGTGCTATGCTGATGATACCCAGCTCATTTTCAGGCTACCCTCGGCCTCCTCTTATCCTTCCCTCATCTCTGACTGTCTCTCTGCTATCCAGGAATGGTGTGCCGCCAACGACCTCTGCCTTAATGCCAGTAAGACCGAGATTCTACTCATCGGTACACCCACTCCCTCCTTCCCTGCAGCTCTCTGGCCGGCCTCTCTTGGCCCTCTTCCTGCTCCTACCTGCAAGGCTAAAAACCTTGGGGTCATCTTCGACTCCACACTCTCCTTCTCGTCTCACATTTCTGACGTTTCTCAGAAGTCACACTACCTGCTGCACCTCCTCAGAGGTATCCTTCCTTTCCTCTCCTTCCCCCAGAAGCTCACTGTCTCCAGAGCCCTGGTTCTCTCGAAGCTGGACTACTGTAACAGCCTCTACCTAAATCTGCCTGCCTCTACTCTCCGCTCTCTGCAACTCAGCCAGAACAGGACTGCGAGACTTGTCCTTGGCCTCAAGCCCCGGGACCGTATCTCTCCAGGACTGAAATCGCTACATTGGCTCCCTGTGGCTGCGAGGATTAAGTTCAAAACCCTCTGCATTGTCCACAAGGCCTTCTGGGGCCTGGGGCCAAAATACCTTCAACTCTCCCTTCCTAAATATCTTCCTTCTCGTGCACTTCGCTCATCCGCCTCCAACTCCCTCAGGTTCAGCCGCTTCTCTAAGCAACAAGTTGGTGGGAGATCTCTCTCTGCTGCAGGGGCCTCCCTCTGGAACAGCCTTCCTGCCTCCCTAAAACTTGAGGAGAACCATCTCCGGTTCCGGAAGCGCCTCAAAACCCTCCTTTTTGCTTCTGCTTTCTCTCCCTCTCTCCCCTGCTAAATCACTTAAATTGTACTAAATCAGCAACTGGGCCACTCACCAATCTCGGTCCTTGGCCCAGCCACTCTCCCCTGCACTGCCTTCCCGGCAACCCCTGCACTGCGGGACTGTCTCTGTATCCCTACAGCCCCTCCTCCCAGCACTTGTCTGCACTTATCTTGCACTTGCCACCAGCTGGCCCTTATCATTTATCTTGTTCGTTACTAACCGTGTACTGCACTTTCCCCTCTCCCTTTCCCCCTTGCACTTTTCCCGTCCCCTTAACCTTGCACTTGCGCGATCTGAATGACACCTGGCCTAGTAGGATCGTTGTCTGCCTCCCTTTGTTCCCCCCTCCCTGCCTCGTTGCGCCTTGAAACACTTGTGTATAGGCGCGTTACAAATGCCATATCATATCATATCATATCATTCAACTAACCCTTTCGTAACCCTTTTCACCTTTCTATTTAGGATCGTTCATCCTTTTCTTGCAGCCTTCCCAGTTACTAAACGCAGCGAAGATAATTGATCTGCATTAGAATATCCGAAGCGGATCTTAGGTGGGTGGCTGTTTTCCGTGGGACTTCCTTTCTGCTCCCTATTCTACAAACCTTCATATCTGTCCTTTCTCATTCGCAGAACAACTCACCCGTGGAAATCGTATATCTGAATCAAAGACAAACTCCTGCAAGATTCCTGCTCTTGAAGACCAGACAACATCGAACTGTCATCGCCGCTTCACAGGTTTTTTTTCCCATAGAGGGTTTCCCTCGGGGCGCAGTCCTCTCTTCCCCTGGTTGTTTTACCCGGGTAGGGAGTGACTGGGCTTGTAGGGGAATTCTCATATTTGTCTGTTCCATTGCCTTCCCGGTCACTACTGAATGTTCAGGTTAGTGCTATCATCCAATTATCATAGTTGTAGATATTCTGATTATACTCAGCTAGGCTCATAACTGTAACAGTTAACAATATAACACTGATGGTCTTTGTAGACCACCTTCTTATTTCTCTGACCTTGGCACACAGTTCTTAAGGTGGCCCAGAGAAAACTGCAAATCACTGGGTTATGTCTCCTTCCAACACCCTTTTCGTCAGTTGGGCTAGGCAATCACTGTGGGCAGGGGTCATGGACATGAACACTGTTTTACTTCCTGCTCAAGCTGTGCATCAGTGTCTTCACTTCACCTAGTTTACTGCGAGCAGCCCTCAATTCTCGTAGGTGGGTTACTGCAGGTTTGAGTAGTAGCAGATATCACATTACTGCAACCCGGCGCCGCCTACTGCAGGGTCCCTGTTAGGGCACTTTCCAATTAACCAGACACTACAAACAGCAAATTAATCCATTTGAGAGGCTTCAAATTCCTCATGGACACCAACTGGCGCAGAAGGAGCGGGAAATGAATCACGCTTAAGACACATAGGACCTCATTACGACCATGGCGGTAGAGTGATAACGGCGCCGATAGTGCTGCCGGTGCCGTTATCACTCTACCGCCACATTATGATTTCTGCTCGCGGAGTCAGCCCTGTACACCTGGTCAGACCAGACGTGCAGAGCCGCACATGCTAGCAGAACAGGATGCTAACAAAGGTCCCGTCATTAACGGGACTGTTGTTAGCATCCTCCCCATTCCCATTGAGCCCTATGGGGGCTCAAATGGGAATGGGGACGCACCGGGTCCGGGTCCCACGAATGGGAATTACCGCGGCTGCAAAGGTCGGAATGATACAGTAATTCCCATTTTTCGGGACCCGGACCCAGACCCGGGTTTGGGGGTAGCCATGCCACTAAAAATGGCATGGCTACTTCCAAACTCGTAATGAGGCCCATTGAGTACCAGACGAACCCTACAGGTAAAAGGTAACCGAAGAAAAGCAACAAAAAGCATGCACATTGCATGTAACAGCAATGGGGTGGGGCACGGCACACAGCTGCACAGACCCCCTTTCCAGCTGTGCCACATATGCAAGGCCTTGACGCCTTTAGCTGACAAGAGCCCATCAAACTGACAAGGGGAACACAGCTGCACAGATCTCCTTTGCAGCTGTGCCAAACCTTCTAGGCCTAGATGCCTTCTCTTTTCCAACACTAGTTCCAGTCGCGCTACACAGGATTTCTCTCATCTATGCTGTGCATTCATGCTCTCTTTAAAGAGCCAGGATGTGCTGCGTGATACAGATGAGCTTTCCGCAGCTGTTAAGCATCAGCTGGGCCTGCTTTGACCAGAGATAATCATGCCATCCCTCTTCACCTTTTCTGGTGTGTAACAGTGGGCAGCAATGGCTTGCCATCTCATCTCCTCAAGACCGTGCAGTGGTGATCACACATGAGCTCAGTCCAGGATATGGATACTAGGAATACCCAAATATGCCCTCCTGGTCAGGGGCCTTTGCTCTGAACATTATCAGGATCCTGCCTCCATTTTGTGCTTTGGTAAAGATGAAATCAATGACACAGGACCCTGGAACTATACTCGCCCCAAAAACCTTGATGAAGGCCTGTTTCATTCTGCCAAAAACTACAAGACTGTTACTATCACCACACCTCTCCCACTAATCCATTTTAGCAGTGCTTCCAGCTGAGGAAATGGCTCCTGGTAGGTGGTTCTCTCAAGTCCTGTAGCATCTTCCTGGTGCTTTCCTTTTGATCTGAAAGAAACAGAATGCCGACTACAAGTGGACTTTTAATGGGTAGAAAAGCCAGAGGACATGCAAAACGGCAAGGACAAACTGGAGTCCAGTCAGAGTATTGGGGCAAGGAGATCAGGAACCCTAAAGGAAGTGAGAACAACGTGTGGATATCGTCCCTTCTCCTCCATGGGAGACCTTTCCCATGGGGGCAGGGCGGTGCGTCCACAGTACATCAGTCCCTGTGTCGGTGCTGCACCAGGGGAGGGTCACATGGGAGAGGAAGCCCCTTATGGGATTAGGGACAACCATCCCCTGAGAATGTGGTATACCTCTGATTTGTTAGACCCTCCTCTCCTCCCCAGCCATCCCTGTCGAGATGGGGAGAATACCCCCTCAAGGCATTCAGCATATGGGTTAGGGGGTCTCCCACACCCAAAAATTAAAAGAGTCCAGTAAAGGTACTGTTTTATTAACAAAATCCAGATAAAACATGGACAGTGATGGATATCACTGTGATTTCCACATCTCTTTCTCAGTATGGTACAGGCTTGTCAGTGAGTTTTAAATAACTATGACGTCGCACACAAATGATAGATTTGCACAAACCTAAGTGGGATGGCTTTGGGGGAATAGTGTGGTTCAGTATAGCTTCTATATGGGGTTAGTAGCATAATTGAAGGTGATGAAAATGGCCCACGGTGCTGCTTGTCAAAATAAGGTTACCATTCTCCGATTCTCTAGGCCCTGAGCAACAACATTTAGCTTTCAACTCCAAAGAGATGGATGGATGGGAACGAAGGTCTCTGTATACGCCTATTTGGCTCTAATGAATGGGCATTGTCTGCCAGCTGCACGTCATGTGTGCAGGGGCTGCATTTTGAATTAGTCTGCTCAGAAATGTATGAAGATTTTAGTCCTTTTTACTATGTCATTCTCCCATGGCCTCTAGAGACTTGTTCGAGCTACTTTCCTCCTGGTCTGAGCCAGTGGGAATCTGACCTTCCCACAACATTTGTTTCTTTGCTTCTCCAGATAGGGTTATGTCCTTTGTCTAGGACATGTTTATCGTCTGTACTTTTCCAATGCTGGTCCAAACCTGCCTTTCCCCGATAACCTTGGCAAACTGTGCACTTGCTATCTGAGCTTTTCAGACTTGGCTCAGCAATACATGGTCCTTCTGCAGTCTTAAGGCTTCTTGATGTCTCCCATTCACCTAATGTGGCTATGTCCTCCATCTTGGTGTACATGGCCATTCATTTTAGTGGCACTCTGCACTAAACAAGCTTTATTGTGTATTCTCGTGCGTCTTGCTTTTCAGCACAGAAAGAGATTATATGTTTTCTAACCAGTGGATGCAAGTATGTTCTTCGTGTCTAAGTGCAATTTGACCTAGTGTTTGTATGTCTTTGTGTTTGGATGTGCTTTGTGTCTAATGCGCCTACGTCTGCTGGCCTCAGCTGTGACATAATTTGTTTTTCTCATGATTACAGATCACTAAGTTGCTCCATCACCTGCAGGTTTATTGCCTCAGTGACGTCATCCGGGTAGGGCCTATAGGGTTGCCTCAGGGAGTAAAGTATCTTGCATCAGCGATAAATGGTGGTGACGGGGTAGATGCCACGAGTGAGGTGCACTGTTCATGTCTGTAAGGTCAAAATCGGAGAAGGGCGGACGCAAAGATGGACACGTTCATCTGCCTCTCTTCACTCCTTCACACTGCCCAACTAGTGTCAATATCTTTTATTGTAACGGCAGTCAACCATGAAATGCTAGACTTGACTAAAGCACCAGAAAACATAATTGCTTTCCATATAGTTCCAATGGAAGTACTGTGAAGAAGAAGATGACAAGGAGAAAGAACCCCACGCCATAGAACCAGAGTGAATGTTCTAGTCTTTCATGGCATTTGATTGGTCAATGGCAATGCAAAACAGCAGAGGGAAAGCAACATGGAGAGAGACAACCGAGGAGGAGGAAACCAGGGAGACGCTGATCTGGTGAGAAGGGAAACACAGGACGAGACGCCGTGCACAGAGCTGAATGGGAGCACAAAGGTAGTCTAAGACAGAGGATCTACCCTGACCACTGGCCAAGAAACCCCCTGGGTGTCCCAAATTCTGGGGAGCTGCTGGAGACAAGAAATGCACCCCGAGAAGAAAACAGTGACTGGCGAAGACACCTCCGACGAGCAGAGATACCTGAATGCGGCTGGAGATGGAAAGCACAGCCCGAGGAAGAATGAGCGATGGGCTGAGCCACTGCTGACCCGAGAGAGCACCCAGACACTACCGGAGCCTCGCAGCTGAGCACCGGGAGACGTTAACCACACAAACAGGTACACGGGCAGACGAGAAGTACTAGAGGTCCGGGAGAAATAGGGGAACAATTGCAGAGTGCAAGACAAGAGGAACTGGGTTCATGGGAACTACAGAGAGAGAACAAGAGGGCATTGGGCCCTGAGAGAAACAGAAACAGTCCAGAAAGACATATACGCTTGGCAGGAGAGTAAACCAAGCTACTGTGAAACCACATTGCGAGTCTGGGACCCACACCCACTTGAGAGCCAGAGGATAAGAAGGTATGGGACCCTGGAAGCTAAATAATTAGGTAAGAAGAAATCATATGCTTGGCAGGGGAGCACACCAAGCACACCAAGCTGGGATAATTCAACATTGCAAGTCTGGGACTTCCACCAATATGAAGGTCTAAGAGTAAAGTGAAGAGTATTCAAGAGGGTACGGGTATTGGGACCAAAGAAGAGGAAAGTAAATTTTCCATTATAATTTCCTGGGATGTGTTTGCAGGAGAGTGAACCAGACATAAATTCTCCATGAACCAGAAAGAGGTGTTCATGGTAAAGATGGAGACTTTTGTTGTGCATCTAAAGTAAAGGAAACTACAGAAGGAGGAGACCTGCTCCTAAGTAGAACATTTAGAACTCCAATGGAAAGGAGCTAACCTCTAATCATTAAAATATTCCCTTGTGGAATAAGAACATTTGTTTTGCTTGACAACCCGAGCCATTGGTAACTTTCTGTTGGCAAGAACTGTCTACATCATTTTAGTTCTGAGTTAATCATCCTTGCACATTAGATTTAAGTTACTAGTGTTATGGTCAGAAGTAGGGTTTTTGGGCTATTTATTTGACATTCTGACATTTTTATCAGAATGAAATGCTAAGGCCCTATGGAAGAGCCTCCCCATAGCAACAAACAAGGATAACCTACTGCTAGCTACTCTCAATTACTAAGAGGTGATCTTTCAGGCCAAAAAGACACATACAACAACCGGATTAACCAGGCCAACTCGAATGCTAAAGAACTCTTCAACATACTCAAAGAACTTGAATCCCCGTCAGCGCCACCCGACACCTGCACCAAAGACATCATACTTGGAAATACAGGTGTGGATGGCAGCCCACATCCTCTGCCTCAATGATGGGAAGACAGAGCTCCTGATCGTCAAATCTCAAGCACGTCTAAACAAACTTGACCCTTGTTACATCTCCTTCGACATCGACGGGAACTCCATCAAAGTTGCAAAGGAAATCAAAACCCTGGGAGTCTACCTAGACTCCACCCTCTCACTCAAAAGACAAGTGAGTGCCACTGCCTCAACAACTGCCTATACTAACAAGCTGATTAATGCTTGCAAATCATACCTGTCCCCCAACAGCTGCATTACGCTAGCCAGGGCCCCAGTGCTATCAAAGCTTGATTATTGCAACACTCTTTTCCTAGGCTCATCTGAACGGAACCTCAACAGGCTACAAGTCCTACAAAATAACGCCCTGAGATCAGTGTTAAATATCCTTAGGTCCAGCCATATCTCTAGTCTCAGATGGGATGCCCACTGGCTCCCGGTGCGTGACAGAATCTCACTCCGCATCTTAGTCATCACCCATAAATGCTCGTCAAACTCTGCCCCTAAATACCTGTTGGACAAATTCTCTAAACACCATCCAGAGAGACCTACTAGACCCTTCTATTCGCATTGCCTTACTATCCTGAGGTACAAATTAAAAACAGCAGGAGGAGCTAGTTTCCCAATGCTTGCCGCCAAAAGCTGGAACTCTCTACCTCTTACCATCAGAATGGAACCCTCCTTCTGGACTTTCAGAGCCAAAGTAAAGAGCTGGATCTACAATAAGAAACACGAATTGTGCTGCGGACCCACTCTCTACCTTCATTCTGCCTCACTGTATGTATCACTGTCCGTATTTGCACTGATGTCCAACTGTAAGCACTGACAACATCTTTATGCTCTTATCTGTATTTATTTGCAAATCAGTCCACCTGTAACCCTTGGTCAACTTGCACGTCTGTCTGATGTAATTCTATGTATGCCTTTAACTCTTTCACAAGTTCTCAGCGCCCAGCTACCTCAGGGGTAGGTGCCCATTATAAATAATAAACTAAAATAAACTAAACCTGGTGCACCAACATCAAAAAGCACACCTGGGTAAAATCATGATGTTCCAGGAAAAAAATTGACTCCAAAAAGACTAGTCTCTCATTCGCCCCACCACCAACCACATCCCAAAACTAAGCCCAAAGTACCTGCAAGTTTTTTAACTTCTCCCCACTCTCAACTAAAGACATTGAAAACATAATACTCAAATTAAAACAATCCAAATGCCAGGGAGACACCTTCCCTGCCACCATCATCAAGGAGGCTTCCAAAGAACTAGCTCTTTTTATAACATCCTTAATCAATCTCTCATTCAATAGTGTCATAGTCCCTAACAAACCCAAAGATGCTTGGGTTCTCCCAATACTCAAGAAACCATCACTAGACACCAGTATCCCGACTAATTACAGGCTCATCCCCACAGTCCCATTCCTCTTGAAAATCCTGGATAGAGCATCTTACCTGCAGATCCAGGAGCACCTATAAACTAACAATCTCCTCGGTCACAGGCAATCAGGTTTCAGACCAAGGCACGGGACGGAGACGGCCCGTATTGACCTGAAGACTCAAATTGATGCACTCAAAGACAATGGCAAACTTGCCCTTCTACTGCTGGACTTGCCCTCTGCTTTTGACTTGCTTAATCCATGTCTTATGCAACCATCTCATCTCTGCAGCTCACTTTACCAACAAAGCCACCACGTGGGTACACTCCTTTCTTGAAAACAGTTCTATGAGGGTCTTTTCCCCTTTAGCAGCAGCTAACCCAGCCCCAGTCACATGTGGAGTCCCCCAAGGCTCATGCGTGTCACCAACTCTATACAACGGGGTCGATTCATGGAACAAACGTGCGCCGAAAATCCCAGCGCAAGCAGGCGCAAGGTGGCGCAAGCGTGAGAAATCAAGCGCACGCGCACGCGTGTGATACAAGGAAGGCGCTGCGCTAGTTTCCCGCTGGTCGTGCACCAAATCCATGCATGTCGCACACGGGCACACACATCATCAAACGGCGTGCGCTACGCGCACAGCAAAAGCACACATAGTGCGGCACACACAACAAAAGTGGGCGGAACAGTGGGCGTAACACACAGAATGGGGAACAACGCGTGAAAAAGAAGGCGTAACTGGGGAAGTACTGCAGGGAACTACACGGAATGCCCACATGCACGCGAACAACCCGTATTCATGGATTCGAATACGGGAAACCCGCGCACGGCAACAGACGCGCAAACGCGTCAACGAGTCCGCCACACGAAGGCAGGTGGAAGCGTCCCCGTGCACAGTATAAAAGTGCGTGCAAACAACAAACACGTATATACAGCTACGATGAATGCCCCATTTGTCGCAGCACTGATCGTGGGACACCGCAGGAGGAGGAGAATAGCCAGGGCACGCATTTTCTCACCACGGAAAAGCCTTTTTGGGATGCCTGATGACCAGGTCTACGGCAGGTATAGGTTTCCACCCCATATCATACTAGACCTGGTCAGGGAGTGGGAAGATGACCTTACACCCCCCACCCTTTGCTCCCAAGCATTGAGCCCCTTGGAGAAGGTGCTCAATGTCCTGCATTTTTTGGCCACTGGGTCATTTCAGCGGACCACTGCCATAGTGGGGGGGTCTCACAGGCCACGCAGTCACGCTGCCTACACCAGGTCTTGGCAATCATGACAGCGCGCCCCTCAGTCCGCAGGCACATATACATGCCCAGAACACCTGCAGAAAGGCAGGCCGTTGTCCTGAATTTTTACAGGGTGGCACACTTCCCCAAAGTGCTTGAAGCCATAGATTGCACCCATGTGGCCCTACGTCCACCTAGGGCCACTGAGCACATCTACCGAAACTGCAAGCACTGGCATTCCATCAACGTACAGGTGGTATGCGATGCAAAAGGAATCATCACCTCTGTCTATGCAAACTACCCTGGCTCCACCCATGACAGTTTCATATACAGAATGTCCGCCCTGAGCTGGGCCCTGGAAGCTGGGCAGCATGGTGACACATGGCTCCTAGGTGAGTACAAATGCCTGTGCACATGCATGCAAGTCACACACAGATAAATACCCAAACCCTAATAATCTCAACTATTATCACCTCGCCAGGGGACAGTGCCTACCCTCTGAGCAACCACATGATGACGCCAATCCGGAACCCCACCACACCACCCCAGGTAAGATACAACGCGGCCCATATTGCAACCAGTGCCATAGTGGAGCGCACATTCGGAGTGCTCAAGTCACGCTTCCGCTCCCTTGACCGCTCTGGCGGGCAGTTACTCTATGCACCCCCAGTAGTGTGCAGGATCATTGTGGCAGCATGTGACCTGCACAATGTTGCAACACAGCAGGGCGTACCGGTGGACATGGTGGTGCCCCCACATCCCCAACCACAGGCACAGGCGCAGCCCATGGGAGGGGATAGGGCACGTGGCGAGGAAGCCCGGACCCAGCTTGTGGCCATATTTTTGACCTTAACTCCCACCCCTGCGGAGTGCACACAGGCCTGGCATATACCAGGTGACAATCGATGATGACAAAGAGACAGTCAACTGTCACAACCTTACCACCCTGAGATTGTTGCCATGGAAGTGCCACATTGTGTGCATCCCTAGCTACTTAAACACAAGCTATCCTGTGTGACCAAAAGGCACACATATGATATATGATATGGCATTTGTAACGCGCCTATACACAAGTGTTTCAAGGCGCGACGAGGCAGGGAGGGGGGAACAAGGGAAGACAGACAACGATCCTACTAGGCCAGGTGTCATTTAGATTGCGCAAGTGCAGGGGTGGGTGGAAGGGGAAAGTGCAAGGGGAAGGGGAGGGGGATTGCAGTACAGGGTAAGTAGAATAAAAAATAATTTATAAGCCAGCCGGTGGCAAGTGCAAAGGTAAGTGCAGACAAGTGCTGTGAAGGGGGGGCTGTAGGGATACAGAGACAGTCCCGCAGTGCAGGGGTTGCCAGGGAGGCAGTGCAAGTGGAGAGTGGCTGGACCAGGGACCGAGGTCTGTGAGAGTGGCCCAGTTGCAGATTCAGTGCAGTTTCAGTGAAGAAATTAGCAAGGGAGAGGGAGAGAGAAAGCAGAAGCAAAGAGGAAGGTGTTGAGGAGCTTCCTGAACCGGAGATGTTCTCCTCAAGTTTCAGGGAGGCAGGAAGGCTGTTCCAGAGGGAGGCCCCTGCCGCGGAGAGAGATCTACCCCCAGCTCGTTGCTTCGAGAAGTGGCTGACCCTTACATGCAAGGTGTGAATCACACACACCTGCAAAACAGGCCATGACCATCACTGTTATGTCACTCAAACCCTCCCAAACCACAACATGACATGGCAAGCATTAGCCATACACCAACACAGTACCAATAAGGTACACATTGCCATGTGAAAAATGTAAATTGGCATCAGACAATGATGCCTGACATAGAATCAGATTAAATGACTGACCAACAACCTCCCACCCAAAATAAGTCATTCCCAAATGCATCACAAAAGTAGTAGCCGCAACATAACAATGAATGCCTGTCTACATGCACATTGTGCATTGCAAAATCAGCACTGCAGCTTCTGTGTGCTGTGTCCAACTCCTGCAACACACTGCTCAGCGCACAGCACAGTGAACAGCCATTGTGTGTGATGCACACCCTGAGCATCACATCTAAGCGACAAACCACATCAAAAAGCAAATTAGGCATGTACAGGATCCATAATTGGTCACAGAACATGTGCTGCAGGGGGAAAGTGTGCAGCAGAAGGCAGAGTGTACATGTGGAGATCGAAGGGTGGTTGTACATGTAGTGCATCATAGTGCAAGTGTGCGGGTCAGCAAGGACATGCACTCAACATATGCATGTGAAATCAAGTGACCATCAGTGTCCTCTACACATCACATGTGAACATTCACCATGGTTGCACCCCAGCATGTCAAACCACAACTATCCCCTCACACCTGAAAGGTAAACACAACACATGAACATGCATTGATCAGCAGAACACATCATGTACACATCATGAACAATGTCAGGGTTCCCATCACACTGCAGGGCAAGGCAACTATCAACAACAAAACATCCCCCCTCCCTCACAAATGACCATGACCCACTGAACAACTGCACCTGGGTCATGGAGCCTTTAACCCTCAATTTCACCTGGCCACAGGATCACCCTTCCCCTTCGTCACCATCTCGCACCTTGTGTGTTAAAAGTTGCCTGCACCCTCAGAGTCCACCTTCATTTGCAAAGACACAAAATCCAAGGCAGAAAAACGAACCAGAACACCCTCCAGTAGATGACTTGAAGTAGCAGTGCCTCACAAAGTCCAAGTACTACCACAATGATGTAACAACCAATGTAGCACAGTAAAACAATGTCACAACAGGATGTGAACCATGTGTGGTACATAACATAGAATGATGCACCACAAATGGATGTGTACTGTCACAGCTCATGTGTACAGGCGCAGGAGTGGCACGAACCAACCACCCCCACCGTGGCCTGGGTGCCTGCAAGGTCAAACTCACACAGGCCTCTGAGACCCTGGTGGGGAAGGAGGGTCAGGGATATGCAGTCGGGACAGCCATTGGCATACTGGATAACTGGAATGAGGGGCAGGAGAGGGGAGTAGGAATGACACGTGAAAGGAGGGAATGCACTAAAATGAGGTACTTGCATTAACACATAGACAATCATAACAAACTTGTACATCATTGTCAGGGCCTTCCGGAGTCCAGGTGCAGGAGTGGCACGAACCAACCACCCGCTCTAGGGTTTTGGCACCTGCAAACTTGGGGCTTACACAGGCATCCGCAACCCCAGCGGGGAAAGAGGGTTAGGGAATGTTGGTTGGATAGGTACGGGAAGCAGGAACACCGGGTAGAGGGTACAGGGTTTAGAATTGGATAGGACTCGGGGTGATTAGGGAAAAAAAAAACATACCAAATTGAATTACACATTCATCCATGCATCTGCGCACCCCCCAGCAAGCCTATGTAGAGCAGTTTGAAAGAAAAACAAGACACTCAGCTCTGGTTTTGAGTGCTGGTCTCCTGCCTGCGCACTCTCAGGTCCAGTTACAGGAGCACTTCAATGCTGCAAAGAGAGCCACAGTTAATAATCTGTGCGTGCCCATAACACACAAACACACCACCAAATGTGCCCCATAGCAACAAACTACTCTACAAACAGACAATCTGGTGTGGATGCTTTGTACCCATACGTAACATTCCCCCTGTGATGGTTCATACACAGTCAATGCAGTAAGTCAGGCGCCGGTGGGTGCGTGGCAAATGGAACACCAATGTGTCACGATTCACACAACATGCAATGTTCCCTGGGTAAGCAGACAGACGCATATAGCAAGGTATGACTTCAGAAAAAGTCGTGTCCCACCATGACCGGAAAAAAATAGTCTGAGTCTGTCCCTTGCTGTATGTCCCTGTGAGCTGCTTCTTTCCATCTCTCGGAAGGCTACATGGGTGATACAAGTGCCTCAATGGCCCATGGTGGACCGGAGGGTATGTGCCAATGCCCCTGCAGGTGCCCCAGACAACCTTACAATCAGCTAGCCATCAGTCCACCAAGACATCTGAGCTGTATTGTGCGCTTCAACACCAATATTCGTCCAAGCTCACCATCAGTGCTGCTACTAAGCCTGCATGTGCAACTGGCCTGGTGGAAGCTTTGCTGTGTTGTGGCCCCCCTGTGCTGCTCACCTTGCCTGGAGTCCCTTGAAACACGTCAGCAGTTCTAGGATGTATGTCTGCAATCCCTGTGCCTCTGCTTGCGCACACATGTGCATATGGGCACCAACAAACGTGTCCAGAATCCAGACGTCCAATGGGCCATGTCTGCTGGCAAAGGTGGTCTGGAGGCTCATCCCCCTGCAGAAAGGGCATGAAACACATGATTAATGCTTTAGAGTCATCTGTGTGTGTCTCTTCAGGCATCTCATTACTGGACCATGTCAGAGACATGCATCAGAAATCACACCATCAGTCCGTCTTTCACATCCAAAGTGTGGAACACACTATCTACGGCATGAATTGCAACAAGCACGTGTACAGTAAAGATAAGAAACATACTACACAATGCATAGCAATGAATGTACACATTAATCATGAAACACCCCATCTAGCAAAAGCTGAACAGTGGTCAATAACACTGCAATCATCCCCACTAGGGGTATTAACACAAGTTACACAGCACCAGACATGCCACAGATATGACAGTCCAAAGCCCTTGTGTAATAGGCTGTTACACCGAACCATCCTTGCGAGCCCATGGATAAGGGAAGCAGGGGTGGCACATGTGAGTCAAGGACCCCAAGCAGCAAACACATACACAAGACAGGCCTGAAGGGTCCAGCTGGAACAGACAGTGGATGCTTTCAAAAGCCTGGCCACGCCTAGCCGCAGCTTGCCCCTCGACGGCAGCAAGTCTGCCGGACGGGTGAGCCTGGTTCTGTGGGGTGATGTGACGTAGGTCTGCATGCATGCAGAACCTCACGTGATACACGTGCTTCCTCTTGCAAGGTAGCACGTGTAATACGGAGTTCCTCCTGCAAGGCCTGGCTGGACAACCGCTGCAACTCCCGACAAGCCTGTAGCTCAGTCGAGATGGTACGCTCAAGCTGTGCAAACCAGTCCTCTAACCCGCTGCCTCTGGGACATCAGAAGGACTTGTGGATTTGAGGGAAGCATACTGCTCCCTCAGGGCATCCATGTGCTCCTCTGCGTGAGCAGCAATTGCTTGATGCAGAGACGACATTTCAGCCAGGCGTGCCCTGTCTGAGGCTGCCATGCCCAGCCTGAGTGAGCGGGCCGTGGACCGTGCCGCCTGCTGCTGGAGAAGCACCTGCCTAGCAGGGGGGAGCACAGATCGGGCCACACGCTCCATGCTCTCAGAGATGTTCTCCATTGCTGCCCCCTGCCGTTCTGAATTGGCAGTCATGTCTTGCTCCCACTCAGTATACTGCGGTTGCGCGCGGCAACCGCGTTGCTGGGCTTGACCCCTGCGGGACCCAAGGACCGGGTCTCCTCGCTGTGTTGGCACCGCCCGCGGCTGCACGACTACATGCCCCCATTGACTTGATGTCTCAGGCACATCAGTGACTGGTGTGGAGGGTGACCCTGCGTCCCGATCCACCACGGCCGGAGGTACCAAGACTGTCTGACCCCTCAGTGCAGGTGTCGCGGACAGAGGAGTGTCCACATCAGAATCACTCACCCCTGACACATGGACTTGATGCTCATCCAACTCGACATGGACGTCAGAGTCGTCATCAGGGCTGGACTCATAGGCAGCCAGAGACAAGATGGACTGTAGCATTTGGGGGTTTTGTGGCCTACCACTCCACGACCCCCACTTGTGCCGGGTTGATGTAGTGGTAACAACCCTGTGTCTGGCAGGACAACACCATCCTCTGGATCCATTGCGTCATCATCTGAAAAATATAGAGAAAAAAGGTCACTGCACATGTCAGAAGCACACAACACACACACACACCGACAACAAACACATCAGGCAGACATGTGTCACACAAAATAGAACCTGGCATGCATGCTGGGTCAACTTTGAATTGCTTCTGTGATCAGACCTGTTGAAAGGTGGCAGTTTGCATAGAAGTGGGTCTATGCAGTGCAGCAAATGTGTATGTCACTCACTACCTACATGTACAAGGACTTCATGGTGTGTGTCAGGAAATTTGAAGGCAGTGCAAGGTCAAATTCAGGCATCATGTGCAATGTGCATTCAACGGGTAGCATATCTACAAGCAAAGCCCCCCTCCACCCAAGTGCAAAAGCAGGGATGCCTAGCATGGTATAAAAAGGCTGACCATAGACCTGTGTATTGACAGGCAGTGTTGACTGGCATCAACAGCTTAATGTGATTCAAGTGACAACACTGCAAATGATGATGGGACAGTAAGCAGGACACATGATGAAAACTCTGGAGGCCGCCCACGTGTGAAGAAGACACTACAACAGTCGGACAGAGTCATTGGCCATTAAACAGGCTGAGGCCTGTGACCCACGCAGATTGTCAGACCCTAAACATGTGTGCAACGCAGTACTGAGCAACAGTTGACATGGGAAGGTGGATGAGATGCCATACAATGTATGTCACCCAGGACTTGTATTACAGTGATCATCCAGTCAAGGACACACAGGGGCATGCGTGCAATGCACATGGAGCATGAATGGGCACTCATGCACAGTATAAGTGAGATACCCTGCATCAAGTACTAAGGCTGTACCACACAGCATATGTCTGGCAGATTGTCCGCTGGAAGTTAGCATGTACACAGGACGCATGAACAGGAAAGTACCCAATGGCAAGATTGAAGCAGACCAGTGCAAAGGTGGAACTGGGGTGCAGAGTGGCAGAGAAGGGGCAAGGGAGCATGCCTACATGGAGTACCTGCATGCAGGCAGAGGACACATGCACATCAGTCATGCTATGACATTGTGCCTGGGCTGAGAGGAAGGTCACCCCACGCCAGATGCAGAAGGGCCAGTGAGCTGGAACATGGACCGGAGGGGTATACTGGTAACCAGCATGTGAGTAGGGTGCAATAGTGGTGATGCGGACAGTCCCCGTCTGCTCCACTTGTCCACCATCCAGCAGAGCAGACATGCATCACGGAAGCATTGCATTACTTGCACATCTGAACCAATGTACACGTCACATGTAGTTGCAATCATGCAGAACACATCCCACAAGTAAAACACACACATCCTCAACAAACATGCATCAACACTCACTGGACTGGGCATCAAAGTCCAGCATCTCTCCCACTCCTTTGACCGATTCAGGTGGTATGAACTCCGCAACGAGTGACTCATGCAGAGTGAGCTCTTCCTCCTCTGGTGCAGGCCCACCGCCAGTCACCAGAGTCAACTTGTAATTTGAGGCACGCTTAGCCTTAGCGCTGCGTTTGAGGTCATTCCAACGCTTTTTGCACTCTTGCGCCGTGCGCACCTCATGGCCGAATGAACTGACATGTTCCGCAACTTTCTTCCAGTGGGTGTCACGGTGGGCAGCCGTAGTCTGACTATTGGCACCCACTAGCATGTCACGGCTGTGGCCCCGCACGTAGTCCACGAGGAAGTCCAGGTCCTGTTTGCAGAAAGGCTTCTTCCTCGACTTGCAGGAGGTCGTGGCTGTGTGTGGGGTCCCAGCCTGTGCTGCAGGTGCAACCTTCCTCCTCTTGGACTGTGGCGCAGACCCTGGCTGGCTAATGCCGCCCTGACCAGTATGGCCAGTGGGTTCGGTGGATTGAGCCAAGGGAGTGGCAGGTGGAGGGACGACCAAAGGCCTGACTTGTGTCAGTGGCAGCTGGGTGCCCTCTAATGGACCCTGCGCAGCAACATCCGCTGTGGCAGGGTCATTGACCGCAATGGTCCTGGTTGGCAGACTCACAACCGGGGTGTTGTTGGGTGCATCTGCCCCTGCACTTGCCAACACCCGGCTGTTCAGGGCAGCAGATCACATAACTGCCCCAGGGACACGTGTCTTGGTCAGAGCAGCCCTGCATGCCCCTACGGTTTCCCTCCTGGCCTGTTGGAAATCTTCCAAGGGCTCCTCAAGTGCCAAGGCAGCCTGCGCTGGCAGACCCTGAGCCTGGGTGGCGCCGTCCACAGCTGCACCTGCAGCTACCACTACCCTTGGGCCCGTGGCAGTCGATGGAACGGACTGCCGGGTCACATGGGCGCCAGTGCCAGATGCAGAAGCTGCATCTCCCGGAACCACAGGGGTGGTGGCATGGCTGCACCGACACATGGCACAACATTGTGCTCAAGTGGTGCACCCCTGCCTCTTCCCCCTCTGTGGCTGCCCTGGACACCCTGGAGTCCCCCTACTCCCTGGTCACCATGGCCACGTCCCCGACCACGCCCGCCACAAGGAGTACACCCAGCTGAGGCGCCCCTCACCTTTGCTGGACTCCCAACCATGGCACAGATGTAGTAGTGCCGGCACAGATGGAGTAGTGCCAATGGGAGGTGTACAGCACAATTGACCTGGGCAATTGGGGTGAAGGGGGTGGGAAGCAAGATGTTAACAGCCCCCCTGCACCTGCAAGGCTGTATGTGACCCCAGTGATGTAGTGACGGGTCATGCAACGCTCAGGCACCCCAAAACTGCAGTAAAACCGTGCACGCACCCCTGCAGCCTACGTGCGTGGAATCAACCTCCCGCAGTACGCGGTGGCACCCAGTAACACGAATAACGCGTACGCGTGGGACATGCAGGCTACTATGACCTCGAAAATGTGTGCGATACACAGGGGCACCCGCAGTGGGAAACATAGCGTGTGCGACTCACCGTCTGACTGGCGCGATGCAGAAAAACACGTGTAGCCAATACCCCCACCAAAAGAAGAGATACGTCTTTGATAGCTGTGAAGTTGTGATGGCGCGCGATACAACAGGAAGCAGCAACACACGTCGGTCTCCACGAAAGGCACGTACAGCGAACTGCTGCCTCCGCTCACCTTTAACCCGTCCTGAGGAAAAAGCCTGCGCGCGTCACGTCACTTACGCGCATGGGCCCTTTCCTCGGATTACACGCATTCACACGCGGATGTGCAGTTTTTTCACATGCGCTGAACCACTATGCTAACGTCACGAGGGAAACGCCTGCGCACGGCCACGCGCATCACATCACAGAGGCGCTTACGCTTGAAGGGCCTTTGGTCCAATGAAAGCGCGTACGAGTGCTGACGCGCTTACGCGCTAGGGGCCTTTCCTCGAATCACACGCTGACGTGCACATTTTTCACGTGCCAAATCACTCCGTACCAAGCTGGCCACGCGAAAACACACGGAAGACCACACTCCTGCCCAAAAGGGCGAATCACTGCCCCCCAGAGCCCCGAGCACGCTCCCACCTGTCATCTGCTGCTGCCTGACTGCCTGCTGCCCACGTGCCCTGCTATTTGCTGCCTGCACATCAGCCAGGGGTGCAGTTGCTGTGACCACCCCTGCTGGAACTGAAGACTCCCGACTGGGATACCATCGCTCCACAGCACAGCCCCAGGACCCAGTTGCCCAACCACACCTGCCTCTGGGGTTGCCATGTCGGGCACTACACCATCTGGCACCACTGGCAACCTCCAGCCAGAGAGGCAGAGGGCCACCAGCTTCACTGCCACCGAAGTTGGTGTCCTGGTGGAGCAAGTCCTGGGGCAGTATGATGCCCTCTTCGGAACAAGATGCGCCATCAAGGAAGGACGGACTCGGATCTGGACGGACATCGTGACTGCCATCAATGCGGAGGGGGTGGCAGTCCGCGACTTCCAACATGTCAAGAAGCGCTGGGAGGACTTCAGGTCCAGGACCCTCAACAAGGCCCGGCGCCTCTTGAAGGCAGCGGATGCTAAGGGGCGCCGGGGCCACCTGTCGGAACATCAGATGAGGGTCCTGGAACGCATATGCCCAGCGCTCCACATCCAGGTCCTTGAGAGGGAGACCCGTCTGGAGTTGAGCGGTAAGTGTACATGCATACTGATTGGAAGCTGTGCGTGTGGTGGTGTGCCAGTAGTGTGCAGGTTGTACATGTGGTTTTCTAGGGCCATGTATGGATGTGTATGTACAGGGCTGTGAGGCTGACACATGCAAGTCCTTTCATGTGTGAGACACATGGATGGTGTATGTGTGGGTAAGCATGCAAGCCAAATGCAGATGTGTGAGCACACATGTTTGGATTACTGTGTATGTCAGTTGGCATGGTTGTGGTGTCACACATGGATGTTGGTTCCAGCTGCATGTATCTGCACCGTGTACATGTGACTGTGTGTCTATTTGACAAGGGTGCAACAGTGATGCAACATGGATGCATGTGACACTCATATGTGGAAGACTGATTGGCAGATGTGACATGGATGCCGATCTCAACACTCCGACAGTTGGCGGAGGTGTACACATGCATGTAAGTGTGGTGGCGTGTGTGCATGTGTAGTGCACTCCCTGTGTTTCATGTGATGTCTGACTCACCTTTGGCTGCTCATGCTGTTGGATGTGTATGGATGGTGCTGGCTGTTGCGATATGGCTGTGGAGTAGCTCATGTGTGTGAGTCGAAATGACATGTGTGTTGGGGATTGTGATGCCATGTCTGAAGTTTGACAATGCCACTCATGTACAACTGTCATGTGTGTATGAGTCCATTGTACAGTGCCCTGATGCCTGTGTTTTATTTCTCCCTGTCTGCAGCGTCAACTGATGAAGAGGGCAGAGAAGGTGCTGTGGAGCACAGCGGCAGGGATCGCACCGCCAGCCGGAGATGCAAGGCCCGGCTCCCCTCCCAGGTTGTCATCTCGTCGGGGAGTGAGGAGTCCGGTGCCGCGATCCAGGCCACAGCTGCCGAGGGGAGGGCCAAGAGGCGGAGGTCGGAGTTGACTCCTCGGCAGCAGAAGGGGCAGCTGAGACCCCACAGGGCCCAACGGAGGAAGATGGCATGGAGTCATCCAGGTTGGTGGGGGGTTTGGTGGAGGAGGAGGCCGTGCAAGGGACAGAGACGGGGTATGGAGGTGGGGATTCCACTGGTGCTAGTGGTGCAGTGCAGGACCAGGGACAGGAGGCAGCACAGGCCGCCACGGAGGTGCCTGTGTGCAATCCTGTCCCTGATCCTGTCACTGCATCATCTTGCACCAGCAGGGATGCCTACGTACAGACACGTTCTCAGGGAGGGGATTGGCTTACACCAACTGGCCTTCCTCTCCCTGCGGATGTGGCTATCCGGCACCGGGTTGAGCCTGTCCTGGGTGGGGTGGCGTTGCGTCAACGTGCCATGCGAGGTGACCTGCAGTCTTTTCATGAGGAGAATGCACGTCTTCTCGCATGGCTCGTTGACCACGGTGACCCACTGGGACAGCTCACCAGGGCCGGATTCCTCAGTTTCCTGGATCTTGTTCTGACCCACTCCTCAACTGAACCCTCTATGCCCCAGTCGTCCTCCATGCCATCTTCCCACCCATGTATCACCTGGGTGCCCTGTGGAGCTGCCTCTGACCCTGCGGCCAGGTTGGTGGACAACTGATCCCTGCCACAGTCGGGAGTTGGACGTCCAGCAGGGGTGGCCACCTCAACAACTGCACCCCAGCTGGAGGAGGATGTGCAGGCAGCAGGAGCCAGGGCACAGGCAGCGGCACAGCAGCAGCAGCAACAAGGTGGGAGCCATGATGGCTCGGGGCCTTCATTATCGGAGGGGCAGGCATCGGCCGGAGGGCAGGAGGACCCTGGATGGGAAGTGTCTTCCGTGTGACAGCGGTTGGGCCATGCGATAGATGCGGAGCGGCAGCGGGCGGAAGAGGCACGGCTCACGATGGTCAGGGTGGAGAACTCCATGCGTAGGGCCCTGAGGCAGGCCGAGTGCCTCGAGGCCATTCGCAGGGACCTGGAGTTCCAGATGTCATCGTCCCTGCGACCCCTTGGGACCATGGAGGAGGACCGCCTCCGGGACATCGAGCAGGAGTTCGATGATGCCCTGGCCTGGGACATCGACATGTGAGCCGTTGGACTTGCCCGCTGCCCTTGTTAATAGTTGGATAGTGTTAGGTTTCCTTTGGTTTTTTCTTTATTTTGGACCTTTTGGACAATGGACCACATTTTTGTATATAGTTTTTTTTATTAGGTAGGAGTTTTTGATAGGTTTAATTTCTTCAGTTGGGATCATGGACCCTGGATTGTTCATCTGTATTTAGTTAACTGTTGGATTCTACTTTTTTGTTTGGATTTCCCCATGGAGAAATGGTTTTCACTTTTGTGTTTCCCTTGGATTTCATTTTTGGAACTGTGACTTTGGACACCTTTCCTTTGGATTATGATTTGTTGTTTTTCATTATTTTACAGACATGCAGCTTTTCTTTTTTTATTTCCATTGTTGTTTGTTTGATTTTAATTCCATTCATGTTGCTTTTAATACATTTTTTTCTTCAAACTTCGATGTGTGGTATTATCTCATTGGTTTCATGCATGTCATGATATGGGTTTTGACATTTACTTGCACCCATTGTGTGTGTGTGACGGACATGTGTTCATTTAGATACTTGCCATTGGGGTTGTATCATGTAATTGTCATTTCTATGTGGGTGGCTGCAATACTTGGGTGGGTGTTTGGCATGTGGAGGCTGCCCATAAGGGCCAGGGATCTAGATTGTGATGATGTGTTGGCTGGGGGACAAGGGGACATGTGTCGGGGCCTGCTGGCAGGTACCCTGCACTGCTGGGGGGTGGGGGTGCAAGGGGACATGAGTGGGGGCCTGCTGGCAGGTACCCTGCACTGCTGTGGGGTGGGGGTGCAAGGGGACATGAGTGGGGGCCTGCTGGCAGGTACCCTGCAC
The DNA here is from genome assembly GCF_040938575.1 of Ambystoma mexicanum. Lineage (NCBI taxonomy): Eukaryota > Metazoa > Chordata > Amphibia > Caudata > Ambystomatidae > Ambystoma > Ambystoma mexicanum. The sequence continues at coordinate 1,030,725,443 of NC_090923.1, forward strand.
TGCTGGGGGTGTGGGGGTGCAAGGGGACATGAGTGGGGGCCTGCTGGCAGGTACCCTGCACTGCTGGGGGGTGGGGGTGCAAGAGGACATGAGTGGGACATGAGTGGGGGCCTGCTGGCAGGTACCCTGCACTGCTCGGGGGTGGGGGTGTCAGGGGACATGAGTGGGACATGAGTAGGGGCCTGCTAGCAGGTACCCTGCACTGCTGGGGGGTGGTGTCCAAGGGCACATGAGTGGGGGCCTGCTGGCAGGTACCCTCCACTGCTGGGGGGTGGGGTGCAAGGGGACATGAGTGGGGGCCTGCTGGCAGGTACCCTGCACTGCTGGGGGGGTGGGGTTGCAAGGGGACATGAGTGGTGGCCTGCTGGCAGGTACCCTGCACTGCTGGGGGGTGGGGGTGCAGGGGGACATGAGTTGGTGATCAGTGGTGCAAGCGGACAGGTGGCTTGTCTGTGGTGCATGGCCATGGTGGATGGGCTGCCTGTGGGACATGACCAGGGGTGCGGGGTAGTCCCCTGTGGCGTGGTCTGCCTTCAGGAGCCATGGAGGGTGTAGAGGGAACACCTGGGAGGACCCACACTGCCAATTCACGTGTAGGACTCCCCGCGCACCCCCGAAATTCACGTACCCCGCTCTGACAGCTAAATCGCGTGTGAAACTTCCCGCGAACCCTTTAAATACACGTACCCCACTCGCACAGGGCCTATCGCGGGTGAAACTTCACGCGAACCCCAGGAATGTTGGCCCTGTGCTAGCAAGCGGGGTACGTGTAGTTCTGGGGTACAGCATGAAGTTTTACACGTGAAAGGGCCCTGTTGAGCGGAGTACGTGTATTCCTGGGGTTCGCGTGCAGTTTCACCCGCGCTTTCAGCAAGGTACGTGTATTACGGGGTTCGCGTGAAGTTTCACACGCGAAAGGGCCCTGGTCGAGGGAGTATGTGAATTTCAGGGGTGCGCGGCAAGTTCTACACGCGGAAGGGCAACGCCCGTGCACAATACGTCACAGACGCGCTTACGCGCTAAGGGCCTTTGGTCCAATGATATCGCGTACGTGTGCTGACGCGCTTACGCGCTAGGGGCCTTTGGTCCAATGATATCGCGTACGTGTGGTGACGCGCTTACGCGCTAAGGGCCTTTCCTCGAATTACACGCTGACGTGCAAGATTTTCACGTGCCAAATCACTCCGTATCAAGCTGGCCACGCGTACACACACGGAAGACCACGCTCCTGCCCAGAAGGCCATTTTCCTCCCCCCCAGAGCCCCGAGCACGCTCCCACCAGCCATCTGCTGCTGCCTGTCTGCCTGCTGCCCACGTGCCCTGCTATTTGGTGCCTGCACGTCAGCCATCTGCAGGGGTCCAGTTGCTGTGTCCATCCCTGCTGGAACAGAAGACTCCCGACTGGGATTCCATCCCTCCACAGCCCAGCCCCAGGACCCAGTTGCCCACCCACTCCTGCCTCTGGGGTTGCCATGTCAGGCACTACACCATCTGGCACCACTGGCAACCCCCAGCCAGAGAGGCAGAGGGCCACCAGCTTCACTGCCACCGAAGTTGGTGTCCTGGTGGAGCATGTCCTGGGGCATTATGAGGCCCTCTTCGGAACATCACGCGCCAACAAGGAAGGACGGGAGAGTATCTGGGACGACTTACTGGTTGCCATCAACGCGGAGGGGCTGGCAACCCGCGACATCAAGCACGTCAAGAAGCGCTGGGAGGACTTCAGGTCCAGGACCCTCCACAAGGCCCAGCGCCTCGCGGAGGGGGCCGGGCACGCCTGAGTGCCATCCAGATGAGGGTCCTGGAACGCGTAGGCCCAGCGCTCCACACCCAGATCCTTCGGAGGCAGACCCGTCTGGAGTTGAGCGGTGAGTGGCCAAGCATTGCTGTGTGAGACAGGGCATGTTGCAGTGTGCTGGTAGTCTGATGCTTGCCTGTATGTGTGATATAGGCCATGTATGGATGTGTGTGCAGGGACATCATGGTCATGCATGTGAGACCAGTTATGTGTGAGCCACATGGTTGGTGCATGTGTTTTAAAGCAACATGGGGAGCTCTATGTGGAATGCACACATGAATGCATGGCTGTCTCTGTTCCTGGAAATGGAGGGGGGTGAGGAATGGGTGCTGATGTTATGTACATGTATGGTGCACATGTGTGTGTGTGTGCCTGAGAAGTGTGTGTGTGACTTTGAAACGCCATGGATGCATGTGACTTTGAAGGCAACATCTTGGTTTACAGGGGCCCTTCTACATGGATGTTGATGTTGATTGCAGGCGCCCGGACTGTTTCTGCATGTGTGTTGTGTGCATTCACCCATGTGTTGTGGAATGACAGGATGGAAGTGACATTTTACAGTGCTTCTCATGTGTTATTGCTTCCTGTCTAGGGTATTTTGTACTGTGCCCTGATGCTTGTGTTCTATGTCTCACTCTACGCAGCGTCAAGTGAAGAAGAGGGCGGAGACGGTGCTGTGGAGCCAAGCGGCGGGGATGCCTCCACTGGGCGGCGACGCAAGGCCCAGCCACCCTCCCGGAATTACCATCATCCTGGAGCGAGGGGGCTGGTGCTGCGTCTGCCTCAACGGCTGTGGCGGAAGGACCGGGTGAGCCCCCACAGGGGCTTCCAATGGCGGAAGACGTTGTGGAGACATCCAGGTTGATGGTCTCCACAGAGGTGGAGGAGCCCGCTACTGAGCCGCACATGGGGCCTGGTGGGGGTAGTACCACTGGTGCAAGTGGTGCAGTCCAGGGCCAGGGTCAGGAGGCAGCACAGGTCACCGCGGAGGGGCCTGTGCATGTCGCTGTCCTTGACCCTGTGACTGCACCATCATGCACCAGCAGGGAGGCCCCGTCCCAGGCCCGTCCGCAGGTAGGGGAGAGTGCCATATCACCTGCCTCTCCACTACCTGCGGACGAGGGGTCCCGCAACCGTATGGGATCCGTCCTGGTGGGTGTCGCGTTGCGCACGCGTTTCATTCGTGATGACGTGCGTTCTTCCTGGGCGGAGAACGCACGCCATCACGAAGAGCAGTGTTGTGACGTGGCACTGCTGGGAGGGGCCCTGGTCGGAGGGTTCCTACATGTGATGCGCACTCTGGCGGACCTCTCCTCCTCTGTGGGGGCTATGTGCCGGTCGTTCTCCACATCGTCTTCCGGCCCAGATTACACCAGGCCCCCCTTTGGACCTGGCCTGACCAACACAGCCAGCTTGGTGGAGATCCCATCCCTGCCACAGTCGGGAGTTGGCGAACCAGCAGGGGTAGACACCATAACTGGAGACCAGCAGATGGAGGATGTGCAGGCACCATCGGACAGGGTACATGGACAGCAGCAGCAGCAGGAGCAGGCTGTAGGTGGGAGCAATGATGGCTCGGGGCCATCAACATCGGAGGGGCAGGCATCGGCCAGAGGGTAGGAGGACCCTGGACGGGAAGTGTCTTCCGTGTGGCAGCGGTTGGGCCATGCGATAGATGCGGAGCGGCAGCGGGCGGAAGAGGCACGGCTCACGATGATCAGGGCGGAGAACTCCATGCGTAGGGCCCTGAGGCGGGCCGAGTGCCTCGAGGCCATTCACAGGGACCTGGAGTTCCAGATGTCATCGTCCCTGCGAACCCTCGGGGCCATGGAAGAGGACCGCCTCAGGGACATCGAGCAGGAGTTCGATGATGCCCTCGCCCGGAACATCAACATGTGAGCCGTTGGACTTGCCCGCTGCCCTTGTAAATAGTTATTTGGTTAGTATTAGGTTTCCTTTGGTTTTTTCTTTATTTTGGACCTTTTGGACAATGGACCACATTTTTGTATATAGTTTTTTTATTAGGTAGGAGTTTTTGATAGGTTTCATTTCTTCAGTTGGGATCATGGACCCTGGATTGTTCATCCGTATATAGTTAACTGTTGGATTCTACTTTTTTGTTTGGATTTCCCCATGGAGCAATGGTTTTCACTTTTGTTTTTCCCTTGGATTTCATTTTTGGAACTGTGACTTTGGACACCCTTCCTTTGGATTATGATTTGTTGTTTTTCATTATTTTACAGACATGCAGCTTTTCTTTTTTAATTTCCATTGTCGTTTGTTTGATTTTAATTCCATTCATGTTGCTTTTAATACATTTTTTCTTCAAACTTTGATGTGTGGTATTATCTCATTGGTTTCATGCATGTCATGATATGGGTTTTGACATTCACTTGCACCCATTGTGTGTGTGTGACGGACATGTGATCATTTAGATACTTGCCATTGGGGTTGTATCATATAATTGGCATTTCTATGTGGGTGGATGCAATACTTGGGTGGGTCTTTGGCATGTGGAGGCTGGCCATAAGGGCCAGGGATCGAGATTGTGATGATGTGTTGGCTGGGGGACATGTGTCAGGGCCTGCTGGCAGGTGCCCCGCACTGCTGGGGGGTGGGGGTGCAGGGGACATGTGTCGGCCTGTTGGCAGGTGCCCCGCATTGCTGGGGGGTGGGGGTGCAAGGGGACATTAGTGGGACATGAGTGGGTGCCTGCTGGCAGGTGCCCCGCACTGCTGGGGGGTGGGTGTGCAAGGGGACATGAGTGGGGGCCTGCTGGCAGGTGCCCCTCAGTGCTGGGGGTGCAAGGGGACATGAGTGGGGGGCTGTTGGCAGGTGCCCCACACTGCTGGGGGGTGGGTGTGCAAGGGGACATGAGTGGGGGCCTGCTGGCAGGTGCCCTGCACTGCTGGGGGGTGGGGGTGCAGGGGCACATGAGTGGGACATGAGTGGGGGCCTTCTGGCAGGTGCCCCACACTGCTGGGGAGTGTGGGTGCAAGGGGGCATGAGTGGGGGCCTGCAGGCAGGTGCCCCTGACTGATGGGGCGTGGGGGTGCTGGGGGACATGAGTGGGGGCCTGCAGGCAGGTGCCCTGCACAGCTGGGGGGTGGGGGTGCAAGGGGGTAATGCGTTGGTGATCACTAGTGCAAGGTTACATGTGGCTTGGCTGGGGGGGCATGCCCATGGTGGATGGGCTGCCTGCGGGACATGCCCAGGGGTGCAGGGTAGTCCCCTGTGGTGTGGTCTGCCTGCAGGGGCCGTGAAGGGTGTAGAGGAAACACCTGGGAGGACCCACACTGCCAATTCACGTGTAGGAATCCCCTGCACCCCCGAAATACACGTACCCCACTCGCACAGGGCCTATCGCGTGTGGAACTTCCCCGCACCCCAGAAATACACGTACCCTGCTGAAATTGCGTGTTAAACTTGCCCGCACCCCAGGAATACACGTACCCTGCTGAAATCGCGTGTTAAACTTCCCCGCACCCCAGAAATACACATACCCTGCTGAAATCACGTGTTAAACTTCCCCGCACCCCAGAAATACACATACCCTGCTGAAGTCGCGTGTTAAACTTCCCCGCACCCCAGGAATACATGTACCCTGCTGAAATCGCATGTTAAACTTGCCCGCACCCCATAAATACACGAACCCTGCTGAAATCGCGTGTGGAACTTCCCGCGCACCCCAGAAATACACGTACCCTGCTGAAATCGCGTGTTAAACTTCCCCGCACCCCAGGAATACACGTACCCTGCTGAAATTGCGTGTTAAACTTGCCCGCACCCCAGAAATACACATACTCTGCTGAAATCGCGTGTGGAACTTCCCGTGCACCCCAGAAATACCTGTACCCTGCTGAAATTTCGTGTTAAACTTCCCCGCACCCCAGAAATACACGTACCCTGTGAAATCACGTGCTAGACTTCCCCGCACCCCAGGAATACACGTACCCTGCTGAAATTGCGTGTTAAACTTCCCCGCACCCCAGGAATACACGCACCCTGCTGAAATCACGTGTTAAACTTCCCCCACCCCTGTAATACACGTACCCTGATGAAATCGCGTGTTAAACTTGCCCGCACCCCAGAAATACAAGTACCCTGCTGAAATCACGTGTGGAACTTCCTGCGCACCCCAGAAATACACGTACCCTGCTGAAATCGCGTGTTAAACTTCCCCGCACCCCAGAAATACACATACCCTGCTGAAATCGCGTGTTAGACTTCCCCGCACCCCAGGAATACACATACCCTGCTGAAATTGCGTGTTAAACTTGCCCGCACCCCAGAAATACACATACCCTGCTGCAATCGCGTGTGGAACTTCCCGCGCACCCCAGAAATACACATACCCTGCTGAAATTGCGTGTTAAACTTCCCGCACCCCAGAAATACACGTACCCTGCTGAAATCTCGTGTTAGACTTCTCTGCACCCCAGGAATACACGTACCCTGCTGAAATTGCGTGTTAAACTTGCCCGCACCCCAGAAATACACGTACCCTGCAGAAATCGCGTGTGGAACTTCCTGCGCACCCCAGAAATACACGTACCCTGCTGAAATTGCGTGTTAAACTTCCCCGCACCACAGAAATACACGTACCCTGCTGTAATTGCGTGTTAAACTTGCCCGCACCCCAGAAATACACGTACCCTGCTGCAATCGCGTGTGGAACTTCCCGCGCACCCCAGAAATACACGTACCCTGCTGAAATCGCGTGTTAAACTTCCCCCCACCCCAGAAATACACATACCCTGCTGAAATCGCGTGTTAGACTTCCCTGCACCCCAGGAATACACGTACTCTGCTGAAATCGTGGGTGAAACTTCCCGCGAACCCCAGGAATACACGTTCCCCGCTTGCCGCGTGCTGTGTGGCGGCTCTGTATACTGGTCCAGGGTTAGCGCAGCCCTTTGCGCTGGATTGGGGATTTTAATGGCTTTTCCTTGCACGAGGGGCGTTCTTGGGGGCGTTACTGGCGCTGCTGCAGGGTCGCTGCACCACTCTGCACCGCGGATGCTTTTGGTGGCTAAAATCCATGAATACGCTGTGCGCCGAAATGGATTTTGGTGCATGCGGCTGGCGCAGACTATCGCACGTGCACACTGTGCGCCAGCCGCGTGCGCCACTTGTGCACTTAATTCTATGAATTACCCAATGTGTTTACGAATCCCTTGTTCGACATCCTCGACCATTTAAGTGTCACCTTCACTAACTATGCAGATGACACCCAAATACTCATCCCCATCACCGGCGACCACAAAGCTGACTCCAAAGCACTCAACGACATTTACCTTGTGATTCAGGCCTGAATGGCACATCACAGGCTCTGTATTAACAACGATAAGACAGAGCTACTCCTCCTCGGATCACAACAGAGACTCAGAAAGCTAGGCACAGGCTTCGACTCATTCATCATAGATGGTATCTGCACCAAAGCCTCTAAAGATATAAAAACTCTCGGCATCTACCTAGATTCCGCTCTAACCTTAGACAGACAAACAAATGCCATAACGTCCTGAACAGTATACACATGCAAAATAATCACTGCATGTAGACCCTTTCTAACCACTAACAACTGCATAACCATAGCCAGGGAATTAGTCATGTCAAAACTTGACTACTGCAATGCACTATATCCCACTTCCTCTCCCTCAACTCCGATAAGACTGAAGTCTGATTCTTTCCCTCCACCTCGCCTCCCTCTCCTTCTTCCCCTCCTTTCATTCTCTTCCCCCCTCCACTCTCCCCATCTCTGACCACGCCCGCAGTCTAGGCCGCCACCTTGACGCCTCCCTTTTCTTCTCCTTCCACATTTCTCTTACCTCCCGCGCCTGTTGCTACCATCTCTTCAATATTCGCAAAATCTGTTCTTTTGTCACCTTCCATGCCACCAAACTCTTAATCTCTTCCCTCATCTTCTCTCGTCTCTTCTACTGCTCCACTCTCCTCTTTGGCCTCCCTGCCTCCTGTCTTGCTCCTCTCAAATCCCTCTATCACTCTGCCATCCGTACCGTTTGTTTTCTCTCTCCTCATGACTCCATTTCTTCTTCGCTCTCTTATCTTGGCTGGCTTCCTTTCCACTCTCAACTTAAATTCAACTTCCTTTGTCTTGTCTTTAAATCCTTTCATGATCTCGCCCCTCCCTACCTTTCCTCTCTCCTCCCAGTCCACTCTCCCTCTCGCCCCCTACGATCTTCTGATCTCTTCCTTCTTACTGTTCCCCTTCCCCCTTGTGCCCCTTTCTGCTTCCGATCCTTTCAGCTCCTCGCCCCCCTACACTGGAACTCTCTACCTCTCTCAATCCGCTCCATTTCCTCTTACCACTCCTTCCGCACCTCTTTGAAATCTCACCTTCTCCTTTCCCCGACCTATTAACATATTCTCCTCTCCCTTCTCTTCCTCTGTTCGATTTCTCTTTTACTGACCTAGGCTAATTGTTCTGTATATTTTTTTTTTATGGTTTGCCTCATGTTTTGCATTTAAGTTTCCAATTATTCCATATATCCTGTCGTTGTAATGTAAAGCGCTTTGGAGTAAAGCACTCTATAAATTTAATAAATACAAATACAAATACACCAAATCTAGGGACTAGCCGACGAAACACCAACGAGATACAAGCATTACATAATAATGCCATTAGGGCTGCGCTGAGTATCCCAAGAACCCAACTCCATCTCGGAATTCAGACGCAGCCTCAACTGGCTATCGGTCAACCGAAGAATTGCCTACAAATCACTCTCTTTCACGCACAAGTGTGTCGCAAACTGTGCGCCAAGCTACCTGTCCAATCTATTTGCACATAATATTCCGGACCGCCCTGTCAGAGCTGCTCAAGCGCACTGCCGAAAAGTCCCAAGGTTTAAACTGCAGAAGGCAGGGGGGGCAGCTTCCCTGTGCTCGTCGCTAAACTGTGGAATTAATTTCCTATCTCACTTCAGAAGCAGAGCCAAAACGTGGCTTCTAGCGCATGAGTTCTAATCTACTCATTCCAAGTGCTCTTGTTCAGTACCTGCGGATTCCATCTTGAAACTTGTACATATGACTTCATGTCCATAGTATTTATGCTAATTATCGAATGACTGTGTTCACCTGTTATCTTTGCAATCTCTGCTTATTGTATATATCTAATTTTGGTAGGCAAAGATGCATCGCTGTAACACTATTGTAAATCCTATGCAATTTTGTAAATGTAATGTTCTATCCTTTATGCAACCCTCTATGTAATGTAATATGCAACAGTGTAAAACTAAGAAATGTGCTCAGATGACTAAGGGCTTGGCACGCTTTACAAATAAACAAAATACAAATACAAATAATAAAAGTTTATAACCTAAACTATGTCACCTTTGTGTCCGAGCCTTACTTCTGCACCGTTGCAGAAGGTAACTGTCAGCAGCAGGGAGGAGCATAAGGGTTGATTCCTCTCCATCCTAGCATCGTCTGCTTAAATACAAAGCCCCGGCCAATGACAGCAAATGCTTGTGCACAATACAAACCGGCCACGCGAGAATGGGAAACATTAGTAACAACCTCACACCCTTCGCACTTCATGGAATCTTTAACAGAAAACTTCACGCCCACTTTCCAGTATTCAAAACTGAATTATAGAAAGGGTTGGAGTCAAAAGCTACCCTTGTCATTGACACTCTGCTGGTCACCTTTTATAAGCAGTGGAGCTAGTATAGCATGTATCAGCTAGCTCTTAAAGAGGAACACAGAGAAGTGGGAATGTTTACAAACAAGAACAAGGCATTTTATTTACACATATAAAAAGAAAAAGTACATATGCCTTCATAGGCACAGAAGATATGCATTGCATACAGTCAAAAATTGATTGCGCATATAGGTGTGTTGGTAAATCGTAGGTAATTGTTATTTCATGGATTGCTGAAATGACAGTCACCTACGATTTACTAACACACCTATATGCACAATCAATTTGTGACGGTCTGCAATGCACATCTTCTGTGCCTATTATGGCATATGTACTTTTTCCATAGCGTCAATGACAAGAGTAGCTTTTGACTCCATCCCTTTCGATAATTCTGCTTAAACCCTCTGGAGTCATGCCCCCTTCAAAAAAGAGGGACCCTGCCCTTCTCTTCTACATAACACAGTCTTCAAAACAGACATAGCACATCCCAGCATCGAGTTGTGGCCTTTATTGCCATCCACAACTCCTCGTAATAATACATCTCTGATGCCCACCCCATGCTGGTCAAGAAGATCCCGGGTCCACAACTGTGCCTGGAGTCACTGAGTGCCACACTAGACCAAACACACCTGAATAGCAATTTGTTTCAGATATCTAGATGCTGGACCTGACCTTCTCAGATTCCAAGCTGATCCTGACGTCCTTCAAGGGCCTGCTGTGTCCAGCTAGTATAGATGCTGAGACATGACACGAGTCGTTTTTTATGGTCACTTATGATGCAAGGAACTTTAGGTGCATAGCACTCTGTGGCACATGACGAATTCTCTCACCTACAGTCCAGCATTGAGCCTCTCCTGATGTGTCCTTCACACTCATTCTATTGCCCACAGGGTCTTACATGGGCCATCTCTTTTATCTGTCGGTTTGGTTCCTGCACTGGAGCACCCCAAACCATACCTTAAAGTTTCTATTCCATCTTGGATCACAACAGGCTCATTGCAAAACCTGCCTTCCTCCACCCCACCCAAGGAAAACTCACAAGCAACCATTTACAGCTATGTAGGCGCCTGTGAGAGCCCGGCTAAGACTCCCCAGAGAATTACATGTCTGGCAGTGTTACCTGCCATACCATTCATCAAACAGAAAAAGCACAAAAGCACAACAAAAAGCACAAAAACTAATATCAGAAACACTTGTTCAACTATGTACCTTCCATTTTCACTTTTCACTCTCTGGTGTCATTGCTCTGTTGGTGTGGGGGACATTCACAAATGATTCTGCCTAATCCAACTGTCGTCCACAGTGAGGAGAACATTACACTCTCCAGAAGATAAGTGGGAGCCTCTCCCTCCCAGCCCTAGTGGCACCCATCTTACATGTTATACTCATTTAGACCTTCGTTGACTGTTCAAAATGGTGTCCCCAGACATTAAAGTAAGACACACTTTACTCACATAAACAAACACAGTTTATTCATTCAAAGAACAATAATAACCACACAACTTTCGGGGCACGGTGTTGGGCTACGGTAGGGTGCGTGGGGACGGTAGGATCTGCCTGGGGCCTCTGCAGTGGGGACAGCAGGAATAGGGTATTAGGGTTGCAGTGTCCGGTCTGGGGGAGGAAATTGGTCGGATGGTGGGGCGAGGGGCTCTGTAGGCACACTAGGGCACTGATTGCTCTAGAGTTGTTACTTAGCTCCTGCTTTGTAGTGTTGATCTTTGCTTGACTGATTCCATGATTTTGGCAGGTTCCAGGGTTTTGGGCCTAGAGAGACAGGGCAGAGTGCCCAATTTTGCATAACAACCACAGTGTTTCTGTGCAGATTGTTAGCTCAACAGGGTTAGGTGGTTGCAAGTATAGTAATGGATGCAGCTCATTTTGGGGCTCTGTTTGCTATGGTGCAGGAAAGGGGGATGGACAAGGTGATGTCTCACTAGGGGCTGGGTACGCTACCCGTGGGGGGGAAAGTGGCCCCCAGGGATGCACAGCCCGGCAGGTCTCATAGGAAAGAGTCCCCCCCCCCCAAGGAAGCATGTCTGCCAGTCAAATAGCGCACAACAACAAAGAAAGGAACATTCGCTGGTTCACCTGTGTTTTTTGTTGTCCCTGCAGCACCAGTGTCTGGATCTGCACAGATGCACGCAGCCGCAGCCCTCAAGGGTGAGAACCCTGCAGACCCCAATGAGGGTAGGGTCTTGGCGAATGCAGGGGAAACATTTGTGTCCACACAGACGGTTTGTGCAGTGGTACGCTAAGAGGAACTGGCATCCGTGGGTATTGGGCCTGACTCTGGGGTCGCTGGTGCACGGCCACAGGCCGGCACGACAAGCAGCGTTCCTCACTGGGTACAGCATTGGGGCCATCAGGGATGGAACCCATGGTCGAGTGGGACACAAGGGACCTCAGGGATGGGAACCAAGGTTACTGGACATCTCCCCCATTGGCATCGCTGTGGGGACAGTGGTCACCACAGCCTCTGGTTTAGGTGGCTGCTGTGCCGGGCCAACAGAGAACGGGCAGTCGGGCAGCACAGGCAGAGATGGGAGGGGGCACAGTCGGTCAGCCACCATGATGGGAGGGACAGCAAGTGGAAGGATCTGGAAGGAGATTCAGGCAAACCCGGGTGCACTCCCCACAGGTGCAGGAACTGGTGACACGAAGGCTAGGCCTGCCTGCATTCCTGTGCAGTCAGGTATGCTTGCTTGACACATAATGCCAGAGATAAAGTAAAAGATCTGGAAGGACACGTTTATCGATTTCCTCTTTATTCTAGAGCATTCATCTAAACAAAATAAAGAAAATAAGTAACAAAGCAAAGATAAGAAGCCTCCTGTAGAGAGGTCGGTAGTTCACTGGACCTTGGGCGTTGCAGTATTTGCAGCAGTGATGGTTGAAAGATATCCCAAGTTACCCTCAAAGTTGTTTTCTTATTTGCATCTTATCGTGTCAATGTATCATGAGTGTGTTCATTGGGCATGGTTGACTTACCATGAGCGATTCAGAGGGGCAAAAGCAGGAAGCACTGACCTGGACTGGGGCAAGACGGCCATCGGTTTATGGGTGGAATGAACAGTGGAGAAACCTCAGGATTCGAGGGTTGGGAGGAGTTCCTCTGATTGGGTCAGCCCTTTCGTACCAGCACATATTCACGCGATAAGAAGGGGTCATGGTAGGCGTTCATCAAAAAAGCATGCACCAGGACCAAAGGTACTTTCAAGCACCTTTGTTCCTCCTGCGGGGTTAGTGGCCGCCTGTAAGTGCAGTGCCACAAGCGGGCTAGGGAGAAAGACTAGCCATGATAGGGATCTTGTCCTGTGGCCTGCATGGGCACTGCACAGATCGGTATGGATTTGCCTACACCAGTCCAGGTGGATCTTTTGTGGGTGTGGGCGAACGGGTATCCGAATGTTGATGATTCTTTGCCTTTGGTGACAAGTTTCTCTGGTGGCTTCCATATTCCGGTACAGGGGATGTCCATTCCGGCCATCCCTAAGAACCAGCTGTCACATCTCAGGAAGCCAGAGGTAGTAAAGGAAAAGGTTGACAAAGAAAGATTAGCAGGCCCATTTGCGAGCCCCCCATTCAAGGACTTTGTTTGATCCCCTTGGGCGTGGTGCCCAAGAAAGAGAAGGGGATGTTCTGCTTGATCCATAATCTGGTCTTTCCTGGAGGGGCTTTAGTTAATGATGGCATAGAAGAGAAGCATGCACAGTGTGGTACTCTTCCTTCCATAGGGCACTACCTCAACTACAGCGGCTGGGCAGGGGGTCTCAGTTCGCCAAAGCAGATGCCGAATTCGCCTTTCAGCTCCTAACCAGGCACCCTGAGGATTATCACCTCCTTGGATTTCAAGTAGATGAGCGCTTCTAGTATGGTGAATGCATGCTGATGGATTTTCTATCTCGTGCAGCTATTTTTAGATATTCCGCATATTTCTAGAGTGGGCCACTTTGCAGATGGTGAGAGCGATGCGGGTGCTCCATTACTTGGATGATTTGGTGTTTTTGGAGCAGCCTGGACATGGCAGTGTGAGGCCGCATTACAGGCCTTTCAGGAGGTGACAGTAGATTGGGGGTGCCCTTGGCCACCGATCAGACAGAGGGCCTTGTTACCACTCTGACATTCCTTGGTATCGAGATCGATTCAGTGAGAGGTGTATGTGATTTGCCAATGGGGACCATGCAGGACTTTTGGGATTCTGTGGATGCAGCATGCGTGACAAAAAAGTGACCTTCCCATGGGCAAGCCCTTTCTAGGTCTGTTGCAGGAACTATTAGAGGGTTGACGGAGAAACATCTTCACACGAGGCTGTGCCGGGAGGTGAAGGAAGACCTGAGGGTCTGGGCGCCGTTCTTGTCAGACTTCAATGGATGTAGGATTCGGCCTGCAAAAGAGACCATGAATGGGCAGTTGGGTCTTTGTACTGTTGCAGTGGGCAGTTTGGGATTTGGAGCAATACTGGGAGCCACAAGGTGTGGAAAGGAATTTATTTATTTATTTATTTTATTTATTTGCCTTTGTTAAGCGCACTTGCAGCCAAGAGGCATCGAGGCACTGTTACAGAATGTGAGAGGAACTTGTGGTTAGCAGAGTGGATGACCATAGGTCTCATAGTTACACATAGATATACAGTGATATACACATAGAAGTACAGTGGTATACAGTGATACACCCATAGATATACATTGGTAGCGTCTGGAGTGGGTGTGGTAGCATTGATGATTTAGGATGGGGCAGTGTTAGACAGGAGTGTGATCTTTTGGTTGCACAGCATATCAGCGGTGCAGACCATCAATGGTCAGAGGGCTTCTAGCCCCATGGTCTTGAGATTGTTGAAACAGCTGGTGGTGTTGTGTCTCAGGTACAACATTAGTTTTCATGTGCGCCATGTCCCTGGTGTGAATGATTATGCTGCTGATGCTTTGTCTCATTTTAAGATGCAGGAGTTTTGGCGTTGGCACCTGGAGGCAGAGGAGAAGAGGACCCTGATTCTGGAGATACCCTGGAGGTTTGGTGCCCAGCTCTCTCCCATTTGATTGCGGGCTCCTTAACTGCCAAAACTACGATAGTCTAGAAGGGTGCTTTTAAGCAATTCAGGGCTTTTTGCAGGGAGCTTGGATTTGGGTCATTGTTTCACAGGGCATCTCCCTTGCCCTACCTGGGGTATTTGCACGATTGTGGGGTGTCCAGCATCCTGGCACGCAGGCATGTAGCCGCAGTACATTTCTTTGTGGGTCTGCAGGGGCTGGGCAACCCAGCAGTGGATGTTGCCATACGCAAGGCACTGTCGTGTTGGGGTTGGCTGAGGGTGATGCAGAAAGATGCCAGGAGGCCTTTGGACCCTTCTAAGTTATGAGACATTGTGCAGGCATTGGAGGGGACTTTTAGGGACAGGGTATGCGTGTCCTGGTGACACTCCCAATATGGCATCACAGAGAGGCTGTGGCTGGGCCTCACTGGTATGCACTGCAAAGGGGGGCAGAATGGACCACCTGTCATCTAAGGAAATGTTTAGCCAGTATTGATATGTATAATGTCTGCTGCTTCGTTTTATTCCTGTGTTACATGTCACATTTAAGTGTGCGATATTAATAAACAGGGCCAGTTGTTCTCCAAGATTGGTTGTTGTGTGTGTTTCCGCCCGTGCTTGCTGCCCTCTGCACAACCCGCACAAAATATTACTTATATGGCCATCTTTCTTGCAAACCACAAACTTTCAAGGAACACAACTATAACTTCTGGCAGACATTCTCTGGCCTTTCAGGTCTGGCAACTGTACCCGCAATACAAGTGCTGCGATATATAGAGGAAAACAGACATTGCATTATATTGACAAGATGTATCTGCAGAACCGAATGAGAAAGGCTCTCCCAGACTTCCAGGTGAAAAGGAGTTGCTTGACTTCTGAGGTAAGTCCAGGAACCTCCATTCCAGACGAGTCTCAAAAAAGCACACATATGCCAAGGAAATCTGCCTAAAATGGCATCAGCCCAGTAGCTCAGGACCAGTTACCCTCATGACAATCAGTCCCCAAACAGTATTAGCACAATTACACATTATCAGGGATTATTAGGAAAGGTTTTCTGATTGCAATCAGATATCCACCCCAATTCATTGGGTGGGGACTCTTTCTGTATCCACTAGATGTTTGAAAAGTGCCTGGTTTCCATCCCAGATTTGCTTCACTATTTCTGTCAGAAGCATCTTCGCTAGAAGGACGCTGGTGGGGCAGAGGTGTCGCTAGGAGGAGGCTGTTGGCGCTATAGCCCCAAGTCTTTTGGTTGTAGTCCCGATAGAAGCTCAGGGGCTACAACCAAAAGGCTAGCTACCCTCGAGGTCCCGAAATTAGCGTAGCCCCAGATCTATTCCAGACCTAGCAACACCCCTGATTTCTGGGTCCGTTTGTTATTACCAAGGGGATCAATACTGGTGTCAAGATATTAGATATCGTATTTGCCTGTGAGTTGCAAACTCATTCAGTGTTTCATGCGTACTTTATAAAAGATTGCTGGTTATTTTAAGACTGGAGTCCCTTCTTCGCTGGTGTTGATGAAGGATAGGCTGGGATTTGAGGCCGATTGATGAATGAATTAGCATAGTTAGAGGGGCCAATTCCTTTACTTGATGGTTTGAAGGCCTCTGTTCCCCGGGAAGCTGTTGCCATAGTACAGTTCTTCTGGAGGAGGCTGGGTTTGGTAATAGGGGTACAGTGGTGAGCTGCACCTGCCACTCACTCACCAGGCATCCAGGGACAAAAACATGTTTGATAGAGTGAAGGGCATTGTTCGGGGAGTCAGTGGTTGGGGCATTGGAGGAGTACACACTTAATATGTGCCTGGACTATCCTACCTGTCGGTAAACATTGTTTGTTTAATCAAGTGCAGTGCTACACCTTAAAAAAGCACTGCAATTCTTTACTTTAGGATATGAAGGGTTTACAAAAGTGGTTGCAATATTTCTGACTTTGATATTCTTGTCTCTTAAGGACTTCCCAACAGAGCATAGTTGACCATGCAACATTGTGAGTTGCTCCATTACCCACATCATTTGAGTTTCCACTCAGTTCTCCCCTTAGTTTCCACTTCCCAGTCGTGACTTCAGATTGTGCTCTGTTTCACTCTTATTCCTTGCCTTCTAGGTCTTTTGCTTCTCGTAGTTGTTGCTTTTTCTTCTGATCCGCCACCAGCTGGGCTCTGCTGCAGATCTTTGCTTTCCTGATGAAGGAATGTTCAACTTGTGTGTAAGGTTCTTACTTTCCTGTACAGTCATTTACCTTCTGCCATTCAACTCCTGTCATCTGTGCCCTTTCTGGACTTAAGGTGAGAAGCTACTTTATAGTTCGGGGAACATTAGATAGTATGTCTTTCATAATTAGTTCACCTAATATTGTGTTGTCTTTCTTTCAGGGTGCAGTTATGTTTCTTTCTCCCTCCCCCAATTAATTTCCCCCTTTCTACCATTGGTCAGGGAAGGTTGCCTGTGCTTTTTCTTCTGGCCTGTGTTTAAACTGGGATTTGCACAAAAGTAAAGACCCACAACTCTAAGCATCTGTTGAAAAAGACATGCTCCTATAGACTCAGCTGAAGATGGTTGGAGAGTCAATATGCCTGATCACAACATGGATTCTTTCTCTCAGGCCGGTCAGGATCGGATTGATGCGTACCAGACCTTAGATTTCCCCAGGCCTTGTGAACAGGGCAAATGAGTAGGGGGCTATTCTGTTTTACTCAGTTTGGGGGATAGTTAGTCCAGCTACCAAGGTGGCCATGGTAAATCTCACAAAAGATACCACTTGTCACAGAGCGCACCAAACAGGTACAGAACGCAAGACAAGGGCATAAGGTATAGCAGTGTTTTGTGTGAAAACGTAAATAAATATGGTGGTTCGGGCAGAAGTGAGTAGTGTGGGTGTCTATAGGTGTTATTGTGAAAGGAATAACTTAGGGGAACTTCAGTTCAGCAAGGCAAATGTACTGGACGTTTCCTGCTTCAATCCTATGCAGGGGCTCAACTAGATGGGGTAGAGTCTCTCTGGAGAAGTCTAGAAAACAACATGCCACGATTTCTGAAATCGAATTAAAAGTAAAGTCTTACACAGTTCTAGGTTTGGGCTTTTTGGCCTTTAGATCACCTAGATCTTTGCCTTTGGACTGTGGGTTTTCGTTACAGTGAGTGTGTGCTCGCCTGGGCTTTTTGATTTTTTTAAAATGAAAATGATTTATGGGAGATCAACCCGAAAATGTGTGGGGCTAATCCGCACACATTTTCTAATGCTCGCGGCACAACAAACATATAGTCCAGTATACTCTGCAGGACACAGACTATTGATGCAGTCCTCCCTGTCACATTTATTTGACAGGTGACAGTGAGGGGTGCACGAAAACATCCAAAGGAGAAGCGCAACACCACCCTCCTCCCATGCCAGCCTTATTAACCTGCCCGGTTCTCTTGTTTAAGTTCTGTGTGGTAGCGGCGCAATACTGATGAGAGTTCATTGAAGATGGCCTTCAAATAGGCATGGTCACAGAACTTAACAATGGGCAGAAAAACTAATACCTCTTTGATATGCAATGTGTCCCCTTGAAGCTAGCTCCGACCCCTGTGTATGAAGGACAGTGAATGGCATGTCTGGGTCCGCCATTTACCGTAGCCAACCCCTTCAGAGCGGACCGCTTTCAGAGAGAGAAGTATGTGATTTAAGGGAGACAGGAAGTCTGCTCTCTTCACAAACTTCAAGGCAGACCTGTGCTTTGATCAAGAGCCACAGAGGGCTCAGTTAACCAGATAGCCACTTTGATCTACAACAGACAGGAAGATGGGTGGGACTTAGGAGTACATGTTGTCACCTCTTACCTTTCCTGTTGCAAAGCACTGACCTAACGCATAACAGAAGATTGTTGTTGGGGACCCTGGATTGGCTCCTTAAGGTAGGCTTAGCCTGCACCAATCACTGGCGCCCATTTGGCTTTAAAAGAGGACCGAGCCCCTCACTTAGCAGATCATTTGACAACTACGAAAGGAGTAAGAAGAAGGACTCATTTGGACCCTGGCTGAAGCTACAGTCTGTCTTATAGCTTCTGCCAGTGAAGGAAGGCCAGGATTTCCAAGAGGGAAGCAGGATCCCTCCCCTAGACATCTCCCAGTGAACAGAGGGAGATAACAGACTCAGAGGACCCGTCCAGCAGCTCCAGAACCGGTACCCGGCCAGCACACAGTGTGCCCTGCTAGGTTCTGCCAGCAAGCTTCCTAAGTGGGAAGTGCCAGAGAGACTCTGAACAAAGGACAAGGCCGTTGCCTGCAAACACTCTCCTCAGCATTGGGTCATCCACCTTGAAAGGACACCACAAGCCCTGCGAAGAAGCTAGGAGGAGTGCCACACAAGCATCAACCAACGTCCATCATTTAAGGACATTTTCGAGGCAGTCGATCACTGGAACCGTGACCGGCTGCACCACTGACTGTTGTCATGCTGCAGTTACTAAGCCGCCAGAGACACCTCGATAAGCATTCCAGATCCGCCAACCAGCACAGAGACAGCGATTAATGACCCTAAGCCACCGTGTAGGCCAGCCTGCAGTTGTTCGTCCAGCCGTGCTTGCTGAACTGCCTGCCGCCTGATACCGCAGCTGGTTCCCATCTTGAACTCTGTTGCAGGAGCTGCAAAGCGTCCTGTAACTCACTCAACACTGTCGAACATCACGATCATCTCAAGCACCAGGTCTTTTGTGGTTCTGTTCCCCTGGTCCTTCTCCGAAAGCCCCTAATGACATTTACAACCTCTTACTCCCTTGCTGCTGAAACCAAGTAACCTTGAACAGTTAACACTGATTGCTTTACCGACTACCCTCCTGTCAGTATCCAGAGTGCCTCCCTTTCCTTCATGAAATTGTCTGTCCTCTGTGTCCCTTTACAGTGTGAGTTGTATTTTGTAGTGTCGTAGACTGTCTGTTTTAATAATAATGAAGCAGATATTTGTATACAACCTTGAATGGAGAGTCCCATTTATCATTGGGTAATAATTGTATTTTCGCTCTGTTGCAACTAACCACTGATCCACGACCTTCTTGCTTTTCTCTGGCTTCTTCCCCAGATTATATCTTCCCTCCTCTTCTAATGGGAAAGTACTCCCACCCCTAATCTACAGTTTAGAACTCTGACATTCAGTGGAGTGGGATAAATTAGGAGTGTTGAAGGGCATGCTGCGGAGCACAGTTTAATTATTGCCAAGTTGTGTCCTGACAACGGTTTTTAGATACAAACTGGGTCTAACATTTTTGAGGGCTTGTTTCTAGTGTTGCTGCTCTCTTCTAAAATATTGGTGCTGCCAAACGACTCTATGTTTGAAGATTTAAAATGTATTATTCTGGTGGAGGAATATGCAGTATTGAATGGACTTATGGAAAAGTGTGAGATTTCTTTTTCCTGCTTAGGGGCCACTAGTGTTGATTTTATTGTTTATCCTCTGACTGTAAAACAGAAACTCTGGGAGCTGGATTGCACTGGCACCAGCACACCAATTTTCAATTATTGATTATATATGGTGCTGCATTAGAGGAACAAAAAAGCACAGCCAACCCTCGGTGTACTGTGACGAATTTGGACTATTCATCCCTTCTCCCCAGATGGGAGCCACCCGCTTTGAGGCTAGTGAGCGGAACCCGCTCAGCAAAACCCGCTCTAGGGTTTTGGCAAGTGGGACCTTACGGGGAGTGACTCCCCCCTTGGGGCTAAGGACTCCCATTCCTGCAAGGAACGCCCTGTCCAGAACACATTATATGCCTACATGATAATCGGAAAGACTGTTGTTAACTCTGTTCTGGATTTTCCCGAATAATAACATTTCTTCAATCTCTGGCTTCAGGTAATGCTGGATTCCGCCTGAATTCAAAAACAAAGGTGGGGAACCCCTGCATGGGTATCTGGGGTGAAATCAATATATACTAAACAGATATGATGCCCTATGTCTGAAAACACAATAAATGTATTTCAGAAACTGCATGCTGAGGACCAGAGACTGTGTTCTTGTTAAAAACATATCATTTTATTCTATTGCAATTTCATAAAACATGTACATACATAATTTCTAAACATACTGATAGTGAAAAAAATGGTTAATTTCCAACAATTATATATTTTCGAAAAATGTTTTTTGTGCAAAAAGCATTTTTATGTAAACATCTCTCACATACATATATATACTAACACACAGCACAACCATTAATTTTCTCAACCAGATCCAATTTAGTGAAAACATTTACAGTAGTCAGATTCCTACTTTGTAAGTCCACCATTATACATCAACTACAAGTATCCAAGATTGTTCTAACAATATTCTTCTCATCATTGGACTTCCTTTTGTATAGTTTCAACTTGACATCAATTGGCCAGTACTTTCATAACCATTGGTCAACGTCTTCTCCAGGACCAGTGGACTTTTTACTCAGTGGCTTATTCAAAAGCTTTATCAATGCTTCAAGATCGTTTTTTTTTCAAATTTCCTTTTTTTGTTTTCAGGACATAGGGCATCATACCTGTTTAGTATATATGGATTCTGCCAGAATGCCACAGTCAAAGATGAACGACACACCCCTTTTGTTTGTGATGACATACATAAAACCAAAAGGAACCTTGAATGGAGGAGAGTGAATCCTATGTAGAGGTGAGCTTCTGATGGCAAGATGTCCAGGAGGGGCAAAGCCATGATAGATCATGGAGCCAGCAGTAGCAGGGAGAGCAAACAAATAATTTGCAAGATGCCAGAAGGCTGGCATCCTGAGCAGCGAAGAAGCCAAGATCGGGCAAGAGACAGAGAGGTGAGACTATCTCACCTGATGGCATGACCATATGGAAGCCGTAGTGGGCCTGGTGCCTGCCAACTGATGCCGAGACTTGACTGCACCATAGAGACTGGATCTCTGAGCTGAGCACAAAAAGTGCATGCCGAGCCGAGCAGCGGAAGGGAAGCAAACACTCCCAAAGAGGCAATGCCGTTAAAAGGGGCATACTTTGATATTCGAGTTTGGGAAAGCCACAAAGTTTACGGAAGCCTGATAAGTCCAAGCGGGCAGATGCCAGTACCTAAATTGATCAGAAGCAACCATATCCAGAGGGCCGAAGGGCTTTGGAGAGCTTTAAGAAACCAAGAGACATTAAAGGAATGGTTCGGTCAAAATTTGTTATTGGCCCTACGGGTCAGCCATGTGTTTTTAAGCCTAAGTCTCTCGATTTTAGAAAACTTTCCTATGGACCTTACCCAAGTTTTCGTCCATTAAACGCACGTGAAAACAGGCATCAGGGCGCTGCCATTTTGTGATAATCCTATCACTTGTCCCATCGCCCTGGCTGACCTGCTTTTGTAGCACTAAATCATATCCCCTGCCCCTGAGCCTGACATTATCAAAACATTCATATTCCCCGCCTCTCTCCGTGACGTTACTGTGCTGCGTAGGCAAACGCGCCCAGTCGTCTTCCACGCGACTTCACACAGAACCCGGAAACCAACACAGATCAACTCACACCACAGTGCGCCACAATTCGGAATACGAAACTGTACTTTTAAATCAAACAGCAACACGGTACATTTGGTAAAGTACATTTATTTAACATTAAATGTTTATAGAATATTCAGCAATTGGCATATTAAATCGGAATGTCATTTTTTTCTTTTCTCTCTATCCGCAAATCCTGTTCCGTTTTATCGTGAGTCACGTGCTGTTCCTTTATGGTACACAGGGTGTTGGTTTTCGTTAAAAGAAGCACTTTGGTTGCACGGTGAACCGCAAGGCTGTTCCATCAACTAGGCACTAGGTCAGCGTAAAGGTTTATATGTTGCTTCTAGCCGCTAGTACCGCGTAAGGGCATATGGGCCCTTGGCGATCATCCCATAAGATCGTCAAAGTGGTGCAGTTGTTTACAATAAGCTGCAGCTGGCGGTTGAAGAAACCATCTGCCGGGGTCTGAAACTGGTGGCAGTAGCAGTAGGGTAAGATATACCTGTTTGAAAACATGAAAATTATAATTAGCCTCGCCAGCCGATCTTTATTAATATTATTCATTTTATTTATTACGGCCGATCTGAAACTATTTGCTTTCGAGGATAGTGCAATGGAGTATGTTCGGCTTTAAAATCAATGCGAAAACTAACGAAATAAATTGAGGTTAACACACAATGAGAAACGACTGTTTGTCTACATGCGTGTGGAATGTGGACCTGCATGCCCATGTGCCCGGTACAAAGACGATTCCACAAACGTTTTACTTGCTCTTCATTCATTCATCCATTCATTAATTCTTCATTCCGGTATAAAAGCGTCTAAAGAGTTACTTACATTATATTTGCAATTTCCATTGTGTCTCTGCGTAATACAGTCCGTAAATCCCACTGTGCTCTTGACAACGATTTTTCGTATACTGAACTAACATGAAACTCGGTCTAGTTTCAGAATTTTCTGCCTTATCGTCTTTTACGTTATTGCACCCCTCCTTCAAATGAAGTCCTTTCGGCATGGTCTCTGTCTCTCAAGGTCAAAAAACAATACAACCTTATACTGCCAGTGTGAGTTGTGGGCCTCTTCACGCCGCCAGCTGAAAATCAAAGCCGCTGACCTTCACTCTAAACGAGCATACATTCTTACTTTGCAACATCCCGTAGTAAAGCCATCTGTGAGAACTTGAATTTTCGAATCCATCTATGTACTAGGCCTCAATGTGCAAATGTGAACTGGCTTCTCTCCCATCTGCAACGGCTCGCTTGGTGCGTTCTGAGGCCCCCAATTTTGTCCTCGTTGTCCGCGAGCTTTGCAGCCCTAGAGAACCATAACTATGGCGACATTGACTTTTTGGGGGAAGGTCAGGGAAAGTATAACGTACCCGAGCAGTTGAGTTGAAAGTGAGATGTATTGTTTGTTTTATTATTTGCAATACGCAAGCCTTGCGAAACTTAGTTACAGCAACAAAAATATATACATACACATATTGACAAGGTCAGCGATACTAGGTGAATAGAGAGAGAAGTCAAACATGACATCCAGGTTGTTCGCCACCCAGGATGGTGAAGGGAGGGGTTAGGGTTAGCATACTTTGTATGTACACTGTACAATAACATTTATTTACAAAAAGACAATCATATTACAATTATTTAAACCAGGATTTGTACTTCACAACCAGCTCTGCTTTGGGTGGACATGGCACAGTGGCAATGTTTGGTGGCAATGCATCAGTGCTCTGCAAAGAAATTTTCAAAATTCCATATCTGTGCTTCTCGAGTACAGAAACAATAAGGCTTTTTACAAAGTCGAACTCCATTTCCTCATAGACTGGTTTAATGACCCATTGCTTACTTCTTTTAGAAAACACCTTAGTGTAGCGAGGCATCCTTACATTACCTGTAGTCCTAGATTGTTCACGGCAGAGATTCTCGTTATGGGCCAAGACCGCAAGTAGAGTCCTATGTTTCATGCCCTGTATGCTGAAATGCAAGTGCTCTGGCCTGTACTTTAGGCACATATTGTGGAACACCTCCAAACCTCCTGTGTTTCAGAATTCTGTCAGTCCCCTCAAATCTCTTGATAGAGTTTTATCGAAAACAATCTTCTCAATGGCTTTGTGTGTCGGTGAAGATGGAATCAACCACTTCTTCTTCCTTGCCTCCTCTGGGGACAAAGGGCCATGTTCACATTGGTGGAAATGTAGGTTTTCTGACCAGCGGTGAACGTTGGTACAGTGGTGCATCAGTGACCGCCATTTTTCAAGTAGTATTTCCACAGACCCTTCACAAGTTTTGGAGCTCCACCAAAGATGGTTGTTGATAGACGGGGACCACTGTGAAATACTTTCCAAACCTTTTTTTCCCCCTGCAGCTGAGATTTTCTTATTGATTGATTTTACAAGATGCCATACATCAAATTGATGTTTAATATGTGGGAACTGCTCTCTCATTGTCTTGGCAATTGAAACATGTCTGTCCGTGGCTATGAGGTTGATGTGCATTCCCCTCGATTGTAGATATTCCACTGATTTTATAAATGCTAGTTTCTCCATGGCCACTGAGGATGTACATTGTGATACCTGCACGACCACTGAACTCACAATTTTCTTACTATCCATGTCCTGAAAGTGGTAGGTGCAGTACTTGGCAGAAAATCCAGGGCTGTCGCACTGTCCATCGCTGGCTAGCCTGAATCGTTTCCCTTCGAATGTACTTGCTAGAGACAATTGTTCAATTTTCCAAGCATCACTAATGGCCGGAAACAGATAATCATGTTGGTATTTGTAGTACTGCGTTTTAGAAATGAAATGAAGTCCCACAAACTGAAAGAAAGACTCTAACTTTCTAAAACTGGACCCACTAAAAAGCGATGCAGCTGCACACAGTAGATTGCCTGCTGGCAGCTTCCCCAGCATCAGTTGTGCAGACCATGAGAACGCATGATTTAATCTACAGGCGGCATGTATTTTGACGTTACTGCCTTGTTTTTGACGAGTCACATGAATCAATGGCCTCTGACATATTTCCCTCTGACGGAATGCCCACATTTCAGCATACTTATAATATCCATCAAACAACTGTCGATTACTATGTATTTGCCCTCTTTCATTAGACTGTCATCCGGTGTCACACTTGTTTCGGACTGCATTGTTGAGGACATTTCACCACAACTGAAAGAAATATCGCCGATATCAGGTTCTGATGCGTCGGTGAATGCTGCTGCTGGTTCATTCTCTGTCATTTCAACATCTGTTACTTCAACATTGATGGGAGAACACAACATTGTCGACAGCTTTTTTGGTGGCAATTTTTTGGCGGGTGTAGATTGTGTGAATTGATCTGCGACTACTTCCGAGCTATCCTCAATACATTCAGTATCATCTTCTTGTGGTGGTACAGTCGCACTGTAGCAATGGTCCATTACAACTTTACTGGATTCTCCGGACACATTCATTTCATGTTCTGGCCATTGGATATGAGCATCTCTAGTCTCAACACGCGGCGTCTGAACTAATAGTTCCTCCATAGTGTAAATGGTCTGGCAAGCAACATCTCTCATTCGCTTCACTGTCTGTGTATGTATAGTTCGTAGACCCACGGGTAACTACAGGACAGATTGGAAAAGGGATGTTCAGTTTAAACACAAGATAAAGTATAGTACAATTGACTGGAAAAAACATAAAATAGTCCCCAGCACAAAGAAATTCTAAAGTTATGAACTGTTTGTAACTAACCTTATTTTTGTTTCTTTTCTTTGCAACTTTCTTGACTCGACCTTCAACATCTGCATGCTGTAGCTCCGATTCTTTTCTGCATCTCTTCCCTTCCTCTTGCGCTGCAACGACTATATTTTCTGTATCCGCATAGACAGCACGGAATGAGGCTTTCATTACTATGTATCACAATATTGATAACATAAAACACACGTGAGGACGAACACAGGTACATCTCAATAGCTCAACACGAATTAAACATTGTGTAGAACAATCAAACGACAAGGATTCGAGTTCTGATGACCTAGTTCCATGGAACTGCGGGTATCCATACCTCTTGCTCTGCATGGACTGCCATGAATGATTGTATTGGAGAGGGGGCATCAGCAACTCCCTGAAACACAGTACTTGCGTTAGTATGGTTTTCAATATTGTAAACATAACACACACTTGGGTTCGACGGCCCAGGTACATATAAAGAGATAACCACAAATGATGCATTGTCTAAAAGAATCAAGGAATATTTAAATATGATCAGATTTAATCGACTTATTTCTCTGATTTCTTTACATCTGCATCATCTAAATGGGATCTTGTGATTGTAGTGGAAGCTCCATTGTCTCCCTGAAACACAGTACTTGCGTTAATAAGGAAGAAAGTATAGCAAATGGAATCACGTTATATGATCACGCTCGATGGAGCTGTCAGTATCCATACCTCATGCTGCTAAAGAATATCTATGGATGTTGTAAATGTGGTGCGCACTTCCGAAAGCTGTTGCGGCGATTCGTATCCGCATGGTCCCGCTTCCACTTCCCCTGGAATTACTTGAATGTTAGGCTATGCATCAAATGCATGGGTTGATGCTTCAACAACTGCCTGAAACATAGTATTTCCATTAGTAAGGATTACAATATTGAAAACACAACACACACTTGGGGTCGACCGCACAGGTACATATCAATGGCTAACCACGAATGAAACATGGTGTAGAACAATCAAACGACCAGTGTTCCAGTCCTGATGATCCCGGTCAATGGAGCTGTCCTGATGATCCCGTCCTGATGATCCCGGTCAATGGAGCTGTCAGTATCCATACCTCGTGCTGCTGAAGAACATCTAGGGCTGTTGTCAATGTGCTGGACGCTTCAGCATCTCCCTGAAAGACAGTACTTGCATTAGTATGGATAACACTAATTATAACTGAAAACAAACACCAGGGGACGACAACTAAGGTGTATATCAATTGGAAAGCACTAACCAAACAATTGGTAAAATAATCACACGATACATAAAAACTATTACTTGACATGCATAAAACATGTTTGTAGCGGAATAGCCAAGTATGATTACCTGATACGCGCTAGAAGTGGTTGATAACTGCGGGCACATCACGGATGTAGAATGTTCTTGCTTCAGATTCAGTGGATAGTCAAGCAGTTGTAAAGGTAAATTATTGTTTGATAATGAAATGCAAATATTTAAAAATTGCCATGTAAACCGACAGAATACTTGAGAATAATGCTATTGAAAATGCCCAATATAGCACAGTTCCCTGTGCCCATAAATAGATTTCCTTTGGGGGTTATAAAATCGAAAAATAATTTATTGATAAATGTCATTATTCAAAAAGCTATACACTCATATCAATATCGAAAGTATTACAAGGGACACAACACCTAAAATATCAATTAATCCTTTCGGCTACCTACACACTACCGCAAGGCCTAAAGCTAAATCCGGACACTTGACTCACCAGTGGCGGAATGTGGACGAATAGAGTTGGAATAGCAACATAGAAAGACACGGACATCCCTGACTGGGTAGAGTAAAGCCCACGGCAGCTGGATGGGTGACATCGGATAGACACAAACACAGGCGGCACGCACGGAGACAGAGTCAACTAATCCAAACAATCCCACCAACACTCTCGCCCGCCCGTAACTTAACTACCGCCAGGTACCACGTTGGTGTGGAATTATCGAGACATTGGCAATCTACCCACTACCGGAGAGGTTGTCATTAGCAGATGCACTGGCCACTAGAGTCTAAATGGAGGATAAGGGGAGCCATGAGAGAGCATGTTAAGCATGGGGACTAGAGGAGTATGGAACCTGTATGCCAGTCAGACCCAGATCAGGACAGAGCCGCAACAGGGGAGACTACGCAAGCCGAGCGCTTCAATTCAGGATAGAGATGCAAACTAACCAACACTACTAACAATTTCCCTTTCTGCATACACCTCTCAAATTCCAAACCAAACACAACCAAAACCTACAGCACAACAAACCGCACAAACTTCACTACATTGCAACAACAAAACCAAAACACACATAGCCTTGCACAACAGTACACGACGACTACCGTCCACAAACACCCCAGGCCCAACCAACGGACCCACCGGGCTGAGGCCGCCAACAGCACATCACTGCTCTCTTGCACTTTTCCTGCTTCCTCCCACTAACTCAACCTCCCCTCCTCTTTCAGAGCCGCCAGAACGCCAAGAGACCACTATGGTGGTGATAGTGCGCGGTACAAATGTCCTTTAACATTAACATTAACATAGCGTTTGCGAGCAATTTTCATGTCGTTCGCCGTTTATTCTTCTTTGTTACCCAATATGTGGCGTACATGTTCGAGGAAAAGTGCTGGCTGCAGGTGCGGTATCGATCACCCCTCTTGTCCTCAAAGACTTGCTGGACTCTACTTTCAAGCTCTTCCGGTGGATATCTGCAGTGTCTGACCCATTCTCTTATTCGATCAACAGTTTTAGGGAATACATGCATTGTAGTGCCTTCAGATTTAGCATAGGTCTTCGAAGGGCAATCGCTAATTGAACAGGCAGGCATTGTTGAAAATTCTGAAAAGTAAATATCAAGATTATTATAAAACCCTGATGAATACAAATGTCATAAAAAAGTAAATGAACCATAACATGTTCAATGCAAGGTTTGTTTTGGTCGACAAAACTATACCAGTTAATCATGTGCGGCTGTTACTGAGATTTTTTAAATGATGTGACTAAACTCTGAACATGTGACTCGTCCCTTGGATGTTCTGTCTTGTACGAGAAGGAAACATGCTTACATTATAGACTGGACCTCCGAAGGATGCAATTTGATGACAATTGACACAAATGAAAATAAATAGATCTGTTGATAGCATAACAATTGAAACTCAAGTCAATAGCAATGAGACCAATGACCATAGCACTATTGGGTACTGTAATCGCAAATAGATAGAAATGTAAATATGACCGAAATATGACTAGGATACATGGCCTTACCTTGACCAACAAACAGTTGGATTCAGCAGGCCCAGCAGTATGTTGCAGGAGAACAGGTAGATGGCCACACTGACGAGTTTGCTCGAAGCGGTCACAGGTAGCACGACGACGAGCAGATTAGCATAGATCTCAGTGCTTCTCAGGTAGAAGGTTCAGGAGTTGACTTGCAAAGCACAAAGATGTTCTCAGGAGACATATCAAGTGGTTTATAAAGTATTAGAAACAGGGGTGTGTTTGTGAATGAATGACGTGTGTATGTCGTGGTATTATGTGGTTTGCAGGGGGGCGGCCTGCCTCAGGGGAGGCCTGCCTGGAGACACGGGGTCTGAGGAAGCCATGTGAGCGATGTCCCCTGGGCGTGGGATACCTTTTGAAGTGTACATGCTGTTTGGCACCTTGGCCGTTTGCGCCCGTGACAGCCCCCCATGCCAGCGCTCATCCCCGAGTGCGAGCCGCCTTTGATAGAGGTGGGTGGGATGGATGGGCCTGGGGCATGCAGATAAGGCACAGGAAGACTGCTGAATGGAGACACACTAATGTGGATTGCAGGGGGGTGGCCTGCCTCAGGGGAGGCCTGCCTGGAGACACGGGGTCTGAGGAGGCCATGTGAGCGATGGCCCCTGGGCGTGGGATACCTTTTGAAGTGTACATGCTGTTTGGCACCTCGGCCGTTTGCGCCTGTGACAGCCCCCCATGCCAGTGCTCATCCCCGGGTACGAACCGCCTTTGATAGAGGGGGGTGGGATGGATGGGTCTGGGGCGTGCAGGCAAGTGTGTGGGAGTGAGGTGCCATCAGGCCCCTCTCATCCTTTACTTCTCAGTAGAAACTCGACCAAGTGACTCCAGTAGTGGGTTCGCCCCTTGCCCTTATGTGATGTTAACTTTGGTTCACATTTGTGTAGATGGGACCACTGAGCAGGACACTGGGCATCCATTTTTGTACCACCTTTCCACTCCATCTTGGTGACCAGGCCTCACTGCGCAGAGCACATGGCCCCCGCCCTCGTTCCGACTCTGACCGGAAAACTCCAGAGGTATTTGCAACAGCTAATCAATGTAACACATCACTCCTCCTCTGAGATCACTGTCCTGCATGGGAACCAGCCTGAACTAAGCACATAGCTTGTTCATCTCTACAAATGTGTCCTTTCCCACGCACCCTCGCCAGTGGAAACTTACTGCCATTCTGACCCTGTGTCCCTGCAAGGTATTCTCTTCATGTGCCAGACCACTGACCACGCCATGATGCCCACCTAGCAGATCCCCAACTAACATTAGACCCCTACTACAGTATATCGTTGCCTATCAATAACAAATGCCACATACCGGAGATTCTTGTGAGCACAGACCCACACTTCAAACAGTGTATTATAGTGGTCAAGACCCTTAACCTAAGGCCTGTATAATCCAATGTTAATTGATAGTATAGATATATGTGTGACTTTTATATAGACAAAACCGACTGAAAGACTTTGAACAAGTGTTATTTAGTGCATGCATTATTGAGAATATATTATGTTAGCTTAGATAGTGACCATTCTGCTTCACAGCGACCTGACCTTCACCTATTCGGAGCACAGATGTCTGACGTCCATCCTTGAATGGAGACACACTTGATTCAGTTAAAAAATCGAAACAACCGTTGTTAAAATATATGTGGTGTTTTATTTTGTATCTTATTTTGATGACACAAAAATACAAAACTTTACACATTGTACAGGTCAGGTTGCAGCACAGCGAGGGAAAATCCCCTGTACTGACCGCTGTCACTTGGGAAGGTTTCTCTTATGGCACGAACAGCACAGGCGGGTATTACTCTTCGAACGCGTTGTCCAAGCCTCCCGTGAAGCCACCATGTAAAGGAACGATAGGCCACCAGCCTGTACCACCTGGGAAAAGGAATGAAACAAACTGTTTTTAAATGACCAAGATAAGTTTAATAAACGTTTGTTGTCAATGACAATTCTTGTAACTAATGGCATTCTGCTCGGAAAAATGCTATCTAGACACTGCACACTATTGAACGACTTTCATGCGTTACAATGATATGTATATGTAATTTTGGATATAGTAGAAGACCATGAAATAGGAGTGGCATGACAAGCAGAGTATACTTACTTGTTACTCGGATTACGAGGACGAACAGTTGCGCGAAGTTCGTGCATAAGCACCATCATTATCCTCTACACGGACTGTGTGAGGCAGGCTGCCCTGAAGTCTGCCAGCTCGGTGATGCATTGCGGTCATGGCTCGCCTTCCGAAATGTAGGCCACGCATCCCGAGTTGTCACAGCAGCAGCAGTTCTCGTCCTTGGTTGGCATTAGCTCGCACCGATTGCATGTGCACCAGGTGGAAACACCGTCCATGCGACTAGGTCCAGGCTCTTCAGCTGTTGAATCGTCCTCCCAACTGCCGTCCGAAGACCCATCGTTTTTGAGCGTGTTTCCCTTTCCAGTAGTTCCTCCTCGGTATACTCGGGCTCGTACATGTAGGGCATTATTGTAGCCATTGTGTGTTAAACAAACTAAAAGAATTTATAGCGGTGGTAGTGGTATCTGTTCACACGGGCTACAAGCAACGAAGGTAGCTGACCAGAGCACAGAAACGAGTCACTGAATACTCAAAGTAACACAGAGAGAGGAATGGAATCGAAAATCTGCTGATGTGTATTGTGAAACGGTCTGTTTACACTTATTGAGGAAAGAGGCATCCTGCCATTTCCATGGCGACACGTCATTAGCTGAAGCGCAGCGAATGTTGACAAGAGACGTGCTTTGGCGTTGTGAAATGGGCAGTACGCGTCTGCTGATGACAGGCTCAGGGGCGGGGGATATGACTTAGTGCCGCAAAAGCAGGTCAGCCGGAAGATGGGGCAAGTGATAGGATTATCACAAAATGGCAGCGCCCTGATGCCTGTTTTCACGTGCGTTTAATGGACGAAAACTCGGGTATGGTCCACAGGAAACTTTTCTAAAATTGAGCGACTTAGGCTTAAAAACACATGGCCGACCCGTAGGGACAATAAAACATTTTGACCGAACCATTCCTTTAATAGTCGAGGATGGGAAAGCCACAAGGGTTACGGCAGACAGATAAAGGTGAGCGCGCAGACACCCTACCAAAGGCGAGCTAAATCAAGCATATCAGAGCGCCAGATGGCTTTCCGAAGCCCAAAAACCACAAAATATAATGAACAGGGCAGGAGAGAGAGAGAACCCGGAGGGTTCCAATCCTTAAGTACGAAACAAGGACATTGTAAAGTACCAAGTCGGAAATGGTGGAATTGTGTTAAGAAAACCTCTTCTTCCTGGAATGAGGGAACCATATGGAAGTGGGATTTGGCCTTCAGGACCTGCAGAGAGCTTGTGAACTGTGTTGTGAGACATTGATGAACTTTCAAAAATCCTTGAAAAAGGAATCCAAGTGATTGGGCCAGGCAGAAGCCAAAGACAGAGGTTATTGCTCTGGTCTCCTTTTTAAAAATACGTTTTTCCCTAAGTGGTAGGGCCAGTTAGTTAGCTAGTACGATTTGGACTGAGGACTATTTCTTTCGGACTTTGATGAGCGCCCTTACTTTTAGTTGGTTAGTTAGGGAACTTCCCTCATAGCAGTAGGGCTGCATAGGCATTTTCTTTTTTAAAACATAAACATCCAATTAACATGCACATTTTAGTCCAAGCCCCTTTTTTCTGGTTTGACACAATACGTATGTAAATTCCTTAATGCATGATATTGAGAACCTTTCCTGCAATTTTGCCTAAATTGACTATCAATAGGCGAAATCACATGGATTAGGGGGGGTTCAATATGGAGAAGGAGTTCTGCTGGTTCATATGGAAACAAATATTTCTGGAATGCCCTGGTATCTTCAATCTCTGATTTCAGATTGTTAGTATACAATGAGGGATTGTGGCTTTAGTAAGATTCATTGATTCGGTCCTAACTGTAAATGCTGTAAAGGGAATTGAAAAGTAATTATTGAAGTATTTAAAGTAATTTTAAAGGGGTATATTACAAGAAATGTATGGGAACAGGATAAGGAAGCTTTTCATGTTGTCTTTTAAAATAATTGTGATTGTGAAAGGTTTTGTTTTAAAACAAATGCGCAAAAAAAAATAAGTAATAATCTCCAGGTCGGGCTCCAGTTACTGGGTCTGAT
Source organism: Ambystoma mexicanum (assembly GCF_040938575.1). NCBI lineage: Eukaryota > Metazoa > Chordata > Amphibia > Caudata > Ambystomatidae > Ambystoma > Ambystoma mexicanum. The sequence goes on from NC_090923.1 coordinate 1,030,758,549, forward strand.
CAGGGAAGAGGAATTCTTGACAAAGCAAGACCCATCGACAGAATACTGTAAAAGCACTGGATCTCCCAGTTGAGCAGAACTCTAAGAAGGGCAGCCCAGAATTTGTTTTCAACCAATTGGAACGGGAAGTCAACCCGGGAGCTGTAAGCATGGATAATGATTCTGTGTTCTGTCAACCCTGATCCATGAGTGGTAACCCTAACCAGCATGCTTCATAGTCTGGTCACCGGGCATACAGCCCATCTAAAACAACTGAAAGGTTGAATACCAGCACAACCCATTTCCCTACTTCAGTGGTATGTTGAAGGAGAAGATCCTTAGCAGTGTTTCCAAAATTCTGACTGTATTGCTACCTCTGCTAAGTGGCTCAAGCCTAACTGGCCACACTTCATTGCCCCATTGTTAACCTTAGAGCGCTAAGTGGCCAATTGTGTCCTAAATGCCGATAGTCAGAAAACATAAGATGACCTATGTCTTGGCATCTTGATGAGATCTTGTAGAGGCAGAGTTCTACAGACAACGCCTATGGGAAGTAAGACAAAAAAAGAGGTAACATTTTAACAACTTTACTATTAGATACATTAATTGATAAGTGGCTCAGGAAGAAGACCATTGTGAAGAAGAGAACAAGTCCTCACACATACCCAGGCTAGTTATAAAATGCAAAATAGAGTTAGGATTTGAAATAAGCTTAGGGCGCCCCTTTGTAATTTCACTGATCACAGACACTATTCAGTAATCTGAGGAGTGTAAAATGCATACCCACGGTATTTCCAGTATTGCAAGGGTCTGCAACCTTTTGCTCTTCAAATGGTGTGTACTACAACTTCGATTGGAATCATATTCAATGGGGAAGGATAGTGGGATTTGTAGTGCAAAGGATCTGGAGAGCCGACGGTCACAGACCCCTGCAATATTGAATTCACTTGCTTGGAAAATATCTCAGCACAAGCAACACAGGGGAGGATCACAGGGGAACTATCAGCTTCCAAAAAGGTGGGCAGGATAGTTATAGTCTTGATCCCATTCTCTAGGCCCAAAGCATCCCCATGTGCAATTAGGAGACTAAACCAATCCCATCCTTCATCTCCTCACAAGCCACATGTTCAGACTCTCACTAAAACACCAACCCAGTATAAAAACACTCAGCCCCAGTTGCCCACTGTGTATAGCATGAGCCGGAAGCTTGCATTTGGAGACAAATGGAAACTAGAGAGCGGTTGAAGGAGCAGTGGCTGGAAAGACAGAAGACATTTAAGAGGTGGCCGCAGTGCGGAGCTGTAGGAGGTGATGAAGTTAATTGATTGAAGGGTAAGGTGTTAAGATCAGAGGCTGAGAGTGACAGAAGGAGATGCTGGACATTAAAGAGCTGAAGGAGGAGGTGGTAAGCTCAGAGGGTGATTGTGGACAGAAGGATGTGTGGGAAGTGTTAAGGTGAGGTTGATGATCATAACAGATAAGGAGAACAGGCACGAGGGGGTTGTGAGAAGTTAAGGGGGCAATGGAAGAGGTGGTAATATCAGAAGGAGGACAGATTAAGGAGGAGAGGATAACATCAGGATCCATATGTGAATAGGAGGTGGTAGAAGATGAGGTAAAAGAGGAGGTGGAGAAACCTCTGGGCCAGATGGACGTGACTATATCAGAGCCAGAAGTGGCATTGCAGAAGTAATCTTGGAGGTAAAGAGTAGTATGACTGGGGTGGAAAGAGGAACACCATGAGTTGGAAGTGTAATGAAGATGCTAGTAGAAGTGGTATGGTGATCACGGCCATAATATAAGGGAAAATAATTAGATACCCTGGAGAAGATAACATTTTGGGAGATGCCAGCAAGGTCAGACAAGCGGGAGTTTAAGGCAAGACTGAGTATGCCTGGTACCTAAATGGGCAGATTCGAAAGATTCTGGTGTGCCAGGTCAGCCCCAGACAGTCAGAGGACGAATATGTCAGGAACCTGGAGACCACTGTCAGATTAGAGAGGTGAAGGGAGAGGAATCAAGGGACTGCCCAGGCAGAGCACAGAGATCCCTCTCTAGCACTGCCTACTGACTTAGGTCAGTGAATATAGTCAGCATCAGCTCACAGAACTTTGTACTATAATTAGTTGGAGGGTATAGGGCTCTAGGAAACCCGCAACTAGCATAGGCTGAGGAGAAGGGTTCAGGGTAACTTTAAGCCACACCACTAGAAAGGGGCATTAAAGGAATCCCCTTTGATGTACTGGGACACATGTAAAGAGGCAGAAAAGGCCTAGGCACCAGCATCTAGCAAAAGAGACTTTTGATGAAAGACCATCCTGATTATTGTATCTTTTAGGAAGACATTTCCATTTCAAACAAATTAAATACTATCAAATATTTTGTTAAGATCCGGCTAACAATGTGTGGCTGTACTGCTAAAAATAATAAAACTAGCAGATAAACCCCATTATGGAGTAAAGAGTTCAGTGTGGCTTCTGCAATGTCTCAAATTAAACTAAAATTAAAAGAGACTGGGCAATTGTACTCCACAAATACGGTTAAGATATTAAGAAAATTGGCACCTATAAGTAATTTTTAGTATTCCCAATGATGTTCTTGCTTTAGGCAGGCAAGAGATTATATAAATGAGAAGTCAAAGAAATAGAGGAGAAGGCCTGCTAAGTAACCTTTTTCCCCCACATCAAGCAAGAAGTAGACTAGTAGTGACCAAAATGGTTGTTGGAATTTGTAAAAAAAAAAAACAGTAACAATGAGCTGCGGAAGAATCTGTTAAAAATCTTCTTGTTAGGATCCGATCATCATCTATGCAGAGGAAATCAATATTACACCACGCATACGCTAAATTATTAGCTGGGATTACTATTCAATTGGAAATGAAAACAAGATGATACATGTTTTAAATGTCAGATATTTATTAGCAATTGTATCCACGCTCTATCAGACTACATAGAGTCAAATTATTATGTTGTATTTTTCATAAGCCTGTATATAAGGCTGTCCCCTAAATTAATTCATATAGGCATTATTAATGCGTGCGAAAAAGCCCTAGTATATAACTTATTGATTACAGACAAACACCCGTTAATGAAACATGGAATGGCGTTAGGACCCCAAATAATACTGAATTGGTGGTAGAAGTACCATGGACTGCGAGGATGGAAAACTCCATTCCAATCAATTAAAGATAAGAGAATCTCCAACATTTTACAGGTCACTTATAAGCTACGAACTATTGGTAAATCAGTTTTTGGCAGCTAATGGAAGATAGATAACATTATGCGCACAACCAAAATGTGTGAAATTAAAGAATTCATGAGAATAGTGTTTAATATGAGTGCATAAAAAGCATGGTAAAAAATTACAAAGATGAGGGATGTAAAATGTGGATTTTATTTGTTTTATTTATTTATTTGATACTTACAAGGATAACAACAAGATAGTGGGCCTCATTACAAGTTTGGCGGTCGCCTTGCCAGTAAAATCGGCAAGCTGCCGCCAAACTTGCAATTTTTTCTGGGCCCGCAAATGGGCAATTGTCGGGTCATTACGGTGCTTGCCGGACCGGTAATTGCCTACAAACGGGCGCCGGAAGGGAATGCACACCATTCTCATTGAGCCCAATGATATGGTATGATATGATATGGCATTTATAACGCGCCTATACACTAGTGTTTCAAGGCGTTACGGGGACAAAGGGAGGACAGACAACGATCATACTAGGCCAGGTGTAATTCAGATCTCGCAAGTGCAGGGGATGGGGAAGGGGTGAAAGTGCGGGGGAGGGGGGAAGGGACAGTGCAGTACATGGGAATAGAATAATAAAAATAAGTAAAGTAACGTCCAGCAGGTGGCAAGTGCAAAGGTGAGTGCAGACATCAGGTGTCAAGTGCTGGTAGTGGGTCTGAAGGGATACAGAAGCAGTCCCCAAGTGCGGGGGATGTGAGGCAGGCAGTGCATGTGTGTGTGACTGATGGGGGAGGGACCTGGGCCCAGCATCAGAGGGTGGCCAGGTAACCAGTGCAGATTCAGAATCAGCCAGGAGGTCAGCAGGGGAGAGGAGGAGAAAAGGCAGAAGCAAAGAGAAAGGTTTTGAGGTGCATCCAGAACCGGAGATGGTTCTCCTCAAGTTTCAGGGAGGCAGGGAGGCTGTTCCAGAGGGAGGCCCCGGCCGAAGAAAGAGATCTACCACCAACTTGTTGCTTGGAGAAGCGACTGAACCTGAGGGAGTTGGAGGCGGCTGAGCGGAGAATTTGAGAAGGAAGATATTTAGGAAGAGAGTTGAAGGTATTGAGGCCCCCAGTCCCCAGAAGGCCTTGTGAACAATGCAGAGGATTTTGAACTTGATCCTCACAGCCACTGGGAGCCAGTGCAAAGATTTCAGTCCTGGAGAGATACAATCCCTGGGCTTGAGGCCAAGGACAAGTCTTGCAGTCCTGTTCTGGATGAGTTGCAGAGGGTGGAGAGTAGAGGAAGGCAGGTAGTCCAGCCTAGAGAGAACCAGAGCTCTGGAGACAGTGAGTTTCTGGGGGAAGGAGAGGAAAGGTAGAATACTTGTGAGGAGGTGCAGCTGGTAGTGTGACTTCTTAGAGACATCAGAGATGTGAGGAGAGAAGGAGAGTGTGGAGTCAAAGATGACCCTGAGGTTTTTAGCCTCACAGGTTGGAGCATGAGGAGGGCCAACAGAGGCTGGCCAGAGAGTGACAGGAAAGAAAGGAGCGGGTGTGCCGATGAGGAGAATCTAAGTCTTACTGGCATTAAGGCAGAGGTCCTTGGTGGCACACCACTCCTGGATAGCAGACAGACAGTCAAAGATGAGAGATGGAGAGGAGGTAGCCAAGGGTAGCCTGAAAATGAGCTGAGTGTCATCTGCATAGCACTGAAAGTTAGGGCAGGGAGCGGTAATGCGGTGGGCAAGAAGTGCCAGGTATAGGTTGAAAAGCCAGGAAGAGAGATAAGTGTCAGAATCCAGTTGCCCACGTCGTGTAGCCAAAGAATTCTTCCACCTGATGGAACCCTCTGGCTCCAGAAATGGACAGCCAGAGCGATCAATCAGAGGAAAGAAAGGATACCTGATGAGACCCAGATGACCCAGAAGTAGACACATGCCGCAGGAGTTGTAAATGCAGAAGTATGGGTGGTACGGGTAGTCGAGGACAGGCGTTGGATCTGCAAGTGAGGAGTTAACACAATACAGAAAGTATAACCAACCGCCCTTCTGAACAAGACCCGAAAAATAGTGACAAATTGCAATACGTTCCACAAATTCTGATAACCACCCCTTTCCCCTACGAGACTATGGCTTACCGTGTTTATCCGGATCAACACCGGGGAGAACCAGATGGGACAAGGAAGGGAAGGAACTCCGAAGTCCACGATGCAAAGTCCAGGAAGAACCCAACCACCTATCCCGCCGGCACGAGGACGCCTAGGGCACACTTGTTAGAGTGCGTCGCAAGGAAGTTCGAAAAGTTCCACAGTTCAACAATCCAAAACTCCAAGTGTTCCAAGGACAAGAATCCAAATTTCGAGAGTTTCAAAAGTTCCACAATATTGACCACACGCAGTCCAGGTGAGTGAGGATCCAGAAGACAAAAACGAAGAGCAACCACAACAGAAGGGCGAAGGCTAGAAGTCCGTATGCAGTCCGAGGTCGAAGAACGATGCAGGCAGTAGACAAGAACCAAGCAGTCCAAAATCAAGGCCAGGTAACCGTCCCAGTCGAGGAAACAAGGCAATCAGGTATACAGGAGGAGACGGGGGGGGGGGGGAAGGGTTACAGAGACCGGGATTCAAGGGAGCAGGATACAATGAGCTAGGTACGAGGGGCCACCACTCGCAATCAGAAGCACCGATGCGAAGTGAAGGCGGAGACTAAGAAGGAGAGGTCACATGACAGCGTTCCGCGGCCTCCAGCGTCGACCGTGGGAAACGCCAAGAGGACGCCAGCGTTGCCATGCCAACTTCCAAGCACCTGGTTGTAGTGTTCTTAAAGGGCCATGCATCCGTTGCTTAGCCCTGCTTGCACGCCTGTACATGACAGTATCCTCCCTCAAAGGGGGTCTCACCCCCCGAGCAGACCAGAAATGAGACAGAAGGGCCGGAGCATGGATGTTCACCGCAGGTTCCCACGTACGGTCTTCGGGACCATAGCCCTTCCAATCGACCAGATAGAGTCGCCTGCCCCTTCGAACCTTGGTATCCAAGATCGCACCCACCTCATATACATCAAAACCGCGCACCTTAACCGGCGGGGGACGAGCAGGTAGTCTGGTAGATGGGTGGCATGGTTTCACTAGAGAGACATGGAATACCGGGTGTACCTTCCATTTAGCAGGAACGGCCAATCGGAGGGCAGCAGGGTTAATAACCTGCAGGATGCTGTAGGGACCCACAAACCGCGGCAACAGGGCTCGTCGACACGTCAAACGTAGGTTCCTTGTGGACAGCCAGACCTTCATCCCCGGTCGATAGCTAGGAGCCGGGGAGCGATGTGCATCAGCAGAAGACTTAGTACGAGACTGGGCCAGTAACAGCTGATTCTTGACCATAGTGTGGGTATCGGATAGATTCCTAAGACAACCAGAGGCAGCCGGATTGTGTAACGGCCAATCAGCAATACTGGGCAAAGAACGGGGGTGTTGGCCATACAGGGCAAAATACGGAGAAACACCAGTCGCTGTGTGCATAGAGTTATTGTAGGCGAACTCAGCCAGAGGAAGAACGGAAACCCACGTATCTTGGCGTTGGTGGGTAAGACATCGTAGATACTGCTCCATGGTGGCATTAAGCCTCTCAGTTTGCCCATCAGTTTGTGGATGGTATGCACTGGAGTACCTGCCGTCTATACCCAACGTTGAAGTCACTGCTCCCCAAAAACGAGAAGTGAACTGTGGTCCCCGGTCAGTAACGAGAATGGAGGGAAGACCGAATCTTCGGTAGACGTTCTTCAAGAACAGTTCGGCCAACACCGGAGCAGAAGGAATCCCCTGGCAGGGTACAAACAAGGCTGATTTAGTGAAATAGTCCACGACCACCCATATAGTGTCGTAGCCGTCGACCACTGGAAGCTCTACTACGAAATCCATAGAAACCATAAGCCAAGGTCTCTCTGGTATAGGCATGGGTTGAAGTAGGCCCACAGGTTTGCCCGGTTGATGTTTGCACTGTGCACAAGTGGCACAAGAAACGATGTATTCCCTAACGTCGCGTGACATGGAGGGCCACCAGCATCACCTTCTCAAAAGGTCAATAGTTTTCCCAGTACCTGGATGTGCAGCTATCGCTGAATCGTGACACCATTGTATGGCTGTGTGTCTTGTGTCGGAATCAGGTACATATATCATATCCTTCTTATAAGGCAATGTATTGATGATCTCCAATCCCAGGCCAGCAATCTCGGAGGGGTTGGTTCTCACCCAGTCTTGGATCCTTGTTTTCAGAGAGGGGCGCAAGGTACACCCACACACCACTTGATTGGGCAGTAGAAGAGCGCCCTTAAGCTCGGATGGTTCGGGGACTCCATGGATGTGGGAAAGAGCATCCGCCTTCGAGTTCAGGGAACCGGGGCGATAGGTAATAGTGAAGTTGAACATGGCAAAGAATTCATGCCACCTGGCATGACGCGCCGTGGTACACTTCACCGATTGCAGCGCCAAGAGGTTTCGGTGATCAGTAAACACTCGAACCGGTTCGGAGGACCCCAAAAGATGATGTCTCCATACCATAAAGGCGTCCCTCACTGCTAACAATTCCCATTCGGTGATCGTATAGTTCCTCTCGTAAGAGGTGAGTTTTCTGGAGTGATACGCAACAGGATGTAAACCAGTGGACTCTGGGCAAAGCTGGGACAGGATAGCTCCCAGTGCAACATCTGACGCATCTGCTTCTACGATGAAAGGCAAAGACGGATCCGGATGTTGAAGGACGGGAGCAGTGGTAAAGGCAGACTTTAAGGTCTCAAAAGCCCGTTGAGCGTCCTTGTTCCATATAAACACACATTTGGTGCTAGTTAGTTTAGTGAGTGGAGAGGCAATGGCTGAGAAGTCTTGGATAAACCGCCGATAGAAATTCGCAAAGCCTAAAAAGGATTGCAGAGCCTTCAAGGTACTAGGACAAGGCCACTCCAATATCGCGGCAATCTTAGACTGGCTCATCTGCACTCCCCGGCTAGTGATGTCATAGCCTAGGAACTCCACCTCAGTTTCATGAAACTTGCATTTGTCCAACTTGGCATACAAATGGTTCTCCCTTAAACGTTGCAAAACGTTAGATACATGGACGACGTGAGTGTCAACTGAAGGAGAGTAGATCAAGATGTCGTCTAAGTAAACGACTACATACTGGTCTAGCATGTCATGAAATACGTCGTTGATAAAGTATTGAAAGGTCGCTGGAGCGTTACACAGGCCAAAGGGCATAACGCAGTATTCGAAGAGGCCATATTTGGTTTTGAAGGCCGTCTTCCACTCGTCGCCTTTGCGAATCCGTACGAGATTGTAGGCCCCCCTCAGATCCAATTTAGTGAATACCTTAGCTGCACCCAATTGGTCCAATAAGACTGAAATCAGAGGTATCGGATATTGATTCCTGATCGTGACGGCATTTAAAGCACGGTAATCAATGCAAAGACGCAAGTCCCCCTCCTTCTTAGGGACAAAGAACATGGGTGAGGCAGCAGGTGAGCGAGAAGGACGAATAAAGCCAGTACTCAAGGATTTGTCAATATATTCCTTCAAAATTACGTCCTCTTGAGGGGTTAGGGAATATATGCGCCCAGACGGAATCTTGGCTCCAGGAATCAATTCAATAGGGCAATCATAGGGCCTGTGTGGTGGAAGTATCTCTGCCCCACGTGCGTCGAATACGTCATGATAATCCCTGTACACCATAGGAAGGACAGTGTTGACTACTGCCCCCACAGTACGGGTGGTTTCAGCAAGAGCCTGACTAGGGCTGGTGATCACTGAGCTGATAGTTAGGCATTTACTTTCACAGTATTCTGACGGAAAACATACCTCCCCAGAATGCCAATCCACAGAGGGATTATGCAACTTTAACCATGGCAAGCCAAGAATGAACTTGAACTGTGGTGCTGCGATGAGATCGAAGTATATGTCCTCTTGATGACCGCAGTCTGTGATCATGGCGAGGTCAGTAGTTCGCTTCGTCACTAACCCAGAGACCAAGGAAGAGCCATCCACCGAATTCACCACTTCAGGACATGTTTTGTGCATAACCGGCAGACCCAACTCCCGGGCATAGGCGGCATCCACGTAATTCCCCGTGGCTCCTGAGTCCAGGACCATCATCACGGCCCATTTCTCAGAACCGGGGAACGACAGGGAAACAGAAAGACAATAAGGACTGCAACCTGTGGGGTCTCTTGAAGAAATACCCGGCATCTGGACCCCTCCAGTCACCGGGTTTTGGCGTTTCCCTGTTTCTTAGTAGGTTTTTTGCTACATTCTCGGAGTAAGTGGTCGGATCCTCCGCAGTAGAAACATAGACCATTCTTTCTCCGGTGTTCCCTAACTTCAGCCGACAGAGGAGATCTAAGTGCCCCGATCTGCATGGGCTCCGAGGACCCGGCGGCAGGTAAAGGGACAGAAAGAGCAACAGGGGGAGCCGTTCTCTTCTCACCCCTCCGTGCTGCTTGTCGGGAATCAATCTGGAGAACCAAATCCAATAGTTCTGAAAAAGCTGTAGGTATTACCGGAACGGTGGCCAGTGTATCTTTTAGGGAATCGGATAGCCCTTTATAGAAGAGAGAGGCCTTCTTCTCTTCGGGCCAACTGGTTTCCGCCACCAACTGATTGAACTTGGCTAGGTAGGACAAAAGAGGCGAACTGCCTTGTTGGAGACCGAGCAGTTCCAAATCAGTAGCTTGTGTGGCATAACGTGTGTCGAACACACGACTCATAGCCTCAATTAGGGCATCACAATTGTAAAGAAGATGGCTGCCGTCTTCCAACAACGGATTAGCCCAAGCAGCTGCGGTACCCCCTAAATGGGATAACAGAAACGCCGCCTTGGTAGTGGAATCCGTAAAAGAAGCAGGACGGCACAGAAATTGCAGTCTACATTGGTTCAAGAAGGTCCTAAATGTCTTGGGGTCTCCATTGAACCGTTCCGGCGGAGCCAAAGGGAACTGGGCAGTCATATAAACCGGTCCAGCACCCTGCTGGGGAGGACCAGCACCTGCCCCAGAGACACTAGCCAAGGAAGGCGCTGCTGCCCCAAGGGGTTGGAACCCTGCCTGCAACTCATCAATGCGTCGCTGCGTGGCTGAGTGAGCCGCAGTCATGTCATTACGTAAATCGGCCACCAATTGTAAAATAGTGGACAGCGTCTCATTGGTATCCATATTAAAGGCTTCTGATTATGTCAGAATCCAGTTGCCCACGTCGTGTAGCCGAAGAATTCTTCCACCTGATGGAACCCTCTGGCTCCAGAAATGGACAGCCAGAGCGATCAATCAGAGGAAAGAAAGGATACCTGATGAGACCCAGATGACCCAGAAGTAGACACGTGCCGCAGGAGTTGTAAATGCAGAAGTATGGGTGGTACGGGTAGTCGAGGACAGGCGTTGGATCTGCAAGTGAGGAGTTAACACAATACAGAAAGTATAACCAACTGCCCTTCTGAACAAGACCCGAAAAATAGTGACAAATTGCAATACGTTCCACAAATTCTGATAACCACCCCTTTCCCCAACAAGACTATGGCTTACCGTGTTTTTTCGGATCAACACCGGGGAGAACCAGATGGGACAAGGAAGGGAAGGAACTCCGAAGTCCACGATGCAAAGTCCAGGAAGAACCCAACCACCTATCCCGCTGGCACGAGGACGCCTAGGGCACACTTGTTAGAGTGCGTCGCAAGGAAGTTCGAAAAGTTCCACAGTTCAACAATCCAAAACTCCAAGTGTTCCAAGGACAAGAATCCAAATTTCGAGAGTTTCAAAAGTTCCACAATATTGACCACACGCAGTCCAGGTGAGTGAGGATCCAGAAGACAAAAACGAAGAGCAACCACAACAGAAGGGCGAAGGCTAGAAGTCTGTATGCAGTCCGAGGTCGAAGAACGATGCAGGCAGTAGACAAGAACCAAGCAGTCCAAAATCAAGGCCAGGTAACGGTCCGGGTCGAGGAAACAAGGCAATCAGGTATACAGGAGGAGACGGGGGGGGGGAAGGGTTACAGAGACCGGGATTCAAGGGAGCAGGATACAATGAGCTAGGTACGAGGGGCCACCACTCGCAATCAGAAGCACCGATGCGAAGTGAAGGCGGAGACTAAGAAGGAGAGGTCACATGACAGCGTTCCGCGGCCTCCAGCGTCGACCGTGGGAAACGCCAAGAGGACGCCAGCGTTGCCATGCCAACTTCCAAGCACCTGGTTGTAGTGTTCTTAAAGGGCCATGCATCCATTGCTTAGCCCTGCTTGCACGCCTGCACATGACAATAAGACCCCAGGGGGACACCACAAGCAGAGAAAAAGATAGCGGAGAGGAAGGGCCCGAATTGGACCTGGGAGGGTCAGTCAGAGAGGAAAGCAGTCAACCACGCCAGGGCTTGACCGGTGATACCAAGGTTATCACAGAGACATTTGAGCAGGATAGCATGGTTGACAGTGTCAAAGGCAGAAGAGAGATCAAGTAAGATGAGGACACAGGGGGTGTTAGAATTAAGGTTGGAGAGCTGGTCTTCACGGATATTCAGGAGAGCAGTTTCCATGCTTCTGGCAGCTCAAAGCCAGACTGATGGTCACGTAGACAGCCAACAGATTCAGTATGGAGATTAAGCTGGGAGAGGGCCAGTTTTTCAAGGAGTTTGCCCAGCAAGGGAATGATGGAGATTGGGTGATAGTTGGACGGGCAGGAGGGGTCGGCAGAGGGTTTCTTAAGAAGAGGGTGCACAAGGGAGTGCTTCAGGGGGGATGGGAAGACTCCAATATCGAAGGAGTGGTTGCAGAAGTCGGCCAAGGCAGGAGCCAGGGAGTCAATCTGGTCCTTGATGGTTTTGCAGGAACAGGGGTGATCCTGTTTTGACGAGACTTTCATAGATTGGACTTGTCTCGAAACTTCATCAGCTGAGAAAAGGGGGAAGGCCGAGAAGGAGGGAGGAGAAGGCTGCAGAAGGGCCAGAGGTAGGGCAGGGAGTAGAGGGAGGGAGGAGAGAGGTGGAGAGTGAGGACAGGATGTCCTGAGTTTTAGAGATGAAGCGAGAAGCCACTGCCGTTCAGAGGGCCTGGGAAGGGACATAAGCGGTAGATACTGTGGCGGGATTGGCCCATTCCTTGCAGATTTTAAAGAGAGCTCTCTTCTTGGTGAGGAAAGAGAGGCGATATTGGCTTTGGAGCAGGCGGCAGGCCAGTTTGTCAGAGGATGTACATGAGCAAAACTAAAGAGGTGATGGCTGGAAGGTTTAGCATGAATCTTAACCTCTGGCATTGTTCTGGGCAACCCTCCAGACCATTGTTCTTCGCCTGCCAAGCCATTACAGAAGGGGAAAGACCATATGCAAATCAGACTTGGCCCCACCCCAAAAGGGGCAGTCCAGCCCGAACTGCTAGGTCACATCCCTTCTGCACGAGATCACAAGCATCCCCAGACATGTTTAAGCCTTGTTGGGCGTCATCAGTGAAGAGTAGCTTGGGTCTCTAGGCCCAGCAGGCACAGGACCCACGTCTGGGCCTACCCGTCCCACTCGGGGTGACATTAGCAAATCAAAGGAGGTGATGGCTGGAAGGTTTAGAATGAATCTTAACCTCTGGCATTGCTCTGGGCGACCCTCCAGACCATTGTCTTCACATGCCAAGCCATTACAGAAGGAGAAAGACCATATGCAAATCAGACTTGGCCCCACCCCAAAAGGGGCAGTCCAGCCTGAACTGCTAGGCCACATCCCTTCTGCACGAGACCACAAGCATCCCCAGACATGTTTCAGCCTTGTTGTGCGTCATCAGTGAGGAGTAGCTTGGGTCTCTAGGCTCAGCAGGCACGGGACCCACGTCTGGGCCTACCCGTCCCACTCGGGGTGACATTAGCAAAACAAAAGAGGTGATGGCTGGAAGGTTTAGAATTAATCTTAACCTCTGGCATTGCTCTAGGCAACCCACCAGACCATTGTTCTTCGCCTGCCAAGCCATTACAGAAGGGGAAAGACCATATGCAAATCTGACTTGGCCCCACCCCAAAAGGGGCAGTCCAGCCCGAACTGCTAGGTCACATCCCTTCTGCACGAGACCACAAGCATCCCCAGACATGTTTCAGCCTTGTTGGGCGTCATCAGTGAGGAGTAGCTTGGGTCTCTAGGCCCAGCAGGCACGGGACCCACGTCTGGGCATACCCGTCCCACTCGGGGTGACATTAGCAAAACAAAAGAGGTGATGGCTGGAAGGTTTAGAATGAATCTCAACCTCTGGCATTGCTCTGGGCAACCCTCCAGACCATCGTTCTTCGCCTGCCAAGCCATTACAGAAGGGGAAAGACCATATGCGAATCAGACTTGGCCCCACCCCAAAAGGGGCAGTCCAGCCCGAACTGCTAGGTCACATCCCTTCTGCACGAGACCACAAGCACCCCCAGACATGTTTCAGCCTTGTTGGGCGTCATCAGTGAAGAGTAGCTTGGGTCTCTAGGCCCAGCAGGCACGGGCCCCACGTCTGGGCATACCCGTCCCACTCGGGGTGACATTAGCAAAACAAAAGAGGTGATGGATGGAAGGTTTAGAATGAATCTTAACCTCTGGCATTGCTCTGGGCAACCCTCCAGACCATCGTTCTTCGCCTGCCAAGCCATTACAGAAGGGGAAAGACCATATTCAAATCAGACTTTGCCCCACCCTAAAAGGGGCAGTCCAGCCCGAACTGCTAAGTCACATCCCTCCTGCACGAGACCACAAGCATCCCCAGACATGTTTCAGGCTTGGTGGCAGTACCAGACTGATTTTCATATGGCTGGACCCCTTTTGCAATGGCGCAGATGGGCTAAAAAACGGTGGTGTGGAAGGTTGCCCAGAGCAACGCCAGTGGTACAGATTCATTCAAAACCTTCCACCCATCACTTTTGTGGTCACAGTTTGTCTCACTATGTGATAGAGGGTAGGCCCAGACGTGGGTCCCTTGCTCGCTGCACCATAGGGAACCAAGCTGCACCTCACTGAGGAGGCCCAACAAGGCCGAAACATGTCTGGGGTTGCTTGTGTTTCCGTGCAGAGGGGACCTGGCCTAGCAGTTCGGGCTGGGCTGCTACCATTGGTGGCAGTACCAGACTGATTCGCATAAGGCTGGACCCCTTTTGCAATGGCGCAGATGGGCTAAAAAACGGTGGTGTGGAAGGTTGCCCAGAGCAACGCCAGTGGTACAGATTCAGTCAAAACCTTCCACCCATCACTTTTGTGGTCAGAGGATGTACTTGAAGCAAGCCATTTCCTCTCTGCCACCCTGCACTTGCGTTTAAGGGTGACGAGGTCAGAGTCGTACCAGGAGTTGCACTTGGCTTTGGGCTTCAGGCGGATTCTCTTGACAAGGGCAAGAATATCCAGAGTATCAGATATAGCAGAGTGGAGCAAGGAAAGGGCTGTGTCAGGGTGAACGTTAGCCAAAGGGGCAGGAGGGGGTGAGAAAGTGGTGACGAAAGCCTCAACTGACATGCGCTGCATGGGTCGAATGACCGAGAAGGTGGGTGGCAATGATGGTAGTGGCTTGGCCTGAGGGGTAGAGAGCGTGAGATGGGAGGAAAGGAGAAAGTGATCACTCCATGAGAGAGGAGTGGTGAGAGGTGCAGAAAGGGGAAGGTCTGAGGAGATCAGAACATCCAGAGGGTGCCCCTGCAGAGTGAGTTGGGCCAGAGGGGAGAATAGAGTGTGAGAGTCGCAGAGGTCGCGAAAGAGTCCTGAGGGAGGACAGGGAGCATCCAGGTGGATGTTAAAGTCTCCAAGAAGCAGGAGTTGAGAGGCCGAGACCAGGATTGAGGAGGAGAGATCCTCCCACTCAAAGAGAAAGGAGGAGATCTGACCAGGTGGCCGATAGATAGTAGCCATATTAAGGGAATGGCTAGGGGAGAGAGAGAGCCTGCAGACAAGGCATTCAAAAGAGTAGTAGGGCCGCATAGTAATGACAGAGGCAGGAGTCCATTCAGGGAAAATCAGGGCTACAACTCCATCGGAGCAGTTGGGCCTGGGCGTGGAGAGGATCTTGTAGCCTTCATGGAAGAGTGTGTCAAAGCTAGTGGCAGAGCTGGCCATGCACCATGTCTCAGTGAGACCAAGGACATCGAGGTCCAGTTCCTTCAGAAGGCAGCAGATGTCAGAGGAGTGTTTGACAGCTGAGCGAGAGTTAAGGGTGGCAATATGGAGAAGTTTGCCATCTTTGAAGGACCTCCTGGGAGGGGTACAAATCAGAGGTACGCTCTGTGGAGGTGTAGGAGGAGCTTGAGAGGTGACAGAGGGGGAAGGAGATGCAAGGTAGCCGAGGAGGAGACAGAATGGGGAGGCGAGGATGCCGTGTAGGAAGGAGAGGTGACAGCAGGAGAAGAAAGGAAATTGATAAGGCATCGGAAGCGTCTATCGAAGAGGTGAAGGTTGGCCTGAGGGCCTTGGACCAGGACGGTGCCATTCACATAGACATTAATGATGACCTTAGAGGAGTGGAAGGAGGCCAGAAGGGCATTCCAATGGGTGCCACCAATAATGGGAGAAGAAGAGAAAGGAGAGAGCACAGAGACCATATGTAGAGTCCATAGGTGAGGAGAGGGAATGACAGGATGTAGGAACCCATAGGGCTCAATGGAAATGGGGAGGTTCGATGCACCAGCACCATTCAGAATGTTGCCGTGCATCTGACATGCTGTGCTCGCGGGTGCCGCTCTGCCCGCCAGGTCAGACCTGACGGGCAGAAAGGCATCCGAGAGCACAATTCGCAGTTTGCCGGTCCAGGATCTATGGTACCAGCAAGCTTACCGGTACTGTAGTTCCCAGATCGGCAAACTTGTAATGAGGCACAGTGTTTCAAGCACCACAAGGCATAAGGGATGGGAACAGGGGAGCAATTAAACAATGAAAATGACAATGAATAACATAGAAAAGAACAGCGGTCCTACTAGACCTTGTGACATTCGGAGCATGCAAGTGCAGTGAAAAAATAAACTAAGGCGGGCCAGGGGGTAAGTGCTATTAGGGTACCCTAGGGGAGGAAGTGCCACAGGTGCCCATTGGGGAGGCAACAGGTAAGTGCAATGGCAGAGAAATCCCAGGCGAGGAGGGAGGACAACTGACCAGACAGTTAAGTCCAGGGTGGAGGCAAACCACCTGACAGGTGGGTGTGGGCCCAGAGGGCAGTGCAGGGGGGTGCTGCGGGCAATTGGGCAGAAGGTTAGGACCCTAATGGACTCTTGCGGGACCATGCCGCGGGTCTCAGTGACAGAGGGGATGGTTAGCAAGGGAGTGAGAGAGGAAAGGAGGAGGAGAAAAGAAAGCTCTTGTGTTGATTGCAGAGCTTGAGGCAGTCCAGTTCAAGACCGAGTGAGAGAGGGAGACTGTTCCTTAGGAGGGAGCCAGCTGAGGAGAGAGATCTGCCCCCAGCTCTCTGCTTGGAGAAGTTTTTGATCAGCCGAGAGTTGAAGCAAGTTGATCGAAGGGATATGGAAGGAGAGTATTTAGTGAGAGAGAGTTTCAGATGGTCCCAGTCCCCAGACAGCCTTGTGGATGATGCATAGGGTCTTGAACTTGATCCTTGCAACAACCGAGAGCAAGTGGAGAGATTTTAGAGCTGGATAGATATGGTCCCAGGGCTTGAGGCGAAGGATAAGTCTTGCAGCTCCATTCTGGATTAGTTTAAGAGGCCATAGTGAAGAGGCAGGTTGAGGAATCTAGAGGCTGTTACAGTGATCTAGCCTGGAGAGGACCAGAGCTCTAGAGACATTAAGCTTCTGGGGAAGGTGAGGAAAGGGAGAATGCCTCTAAGGAGGTGAAGTTGAAAGTGAGCCTTCTCGGCAAGGTCCAAGATGTGAGGAGTAAAGGAGAGAGAGGAGTTGACGATGACCCCAAGGTTTTTAGTCTCAGTGGAAGGAGAAGGAGGTGAGCTCATAGAGGGCAGCCAGAGTGCAGGAGGGAAACGGGGAGCAGGTGTCCCAATAGGTAGGATCTCGGTCTTACTGGCAAGAAGACAGAGATCATGGGAGGAGCACCAAGACTGAACAGCAGACAGGCAGTCAGGGATGATAGAGGAGGAAGAGTAGGAGGAAGAGGGGAGCTTGAAGAACAGTTGTGTGTCATCTGCATAACACCGGAAGTGAGGGGAGAAGGCAGATATCAGATGAGCAAGAGATGCATGGTAGATGTTGAAAAGCCAAGGCGAGAGAATAGAGCCCTGGGGAACAACACCAGTAGAGAAAGTTGTGGAGGAAGAGAAGGAGTCGAGGCGCACCTGGGAAGGTAGTCATTGAAGAAGGAGCTCAACCAGTCCAGTGCCTGGTCTGAGATACCAATAGTATCTTGGAGCCACTTTATGAGGATAGAATGGTTGACCGTGTCAAAGGCGGAAGAGAGGTCAAGGAGAATGAGAACAGTAGGAGAGTTAAAGTCAAGATTTGAAAGCAGTTCTTCATGGTTGTTCAGGAGAGCAGTTTCCATGCCTCTGGATGCTCGGAATCCAGATTGATGGTAATGCAAACAACCAACAAGCTCAATGTGTTGGGTCAGTTGAAGGAATACCAACTTCTCCAGGAGTTTCTCAAGGAAGGGTAAGGTAGAGATAGGGCAGTAGTTGGCTGGACATGAGGGGTCGCCTGAAGGCTTTTTTAGGAGAGGTGCACAAGGGAGTGCCTGAGAGAAGAAAGGAAAGAGATAGATGCTAAGGAATGGTTGCAGAAGTCAGTAAAAGCCAGAGCGAGGGAGGAGATAGTGTCCTTAATGGTTCTGGAAGAACAAGGAGAAACCTGTTTGGATGAGTCCTTCATAGAGCAGAATACTCTAGAAATCTCATCCATTGTGATAGGTGAGAAGGTGGAGAGATTGGGTGGGGGTACAAGAGAGGCCAAGGGAGGCTGGGAGACAGTGTGAGGAATGGAGGAAGGGGAAGATGAGAGAGAGGTCAGAAGGTCCTGAGTTTTAGAGGTGGAATTGTTGGCCATTGCGGTGCAGAGTTCCTGAGAGGGAAGAGGTGAGGTGTAGACTGCAGATGGATTGTTCCTTGCAGACTTTGAAGAGTTCAGTCGTGTTGTTAGAGGCTCCAGAGATACAGGCCTGGATGTGGGCCCTCTTCTTGGAGCAGATAGAGAGACAGTATTGCCTTTGGAGTAGCCAACAGGCCAGTTTGTCAGAGGATGAGCCTGAGGTCTGCCACTTACGCTCAGCAACTCTGCACTTGTGTTTCATTTTCAGAGCTGCTAGCTTGGAGTCGTACCAGCTGTTACACTTGCAGGCAGGTTTCAGGTGGATCCTGATTGCATGGGTAACAATGTCAAGAGTGTTAGTCATAGCAAGATGAAGGTTGGCAAGGACGGAGTCAGTGGGAGAGTCAAGAGGAGGGGAAGTTTCAGGTGGATCCTGATTGCATGGGTAACAATGTCAAGAGTGTTAGTCATAGCAAGATGAAGGTTGGCAAGGACGGAGTCAGTGGGAGAGTCAAGAGGAGGGGAAGTAGGAGGGATGAAGGTCGAGGCAAACGTAGCAGCTGACACTCGTTTCATTGGTCAGATGATCACAAAGGAGGCTGGCAGTGCTAGTTGAGGCTTGGCCATGGGGCTGAGAGGTCCCAGATGAGAAGAGAGGAGAGAGTGGTCATACCAGGAGAGAGGGGTAGTGAGAGGATTGGAGAATAGGAGATCAGCAGGGCTGAAGTTATCAGGAGTGTGTCCGGCAGAGTGGGTAGGGCCAGAGGGGAGAATAGTGAGAGGGAGAGAGGTACAGAGATCACAGAAGAGTGAAGAGGAAGGAACAATGGAGTCAAAGTGGATGTTGACGTCTCCAAGGAGGAGGAGGTTAGAGGAAGAGGTCAGAAGGGTGGAGGTGAAGTTAGCCCATTCCAAAAGGAAGACAGACACAGGGACAGAGGGCATATAGATAGCGGCAAGGGTGAGAGAGAGAGTCGGAGAGACATCAAGCTTGCAGACAAGACTATCAAAGGAGGAGTAGGGCTGGGTGAGTATGAAGAAGTAGGGACTCACACAGGGACGATCAGGGCTATTTCACCACAAGTTTGTTGGGAAGAGGCTTGGAGAGGATCTTGTAGCCATCAGGGGGAAGGGAGTCACAATCAGTGATAGTGCTAGCATTGAACCACGTCTGAGTGAGAGCGGGGATGTTGAGATCAAAGTCTTCAAGCAGGAGGCAGATGTCAGAAGAATGTTTGACAGCAGATCGAGCATTTAGAGTGGCTAAGCGTAGCCGGTCACTACCTTTGAAGGTTTTCTAATGTGGGGAACAGGGAGGCTGTACACCCATTGAAGGTGGTGAAGGAGGTGCAGAGAGAAAGGAAGGAGGAGTAGCAGGAGAAGGTAAGAAGTGTATGAGGGTCAGCAGGTGCCGGTCAAAGAGAAAAAGATTGGGTTGAGGACCCTGGGCCATGACAGTGCCATTGTGATAGACGTTAATGATGCACCTAGAGGATGAGAAGTGCGCCAAGAGTACTTCCCATCTAGTGCTGTAATTAATGGGTGAAGAGGAAAAGGGGAGAGGGTAGAGTTCAGGTGGGTAGTCCAATGATCTGGAGAAGGGAAAGAGGAGAGGCTGTCAGTGATAGTCTTTCTGGAAGTAGCACTAACATGGGTGTCAGCGATAGGTAGGCCAGGATTAGAGGCCAAGAGATCTGTTATAAACTTTTTTCTTCTAGACTTCATGAGAGAGGAGGGATAGGTGATAGAGTAGCAGTTAGAATAGATGGGGGATATGGAGAGTGCCATTGAGGTGGAGGAAGAAAAGGAGAGTTGGAGAGGCTGCACAATGCACGGGAAAACTCCCCAAGAAGTCTAGCAGCCAAGGGAGGCAAGACGAAGCACAGATTTAAAAGCACACCTACATTTGAATTTACCAAAGTGCACTAAGTAAAGCACAAAATGGTGGATGGACAGATTTAAAAGCACACCTAAATTTGAATGAACAAGGGCTAAACATTGTGAAATTAGCAGTGGGAAGAAAATCTGCGTTGCACATGTAAGCATGCTGGCGATTATGGGAGAATTGCAATAGTCTAAGGGAGCATGAAAGACGATTTCATCCCAAAGCAGTGGGGAGACTTGGTGGCCAAGAGTATGAGATGGCAGTAGTTGGAGGGAGAAGACCACATTGCAGGATGTTTATTGCTTACCGGTGGCTACGGGTAACGCTGTGGCAAGATGGTAATTTGTGCAGTGGTAGGGTGCAGGGGCCCGCACAGCCCTCCAGACCCGGACAGGGCCAGACAGGGAGGGACTTGGCCCTTATCTGAGGCCATTTGAGGGGGCCGGTAATCACCTGCCGGCTGCAGACTAACAGAGACCAAATCAAGATGTGGTCATGGCCAGCCAATCAGGGCAGGCCTCCCCAGCTCCAACGTCTTGTTGGCATTGACAAAGAAGGGCATTTCTTTGCCATTACCATGGAACTTGGAACACCAGAAAGCTTTTGATCTGCTCAAGGCTGCACTGTGTTCAGCACAAGTTTTGGTGACACCAAATTATGACAAGGCCTTTGTGTTATATGTGCATGAATGTGATGGATGTGCTTTGGCTGTGTTAACGCAGGAACATGGGGGGGAAAATAGACTGTGTGGTTGTTTTTCCTCCACACCTGATCCTGTTCCATGTGCTTTGCAGAGATGTTTGAGAGCTGTCGCTGCTGCTGCTGCGTCCATAAAACAATGTGAGGGTATGGTTTTAGGTCACTCTTTAATGGTGATGTTACCCCACACCGTAGACGTTCTATTAAACAGAACGCAAACACAACACCTTACTTCTGCACGATTAACAAGATACGAACTGATGCTTTTTGCACTACATATTCAAATTAAGAGGTGTTGCGTATTGAATCCGGCTGAATTATTGCCTCTTCCGCAAGCCATTGCTTGCAGTGACGAAATGTCACATGATTGCCTCTATACCACAGAGCAATAAACCAAAGGCAGAATTGACATAAATGATACACCATTGAAAGATCCACAAGGGGAGCTGTTTCGCGGTGGCTCCTGCTTCAAACTTCTGGATGGTACATCCACTGCTGCTTATGCCATCACTACATTAAGCACGATTGTGGAAACCAAGAGAATCTCGCATAATTCCGCGCAGGCCGCAGAGATTATTGCATTGACTCGAGCTTGTGAACTTTCCGAAGGGCTTAGAGTAAATATATTTACAGATAGCCAGTATGCCTTTGGGTGGTTCACAACTTTGGTAGACTATGGGCAGAACTGGGTTTCTTGACCTTACACAGAACTAAAATCAACATGGTACTTTGATAGTTCAGCTACTCTCAGCACCTGCGCTTCCTACACAACGAGCAATCATGAAGTGCGCCGCACATTAGAAAGTGACAGAGGATGTAGGGAGAGGAAACGCTTTTGCTGACAGGATAGCTAAACAGACTACCACTGATTTATGTTCAGAATGTATATAATGAAAGAAGCTACGAATACCTGTACAATAGATGAAGGAATCGATTCAATAAAAAATATCCAAGCTGATGCCACTCCAGAAGAACTTAGATACTGGGCTGAGGGTTTAGCAAGTTTGGATGAGGAAGGTTGTTGGGTGGACAAGAAAAAAGATGGATGCTACCCGATGCTTATGTCACCGCCATGGTTACAATGGCTCATGGTCCTACACATATATGTGCTAGGAAAATCTGTAAATTGCTAGAACCTGTTTGGGTGAATATAATTATTTCAAAAACTGCTGAGCGTTTGGTCCAAAACTGTATGGTATGCTTACAGCATAATGTGGGGAAGGGTACAGCGACACCAACGGGTAGTTTTGGTCCTCCCTCTATGCTTTTTGAGTTAATACATTTCGACTTCATCGAAATGGACCGCTGCTACAACTACAAGTATGTTCTGGTAGTCATTTGTGCCTTTAGCAAGTGGGTTGAAGCCTTCCCTTGAAAGATGCCACAGCAATGACAACGGCGAAAACCATGCTTAAGGAATATTTTCCTAGGTTTGGTTTGCTGAGAGTCATCTGGTCGGACAATGGTCCACATTTTATTGCTGCTGTTATCCTGCAAGTATGCGCGGGATTACAGATCGATAAACGGTTCCATTCAGCTAGACACACGCATAATGGTATCCTAAAGAACAAGCAGTAACCTGAAATGGTCAGATGCCTTACCGGTAGTTTTACTGTCCATGCGGACGACCCCACAGACTAGAACTGGACTCTCCCCGTACGAGATCGTGATGGGGAGGCCAGCTAATATTTGGAACCTACCTAAACCCAAAATACTGAAAGACGTGGAGCATTTGCTTCTTGCTGAATACTGTGACCAGTTAACTCAAAACTTGTATTTGATTTATCAACAGGTGCGAGAAGCCCTCCCAATAAAATACGAGGGGCCAGGTCATCGACTTCGACCTGGGGACCGCTGTACGAGTAGCAGGAAAACAACATTGGATACACGCGACGCATGTCAAGAAAATAGTGTGTGGGAGTGTTCCTTGTGGCCATTATTCTGCATTCTGAGAGCATTCTGTGAGCTGTTGTGACCTGCAAGTAGCTCTTCCAGCTCTATTGGAACACAGGATTGAAATACCCACCTCCGGACGCGGAGCTTCGCGGAGAGTGTGGGAGTGTTCCTTGTGGCGTTATTCTGCATTCAGAGAGCATTCTGTGAGCTGTTGTGACCTGCAAGTAACTCTTCCAGCTCTATTAGAACACAGGATTGAAATATCCACCTCTGGACGTGGAGCGTCGCGGAGTGTATGGGAGTGTTACTTGTGTTCCCTGTGTTCCCTGTGTTTCCTGCGTGACAGCGTTCAGAAGGGAAACCGACAAAATGGATATAACGAAATCACCGTAGAGGATTTCCCTTGGGAACAGAGAGCCGATGCTGCGATTAAGAGCTGCGGAGGTGGCTCCTCTATGGCACGTAACAACGGATGGCAACATTCTGCGTCGGCAGAAATGAAATCTATGGAGCTGAGCGCACAAGTAAGTGAGGCTTTAACCTTGCCCTTGAAATTGTTTTCTCTACCTGAAGGCTATACTAGCCAGGCAATGAGTGCGCCTGCCCATGAGCTTCATGTGAGCCTTTCTTTATGTATAAACCTACATACAAAATTGTGCTACGCGGCTGTGGCTTGTCGTAGCCCTATAGAAAACCTGTCGAGTGCTTATACTGTGAAATATAGTGCTGAGCGTGCAGAATGTGAACTAACAAGCGTTGTTAACTCAGTTAACCCAGTTGGAGGAAACAAATGGGATCACTGGCATTGTAAAATCCCAGTGTGTAATTTGGGGCCATTCGGATGCACAAATCCAACGTCAGTGAAATCGTCACATTCCGATTCTGATTTCAGAATATTAGAGCGAGCACAAGAGGCAAGTCAGGTTCCTTCTCTGAAAATCTTAACATGGCGCATGGTTGCAAAATTCCAGCAAAACTCCATGGCAAAGAAAAAATACTTTTTTCCTCAAATAAACGCACAAATCGAAAAGACATTGGAAAGCGCTATAAAACCTGCTGACGAAATTCATGGAAATCCTCCATGCCTCAAAAAACTAACTTGGCCAAATTCAATGTGCCTTTGGCAAAGAGCTTGCCTCAGTTTGTCTCCGTGGGTTCAAGTTCTGTGTGCCCCCTGACTGAAATTTTCGACCTCCAGAAACGACCCGAGTGGCGAAATTCTTTAACGGTAGCGGACCAGGTACTGAAAAACTTGAAGGAAATTAACGCCTCAGTGGCCGTAAATCTAAATAACAAACCGACGTCTCGAGATCCAGAGCAGAGTCTTTCTCGCAGTCAGGGAACCATGCCTTCAGTGCTTACAGATCAGAATGTTTCTGTTTCCCAAAGTCAATCAAAAATGCCACCAAAAAGAAGGAAACGAGCATTGTATCAAATCCCCAATCATGAGTTCCCAAAACAGTTTGTATCGTCATAAAGACAAAGAATTGTACACAGATCAGAAACACAAAGTAAAAGCCCAGTCAAGCTGTAAACTGAGCTCAACAACATCCGATGACTCATCTGATGAAGGAACTGTGGATTCCTCACTTATTGAAAGGGACTTTCCAAAAATTCGATGAACAGGGCCGAGGCACCACTACAAAATGCAACCAGACCCTGACTGTAAGGCCTGCAATGATTTAGTTGAACAAGTAATCAATGAACTGCGGCCAAATATTATCTCTGCGCTAACAATAACTGTGGCACCATTGTTAAAACTATACAAGCACTTAAATGATTCCTGCAAAGATCAAAATAATCTTTTGGCAACGATAAACTCCAAAATAATCAACATGGAAAGTGTAGTCCAAGATTTTAAACAACAGGATTCAAATGGCTCCAAGAAAAACGAAATGCTAAATAATCTACTGCGTGACCAGTTGAGAAACAACTCAGAGGACAAACACTTACTCAAAGAAGTTGCAAGAGAAGTTTTTCGGATATTACAAAATCAACGACAACAAAAGGCCAAAGCAGCTGAGGACGATATCGACGTGCAGACCAAAAATGGAGGGCACTTGTTAGATTCACATTCAGAAGCCCTAATGGATGTAGTATCCTTGAGGGTTCCCGATTTACGGCCCCTAGAAATAGGGGCTGCAAGTCTGAAAGATCTGACCCCCTCTGAGACTGGGCAAAGTACTGTCCTGCCCCACCTGGAACAAGAAAATTCAAACCCTCAACAAAGAAGTACAAATAGTACAAATGTTCCCAAAATAGTTGATGCTGCTGCAGCTGTTCGAACAGGGGATCCAGCACCTATTTCTTCAACATCTGCAAAACCGAAGGATTTATAACACCATACACTGATAACCGAAACTCTTGTGGAGAAACCCCAGCAGTGAGGGGTACAAATTTTGCTATCTTTGAGAAACAAAATCTTGGAACAATTCCAAAAAAAGTGGATAGCGGTAAAACAAAATCAAACAAAAAAAAACAAAAAACATAAAAGGTAATAAAAGCACCTTAGTCAAAAACTCAAACAAATTCTTATGAAACATAAAAGCGTTAAATGTTACAATTTTAACTGAACAAAAAAAAGACCACAATAATAAAATCTGTGACAATCATGCTTGAACGCAAAATCCGGTGGAGAACTATACAGCTTGTGGCGCAGACTTTGTAAAAGCTCCATTTGTGTAAACAAGCATTGATGAACAAATGATTGAATTAGTCGCCAATTTGTCAACACATGAGGTAGATTCTGGGAAAGAGCAAACAGACTTGGAAACGGAGGAAGATGGGGACCTTGAGATTGTTACAGATTCTGAAACCGAACTGTCTCACGAGCATGAATCCCAGGATCAGCAAACCTTTGATACCCGTTCTGAAAGACAATGCACAATCATAAGCCCCACGGTTGATAAGACAAAAAAATCACAACCGAATGGAGGAGGCAAAGTTTGATTTATGACAATAGCTGACAAAAGGGATTCTGCCTTGAAAAGATTAGACTTCGCAGTCAACGTCTTTAACGCCCAAAAAGAAACTGCAGAATCAACTAGGCAAAAAACTAATCTTAAATTGAAAAAATTGCCCAAAGCGGGGAACTCAGAAAATCTGAAAAGTGTCTCTGAGTTGCAAACATGTAATCCAGAAGATTGGAGAGATGATAAAAGACTGCAAGTGAGCTTTTCCCATGCAAAGATCAGTAAGAGATCGTATGCAACTGTGGAAAATCGTCTCCTGATTGAGAGAATCTTCAGATCTGAGGACTCGCTAATCTTGAATAGACGAAATATCCTTCAGTTGCTTGGCCATATACTCAAATTGAGAGTGGTGTCATCGGATGACATAAAAATGGTCAAATTCATAGAGGAGGCCTCTGCTGCACATCCCATCGAGAATCATCTATAACTTGATACTGAATTGTGGCTCTCCTCTCAATACGTTAGGCTTTGATGTAAGGGAAGTTTGTATCAATAAAGTACCTTTACCTGTAAGATCAACAAAGGGCCAAGTACTCAAGAAAGACGAGGAAACAAAATAGAACATTGAGTCCCAAGCATTGCCTGAGAGAGGAACCTTGTCAGTTCCTGTAGCTACCTGGCAGGACATAAATGTCGCTCCGCCCAAGATCCTCAGTTAGTCCCGATGTCTCGAGAAAGCTCCATGAAACTCATTAAAATCACTGTAAAGCATAACTTAATCTCCACAAATGATCATGGTTGGGAAAAAAAAGAAGACAATGCCTATAACGAACAAGGAGCATGGAGTTGGCTTGCTGGGTGAATAAATCGATGTGAGGATCTCTAATGCCAAAACAAAAGAAATGATGCACCCTTAAGGATCGGATCTTGGAACACACGAGGCTCTAAGCACCTATTCGGAAGATCCGATGGTGTGCTGGAAAAACTTGATGTAATTTGCCCACAGGAAACCTGGCTTCAAGAACTCCCAAGCACGGCCGGTTTCGAAATAGTCATGAACCCAGCGATTAAACAAGATAACGGTAGACCAATGTCAGGACTATTAATAATGGTGAAAAAATCTAAACATCTCAAAATAGTAAAATCTGCAAACCTATCACCATACTTACAGACAGCCTCCATTGAAAAAAAAGGAAGCATTGCAGGTGAAAAAAACATTCTTCACATTACAAATATTTACTGGCAACACACTGCCTCCGATGAAGCTGAGTTCCTTCAACTGATTTGTGACACTATTGACCACATAATAGAGAATATCCCGGATCCCATCATAATATTATGTGGCGATTTAAACATGGAATGTCTACAACTTAAACCTGTTAATGCAGCCTTAAAGAAAATTAAAAGAAAAGGTAGAAATCCCTATCAAATTACATCTGCCTAGTCTGACGAAATGGAGGAGAGAGAGCTAACCCTACTAAATGGTAACATCAGAGGCGACATTCCTCCAAACGCCACATGGTCTCAAGGGTCTCGAGCCTCGATACCGGACTATTTCTATGTTTCAGGCACCATCATTGAAAACATTGTTAAACTTGTTGTAGCTCCGATGGACCAGAGTGATCACAAATTGGTAACAATCAAAATCATGAGGCTAACCAGTGAAGAAAAAGAATTGTGGAAAGTCAATATAAATGTGATGCCAGGAAGAAATAGAGTTTGTATAAATGGGGAAAACATCTCATGTATGTCAGCAATGCTCAAGTCAAGTGAACATTTGAAATCCTGCAACCAAATTGAATACCCAAGACTATTGGAGAGATATACTGAACATTGGGCTGCGTAACAAAGGCTTCCAGCATCAACATGCCTGTGATCAGGAGATTGTGGCTAGAAATCGTGACCCAAGAACATCACTAAGAGAGGCCAAGAACTGTAACAATGGAGAGAGGCTGTTAAAAATGAAAAATTGAAGGCCACCAGGAGGTGCAGGCAATATGGCTGCCTGATTCCACAGCTCCCTGTGTAGCCCTGGGAAAACAGAAGAGTCACCCCGAAATAGTCCTCCAGACCCCAGCAGACTGCGAGATTCGGGTGTCAGAACCCGTCAGGAGCCCACTGGTCCTTCGCTGGAGATCCAGGGCACCCCCAGGCCCGAGATACGCCACTGCACGTGGCAAAGCCACCCCTCCCCCCTAAGCTGCTCACCAGCTCCAACAGAGGATCCTGCCTTGGAGCTTCTCATCGGCTCGAGGAAGGAGGAGCTCAGCACCCCGCCGGGGCCGCACACACGAAGCGGGCTAATCAGGAGCTCCTCCAACCACACACAGCTCCGAGGGACATTGAGGAGAGGTGCCACGCAGCCCTCCATCTGGTGGAAGCAGCGCCGGCCCCTCGCGCTTCCCCCGCGGCGCCCCGTGGGACTCTGCTCCGTCCCAGGTGAGGCCCCCTCCTAGCGACCTGGGTCGGGGCGGAGGGGTGTTTGTGTGGATCTGACTTGCTGGGGGCACAGACCCACGCCACCCAGCAACAACACAGTGCACTTAGGCCCCCCTGGCCGGGACCTCCTACTACCTCGGGCCAACACGGGAGCCCGCCCGGGGCCCCCCGCCCTCCCTCTTCTGTCCCCCACACCACCCACTGGAACCAAGGGCTTGGGATTGCCCACCCAGGTGCCGCAGAGGACACCAGATTGGCCCTTAAGCACCCTGGGCAGAGGCATCATTGGGGCCAGCAGGCAGCCCACAGGAAACCACTAGGTGCTACTGCCCCCCCTTTTTCACCATATGGGGCAGGTCTAGGGGAATTAAAGTACAACAAGGCACCTAGGATGGCATAGTTCCCCTGGCTTCTGCATATTGGGACCCCTCGGTAACCCACAGTGGGGACTGTGCCCAAGACGCCATTGGCAAAGATCCTTTGAGTACTGACTAGATAGTGCATAGCAACAGGGCCACAATGAGGTTCTAAGGGAAGTGCCACTCCGACTCCCCAGGAGTGTACGTGGAGGGGACGCAGCTATATATCGGGGAAGACAGCCGGCTGCGGAGGTGGAAATATAGAGCCTGGTGGTGGTGAGAACCCACGAAACGCCCGAGGAAGCCAGGAACGCACAGGGGGAACAGCGCCACATGAATTGGAAAGAAACTCTAGCCAAATACCAATTTACGCCAGGTCACCCAGACATCGAGACTAACCGCCCTCATACCCCAACCACTCCAGACCTACACGCCATCCAGGGCAGTATTCAAACAATCCTGGATGAAATAAGAGGGAAGCAGTCCGATGTGGGGGCTAAACTGGCCAATCTCACTACAAAGGTTTCAACATTACAGGACCGAATCGAGGGGGTCAAAAACAACCAAGCCCCCAACGACCTCCTCGAGGCACAGACTGAGGCTAGATTTAAGGAGATGCGGCGCCACAAGGAGGACCTCCGCCTGAGGGTCGATGACATGAAAAATCACGAGAGGAGAAATAACCTACGGATCTTCGGCCTGGCTGAAGCATAAGGAGAGACTCAGGAAGGTCTGGAAGGAAAGGGACAGGACATCATTAGGATTGTCCTTGGAATTGACTCTGGGGAAACGGTTTTGATTGACAGAACCCACCGAGGAGGCGGGGTGGGGATTGAGGCCCGCACTCTGTACTGGCGAGGTTCCACTACTACAGGGACAAGGCCAAGATCTTGGAAAGGGCAAAGACCTTAAAAGATATCCAATATGGGAACTCAAGAGTGACAATTTTTCAGGACCTCTCAGCATTTACACTGCAGATGAGGAAAAAATGCAGGCCCATCACCAGATGGCTGCAGAGCAAGGGTGTCCGCTACCGCTGGGGACACCCATTCTGCCTAGCTTTCGAGTGGCAGGGCGAGAGGTATCAACTGGTAACAGAGGAAGATATCCTGAGAGCCATTGAGGACCTGGTGGGGGCCCCAAGCACATCCCAAGATTGAAGTGGAGACAGGGGAGATCACAACCGTGCCCCACAGGGCCCCGACCTAACCCAGAAGCTCAAGGTTATGGGGCATGGAAATTCCAGAAAACCCGACACCCCCCCACAGATCGTGGGGGACCCACATGAGTGCACTTAGAACATTACGAAAAGCTCCAATCTAACAAAGTTGTTCTTGCGGTTATTTTGAGGTCTTAACGATCACGGAGGGGGGAGATTGAAATTGAAATTGAGGTTGTTTCACGTGTTGCTAGGGTTGGCAAACGGTTTTGTTTGATGGGGGGGGGGGAGTGTAAAGTCATATGATTGGAAACGGAAGGAGTAATGCAGTTTGAAGTTCACAGGCCTCACCCCCAAGTTCAAAGGACACCATGGGGCTGGCAGGAAATGTGGAGGGGGTTGAACAGCTGTTGTATGGCCAGGGGTGGTGTAGGAGAGGCAGGGGATCCCCAGAGACCCTAAAGGTAACTGATATCATGGGTCACCCTGGAGACAAAGACGGAAAGATGAGTTTGGTTGTTAGAGAACTTCCCGGGCCAGGGTAGCAACCCTGGCGGTTCGTCGACTAACTCCGGCGCGAGTTGGGTGAAGGATACGAACGCCTTGTTAGATGGGAAAGGGGGAGGGGAAGGGAGGGAAGGGGGAGAGGAGAGGGTAAAGGCTAAGGGGAACAACACGTCATGGGACAGGGAGCAACGAGAGGGCATGGACCCGGGCGACCACACTGTCATCTTAATGGACAGGGGCAACGACGACCATGGTTGAAGGTCGAGTCGGCAAGCTCAACGTGAAGGGCCTGAACTCTCAGAACAAACGCTCCCTCACAAGCAATATGTTTTGTAAGCAGAAACTGCTCGTTCTCTTCCGGCAGGAAACACACTATAGGAGGGGAGCGGAGTCAACGATTAAGGGGAAGGAAATAGGCCGGAACTTCTGGGCCTCAGATAAGTCTTCCAAAAAAGAGTGGGTGGGCATTCTCTTGAGTAAATCAATGCATCTTACAGAAGTGGAGACGAAAAGGGGATTTGGGGGCAGATTTCTTGGCATAAAGGGGTTTTCTCAGGGGAGGCAAATTACTTTGGCCACCATATATGCGCCCAACACTGGCCAGGTCAAATTCATCCACAAGGTACTTCAGGTTATGGACGAATGGGCCGAGGGGGCAATGATACTTGGCGGAGACTTTAACCTCATCACGGATCCCCGGCTAGACTGGTGGACGGCTAAGGGGATGGAGACAAGAGAACCCACAAAGGAAAACCTCGCATTGAGGGATCTCCTGCAGGAGTATTACTGGGTTGACGTCTGGCGAAAGTGTCACCCTGCACCCGGGGGGTATACCTTTTTCTCTCCCCCACACCAAACGTATACTAGAATTGACCTATTACTGGTGTCAGAGGAGGGAGGAGGGGTGATAAGAGGCCCATCGGATGAGTCCCTCACCTGGTCAGATCACAATCTATTGGTCATGGACTGGCGACTACAGGAAGCAATGAAGTCTTACAGATGGCGTTGTAATGACACCCTCCTGAGAGACCAGGTATTCAAAGAATTCCTCCACAAGGAGATTGAAGCCTATTTTATAACAAATGACACGAGAGAAACGCTGATGACCACCGTCTGGGAGGCGGCCAAGGCCACTTTCAGGGGCCTCCTCATAGCAGAAGGTGCAAGAAGAAAGAGGGAAAGGGCCCTAATTGAATCTGGGCTACGGGGAAATGTGCGAGCTTTGAGGACACAACTCACTAAGGGGGACATGGATCGGGCAACCCTCCTGGGGGAAATGAGAGAAAAGAGGCAAGCCCTACATACAGTTTTAATTGGTGAAATGGTTAAAAAAATGAGGTATACCAAGCAGAGATATTACGAAAAAGGAGACAGAGTTGGGACCCTTCTGGCGCATAGGCTGAGGGGGAACAGGGCGGACATACAGGTGGAGGGTATCAAAGAGGGGGGAGAGAATATCCAAACCAAAACTGAGCATATAATACAGTCTTTTGCTGGGTTTTACCAAAAACTATACACCAAACAGGAGAGGGGGTCCCCAGACGAGCTCCAGAAATATATAGAAGATCACGGTTATACCAAAGCCAGGCAAGGACCCCACAGACTGTGGATCTTTTAGACCCATTTCACTTTTAAACGTGGACGCAAAAATATTTACCAGAATCCTGGCCACGCGTCTGGAGAGGTACCTCCCCCGATTGATCCACCTAGACCAAGTGAGTTTCATACTCAATAGGCAGGGCGCCGATAGTGTGCGCAAAGCCTTACACATACTGAGCTCGAGGGAGGTTAGAAAGGAGGGCGCTCTTCTATTGTCCTTGGATGTGGAGAAGGCGTTCGACAGGGTGAGCTGGTCTTTTATGGGGGGGTCATATCGTCTCTGGGGATGGGGCCGAGATGGTGGGGGTGGCTCTCCGCCCTTTACTCCAATCCCTCAGCAAGGGTGGTAGTCAATGGCGGGGAATCAGCGGTGTTCCCACTGGAGAGGGGTACTAGGCAGGGGTGTCCTTTGTCTCCTCTCACCTATGCACTAGTGATGGAACCCTGGGCCATAGCGATCAGGGGGAATGAGATGATTAAAGGCATCAGGATGGGGGACATGCACTACAAGGTGAGCCTATTTGCAGACAATGTGCTGCTTTACCTCTCTAACCCTTCCCAGTCGGTTCCTGAACTCCTGAATAGTTTAGAACAATACGAGGCCCTCGCGGGCTACAGGGTTAACCTGGGGAAGTCGGTTGCATTCGTGGCAGGGCAGCTCAACCAAGTGGATAGACAGTATGTCGCGGACCTTCCGTTCTGCAGCCGGGAGGAGGGCTTTTGTCATTTGGGGATCCAGATACCACCTAATTTAACAGACCTTTTTACAGCCAACTACCCACCCCTGTGGTCCACAAGTAAATGAGATATGGAAAGATGGGCAAAATCCGGTTTATCCTGGATGGCACGACTTAACTCAATTAAAATGGTGATCCTCCCCAAATTCCTTTACCTGTTCCAGATGCTCCGAACCCAGATACCAAAGCCATTCCTCCTTGAGATCAGACGCACCCTTTTGCGCCATCTCTGGGCGGGGAGTTCCCACAGAATTGCCTATGACGTACTCACAAGGCCTAAGGATGAGGGGGGGGTTAACTTCCCAGACCTAGACACATACTACAATGCAGCCCAACTGAGAATCTTAATTGACCACTTCGCACAGGGGACAAAGAAACAATGGGTAGCTTTGGATAACAAACTCTTTTCTCCGGTTACTCTTGATGAATGGCTGTGGGTCCCCAAGTGACGCATCACAAGGAGTATCCTGAACCATCCGGTTTTGGGGGTCTTATGGTCCATATGGAAAGAGGGGGGTTATTTTAAATGGCTCACAACATGGCATTCGCCTCTGAGCTGTATTTGGGCTCCTCCATTGATGGATAGGATCGACGAGCCACTAGCTAGGTACGAGGCGGGTCTGAGCAGAGCGGGACAGCTTCGGGTGGACGCTGCGTTCATCTCCCTCGGAGACCTCAAGGACCTCCTGGGCCTGGGCAACCTCTCTCCATTCCGATTCTTGCAACTGAAAGGGGCCCAAGCCGAAAGTAAATGGGGGGATACCCTTAGGAGGGACTTAACAGACTTCAAAAAACTCCTGATCACGCATAAAGGTTCCAAAGGTGTAACATCCAGGCTTTATGGCCTCCTATTGCTGTCCACCCCGAGGGATCCCCCCCCCCGGCCCAGGTACAGTGGGGAAAAGACCTGGGTACATCCATTACTGATAGGAGGTGGACCAAGATGTGTAGACAGGCCACCGCTCCACAGCTGCACCCCAGAATCGCCACCAGGCTCTGAAATTAATCCATAGATGGCACTACCCACCGCAGAGAATAGCCAGAATGAGAAAGGGCTATGACCCACATTGTTGTAAGTACCACACTGAGTGGGGCGACTATGTGCACATGTGGTGGAAATGTCGGGTGGCACAAACCTATTCGAATGAGGTCCTATCCTGGATAAAGGAAGTGGATGGTATTGATAGAACCCCATCCCCATGGTTGGTCTTGTTTGGTATTGAGGTGAAGGGAGGCCCGAAAGTGACACATGACCATATGCTACAGTTCATGCTGGTGGCGGCCAGGTGTTGTTGGGCTCAGAGATGGAAAGCCTCCCAACCTCCAGGGGAAAAGGATTGGGTCGTCAAACTTTGCGCCATATATGACATGGAGTTCCTTACTCACTTCGAAGAAGACCTTACAAACATCCTATCAAATAATCTCAAGAACTCCTCCCTAAGTATCATATTAGGAGACTTTAACCTTGGTCTTAGTGACCCTTCAGATGCCAATGCCACACTAATTAACAACATTTTAGAGGAAATGGGCTTTACCCAGAAGATCACAGATCCCACTCACCAAAAGGTAGAACTCTGGACTGGCTATCTGTGCATAATTGCCCAGTCCTGGTCTCATACATACTGTTGCAGCCCTGGACAGACCATTACTTGATCTTGTTCTCCTTAGAGGCGATACCAGCACAAATTGACAGTATATCTCCAGCTGTCCACACCAGAAACAAAAGGAACATCACTCCTGAAAACCTTGTCCCCTTGATTTTACCGACCCTGAATGCCATTCCATATCACACAGATCCCTTCACTATGGTAGACCTATATAACAAAGTTATGCTTTCATCTCTTGATGACATACCACCCTGAAGTTGAGAAAGAGCAAACCTCGAAAACATATCAACACCAGGTTCTCTCCTCATCTTAAAGCCGTCACACAGGGGAAGCGACACTGTGAAAAAATTTGGAGATCACTTCCCTCAGAAAACAATAAGAAAAATGTGAGTATACTAGCCTCCCAGTATAAAAAAGAAATTATCCTGGCCAAACAAACCTCCTATAGCACTCGAATCTCACAAGCTAAATCTAACACCAGAGAGATCTTTACAATACTGAAAGAGGTAGAATCCCCTGTCCAAGTACCTGACTCTTGCCTCAAGGATAAAAACTGGTGCACGGGTATACAAAATGCCTTAGCTAACAAAATCTCCTCTCTCAAGACGAAGATAAGCATTAAAAAAGACTCCCTTCTCTCTTCCACTAAATCTAGTATCTACAGTCCCGAAACGACACACTCCACTCGGACGCACCCTCCTGCACCCAATCCCCACTTCAACTTTCGTAAAGTATCCACCAAAGAGGTTGAAAACGTCATTCTCACCCTCAAACCTTCGAATTGCCATGGGGACCTATCCCTGCACAATTGATAAAAGATGTGGCTCGTGATCTCGCACCATTTATCACCAAACTAATAAATGCCTCATTCACATCAGGCACCATACCTAATAACTTGAAACAATCCTGGGTCCTCCCCCTCCTCAAAAAACCCAATTTAGACCCCTCTACTCCCACTAACTGAGACTGCACTCATAGATCTCAAGGCACAGATAGATGAGCTGAGAGACAAGGGTAAGACTGCATTATTGCTACTTCATGATCTCTCAGCTGCTTTCAACCTGGTCGACCATGAGATCCTCTGCAATCATCTACAAACGGCAGCCCATTTTTCTCAAGAGGCAACCGACTGGATGCAATCCTTTCTTAACAACCGCAGTATGAGAGTCTTCTCCCCATTAGCAGCATCCGACCCAACGCCTATTACCTGTGGCCTGCCTCAGGTATCCTGCGTCTCCCCGACCCTGTACAACATTTTTACGAAGCCCCTTTTCGATGATCTGGATGATCTAGGTATCACCTACCCTAACTATGCCAATGATATCCAGATCCTCATCCCCTTGATGGGGGATTATGACAAGCATTAATAAAGTTCACCTCATCATCCAGGCATGGATGGCCTCACACGGTCTATGCCTGAATGACGACAAAACAGAACTCCTCATTCTAGGCTCCTCATCCAACCTTAACAAACTAGACCAAAAGTACTCCTCTTTCGTAATTGACAACAACAAGATCACCATAGCCAAGGAGGTCAAAACCCTCGGCTTCTATCTAGACTCCACACTCACCTTCAAAAAACAAGTTAACGCCATGGCATCCGCCACATCTTACACATGCAAATTTATCAGAGCAGCCAAACCATTCCTTTCACTATCTAACTGTATCACTTTAGCCAGGGCTCAGATCCTGTCCAAGCTGGACTATTGCAATGTCCTATATGTAGGTTGCAACAAATATATCACAAATAAAATTCAAATTCTACAAAATAACGCCTTAAGAGCGGCCCTTAGCATCCCGAAGAAAGCCCACATTTCTAAGACTAGAAGATCTGCCAATTGGCTTTCAACGAAAGACAAAATCTTCCTCAAATCCGTCTCGTTTACTCACAAATGCCTCCACCAAGCAGCCCCTCAATACCTAATAATTAGATTCTCCAGACCAGCTTCATCTCACCCTTTTAGAATGGCTAACTCCAATCTCCTCCTTGTGCCCAGATTGAAATGCACAATGTCTGGAGGGAATAGCTTTCCTGGAAAAGCTGCACAATTCTAGAACTCCCTACCACCACCCTGCAGGGATGACCTCCCTTACTTTCAAATCAGATCTAAGACTATCCTTTGGCTCAAGGATCACGATACATAACACCCCCCCCGCTGCACCACATTACAATGACTGTAAGTATGTATACACATGTCTTCAACTGATCTTCTTATTTATAACTCATCATATAAATTGCATATTTTGTATATAGTACTGTATATATTGTATATCTCTTGTATCCATTTTCTGTATCGGCTCTCATTGTTTTTTTGATGTTTCCAGCACTGTAACCTCAGTTGGACTTCAACCTTTACTGTTATGTAACCAAGCTTTGCAATCCTCTTGATGCTTCTGCGCCTTGTTACCCCTGGGTTAGGAGTGCACTATAAATAAAAATACAAATACAAATACAAATACTTGATTGATGAATCCAAGACCAATATTGAGGGTCTGTGACTCCCTTTCTTCGACAAATATGGGAGGGAAAATTGAGAATGAAGGAACATTTTAGAGCCACCACTTGAGTGGAGGACTGGCCTCACTGAATGCCACCCTCAAGGATTGGAGGGGCCTAACGAGGACGACGATTTGGCCCAGGGGCCCTGGGCCCTACGTTTTGAGCGTTTACACAAGAACTACCCACTGTTTGTAATACATTTCATTTTACTGTGTTGGACCCTTGCCGTACCAGTTGCTCTATGAACCATGGCGGATGAGAGGGAGGGGGGGAACTGTAGGGGGTAAAGGTTGTGTACACACTTTGAACTTATTTCTGAGGATCTATGATTGTCTTATTAATGTCATAATCTAAATGTTTCAATAAAACCAATTTCCAAAAAATAAATAAAAATAAATGAAAAAAGCTAAATCCACGTATAGATCGGGGACGACTGTGCCCACGAGGAATCACTGTTGAGCTAGTCCCTTGCCACTCTCTCACTGAAACACAAGTGGCCGGGCCCAGCAAAGTTACCTTCGAGCAAGATAAATCACGTGGTCAGGAGATCACTGACGAATGAACTTAAGGAGTCCATCGCAGAAACTTTTTCAAAACGAACTTTGAGGAACAATGCCCGTCGCTAACTACTGGTACAAAGCAACCAATCGGTCTTGTGGCTAACAAAGACATTGCGCATCAAAAATCATGGTCCTTGAGGACTTACTGTTTTCTTGTAATAATGTTAACTGGTCTAACAGTTGTACTTGCATTTGGGTTTTTGTATATTAAGGGGTTGCATCCACTTGAGACTTTAGGCCTCATTACACGGTAGGCGGTGAGCCATGGCTATTAGCGCCATGGCTCATGCCGGTAAAATACCGGCACCGCCTTGGCGGAAAGGGGATTTACCGCCCCATTCCAAGGTTGGAGGGGCGGTAAATCCCCTTTCCGCCATTGCCCTTCCCCATTCCCATTTCTGCCCCATAGGGCTCAATGGGACTGGGGAAGGCGCTAATTACGCCACCGCAATTTTGCGGTGCCGTAATTAGCTCCGAGGTCCCTTAGCGGGTTGGATTTTAACGCCTGCAAGAAGCAGGCGTTAAATCCTCCAACCCGCAAAGGGACCTCGTAGTACGGCGGTAAGGGTTAACGGTCACCGTTGCCATTAATGGTGACCGTTAACCCTTACCGCCGTCCGTGTAATGAGGCCCTATGTCTTCTCCTTTTGTGCATCTGCACACTCTACCTTCTAGGAATTCCCAACAAAGACAGAGTTACCATAATAATACACTTCTATTAATCATGAATGCGACCCATGTGATTCTAAACAGAACGAATTGCTGGATATGTTTGCATGTGCCACAGCACGGGGAAAAAAGTTTGGGCTGGTATATTCATCTTCTTCCTTTGACTACTGCATGCTACGCCTCTCTAAGGACACTATTCTTTGCTCATTGGAATGTAGCATCGCAGGGAACATCAATGGGACTAATTTGAATGAATTTGACGCTTCTCGGATGTTCCCTTTTTGCGAATAGGAGCAAACTCAATGTTGCTTCTATTAAGCCTTCCGATAGACTTTCTAGACCTTTTCAATTGTTGATTTCTTTCAAGATGGCTCCCGTAGGCAACGGGTTTGCCATGCCTCCTTCTAACACTATCAATCACAGCCCCAACTCTGTTTCCTTATGCATACAAAGGGATGGTTCTCAGTCAATGGGTACTTTCGAAGGTTGTACCAATATTGCAAATATGACTAGTGAGGACAGACCTTGTTATGTACGCGATCCCGTTTATTTTGTCTGTGTTACTAAAGCTTATCCTTGGCTACCTAGAGATTGGCAGGGTACTTACTTGTAATTTGGGTATCTTGATACCAGGGGTATTTTTTGCCAGCACCTCTGAGGTCTCTAGAGCTCGTACAAGGCGGGACGTGAACGGTGATACTCCTTCACAGGTCATGGGTGATGTAGCGAAATCCTTTGTGCCATGTTGGGGACAGATCATGAACTCCGAGGATATTAGGAGACTGGCAAGAGTATTGGAGAGAACCATCAACAGAACCATTGATATACTGTACAATATGACGTTGGAACAAAAAGCAATTAGATTAGTTGCTTTAAAGAATAGGATGGTGTTAGACGTCATCCTAGCTGAGCGTGGTGGAGTATGTAAATTGGTGGGATCTGCTTGTTGTGTTTTTGTGTCTGACTCCTCCCCTACCATATTCAAGGCACTACAAAATCTGCACGGCCTAAGTACAGAAGTACATGTTCCCGAGGGAAATTGGGATCTTACTGCTTGGTTCTGGGACTTTTTACGGTCTTGGGGATGGAAGCTCTTTTGAGTCTTAGTGGTAATCCTTGATATTCTATTGTTCTGATGTTGTTGCATACAATGTCTTCCTGCCATATGTTCGATGTTAGAGGGATGTTGTGCGCAAACTGTAGGTACATTAGGACCAAAAATCCATGCACCCGAGAAAATGACTAATGTTTTTGTAATGAAGGATATCACTATCGAGGATCTAATGGCGATTGATATTTCTGAAGAATGTGATTCAGGATGTACAGACATTGAGGCATGGGGTTTTGATTAAAGGAAATGTTTGAGTAAAGCTCTTGGCTTAGGCCAAAAGGAGGGTTTGTTAAACCGTAATCATATAGTGCCTCCTTATTATGAATATTGGCCTAGGCCCATTCCCGTTACGCAGAAAATCACGTTTGCAAAGTTATGATTTTGGGTTAACTTCGCCACCATTTTAAGACTCATCCGCCATTTGATTTCAACTCATGTTCCATGTTATAAAATGATGGACTGTGTTTTTGACTTGCAGTCGAGCCGAACGACCTTTGAGTTTCGTTAATGTTTAGGTTGACCGAGGGCCGACTCTTTAACATATGCAAAGAAACCTTGCGCTTCATACGAACTGTCATTTAAGTGTTGTGTGCGCTCACAAGCCTCATCCTTGTATAAACACCAAAACAATGAAGAGTAAACTTCGATAGTATGCTTTAGCTGAACTGTAATGTGCAATGTCACTACTCTTGGAATAAGGCTTACCGTGCATCGGAGGACCTACAGCATCATTGTATTTTCATGGACAAGTAAACTTGTTTAATCCTTTGCATAATATTGTAACATCTATCATGTGAACTAGGCATGAACTCTAGCCCGTGAATAATTAACGTGGAGAGAGGCTGGACAATAGTGCTAAAATGGTATAAATATGTCTGCGTTTAGATGTCCAGCACTCTCACTCCTCACTGTGTCTGCTGGTACACACTGCGAGGTGTTGCGAGCCAGATAGCTATCTGTTTTTCTTTGTATACTGTACAGTAATAAAAGATACTTGTATCTTTTCACCCTGTGATTGATGTATTTCATTTGTGGTACCAAGCCTCAATATTTCTTTTGTCTTTCAGAAATTGGAAACTACAAGACTGTTATGATAATCTCTGAAGGCAGAAATCCAGTGGCCAGAATTCCAACTGTTCTTATATTCCCACATATATGTAGTTTTCATCTGCAGCATGCAAACGATCAACAGCGAGACCTGTGTGTTATTCTCTTGTCATGGATGGGAGAAGAAACACAATTGCCTCCTAATGGGTTGGGTGGTATTCCAGTGGTAAATCTGCCAGAATACCACTCAACAGAATTACCGTTACCTCCACTTGGTCCAGCAGATTTACTGATGGATTTCAAGTGGTGGTGGCAGTGTTAGTCCCCATTAATTTGGAGTCTACAGGACTCCCTGTGGGATTTTGGCGGAATTATCGCGGCAGTAATTCCACCAATTTTGTTGATTTTTTAGCAGAAAGTGGGAGGATGTACTGTCAGCATGATGCTGGAGGAAAATCTCTCACTCTAGGTCCAAACTCGTAATATGGCGGAGTGAGAAAAGTGGCAGTAATTCTGTTACTGCCACTGTTTTCCCACACCACCAAACTCCTAATGAGCCATGGTGAAGACGTATGGAAATTGCAGTATTCCTTTTTTTCATTTTGTAATTTTCTTATTGGGATATATTCAAATATTCGACTTTTCACAAATTACAAAGCTAAAAGTAAATATTAAAATACATACATTCATTCATTGTACCTAATAACCTATAGAAAAAGAAAGGGAAACAGACAGACATAAATGTAAAAATGTGAAAACAGAGAATGTTACAATCATTCATGTCACTTCAGAAGATCCAGTTCATTAAGGAATATTACTACTTCCCAAGTCAGGAGGCTTTCGTGGCCCGAACTCATTTGTTCCCAGAATGATTGTGCATCCAGCCACCAATCCTT
The DNA here is from genome assembly GCF_040938575.1 of Ambystoma mexicanum. NCBI lineage: Eukaryota > Metazoa > Chordata > Amphibia > Caudata > Ambystomatidae > Ambystoma > Ambystoma mexicanum. The sequence continues at coordinate 1,030,799,227 of NC_090923.1, forward strand.
AAACACAAATCTCACACTTTTTCACCCTCAAGGCATGAGCGCTTACGCAATCCACCAGGATGTGTCTCACTGTCTCAGCACATGAATAGTTTCAGCGTTGGCATACATTGTCACTATATAGATCCATGTGTCTGGAAAAAAGGATTTCCCTTGCAGGTAATATGTTAAGCCAAAATCTCAAGAAGTCAGTTCTGCTTCTGGAGCTTGCAAAACGCTTCAGATAACCAGGTAGAAAGCCCTGCTGCTTATCGTTCATTGATAAGGACTGTGGCATCTTTTTAGATCGCATCTCCATTATAGTGTAAATCCAGTCCTTTCTTTTTAACAGCTTTTTTACATACATTGAGTTATCGGATAGATCGCTTACATCACATTCACAAGATCTCAGGATTTCAAGAGCTTATTGAGCTAATCAATTCAGAAAAAGGTTATCATTCTTTTCAAGTACTACTATTACTTCTTCGTATAGCGTGTTTAGTCGTGGTACCGAGATCGAACTGTATACAGATAATATTCTCCACTCTATATAGATGATATCGGGAGAGACTGAGGGAGGGAGAGAATGTTTTTTCCATAATATCCCCTCTAACCTATCTCAGTTTATAGTTTTTATTGCTGGGTTAACATCCACACCGTATGTAAGGATGGGAATCACTTTACAAATATAGAATTTTATCAGAGGCAGTATTAAAAACTTGCAGAAGCTAATTTAGTTTCTTCATTTGACTCCCCAGTTGGATTAATTTGCCTTCCATGATTCCCTCTACGTCTCCCTGCGAAGGAAAAGATCGAACATTAAATCCCAAATACAGGACCTCCTTGCCAATAGGTACTACCTGGTGAGACAACATCCAGGTGAAATTAAATTCCCTTTTCAAGGGGCACTTAAAGGCAGCTATTTTTGATTTTATGGGATATATTTTAAGGTTGTTGATCAATGCAGAGTCTCCCAAGGCGTCCAACATCCACTGCAGCCCAACCTGGGTGTAATGTAGCATCACAACGCCATCTGCTTATGCTACCCAATTCAACCTCTCTGAACCCAGTATAGGGCTTCGAGAGGCCATATACCTGGCAACATTTTGCAAGATCTGCCATATCCAAATTAAAGAGACACGGGCAACTATGCACCCCTGAATCACCCCCTTATGAGTCCAAATGTGAGTTGATAGGTTGCCTCGGTCATCCAGCCTTATTTTCAAATAACACCGCTTGTGGAGTTCAATTATTATGGCTAAGAGTGACTCGGGGGTCCTCACTGTCTCTGTTTCTGCCATAGTCGGGCTCTATTGACTGTTTCAATAGCCTGGGACAGAGTGACAAAGGCCCCAAACAAGCATGGTCTCCCTTTCTGAAAGGATTTACTCAAGGCTATACTTGTTATCAAGCCATTACTTTTAGTAGACAGGCCCATGCGGAACCCTATTTGATTCTTCAGTAGGATTCCATGTTTTTTCACCTAGCTTTCCAAGTCTTTCAAAACCAGCCCCACAAATATTTTGCTATCAGCCTCGAGGAGGGAGATTGGGCGATCATTTATCAGATATGCCAGGTCTCCTTTCTTATAGATAGGAATCAGACAGCAGCCCTCTACGATTCTGATAAGGTCTTAGAGCTGATCACCTCATGAAAAAGATTATATAGTATATTGGACCATAGGGTGATATCTGATTTAAAGATCTGATAAGTAAGCACATTGGGAACTGGTACTTTGTCCAATGGCCATAGAGGGAAGAGTATTGATCCACCCATACCGACTACAGTATTATATAACTCTGGGTGCTCACTTGCCTCTGCTCTCTCATGTTAACTATGGACCAGACAAATTAGCATTAGCCAATGCCTTTAGCATCTTTTCTCCGTCATTCTGTAAGCAAATACACGTATGTGACTTTGACAAATTTCTATATTTTTGACATAGCCTTCTTTTCTCTAATTCCAATGACTCGCTACTTAGAGATTTGGAAGTTAACCTATGTATTTTCTTTATATGTGTTCCTTCATTAAAGGAGTGCAGATGATTATGCATTGGTCGCTCGCCTACTGGTTTGGGTGTTTGAACATCCCACAGAAAGTCCACAAATGTTGTAGGGTTTTGGAGCTGTCTGAACTTTAGATCAGACACTAACTGTAGCCGTATTGTCATACCTGTGTTCAAACTTGACCCACCAGCTGCACATTTAACAACTCAATTTCTCCCATTGTTGACATTTACAGCTGGCAAATACTGACTTTCAGAATTCATGATCGCAATTCCAAAGGACCCCACTATTATATGCGTGCTGATATTGCTCTGGCATGCAATGCAATCAACAAAGCTAATGATGTCAGGCCAATAAATCACAATAAGTCAATGAGACGCAGAGACAGGAATGTGCGTCTAACTGATCCTTTATATCAGCGCGAACTGCTGAGCCGGCAGTAACCCCGCCGAACAACCACGTGGGTCGCAGCCCACAACTAGTGCAATAGAAAGAGGACTCATCCTCAAACACGAAACAGGTAACAATGGAAGTAGGACATTACATCTCCCCTTTGCTTAACATACAGCTGGGCTGTCTAGTTCATTTCCTCAATCCATCTCGCTGGTCTCCGATTGATCCTCCTGGATGGACTGCGAGTTGGTGCAGGGGCATTCATGTGCGCACTGTCGATGTCGTCGGCATCTCTCTCTTCCTCACAGTATTCAGAATCTTTGTCCGATTAATCACCTGCAGTGGTCACTGTGGTGTTTGTTTGATTACTTTCGTGAGTGGGAATACCTCCGATTTACTAGGGTTGAGTCTCAATCCAGAATACCCGCCAAACCTATTCACCTCCGCCAATACCTTGCCCAGCGTGCGGTCCGGGTTCCTAAGATATAGTAAAATTAGTAAAATATCATCGGCATATAAGGTGATGATCTGCCTCCTGCCTTCCAACCATATTCCGTATGCGCTATAACGTGCCCTGAGAATGTCAGCCAGCGGTTCTATCACTAGGGCGAACAGTAATGGCAACAGGGGGCAACCCTGTCGAGTGCCTCCCAACAGTTCCAGGACTTCCGTTAAAGCGCCATTGATTCTGATCCTGGCATAGGGGTGAGCGTATAAAACGTGAATCCACCTTATGATATTGGGGCCAAAGCCATAGTTGCGTATCACCCCAAATAAAAAGGGCCAAAAAACCGTATCGGACGCTTTTTGCATATCCAGTGAGACCGCTACTCCTTGGGTCTCTGGGGATATTGTTGCTAGTATCTTGTGGCATCGTCTGATGTTGGTCGCTGTGGATCTGCCCATAATAAACCCTGCCTGATCGTCATGTACCATGTATGGCATTAACGATGATAATCTGGTTGCCAGCATTTTAGCGAAAATCTTCACATCTGTGTTCATTAGTGACAACGGCCTGTACGACCCACATTCCTCAGGTGGTTTCCCCTGCTTGAGCAAAAGTGTGATCACTGCTTCCCTTGTTGTTTCAGGGAGTTCCCCTTTATTCAAGGCCTCCATCCACACAGTGTATAGCCTGGGCACAAGGAGATCGCTGAATTCTTTGTAGAACTCTGCTCCCAAACCGTCTGTGCCTGGGGCTTTCCCGTTGGGCAGCGCTTTTATCGCTTCGGCTATCTCTGCCTCTGTAATCGGGGTCTCGAGGGACTCCCTGGTGGCGTCAGCCAGAAGCGTTGTCGGTATTTGGGATAGGTAGGTGTCTATCTCCTCATCAGTACTGTCACATTGAGGGGAGTAGAGTTTCTTATAGAAATTATAAAATATCTTTTTCACCTTAAGATCTTCAGTGGTCACTGTGCCAGCCGGCAGATGTACGCACGGTATCGTTGTCATGCCTCTCTCACCCCTTACCATTCTCGCCAGCAGCCTCCCTGGTCTTTCACCCTCCCCATACCTTCGTGCAGCCACTGGTTTGTCGAAATAGCGGATCTCCTGGTCCGCTGCTTCTTTGTATTCATCCAGTCTGGTTTTAATGTCAGCGCTTGTTTTCGCTGAAGGAGAGTGTGCATATTGAGTTTGTAAGGTAGCTATCTGTGTTTCTAGTCGTGACAGTCTGCCCCTAATGTCCCTCAGGACTCCGCATTCAACAGCTATAGAGCTGCCTCTGATGCAAACCTTGAACGCCTGCCACAGTATTGCTGGACTAGACACCGTTCCCTCATTGATCTCAAAATACTCCTGTATTTTACTAGCCATTGCGTTTCTATAGACGAGATCTTGGAGAGCCAGTGGCTTGAACCTCCATGGTGGTTTACATGCCCTGATTCCGGGAACCTTTATTGTTAGCTGTATTGGGGAGTGATCTGAATACGTCCTGGGGTAAATATGTGTATCTGTAACCCAACCCAGCAACTCATTGTCAACCAGCCATAAGTCTATTCTTGAGTGCATGTCATGGACTGAGGAGTAGAATGTGTATTCCCTTTTGGACGGATTTAGCGCTCCCCATGCATCTTTCAGGTTGAGGTCAGACATGTGAAGGTGTATTTTCTGTGCCGCCTTGGTGAGTGTCCTAGACCTTGTTGACGTGCGATCTAGGTTCACATCAAGGATGGTATTGAAATCCCCCCCGCAGATTAAATGGGCCGTCGGGTAGTTTGCCAATTTCTCGAATATTCCAGCATAAAATTCTGGGTCATCTATGTTCGGCCCATACACATTGAGGAGGACCATTTCGCTGTCACTAAGGGTTCCATGTAGCAATATGTATCTGCCTTCAGGGTCTGTTTCTGAATGTATACAGTTGAATTGAAGTGATTTATGAATAAGGATCGCCACCCCCCTCGCCCTTCTCGAGTAGGTTGTAAAATATTGATGAGGCCCCCAACTCGGGATTAGATGTCCAGCTAGTTGGGGCCCTAGATGTGTTTCCTGAAGGAAAACCATTTTGGGGCCTAGCCTGTTTATGTATGCTATTATCTTTCTCTTCTTCATGTGGATACCCAAACCGCGTACATTCCAGCTCAATATTTTCAAGTCGTCAGTGTCTGGTCTAGCCATTATCTAACCATTGATTATGACCATTTCCTTGGATGTGTAGCCTAACTGTGTATTTAATAGTTGTAGAGTCGAAGGCTTGTGTGCTTTTCATTTTAACCTCAACTTTTTCATAACTAGTATCCCAAACCATCTGCCCATTCCCTCCCCCCCCTCATAGTTCCCCGAACTTTAACTATGCTTATTGATCCCACCCTTCCTCCTCCCAACATTTAACGTGCACCTGCTACAGGGGGGGCTGTAGCGACCACCATTGCCCGGACCTCTCATCGTCATTTCCAATATGACTGGTTCTCCGTTGTTACTCTCATACATGTCAGCACATGCGGGTGGAGCTAGCATATGTGATTGTTCAGTTTAGTCTTAATCTTCCCACATGTGGGCCACCCAGTAGGGAGCCTTAGCTGTTTGCAGTCCCTTCTGAATCAGCACCATAGTAGCATTTTGTCTCCCGCATGTTTCATGAGTCTTCCTCGTTTCTAAGCCTCCCGGCAGGGGCAGGGATGTGTGTCTCGACAAAGTTTGCCGCCTCCTCAGGGAACGTAAAGAAGTATGTCTTGTTTTGGTGCTGTATCTTAAGCCTTGCCGGATAGAGCATGGCGTATTTTACTTGGAGTTCGCGTAGTAGCTTCTTTACACCCGTGAACAGTTTCCTTTCCTGCTGTACCGCCATAGTGAAGTCTGGGAAGATGCGGATTATGTTGGCCTCCCACCTTAATTCCTGTTTCTCCCTGGCAGTTCTCAATATCAGATCTCTGTCTCTGTAGTTGAGCAGGCGTGCGATAATAGGCCTGGGATATGCCCCAGGCTTCGGTTTGGGTGCCAGTGATCCGTGTGCCCTTTCCACGATGAACATTGCCGACCAGCCAGGGTCCCCCAGTAGGTTACGGAGGAGGTCTTCCAACGCCTTTTCTATTGACCCCTTTACAGCCTCCTCTGGAACCCCGATAATGCGGATATTGTTCCGTCGAGACCTGGCCTCCAAATCCTCACACTTAGATGTCACTGTTCCCAGATCGATCGCCATTGTAGACACCGTGGTCTTCAAAGCCTCAAGTGCGTCTTCTGCTCCGGAAATTCTTGTCTCCGCCTCTGTAATGCGTGCTGTTGTCTTGTCTAGCTTGGTTTTAATGGATGTAACCTCAGCTGTTATACCATCCAATTTGACATTGAGCGCGGCAAACCCCTGTTGCATAGCTTGGAAGACCGCTTGCGGATCCATCATGGCCGCTTGAGCCGCCGGTTGTTCACGTGGAGGCACGTCTTCAGACATCAAGGGTTGTGCTCCTTTGTCGAGTGCTTTCGTGAATCTTTCAATGGATCCCTTCCCTTTCTTTTGACCAGGACGATTGGGCATTGTCTGTACGGAGTCTACTCCTCACCCCCCTCCTCTCGAGGCTCTGGGGATTGTCTAGTGCCCTCAACCCGCTTATGCGTGAAGCTTGTGGTATTTCCTCCAGGCTGATTAATGCAACCGCCGTGGCCAGAGAGCACGTTCCAGTTCCTGCCACCCCACCTATTAGTTGCCTTGTCCTCCGGTACTGGACCTATGTGTCCGCTGTGATCGCTGCGACCACGTTTAGCCCCCAACAGGGAGCATTCCCATCAGCTCCACAACTCCTCTGGCCCCAAGTTCTTCCGTACCCTCTCAGCGTGTTGGGGTGTGATGTCTGTGATAGCGGTGAGCCAGGGAAAAAACACCGCAATGCCTTTCAGATCCGCAGCCCACACCGGAGTAATAGGCCCTTATCCTGCACGTGGGGCTGCTGGCTGTTGCAATACTCCCCCACCGCCAGTGACTTCCAGAGCGCCGCAGGCCCGCCGCCTCCGATGACCACCGCCTCCGAGGGCCACTGCCCACCAGCCCCCTCCAAATGTGCCTTCGTGTCTGTGCCCAGTTATCGAGCGTCTGCACTCGAGCCAGCCGTGGGATGTCCCTTTGGGGGCCGGGGGGGGCCTTTCGTCGCCGAGTGTCCACGTTTATTGAAGGGATGTGGTATGGGGCACACGCCAAGGCACCCACATGCGTGGGTGGGAAGGGAGAGTACCCCGTTGGTCTTTTAAACGGGTTTCCTCAGTGTCCCCAGATGCGCGTTAGTGCGGGGAGGCCCAATCCCTCGATGCGGACCTCCCACGCGCCCCGGGAGCAGCAGTCCAGCCAGGCACCCGCGCCCTCCTACCTTGCGGGCCGCGGCCCTGTCTCCGATCCTCCGGTTTGTCTCGTGCCCGGGCGGGGGTGGGAGGGGGAAGGCCAGCAGGCGCTCGACGGTCTCCGGAGCGCCCGCGTCCCCCACCCGACCCGCTGTGCCTTCTCCGCGTCCCCGGCAGCCCGCGCCGCCGTCGCCGGGCTCCTGCCCTCTTCCAGCAGCGTTCTGAGCCGTATGATCTTTCTCACGGCGCGACTCTTTCAATTGAGCGAGTTTCTTCACGGGACTTCGCTTGCAGTTGGATGAGGTGTTGCTTTATAAGTTATTCGCGTTTTTCATGCGAACCAAGTCGAATTATTCATCGTATTGGCTTCCAGGCCTTGGTCGTCGCAGGAGCTCACACGAGTGCGACCATTCCGTCTCGTGCGCAACAGCGCCCCCCTTGTTTGATTACTTTCACCTCTGAGGGTCTGGAAAAAGGAAGAGTTTCTGGTGACAGTTCCCTGAGGGCTTGCAGCTGCTATCATTGAGCCATGAATGTGTGTTACGGTCATCGGTTTGGGTTTCAAAGCGGGGGTGTCTTTGGTGTTTTGATTTTGTCGCACCAAGACTCGGTCTCCTATCTGAATGGGGCTTGGTCTTGCTTGTCTTCAGGTGTCTGCATACTCTTTCATTCTTGTCTTGCTTTCTCTGTCCTTGGTTCTCGTGTTGTCGACATAGGTAGTGTTCAACAGGGCTTGCAGGTTGTGTGGCAGCATGGTTCTTATGACGCGCCCGAACATTAGGGCCGACGGACATTCTCCTGTCGAGCCATGAGGTGTATTTCTATATTCACGTAGCAGTGTACAAATAGCTTGCATGAATGAGCCATTGGTGAGGGAGAATACCTCGAGGGTGCGTTTGAGGTTTCCCATGAATCTTTCTGCCATTCCATTTGCCTGCGGCCACAGCGGCGTGATCTTGCGGTGCTGGAAGCCTAAGTGTTCTGCAAACATGGCAAAGTCATGTCCACTGAAAGTTGGTCCATTGTCCAACTTTACTACGGATGGGATGCCATAGTCTGCAAAAGTCTTGTCCAGGGCTGGTATGACTGCCTGTGCGCTGGTGGAGTGGAAGAGGTGCACTTCGGGAAAGTGCAACATTTCGTCAATGATGACCAGTGCATATTCGCCATTCGCTAAAGGTCCAAACATGTCAATGGCTACTTCGTACCACACTTGCAAAGGCATTCAGGAGGTTTAGATGGACTCGGGGAATGTACGTGGGGCCACTTCTTGACATGCAAGGCATTTGCCTAGTAGTTGCTCTACTCGTTCATCCATTGATGCGACCCACACCTTGGTCCTGAGCTGTCGCTTGGTTGACACTATGCCCTGTGATGTGCGATGTCTAGTATTTGGTCTTGCAGAGTGGATGGACTTACAATCCTGTTTTCTTTTAATAGTAGACCCTCTGGTGACGTCGACAATGTGTGTCGAATGAGTTTGAATGTGCAGAAGTGTTGTTCCTCACCTGTTGGTAGAGTTTTATCTCCTTTCCGTTTGCTGTGCCACCGGTTCGATCGCAAGTACGCCTGTATTGTCTGAAGTAGGTGGTCCTTTTGTGTCGCTTCCAGTAGTTGAGCTGTGGTGATGGATTTGGGGAGTGCAATGCTTACCAGGTAGTTTAAGTATTGGTTCTCTTTGTTTGACTGTTGCTCATCTTGAGCTGGAAGTGGGTGTCTAGACAGAAAGTCTGGTAGGTTGTTGTCCTTTCCCGGGTGGTGCACAATTTTGAAAGAGTACTCCTGTAGCCTCAGTCCCCACCTGGCAATGTGTGGTGGCATTCTGGCTCTTGGTTTGCCGTAAATGGTGGTGAGAGCTTGGTGGTCAGTGATTATGGTGAACGGTCGTCTGTAGAGAAACAGGTGGTAGTGCTTGCATTCCCATACTACTACCAGGCTTTCCTTTTCAGGTTGGGAGTATGCGCATTCCGTGGTGGATAGGCTGCAGCTTGCGTAGGCCACGATTCTTCTAGAGGAGTCTGGAGATGCACCTGGCTTGGATTGCACTAGTATTGCTCCCAGTCCCACTGGGCTCGCATCCACTGTCAATTCAGTGTTGAGGTCAGGGTCGTAGTATGCCATGCATGATGCTGATGCGATACGCTTTTTGATTTCCTGAAAAGTTTCTTCACATGCACTGGACCACTGGAAGTCATGATGTTTTCCCGTGAGTAGCCAGAGTGGTGTACTATAGCTTGCCATGCCGAGGAATGAGCATATTGCTGATACAGAGATGGGTGTGAGGGTCTCCACTAAGGCATGAACCTTTTAGGGGTCCGATTGCATACCATCTCTCGAGAAAATGTGGCCAAAGAATTTCAGGGTGGACTTGCTAATTTCGCATTTGTCGGGGTTGATGTGAGATGGGCGTTTTCAAGGGCTATGCAGACTCTTCTCAGGGTGTCATCATGAATGTCTTGAGTGGTGCCAAAGATTAAAATGTCATCACTGTAATTTAAGCAATTCGGAATGTGCTTAATTACCTTGTAGATCTCATTTTAAAAGATTTCCGCTGCTGATGACACACCAAAACTGAGTCTTTTATATCTAAATAAACCTAGGTGTGTTAAAAATGTGGTGATATATCTTGAAGCAGGGTGCAATTCCAGTTGGTGATAAACCTTATTTAAGTCTAGTTTTGAGAACACTTTGGCCCCAAGGAGTAAGTGCATCAGATCAGTCATTCTGGGGGCGAGGTGACGCTCTCGTTCTGTAACTACGTTCGGAGCCCTCATGTCCACGCATATGCAAATGCTAGCCTGGTTGTCCTTCCTGGGTACCGGTACAATTGGAGATAACCAGGGTATCGGTCTTGATGCTGGTTCGATGATGTCCTGTCGCAATAGTGACTGAATTTCGTCCTCAACGTGTTTTTGGATGTTGAGAGGAATGCCTCTGTAGTGTTGCGCCTTCGGAGGAACATGCAGGTTTATGTGTAATTTAATCTGTTTGTCCTTTAGTTTGGTATACTGTAAATGTGTAGCCCTAGAGCTCTCCCTGTACAAAACTATCTATTGTGTTCACACCTGAATGAAAAGTAATCTGAGGGTGTACAACAATGATAAGAGAGTTAAATTTGAAATCTTAACTGTTTTACTGCTCTTAGCTTTGAGCTAGCCAGACACAGAGGGCGAATACATTGTCCCCTTGACGCATAGTCCCATGTCAACTGCCTGACTAACCAAAGCATGCAGTCTAGGAAGAATGAATCCCAGCTGCAATCTCTAATTGTATTTTCAGTAGGACATTAATATGTTGTAGAAAGAGGGCGAGTCTCACCTTACCTATCTCTTTTAGATAGGCGGTGCCACAGCGCTTCCTAGGGCCAGTAAGCACAAAGAAGGGAAAGGGTGTTCTTCCATTCAGGGAGAGTTCTAGGGCTACACATTTACAGTATATTGAATAATCAGCTTGAGAGAAGCTTAATCTGTCCTCTGTTTTGTGTGATACCGTGTAGAAAGGACAAAGTACCCCAGATTTGAGGTAGTATTCCACAAGTTGGAGATATCCCTGTATTGTTTGTGTCTTTTAGTTTGCCCAGGCCTGTGAAGAGGGCTGGACACATTTTCTGCATCATGTCCTTCGAGCTGGCTGTGTATGCTGACATTATTTGGTACATTATTTGAATGAGTCCCATTTGAATTGCTGACTTGAAGCTTAGAATACTGCCCCCTGGCACTTCACCTTTTATGACATAGATTTTGACTTTCTGGCTCTTGTCCTTGTATTGACAGGTCGCTGTGAACATTCCATGACCGTTGAGGGGCTCTGTTTGACCCGTATGGATATATCAGTGTGTCTGCATCTTTCGGCGATTTTTGTAGGTGAGTGACTTGTAGGTATCGTCATTGATTACGTTTATGGTTGCCCCTGTGTCTATTAGAAATTCTCTGCTTTGCCCATTCATAGCAATAAAGTGGGGTTGTTTTCTGCAGCTAATCTGTTGTTGATGGCATGAACATATCCCCTTTTCAGTCTCCACTGGAGGAGGATGAGTGTGACTCACGTCTCCAGTGAGGGGAGTCATCCAGGTATCGAATCTTTTGTCTTGAATGTCGTCTTTGAGAATCATTTCTAATTCTGTGATGGCTGGGGTTGTCTCTTCTTTCTTCCCGCTGCCTGTCATCATGAGGCAGTTTGCGTGATGTGCTGTGAGAATGACGCCTGGTGGCGGTAGGCGAGTGTTGCATGCGGACCCTTGGGCTTTCCCGCCTTGAGCTGCGGCCATCTTGTCTCCATGTGTCCCTGCTTGATTCAGTTGGTTGAAAGAAATTAATGTTCCTGCAGACAGAGTGAAAGTGGTTTTCACCTCTGCATTTGTCACAGTTGTGTCCGATGGCTGGGCATGGGCCAACACGTGGAAATTTGAAGCCGCACCTGTAGCATTTCTTTTGTTCTGTTGAGTCCCTTGTCATTCTGGTGGGGCATACTGTTGCAGTTGAGGCTGATTGGGTGATCTTAATGTTTCCTAGAGATTCAGTCTGTAGTGCTAGAGTAGAGTCAACTTGTGCTAGTTGTTGTATTTCTTCCAGTGTTCTGCTCTTTTGGAGTAGTTTCTTTCTGAATTAATGAGATTCGCAGCCAGCAATGGACTGTGACTTTAGTGCTTCTTCCGTTGAGTACCTCTCAAAATCACAGTATTTCACCCTTTTCCTTAGCCTCATCACAAAATTGTCCATGTTTTCACCACTTTCTTGGTTGGACGTATGTAAAATGTGTTGTTCGTAGTCTACATTTCTTAAAGGTGCAAAGTAGGTGTTTGATGAGTCAATAATACCTTGAAATGTGTCTGTATTAGAGTCTGGCATTTGAAACACAATGACTCGTACCATCGGCCCTAGCGAGTGTAGTAGAATGCCTCGTAGACGGCCTCACACCTGAGGCATCAATGTAGATGTGCAGTTCTTTGAGCCACCTGCCCCATCTCGGTGCCAGACTGCTAGTGTCTGCCATGTCAAAGGGCACCATGGCTTGCAGTTGAAGTGATTCAGAGCCAGCATCTTCTTTGGATGTGGGGTGGTGTGGCGTGGGACTGGATGGTGGGCTCATAATCCTGCTATCAGTGTAGGCTTCAGACATATTTCAGCAGTCTTGGAGATGTGGCTGTGTAATTTGGTAATCAGGTGGTGGATCTGGTAGCTTGCCAGGTGCTGTGGCCCGTGCTGTAGTGATCTGGGCCTTAAACTGCCATGTGGGTACTGCTTGGCAGCTTGAAATGTCACTTTGCTTTGTGAAGACTGGAGCTCGCGAGTTTAGGATGGTCACGTTGCAACTATGCCACGTGGTATTTATTTTGTCTCTTCACATGTGTACTACGTGATGCATGTAGTATGGGCCCAGCTGACTTTGTACCCTGTGGAGATCCGATAGACGCTTGAATGAATTACTCCTTACTTGCTGCCAGTAGTATTGCTCGCATGGGTATCAGGCAAACACTGGTCGTGGATTCCGGACTTTCCGATGACGTGCGGTCTGTGGGGTGAAGGATGTGGCTCCTGCGCTATCCGGACCTCTGTGCTGTTTCAAAAGATCCTCATCGCCATTGTAATATGCACGCTGATATCGCGCTGGCGTGCAATGGAATAAACAAAGCTAATGATGTCAGGCCAATAAATCACAATAAGTCAATGAGGCGAGGAGACAGGAATGTGCGTCTAACTGATCCTTTATTTCTGCACGAATTGCCGAGCCGGCGGTAACCCCGCCCATCAACCACGTGGGTCGCAGCCCACAACTAGTGCAATAGAAAGAGGACTCATCCTCAAACACGATACAGGTAACAATGGAAGTAGGACATTACACCCACCAACATATCTTGGTCACTCATTTCCGTCTTTTTGATGTTACATTTTGTGCAATTATCAAACAAATCTTTTGTTAAAAATCGGTAATCAATGATAGAGCCCTGAGTTCCCCTAGACCAGGTCACTGCAGGTGGGACATCCCCCTCAATATTACCATTAGCCATAAACACATTCCATTCTTTTAGGAATGAAAGCCAATGCCAGTCGGTTCCTTTCATTGATCTTTGTTTAGACGTGTTCTAATACATTGAGCATTCAAGTGCCCTGTAAGTATTAAACTTCCTGACCCTGGAATATCCCTATCTGGGTCACAACTTGTGCTAACTGCCCCAGGAAGACAGGGAGAGGTGAGCTAGCAGGGTTCCAGTATATGTTGATCACCAATAACACCATGAGAGCTTTTTTTGTCCCTTAAATTGGTTTATATTGCTAGGATTCCTCGGATTTCATTGCTTATTGTCTCTATAGAGGAGAAGGTTGAATTTCTCAAGGCCAGTAATAAGCCCCCGGCTGGTCTCCCTTTACCTTGGCATGAAGATAGTTGCTCTATTACTGTGAACCCATCTACCTTGCATTTTTGCATTTACCAGGTCCCTTGAAGAGCTATTATCTCATATTCACTAAAAATCTCCTCTCTACTTTTCTTATTTTTAAATGATTAGGAGCCCCTCATGTTCCAGCCTATCCATTTTAGTTCACGTGAGACTAAAGTGAGTCCTCAGCCAGCCCTAACTTATGGAAAACCTGAGAAATAATTTCTGGTACCAGAGATCAAGCATTCTGTGGCTTTGACAAGAGTTAAGTCAGCCTTTGCATATGTTTCTTCTCTGTCGTGTGAAGGGTGTCCTTTTTGAGGATGATAATCTTCCTTTGGCCTCTGTTCCATCCTGAGCATCTCGATGAGTACCAAAGGACCCTCCTTACTCACAACAAGTTCTGCCATGGATCCTAAGAGCCGGAGCTGCGGCTAGTATAGGTTTAGCCCCTCGCCTTGTCCTCAAACCCATCTCTGTGATGTTATTTTTTCTATCGCCTGGAAACGTAACATATTCAATGTCATGCGAGCATAAAAGAAAGAGCTCATCGACCTTATGAAAAATGGCCAATATTCCACTCCTGTTCTAAGATTTTGTTTTGTTCCATGCATATATTCGTTTGGCCCAAAGTTTACAGATGGCAAATGGATTCCATGTTAAGTCTGATTCCTCAAAACCATTTCATTCCCAGTTGCCACCCGAATCATCGGGGGATACATTTCTTTTCCCGGTAAATTGAGCTGAGCCTACTCTTACTACCACCCTCATATGTGAACCATGCTATTTTACTCTCTCAGCAGTACGATTCTTTACAATATTACTCGAGCCTTCCTCACAACTGGCGACTTCTCCCTTGTACAAGTCAACTAGTGTAGGAGAGGGAGGGCACTGCTTGCCTTTCTTCCCACACAAGTATATTGGAGCTACCGTAGCGGTTTTTGAGGGGTCATTGTCTTGACCCCCACAGCGATTTTTGAGCTTCTCTGTGTCACCTGAGGGGTTCCGTCCCTAGGTATTTTATCCTTTCCCAGGGTAATCGGGCGTTCCGTCTCACTGATACCCATGCCCATTGCCAGATTGTAGATTACACTCTGTTGCCTTTCAGTTCCTAAGTCCCTTTTTTGACTCACTGAAAGTACTGGGAATTAATAGCTTCTACAAACTGGACTCTAGCTAATTTCTTCTTCCTGGGTGCTTTCTGGTTCTTTGTTTTTTTTAACTGAGCGATATTCTCAGGAACCTCTCTGTCACCCTCTGCACTCCTTTTTATTTTTCTTCCTTCTTGTTTTATCATTGATCTTATATGATGTAGGGGCCTGATCCAACCTCTTCCTTGTCTGCAGGATTTTCGCAGGATTAAGCCAAGTGAATACATTCTTACATAATTGACTCGGATAGAGGCGTAGCATTGAATTCGGTTGTATCCCTCCCTTGATTCTTCCTTTCTGACATTACATCTGTGGCTGACCTCCTTTGGGTGTCATCTAGCAGAGATCCTATGGTAGCAGTCAATACGTCAATTGAATACTGTGTTGTGGACCATTTCCCATGCAGCTCCTCAATAACTGTAGACTGATGCTTAATGTCTATTTTCAGTTCGGTTAAGGAGGTGACCATAGAATCCGTGACTGCAATTTCTAAACCTACCATGGAGATTTCACACCCACAAACCTCCCTGGTTAGTTCTAATAATAGCCCTGTGTGTGTTTGGTTAATGTTTTTGAACTGTTAAGAGGTGAGGTCCAAAGAAGTTAAAACGAAATTTAAAGCTGGTAAAGTAGCCTCATTTGACCCTCTCTGAGGCTTGGGAGTAACGTTGCCATCATTAGATATCCTTCCACCCTTACTTTCAAGAGCTGACCTACTTGCCGGAGCCGCTCCCTGACCCTGTATGGTACTAAATGAGAGACCCACTGTAGAAGAAATAAGGGTAGTAATTGGGTAGGACACCTTAATCTGACTTGATTTCGGAGAGCTGCTGTTACTATCTCCCAGGTGGCAGGTTATGTCCAAAATGCCCGTGATATCATCATTAGATAGAGTTCTGCATCACCTACACTGCAACATTTCTTCTTGGAAAGAAGTCTTTAATAGTTATTTTCATGGAACTAGCTGTTAAAGTATATTCAAGACCTTTCATTTGAGAGAGTTCTGAGTTCAAGATGTTTGTTGATGGAGATGGGTCCTGCATTTGTTTGTTCTCATTCGCTCCCCCAGAAGTTTAGGTTTTTACCAGATCAACAGAGTGTTGGGTTTGGGGTGATAAAAAATGTTTACCCCGAGGTGAGGGCCTTTTTCCCCAGGTTTCCGTAGCACCACTGAGCCATCGAGTTTGGGTGCTCTTAGGTCTTCACCCAGCAACCCACTCTTAAGGTAATACACATGCGAGAAATCTAGAACATATTACACAGGCACAGTTGTGTGGCCCTACAGGGCCACTGGACTTCCACAATAAAAAAAAAGATGAACATTTTAGGACGGCTCCAAGGCCCGCAGTCACCACCCCTAAAACACCTTTATACTACAAACAAACTGACGTAAAGAAACCAGTATTGTGGGAGGAAAGATTTTCCTTGCTGATCTCTTGGAGCAGAGTGAATAGGCTTAAAGGCACTAATGGCCTGCAGTCAATGATGCAAACAGGAACTGAATGATAAGGAGACGAGATGGCTCAAAGGCTTAGAGTGCCCACAGTCGTCGCCCAAAGACTTGCTCTACACTCCAAGGAAATAAATGAAGAGGAGCCAATAATGTTCAATGAGGAATTTCTCTTCTTGAAGCTCCTGGAGTAAAGTGAATCGGCTCAAAGGCAGTAATGGCCCGCAGTCACTGATTCCAAAAAAGCAAATGACTAGAGGATATGG
Source organism: Ambystoma mexicanum (assembly GCF_040938575.1). NCBI lineage: Eukaryota > Metazoa > Chordata > Amphibia > Caudata > Ambystomatidae > Ambystoma > Ambystoma mexicanum. The sequence continues at coordinate 1,030,815,612 of NC_090923.1, forward strand.
AACGGCTCAAAGGCACTGAATGCCCACAGCCACCGTTCAAAAAACGTGTTTAAGTTCTGCGGTATCAGTGATGCCAAATGTACATTTATGGACACTGAACCGCCACAACCGACTAGAAGACAGTCAAGAGCCGCTTTCACTTCCCCAGTGATGATTCTACAAGCCGGTATTGCCTACAATAAACCTACAATAAACAAAAAAACAAAAAAAAGAGAAGAGTCTGAGATAGCAGGACTGGTAGCTGCTTTGACTCACTCTAGACACGACTTGATTGCAATGTAAATGTAAATTAGATGCAGCACATATAGGCACAAACCCGCTCGGCTTCTTCTTCTTTGCGCTACGACTTCACAAGCTCTCTTTCTTGGTCCTGACGGTCCCCTCGAAGAACTTATGGTATTAATTCAAAATGGCAGGTACCGGCAGTATGGATAGGGTGGGGCCACCCAACTCACCCGACTCGCTCAGACTGACCCGACTGCCCCGACTGCCTGTATGTGCCGATCCACGTTGTCAGGAGGATTTTAATCATAAGCACCACCCCCAATAGACCACAATGAAAAAAAGACTGGAACTGGTTAGAGTTTTGCCCCGACTGCCTCTCCGTGCCTCTCCGCCTTGCAGTATTCCATTGAATCCAATTTTCACATATTAACTGGGCTGAATAAAGAAGGAGCCACAAATGTGACACTGTTAATATGATTTGAGGTAATAGATTCCAGATCAGATAGCCTGGTAGTCAGACTGCTTGAAGGTTATACTTGCTCTGCAGATTTGACATCTTGTCATTGATGGGGAAGAAACTGTACTGATGGATGCAATTTGGAAGTGTCCAAGAAAGCAGTGAATCCCCAAAACATTAATACAAACTACATCACATTTTTTAAGTTGAAAGTTGGTGGAATAGAATATTAAATCAAGTTTCCTGAGAATATACAGCTGGCTCGTGTTTATGAAAATAATATTGGAAGTTACTTCACGGAAAAATCCTGTGCACTTCTCTGCTGGGCAAACTTTGGTGGGTGAACTCGTCTGTTTCTAGCTGTCATGTTTTCAGCTGAAGCTTTAGTGTGCACTGTTAGAAGAGGGTACTCTGTGTATTACTGTGATTGTGAAATAGTGAAATTCCTAGATAGGAATCAAGAACAGAACAGTAGATCAGAAATGCCAAAACTATCTCATTCTATTAAAGTCACCACTGGACCGAGGCACCAGTGTTATGGCACAGCAGCAAGGCTTTCTGGGCTGGCAGTATGGGCCGGCTGTGGTATGATTGCTGGCTACTCATGAGAAGGCTGCAGTAGAGGTTTCCCCAGTTCATCCCAGGCCTCGCATTGGGTAGCATCATATCAGTTATAAAAATATGAATTAGCAAGCGAGCTGCTTGTTAATTCTAAATGAGTATCACTTCTCCACTTATAAACACTCTACATCACTTCTTACTCCTTAGCGGCTAGCGAAAACTTTGATGCCTGATCATATGACACAGCAAAAATATGATAACCAGCATGATCCCAGCCTTTTCCCATTACACCGTTTTCTTGCTCAGAGTGCAGGTGGCAAGATGCTGTTCTTTACCCTGTATGTCCACTCTTTGGATTTTTATATTGGGCCAAGAAGATATGTCTTCCTAAGCTCACCTGGCTGAAAATTGGGTGTGTTGAATCTAGTGATGGACCACCACCCATTGAGCTTCTGAACTTTTAGATTTGGCAGGTTGTGTTGGAAGACCATGTAGAGAGGTGTCTTCCCGTCCTGTCTCTGCAAATGTGGCATTGTCCTTTTCCTTCAACTCCTCAGTAGCACTGGATTCTCCACCTATCTGTTGCAGCCTGAGCTCAGATGGCTCACCTTTAACTTGTCCATCACCATCATTCGTGTACTCCACATCAGTGGATCTGGGTGGCGGTGGTAGAGATAAGGAACTCCCTCTGTTCTTCTCTTCTGCACTGTGTGTTATACCTTCCTCTTCATCAGTAGATACAATCCTCAACTCCTTTGCCCTGCAGACAGTGGGCTGAAACTCCTACTTCCCCCATCTCAGGTTTCAATAAATGAACATGCCCTACTTTCTCTTACCTAGCAGAGAGATGTATGGCAGAAGGTGCTGCAGTGGAATGCGAAATTGATGCCTTATTTTATCGCACACACTTCTGGCCTCCTTGATGAAAACACAGCAACATCTATGGCTGATGTAAAACACCCACTAGCCACATGACTCCCTGGCCCCCCTGGCACTTGTAGTATATGTTGTAACACAAAATGGCCACTTTTCTCCCTAGCCAGAAGAAAATGGCACAAGTCTTGGGCATCCAGTTGCAGACAGGGAATGTAATCTCCTTCTGCTTCTAAAGACATCTAATAACTTGTACGTGCAACAAGTCTTTTCTATCGTCCCTTACAAAATTTTGCCACCCTTTGCTACCCTAACTGCATAAAATCTCCTCTGACCTCTAAAGAATTCAAAGATGTTTTATGTGTGACTAGAATTTTCTCCAATCCATCAAAAAACGATGCCACTTTCAGTTACAGCCACTCAATACAATCTCCTCCAGCCTCTAAAGAGTTCCTACAAAATAAGGCTAATGGACTATTCCCTGCAAAATGCATTTAACGATGCAATTAAGCTCTTAAAATTTGGATTCATTAAACCACTTATGGACGTGAAAGGTGCATTTATAGTCACCATTTATTTTATTACTGTCAAGAATTAAAGATCCCTTCGTAGAGTGCGCACTTCGTTCAATTTGTGACAATTTGAAAACAATGTATAAACACATATCAGACACATCTACAATACAAAAAATAGTAAAGCACCATTAATCAGAAATTAATCTAATTCATTAAAAAACAGACAAAATAACAATAACCACAAAATAAAAATATTAATTGTATAATGGCCAAAAATCCCCAAAACAGTTACCAGAATCAAGAGGGTCTGGCAATGATCATAGCAACAGTCTACATAGCAAGTTTCAGCAGGGTGTTCAGATACAAAGTCTTCTTCAGGGCCAGAGATTCCATGGAATCATTTCTAGAAGGGCCCTTCTGTGTAATCGATAAAAGACAAACGTATTCAAAATACTGGAATAAATGTCAAGACAAAATGAAGGCCAGGGGTAGTGGGCCGTAAAAATAAAATCATGATATAACAAAACCCTCGAAATTCGCTTAAAAAACCTCAGTTTAAGTGTGGTTAAGTTGACCAGATTTAACGCAACAAAACTACTGAAATTCAGCAGTTGTGGAGCTTAACTGGGAGCGTTCCCATTGCAAGCCCATGAGCACATACATGTTATAAGAGAAGGGCTTCACAATGACTTACAAAAGGGCATTATGGGGGACAACAACGGGAGCACGGCGAGTCAAGCTGGTCATGGCTTCCCACATCTATTGAATCTCAAGGGTGCTGCTGCGTTAAACCTGGTCAACGTAATTGCACTGTAAAGTTTTTTCAGTGAATATACACACACACAGTTATACACATTACAAGACAGGCATATGGTTCATGCTGTACATGTAGAGCCAGCCCATCCACATACAAGGTGTGACAAATGCATAGACCTGAAAACCAAAACATTGTGCATCCATGCAGAAATGTAAGGCAGCTCATGCATTAAAGAGCCACAGAGAAGCATCATGACTGGTTATTTGTTACAAATGATGGCATCAATTCTGCTGAGGACTGTATTCATATGGAGATTTACAATGGAATTGAATAGCAATCCAATCAATCAAGAATGCTGCATACAGTGAGTCAACGTTCATGTGAAAGCACACGCTACAATAGTGCAGAACCCAACCAGGGCCAGACATGTTTGAAAGAGTGGAGAGACAGGGAGTAATTATTATGTATATTGCACCTGTCTGCCTATGTCTATAATGTCTGTAAGGCCAGACAGATGGAATTGGCTACTGCTGCCTCAAGCTTCGTGTTTCTTTGCTGTGAAGTGGCACCCGTTGACAATCCCAATTAGGTTCAATGTAGAAAGCAAATAACTAATCTTTAAATGAAAAATAAGCGAACTCTGTCTGCTATTCCTAAATCCCTAAATCCCTGTGTGTTTACACAAGACCTGGAGCAAGTCCAGCCAAATAAATTAAACAAACAATTATACTTTGGCCCGTATCCTAACGGGGAAGCTGATAAAAAGCAAAAGGTTGCTATCATTTAAAAGGCATTGGGCCTCATTACGAGTTTGGAGGTGGGCATGGCTACCCCCAAACTCCCTGTACATCCCCATTCCCGTAGGGCTCAATGGGAATGGGTAGCATGCTAACAACGGGCCCGTCATTAGTGACGGGCCCGTTGTTAGCATGCTGGGCCGCTCAAGGGACCCGCTAAGAACGTCTGGTAAAACCAGGCATCCTGAGCAGGTCCCGTGAGCGGACCTCGTAATGAGGCGGTAGGGGGTTAATGGGTCCGCAGCTCTACCGGCGCCGTTAACCCTATACCACCAGGGTCGTAATGAGGCCCATATTGATGGGAGTTATCACATTCTGCATCAGATTGTACATCATAAGTAGTTAACTTCAGCATTTTGCAGGACTTTTGCACTTTGGAAAGAGGGTTGCACGGCACCTCCTTTGCTCTTGGAAACAGTTCTGCATCCTCAACTTCCACGATCAGGGCCGGTCCAAACAGGATCATTTTAGTGGCCATATTTTGATGATGAATTGTACTTATGTAGCAAGTGCTAAGCGGGTGCAGATGGTATTCAATGTGATACTGATGCTGTCTTGAATCTTTGTTTAAGGTGGTTTACAATGCATGCACTGCAGGGACAGGGGTTTATTTTATTTTCTCATGGCAATCTGTTAATTTGAATGATAAATTGTTACTTTTGAGCTTTTCAAATCTGTCCAACATAATGTTTCCTTAGACAAGTTGCATGGTTAAATAGATAGCCGTGGCAGAAAGAACACGTGTATGTTATGAAATGTTGAGTTGGAACCTAACATGCAGAAATGTGCTGCTGTTTTAGAGAAACAGACCAATATTAATGCTGATATATTAGTTTAGGACAGGTCAATAAAAAAAAACCTGCACTGGTCTGATTAGCTGTTAGACTCCATCTTGAAATTGCAAAACACTCACATATGTGATTTATTTCCACTTTGTATTCATAAGAGAGAACATATGTGAAGTGGGGGACCCTGGAATGGCCCTCATGTCCCCTATGCGAATGTCAACCCACAGAATAAACAACAAAAGATGTAACTCGCTGTTCGGTCAGCCACCAGGTGCACCAATGTATCCTACATGTGCAAAGAGATATTCTCTCAGGTGACCTTTCAAAGCTCATCGATTGATGGCTTTGAAGAGACAGGTGTCCCATCATGGGACCAAGTTAACTGACAGCAAAGTCCAACCGTGATGACATCACTAGTGACAACATGACACAGCAGCGTTAGTCATGAAGCAAATTTGCATTCCTGCATGAAGATACGCAGACACACACAAGCATTCATGAATAACATGCTTACACCTTCTGTAGATAGAGAATGGATATATTTACATAATGCAAAAGTGTTTCTTTTTCATTAGCCAAATACAAAAACGCAAGAAAGCTGAATATACATGGACCGAGCTTGCAGCCGCTTTAGTGAAACTAATCATAAGAAGCTACGGGAACATATAAGGAACCTATAGGGTTCTATTATGATTAACCTCTGAGAAGATATTATGACAAATAGGCGAACCATAGAATGACTGTAGTGAATACACATAAGACCACAGTCCTCAAATACATGATGCAGGCTCTACGGCACGAAGCACAGTGACTGTGTCTGCAGTCAAGGACAAGGCTGGTTGGAAAATTCCTGATTGCCACATTTAGTTTGATTTATTTATTTGTATAGCGCAGCCAAACCCTGGGGTATCTGGGCGCATTAAGCTTGGAGCATGACATAGGTTGCACATACAAAGCAAAATGTGAGAGAATGGTTACACGTGATGAGTATACAGTATGAAGACCAGGTTACAGAGCGGACATGGCAGTAAAACAGCACAAATATTATATATACAATGATTGTAGCAGGTATGCCTGACTACAGACATGGCCAGGTTACAGAATGGTCATAGCAGAAAGATAGCCCATATGTTAAATATACAGTGATTGGGACAGGCATGCCTGACTACAGAGAAGGCAGGTCTGAGATGCAAGTGATTATCATTGCTGGGAGAAAAGCATCTCCTTCACCTTGGCTCTGGAAGCCCAGAAGGACGATTGAGCTCTGATGTCTGTGGGGAGCGAATTCCAGTACTTTGCTGCTAGCACAGGGAAGCTCGTTTCACCTGCTGTTTTCAAATGACACTTCGGAATGTTCAGTTGGTGTAAGTATGGGGCTCTTGTAGGTCTGGTGGAGCACTGTCTTGAGAATTTGTCAGAGAGGTATTGGGGTGCTGTCAGGGAAAGGCATTTCTGCGTGATGACAAGGGTACGTAGTTTAATTCTATCACGTATTGGAAGCCATCGCGCATAATTTCTGAAGGCGGAGATGTGGGTGGTACGTGGTAGGTTAAGGGTGCATCTAAGGGCGTTGTTGTGAAGAATTTGTAATCTGTTCAGGTTGTAATTGGTGGATCCGAGAAATAATGTGTTAGAGTGATCCAATTCCGAAAGGATCAATGCCCTTGCTAGGGTGAGGCAGCTGTTAGTTGACAAAAAGGGTTTGTATGCATTGATGAGTTTATTAGTGTAGGCAGTGGTGGAGATTGTAGAGTTTAGTTGCTTTTTGAGTGAGAGAGTAGAGTCAAGATAGACACAAGGGGTTTGACTTCTTTAGAGACTTTTATGATGTTGCCATCAATAGAGAATGACTGGTAATGGGGGTGAAGCTTGTTAAGGCGGGCCTGGGAGCCCGCGATCAACAATTCAGTCTTGTCGTCGGTTAAGCAAAGGCTTTGACTAGCCATCCACGGATGGATTTCAAGGTAAATATCATTGAGTTTTACAGTATCTTTTCCATAGCATCCGGAGAGGGTAATGAGGATGTGAGTGTCATCCGCGTAGTTTGTGTAAGTGACACCCTGGGCGTCAAGACGATCAAAAAAGAAGCTTAGTAAAGACATTGTAAAGCGTGGGAGAAACACAGGACCCTTGGGGGGCTCCACATTGGACAGGGACTGGGTCAGCAGCATCCGATGGAGCGAAGACCCTGGTCGTTCCATTGGAGAGAAAGGAATTAATCCAGTTAGTGGCATTCTAAGAGAATGCTGCAGCTGTGGAGAGGTGTTTGGTCAGGATTTGATGATCAACCAGGTCGAAGGCGGCAGACAAATCCAACAGGAGCAGGATGGCCAGCTTGCCCTTGTCTTTAGCTTCGTCCATTTGGATTTTTAGGTCCAGGAGGGCTGTTTCAGTCCCATGCCTGGGTCTAAAGCCAGATTGTTGCAGACCTAGGAATTTGTTGTCTTCCAGATGTTGTTGTATTTGGAGGTATGCAACTCTGTCTAGTATCTTCAAAAGAAATGGGACAGTAGTGATAGGTCTGTAGTTGGTCGGTATGTTAGGGTCGAGATTGAGTTTTTTGAGTAGCGGCATGACCCACGCTTCTTTGAGGTTGTTAGGGACTGTCGGGGTGGCACCGGGGATTCCAATTCTCTTAAGATAGAGAAAAGTTCTTTAGTACCAGATTTAGCATTCTGAATTCTGGTGTTGAATATCTGCTTTTTTGCGTTGGTAATGGCGGCTTTGTACGTGGCGGCTGCGATGGAGAACTTTTCTTTTGATATTCTGCAGTGCTTTTAGTTCTGCAGAGAACCATTTGTTCAGATGGGTGGTTGGTTTAGCCTTTCTCAGTTTTAGTGGTGCGATTCGGTTTAGGGCTTGTTCCAAGGTGATGTTATAGAGGTCAACTAGGGAGGCTGGGTCAGCGTTGGTGTTGGGCGGAAGGTTGGTGATCGGCTTTAGAAGAGGTCTCAGGTTCTCTAAGGTCATGTTATGTTTGTTCCTAGACAAGACTTGTGGTGCAGTGATCATGGGTGCGCTAGTATGAGTATCTTTAGGTATGGAGAAGAAGATACAATGATGGTCTGTCCAGGCACAGGGTCTGATGTTAAGTAACGAGATGTCACAGTTGGAGTCGGCCAGAAAATCCAATGATCTGCCTTTGGCATGGGTGGGCTCGTTGATGCGTTGCGTGAAGCCTAGTTGAGTGATGGTGTCATCAAACAGAGAGGCATTAGCATCATTAGAACCGTGAAGACCTAAGTTAAAGTCGCCCAAAACAATTATTTGTGTGCTTGGTTTGGTGATGAATGTTAGCAAGTGGGAAATGTCTTCTTCAAAGGAGGAGATGGCACCTGTGGGTCGATATATGAGGTGAAGTAGTATGGTGCGGGTGTTGGAGAGTGAGAGTTTGACTGATAATAGTTCTGCTGAGGGTAGGCCTGGGTTGGGGACTTCTTTGAGATTCAGGTAGGATTTCGCTATGAAGGCCACTCCACCCCCTTTCCCGGTGTTTCTATCTGCCCGGATGATAGTGTAATTCTCAGGAATGGCAAGAGACAGTGAGGGGCCTGCAGCCGGGTGTAGCCACGTTTCTGTGACAGCGAGGAAGTCCAGATGGTTGGATGTGATTAAGTCAGCAATATCAGGGGCGTGTGCCACTAAATAGCGTGCATTGATAAGGACTCCTTTGATGGTGGGGCTAGTAGTAATAAGATCTCCTTGAGCGTGAACTAAGGACGTGATGGGACTATTGCCACTATGTAACCATGTAGGTGCAGGGAGGGGGCAAGGGTGAAGAAATGAATTGGGCTTGCTAGGATAGTGTGAGAGAGGGGTCCTAGGGGACTTGGACCTACAGCAGGAATGTGAACCTAGTCTTGCGTTTCTCAGATGTGTGGGACATGGAATCAGCTGTGTTGGAGGGGTGGCGAAACGGGTGATCTATTCTGTGGGTGAGAGCGGTGATTCAGTGGTGGATGTATCTAGTACCCGTGTAACTGGAGGGCTTGGGGCAACAAGGCAGGTAGGAAATTGGATGGTGTTATGGCATGAAATAGTGGGAGGGTGGTTGCCATTGTGAGCGTCACTCTACTTATAGCGGCCATAGCTAGCAGGTACGATGCTAGATGGGGTGAGGAGGTGGCCGGTGAGGTAATGTAGTGGCAGTGATAGAGTAGCCACGGTACAGTATAGCACAAACACAGTATAGATCCAGTACTTTAGCCCAATTGGACAGTTTGGAGTGATCTAGCCACTTGGGATTTGGAGATGCTTGGAGGCTAGGATGTTGTGAGTTATGTGGCACAATGGGAGCAAGATGGGGTAGTCACATACATTGATGTGTTGAGTAGCTGTGTAATAATAGCGAGTACATAATCAGTGCAGTAGTGCCGTGGGGACTGATGAACCAGATATAAACACTAAGTTTGTTTGGTCTAATGAGCATCAGGAGTACATTAGGGCATAGGTTACAAACAAAGGTTGCCAACAAAGGCTAGTGTTAGGACCCAGTGGGCGCATTACAGGTAAGAATCATGCAGAAATGACAAAAAATCGTTGGACAAGTGGAAAGATGAGATAGCATCCTAATACGGTGCAAGGTGATAGCTGAACGTGCCAGAATTCTACCAATTTAAGTTGAACAGTAGGTATAGCAATGCAAGCACAGTGCGGCCAGCAGTTGTAACACAGGTTTAAACTATAAGGCGTTATATTGGTACAGGGACAGAGCAATGTGCCGGTATTCCCAGTTAGACGGTTAATGCAGTTTGTGATTTGTTTGCGGCCACTAATCACAAATGAGAAGAGGAGGTACACTGTAACGTTGCATTAGGGTACAAGGGTACGGAGGAGTCTAGAACAATTAGGCACACGATCTTGGGATGGAAGACATGGTACAGCATGGTAATACAATGAAAATGCGGTGACAGGCAATAATCAGTGCCGTGGTGACTAACAGACTTATTCACTAATAGTTGTGAGTAAGACTACATATTGCGGCAGCAAAATAGGAGGACCTGAAGAGACTTGGATGCAGGTGGAGGAGCCGTGATGATGCCACTAGGCTGCAGAGGTGAGCAGACAGTGCCGGGCGTAGCATAGAGGGTACACGCGTGAGTGAGCCCACAGTGGCTAGGCATGGGTAATCACAGAGACAGTTAGTTTGGTGAATCTCACTGTGTAGGCGCAACGTACGTTGATGGTAGCAAGTCAGATGGTCTATCTGGCGGTGTTGCAGGAATCACTGTTTGGGTACTGCTGAGTAGCAGGGACGGGGTTCTCGCGATACGGGGGTGCTCATAGAGCTCGGTCAGGCTCAGTCAGTCAGAGCCTTATTTGGTTGCCTTCGTTGGAGGCCAGCTTTTGCCTGCCGGTGCCCCACGATTGGCTTAGTAGAGCCGCCTGGCCAATCAGCTGGTCCGGGCTGCTTTAGGTACTGCAAATGCTGAAATCGAAACGGGAGCGGCCATCTTGGAGAAACAAACCTTGTGGTTTGTGAATGCAGTGAAATAAATGGATACAGCCATTTCGGGCCAAATTGACTCGAGGCAAAGGTAGTAGTGATACAAACTACCGTGTAGCTGTTGCACGTCGGAAGGATCAGGGTGGTGGGGATTGGTGATAATTAAGTCCTCAGGCTTACGTTGGATTTACGGAAGCCAGCAAGGGGGTAGGCTGCTCCTGCAGCCTATGGATGGTGGGAGCTCCTGCTCCTGCTGAAGCAACAGATGACGGTAATTAAGGCTCAGTCAGGCAGAGCCTTATTTGGTTTCCTTAGTTGGGGGCTGGCTTTCGCCTCCGGGTGCCCCACGATTGGCTTAGTAGAGCCACCTGGCCAATTAGCTGGTGCAGGCTGCTTTAAGTACTGCAAAAGGCGAAATCGGAACATTCAAGAATTCTGAATAAAATCCTTATAATTGCAGACAAAGGGCTTTGTTTAGCAGTCTTCACACACGCGACCCAGCAGAGCCGAACAATGGCTATTTACTTGTGGTGATAAGAGAAGCAGTTCCCAGCGAAACAGAGAAGATGGATACATACGTTGCCCACCAAAACCTAAAACCTGAAGGCACTCTCTCAGGCTAGGTGATCAGACAAGTGGCAACAATAGGAACATATAGGCCTTCCCATTACCTTGAAAAGTTACACCAAGCTCTGTGAACAGAACAGGGTCCCAAGCCTGGGGGGAACCGCTTTAGCAAATCCAGACGCTGTGATCATGGGGTGGTGTAGAATGTTGCACTGGCCAGTGGACTTTGTGCAAACCTGAACAATATAATAGATAGTTTTTTGGAGAAGTCTCAAGCGAATCCACCTGGCATGTTAGACCAATGAAGATTCTAATGTATACTGTCTCCATAGGTAATAGACTCAAGCTACCAAATTTGGATACCTCTTAGTTTTTTTGGGATGGAGTTGATTTTGTGACGTTACCATGTATAAAACCAGGAGACATGAGCGCAGGAGTTGTGATTGCTGGAGATTTGTGATTTCCTGTATGATCCCTGTCTATTGGAGAATAAAAGATAGTAAACTTGGCCCCATGGCTGAGTTTTCCGTTATTGACGGGGGAGATTTTGCTGGGTCTTAGATACTGTGCTGACTTGTGATATCATTGGTGCAAACCCCCCATCTCCTGGCATACTATTACATATGTTTTGCATTACTCAAACACTACATGGTGAGACAGTTTTCTTAACATTTTCCACTCATAATTGCACGGCCTAATACTGGATGACACTGCTTTGTAGACGAAACTAGATCAACACAAGTTCATCCTTGTTTAGGGATCTATGTGATCACTGCCACCACACATAATTGCGACGACCGAAAATGCCGCCATATTACTTTAATATCCCATACGACCCTCACATATATATGTGGTGTAAAGGGGTGTTTAAAAAAAGAAATCAGGCATTTTGTCCGTCGCAATTGTGAGGGCGACATTTTGCGCTATTTCCGCTATTTCCGTTGTTAGTAATCTTGTAGCTGCTGAATGTCACGTGGGCTGCACCACACAGAGCCAGGAGAAGCAAAAGAGTTTGAGTACGCTTTGAAGTTCTCATGATAAGTTAGAAACAGAAACAGTCCTGCTTAGGGATGACTTCATTTGTGTGTGAAGCCACGCCTCTCTCATAGGTTTCAATGTAATAATAACTGCTGCAATTTGGGAGGGGCAAGTTCGGTTTATGATTTGTCGATGTATGCGATTACGTCGCTTTGCTTTTATTAAAACATTTACTAAGCCTACCTCACTCAGCATTTGTATTTCATGTATGTAGTATTTTTCTGCTACAAATTGGTGCCGTCAGTCGCCGGATCATTGACATGCAGGATGGTCCAAGGATCTGAGGGCGAGTTTCCCAGTGATGACCCCTAGGCTCATTTCATAAGGTAAAATGATTGTCTTGCACGGAAATCGCTTGGAGACGCATCCCCAGATTTGAGAAGACTCAGCGGTCAACTGAGAAAAGAACCATAGGGCCTGGGTTGGTAAATTAATTTAACCCTTTAAGTGCCAAGGACGAGTATGCTTGTCCTTTTTGCATAGACTTGCATAATAGCCTGCCAGTTAAGTTAAATCTATCGCCATATATAGTGCTCTGCTTATTTGTCTGTCTCTGATTACTTGTTGTTATGTTAGTTGTCATAACACATGATATATCACAATTAGGTAAGGTTGTAGCGTTTTCCATTAACAATAATGGCAAATAAGATACATCATCATAACTACAGCCCCCTTCTCCAGGCTCGTGTCCAGCACTCTCCCTTCCAACCTCTTCTGCCAACTCTCCACTCAACATTCGCACCTTCCACCTTCCATTGCTGAAATATCAACATTATATATCTGAACTACGCTGTGTAATATGCATACGCATGGATACAAACTTTTTACCTAAAACATGTATTTTGTTCCTGGACAAATGGCACTATTTTACTCGTGATGACCCCACAAAGCCATTTGCTGAAATAGGAACTTTCGACATGGACCATACCATACGCTTACAAGGTGCTTTAGAGACTTGAGGTTCTAAGATGCAGCAACAGCAATGGGACTCTTTCCGTGACTGGTATGCGGAAGTGGACAAACAGACGCCCAAATCCAAAACCGGTGCTTTGCAAGATGCCCCAGAAAGACTTTACGAACAGTTATGGGAATTCAAAGCTGAACGCTATAATCTGGGAAAAAGGACAAAAACAGGAAAACCTACAATAGCGCATAGACATTCCAAAGGGTATCTTAGACTCATACAACCCGGCATTAATGAATTTTGTACAAGACTAGGCATCTGACCAAAATTAGTTTCTGCCTCTGCTCTGCTGCAAGAAAAGTCTGATTCGTGGCACAGACTCAACTCTAAGTTAGCTTCTGTCATGAGCCTGTCAGATAGCACTAATATCTTGAAGTGGGAGAATGGGAGAAAAAGCTCCCCCCAATCTCCTCGCGACCATGGGCCAGAGGATCGCGGCCTAGACACCCACCACGAGATGAATTCGTCTATCTACCAGACGACCGAATACCCTGGTTCAAGAACATACGGATATGCCCACCAGCCTGCCCACCAGCCTGCCCTACTCAAGCCGACACCTGCGACATGGATGAACTCGACTAAGACCTCAACAACAAGCACTCGCATCATTAGAGATGCCATGACGACCTAGCCAACTGCCAAGAACACACGTGCCACCATGCACACTGGACACTCACACACCAACCCACACGAAGAATATAATGACGCGCATCTTTATTATTTTTCACATAGGTTTTCCATAATGCAGAAACGCAAGACGCATAAAGCACTCGTGTATTCGCTTGCTGACGCTTCTCCCACCCCTCGCATCGTGATGAGAATATAACGAAGACGTAATACTGCCTATGAAGCCATGTCGCACCACAACACAGGTGCCGTGCATTACACCTCCCCACCTATGAACCAGGCGCAAGTAGGCCGCAAGCAAGAGCCGCCATGAAAACTGAATGAGCAAGAGTACAAGTGCTGATCACGCAGAACGAGCCCAGCGAGAGCTCACAGCCAAGGGAGCGATGTTGCAACTCGCATGCTACCAGCCGACGCCAAGGTCACACCTGTAAGCAAAGCCAAGCACGCAGAAGCAAAATACAACTTTAAATGTGCAGAATTCTGCCCCAGCCACGGTCTCTCCTCACGTAACCAAGCCAACCTGACAAGGTGCCAGACCCACGAGGGAGAAGTCACCTGGGTCCCACGTCTGGGACACAGGCTGCAACAATGAAATGACCCAATGGACACCTACAGCGATGGGAATGGTCTGCTCTCAAGCCTATGAGCAAATCCGCGCATTGTCTGCACAAACACATAGTTACATATTGTTGCTAGTGACAGGTACACCGCGAGCTGGGAACAACGATGGTCCCAGGCTGGGGGGCTCGCGGGTGGACCAATCAGAACATGGGGGCACTCATCACTGACACCACTAACATTAGCCAACCATTAGGGGTCTTTGTGTAACAATTTTCAAGTATCTAATAGAAGGGACAACCCAAGTATACCACCTGACTCATCCTCAACCACTAAAACTGTTCTTTATATGTATGCTATACTAACCCTACCACTCGAGGAACCAATCCAGAGTGGCGATAGGTTTTTCGCTAACTTTCCCAGGTGACGCAAGCAGCGCGTCATACTGAGGCAAAAAGGGCCTGCGAGCCCCACGAATTTTCAGAGTCTGGACGGACGCGTACGATCCTAGACTCATCCCTGCCGTTGTTTAATAAACAGCAGAACCACCTTGCTTCTTGCGTGTGTCTCATACTCATTTTTGGGGAACACGGGAGGAGTTGGGGCCTCCCAGCCCGGAGGTCCGCGGATGGCCCAGCCGACCCCGGGATAATCACCCCGACAAGTTGGAGGCACTGCTGAGATCTGTTTACGATCTACCTTTTTATTTTTCCAAGGCCTCTCGTTGCGAGGAGGCCCGGCGGCGCGGCCCCCTCTGCCGCTGCCCCCTTTTTGAGGACTACAGGACCATCGCGGAACTGCGAGAAGACCAGACAGCGCAATCCGGATATTGGCCCTCGGGAGCCGGCTGAGAAGTATGCCGCCCGCGGTTGGCGAGTGTCCAGACGTGGTCTAGACGAGTGGAGGTGGCGAGCCGCTTGGAGGGGTGCACGCAGTCGAGCGGCCCCGCATCGAGAGAACTTGGTGAGTATGTCACACCCAACAAGCAATGTGAGATTGTGAGGGAGGGGGGAGGAGTGCAATAAGGGTGGTGGGAGGTGTTGCTAAGGTGTGCGGTGAAGATTTGATCAATTAGTGTTGACGGTGAAGTGAATGGTAGCAGGACAGGCGCGAGAGCCGTCCGCTACGTCACAGAGAAGGGTGGGCGGAGCAAGAAAACATCACGTGCGGTTGCTAGTAGACACTGATTGGCCTAGGTCGTGACCACCTATAAGGGGGTGTGTGTGTGTGTGTGTGGCTTCCTACGAATTGGTGGTTATTGATCAATGTGTAGATGAGGATCCCTATTGGTCGAGCAGCGAAACTCGATAGATAGATGACGTTTTCCTGTAGGTGGTAGCTAACCGGTTTCCTAGTACGGAAGATAATTGGCTGGTTAAGCCCTCCTGTTGAGGGGCGTATCACACGCGAGGCGACCCAGCGTGCGCAGTCCGATTATATTGTTGGTTACCTTGTTCCAGGAGTAACAAGAGGAGAGCTGTGGGGTTAACGGGGACAAACAGCAAAACTTATTTTGAGCTTTCTGACGTGTAAAAGATCTTACCGGTAGTTTTGGAAGAGGTCGGTGATGTCACCCGTAGGGCTTTCATAGGATACCTCGACCACACAGCATTGTTGAAGGGTGGTGGGGAAGTGAATAGTGGACAGGGGTGCGCACGGAGGGTGTCAGCCACCTTAAATACGGGACAGGTGGAGAGGGGGAAGTGACTGTGCACGGAGAACGCCGGCCACGCAGAGTGAGGTAGGAGGAGGAGGGGAGGAGAAAAAGTGGGACGGTTGTATAAGCACATCACACAGGGCACGGAGCCGCAGGGGGCTTCATGCGCCGTGGCCGCAGGGGGCCGTAACGGTATTAAGGAAGAAAAACAAATACAGGAAAAAGACAGCATATTCGCAAGCGTTATATTTGACTGTTTTCCTTTTAGCGGACGGTCGCAAGTCCCCAAACTACGGGGCCAGGTAAAACATCTGCAATCGTCATATTTGACTGGGTTTCTTTTAGTGGACGGTCGCAAGTCCCCAAACTACGGGGCCAGGTAACGACAACTATACTGAAGGGAGCTAACAAAACAGTGTAACCATGTCATACGGGTTAGGATCGGGAGGGTGGGGGAATACCCTCACTACCCCACTACAGCATATATGTAAAACACTATCACCCCATAGGGAAAAACTGATCAAATACAGCATAGAATGGACACAGGGGACGGACAACAAAATGACGACACCCTGGCCGCCTAACGGCAGTTTCGACCCGTACGTCCAACACTCACTACTGACACAAATACATAACACATACAAGGGGAAGAAGTTGACGCACCACGTGGAGGTGTTTAACTTATGGAGGATGTTCCAGGGGTCCCGACCAGGACCAACCGGAATGTTCACTGTGGAGGAAACGAAGGAGGGGAAGAAGATTAAGGAGGAAGAGGGAAATGGGGAAAAGGAGGTTGAAAGCGCACAGTACGTGGGAAGAGGCCGAGAGGGGGGAGGAAAAGCTTAGCATTGCAAATGAAATAGAAATAAAAAAGGAAAGGACCGACGACATGCCTTTAGCGAAAGTAGTGAAAAAGGAGGAAGGGGGGTTATATCCTGTAACGGAACTACGAGAAGCGGTAAGGCAACAACTAACGGCGGCTGAGGGGTATTCGAACCCAGCGTACAGTCCACCACCATATACAGCTACAGGTGGCTACACAGAGGGGGGGGTGACAAGTACAGTAGGCCCAATTTATACAAAGATGCACGCAAGGGAAGGGAAGACTAGTGAAGAAGCAATCCCAACCATAGGACACGATGAGTGGGTAGCCGCGCAGGTGCTGCTAAAATTGCGAGGGACCCTAACGGGAGAAGAAAAGGACGTAGTACGGAAAATGAATGAGGACGATGAGGGTAGCAGTGAAATAAAAGGGGAGGAAGGTAAAAGGAAAGAAGGGGAGCTGTTACGAGCAGAGGAGGAGATGTTGGAGGATCGATTGGCGGAATTAAGGAATGAGCAAAACGCCCTGATCAAACAGCTTGAGAGGAAGGAACGGGAGAGAAGGAGGGAAAGGAAGGAAAGTAAGGATGAATTAGAAAAAAAGAGGGAACAAACTGAAGAACGGAAGCGGGAAGCTGAAAGGATGAAGGCGATAGCAGAAAGGGTATCTCGAGCAGCACAGCGTGACAGGAAAAGAGAGGAAGAAGAGAAAAAAAGGAAATGGAAATATGGAAGAGGAAAATACTATCAGAAACCACCAAGAAGTACGAGGAAGGAAAAGTAATAGAAAGCATATTAGAAAGGGAGAGAGAGAGATGGGAATGGAGGAGAGAGGAAGAAAGGATATTAGAGAAGGTGAGTAGTGAGGTGATGGAGGAATTAAAAAAGAAAAGAGAGGAAATAGGTGGTGAAATAGTAGAGAAGAGGGAAGGGGAAAGAAGAGATAGGAAAGGGGAGAGTGGGGTAAGGAAATATGTACGCAGGGATGCAGAAGTAGCGACAACATCAGCACAAAGGGGAGCAATTGGTAAAGAAGAAGTGGAAGGAACGGATTTAATAGACTTAAAAACAGTGACGATTAGGGGGAAAAAGACAGATTGGGGGTTGTCGCTCCTGGATGATTTTTGCAGCGAAGAAGTAATGGGGGGAGAAGGAAGAAGCGGCGATAGGGAAAGCTTAGACAAATTGTACATCACCCGCACCAACAGGGAATCACCATGGGCATGCAGAAGGAAGGAAGAGCTGGGGAGAAATGAAGAGAAAGAACCAGGAATGGCGGGAAGGCAAACACGTGCAGCTACACCCGCATCATCCCATCCAACATGTCCGCCCACACCCGCTCCTGAACACACACCCTACGCCGGCAGGCTTAGAGATCTCCCCGGACGTAGGCAGGAAGAACGGACACACACACCCACATCAAATAAAGAAAATAATAAGAGAAGGGGAAGAGATGAAGGGGAAGCTGCAACGAGCGGCAGAAATATGGACATGACAGATGATCTAGACGACACAGAAGAAGAGGAGAGGTATGCGGACTCTACACCGCGACAACTGGGGGGACAGATGGGACACAATCTAATGCCGCTGTTGGAGGGAGGGGGGATTAGACCACAATACGTCCCTTGGAAGCATGCCGATAAGGAAAATATAAAGTGTAGGCTCCCATCACAAAGTGGAGGAGCGGGAAAATGGATATATGAGATGGAAAAACACACTGCAGGACAGAAACTAGCAGTAGGAGACGTGAAGGGCCTACTAATATCAATATTAGGGGAGGCGGCAGATGACATCTGGAAGAGAGCGGGTTTCCCCGGGGTCACAATAACGAACACATCACACGATGGGGCGCCATTTGTGAATTGCAGGCATGCATTATGGCAAGCGCTGAGGGTACAATACCCAGACACCTCAGACATAGGAGCAATTCCGTCATGCAAGATGCATGATGACGAAGATCCGGTTGATTATATCCAGGAGATTCAGGAGAAGTGGCGCATGGAAACTAGAGAGCAATGGGACAAGACACCTGCAATCTTTTACCACATACTAATACAAGGGCTCCCGGAGGCAGTACCAAAACAATTGAAGAAAGTAGTGGGGATGGAAGCCAAGGCTTGGCCGGAAATACAATTGACAATAGTGCACCATTGTAGGACGTGGCAAGAAAAGATGAAACAAAAGGAAGAAGATAGAAAAGCGGAAGAGGCTAAATTAGTGCAGAAAAAGCTGACTAAGTACACCATGGAAGGTGCACTAATAACTACACCAACAACAATGACACTAAACCCCACGCAAGTAGTGGCCGCACAGGATCCCTCACAACTACAAACACCACCAATACCACAATCACCACGACTTATAACACAACAGCTGCCACCACCCCCACCATACACAGCTAACATGGGACGAGGGTACGTGGCATCAGGAACTGGATATTATAATAACATCAGGGAGAGGGGAGGAATGATGAGGGGGAGGGGATATGGCCAACCTGCACAAAAGCAAGGGGGAGGATTCCGAAGCTTCTACCCGACTGGGCAACCAGTGTACCAGGATAATGCAGGAAGTTTCCCATGGCAGACCAGGGAACCACCTGTATGTTGGGTTTGTGGGATGTTAGGACACATGTCGCGTACGTGTAGAATGAGACCATCCACACCAGCATGGGGGGAACAAGGACAACAAGGGCCTATGAGGGAGCAGCAGGGTTACCAACAACTGCAGGGGCTGCCACAGAGCAGCACACAGCAACAGTTAGCAACACAACAACAGCCACAGACATATTCACTACCGCAACAACAGGTAGCAATATCACAACAACACCAAGTGCAGCCAGTGCAGCAGCCCACTCAAATACAGGACCACAAGGTAACATCCACCGATACACAGCTACAACAAACACAATTGGGAAGGGTGACTGTCTTGGGACACAACCCTTACACAGGAAGTGGTCAGTCATTATACCCACAATAGGACAGGCCGCAGACGTCCTTGGTGTGTCCCATCCTGTCGATAACACCTAATAGTGCGGAGAAACCACGCATTGAGGTAACGATAGGTGACAAAAAATTATCATTCCTTGTTGACACTGGGGCAACCCGGTCTTGCATAAGGAAAGGTAGATTTAAAATGTCAGGTGAGGCCATGAACACCCAAGGATTCTCTGGGGCTAGGGGTTGGTTCCCTTTACTGATAACATCTCCTTATCTATTGGAGATTATGACATGTCTGTCCCGCTCCTGTATTCAAGGGAGTCACCAGTGAACATACTTGGGAGGGACATAATGAGCAGGCTAAATATGACAATCTCCTTCACGGAGGATGGCATAATTTGTTCCACTCCAGGAATAAGCAGGCTTACTGCACGACAAATACTGCAAGCATACTGTGGACAGACCGTAGCTCGGGCTGAGCCAGTGGATGGCGAACTGTTCCAGTACGGAACGGACATGGCATTCGCCTGGATGCCAGGAATAGAAGGAAAGATCTGGAGGAGGCCAGCAGCATATTTGTTCAGGCCTGAGACACCAGCCAATGAACCAGAAGGGAAGGTGATTTTGGTGAGCATCGAGAGTATTATAGCAACAGCTGATTATATCGCAGTACATGCCCAAGACAAGGAAGTGAGAGCTTGGAGGGCAGAGATAGCCCTGGCTGAGGGATGCAGGCTCACCCAGGTGTCCGATGAGGAGCTCTTTTCAGAAGACAAGGAAGAAGGTGAGATGGTATTTATGATGAGTGTAGATATATGGCTAAGAGATAAATATAAGCAAGTGGCACAGAAAATGGCCATGGCACTTGAAGCACCTGCATCTACCCCAGTTCCCTTCTACGAGGATGATATGGCAAAAGTTCCAACATCACTGTGGACCACCAGTCCCTATGACGTGGGCTGCATAAAGAGTATCGGGGGAGTAAGAATAAAACTGAAAAAGGGTGCAATACTTCCTAGAGTGAAACAATACCCACTATCAAAAGAGGCAGATGAGGGCATATACGAAACAATAACGGCCCTAATAAATAATGGCATATTGGTACCATCAGAATCACCATGTAACACGGCCGTGTACCCAGTGCGCAAGGCTAAAGGAGGGTCTTGGCATTTTATCCAGGACCTCAGACCCTTGAACAACATTGTAGAAGCAGAATACCCCATAGCAGCAAACCCGGCCACAATATTATGTGGAATTCCGGCAGAGGCCTCACGGTTCACAGTGATTGACCTCAAAAATGCCTTTTTCTCAATACCCCTGCACCCAGATTCACAAGACTTGACAAGCTTCACATACAGAAACACAAAATGGAAACATACCAGGTTACCACAAGGGTACTGCAAGTCACCCTCAATTTTTAACAGAGTAATACAGATGGACTTGGGAAACATTGAATTGGAAAGTACGGTGCTGCAATATGTTGACGATATAATAATTTGCAGCACAAGCGAGAAAAGGTGCAGGGAGGACGCATTGAAAATGCTAACAGTGTTGGCTGAAAAGGGTTACAAGGTAGACAAAGAAAAGTTACAGTACTGTCAGGAACAGGTACTATATATTTGTCATATCCCAAATAATATCCCAACAAGGAAGAAAGATTACACCACAAAGAGCACAAGCTATATCAAACACACCACTACCACAAACGGTGAGGGAGCTGCAGCAGTTCCTGGGATTATGCAACTACTGTAGAGCATGGGTTTTTGACTACAGCTCATACATAGGACCCCTACTCGAAGCATTGAGAGAAGCACACAAAGGGGACAAAACGTTGGGGTGGACAAGGGAAATAAAGGAGGCATTTGACGAGTTGAAGCATGCCATATCTACTGCTACGGTACTAGCCACCCCAGATTATGAACGGCAGTTCTTTATCTTTTCACATTGTGACTCAGCAGTAATGAAAGCAGTATTGACTCAGAAAACCAGCATGGGACACAAGCCAGTAGCGTTCTACAGCGGTCATTTGGAAAATGGCAGAGAAGGGGGTGTAGGAGAGATGATGGCACCCCAGTGCAACATGTTCTCTTGTTAGCAGAATTAATTGAAGTAATTAATGATCCCCAAGAGATAGCTTTGGTTAAATGTCCGGCACACACTAATGGAGACGACCATATCTCAAAAGGGAATGAAACAGCAGACGCACATGCCAAACATGCGGCATACTTTGGTGAAATATGGAACCCCCCAGAGTCAGAGAGAGGGAGAGGGAGGGGGATGGCAAAACAGATGTTGATGAAAGAAGGGTACACCCATCTCCCCGCCACACAGATAATGGAATTACAGGCAGCTGCATCAATGGCAGAAAAGGAACTATGGGTAAAAAGAGGATGTATGATGTCCCCAACTGACGCACTGTGGCGTCAAAATAACACTGGAAAGGTGGTCATGCCATTGGCACTGCTGAACACGGCCCTGGGCCAGCTCCATCACCCAGCTCATACAGGAAAGGAAGTAATTGCAGCACGAATTAGGGAACACTGTTTCTGACCCGAGTTAAATTCTCATGTAACAAATTTTATCAGCAATTGCCTCACATGCCAACAGTTTACGGCCGGTCACATGCTGCAAGTGATAAAAGGTACTATACCCCGGCCAGAGGGACCCTTCCTGCACATTCATATTGACTACGTTGATATGATCAATGTATGTCAAGGAAATAGGTATATGATTTTAGTGGTGTGCCCGTTCTCCAGGTGGATCGAGGCCGGACCCTGCTCACATGCAGATGCGTTCAGAGCAGCTAAATTTCTAGTGAGAGAGGTTTTCCCCAGGTGGGGTGTGTGCGAAGGGTTGCGGTCAGATAACGGCCCACACTTTGCTAATGAAATTTTTCAACACATCACGTCCTTGCTGGGTATTAAGCATAAATTTGCATGTGCATATCACCTGCAGGCCAACGGTATATGTGAATGCCTGAATGGCCTATTGAAAGAAGAAATAGCAAAGATACAGCAAACAACCAAGAAGAGCGGGTTGTACTGTCTCCCGCTAGCTCTATTTGAGCTAAGGAATAGGCCAGGGTTTGATCACCACCTCACTCCTCACGAGGTGGTGACAGGACGTCAAATGCACCTTCCTCTAACGCCTACATCAAGAGCATTCACAGACCATGAAAACACTGCAACTGTTCTTGGTGACGAAATATATCAATATGTGTCTTCTTTGATTACTAGTGTAGTGTTTGTATCTCAACAGCTAGAGCGCACGCGGGGCGGGTCGAAGAGTTCTCAACAAGAAGACACCGACAAGGAACTGGAAAAGGAAGGACTAAGCAAAATTGCTAAAGGTGACCATGTGCTACTCCGCAACTTCAATAGAAAGTGGAAGGCCCACGCTTTACTGGTCCTCATTTGGTAGAGGAGGTAGCTACCAGAGCGGTGAAATTGCAGGATAAGCGTGCCTGGAATCACCTACACGACGTGAAGAGCTACAAACTCCAGACCCGCCCTAGCGTTAACGACAGGGCCATTGGAAGAGCAACAACAGCAACAGAATCGGCTACGGAGAAGGAAACGTTGGCCACAGCTGATGACAGTAGTGTCACCACACGTGATCACCCCCCAGATTCCCCAGAGGCAACTACTGAAATAGACACTGGACGCTTGCCCACAGATCGCAAAGTAAACAAACTTCCGCCAATTGAGCCCCAACCCCCTCCCCTCTAAGGCCACCCCCAATTGAAGGACATTGTATTGTGCACACACACACATGCAAAACACTTGTATGTTTTCTCTTTTCTTCTCTCGCACATGCAGGTACCGTGTATAATTGCATTGCTAAGAAAATAAGTAACTAACAGTGTACTGTGCCCAGGAGTAGATGCTGCCCACGGATGATAGCACCCCTGAAGCCCTATCACACCAATTTGTATATCACATAAGAAGGCCAAAGTACCCGAAAAGAAGGAGGGTACGAGTATATTACACCGCATTCATTTTGGCCATAGAACAATCACTTCCCCATCTTCACCAGCACTTACCTGCGCTAAGAGATAGATCACTAAGGTTAGCGTGGGAACAGCTCTTCGCCTAGCCACTGAACGATTACTTGATAGGGAGAGCTTAATAACAACCACTAACAATAATAACAAGCGTATTGAGAATTTTCAGGTGGGCACCTTTAACGTCGCAAGAATAAGCTGCTGGACTGCAGCAAGGTAAGAGCAAATGCCAGTGAGACTAGCTTTTGTAATAAAAATGATAGGAGTATTGGTCATTACTGGTCTATTGGCTGCCTCTGTATGGCAGAAAAGTTATGCTATCAATATTATGGCTGTATCCAAACCTAACATACCCCCTCCCACGGCTGCAACAGGTATGACGTCAGGTGGTAATAGCAACCCTCCGCATAAGGGAAGTAGAGTTAAACACAGCACATATGCAGACAACAAGGGTTTTGATAATTACATAACAGATTCAGCACATGTCTCAAACAACATGTGGTACCAGCACATGACCCAAATTGGTAAGCAGACAACAGAAGATAGCTGTTATGTTTGCTCATTGATCCCAAACGCCATTAACGCTTCTCGAACATTCGTCACCACAGAAATACAAGAAAAGACGGCACGATGTATAGTATATCTGGCACTATTCCAAACTAGAGGACGATTCCAAGGAACGGTGATGAGAATGCAGTGGAAAACAAGAGACACATACCCATACGAAAACAACTTCCTCAAGTCATATTTGAGTTACCATAAGAGCAGTTTACATGCTGAAGCGTTCAGATACATGACAAGCGGCCCTGAAAAGGGAGAAACGAAGAAAGTAACTCTGCAATACCTACCATGTGATTGGAACGCCACTTAAGTTCCTGGTATACAAGGCTGTTGGGAAAGGCCACTGATAACAATAACCGGGAAGGTATACATGAACAATGAGTGGGAAATAGGAGTGGTCGGTAGCAACATGATAACAAGAGAGAATATTACCACCATACAGGAACACAACGACAGATGTTGGATGACATGGGGCAAATACGTACCCATGCTGACATGGATGGAGAAGGACGAAGACCCAATAAGCATACTACTGCTGACCGCGCCCAAGTTATGCTACCAACACAGAGGAGATGTGGAGGTGGGATACAACACCAACTGTGGAAGCGTGTTAGAATTACCAGAGGGGGGTGCTGGAACGGCAGTGATATTGGATCATTATTGGGCCTGCGGAAATAAGGCATATCACACTCTGCCCCCGTTGTGGAATGGTATATGCACAATGGTACACATCAATGTACCATCGCTAGTGGTGCCCCAAAAACATGTGAACATGGCCAATTTCCCCAAAATGGATGAAGGGAACAAGAGGAAGAAGAGATCCGTACAATCACAGGAGGGAGAGAACAACAACAACAACAACAATGTCCTAAAAAGGATAAAGAGACAAGGAGAACCCCTGACAGGAAAGTACCTGTGGGGAAGGTCGGAAACAGCACTCACTTCTATCCCACCAGAACATAGGTTATTTAGCAGGGCTGCTATGTTCTTCTCGTCAATAATACACCCTGGACTACAAGCTTATGCAAACGCTAAATGGCTCCAGATCACCCGATGGGAACTAATGATGACGATTAATTCAACAGTAAACGGATTCAATGCACTAAAAGAGGAACTGCGAGCGGTGAGAATGGTAGCACTACAGAACAGATATGTATTGGATTTCCTCACAGCGATGGAGGGAGGAGTTTGTGCAAAGAGAGGACAATCATGCTGCACATTTATTCCTGCTAACGATGCAGATAATGGTACACTTACCGAAGCAGTATCACAACTGGCCCAGATGTACTCCAAGATAATGGAAGAAAGTAAAGGAGTAAAGAAGGATGATAGCTGGTTTTCATTGTTATGGTCATGGATGCCATCATGGCTGTTGGACGGGCTGAAGATAATAGTTGGATGCATAATACTGGCTGCAGCTGTATTGATTGTAATAAGGTTTTGGAAGGACAGGAAGGCACGCACTACAGACGAAATGATCGAAATGGTCGGCATGCACCCCTTGATGCCAACTGACGATGACCAGCACACAGGCGTGATAATAAAGGAAAGAGAGAAACTTTGCAAACAGATCATCGCCAATCACTTAGACCAACCATCCGTAAAGCTTGAGAACCCAAGAAACCCGAGGAGCTATATCAGAAGATGGGTATACTGCAAACTGGGAGGGAGCTGTGTATACATGTACTGGTCATTTGAAGACCATGTCAACCACTATGGACACCTGGGAGGAGTGACAAAAATATGGAGAGTAAGAGGAGATAAAGAAAAAGATATGTTTGTGGTCGACAAGTCGACCAGAGGGGGGACTGAAGTGGTAGAATGGGAGAAAAAGCTCCCCCCAATCTCCTCGCAACCATGGCCCAGAAGATCGCGGCCTAGACACCCACCACGAGATGAATTTGTCTATCTACCAGACGACCGAATACCCTGGTTCAAGAACATACGGATATGCCCACCAGCCTGCCCACCAGCCTGCCCTACTCAAGCCGACACCTGCGGCATGGATGAACTCGACTAAGACCTCAACAACAATCACACACATCGTTAGAGATGCCATGACGACCTAGCCAACTGCCAAGAACACACGTGCCACCATGCACACTGGACACTCACGCACCAGCCCACATGAAGAATATAATCAGTGCTATGACGTAGGTGACGGATACACCCACTGACGCGCATCTTTATTATTTCTCACATAGCTTTTCCGTAATGTAGAAACGCAAGACGCATAAAGCACTCGCGTATACGCTTGCTGACATTTCTCCCACCCCTCGCATCGTGATGAGAATATAACGAAGACGTAATACTGCCTATGAAGCCATGTCGCACCACAACACAGGTGCCGTGCATTACACCTCTCCACCTATGAACCAGGCCCAAGTAGGCCGCAAGCAAGAGCCGCCAT
The DNA here is from genome assembly GCF_040938575.1 of Ambystoma mexicanum. Lineage (NCBI taxonomy): Eukaryota > Metazoa > Chordata > Amphibia > Caudata > Ambystomatidae > Ambystoma > Ambystoma mexicanum. Next base: position 1,030,842,177 of record NC_090923.1, read on the forward strand.
GAACACTGAATGAGCAAGAGTACAAGTGCTGATCACGCAGAACGAGCCCAGCAAAGCTCACAGCCAAGGGAGCAATGTTGCAACTTGCATGCGACCAGCCGACGCCAAGGTCACACCTGTAAGCAAAGCCAAGCACGCAGTAGCAAAATACAACTTTAAATGTGCAGAATTCTGCCCCAGCCACGGTCTCCCCTCACGTGACCAAGCCAACCTGACAAGGTGCCAGACCCACGAGGGAGAAGTCGCCTGGGTCCCACGTCTGGGACACAGGCTGCAACAATGAAATTACCCAATGAACACCTACAGCGATGGGAATGGTCTGCTCTCAAGCCTATGAGCAAATCCACGCATTGTCTGCACAAATACATAGTTACATATTGTTGCTAGTGACAGGTACACCGCGAGCTGGGAACAATGATGGTCCCAGGCTGGGGGGCTCGCGGGTGGACCAATCAGAATATGGGGGTACTCATCACTGACGCCACTAACATTAGCCAATCATTAGGGGTCTTTGTGTAACAATTTTCAAGTATCTAATAGAAGGGACAACCCAAGTATACCACCTGACTCATCCTCAACCACTAATACTGTTCTCTATATGTATGCTATACTAACCCTACCATTCGAGGAACCAATCCAGAGTGGCGATAGGTTTTTCGCTAACTTTCCCAGGTGACGCAAGCAGCGCGTCATACTGAGGCAAAAAGGGCCTGCGAGCCCCACGAATTTTGAGAGTCTGGACGGACGCGTACGATCCTAGACCCATCCCTGCCGTTGTTTAATAAACAGCAGAACCACCTTGCTTCTTGCGTATGTCTCATATTCATTTTTGGGGAACACAGGAGGAGTTGGGGCCTCCCAGCCCGGAGGTCCGCGGACAGCCTAGCTGACCCCGGGATAATCACCCTGACAATCTGTATACAGGCCATTGTGGCAGGTTCGAATCCCGGCAGGGTCAACTCAGCCTTTCATCCTTCCGAGGTCGATAAAATGTGTATGACTCTGTGTGTTAATAATGTCTTCTGTTATTTGAGCGCTCTGAGACCTGTGGGTGCGTAGCACTATATAAGAAATACGTTATTTTTATTTATTTTCATGCAGATAATCCACAACTCTACAATGACTAGGAAGCGCAATACAATCACTCTCAGCTATGGACGCTTTGGGCGGTAGGTGGTAACTTTTCAGTCTTTTTGGCTCCCCCTCTACTAATGCTTTGAAGGATTTTGCTACACACCATCTCAAAATGGCACCTCTGTGTACCCCTCAAGACAGCTAACTGGGGAGGAAGTGCATTATTGACCATGCACGCACAATGGAGTCCTCTGACTTATTAAATATTGTGCAAAGTTTCCCAAAATTCACGAAAACCCCGCTAAATTTCAAGAGGAGCTGCAGATCATTATTGGCGGCTATGAACGCACATTTGCTGATTTTAACCAATTACTGAGAGCTCCTCTCCATCCAGACTCTTCTACACTCCTAAAACCTCAGTGACAGACTACTTCATTTCATTGTGAAAATCTGCCCCAAAAAGACTGACTGGGCCAGAATAAATGCCTGTAAACAGCCAGACTATCTAAAAAAAACATAAATGATTCTTTCATCAATATTCAGGAGTCCCAAACACAACCCTCCCACCTCCACAAACCGTGGTTTCAGAGTATGATATGGGGCATCAGCCTAAGGTCGCTGGGACAATTAAGGCATTACTCATTGGTTGTGAATTAAAGAAAATAACTGAAGTATTTTAGCCAGTCAACATTTTCATGAAAAGGCAGAAAGACAGAAAAAAAACACTGAAGCGAAACTAATGGTTCTGCAAATGCACCAGATCCAGACTTCAGAAGGAAGCAGAGGGCACTGAGCTAATGCCAGCTTTAGAGGGAGAGGGCATTGAGCTACAGCCAGCTTTAGAAGTAGAAGACACTGAGCTACAGCCGGCTTTAGAGGGAGAGGGCACTGAGCTACAGCCAGCTTTAGAGGGAGAGGGCACTAATCTACATCTAGCTTTAGAGGGAGTGGGAGGGGAAGAGGAGGCCCGGATCATCAGCCCCGGGCAGGATTTCAGGAGAGACAAATTGGAAATGTGTGTAATTACCAAAGTAATTACTGTAAGGAATTTGGACATTGGCCGTGAGAGTGTCCGAATTAACTGGCACAGCAGTCAGTGCAGCAAACTCAGTTCTCTTCATCCCTTTCTCGAACCTTTCCACCACCTTCATGATCCAATTTGTTGGACTCATAGTAGGACATGCCATAGGGTCTGTAAGATTGTTGCCCCATTGATGCTGCTTGATCCAGCTGCCCCTTATGTTAATTGTGCCATCAGCGGCCACAGTGTTTCATGTTTGGTTCACACAAAGCACACACGTTGAGGGCTTCTGATTCCCACATGCCCTTTGCTCTGAAGATCTTATAAATATTGTATGTATTGGGGGTATTGTATTGTTTCTCGCCCTGTCTGTCACTTTGGGCCCTATCTTCAAGGACCATACATTTCTATTAAGCCCATGTATGCTTGTGAATTTATTGAGTTTGGATTTATTGTGTAAAATGGGCTATACTATTTATTATTCCCCAGATGGTTTATTTATGGATGTCCCTATGAATAGAGTATTGACGTTCTTGGCTGTGTTACAAAAAAAAAACACACCTGGAATTGGAACAGTGGAATCACAATGCTTTATTGCAACAAGAATTTATCTTGAGTTTGCAGACATAGAACAAGCCTGTGGCGAACCTTACAGATATTAATGATTGCAAGGTTAATATTTTCCGTTTTGCTGTTGCTGGTGTAGCCTTCTAATTGTGTCTGCCCAATTGTTAATAACTGAAATTGAAGATAATAGGGCTCAAATCCTGCACCAGCACATGCAAGTCTTAAGGTGGGTTGCGTGGCTGTTGTTGACAAAAATTGCTACTTACAACAATGATTGTCAAAAACTATTTAATGTGGGTTTATCGGGTAAACCATAATCATCATTAAGTATAAATTTGCTTTCTTCAAAATAAATGCTTGGGGTTGTCCAATTGAGGGTTGGTCTTCCTCTATTAAATGATTAAGTTGTCTTTATATATAGGTAGTTGGTGTCTCATTAGGTTTGACAATAAGGTTGTCCTTGTGTATAGAAAATGCATGTCCCTTTGGGTCTTTCTTGAAGTCATTTCCTAAGTGAGATCAATATCATATGCCCATTTGGTTCTTCTTTGAAGTGGCAATCTCTTGCCCTCCGTTGAAGTGGCAATCTCTTGCCTTCTACATATTTTCCACCGCTCCGGTTGAGTGGTTCATCAGGAGGGATTTGTGCAGTCTTTATATTTAGAAGATCCACAGTAGTTCTCGGATAATTCAAGTGGAGTTAGAGATGGGATTCCCCTTGTAAGGTGGTCAATCCGTCTGGTGTGCTGAGCGGTTGGGTTTGATAGCGCCAGCTGCCAAGTAGCTAATGCGAATGTTGATCCTGGATCAAGGACTGTTAGATTAATGTCACAGATGGCACACACATCACTCCAGCTCGCAGAGGGGGTGAAAGGCATTTTCTTAGAATCCTTTCGGGCCGTAGGGCCATTCAGTTATACTTTAAAAAGTCAATTAGTTTCACAAAGTTGAGAGGTTTACTTTAGAAAGATTTACATTTTAATGTAACAGCTTCAGCCTTATTAAAAGCCTTTAAGGGTACATGTAAGACAAGGGAGACCCTATGGACACCTCCCTCACTCAACTCAGACCCCAACTGACACTCTTCATAGAACACTCATTCAAAGCACTCACACATTTTTACAAGTAGTCTCGGGGCAGGGCTGACATTCACATATCACTCATGGACATTCTATCTCACATTCAGTGTACCCAACAGGACAAGAAAACAGGACATCATTCATCTCTCTCTCGTTTTGTTTTGGACCTCCACCTTTCCCAGGTGTCCCAAACCCCCAATTAGTAGATACAGATGATTGACCCCTGTTGTTTAATGTCTGTTTTGCCCTAATGGTGATGACCCAAAGGTGATTTGTCTTGTCTGACTGTACTCCATTTGGGGCTTCCTAACTGTCCCAATTCTATCCAGTCATTAGTGTATGATAGTGACAAGGGAATTGTGTCTTACAGACACTGTGTTGGATTGGGTCTTTCCTCTATCACACTTGCTGTCTCCTCTTCCTCTCTTTCTTCTCAGTTCTACTCTAATTCATCAACTCTGCCCATCTATCTTCTATCTGTCCCAGTACTTTCTGATCCTCTGACATCTCTCACTTGCATCCACTGTTTGATGTTAGTATTTACTCTTTATTCATAATATTCCATCCTTTTAACCTTTCCCTTCTCCACCCTCCTCTGCACTACTACTTGCTCCTCAAAACTACTTGAGAAAAGACCAGATAATGATCACAATGTCTTAGGGTCAGTTTATTCATGAAGGACAAATGAATAAGGTGTGTGGATAGTGTCCCCCAACAACCTCTCTCCTTACTCTTCCTCCACTCAACTGCTTCTTCTAGAACATTTCTATTACCTCCCATTCCACCCTTCTAGCCAGAACACTCACACATTAATTCTAACATCCATCTTCTATTTAAACATAAATAGCTATTTACACACCACACACCTCTCCTCTTTATTTCACAGACATTAACACACACAACTCCTTACATCACTGACGGTCCTTGTATTTTTACCACTCTCCCCAAATTCCCTACTTGGCCACCCCTAACTCTCACGCTCCTGCAGAAACTCTTTCCACTTGCAAGGGATCACTATACAACACCTCTCCCTTTTTCTTTATAACACCTTTCTTCACTCTTATCCAATCACCCTTCCTCACTTCCAACATCTTCACAACTCTTCTCGCATCACTCTTTTCCTTCATCATCTCTTTGTATAACATACAATTTTCTTAACTTCCCTCAAATCCACCTCTTTACCCTTAGACCATTCCAGCCACGGTGTACAGGCATGAGAATTTCCCTTGCGTCTTCCCATGAGTTCAAATGGCACTTTGCCCGTTATAACCTGAGCTGCCATCCTCAAACCTCTTACTCTGTCTTCCACCACATCTTTCCTTCTTTGCCTACAGGCTTCAGCCATCCTTACAGCCCCAATTATACCCCTGTTCACTCTTTTCACAGCCACATTACACTCAGCATGATATAATGATGTTCTCTTATGCTTAATACTACTTACCCTAAAGTTCTCTTCCATAAACCTTTCCACAAAATTGGGTGCCATTATCCATCAAGACAGACACAGGATATCCTTCCCTTGCAAATATCTCCTCCAAAATCTTAACAATTGTTTTGGCACTTGCCCCACAAACACATTTTATCTCCACCCATGAGACAATTAATCTATCAGTAATAAAATATATTTTCCACAAGCCCCACACACATTAATCAGACCCAAAATGTCCATCACCAATACTTCCCATACATTCTGAGGGACATCAGAACAAATCATGGATCTGGCATGCACATACAGCTTCTTGCCACTCTTCTCACATTCCAAACAGACGTCCAATTTTCTTTCTACCATCCTATTAAGGCCTGGCCACCATTAATCCACCTTTACCACTCCATTTGTTGTTGACACACCAAAGTGCCCCATATGCGCCAACTCTATTAACCTTTCACACAAACTAAATGGAACAACTATATTCCCGGAGTGGTAAAGTATCTCATTCTCAATGCTCAACTCATTATGAACGTCCGAATTGGCCCTCACATTACTTACCATCCTATCGTTATGTGGCCATTCAGACCGTAACCCTTGCATTGCGTCAACAATGCTCACATCCTCCTTGAGCGCTTTCTTCCTTTCTCCTATTCCTATAACTTCATCATGACTCAGGAATATTTGTTCGCACGGTTCCACTTCCACAATTTCCTCTTTTCCATTTAAGCGTGATAAACAGTGAGCAAAACCAGTAAATTTTCCTGCAAATAACTCCACACTAAACCAGCGGCATTGCATCCTGGCTATCCACCCTGTCAATCTTCTTGATACCTTACCTTCACCCTTTGACTCAAATATTGCCTTTAAGGGAGGATGATGATGGCAAAATAAAATCAGAACCCCACATGAATGTCAGAAAATTCTCCACCGCTAACGCTTCTTTCTCAGTTAGTGAATGCCTCTTCTTAGGGCCCTTGAGAAAATCTGATGCATGTATGATGACCTTTTCTTCTCCCCCATCATATTTCAGAGACAACACCGCTCCCAGTCCCATATCACTAGCAACAACCGTAATAATAGATTTTCTCTGCATGTTCAGAACAGCCAAATGTATTTCCTCCTTTATCTCATGAAATTCATTTTCACATCTCCAATTCCATTAAAATTCCACCCCTTTAAATAACAACTTCTGTATGTCCACAATTTTCTCAACAAAATTCTTCACACATTTTTGATAAAATTCCACTTTAGTCAGAGAGGAACACAGCTCTGCCTTATTTTCTAGTGTCTTATTATTTGTATGCCATCAACCAATTCATCTTTGGGTCACACTCCTTCTTGCGACACTTCATGCCCCAAATACTTAACAACTTGTTTTCTAAAAACACACTTTTCCTTGCACAACATCAAACCTCTCTACTCCAATACTTGTAGAACAGCTTTTAAAATGCTGTCCTGCTCCTCCACAGTCTTCCTAAATACCAGCATATCATCTTATCAACACAGCACACCTCTCATGTCGCAAAATAATCTATGCATAATATTTGGGAAAACCGATGAGGTTGACAAAAGTCCAAATGGCATTTTGCAAAATTGAAAAACACCTTCATGTGTTATGAAAGCTGTGGACTTACGCGTCTCTGGCCCTAGAACAATCTGGTGATATGCTGATGACAAATCTAGATTAGAAAACACTTTTCTTTTCCCAATCATGCTTAACAGTTCCTCCATATTAGGTAGATGATATATTTTCACCACCACACACATATTCAGTTGCAGCAGGTCAACACACAACCTAATGCTCTCATTTGACTTATTTGTCACAACAATGGGTGACACCCACTCTACTGCATTGACTCTCTCAATTATTCCACCATCACACCATTTTTAAAACTCTGCCTTCCCACCTTCTCTCAAAGTTAATGATACAGACTGGATTTAGGATGCCACCGGTATACTTCCTTCTTTCACAACAATGCGATGTCCAATTTTTCTGGAAAATACTGACGTAAATAGTTCCTCTACTGAATTCCTTTGTAATACTAGTTCCTTAGTGTTAGGATCCAGTTTCGTGTGAAAATGTTTTTTTTTTGTTCTTTCCATCCTAAGAGAGAAGTAGCCATATTTGCTACAACATTTTTTTACCAAATGTTTTTCTACCCTTGAAATCAAAACTTCCTTTGTAATATCCTAAATGCTCGATGAGATCCATATTATAAACTACAGTCTTGACATCAGTAGGTGTCAAATCTTCTAACTTACCATCCAAATCCTTTTCAAACACCTTCCTCTCTATTAAAGTTACCTTAGCTCCCAACTCCACCATCATCCACAATAACTTCCCATTTACCAAGGCACTTGTCATTGGGCTTTCACAGTCATCATCCATGCCACATCTTACCATATTTACTGTAACGAGATCTGGATGACTATCCTCTTCATCCTCTGATGATATGCTAGTTTATCCACCCACAAACTGTATATTCTTCTTGGGAAATCCCATAGTTCCGTAGAAGGTTTTTTGCAACAGCTGGCAAAATAGCCCCACTTACATTTGGTACACATCACCTTTCTTGCTGAATATACGGGAGCACTAGTTAAGTGACTCTTACTGCCACACCAATAGTACAGACGTTGAGTGGTGGATCCACTAAGGCCAGCCTATTTTTGAAACCCACCACCCCTTCCACAGTGAGAGAGGTTCTCCCCATTGGTTGTATGTGTCTTGTTTTTGACTAAATTTTTGTCTTCTGCTTCCAATTTAAGACTTTTGGTCGCAACCTTTTTTGCTCAACTTTATTAAGTTTTGCAACACTTGCAATGTAGTGTTCTACTCTCTTTGCTATCTTTAGCACTTCATCTAAAGATGGGTCGTCTTTGAGCCACAGCTCCTCCCTTATACGATTGTTACAACAAGCTATCATGAATTGGTCATGTATATGTTCATCCAAACTATTGCCAAAGTTGCAGGTGATTGCCAAATGTCTTAAAGCTGCACACTTTCATGGTTTCACCATCTTCCTGTGCATGGATGCCAAAATTATAATGCTCCAACACAGTACTTGCCTTGGGATTAAAATGAAGATTCAACTTCAATAAGCCTTTTCTAATTGATTGATATCATATCCACACTTAAAGTTTCATCCGATACATCAGGTAAGGTATCATACATTTGTTGGGCTTCATATCCAAGAAAAGGCATCAGAAGAGGTACTTTTCTGTCAATGGCAAAAGCAGTCCCACACATAGCACGTATGTAATACAAGAACCCTTTTTTCCATTGACCACATTTAACCATGGTTACTCCAGGAGAGTGCAATAAAAATGAGGGGACCTGTCACGTTTTGCATAGCCATTTTTGAATCAAGTTTGATTTATTGTATAAGTGTAGTGTAACAAGTAGTTTGTATACCACTTTCTTTGTGGTCAATTTGGCAGCAGCAATGTTATGTGCTTTGTCAAGGTGGCGTGGGCTCTTGTCCCCAAACTTTCCTTATACTTTCACTCGTTATATACGGTTTATGTGCACAGAGATACTGTAGTTACATTGCTAGGCAACGCTGCCGTGCATCACCTGGATTTGCTGCACTCTGCTCGCCGCTGGGTGGGGGCGCTGGAACTGCTTGCTGCCAGTAAAATAAAGACCACAGAACCGCAACAACATCTTCAGTTCAGTTTATTCATGAAAGACAAATTAATAACATGTGTGGAAAGTGCCCCCACCAACAACCTCTCTCCTTAATCTTCCTCCGCTCAACTACTTCTTCTAGAACTTTTCTCTTACCTCCCATTCCACCCTTCCCGAACACTCACACATTAATTATAACATCCATCTCCTATTTAAACATACATGACTGTTTACACACCACAGTATGACTCCCTCCTTCACACAACTACTCTCTCCTTCACAATACGACTCCATCACCCATACCAGTATTCCATCCTTCACACTGTTACTCCCTACCCTCTACTACTAATACTCAAACAGCCTCCTTCCACTCAGTAACTTTCACTTCATAGGCACTCCCGACAATAATTCTCCAAGCCACACTTGCCAAACTAACACACACCATCACACTGCAGTATCACTTTCACTCACTAGCCGAAGCATCAACTTCTCCAGACATCGACTCCACACTCAACTGCTCCTTCCTCCATCCTGCTTGTCTCTTGATCTTCCATCTCCTCCTCTGCTAACTTCACCTGGCTAACCCACCAATTCCTTTTCCTGTTTTCTCCTTTTATTCCTCTCCCTTTCTGTGCATTGACCCTCTTTCCCTGGCCAATCTGGTCCTGTTTTTCCTAGTTGGGGCATGCTGCAACAACCAAACATCACATGTTTGTTTGTTTTATTTGTATAGCGCTCCAAGCCCAGGGGCACCTGAGCCCATTTCTTAAAGGTTACAGTTACATGTATACAATATCATGGTTACCGTTACAGTTGCAAATGTACATATACAATACAGTGGATGGCAGGGATGAGAATGAGAATATAATATATACATAGCCATGGTACATAAATATGAGACAAAAAGATATATTGCTAACAGGTAGCACATATTAAACACAGGGCCTAAGGAGTGTTAGTGATTAGTTTATTTACAGGATTACGGATGGAAAGGTTGGTCGTACGAGTTGCGTCTATTGTTAAGGGCTAGTGGTCTTGTGCTGTTAGCCCGATTTTGACTTTACTTAAGAAGGAATTAAAGGAATGTTCAGTTCTGACTGTGATGGGTAAAGTATTACATAACTTTGCAGCAAGCACAGGGAAGCTGCTTCCTCTGCCCTTTTGGAGCTTGAACCTTGGTATTATGAGGCATTGTGTTTGGGCCATTCTGCGGGACGGTCAGAAGTGTTATGGGTAAATAGGTTAGATAGGTAGCTGGGTGCAAGATTTGCGAGGCACTTGTGCGTGAGTGACAGTGATTTGAGGGCGATTCTTTGGTTGACTGATAACCAGTGTATACTACGTCTGGACTCTGAGATATGCTGAGATCTGGGAATATTCAGCGCTGCCCTAATGGCATTGTTTTGGATTACTTGCAGTTTGTTAGTATTCCTTTGGCTAGGTCCTAAGTAGCGCGCATTGGAATAGTCGAGTTTCAACAACACCAATGTTCTGGCTATGGTGTTGCAGTTGATGGTGGTCAGAAAAGGTTGAAAAGCGGTGATGAGTTTGCACATATAGGCCGCTGATGAGGTTATAGCATTAGGTTGTCTGGCTAATGATAGGGTGGAGTCTAGGTACATCCCAAGGGTTTTTACATCTTTGGATATATTGATAGTATTACCATGGATGTTGAAGGAATCAAAGTCAGAATTTAACTTGTTGAGTCTGGGTTGTGAGCCAAGGAGGAGGAGCTCCGTTTTATCATCGTTAAGACAGAGCCTGTGTTGTGCCATCCAGGCTTGGATGACAAGGTAAATGTCATTAAGCGCTTTGGAGTCTGTTTTGGGGTCTCCTGTGATGGTGATGACTATTTTGGTGTCATCTGCGTAGTTTGTGTAGGTGACACCCAAATAATCGAGGATATCGAAGAGGGGCTTCATAAACACGTTGTAGAGTGTTGGAGATACACATGATCCCTGGGGAGTCCGTATAGGACAGGTGCAGGTTCAGCAGAGGCCGATGGAGAGAAGACCCTCATGGATCTGTTCTCCAGGAAGGATCTAATCCAGGTGGTGGCTTTATCCAAGAAACAAGCTGCAGTAATGAGATGGCTGCATAGTATTTGGTGATTCACCGAATCAAATGCAGCCAATACGTTCAGCAACAGGAGGACGGCAAGCTTGCCATTATCTTTTAAGTCTTCGATTTGTGTCTCCAGATCTATTAAGGCCGTCTCGGTCCCATGTCTTGGTCTGAAGCCTGATTCCCTGAGGCCAAGGAGATAATTGCATTCCAAGTGATCCTGGATCTGCAGGTAGGCTGCTCTGTCCAGGATTTTGAGTAGAAAGGGGACTGAAGTGATGGGCCTATAATTAGTGGGGATGCTCGTTCTAATGATGGCTTCTTGAGTAATGGGAGAACCCAAGCGTCTTTCAGGTTGCTGGGCACAATGCGAGTATTGAATGAGGCGTTTATTAAGGAGGTAATACATGGTGCTAGTTCTTTCAAAGCTTCCTTAATGATGGGGGCTGGACAGGTATCTCCCTGTCAATTAGAAGGTTTGAGTTTGAGGATTATGTTTTTTACATCTGTGTTGGAGAGTGGTGAGAAATTGAATAGTCAATTTTGTTTTGTAACATGGTGATTTTATATAGTAATGTTTTTTGAATATTAGAGCACCATGTGATGTCTTTAACGCAAGTGTTGGGGGGAGCTGCTGTGGATTCTAGTTCTCTGAGTATCTGAAAGAGTTCTTTAGTACTCGATTTAGCTTGGGTGATCCGGATGTTGTACGTTTCTTTTTTTTGCATGCAAGATCGCCTCTTTGTAGTTGAGGGATTCTATTATAAAGTTGTTCTTCTTAGATGCAGTAGGTAGGCTCTTCCAGAGGGCCTCTGCATTTCTTTTTTCCTTACGTAGTGCTGTGAGAGGCAGAGTAAACCAGGAGTTAAGGTGTGCTTGCGGTTTGGACTACCGTAATTTGAGTGGAGCAATGGTGTTGATGGCCTTAAGGATGGTTTGGTTGTAGATATCAACTAGCGCCGTAGGGTCTGAGAGTGACTCTGTGGAGTTATTTAGGATGGGTAGTATCAGTGGAAGCAATTTTTCACTAATTATGTCTCTTTTATTTCTAGTGCACATGGTCGGGGCGATGCTCTGCATAGAATGTTGGTTGTCAGACTTGATGTTGAATGAGATCAGGTGGTGATCTCACCAGGCACCTGCAGTATTGTATATAGTGTTGATACTGCAGTTGAGATTTGCAAGCCAAACAAGGGCCATGCATATGATGTGGGTCGGATCAAGGAGACGGTGGGTGAATCCAAATGTTGATATTGTATTGGAAATGACTTGATGCTTTATGATCCTTGGCGTCTTGGAAACCGAGATTGAGGTTTCCCAGTAGGATGATTTGGGAGCTAGGCTTGGTATTGGTGGAGAGAAGGGTGGTGCTGTCTTCTTTGAATGTGGACACTGGCCCAGGTGGCCTATAGATAAGGTGCATGGTGAGTGTTTGCGCAGCTGAGACAGGAGCTTGGCGGACAGTAGTTCAGCAGAGGGATAATGCTGTCTCAATATTGGTCTAAGGCCTAAAGAGGTTTTAGATATGAATGCAACACCTCCGCCTTTAGATTGGTTGGCATCTCTATCGCATCTGGCAATGGAATAGTCGCTAACAATGGCGAGTGAGGGGAATGGTCCTGCTGCAGCGTGTAGCCAGGTGTCGGTGATGGCTGAAAAATCAAGGTCTTGCGCTGTGATATGGTCTGCAATATCTAAGGCGTGTGCACGGAGTTACCTAGCATTAATTAGTACGCCCTTAATAGGGGTGATAACTTTGTCCACAGTGTGTTTGCTATTGGTGGAAGATCCTTAGGCAAGGTAAACTTGGTGGGTGTGGTCTTGGAGATGTCTGCTGGTTTAATGGAAGTGTTGTGAATTTTGGGCGTGGTAGTGGAATAAGATGAAAATGGTGCTGGTGAAAGTCTAGTACCTAATCTGGAGTTCCTATAGTTCAAGGCGCAAGGTTGATTCAGTGTAGATTTCATAGTGAGATGTTCTAGCCATGAGGCTGGAAATTTCCAGTAGGTGGAGGTAGTGGACTTGGATGCATGCAGGGCCGGTGAGAATCTAGTACCTAATCTGGAATTCCTATAATTCAAAGTGCAAGGTTGATTCAGTGTAGGTTTAGTAGTGAATGTTCTCTGGTGAGTTCAGGTAGGGGTTGTGCGGTGGTGTAGCGGTAAAGGTGTGTAATCAAGAGGCAGGAAGGCTGATGGTGGAATGCTATCATCTGGAGGGAGCCTACTGCTCATAATTAGGGACATGTAAGTCATTTTTGCATGTTAAGTATGCAGACGGACTGGGCAGATGGGTAGCTGGTGGTGGGAGAGACCTTGGTTGGAGTAAACAGATTGCCAAATAGTAGTAGTATGTAGCCTAATAAGTAGAGCAAGTACATATTGAGGTTAATGTAGACGTATCCCATTAAGTGGGGTGGCGTGCTAAGGCTGATCGTCTGGTGAACTAAAATAGCTAGTATAACAGAAGGAGTTTAACAGGTTGGCGAGGCATATAGGCATATAAGCATAATAGGCAAGAAAAGCTTACATCGCATGCAATAGGAGGGAGGCAATTCGGGCAGGTTGTGTAAGGATACAGACCAAAGTCATTAAAAGCAGTTGCATTCAAATAGGCACGTTACGGTCAAAAATGCAATCATGGACAATGCTAAGGTTGTATGGGGCACGTGAGGACAAGTGTGCGACCAAAAACAAATCAAGGCAGGAACACTGAAGTATGCACGTTACGGTTATAAATGCAAACATGTACAATGCTAGGGTTGTATGTGGCATGTGAGGACGAGTGTGCAACCAAAAACAATTCAAGGCAGGAACATTGAAGTATGCACGTTTGTGTTAAAAATGCAAACATATATCATTCAATTGAGTTGAGTGTTAGACGGGATGACCCTATGCAGGTCGCTATCGGGTGTACTGAGGCAGGCGAGGGCACGGTGCGCTTGGGTACAGGATCATGGTGGGGTCCCTTAACAGAACTGATATGTTAGGTAACAACGTTTACAAGGGGTCAGGTGTGTGGTATAGTCGTACCCTGTGGCGGCATTTGGTTGCGGCAAGCACGATCGGAACAGTCATGGGCAAAGTGAGGCAGGTTTTGGCATCCTGCGGCCTCGGGTTGGCCCGGACAGGCACAGACAGGCTTTGCCTTGATTCAAGTGCCTTTATCAAGAGAGCTAGCTTACGCCTTTCGGCGAATCAAGAGCAGATATAAGTGGACCATCCTCCAATTAATCTACAATGAGGTTGCTAGGCAACCGGTAAACAAATCAGTAGCGCCAACCGTTTTGGATGTCTCACATGGTTCTTCACATGAAATGGCAAAAATAGGGGGTGGGCAGCAGTCTGCTTACCCAGGCATCGAGGGACAGGATACTGCTGGATTCGAGCTAACAGCTGACGATGCAATGTTGCTTGAGTTATGGAGATGGTGCGGGTTTGCCTCCATCTCATCTAAGTATCAAGCAAAGCCCTGACCACTTCCTCTGCATGGGCCCACTGCGGAACAGCAATGGCGGTCTGAGAAGACAATTGTTCATGCTCATGTTCATGAATCTGTTTCTAGTATTGCCAAGAAAAGTCCCATGTTGTATGGATTTTTGTTCCCCCAGAACAGGTCCTGATGGTCTAGTATCTTTATTAGCCACTGCGAGTGCATGCCTTTATCGCTTGTCAGCACCATCCAGTTTCTCTGGCTGCAGCATAGGACCACTGCTGCCGTCTCTCTCACTCTCTGCTCGTTCTCTTCTCTTGCTGTGTGTATGTGGAAAACTAGGGCTGCAGTAGCTGGTGGTTGGGTGACAGCTTGTTCGCAGGCAATGTAGGGCATTGCAGAACCGCTCTTGCTGGTGTGCTCCTCCTTGCTTTCAGGTGCTGGTGTGTCCCTGCTAACAGAGAATGAATACAGGTGAGCATTTTCTTCAGAAGGCCTAACATGAGTTACAGGTGGACTGCTTAATAGCAAACTGGCACAAGCAGGAGGCAGGAATTGGGGCCCTCTCAACTGCCACCGTACCCCTCAGGGGTAGGACTGGCACTTGATTACTCCATGGTAGACCTGCCATCTTTGGCTGAAAGGGGTTCCCATCCCCCTGGCCCCCTTAAGAAGGCCAGCGTACTATCGTTGTCACACCGAGCTTCACAAAAATGATGGTCCGCTTATGCAAATTATGTGGGATATATGTTGAATGTTGAACGTGGATGAATAACTTTGAAGACAGCCAAATCACTTCCATGTGTTCCTCAGTATAATTTTTCAAAACAAGAAGCGGAGGGTATACGAATCATTGGTCAAACAAGGCATTATTGTGCCAACTCACAGTCCTTCCAATACTCCTATTCTTTCTGTTAAGAAGCATGGGAAAGATACTTATCATTTTGTTCAGTCCTGCCTACTTCGCCTGTGGTTCCTAATTCTGCTACTTTTGTATCCTGTATTTCTGCTGCTGCCACTCATTTTACAGTAGTCGATCTGTGCTCTGCTTTTTTCTGTATACCTGTGTATCTTGGCAGACAATATTTATTCTCTTTTCCATTTAAAAATCTTCAATTCTGTTTCACAACATTACCACAGGGTTATGTTGAAAACCAGAATCTCTTTCTTTTCTCACATTTTGTAAAGGGATTGTGCCTCACTGGTGTTCAAAAGGGGTCTGTTTTAGTACAGTATGTTGATGATCTCCTATTGGCGTCCCCTTCCTTGAACGTTTACGGGAAAGACTCAATCGACCTCTAGACAGCTCTTGCTCATAAGTGTTACGCTCAGCTGGTATCCACAGGGACGCCACCCAGCCGGTTTACTCGCTGGTATGCTTCTCAGCTTTTCCCTGATGTGGTCTGCGGGGAATGTTCTGCCTTGTGGTAGAATTAGGCGTGCTCTCCATCCTGCCTTCTTTGCAGGGGCGCGTTGTCTTTCATGGGCGAGTGCGGT
The DNA here is from genome assembly GCF_040938575.1 of Ambystoma mexicanum. Lineage (NCBI taxonomy): Eukaryota > Metazoa > Chordata > Amphibia > Caudata > Ambystomatidae > Ambystoma > Ambystoma mexicanum. The sequence goes on from NC_090923.1 coordinate 1,030,857,968, forward strand.
GCATTACTTCACTGACGCCGTCCCATTTGATATTGTTCAGGTCGGTCTTATTGCTGTTCTTTAGTTTTGTTGCTGTCCTGCATGCCTTTCTTTGTTTAAAATGTCTCTTTTTTCTCTCTTAGGTATGCGGAGTTTCAGCACAGCGAACTGGCTTGGTTGTGCCCGCTGGTAAATGTTGGCGCACTAAGATCGCTATGATGCGGTAAGTAAGCGCTATGCGCAGCGCTGCAAAGTCTTGCCTTTGCTAACCTGTGTTTTCCTTCCTTGTCGGTCGCGGTGTTCTTCAGCGCGAGTGGAATGTCCGGAGTGGTGCCAGCCGAGAGGTGACCAGCCAGGTAAGCCTTTTGAGCAGTTCGTAATTTTAAATGTCTCTACTGCTTTCTTCAATGTTGCCTCTATCTTCCTCTTTCAGGTCGTTCTGTCTGGGAGGCGTGCAGATTCGAGGAAGCTGTTCTCAGTAGCTGCGAGTGTTTAAAGATGAAGACTGCAGGTGAGATGCTGCTGCTAATGATGTTCCTTTTGTCTCCTTGAAGGTTCTGCTTCTCCGAGGTTCGAGGGAATAGCTGGACATGGTGAGCGTCACGTTGCAAGCTGCAAAGTAACACGAAGCGTGTTGTCTTGCTCGGGTGTGGTTTAAATAGCCCCAATAAAATAGTCCAGGAAAAGTAGTCCCTAGGCTACCACACCCAAAACACTAGACTGCATAGCTTGGTTCTTAGGAACCAAACTATGTGGATGCCTCCATGTTGGCTGACAATAATAAGGTAGTTCCCAAACACATTGTTTATTCATGGTGTAGGAGCCTGGCGCCATAGGCACCAGGACTGGCCCCATGAGGGCTTTTGAAGAGGATGCCAGGCTCTAGAGGCCCGAGTCCTGACTCCACCTGGCCAATGGGTTTGCCAGAGGGGGTTTTGGGCGAGGGCCGTGACAATAAGGCACATAAGACCTCCAAAGAAAACTTGGAGATGTTAAACCCCTTCAAAATCATACCCTTAATATGGTTGCTGGTCCATTAGAGCTGAGGCAGCCTTTGTTAAAATTAAGCAAGAATTGTCAAAAGCTCCCACTTTGCGCTTGCCCAATAATCGGAAGTCCTTTACATTGGTTTGCAATGAACGATATGGCTTTTGCCCAAGGTGTACAAACCCTGTTGCAGAATGATATGCATCATCCAGTCATATATTACAGGACAGCACTGGACTCAGTGGCTGTGGGGTTACCTTTGTGTTTACAAGCAGTGGTGGCTACTGCAATGTTAGTTGAAAAGGTGGATGATTTGGTTCAGTGAATATCGCAGTGCTGCATGCTATATTAGCTTTACTTCTGAAAGGCAAGACCTAGCACATACCGAACTCAAGACCAACCAGATACGAAAAGCTACTTATTTAAGCTGTTAATGTTACCCTCAGTAGATGTTCGGCTTTGAATTCTGTCATCCTGCTCCCAGCCCCTCTGTGTCGAATCCCTATGACTGCCTTGAAGGATGTAACTTTGCATAAACCAGAAATCATCTTGGTTGTTGATGGTTCATGATTATGTAGTAAGAAGGGAAGAGTCTCCACTGGCAATGTAAATTCAGCCCAGGAGGCCACACGGTTTGCATTCACCTGTGCCTGTATCCTTGCAGAGAGTATGTCTGCCACTCTACACTGATTGCTGGTACGTCCAAGGGGTGATGCACAATTGTGGCATCCTTTGGCAACAAAAAGGTTAATTGACTTCAGCTGGGTCCCCCATTCTTAATGGATCATATGATTATCTGTTTTATTGCAAACCCCATTACTCCCTTCTTCCCTGGCAATTGTCAAATTCCAAGGGCATGTTGCCTCTCAAACCTTCACCGCAACGGGAAACAATCTGGCTGATAAATTGACTCAAATGCAGCCCTAAACAGCCCCCTGGTTTCTAATGATGTCTGTATGATGTCCTTGCACCTTGAAACACTTGTGTATAGGGCCATTATGAATAACATATCAATCAATTATCTGTGTTTCAGTTGAAAAGTCACCAATTTCACCTCCTTCCAGTCTGGCTGTGCTTCAGGATCATGCACACAGGTCTGAGTAAGAGCAGTGCGCCAAAGGAAACTGTACGTTATGTTCTTGCTCACTTGGGTGCTCCCCAGATGGCCGCCTGGTAGCATCTAGAGTGATCCTACCAGATCTTACCAGGCAAGCACATTCTACAGCTCCTTCTGGGAAGGCAGCAATTATTGAAATCATGAACAGAGATTGGTTCACTCTCTACTTTCCTGCTGTAGCTCAGACTTATTGCAGAAACTGTTCCGTGTGTTTAGCTCACAATGCAGGAGCGGTAAAGACCTCTGGTTGCGGAAGATTTGTTTTTGAATGTGCAGATAGACTTTACACAGCTCCCCAATTTTAATAAATGTGAGAATGTGACAATGGCCTAGTTATTGTAGCTATGTTGATGGTTGGATAGAAGCATACCCCTGCTGGAAAGCTGATTCCGTTACTGCAGCAAAGTAGTTCTTAACTGACTTCATTCCTAGGTTTGATCTCCCTCTGATATGATATGATATGATATGGCATTTGTAATGCCCCTATGCACAACGAGGCAAGGAAGGGTGAACAGAGGGAGGACAGAGACAACGATCTTAAAAGGCCAAAAGAAATTGAGATCGCACAAGTGCAGGGGAGAGGGGGAGTTGAAAAGTGCCAGGGGAAAGAGGAGGGGTCAGTGCTGTCCATGGGATCAAAACAAAGGGGGCAGGTGGAAGGGTAAGTGCAGACAGCATGTGTCCAAAGGTGCAGGTAGGGGGACTGTAGGGTTTCAGGTGCAGACCCAAGTGCAAGGGTTGCCAGGAGGCAGTGTGGGTATGCAACTTGGCAGGTAGGGACCTGGACCCAACATCAGAGGATAGCCAGGTGACCAGTGCAGTATCAGACAGGAAATCAGCAGGGGAGAGGAAGCGAGAAGGCAGAAGCAAAGCGGAAGGTCTTAAGGTGCTTCTGGGACCAGAGATGGTTCTCCTCAAGTTTCAGAGAGGCAGGGAGGCTGTTCCAGAGGGAGGCCCCAGCTGAAGAAAGAGATCTAACACCAACTTGTTTCTTGGAGAAGCGACTGACCCAGAGGGAGTTGGAGGTGGAGGAGGAAAGGGCTCGAGTAGGAAGGTATTTACGAAGAGAGAGTTGGAGCTATTGAGGACCCAGGCCCCCAGAAGGCCTTGTGGACAATGCAGAAGGTCTTGAACTTAATCCTTGCAGCCACTGGGAGCCAATGCAGAGATTTCAGAGCTGGAGGGATACGATCCTTGGGCTTGAGGCCAAGGACAAGTCTTGCAGTCCTGTTCTGGATGAGTTGCAGAGGGAGGAGAATAGAGCTTGTGGGGGACAGAGAGGAAAGGAAGAATACCTCTGAGGAGGTGCAGTTGGTAGTTTGACTTCTTAGAGACGTCAGAGATGTGAATAGAAAAGGAGAGTGTGGAGTCGAAGATGACCCTGAGGTTCTTAGCCTCACAGGTGGGAGCAGGAAGAGGGCCAAGGGAGGCCGGCCAGAAAGTGACAGGAAAGGAGGGTGCAGGTGTGCAGAAGAGGAGAATCTCTGTCTTACTGGCATTAAGGCAGAGATCGTTGGTGGCACACCACTCCTGCATAGCAGACAGACAGTAAGAGATCAGAGAAGGTGAAGAGGTGGCAGCGGGGAGCCGGAAAATGAGCGTCATCCACATAGCACTGAAAGTTGGAGCAGTGAAAGGTAATGCGTTGGACGAGAGGTGCCAGGTATTGGTTGAACAGCAAAGGAGAGAGTTTAGACCCCTGGAGAACACCACATGTAGAGACTGAGATAGAGGAAAGGGAAGACCCAATTTGGACTTGGGAGGGTCGATCAGAGAAGAATGAGGTCAGCTAGGCCAGAGCCTGATCAGTGATACCCAGGTTATAGCGAAGACAATTGAGCAGGATGGCATGGCTGACTGTGTCAAAGGCAGACTAGAGATCGAGTAAGATGAGGACAGAGGGGGGATTAGAAACAAGGTTAGAGAGCATGTTTTTACGGATGATCAGGAGAGCGGTTTCCGTGCTTCTGGCTTCTCTGAAGCCAGACTGATGGTCATGGAGACAACCAATATATACAGTGTGGAGATTAAGCTGGGAGATGGCCTCTGGTCATTGATAGTGATCGAGGAACACATTTTACTGGAAAAGTCATCAGGGATGTATTTGAAGCTCTTACTCATTTCCAGCGATTTCACTATACTCACCAGTTTACCACCCCCAGTCCAGCGGGACGGTATAATGTTGTGAGATATTTAACTCAGACCTTCTAAAGTGTCTCAAGAGACTTCGCTGAAATGGCCAGAAGCTTTACCCTTAGTTTATTCAAAGCACAATATCACCCATAAAAACATGGCCTACTACCCCATGAAATTCTCAATGGATTGCCTATGCATCTGGTCACTACGCCTCCTATAGCAGCTGGAATCAGCATTGATTCTCCCCAAATCCCAGGTCAAAGACCCCGCTCATGTGGCCAGGACACAACAGATGCATCCTGACCCAATCCCTGGGAGCGGTGATGTGGGAATGAATTTCCTGGGGAATGAATCCTATCAATTGAGGAGGGAGATTAAAAAGCTTAATACCCCTAAAATATTTAGAAATTACTACAGGGCAGAAATTCTAAAGAACCCTAGGTTTTTCGGTTTCAACTAGAAGTCTCAGAAATCCCTAACTCCTGAACAGAGGGACGAAGGACCCTGAGGGCGGGACATGGTATTCCCCTTCTCCCCATTTTCCATTTTGATTTGGTTATCATTCCTTGATGTGATTTACTGGTCCTCCAAATGTTCCCTCCCCGATTAGCATTCAAAGAAAACAGTGTCTATACTCCTAAAGGCTCCTGCTACAGGCCTTCTCAATTATACAGACTAGGGAAATATATTCATGGGAATTAGTTGATGTTGATATTATCTTTACCCCAACACTAGTGTGACCATTAACAATGCAACGTTTTCCTTTGACAAGGGGTTTACCGTTGTCGATTCCAGGTATGCCACATATCATGGAACCTATTTCATCTGTAGACTAAATGCGTACTCCTCGGCAGATGGATTTGAGTGGGAGTTTCTGTTTATTTATTTTTTATTGCGTTTTTTAGTACACATTGTACCTTACATAAATTGGATCATATCATTCAAAACATAGATGAAACGTACAGTCCCCAAAATACACTATTTATAACATGACATATGTAATTAAGCAACTAATATAAAATTCAAGCGTCATCGAACAATGTCCTTCAAGATGAATTAGACATTTTGCTAACATACTCACAAGACAGTTACAATTACCAATAGAACTCTATGGTCATTATAGGTACCATCCTCTACTCAACTCCTGTTTCCCCTGTTGCATGACAGTGTCAATATCCGAGAAGATTTTTTGCACGAATATTACCAATGCTAAAGTCAGCGCAAAATGGGAGGTTAACATCAGCCTCTCCCAAAGGCTGTCTGTTAATACTCATGCCATGGAATGCATAAACGGTCCCAACTTTAAAATTCTGTTGTTATCAAACTTATGACATTCCATTACCTGATGGAATATAGACGCAAGTGGGGCCAAACCACACATCCTATACCTACGTAATTCTCTGGGAACTCCTACTTTAGGTCCTATAACCTCAAGTGTAGGACTGACAATTTAGGCGTAACTTGAAGTACCAGTCGCAATGCACCTGAGAGGGAAATGTATTTAAATACAGTCTGTGTTCCACTGACAAAGTATACAACATTTCTTTACCCCTATCGAGGGTCAGTCTGGCCAGTTCTTGGATGCCCATCATTTTATCCCATTTTCTTTTTTTGTTCTATGTCACATAGTCTGAGTCATTACCCTCCACTTCCACCATATAAAAGAATATATCACATCTCTTTTTTAACTTCCTTAAAAAGGGGTTAGAGCACCGCCTTAGGAGATCTTTTAAGTTGGAGCCCAGATTCTTTTCGTCTGCCTTTATTAACTTGCTCCACAGTGAAATACTTCTCTTAATGTATTGTGCCCACCATGAGGTCAACCCCAGTTCCAGTAGGCTTACCAGCACCGCTGTTACCAGATGGGCACATTCGTAATGAGGCCCATTGTCTGTATCCATACGGGCAGAATTATAGTAAATGTTAAGAATCAGCGTGGATATGTGGGTGGTGCCACTAAAATCAAGTACTTGTGTGGCTAAAGTGGCATCTGAGGGACATTTCCAAAAGGTGATCAGCCACTGCTTTTTGATTTTCACTGCTGTTAGGATCCCTCCGATTGAACGCCCTCATGCACCTTTCTTAGCGCTTTTGCAGTTGACCATGTGACCGTCTATCGTGGGGACTTCTCTTAGCCATGTTTCCTGCACGGGAATGTAATCAAATTTGTCAAAAACCTGCTTCGCTTTTGGATTTGGAAAGGAGTGGAATCCCAGTGAATTCCAACCTTAAATACCCTTTTATTTCCTCCTAAAACCGGGTCTTGTACCAGAGATAGTTGGGAGGGCAGATGTAAGCCATCCTTAACTTGAGGGGGACGAGTCACTTGTTAGATTATCCTGCCCTCTTTTCTTTTAGTCAAAGTAGGCATGTTGAAGATGTTAACTGTCAAAGCTGAGCAATAGGATATCATTTTGATGTTCACTCACCAGTCTATCAATTAGCTTTGAGTAAAAATGAACTGCACTTTACCCTAAGTGGTTTCAGTCAAATAGATGAACATTTTTTATGTCAGACGTCGAGACTGCCCTTGATTCAGGAATTGAGGACAGAATTGACAGGACAATAGCTTTGTTAGCAAAGTCTGCCAGTCTTCGTCGAATACAGATTCAAAGATTACTGGTTGAACATCATCCCCTTTCCGGCCCATTCTAGGGACCATCCTACCTCCAGACCCGGCTGAACTTTGGAAGTTCTTTACTTTAGACCCGTACTCTTGATTGTATATGGGCGCTCTTCCTTTGGTTTCAGGATCAGTTCGTACACCCCCCAGATTTCCTGCTCTACACCACTGTGTGCAACAGCACATCCCACCATGTGCTGCCTTCTCATTCCTCACCAACGGATCTCCTATTATCAGACTACAGTTTATTTGTTACTGCCATGATTGTGTTTGCTTTCTTTCTTGAACTTTCTCTTTCATGCCGATTTTGCGTCTTTTGAAAGCCAACTTGGGGGAAGCGAGCACATGCCTGAATGCTACCTTTGTGTCGCGGGCCCTGATATTTGAGTTGCTGCTTAAGACGTCCTCAATTACAATTGCCTCTTCCCCCATCTGCTCTTTATGCTCTTTGTCTCGCTCTATTCTCTTTGTAACATTCATAGGTTTTCATAAAAAATGTGCAAGACCCTCTGTTTATTACCTTGGTAGCTCCTTTGATATTCTTAGTTTTTTTTTCTGCACCTGCTCTGTTACCTCTTTTACACAGGTCTTGATATTGTCAACTACCACGCTCACCAAACTTACAATCTTCTCTGCCTCGGCCCCTTTGACGAGGGTATCGGGCTGGTCTTTTTGCTTCAGAGTTATAACTTCTTTGTGATTGTATACACCACCCCTCTTTATATGATATTTATTTTGATTTTGATTTATTATTTTATATTTTTATTTATATCTTTACGCCCTTTGTTCAAAACTATTGAGCCCCTTGGGAAGAAGAAGCCGGATCTCATTCAGCAAATCTGTGTTTGCCCTAACTTCACTGTGTCATACAATTGTATGAAGGATTGAAGGATCTGGTTCAGAAGCGCCAATGTGCTCCTACTGCACTCTGAGGCTTCTAGATCTGACACATCATTGCCCTTGAATGGTAGAGATGATCTATCCACCCTCCCAGGTTCCTCAATTGGTAAATCCATATATCTACATTAGCCAGGTCGAATGTGTTAAACATTATGATCAACATGCTGGTTTTTTCAGTCGCTCCTTCCAATGCCTGAATTTCATTTCCCAGGCTATTGAATTTGTTTATCAAAGTTCTGTTAGCTTGATGTTCTACCTCTGTCAGTACCGGCCCGACAGGTCACAGTCAGGGCTATTCACCATGTCCCCTCTGCCCTGGGGGACACCCACCAAGGTGGAGCCTGACTGGAGGACTCGGCTAAAAAGTTTCTTTTGTCCTGGAGGGAAGAATGTGGCAGTTTTCACTTGTTCAGAGCCACTCTCTGTCCGTGTTCTCTCCATTTCGTCCTCCGAGGGGGTGGACTCGGAGCTTCTCAGGTTATGTCTTTTGTTTCTTCCTCTCATACTCCTTCTGAAGGACCAGATAAAGTCACAACACCCCAACACCCACAACACCCCAAGCAGCCACTCGCCTGATGCAAAAGCATAGATTTTCAAACAGGCGGTCCGTACCTTAGTGGGTCAAACTGTTAAACTATTAAAATGGCTCTAAGGGTCTCCCCCGCAGTCACCATTCCCACAGATAATGATTCCCAACAATCATGTGTATCCACTTCTCAGGCCTCCGTAGTCCCAGCACTCACCATAGCAGTTCACGGACCGCGGACTGCAGACGGCTATCACTTTACAGCACACTTATCGGTGTGCTTCGCAGGGTCTGCCGTTTAAGAAATCTTGGGGTGAAGCTTCTGACTTGCTCCTTCTATGCTCAGTGATACAGGAGAAACATCTTCTGCAAACGCAGACAAATACAGTACTCTGCAGACTCCTATCACTTTACAGTTCACTTTGCGGTCTGCTTCACCGGGGCAGATAGCTAAGAAGGCTTAGGGCAGAGCTTTTGACTTGCTCATTCTCTGCTCAGCGATACAGGAAAAACGTCCTCCGCAAATGCACACAAATGCAGTCATCTGCAGAATGCTATCACTTTACAGTTGCCAATGGACTGGAGTGGGAGTTGCTAGATGAGTTATATCCTACCTGCTATCAGAATTCTTCAACATTCCCTGCAGCCACCGAAGAAAAAGAGAATCTGCCTGGGAAACCATCACTGGAGGCATTGGGTACATAATGCCTTAGTTGAGTGATAAGGTGAATAGAGATATACTCTCCAGGCTATTCTTGCAGCTGGAGAAGGCAGTCAATGATACTACCATGTCCTTTTTCTTAGTCACTCATGAACAGATAGCTATTCACACTATTGCACTACAAAACCGGATGGAGTTAGACACCACCTTAACATCTAAGGGAGGCGTTTGTGCTCTTGTTGGTTCAGAATGTTGCACATTTATTCCTAAGTATTGCAACAACATCACCAACATCATTGCCCATATCTATAAAACTGTTGCTACACTTCACTAAGACAACTCCTCTAGGTGGTTTTTGTAGTCATGGTTGACAGGCTGCATTAATTCAATAGGAACTACTATCATACGTGGAATTGTGTTAGTTGTCATACACCTGTGAGAAATATACTGCCTCTTCCTCTGGGCCAAGTGTCTATTTTCCCATGCACAAAAGAAAGCAACAGGCACCTTCAAAGTTGCAGAAATTTTGTTGATGAAAATGTCTGACGAGTTCTTGAACAGAGACCTGAGAATGCATGAATTGCTCATCCAGAAGTATTAAAGGGATGAGACTAATGCGATGATCTCATAAGGCGGACAGTGGTAGAAAGAAAACATTTATGTTATGAAATGTTGAGTTCTGATCTCACATGAAGAAATGTACCGCTGTTTTAGAGAATCAGACCAATATTAATGCTGATATATTAGTCTAGGCTAGTCCAATATAAACCCTGCTCTGGTCTTGTTAGATGTTAGACTCCGTCTTGAAACTGTGAAACAATTATAAACATAAGTGAGAACATTTGTTTTGTGTTGTTCAAACACTGCACTGTGAGACAATTTTCTTGAACTATATCCACTTATAATTGCAGTAAGCAACAGTTCATCTGTTTTTTATTTTTATTGTTTATTTGTGTTAATCAATTAGATTTTTACAAAAAGCAAGTAGAAGACAATCAATGCCGTGTAGTTAAAAAAGAAAAGAAGAAAATCACAAAATCACAATAGTCCATATCAAAGAAGTCTGTTGCTGGTTCGCCGTGTAGTATGGAGATGTACCACTCACTACTGTGTTTGTGTTGTTGGCTGCTTAGTTAAAAAGAGAGAGGTGTTCACATATTGGAGAATTTTGAAAGTCGCCAGTAGACATGATGTTCTTTCACCCACCATCATTTTGTCCCAGCAAGAGTCTTGGTCGCTTAATGAGTGATCTGAAAAGATTTGTTTCAAGTAGATGGTTCTAATTCGTCGTGTACTGATACAAAAAAGAAGCAAATGGCAAATGGACTCTTTCACTGTTGGCTGGTTGCAAAAGCAGCACTCGTTTGTTTTTGACAAATCTCTAATCACCAGGATTTTGTTTGTTTGAAATAGGTTGAGTCTGGCTGTCAATAATGTGTCGCAAGCTAGTCTAGATGGGAACTTCTTAATATAGGGTTGTAATTCATTTAGTTTCCTGATGTTGTAGGGAAGGTGGCTTATCAGTTTGTTGTTTGCAGCTACTTCTTTAGTCCGTATCTAGTCAAGCTCTTTTAGTTTTTTCTGGATTTTTAAAGGGTTTGTATGTAGGGTCTCCTCATCGCTTTCAATTGAAAGCAGCATGTCTAAATTTGATTTGGTCCAGGAGTTGAGCATCTTGTTGTTTGCGCCCATACTTTCGTTGAGTATCAGATTGTAAATTGATGACTCTTTAGACATTCTGCACTTTCGAAAAAGCATAAGGGTGTTTATTTTAACCGTTCCTCCCAAAGACATCAGACTGAGTTCCTGTCTGATTGCCACAACTGAGGTAGAATTTGGCAATCACAGAACAGATCTCCAAAACAGAGCCTCCAATTTCGGCCAAAGTGTCACAGGTAGGTTGGGCATAGCATCCACGCCGTAGGTCAATGTGGGCACCACCTTTTTTTTTTATAGAAGTCCAAGACCGGGATCAAGGAGAAGCGGCCAAATTTTCTGTTGATCGCCTTGCGCTTGTGCGGCCAACTTTTTTGTTGTTGTTTTCAAGTGTTCTTGCATGGCAGTTTTGTGCCTGGAGCTGTCCAGAGCCACCCCGATGTATCTGAACTCACTCACTTTTTCCAGCTGTAGAGCGACTTTTTCCTTTTTCTTTGAAGATGCTGAGATGACCAAAAATTTTGTTTTTTTTCATTTATCTCTAAGTTATTGTTAGATATATACTCCTGGGGGTTGTTCAATTGGTGCTGCCGGCCTATAGGAGTAAGATCAAGGAGGATTAGGTAATTTGCATATAATAGTCGATTTATGTGCATTTTGCCCATTTTCGTAGGACAACATCAAACAGTTAGGCCCGAATCTTTGAGGTCCCCGATGAAGGCCAAAAAGAGCACCAGGGCCAAAGGACACCCCTGCTTGACTCCTCTGAGTGTGGGTATCTCTGATGAGAGTGGCCCTTGCTGGTTTAGAGGCACTCTGATACTGGTACCAGTGTAAAGGGCTTTGATTGGCTCCAAGAGTGGTTGCGGGCAATTCCAGGCCTCTAGTTTTGCCCACAATAGAGATCGATCTACTCGATCAAAAGCCTGGGTTAAGTGGATAAAGGCGATGAAGAGCCTGGGCCCCCCTCCAAAACACTGCTCTTCAGGGCACTTATCATCAAGATGTTAGCCGTTGTTCTCATATTTTTCTTGAAGCCGGTTTGTAGGTAGTCTTTACATGGAACGTTTTTGGCCCACTCGTTGAATTCTCAGAGCAATAAAGACCTGAAAACCTTCCCGATACAATCGAGCAAAGCGATTGGTCGGTAGTTCTTCGGGTTGGCCTTGTTCCCTTTCTAGTAGATTGGAACAACTGTGGCAGATTTTCACAAAGGCGGGATCGACTTCAAGTTCGCGCATCTGCGGAAGATTTTGCTCAGGAACATCTACATTGGTTATTCCGTCCGGTCCCGGCACTCTGGATTTCTACAATTTCTTAATCTGGGAAGTTATTTCCTCTATGTCATCTAGACATGCCCAGTTTAAAGGTTCAAGACTGGAGCTCTCTAGGAACGGACTAGATGTCTTCTGGAATAAGGACTTGAAGAAGTTAGTCCATGTTGATTCTCCAATATTTGAAATGATAGAAGGCTCTGTAGTTGAAGAAGATGATTTTAGTAGTGACCAGAACTCTCGACTGTTGTGGGCACTTATCGCCGCCTTTAATATACTCTCAGCGTTCTGTTGGGATAAGGTCAAGCAATGGTTTTCAAGCCAAGCTTTGTATAGGCAAGATGCTTCAGTGGCAGCCAAAATTGCTGAGGGTGTTCCTGTAGATTTTGCTAACCGTTTTAATTTTCTCATCTCTTTTCTTTTTGCGAGCAGAGTTTTGTCATACGTATGGGTTTTTGTGCTCTGGGCACCCTTTTCGTGGGACTGATGTTTGTAGATCATCAAAAGAGGCAGGTAATCGATCTGTTTGCCTGCTTCAATATGGGCCTGAACTTGGTATTTGGACGTCAGGTCTCTTATTGCCGTGGCGGACAGTTCAGTCTTGAGCGTTGGTTTTTCACGCCCAACTGAAGATTAGAGTTAACAAGTGGATTCGATTTTGCAGGCCAGGTCGTTGTAAGAAGATTGTGATCGCTAGCTGACGTGCCTATTACTTCAAACGATGCCATAACTTGAAGTAACGAAGTTGACACAAAGATACAGTCTATTGTAGCTCTTAAGGTGTCACGCTCCCACATAGGCAATCGGTCGGTGTTATGGAACACTGTATCTAAATTATGAAGTTCGTGTGAATTCATCAGCTTGGTCCATGCCACTCCTCTAAGAGCTGCTGGTCTTGATGTCAGATGTAGATTTTGGGAGTTGGATTGAACCTGGCACGTTGCTTTAATGTCGCCACATATAAAAAAAATAAGGCGATAGATGAACAGCTAATGCCTCATCGATTGCTTCTTCCAGCATTTCAAGATATGAGGAATTGCTGATGACAGCTGGGTTCCAATAGGTGTTCACAATAATAAATGATGAGGTATTTCCTTTTCCTCCCTTGACGTCTGAGTGTGTCCATCTGCCTTTTACCATTAGAAGAGATTGATTGCTGATAATCGTTGCTTCCAGTGTGAGGCCACTTCCTTGTCGGCAAGCTGTCAGAATGCCGTGGAGGGTCGCCACAGCAGCCCCTTTTTTCTGGCGATAAGGCGATTTCATAGCCCTCTAACGTTGGGGCTTGTGTTAGCCAGGTCTTCTGTAGACACAGGATATCATAATCGGATAACTTTATGTCCCCTTGCACCGTCAGATGAGAGTGGCCCCTAGTGTTCCATGAGCCTAGCCGAACAGAGGTTGTCGATCTTGTCCGATGACTCCACAGATGGCTTTGCTTCTGGTACCGTTTTCAAGATTGTTCTTGTTATCATCGAAGCGGTGCTAAAGTGGTTGCACTTAATAACTGCTGCGATATTAGACCTGGCTGATGCCAAGTGTCTTGGGGTGTTTTCCTTTAAGTCTCTTGATGGTTCTTGTGAGTGACTCTGCTTGTGCTCAGCGTCTGCACTCCATGGCGCCTCAACGGCGCAATGCTCTTTAAAGGCAGTATTTAGGGTTTCATAAGAGCTTCTCCTGTCAATGGGCACTGCAGTCCCGGCTTAGCGGCACTCGGACAGGAGAGTTTAATTGTGTCCGCTTGCTCTTATGACTAGACTCTCTTGATCTAAAAGATTCAGTGATTTCATAGCCCATTTTCAACAGTGCCTTTGTTTCTTCTTTTAGGAGAGAGTGGACTGATTTTGAGTCAATGTAGAGGTGCGCTATGGATTTCTGATGTACCTGGCTGGGGTCTACAATAAGTAGATCTTCTGTTTTGATCCAGCATAAGTTTGGGATAAAGTCAAATAACTTGAGCACGGATCGTCGGTTTAGGATGCTGTCATCGTCATTCCCTGTGATTTGCTCCAGCTTGAGTGTCCATTTAGTTTTCTCTTACTTCATTTCCACCCTGTTATGCTGGTTGGTTCTAGATACTTAGTGCACTATTTCATGTCGTTTAGGAGTTGATGAACGTTTGGTTGGAGAACTAGGACTAGCCTTCTTTGAAGTGCTTACTTGTTTTTGTCTGGCATCTATCGTGGTGTCATAGACCTGGCTTTTACTTTTCAGAGGCTGACTACCTGCATCGTGAAGCACCGGAGTTAAAGGTGGGTCACTCCACCTGACTTTATTTGACAGCTTTTTACGTAGCTCCTCAAGAGTAAAGAACCCACAGTCTTCCTACTCCTCCCCAGTCTCTTTGCTTGCGTCACAAAGGCGAGGTAAGGTGACCCCAGGCAGTGCGAGTGAACTTGTGGGCCTCTCTTTCCGTGCCGTGTCGTCACTCAAATGTTGGCTGAGATTCATCAAGACCTCATCTTTGAAGAATTCATCTGTTGTCCTCGGCGAGGTGATAGCAAGTATAGTTTCGTTATTTGCCATAATTGTCTCAGCTGCCTCCACTTGATTTGAGGCTTTATCCCCATAAGGACCAGTCTTAAGTCCAGCTTCTTAGATGATATTACAGGGCCCTTAGAGGAGGGGATATTTCTGAAGACTGGTTCTAGGGGCTTTTCTTTGTCTGTCACTGATTTTGTCACTGTTTTTTTGTTTGTTTTCTCTCTCAAAGTTTTAGGCCCCAGTTTCTGTTTGTTGAGGCCTGGGGCAGATTGTAGAGACTGAGTGGTCCCTGTGTTGGTTGCCAGTGACTCTGACGCGTGCAGAGCCATTGATTTGAGTAATTGGGAGTGGGATTTGAAGTACCTGGCTCTCTTGGGTTTTCCATAGTTAGGTCGATAGTAGATTCCGTTTGAGAGCTGGCTGTCTTTTTCGCCTCCACAGGAATTGTCAAGGTTGCTAGAGGTGGAGAAAAAGTTGGAATATCAAACCCAGTTGAGGATGGGTGTGGGCCTGTTTTCCCCACCGCCATGATGTATGCTTCAAGGAAAATCAGTTTGCTGTTCATCATAGTTTGTATTGTCGTGTGGTCTTTAAGGGTGTCACTAACAGCATCATATAGCTTCGTGAAAGGTGCTAGCGCTATTGTGACCGCCGACATTATAGAGAAGATGTCGGCTTTCTTTGAGGGTGTCTCCATCGGCATCTAGTTTGTAGAAATGAAGGCTCTTTCTTTCTGTGATGTGTCTAACTACAAGGCTGTCTCAGTGGACGCTGATGGTTGTTAGTTCGCTGGGAGTCCAGAGAGTTTCTGCGATTTGAAACCGGATTCGAAAGACTGTTTGGTGGATTAACAGGGAGGTTAGGCTGAAGGTTTTCGTTCACTTGTCCCCTGTTTCCTGGCTTCTTTGGAGTAGCTATCGGGGACAGTTCGATAGTAGCCATCTCAGGTTTTCCAACTGCTCCCCTAAACGGGACTATTTGGGATCTGGGACTCGTTTGGCGAAAGAGTTGAGTTTCAACGGCCTTAGTTGCCACTTCGCCCAAAGGTAGGGATTCCGGTGCAGTTGCCACCACTCTGGAAATGTTGAAAGCCCCTCCATGTGCCTTCTGCGGGTTGGGGTTTCTTGCTTATGTGTCCTTTTCTTTACAAGATAAGGTGGGCAATGTAAGTGCGGGAGCTCCCCCCTCAAAAAATTCCCCCTCCGGCACGCAGGCAGAGGCTTCCTTTGCCCCAGAGTCGTCGGCCTGCTCATTTGGTTGGATTCTTGCACTGGCATCTGGGGGTAATCTTGGTGAACAGAACGTTGGTTCCTCTTCAATTCTGCGGCACTTGATGAGGGTAAGGCCTTCCTTTAAAGCCTAGAGGATTTCTGCATCAGAAAGTTCTTCTCTGCATGCATTATTTACTTTTTGTCATGTTTGGAAGTAGTTTTTGAAACTATTTCCTCCATCTAAGTGCTTCAAATCTTTTTTTGTATTTACAGATGTAAGAGCCCTCCTCCCTACGGCTGAATTAAAAAGTTTTTTTGATAAGCTTCCTTGATTGCATTTCTTTTTACCCAGAACTTTCAGAAGACAATGAGTTCTCATCAAAGTTGCCTCCGTCCGGGGAGAAATCTCATTTCCTTTTCCCTTTGTGCCGTTTAGTGCTGTGATTGTTAAAATCCCCAATGGGCAGGCAGCCGGAGGCATCCTTTCTGGGCCTCCCAGGGTTAACGTTTCGTCCATGTGTTGGCTTGTAGAATGGACCAGCGCCTTCACAGTTAATGCAAAGCCTGGCCGAGGTTTAGAGGAGTCAGTGGGCGGGGCCAGCAACGGCTGTCCCTGTTGCTGCCCAGCCTGGAGATCAGCATTTGCGGCAATGGCGATGGAGGTACATGCTGCTTGGTCGGGGTCTCCTCTCTCGTGCCTCGCCTCATCAAGGGGTGTCCAGATCTTTTTCCTGCACGACTCCCGGGGAAACAAGCAGCCGGAGCCACTACACTGCCCGGCACTGCCCGGCACCGCGACCGTGGCCCATCCCGCAGCGTCACCCTGGGGCTCCCCGACGGGGGACCCCGAAGAGGTCCGTGAAGCCTGGGAACTAAGGGCGGGCGAACTTTGTTTTCGGGGGTGGCTGTAACGATGTTAGAGGTCTCCGAAGCCAGAGGGGAGAGCTGGAGATGCAATGATGATGGCTATATTTGTATGCAGATTTGGGGCCAGAAGGGCTGCAATGTCAGATGAATGTGCAGTGAGCGTGACAGTAGATTCCAACAGGTCTCCTTTGACATTAGGTGGTTTCTGCTCACCTTTTTGAGGCTAGCTGTCTTTGAATCTGCTGGCAGATAGCCCTCCATCACAAGGCTATCGTCTTCTTCAGAAGGGGAGCACGCAAGTGTCGTCCTGTCAGGCCTGCCAGGCATGACTGCAGGACTGCCACTCTACGCCCACTCCGCGACAGCTCCGCGGTCTAGGTGTGCTTTTATGTGGGTCCTCCCACACAGTAGAAAGCACAGACAGACTCTCAGAGCAACAGGAAAAGTTCAGGGTGGACTGCAGGACTGCCACTCTACGCCCACTCTGCGTCCGCTCCGCGGTATAGGTGTGCTTTTATGTGGGTCCTCCCACACAATAGAAAGCACAGACAGACTCTCGGAGCAACAGGAAAAGTTCAGGGTGGACTGCAGGACTGCCACTCTACGCCCACTCCGCCCTCATCAGTTTTAGCAAGCTTGCAGCTGCTGAATGACACATGGACTGCACCATACAGGGCTAGGGGAGGCAAAAGAGTTAGAGTACAGTGTTGAAGTTCTCATGATAAGCCGGAAACTGAAAGGATCCTGTTTAGGGATGACTTCATGTGTGTGTGAATCCATGTCTCTCTCCTAGGTTTCAATGTGTTTGAAAGGTCATAAGAACTGCTGCAGTTTGGGTGGGGCAAGTTTGGTTTTGAATTTGTTTTCAGAGCCTGTCCTGTCAATGTATGTTATCACTGTGCTTTACTGCTATTAAAAAATGTACCAAGTTTGCCTAAATCTTAATTTGGATTTTGTGTATGGAGTTTTTTTCCGCTACACAACCAAGTTGAGCAGAGAAAAGAAAGATATGAAAGCCAGAAAAATCATACAGTAGATCTCTTCGGAAGTAGAAACAGCAGTCTACTGCCTGGTCATCAACATGTGCTATTATACCTCTGCTTGGCCTGCCCCGCACCTCCCATACAAATCAGATCCAAACATTAAAATAGACTGCAAGGCACATGTTACTATTTAGTTTTCAAGTTTGCTTTGTGTTTGTCCACAATCCCTTTTCTCCAGGCCATCACTATTTGATGCAATTTGTGCTCACTGTGAGTCACAGTGCAAATGAGATGCAGGGCTGACAGGTGTGAAACAAATCCATATCGAGAATGAAGGCTTACTCAGCATTCTCACTTGCTTAGTCACTGTGGCAGCCATTTTCCTCTACGGATACTATCATGTCCACCTTGGGCACATAAGCTCAGACAAACTACCTCCACAAAAACAATGCATACTATACAAGGCTCCTGAGAGCCATCCGCCCACTTCTTAATGAGAACAACACGGCTACGATAGCAGGGGCTATTATACTGGTGCGCCTTGACTATGGCAATTCATTATTGCTGGGAGCATCCAAAAAATGCATCAATAAATGCCAGATAATGAAAAATAACGTGGTCCAGGTTGTAAAAGGGATTAATACAAGAGACCACGTGACGGAGGGCAGAAGATCTTTTCATTGGCTCAGAGTTGAGGAGAGAATCCTCTTTAAATCTATGACATTAGTACATAGATGTTTGTATGGAGCAGCCCCGTCGTACCTCAGATCCAAGTTCACCCGTGCATCCCGAACAGGATCCTGAGATCACAAGCACTAGGCAAGTTACTGGTACCTTTGGCAAACCGAGCCTTGGGTGCCGGTAAATCCTTTCCGGTTCAGGCAGCTCGGCAGTGGAACAACCTTCCAGCAGCAATGCAAGTAGAACCGAATTATATCATTTTCAGGAAAAATCTGGAGACCCACCTCTTCAAATAATTTCCTGACTTCTTAGTTCTCATTTCAGCAACCTGACTGCCTATTCTGAATCTGTCTCTCTGCGCCCTGATGCCTGCGGGCTACCGACGCATTACAAACACAAATACAATACAATACAATACAAAACAATGCCATGAAGTAGTTGATTAAAAGTGCATTAAGAAATATGGTTTCATCTAGTTATGTGAAATTAGGCAATGCCAAACAGGCTAGACTGTGGAGGAATAAGATTTTGTAAAGTTGAAAGAAGGGCCGTAGAGGGAAATCATGTGTATTAGGTGTATTAGTTGCAGCAGTTCTCGATGATGTTCACACGATTATTGAAAATGCCGAATACACAATTGTGTATAACAGGATTTACAAGATAGCATTCGATTCTGTTACATCATCCAGATGTGTCAATGTGATTTTAAACAACATATGCATTTTTGCCTGCAAATATTTTACCAGTCTTCAAAATTGCACTTCCATTCATTGGGTATAATTACTACAATTTCCCCCCAAAGTATACCCGAGTCTGTGTGCCGTAGTGGCATGTAATGTGGCACTAGCAGAGCTATGCCATGATCTCATATCTTATTCTGGATCTTGTTCAGTGATTCCAGAGTTACTGTTCTCAATGTTTTGCCCCACATGTCTCTTGTGATTGGGCCTTCCATGTAATAAATCACACATTGATTTCCATAATTTGTATGTGGGTTCAGATGCTATTTCCTTGCACCTTCAGAAAAATAAGTCCTTGTTTTAGTAAATTTTCATACAGAATACCAGATCCTGGGTGGAATCCCTTTACAGGTAGGTTAACACACTTAGGGCCTCATTACGACCCTGGCGGTAATCGCCCGTCATTACCGCCATGGCGTAATGAGCGTTTACGCCGTGGGACGATGGCGTAAAGAGCGCCACATCACGACCCATCGCGCACGAGCATTACGCCATGGCGGTAATGCAATTAACGCCATGGCGGAAAAGGCCCCTACCGGCATCGCTAAGCGAGCAAGGTGCCCTTCCGCCAGCGTAAGTAGCGGCCACCGTAATTTACGGCCACGGTAATTAGCGGCGGCCGTAAAACGGCCAAACCGGAAATAGCGTCATCGCGCCGGAACGGGAAGCAGCCCGTCGGCCATCTTTAAAAACACAATCCATCGCCATCCTACCAAACAACACCAGACCCAACCCTGACACCTGTCCCAACCAAACACCCACCCATCCAAGTTCCCGAAAATGCCAAAATCCGTGAAAAAGGCATGTGACCGCCTGCGACAGGAGCGATTCAGCCGGGAGGAACTCTGCATGCTAGCGGAGACCCTGCAGGACAACGCAGGTGTTGTTTTCTCCCCTGAAATGACCAGGACAGCAATCGGGAAGAAGAAGGCCATCTGGGCCCTGGTGGCTGAGCGCGTCAGCGCGGTGGGGACCGTACCCCGCACCCCACAGCAGTGCCGGAAGCGCTGGGATGACCTGCGCATACGGGTCAGAGCCGTCATCTCGGCAAACCGCAACCTTGCCCAGGGAACCGGTGGAGGGTCGGAATCCCCCCTGAAACTCCAACCGTGGGAGGAGATCTGTGCTACCACCATCGGCATGGAATCCATCGAAGGCGTTGGAGGGATGGAAAGGGGAGCCCCGACATCAGGCTATGAAGGTAGGTGCTTCATACAAGACATGCCATAGTCACAGCAGTCCATTCATGTGTAGCACAAGGTTGCCCTAGAGTGTAAATGCAACACTAATCATTACTGCCCATAGCCACATGCGAGCACCACCCTGCATACACTGCTGGCACCCGCATACCTGCATCCACATACCACACTAAAAGGAGACAACCTGCATGGCACTGCCTGAAATCTGCCTCATCCACTGGCCAAAATAATGTCAACCATTGTCATTCAAAAGTCCGTAGACCCATCAATAACGCCCTCCCACCTTTGCTCCACCACAGGCACAGAATCACACCCAGAGGACCAGGACACCCCTGCGCCGAAGAGAGCGAAGTCCAACAACAACCTCCCTGCACCCTCAACCTCAGCTGCAGTAATGCAGACCCCACGACAAGCAGGTCCCACTGCAGGCATACCGGAGGTCCCACCGGCAAGCACCCCTGTTGGCAGCAGGCCAGCAGCAGCTGCTCCACCTCCACCGACATTGCCTGCCACTGAAGGCAGGGGGTCAGCGGCCAGCAGCAACATCGGGGAGACAGCTGCAACAGCTGCATGTTCTGACTCGGACATGGAGCAGGAGGTCAGAAGCCCCACTGACCAACTACATTCCCCCTGTTTCTCAGACGCCAGCCCCCATGAGGGCGACACACAGGGGCACACTGAGGCAGAGGAGTGGCCTTCCACCCCATGCCCTGTCCACACTCCACAGGAGGGGACCAGCCCCTCCATCACTCCACCTGCACTGGCCATGGGCCAGCACGGCCAGCAGTCCCTCGAGGACATCACTCAACGGCAGCATCAACTGTCCGCAATGCTGGATGAGCATGCCGCGGAATGTGTGGGGGCTAGGTTTAGCATTGAACAGGCCACGGAGACACTAAGGGCGGAAGTGGCGCAGAGCACTGCCACCCTGAGGGATGCCATGCAGGCCATGTCCAGGGACATCTGTGCCGAACTTGCGGGCTTGCGTCGTGCGGTCACTGACCTCACCCACACAGTACAGGAGCTGCATGCACAGGGGCAGCCAGGGACATCCTCCACTGCCAGTTCTGCGCAGAGCAGCCCCGTGCAACGTTCCGGCCGCAACCTGCGCTCCACAGCCAGGGGTGCCCCGGGGGCCGGGAGAGGGGGCTTGTGACGGCCTGTGGACACTGTCACAGGCATCTGTTGACAGCTACATGGGGTGTGTTGGGGTGTGCAGGGGGGAGGTGGGAGGTGGGAGGGGGTGTGTTGGGGTGTGCAGGGGGGAGGTGGGAGGTGGGAGGGGGTGTGTTGGGGTGTGCAGGGGGGAGGTGGGAGGTGGGAGGGGGTGTGTTGGGGTGTGCAGGGGGGAGGTGGGAGGTGAGAGGGGGTGTGACACGACAGTTCATAGTTCCAATACAATTTTTTCTTTCAAAAAAAGGAATGTGTGGACATTTTCATTGCGTATGTGTGCTTTATTGGTGTACAGTCCACAGTGTGCATGTCCCAGAGACACACAGTGCCCCAAGTGCAGTCTCCATGCGATAAACACCAGCCGTGTGTGCTAGAAGCAGTGGTCGATGATGCTTTGGCGCATGGCACGCCCCTCCTGTGCATCGCCTCCTCCATGTGGTGGCGCCCCATCTGCACCCTCCTCATCCTCATCGTCTGGTGGTTGCAGTTCTGCGTCAGGGGGCAGGGGCACATTCCGTCTGACGCACATATTGTGCAGCATGACACATGCCATGACGATCTTTGCCACCTTCTCATGGCCATACAGGAGTGCCCCACCAGACCTGCTGAGGCTTCGGAACCGTGCCTTCAGGAGGCCGAATGTCTGCTCTATGACCACACGAGTACGTGTATGTGCACGGTTGAAGTCCTCCTCGTGCTGGTTCTGCGGGTTCCGGACTGGCGTGAGGAGCCACCTCTTCAGGGGATAGGCTGCATCACCTGTATGTAGGCGAGAATGTTGTCAGTCATGTTGTCTGATCAGGAACATGATGTTCCACCATGGCTGGCATGGAACTGTTACCTTGGCTCACTTCTACATGCACTAAGTGATTCACACTATGCAACCAGTATATGCTCATTGCTGCCATGGCCTGTTTTGCATGCCATCACCCTATGTATGCAGAGGGGTTGTGTGCATTGTGAGTGCCCTTCCTCTGTATCCGTTCTCTGTGTTACTCACAGCCAGGTGGAGTATGCATCACCCCCCCCCCTTTCTGCCAGGTGGAGTATGCATCATCCCCCCCCCTTTCTGCCAGGTGGAGTATGCATCATCCCCCCCCCCTTTCTGCCAGGTGGAGTATGCATCATCCCCCCCCCCTTTCTGCCAGGTGGAGTATGCATCATCCCCCCCCCTTTCTGCCAGGTGGAGTATGCACTGGTACGTCATTCCCATGCCCACTTTCATGACATTGCACTCACCGAGTAGCCAGGATCTTGGCCCTGCATGTCGCTCCATGTAGCGTGGTATTGTGGAGTTCCTCAGGACCAGTGAATCATGGGTTGATCCGGGGAATCGGGCACAACAATGTGTGATGATCTTGTTGGAGTCACAGACCATTTGCACGTTGATTGAGTGGAACTGTTTCCGGTTGCGGTACGGTACCTCCATGGCACGTGGAACCACCAATTCCACATGGGTGCAGTCGATGGCACCAATGCAACCGGGTATGCTGGCTAGTGCATGGAAACCCACTTTGGTGTTTGCAATCTCCTGGGCAGTCCGTGGTAATGAGATGTGGTCGTCTGTGTGCTTGAGGAGGGCATCGAGCACTTGGATGAGTGTTCGTGAGAATAATGGTTGTGAAATGCCATGCAGGTGCCCCACTGTGTGCTGGTAGGTGCCTGTGGCCAGGAAGTGGAGTACAGCCACTACCTTCAGTAGGGGGGGGATGGCGGTTGGACTTTCTATCATGCTGACGATGTCGTTGTGTGTCATGTCTACGATGGCGGTGATGGTGTCCCGGTCCAAACGGTACAGGGTGTGGATCTGCTCAGCAGTGAGGTTGTTTGGATTGGCTCTGATGCGTGGGATTGGGGGCTGCCTGCGTGGTGGCACTGGCTGTGCTGGTGGGGCTTGCTGGGCCTGCCTTGCCCTCCTTCTCCTCCTGCCTCTCCTCTGTGCTGCCTGTTGTTGTTGTTGTTGCTGTTGTAGTAGCACATGCATTGCTATCAGGTCCTCCAGCCCCAACATTGCTAGTCGTATTGGCATCATTGTGGAGTGTGACTGGGTGTGGGTAGGGGTGGGGTGTGCTCTTTTTGTACTCCCCTGAGTCTGTATTGCCTTCACCTGTGCTGTTACTGTGCACCTGTGGCAGCTGCATTCACTTGAATTGGCCCTTTACGGTTGGTTCGCGATGGCGTTATTTGCACCATGGCGGTAAGGTACTTAGCGGCCTCGGTGATGGCGTTAGGTGCATGTCCGCTTGGGTCGGCATTTGCGTACCTTTCCGCCATGGTGCTAAGTACGGTGTGGGCGGTCGCGTGCGCGCACCCTTAGCGCAGTTAGCGGCAGCGTTAACTACGATGCCGCTATTGGCATCGTAGTTTACGGTCAGGAGTCATGATCGGACCTGGCGGAAAACGATGGCGGTAACCATTTACCGCCATCGTTTTTCACTTACCGCCAGGGTCGTAATGAGGCCCTTAGATCTTTAAGTGGTTTCAGTAGTCTTGGTATTGTACCCAAAGTAGACCGATTGGTTCTTTACATTTCAGCCATGTTGAAAAACAACACTTTTTGTAATCTCTGGCAATGCCAATGTTACCAATGACCAGTATTTCAAAAGTGATTTTCTTTTATTCCTATAGTTTTATTTCCTTTATTCGGTTATTAAATGCAGTTGCATACACTATTTTCTTTGATTGTTTATGACAATTTACCTCATCGAGAGTTTTACATGGTGTATAGAGCGACCTCTTACAGGACCATTTGAAAACGTGTTTGGGATATCCTCATACATCTAGACCTTGATTCAGGTCTGTCACACAAAGAAAAGAAGGAGGCTCCTCCCCTGCCCCCCCAACACATTTTATAAGATTTTTCCAATAAAGCCATTCAGCGTGGTTACAAAAAAGCACAAACATACAGCAGGGGGTAAAACAGTGTAAACATATGTACATAAGTAAACAAAACACATAATACATGTAAATGGCAGGTGTTAGGGGCATTTGTAAGATTAGGTAACGAAAATCTGGTGAGAAAGGAAAATCACAAGAAATATTCTGAGTCCTCCAATATGCTCCAGATTTACACACATTTATGTGGACAGTCTGGCGTCCTGAATACTCTTTCAGCGACGTACTAGGATCTAGGTCGAATTTCCATGAAGCCAACCGTGGTATACTCACTGCGCCCCATTCTCCAGCGATAGTACGCTTGGCAATCATTAATGTGGTGGATATAAACAATTTGTCATACCCAATAAGGGAATTGTCTCCCCATCCTGCCAATTATAGCAGCTTGGGATCACAGGGTATGACCTCCCCAACAACCGCTGAGAGATGGCCCATCACAACCCCTCAGTCCTTTGTGGAACAAAGATCCAGTACTGGCCCCGCACCAGACACTGCGTGAATCAGGCCCTCGGTCACATTTCCCGGGAATAGAATAGACTATGGGCCTCATTACGACCCTGGCGGAAATGGAAAAATGATGGCGGAAATGCAATACCGCCATCGAACACCGCTCGTTGCGATTATGACCCGTCACCGTAAAGTACGATGCCATTAGCGACACCGCAGTGAACGTCAACGCTAACTGCACCAAGTACGCGCACGCGCGCCTTGCAAAACCGGAATCACCGCCATGGCGCAACGGTACGCGAATTCTGACCCTAGCGGACATGTACTGAACGCCATCAAGCACGTCGTAAAGTACCATTCCGCCATGGCGAGAAATACGGCATCGTGAACCAACCGTAAATGGCCCACTGAGTGCCTGTACTCCACTCCCTGGCCACATTGCACAACTCCTGGCAGGCGCAATGTACTCACACTATGCAACCAGTGAAATCTACAATTCACCCATGCATGCCAACGTAGAAAAGCATGCAGGGGCTCAAAGCGCCCCGTGAGTGGGCATCCATGTACGGCATGTCACCATAGCCGTACTGATGCAGCACAGGCATGTGAAGGTACAATACATCAAAATGAAAATCAAGAACACATGACACAAAACAACAGTAGTCCCCCATCGCTTGCCACCAGCGCAAGGCAACATCCAAAACAGCATCCTGAGGGGGATTGCACCAGCCCTGTACTCTTGCCAGTAAACAAACCAACCATCAGCAGAAGCATGTGCCACACAAGTTGGCAGAGTGACTGAGCAGCCAGGCTCATCCCAAGAGGGGCCGATGGGAGCTGCAGGGCACAGATGGCATCAATACAGAAGCTATTCCAATGGACATGACCCCAGTCCCCCTCCAACAAACGCACGCAAACAGTCACCTGTGACCAGCCACATTCTGAACATCCCATCATTCCACCAATCGACCTGGCTGACAGGCACCAGTCGGCCAAAAGCCAATCCCCCGCCCCTGAACAGCACATCATGTAAACAGTCACAATGGCAGCCCCTATCCGTGACCATACTGTGCTACGTAGGCAAACGCGGCCAGTACTGTACCACACAACTCAACTCAGAAGGCGGAACACAATGCAGATCATCTCGCAATACATACCGCCACAAATCGAAAATCGCCACATCACCTGCAAAGAACAACGCAACACGACAAATATCGGAATACAATTTAAATGCACATCCAAATGACAAAGGCCCCACAGCAATTTGCAAAATAACACCAAAACAACCATCATCACCGAGGGCTGCATCTGCAATAATTGACCAGCTTCCACTTGTGTGACGCCCTGTACCATCATGGCACACAGGGCCTACATCAACGTTCCAAAAGGCAACATGGAAGCGGCAAGAACCGCAGGTCCGTCCCATGAGGCAGGCACTAGTCGAGCTGAAAGGCCGAAATGTTGCACCTAGCCACCAGTACAGCGTAAGGGCATGTGGCCCATTGGCGATCGTCCCATAAGATCGAAATGGTGCTCCACTGATTCACCCGAAGCTGCAGGAGTCGAGAGTAAAAACCATCTGGAGGAGTGGCGTAGAGATGGCATCTGCAATAGGGCAGGAGATACCTGTCACCCAAAAGAAACACAAATCAACCGATTGCATTACGGGACTCATGATGCATTACAATCTTCATTCAACACACCAATTCCACACCCATATGCATGCTAGCCCACTCCAAAGGAATATACAGACCCCTAAATCAGTATCGAATCATAACGAAATCAATCGAGGTAAATACACCATTGGCAACGTCGGTTACTGTGCATGCGTCCGTCAAGATAGAACCCATGACATGGGATTAGTAACGTGCCTAGACACAAGTGTATGAAGGCGCGTCGAGACAGGGAGGATCCGACAAGGGCAGATAGACGTAAGTCCCACTATGGCAGCCTTGCATCACATAGCGCAGGGGAAGGGGAGTGATTCAAAAAACCCATGTACATGGCAGACCCTAAACGGAATCATCTGTCCATGCATCCATTCATCATTCCCTCATCCCGCAATGAAAACGCATGAATATTCACTCACATAATATGTGAAACTTCCATCGCGTCTGTGCGTAATGCAGTCTGCAAAAACCACTGTGCTCCTGGCCGGATCTGTAGTGTTGTGAAGCAAGATGGATTTGGGAACGTCCTGCCTTATCGTCCACTACGCTATTGCGCATCCCATTCAATTCATATCATTCATTGCCTGCTCGTTATGGGCCATGTCCCAAGGACATTCTACAATAGAACGTTACATTTCCAGCCAGACCTGTGGGCGTATCCTCGCCGCTACTTCAAAACCAAAAATGCTGGCCTTCGAATTCCTCACTTGCAACATTACGTCGAAAAGGCTTCTGTGAACGCTTGCATTCACAATTACATCAATGTAGTGCGGCTGTGTGTCATAATGCTAACTGGCTGCAATCACAAATGGGACGCCACGCCCGTCGGTGAAGTACGTTACTGTGCTGCATGAGGGTCGGCCATCGATCGAGCCCTACATACCACTGACTCTTCACAGGTATGTAAGCGGCTGCAATCATAGCATGTGTAACAATGGGAGCATAGCATGAAAATCAGTCAAAGTACATCACACTGCCATCGGGATTTGATACATGATTCCAATCCCAAGATGCCATGCGGCCAAATGCAGCCTTACGTGCGGGACGTGCTCGGCCAGAAGGGATTGCATCTGCCACAGATTCATTCAATCAGCACAGGTGGAGGCCATACAGGCCGACAGCACATATATAGCAGACCCAAACCCCTCCCACAACCACTCCCACTCCAAAATGCTACCGGCAGGACTAGCGATGTTGGGCCTGGGGGACCAGATAGCACTGCAAGTGCTACAACTACAAGAAGACGACGAACAACAACAGGTACAACAACCGGGCGCACAGGGGAGACGGAGGAGAAGGAGGAGGAGGAGGGCAAGGCAGGGTCAGCAAGGCCCACAAGCACTGCCACTACCACCACGCAGGCGGCCCGCAATCCCACGCCTCCGAGCCGATCCGTTCAACCTCACTGCTGAGCAGATCCACACCCTCTACCGTTTGGACCGGGACACCATAATCGCCATTGTGGACATGACACATGCTGACCTCGTGAGCATGATAGATAGCCCAACCGCCATCCCACCCCTACTGAAGGTGGTGTCTGCACTCCACTTCCTGGCCACAGGCACCTACCAGCACACAGTGGGACAGTTGCATGGCATTTCACAGCCACTGTTCTCACGGACACTCTTCCAAGTGCACGATGCCCTCCTGAAGCACGCCGACGACCACATCACACTACCACGCACGTACCAGGAGATTACCAACGCAAAAGTGGGATTCCATGCACTTGGCGGCATCCCGGGTTGCATTGGTGCCATCGACTGCACCCATGTTGAATTGGTTGTCCCACATGCCATGGAGGTCCAGTACCGCAACCGGAAACAGTTTCATTCAATCAATGTGCAAATGGTGTGTGACTCCAACAAGATATTTACGCATTGTTGTGCCAGATTTCCAGGATCTACCCATGATTCTATGGTCCTGAGGAACACAAGAATACCACGCTACATGGAGCGACACGCAGGGCACAGATCCTGGCTACTCGGTGAGTCTCATTCCATGCATGACATCGTGGCCCATTTGATGCGTCAATGACCTTGCAGGAGGGGGGGGGGGCTACTTAGCACTATCATTCCACTGACACCCTTTATTCGTCTCATACAGGTGATGCCGGGTATCCACTGAAGAGATGGCTCCTTACACCAATCCGGAACCCACAGAACGAGCATGAGGAGGACTACAACCATGCCCACTCACGTACCCGTGTGGTCATTGAACAGGCATTCGGCCTACTGAAGGCTCGTTTCCGCAGCCTCAGCAGGTCTGGCGGGGCACTCATGTACAGCCATGAGAAGGTTTCTAAGATGGTCATGGCATGTGTCATGCTGCACAACATGTGCATACGTAGGAATGTGCCCATGCCCCCTGACGCTGTACTGCATGCACCTGAAGATGATGATGATGATGAGGGTGGGGATGTGGAGGCACCTCAAGGAGTCCATGAGGCACAGGATGCACGTGCAATCCGACAGAGCATCATAGATGCATGCTTCTAGCAACCACGCATGGTGCCTATTACACGGAAAGGGGACCTGTGGCACTGTGTGTGTGTAGTACAGGCACATTGTGGACTGTACGCCTATGAAGGCCTCGTACGCAAATATCAATGTCCACACATGTCATTGGATGATAATGAGATGCTGTATTGTTAATGTGATTTGATTTATACACCCTATGGACCCGCCACCCAGTGAAGCCCAACACACCCCCTCCACCCTACTACCTCCCCCCCCAACACCAGTGTCCAAATATGCATGCTGTCCGTGGTTGGACGCTATTGCAAGCCCCCTCTACGGGTATCAGGGGCACCCCTGCCCGTGGAGCGCAGGTTCCTGCCAGATCTGCGTTGGGGGCTGCCCTGGACGGAACTTGCCACGGATGATGTCTCTGCCTGCTCGCGTCCATGCATGTCTCTGAGGGTTTGTGAGAGCTCCGAGAGCACACGGCGCACAGCAGCGAGTTCAGCACAAACGTCTTTGGACGTCGCATGCAGTTCCCCCCTCAGGCTCTCGGTGCTTTTCTCCATTTGTGCTCTCAGGCTCTCGGTGCTTTTCTCCATTTGTGCTCTCAGGCTCTCGGTGCTTTTCTCCATTTGTGCTCTCAGGCTCTCGGTGCTTTTCTCCATTTCTCCCCTGAGGCTCTCACTACTTTTCTCTATTTGTGCCCTGAGTGTCTCGGTGGATGTTTCCATGGCTGCCCTGGAACCCCCGCATTCATTTGCATGGTCCTTGAGTAGCGTGGACACTTCCTGCTGTTGCTCGATCAGCAGGTCGAGGGACTGTTGCCTCTGCTGGGCCATGGACATTTGCGGTGGTGTGACAGGGGGGCTGCTCAACACATGTTGCCTTGGCACAGGACTTGTGGGGGTTGGCCAGTCGTCGTCTTCAGGGTGCCCCTGCGTGGTTTCGTCATGGTGTAGGGGATGGAACATGCAGGGGGATTGGGAAAGGTCATGGATGGTACCTACGTCGCCAGCACTGTTTTCCGTGTCGGAGCATGCTGGCATGACAGCTGTGTCACCTATGGTGCTGCTACCACCAGAGGCAGTGCCATCAGATACGTTCTTTGGGGGGACCTGTGGTGCTGGGGTTGTGGACTTGCTGGCTGCTGGGGTGCCTGTTGCAGTCCCCTCCAGTGTGCTGCCACTTGATTCCTGCTGCTGCCGTGTCTTGATCCTTGCACCTGAGGTGGAGGCTCTTGGGACGTTGGTCCTGGCCCTCTTTGCAGGCGTGCTGGTAGGGGTGTCCTGCAGCTCGTCGTTGGTATCGGACCCTGTGGTGGAGTAAAGAGGGGCGAGCGTTAGTTATGGGTCTGTCGGATTTGGAATGGCAACGTATCAAATGCATTGGGGTGGTACATGAGGCTGATTTGGGACTGGGCCTTGGAGGTGGTCTCATTTTCGTGTGGATTGAGGATGCATTCATTTGGCTGCCTGCAGTTAGGGGGTGCATGCTGCACATGTAGGGGTTGTTTATGGCATCTTGATTGATTTGTTTATTCATTCTGACTTTTAGAGGGCGCTGTCAGGGCAAAGTATGTATTGCACTATGGGGTCACATGGTACTGCACATGTTCGTGGTTTGTGGATTTCGCATTGTTTCTCTTGGCCAACCTACCTGATTCTCCGGATGTCGGCACTCCTTTCTCCATCCCTCCGACTCCCTCTATGCTCTCCATTCCTATGGTGGAGGCGCAGATATCCTCCCAGGGGGTCAACTTGATGGGCGACTCTGAACCCCCCCCGGTAGCTGTGGCGATGTTCCTGTTCGCAGAAAGTATGCTGCGTACGCGGATCCGCAGGTCGTCCCACCGCTTGCGACATTGCTGTGGCGTGCGGGGTGTTGTCCCCACCGCACTTACGCGCTGTGCCACCAGGGCCCATATGGCCTTCTTGTTGGCAAGGGCCGTCCTGGTCATTTGACTGGAGAAGACGACGGTGGCATTTTCCTGGAGGGTCTCGGTGAGCACGGTCAGTTCCTCTCGGGAGAAGTGTACCTGCCGCTTGCGGTCACACGCTTTCTTGGCTACCTTTCCCATATTTATTTTTTTAACTGGGGTTGCTAACGGGTTGGGATGTGTGTCAGGGTCGGATTTTTAATGGTTGTGTTGGGATTCGGATTTTATAGTTGTGCGGCGTGCTGTTTCCCGTTCCGGCCACATGCTTTTACTTCCGTTTCCGTATATTTACGGTGCCCGTAATTTGCGGTGCCCGCTCGTTACGGTGACCGCTCATTACGGTGACCGCTAAGATGGGTGGCGGTATTGCACCTGGTGCAGCGTACGGCGGCGGTAAGGGCCGTTTTGGGGTCATTTCCGCCATCGCAGCCTTTCGGATTCCGCCATGGCGTAATGCTCGTGCCCGATGGGTCGTAATTGGCCGCACTTTGCTCCTTCGTGCAATGGCGGAAACGCTATTTACGCTGTTGCGGTCCGGTCAGTCACTTTCCGCCAGGGTCGTAATGAGGCCCTATGTAACACTTTGAATTGGATGAGCCGGTATTTGGATGAGATCACAAACTCATGGGGCTACATAAGAGCCTCCATCCCCTCCTCCTCACCTAGAAGGCCCTAATCCGTATCCATCTAGATTGGCTTTGTTGTGAATATAGAATTCCTTGATACAGAGTCGAAAGAGCCTTTGCAGGTTTTCTCATAGTTTTGGTAGTTTCGATCAGTGTGTGCATCAGGATTGCATTACATAAGCAGGTGCTTTTATACAGTTTCTGTACATTCTCAAATATCAACCTGCAGATAAACTGTCTCCAAAAATGCATACTTAAATAAGGAGGAATAGTATTCATGTCTTTTACTCAGGGACGTCATTTGGGGGTTGCCATGGGTAGCAGCTGCTACCTGTGGCACTCCCTCTGCTACCCCTAGACCTGTCCTTGCTGCCACTGGATAAAGAGGCAGTGCCAAGAGCAGATATCTGTGTTACACCTCATAAAGGCAGTTGTAAATGCAGCATTTTTCACCTGGAATCTGGATCTCATTACCTGGAGAAATAACAGGGATGCCGGAAAAACCATGAAGCCGCCATCACTAACAGGATGGCAGTCCATCAGTGACAAATGTTTGAATGGTTGGGTTCAGAGGAGGGGCTGTCTGTGCAGCTCATACCCATTACTGTAGAAACAGGAAGGGTATGGGGGCTAGGTCTAGCTAGCTGGGAATGGGTAAGAGCAGCCTGCAGTACTCAGTGACAGCACAGCACAAATGCAAATCTCATCAGTGTTTCTCGTTGTCTGCTGTGCACATCCAGTGAGCCCCAGGGCCTGTGACGAGATAGGTGTGCTCAGTGTCTTTTGCCACCAATCGTGCCTGGGCACTGTGTGACCTGACCCAGATCTGCCAGACCCGCATCACAGACACACTGTAGATAGACACAAGGTGAGATAATTAAGTTGCCCTCTGACTTTTAAGTACACCACCTGTTGCTTCCTCGAGCAAAACAAATATGTATTTGGAAGGATAGCTCAGGGGCAACGCACTTGCTTTGAGAACAAGAGGATGCAGTGCAGCATGGGTTAAATTCCTGTCCCAGTGCTTAGAAGCTGGATGTGGTTGGCATTAAGCAACATATAAAGGACCAACAAAAATAATACAATGGGCCTTTTCTAGGGGGGATGTCATGGAGCTGCTGCTGCTGTTTACATTTTAAAATGAAAAACAATTCAATTATTGTGACCTGCAACATATCCTTCCCATCTATCTCCCATCTAACAAAACAACTGTGGGTTACTTACCAAATAAGCAAAACAGAAAGATGATGGCTGGAAGGTTTCAAATGATTCATAACCACTGGCACAGCTCTGAGTTTGAGGTGTGTGTTTGAGGCTCAATGTTATGGAGGCTGGTACTGGAGACTTAGGATGTTGTACTAGTGATTTAAAGATGTTGGGAGAGAGTGTTTGAGACGTAATGTGTTGTAAGAGAGTTGAAATGCATTGTATGCAGATATAAGATGTTTGAGGAGGGTGACTGAGACTCACACTGTTGGAGTGTTGAAGGAGGGTACTGGAGACTTACGTTGCTAGTTTGCCTGAGGTTGATGGTGTTGGAGAATGCTGGAGACTTAAGTTGCTGGAGGGTGGCACTGTGTAAACATGAAGGTGTTGGAACAAGGCATTGGAGGTGTAAGGTGTTGGAGGATGGGAGTGGGTGCCAGATATTTAAAGCTCTTGACGGAGTGCCCTTAGCGACTTGCAGTGGATGGTAGGGTGCCCGTGGTGAAAATGGTTGGAGGATATTCAGACTCTAGGTGACCATCGGGAATGGGTTGCTGTGCAAGGGTTCAACGTGCACTACTGACAAGAAAATACCTGCACGTATTGTTCAAGTGTAAAGGCATGAAGTGATACAGCCTCTGATTGTCTTCTGATTAGACTTGTGTTGGTCACTTGCTGTTGCCAGTCTGTGGCCAGACACTTGGGAGGAACTGGATGTCTGCACTTTGGGGTTTAGGCCTCTTTGACATGCTCTGTCTATTTATAGTTTAGCCTGAGGGATGTACAATAGTGCAGGTTGTTGTGTTGGAAGTTTGTTTGTTTGTTTGCTTATTTAGTAATGCGCACCAAACCCTTGGGTAGCTGGGCACAACCGTTTACAAGAATACATCAAGCTTAGTTACCACATGGTTAAGGTACAGAAATGACACATAGATTGACAAAGGACAAATAACATACTGGGAGTCAGTACAGACAGCTGTTGTCATAGCTGGCTGAGGGGTGAAGAGGGTGGTCTGGAAATCACATGCTCATATATAAATCAAAGGAACAGGCGGGTTTTATTTGTCATTAGCGGGGAGCCAGTTTAACATAGTTTGAAGTCTGCTTACATTCACAGTAATTTGGTAATATTGGCCTATACACATTGATATTAACTCTACATATGGTGATTCATTCTTGTATGAAATGTATATCATATTACAGTGAAATCATAACCATTTTTTTCTTAGTGTACTGCGAGACAATGCATTGTGATGCCACTTCTTGTTTTGTCAACAGACGTCAAGGGCTATGTAATGTCCCTTCCGCTCCCCTTGGCATTTTGGTGAAATGACGTCCGTGCTGTGACTTCCCGATAAAGTGAGCATGAAAGCTTTCTCTCAAAATGAATCATGATTATATCAAAAAGGAAATCTTCTTATTACTACTGGTGATAGTAACATTTTCTATCATGGCTCCTCAAGTCTAACTATAAAAAAATAACTATGATATAGGGAGCCTCCTTTCAGTGCCATCACAATACCATTTGCTATATCTCTTCCACAGCCTTATGTTAGGCCTGAAGGGTTGTTATCATTCAGTATATGATTGTTGTCAAAGTCTCCCATGCACAATAGAGCCAGGCCAGGCTAGGGGCAAATACACCTCCCCTGATGATGCCCTTTCCCAGCAAATGTACAGTTTCCTAAGATCACACATGTTCTATTGTAATGCAATCCTGAGGGCATCCAGAAGGAACTCTATGTGTGGAATAATCAATGCGCTTGCAAGGATTAATTGTTCTTTCATGTTCTGTAGCACTGCCTCTTAGGGATGTCTGCCTGCGGTGCTTGGGAGCCTCTCAAAGCGTACATTCTCCAGTGTGTTTGTTATACGCATAGAGTCCTCAACATTTGTTTTGCGATTATTTTCGATAATGGTTGAAAGAAAAGGCCCCAAAATGTCTTAGGGCCACATTCTCATCAATAGTGCCAAAAAAAGAAGCAGGCCCAGTCTCACAGGGCAACAGAACGAGCGCATCTTAAATGCGTTAATTCAGATGCCATTTGCAACTCGTTTGCACTTTCTTTTTGTCGCATGCCAAGGGGCATTTGTGGGGTTTAAAAGGGCATCCCGAATTCACAAACGTGATGCACGTTGAAATGCGCAGAAAGGAGGTTCATTCGCCTTTGCCTTTTGAAACAGGCACAGGTGGAGGCAGAAATAATCAAAGGGTAATTTGTGACCCTGTGTTATATAAAAGGGACTAATGCTTTTATGTATTGTTATTGTTGTTGCTAAGTGCTAATGCCTTTTCTGTGTTCTGACAGGCAGGGCATCTGTGATTCTAGATTGGATCCCTTGTGTTTATACCATTCTGGAATGATATGTCATCAATGTTTATGCTTGGCTGTATTCAGTTGCACCCTGGATGCTGACTGTGTTGGGGGTCTTATGCTTTACTGCTGGAAACTAATTAAATAAACTGTTTCCTACTTAGCTTGGCTTGTGGCTTCCTTACAATGGCGATGAGGATGGGATGAGGATGAATCCCTGCTGAAGCCAAGGCCCCCAACTGCCCAAAAAAGGTGCTAGAGAAGAACAGTCCAGGGTGGCCTGCGGGACCCGGCATCCAGGAGGACTATCCCCTGAGCTTGTGGATTAGCTCACACCATCAGACGCTGGAAAAGTTTGTCTGAGGGGGATTAGGCGAGCCCTGCTGCACGGGGCTTGGAGGAGCCCCGTGCCAGCCTCAAGTTTGGCTTGAAACGGAGTTGCCAGTCTCAAAAGTCTGACTGCCTGAATGTGGATGTGGCGCCGGCAGTAGCGTAACACAGGAAAATAACAAAGGCTCGCCCAGGGCCCCCTGTGGGAAGGCGAGCGAGTTGAAAGATACTCAGATGCAACACAGGTGAGGAAGTGTGCGTTCCCTGAGGATGGAAGTGTGATTTCTCAGATGAGGAAGTGTTCCTAAAATTGGGAAACTACTTTACTCATGCAGGAAGTGTGATTTCTCAGATGAGGAAGTGTTCCTAAAACATTTTGCAGGAAGTGTGATTTCTCAGATGAGGAAGTGTTCCTAAAACATTTTGCAGGAAGCGTGATTTCTCAGATGAGGAAGTGTTCTTAAAATTGGAAGACTACTCTACTTTTGACTGGGAAAACTAGTCCCACAGAGGATCCGTCATGGGAAGTTTCCTCAATTGGGAGAGTTAAGGCTCTCAGTGACATCTGACACACCTCCACGAGTTCCTAGTTAATATTTGGACGCTGGTGCAGTGAGTGCATTCCCTTGCATTCCAATCCCAATAGAAGTTACTGCTTTTCATACTTTCTAAGATTGAAAGACAGACGTGGCTTTGTCTGGGGTACCTGGTCCTCAGGTGTTTATGCCTACACCAGGCCCGCCACAAATCAAGTGGGCCCCTTGGAAGAAAGGTTTTCTTCATTATGTTAAAGCCACGTGTGGAAATGGAATGTCAGTAGAACGCAAAGTAGCTATGTTAATGCATTTCTTGGGCTATGAAGGTCAGAGGATATATGACACTCTTCCTGATATTGCTGAGTTAGATTTGGAAGAGGGGACAAATGATTTTGATCTAGCATTAATCAAACTTGATAAGCATTTTGAATCAAAAACAAGCACTGTTTTGGAGCGATATCACTTTGGCATGAGGTGCCAACATGAGGGAGAATCTGTTGAAGACTATGTAACTGCTTTGAGGCATTTACCACTAAATTGTAAATTTGGGGGTGGACTGGAAGAACATATAAGAGATCAATTTATGATTCATTGCTCTAATGATAAAATACGAGAGGAAATTTGGTTGAAGGATGATCCCAATTTAGATGAGGTTATTAGTATAGCGAAGAGAATTG
Source organism: Ambystoma mexicanum (assembly GCF_040938575.1). Taxonomy (NCBI): domain Eukaryota; kingdom Metazoa; phylum Chordata; class Amphibia; order Caudata; family Ambystomatidae; genus Ambystoma; species Ambystoma mexicanum. The sequence goes on from NC_090923.1 coordinate 1,030,894,262, forward strand.
AGCATACCCTGCAGTGTGTAGCGAAACTGTCTCTTAAAGAAAATAAGCCATCACTGGGTGTTGAAGTGTTGAGGGTTGGCAACAAGAAGGGTGGTTGCTCGAAGGAGAAGAAGAAATTTAAAACCAAGCCCAATAAACGTCATGAGAATACCCAAACCAAAGATGGAGGTGGTGAGCAACCCAACAAACGTTCTCAAAGAGATCCTACCCAATTTAATGTAAAGAGAGAGGATAGATTGTGTTTTCGTTGTGGGAGTTCACAACACCTATCCACATCTCCCATTTACCCTGGAAGACGTGTGAATTGTAGTTTGTGTAAGAAATGGGGGCACTTTGAGAATTGCTGTAAAAATTATCGAAGTGGTGGTGGGAAGGGAACACTTTTAATTGAAGAATATGATGGTATGTCGTCTGAAGAAGCTGATGTTTCTGAGAACGAGATAGTTACAGTCCACATGGTAAAGTGCTCGGGGTCTGATGAATGTGAGCATCCCTCAGCGTGGATAGAAGTAAATGGTCATTCAGTTAAAATGCTTGGTGATTCATGTTCAAAAATTATGTTGGCATCTAAAATTGTATTTGAAAATGTAATTGGAGGTGATATTAGGCATTTAGTTCCCTCCGATAAAATACCAGGAGGATACAATGGTGATAAAATAGAAATTTTGGGATGTTGTGTAGTGGAATTCAAGTTCAAGGGTAGGATGACACATGGGAAAATATATGTCACAAAAAGAGGTGAAACTCTTTTGGGTTGGAAGGAACAAAGGGGTTTGGGAATCAAATAAGATCCCAATAGTGAGGAGCAAGTTCTCAATGTAAGTGATCAATTTGGGCTTAACTGCAATAGAGCCAAATGTGAGATGGTAGCTAGATATCCTGAAGTATTCTAACAAAGTGGGATACCTCAAGGGGATGGTTCACAAGATTGAGATAAAAGGAGGGAGCAGTCCCGTTGCCTCTAAGCTTAGACCGTTGCCTCTGTCTATGCGGAAGGCTGTGCGTGATGAGTTGATAAAACTGGAGAAAGAGGGAATCATTGAGCCGGCTAGAGCGGTAGAATGGATATCCCCCGTTGTAGTGATGAAGAAGAGTAATGGGGATTTGAGAGTATGCATCGACTTGAGGGAACTTAATCAATGTGTGGTAGAGGATCGCCATCCTCTTCCCAATATGGGAGAGTTATTGAGTAGGATAGGGAGTGCAAAATACTTTGCTAAACTTGATATGGCGAGTGCGTATCATCAAATCAGTTTAGATGAAGACTCACGAAAATTGACAGCTTTTATTACTTATGAGGGAATCTATCAGTTCAAGCGCATGCTATTTGGATTTGTATCAGAGTCGTCTGTATTCCAGAAGGTTATGGACAGATTGTTGAAGGATGTTGGTGGAGTGTGGTGCTTTCAGGACGATGTTTTGATATGTGGGAAGGATGAGTCTGAGTTGAAGACAAGATAGAACCTGGTCCTTAAGATTTTCAAAATGAGAGGAATAACATTGAGGGGTGAGAAATATGTTTTTATGTCAAGGCGAAGTCCGTCCCAACGCGGAAGTAGCAAGAACTCCTACCTCCCCTTGACGGTCTTGGCGCCTGGATTAGCTGAAACGCAGGTCACCGCGACTCCCACGGGGAAAGAGGGTTAGGGTCCACGGATTGGATGGGTTTTGGGATGGTGGGGTAACCGGATTGAGGGTTAGGGAGAGGTTATGGATAGGGAGAGGGTTTTGGGGATGAGTTGTTCCCAGACTCTGACCTTCTGAGTCTGGACTACCTTCACCTTGGTAGTTGCCTTTTTAACTCCTTGGGCATTCATTCAGTCATGCATTCTAACCTCATGCATGCATACCCTCAGACTGGAACCCAGCACTTGTTAACCTCATTCACAAGTTTGCTCCGGTCTTGGATTTCTATAAACACAATATTCTATCTGACTTCATATGCAGATAACGTTTCCCCCTTTTACATATCACCACAGGGTAAACATAAATTCAAATATAATGCTTTGGTCACATAATGCACTTAGCTCTAGTGTTCCAAGTGTTCCAGTGCGCTTCTTCCGCCCGCCGGCTCCGCAGACTGTGCGTTGCGAAACAATCAGGTCGTTGTAGGTAGCGATTCACTCCTAACAAAAAGGAAGAGAATTAGCTTTGCCCTTTCACGCCTTTTGGCTTTTCACAAGTGCTCGCAACTGCAAATTCGGCATAGAATGGCCCGCAACAGGCGAGCATACTGTACGTTTGCACCCGCAACTGGCGAATGCATGTCACATGCAAGTTTAGTGGGTTAATAGTTAGTTCGCGAACTTTCGCGTATCTCCCCTGAAGTTATTAAGGTTTTCTCAAAAGTCACTGGCAAGCGGTTCTCTTTCCAGTGTTAAACTTCCCTCTGGTAACTTTAAAAAGGAAACAGGGTACTTATCTTTGACATCGCGGGGCCTGAAGGTGTGTCCAGTGGCGAGGGCGGCCTCGCGAGAAGCTTTGTTGGAGCTCCGTCAGATGCGTCCTCTCGGCAGCAGAGTCGAGCACGGACAAGCTTTCCGGGATCGCGCATGCGCGGTAGCTTCTTTGAGCATGCGCGTTGCGTCGGGCGTTGTCCAGGGCGTTTCCTGGGCTGCTGGAGCTGTAGCTTCAGGCCCGGGGCTGCTGGGAAGCGTAGTCTTCCTTGGGTTCTGTGTCCTGCACACCTTTTACCCCTACACCAAGTACATCTGCACTGGGGACAAAGGTGGCAGCGACTCAGAAACGTTCCTCCCACAATCCCTGCAACCACCCTGCCTTTGTTCTTACCTTGAGGGCGTAATGCGGGCCGTGGGTTTATGACATTTTATGACACAAACTGTGGATTATTTAGGTCATGAAATTTCTGAGAAAGGTTTAAAACCGAAAAGAAATTTGGTTGAATCAATTTTGAAAACACAAACACCTGTGAATAAGGCTGAACTGAGATCATTTCTTGGCACTATTGAGTTTTATCACCGATTTGTGGACAGATTTGCTGACTCCATAATTAATTTAAGAGCTTTGTTAAAGAAAGGTGTTGAATTTGAATGGAGTAACGAATGTCAGAAAGAATTAGAAGAAATGAAAAAAAAAATTGACATGGCTAAACCTTTATCAATGTTTGATACGAGAAAGAAAACTATTCTGGCTGTTGATGCCAGTGACACAGGAATAGGAGTAGTTATGTTGCAGCCGGATGTGGATGGCACAGAAATGATTGTAATGCATGCATCCTGCATGTTGAGAGGAGCAGAATTGAATTATTCGGTACTGGAGAAGGAAGCATTGGCATGCCATTGGGGGATAGAGAAAATGAAAAATGTTGTTTGGGGTCAAGATTTTATCCTGAGAACAGATCATAGACCACTTAAGGCGATCTTTGAAAGTAAAGGTCTTGACAAGGTTTCAAAAAGAGTTGCGGGCTGGGTAACCAGACTATAATGTCATAAGTTTGAGATAGAAGTAGTCGCTGGTAAAGAGAATGTACAGGCCGACCATGCCTCAAGGGTGAAGTTGGAAGATAAAGATGATGACAGAAGAAGTAATATGTGTCGTGAGAATGAAACGGTTTTTGCAGCCGTGGAAGGTATAATACAGAAACAAGAGTGGATTCAAATTCTTAAATCAAATGAAATGTGGAAGTGTATTATGGCTTTTGTGGTGGAAGGATGGCCAGAGAAAAGACTTTTAGTTGGCGAAGAAAGGGCAATGTGGGAAGTGAGAAACAAACTTTCCGTAAAAGGAGAACTTCTATATAGATGGGATAAGTTGGTGGTTCTGAGGAAGAAGTTAATAAATTGCGCCCACCAAGGACATATTGGAGTATGTAAGACAAAAGAGGTTGTTAAAGCTGATTACTGGTGGCCAGGGATTGATCGTGAAATTGAGAAGGTAGTTGGTGCGTGCAATGATTGTATCAAGTCAGGTAAAAATGTGATAGCTGTAACACAGCCCATGGGAAAAACAAGTATACCAGAGGGAGTGTGGCAGGATTTGTCCATGGATGTGCTAGGTCCAGTTGACATGGGTGCTGGTAGAGGAAGATTCATTTTAGTCATGGTTGATATGTTTTCAAGATGGACGGAATTTAGGATTTTGAGGGAAGTTACTTGCCGGAGTATCATTGAATTCATGGAGGATGTGTTTGAGAGGGAGGGTGTACCTAGAAGTATACTCACTAACAACGGTCCACAATTCGTGGGGTTGTTATTTATGGAGTATCTTCACAAATGTGGAATTAAACACAAAAGAACGCCTTTGTATTGTCCTCAAGTCAACGGCATGATTGAGAGAGTGAATCGATGCATTATGGATGCCATTCGTGGAGCCAATGCATGTGGTTTGGACAAAAGAGTTGCAGTGAGAGACAGGTTGTATGCATTGAGGATGGCTCCGCGAGTAGAAACAGGAATTAGTTCATTTGAACTTATGAGAGGCCGAAAGGCGAATACCTGTGTGGCTCCAGCTTGGTTGGGCAGGGCAAGAGCAAAAGATGTGGTTGTGGATGCCGTAAAGAAAAAGATGTGTGTTCGAAAGGATAAATGGGTGGAAAAAGTGAATGAGAGACATCCGAGGAAAACCACTGTGGTCGAAGCTGGAGATTTGGTGAGGATAAGGAAGGCGGTCATCTACAAGAAAGGGGAGCCACTTTACACGGAACCAGTTAAAGTTACACGCGTTTTCAAGAACGCTGTGTGTGTGGAAAGTGGTCAAATATGGTGTTTGTCCAGAATTGCAAAAGTAAAATGATAGCGCATTCGCATTTCATTTTATTCTTCTTGATGTTCATTTTACTGCCGTTTGCTTTTTTCAATAAAGAATTTTATTTTATAGGGGAGGGAGATGTGTTATATAAAAGGGACTAATGCTTTTATGTATTGTTATTGTTGTTGCTAAGTGCTAATGCCTTTTCTGTGTTCTGACAGGCAGGGCATCTGTGATTCTAGATTGGATCCCTTGTGTTTATACCATTCTGGAATGATATGTCATCAATGTTTATGCTTGGGTTTATTCAGTTGTACCCTGGATGCTGACTGTGTTGGGGGTCTTATGCTTTACTGCTGGAAACTAAGTAAATAAACTGTTTCCTACTTACCTTGGCTTGAGGCTTCCTTACAACTGTGACAGCCGCGGTTTAAACCGCAGTCGTCACACTTGCATTGCTATCCCTCAAACAGTGATAGATATGCTTTATTTTTTCTTTCCAAGCATTTCGGAGAGACTGGCCCGTCTCAGTGAAAAGTGGACCCCTGTCCTATATTAGTGTTGGAGCATGCTTCTGACACTAATGTATGCAAGTGGGCTGGACAGTGCCTATTTATGCCACACTCCAGCCCCTCCTGAAATGCGAAGGTCACCTCTGAGAATAAGGTGACCTGCACATTTCTGAAAGTAGCGCAAATGAAATGAGTGCTTTCTCTGCGTTCCTTTAATTTGCCATACTTTGTGGGAATCTAGGGCTTTTTGTCAGCATTTAATATTTTCTATCGCCTGTCAACCCCAGCACAACCATTGAATGCACTCTCCTGGCTCTTCTGGCCCCTAAGACTGCTATTGATTGTTTTACTTGTTGGATAAAAATACATGACACACGTAGTCGCACCCTTGGCATGTAGTCTCCCCCTGCTTCCTGAGAATTCTAAATACAATTGTCTGCAGAATTGTCTCTCATCCATCGCAAAATGTTGCCACAACTGAATGCACTCTCCACTCACAAAACGATTGCATGACTTTTGATCCACAATGAGTGTTTTCTCTGATCTGGCACAAATAGACGGCACACTCAGTCACAGTCACCGAATACAATGTCTTCCAGCCTCAAAGAATTCAAAGACTGTTTTGCCACACACAGTATTTTCTCTTGTCCATCACAAAAAGATGGCACACTCAGTGCAGCTGACTATAAGCCTCTCCTGACGCCAACTAATGTTATGACTTTCTTTACAAATAGTACTTTTGTCATTTCAAAAAGATGGCACATGCGTTTACAGCCACTGAATTTAAGCCCCTCCTAACGCCAAAGACTTCTAAGACGCTTTATCTGGGGCTAGCATTTTCTCTCCTATGTCAGAGAAGGACTACGCAGGCAGTCACAGACACTAATTATAATAACCTCCAGACACCAAGTCATTCTACGAATGTTTCTCCGCAACTTGTATTGCCTCACATGTGTCGTAAAAAGAAATGTTGTCACACCTAACACAATCACCAAATGTAGTCGCCTCATTCAAAAGAATTGAGACCTTTTCATAAACGCAAGCATCTTCTCTCCAAATCACAACAAGATGGCGCACTCAGAGCACTTGAACATAATCTCTGCCTGCCTCAAAGGAATTCTAAAACGTTTTCTTTGCAACATATATTACCTCTCATGCATCACAAAAAGATGGTGCACTCAGCTACAGGCACTGAATATACTCTTTTCTGGCTCACAAGAATTCTAGGGAATTTTCTTCACAAATTATATGGACTCTTGTCTGTAATAAAAAGATGGCACACTACATTTTTTGGGTATGCAGTGATTATGTGGAATCACAAAATAACTAATGCAATTACAACCAATCCAAAATAACTCATTCCAAAATAACTCAATCCAAAATAACTCAATCCAAAATAACTCAATCCAAAATAACTCATTCCAAAATAACTCATTCCAAAATAACTCAATCCAAAATAACTCATTCCAAAATAATTCATTCCAAAATAACTCAATCCAAAATAACTCAATCCAAAATAACTCATTCCAAAATAACTCATTCCAAAATAACTCAATCCAAAATAACTCATTCCAAAATAACTCATTCCAAAATAACTCAATCCAAAATAACTCATTCCAAAATAACCCAATCCAAAATAACTCATTCCAAAATAACTCAATCCAAAATAACTCAATCCAAAATAACTCAATCCAAAATAACTCATTCCAAAATAACTCAATCCAAAATAACTCAATCCAAAATAACTCATTCCAAAATAACTCAATCCAAAATAACTCATTCCAAAATAACTCATTCCAAAATAACGAATTAGGAAAAAAAATAAAAATGGGCTTGGGAGTGGGAATAGTGGTTTTGGGGTGGGGGAAAAGTATTAGGAACAGAAAAAAGGAGGCAATGGGGGGGAACCCCCCCAAAAACAATGAAAAAGGCATTTGTTATTTTGGAATTCGTTGTTTTGGTATTAGTTGTAATTGGATTAGTTATTTTGTGATTCCACGTAATCACATGTAACACTTTTTTTTATCCGCTTCTAGTACTTTTTATCATATGTCACAAAAAGTTAGCACACCCAGTAAAACCACGGAATGTACTCTACTGCCTCCAAGGAATTCTAATGCATTTTCTTCATAACTAGTATTTTCTCGTGTCTGTCACAAAATATACCAGACTTGGTTACAGTCACTGAATATAATCTCCTGCTAAAACCTAAGAAATTTCAGAATTTTCTATTCAAAACTAGTATTTTCCATGGTATGTCACAAAAAATTTAGCACTCTCAGACGCAAGGAATGACGATAACCTGTTCCTGCCACCAAAGAATTCAAATACTTTTTTTTGCACTTACTATCTTTTTGCATCTCTTGCATAAAGATGGCTTACTCAGTTACAGCCACTGAATATAATCTGCTGCTGCCCCCAAGTATTTTAAGGGCCTCATTACGAGTCCAGCGGTAGCCGTGCCGGTAAAACCTGCAGGCTGCCGCCAGACTCGTGCATTTTTCTGCCGCCTGGCTCCACTGAAACACTGGGGTATTACGACCCCGGTGTTCCTGGAAGTCAGGCGCCGGAAAAATGTTAATCCCCATTCACATTTGATTCCCATAGGACTCAATGGGAATGGGGATGACAGAAGCACCGGCACCGTTGATAACGGTGCTTCCCGGAAAGTCTGCGGGTGTCTGCCGTCCCGCCCACTGCCCGCAGTCTCGGAGTATGCTGGTCCGGTAACAAGCATGCTCGTAATGAGGCCCTTTTCTCTGCTATTAGTATTTTCTATCATCAACCACAAAAATTTGGCACAACCAGAACGCCACTGAATGTACTCTCCTTTGCAAAAGTATTCTAATACTTTTTCTCACAACAAGCATTTTTTCTCATACATCAAAAAATGATATCCCAAACAGTTGCAGACTCTGAATAATCTGTTCAAGCCCTAGTCATTTGTCCTGTCTAGGCCTTGGAGAATTTTCGAGGAATTAACTGAAATCATCCCAGGTTTCAGTGTTTTGTCCAGGATGAATCTTCGATGATTTTTCTGAAACGTTCCTCTGAAATGTTACCACGTGGCTTCAAGGGTATCATATACATGAAGCTACTATTCAGTCTCTCGCAGATTGTAGAGTGGAAAGACATTGCTGCTGGAGGCAGGCGTAGAATATTTATGGAAGGCTTAATTTACTGCAGTGCATTAGAGTAATTGTAGTGGGAAGGATTTGAAGAAGTAGTGAGTGACTGTGATCCGTTAGAGTGAGCATTATTGTTGATTATGTTTATGCAGTATTGTGTGACACTTTCAGGGATTTTCAGTGTGGTATACAGCACGAGGGGCATGACCTGAGATTTGGGGAGGCAAGAGACACACCAGTCAGTGTCCGCCTCTTGAATCGAGTGGACTGTACAAATGCTATTGGTAATACCGGGAGGAATAGCAGGAATTCACGAGGCCCCATCTGGGTGAGCCACACTCACCAGATTTCGCTGGGTGGGAGTTGCAAAGATTGAGACTCAGGGGCACACCAGTCAGTGCCCATCTCTTGAAGTGAGTGGACCAGACACATGTCATCGTGTGACACCTTTGAGGACGAGCGGGTGGAGCTGGGAATCACTGTGCACAGATTATGGGAGGAACATGCTGGGAGACAGCAGAAGACATTTGGCAAAGTGTGTGACACACTAGTCAATGTCTGTCTCTTGAATGCAGTAGACGGGGTGTGTCCCTCCAGATGGGTGGCCTTTTCACTCCTGCAGCTGCACTTGCTGTGAACAGTGTAAAACCCAGAATTACATGTAGTTAATTGAAGGTATCATCCAACTCATGTTCCACATCCCATCTCAAAGGTCCCTCTGGGGTATATTTGCCAGTACAAGAAAATGCATAGGTATTGCACCATGACAATTAATATCCACTGCCTCATAGGTAGAATGGGGGGGGGGTGCACTCAACTTAGCTACTGAAGATCATGGAAGATCAACAGATGCAGTGCATGAACAGTGGAAGGAGTTTGAAAGCCACTGCCACCAATTCACAGAGACCGAAAGAAATGATGACGGGAATAATGATAAAGGCAAAGATTATGCATCGTTAGAGTCCAGATGGGAACAAGCATTGTTGTTGGAAGGTAGTGATACAAAGGGGGATGAGGAGAATGACACCACAGATGTAAAGAGTGTAGTATCAATAGAATCACACACCCACCGTTGCGGATCAGAAAGCAAATCACATCTTTTTGTGGCATCAATAACTCTACTAGCACCACCACCGTCAGCATAATCATGCCCACATGAACCCAGCCTAAGTGTTAGCCCACCACATATGCCAAACAGGTGGCAGCACTTAATAGAGTGTAAACAGCAAAAGAATCTGGTGCCTTGCTCACTTTACCAGATAAGGAAACAACGTGGTTATCACATTTATGTGGTCCCATATGCAACAGCACCATACATAGACATGTGAAGAAATCAAAATATCTGACGCGCATCCCTCCCTGCACCGTCAGACAAGCAGCCTTCCTCCTCCAGTCCACCCAACTATTCCTGAACATATTTCAGCTGTATCAGTACTTGGGAGTGGAATACCAAGCTCTACCCCCTGCACCCTAGTGGCACATAGGAATGATCACTAATTGTATCAGGGCAGTGTGATGGAAGCGGTTCAGTGTGGCCACAAATATCACAAGTCCCATGATAGATAGTGACTGCTTGAAGCTCACCTGGCTAAAATGTGTTGGACAGATCTCTTGCCTTATTCATTTGTCGAAAGGCCTGACTTCCGGTGCATTATGGTAAATGTCAATCACTGCTGGGAAGTTCCAGGCTGATGTTTATTCTCTCACAAAGTGGTAATAGAATTGTACAGGAAGGTCATGCCTACAGTAGGACAGGTACTAAAGTAGCCAGTGAGGCATAAAGTCCACTTCATCATGGGCATGTGAACCAGTAGTTAGAGCAATGGTTAAGCGTATCCTTCCCCCAACAGACAAGAAGGGCCCCACATTAATTCAAGGGGGTAGCGGGAGTATTCAATTCAGCACGAGGCAACCTTGTGAATGCAAGGGTTACAAGCCAGAAGGCAGAAGCTAGAGGGGTGTTGACATGTGAGTAGATGGAAGCACAGTGTCTAAGGGCTCGTAGTTTGCATTTGGCCAGCAGACAATGGATCAAATGTCATTGCTGCCTTAGAAATTGAAAAGACAATGCACATTCCCTTTCCTTCACTTCATGGTTGCATGCTTTATCAGCAATTGTGAGGTGGCTGCTGTTGCCAACAAGATCAGCTCCCATCCCAGCCAGGCTGACCATGCCAAAAAAGCACTACGCCAGCTGCAAGCACACTGCAAGTTGTCACTGCACAACCCGAAGTAATCAGTCACAACCCGTTGGAACTCAACTTTGCACTTGTAGGTCAAGCTACATGAGAAGTGCACGGCCATCATAGATCACTCCAACACTCACTGCAGAGCTGTAGATGGGGCATATTTAACACTTTGTCTGTGGCAACATTGAGTACCTGGTGACACACTTTGTGGACCCATGTTTCAAAGTAAAAGTGGATACTTTTCATTTGCATATCCTGGAGTGGATGATGCGCAGCAAACTTTACAGAGAGGAGACTGTGCAAATGTGCAAGGATACTTTGCTGCAGCACTTACAACATCAATTGGAGAGAACTCAGGCAGCAGGAAGTACAACAACTAAATGTTACCCTCGGGTCTGGTGCGCAACACAAATGAATAAACTAAACTAAACTACACTGGGCATGTCAAGCTCACAGGGGATGGAAGCATCAACGGGCAGTACATCACTGACACCTCTTAAAGCTTTGTGAGCTATGCGGGTCAACCCACGTGGAGGAGAATCTGTGGGTAACCCTCCTCATTGACTCAGGCATCTTGAATACAGACAAGCCATCAGCAGGTTCAGTCACAAAGAAGCTTGATGCCTATTTACTGGGAACTTCACTCATGGGAGTGGGTGATGAACTGTTACAGTATTGGTACAGCAAGCAGTCCACCAGCACAATGCAATCCTATAGTGTTCTATGTGTTTTTGTACTGATTTTTTACTGCTGCATATTTTCACCACCATTTCTATCCTTTTTTGATACATAGATGTGTGAGGAGACCTCCCAATCACCCAGGCTGCGTAGCCCCCACCTTTCCACCACCCTTCTCTCATAACATGTTGCCTCGCTTAAACACCCCCACAGCATTTACGCTGAAAACATTCGTTTAGAAATGGTGGTAAAAAAATATTGCAGTGAAAGAAATTCCGTTTTCTGTGAGAAGACTGGATACCTATGAGAGAGGTTTTAGTGCAACAAGGAATATTGTCCCTAATTACAGGAGAACTCCAACCGTGCCACATGTGGAGTGAAATCTACCCACAGCCAACACACCACCCCAAAGGATGAGGGTGATGATTTATTACCGGGTACATCTCAGATGTTGAAAAGTAGAGCAGGGTGTTTTGTGGTGGGTGTGGTTGGTAAATGATAGCTGTAGTAATGAATGTGACTGAGAGGCCGTGACCAGTTCCTGTATTACACGTGCCATTACGTTGACTATCGCGAAAGCAACCCTTTCAATTCTTGTTCACACACTTGTCAAACATCGTCATGTTCCCCCACAGAGCGCAGTGGCCCACTAACGTTCTCAGGCTCTTTCACAGGGGATAGCCACCCACCAAGGTTCTCAGGCTCTTTAACAGGGTGTTTTGTGAAGTTCTCCTGCTTTCCCGCAGACATCTGCTCTTGCAGGTGAGGAGTCTCCCTGTGAGGCCAGTCCTTCCCCTATGGCTGCTTCATTCCGCTCCTCCTGCTCAATGCCCTACAGGAGGGACGGTTGGTGGAGCTCCAAGTGCCTCCTTATGCTGCCTGGCAACACAACATGGTAAATAAAGGCAGTAGGTCCCTCCATGCATCATGATGTAGCCCATAGGGTCCTCCCCAAAGATGGATTCTGCTGTGACACACAACCTTCATCCACTTGTGGGAGTGGCCCGAGCAACAGTTGCCAGTGCCTCTGGCAACGAATGAGCAGGCCGGGTGTGTGCAAAGGTTTGAGCACTGCATGTAAGCCTGATCCCACCGCCATGCTGCACCCCAGCTCTGGGGCATGCTAGGACCCTCTCTCTCCCCATCATCAGCATTGGAGTGGGTGGTGGTGGCTGGATGATCGTAAACAGAATCTTTGGAGACTGAGGACGAGTCCACCTGTTATGCCTTCCCGTGCCACCAGCAAACGTAGTTCATTAAGGTTGTCACCCCCAGCCATTGCCTCTTTCCTTGTCGCTCTGCTGGTCCCTCTTCACACAGCCCCCCATAATGCAGAAGGCCTCAAGCTCGTACCCTTTATGGTAATCTTTCCACTGCAAAATAGTTCCCAGACCGAGGCTGCTGCTCCCTATGGCTGATCCTTGCATGGATTTCCCTCTCCACCATATCAGCAGGGACATCACTTGGGGGTCGCAACTGTGGCCCCTGGCCACCTCCCTGCAACCTCAGGCACTGCCTCTGTGACCCCTGGCAGAGAGCTCAGATTTAAAAAAGAAATCATTTCTTTTTGAAGTCACTCTAACTTTAAAAAGAAATGATTTCCGTTTCATTTTTCCATAACGAAAATATTTTTTTTTAAGTCAGTCAGTGACTTAAACACGAAATTGTTTCATCTTCAATTCTTAGCCCCTGGCCCCAGGACATGGATGGCTCTGGCTCCTGTGTTTTGCGGCGCATGACAGAAACCAGAGCTGGCTCCTTGCGTGCCTGCTGGAACATGGGAGTCAGAGTCATGACTGCAGAGGAGGAGCAACGGATTCTGGAAGGTAAGGTAAGGATATTTCTTTTTTAAATGTAAAAGAGTGTGTGTGTGTTGTGTGTGTGTGTATTGTGTAATGTACGTGTGTGTATGTCATGTACTATGCAAGAATGAGTGCATGATGTTTAGTGGCTGGGCGTGCTTGTGTCAGTGAATGGTGAATGAGTACATGTGTAAATGAGCAAGTGGTGTGTGAATGTGTGTGCTTGTGTTAAATACCTTTATTACTTACCGGTAATCTTTATTAATCTTTAGTCCCACTCTTCCTCGTCCCATTACTTGTCTATGAAGCACCTTGCCTCATAGATAAGTACTGTGACGAGGAAGAGGGACATTGAGGTAATATTGGGCTGAGGAGTCGATTCTGAGGGCTGGAGAAGGAGAGTGGGAGGGAGAGGCGACTTGTGGGATGGTTGGGGTAGGAGGAGGTGTGCTAATATATAAATGTCATACATGATAAAGCATGCATGATATGTATTAGTTGCTAGACTGGAATTTTGGTGCAGCCATTCTAGTCATTTCTTACTGTGGCATGACATTTTTACTGGGCATGTATAATAAAGTAAGCATGGTGAGTGTCATGGCATATTTTCTGTGCCTATATATTGAAGTAAACACCATAAGTATGATATGTGGCTAGACTTGCATTTTGGTGCAGCTAGTCTAGCAATTTCGTACTGTGGCTTGACATTTAGTAATGGCAATCTCTGATAAAGCAATCATGATACGTGATACGTGTAGTTTCCTGGCTAGGCTGGCATTTGGGTGCAGGGCATAGTGATAAAGTAAGCAAGATAAGTGTTATTAGGTGGTTAGATTGCCATTTTGGTGCAACCCATCTAGGTATGTCTTACTGTGGCATGGCATTTTTTACTGTGCATCATCAAGGCTGCAGCAAATATGATATGTGTTAGTACGTGTCTAACATACATTATGCAACCGGTTTTTACATGTTTTCTTATTGTGGAATTGCATTTTTAATATCAACGCAGAAAGATAGTACAGCAGGTTGAGCGCCTGATGCTGCGATCTATGTGTGAATTTCAGGTTGCAGGTACGAATCCCAGCAAGGCCAACTCAGTCTCTTATACTTCTCAGGTTGATAAATGAGTACCAACTTCGGTTGGAATGATAATTGTATTTAACTATGTGCTATGTATAGTGCTTTGTTTTGTTTTATTCATATTTATATAGCGCACAACAGCCTGAGGACATCGTGATACTTGTTAAAGTACAAAGCTTAGTTACTTAGTTACATGGCCATTAGCAATATACATACAGGTTGCAATATAGTTACATAGTCATTAGCAGTATATATACAGGTTACAATATAGTTATATTACATTTGTGTTATATTACAATATACATGGCAGAAGTGGAGGAGGCAGTCCTCCACTTGCTAGTTGAGGAGAGTGGCCTTGAGGTTGCTGCGGAAGACAGATATGGAAGTCTCAGCTCTAAGGGTGGCAGGGAGTGAGTTCCAGAGTTTTGGACCAATATAGGAGAAGCCTAGACCTCCCGCTGTGGCTCTCTTTATGCATGGAATGTGTAGCTGGTTGGTGTACTGAGCTCTGGTGGGTTGAGTGGATGTGGTCCTTGATATTGCTTCAGATAGGTATGCTGGAGCGGTTTTGTTGATGCACCTGTGAGTGATGGTGAGGATTTTCAGAGTAATACAGTTTTTGACCTGGAGCCACCGGGCTTCTTGCTGGCGTGGGATATATGGTCTCTTCTCGGGATGCTCATGGCGGCTCTGAGGGCATTGTTTTGTGTGGTTTGCAGTCTGTGAATGTTTTTGGTGGAGGTGCCACCTAGAAGGGCGTTGCAATAATCGAGTTTGGCTCCTATAGTTGCTCTAGCTATGGCCAAGCGGTTGGGGGTGGATAAGTAGGGTTTAATGGCATTGATGAGTTTGGTGCTGAACGCTGATGCAGAGGCTATGGCGCTGACTTGTTTGTTCATCAATAGATTTGCATCAATGTGAACACCTAGAATCTTGACAGAGGATGATACGGAGATGGTTGAGTTGTCTATGTTGAAGTTGTTGTATTGGGGGCTTAGTTTCAATAATGTGTTTGTCTGGCCCAGGATGAGAATTTCAGTCTTCTCCCCGTTAAGACAGAGGCCATTGATTGCCATCCAGGCTTGGGTAGTGGCATAGATGTTGTGAAGGGCCGTGGCGTCTTGGTGAAAGAGTCCAGAGAGGGGTAAACGTACTTGAGTGTCGTCTGCATAGTTTGTATATGCAACACCCATGGATCAAGTAGGTCGAAGAGGGGTTTTGTGAAGAGGTTATAGAGGATGGGGGCTGTACAATATCCTTGGGGGACACTGCAGTTTATAGTGGTATGATCTGCGTTAGCTGTGTCAGAGTAGACCTTCATGGCTCTTCCTTCAAGGAAGGAAGTGATCCAGGATGCTGCTTGATTACAGAAATGGGCTGCATGGGTGGGGTGGGGTGGGTGGTGAGTGTTTGGTGATCTACCTGGTCAAAAGCAGCTGATAGGTCGAAGGGGAGGAGCAAGGCAGGTTTGCCTTTGTCCATGATCCATGAGATTTGATGTTTTAGGTCTAATAAGGCGGATTCTGTTCAATGCCCGACACGGAAGCCAGATTGTCTTTTGCCTAGTATGGAGTTAGCTTCTATGTATGATTGGATCTGGATGTAAACTGCTTTGTCCAGGATTTTTAGGAGGAACAGAACTGTTGTTATCAGTCTGTAGTTGTTGGGTTGCGCTGGGTCAAGTGTGGCCTTTTTTAGAAGTGGCTGCACCCAGGCGTCCTTGAGATTGTTTGGGACAGTTCCTGTTTGGAAAGATGCGTTAATGAAGGCAGTAATCAGGGGTGCTAGGTCATTGGCGCATTCCTTGATGATTTTGGGAGGGCAAATGTCTGCTTTGCAGAGGGATGTTTGAGGTTTTTGATGAGATTAAGGACCTCAGGTTCAGTGACGTTTCTGAAGGAGAATTGAGCGTGATTGAGATTACTACGCTTGTCTTGTGTAGGACGGTTGGTTTTTTGGTTTGGGAGGGCTTTGCAGTGGTTTTGGATTTTGTTCTGGAGGAGTTTTATTTTGTTGAGCATGGCGGACTGAATGCTGGCACACCAGGCTTTGTCTTTAGTTATCTCGTCAGCGCTAGCCGGAGGAGTGACTAATTCATTAAAGATTGCGAATAGTTCTTTAGCTTGGGAGTTGGCCTTTGAGATCCTATCATTGAAGGAGTTGGATTTTGCTGCTGAATTGGCTTTTTTATTTTGGAGGGCTATTTGTTTGAAGAGGCTCTTATTTAGATCACTTGGATCCATTTGCCAATTTTTAAGCAACTGGCGCTTTTGAGCTCGGAGGGTTTGGAGTTCTTCCGAGAACCAAGAGTTGCTTTCAAGTGGGGCTATAGAGTTTAAGGCATTGGTGAGAGTATCATTGAAGATAGCTGATAGTATATTTGGGTCCTGAGCGAAAGGTGGTGCTATGCAGGGGCTTTTAAGGTGGGGATGCAAGTTGTCTGCGTTGAGTTTTTTAGAACTTCTTATTGTGGTGGGTGGTGCGTGGGTGAGAGTCTTAGGTTTAGGGTTGGTGGGGATGAGGAATTCGATGCATGTGTGGTCCGTCCAAGGAAGGGTGGTGTTTGAGGTAATGTTGGATGCACAGTTGTGATCCATGACCCAGTCAAGGGTGCAGCCTTTGGAGTGAGTGGGGGTGAGGACTCTTTGGGAGAAACCTAAGTCTGCAAGTTCTTTAGCTAGGGTTGCGGCAGATTTATCCTTAGGATCATTGTATCCTAAATTTAAGTCTCCTAATAGAAGGATTTTGGAGGACTTTTTAATGTTGTTGCTGAGTCGATGGGAGAGGTGCTCTTGGAAGTCAGCTGGGAGTCCGGGAGGTCTCTATAGGATGTGGATGTTGATTAGATTATTGGGGCAGAGCGTAAGCTTGGCTGATAGGATATCAGCATTACCACCCCATGTACTATGGTCTGCTAATCTGATGGATAGTGAGTCTTTGTGGATAAGGACGACTCCCCCTCCAATCTTATCACATCTATCTTGCCTAAGGATGGTGTAGCCTGTGGGTAGGGCTAGTGTGATGCATCAATGAGCCAGGATTCGGTGATGCAAAGTAAGTCCAGATTAAGTGTGGATAGTAGATCATTTATGTCGAGGGCATGTGCAGGTAGGGAGCATACGTTCAGTAGTGCACATTTAAGAGGTGGGTGTTGTGTGCCTTTGATGTTTTTGTTTGTACTAGTATGGGGTGGCGAAGTAGTGTAGAGGCATGTTGGGGTGGTGGGGGAGAGGGGCAGTGCCTATGCTCATTTTAGTATGGGGTAGTGGTGCAGTGCGGGTGCCTAATCTGATGTTTCTAGTCGTGATGGGTGTGGGTGAGCAGAGTAAATACCTAGGAAGTGATCGATTTCTGAGATTGCGGTGGCTAGGCTAGGTGGCCGAGACTGTGTGATGCTGTAGTCTGGTGCTGCGGCATGTGAATTTAGTGCCCGGCGCTGGGTGAGGTGTGCTGGGAATATGTGGGGAGGCATAGAGGCCATTATAGTGAGGACTATAAGGGTGGCTGTTAGGCCGGCTGAGCGGAGTGTGGCAGGGAGAGTGCGGGAGAGTGAAACTATGCTATGATTGGGAGGTGCATTCTTGGGCTTCATGATCGTGGAGAGTGGCTGTGTGTGTGTGTGTGCAGCTGGCGTGTGCCGCTGGCAAAACCTGCTTCACCACCTCTGCACCATCTTTTTGGCGAAAGTGCTTTATAAATAATAAATCATTATCATGAATCAAGGCATTAATGCTCCTGTGCATTGTTGGTGACTTGCATCTATTAGATTTTTGGATACTGTAATATTGCAGCAACTGGCAATGAAGGGGCGCTACTTATCATATAATGATAAAACATGACATGCAGCTGTAACTGGCATAACATAGAAGTAACTGGTCATACAATGCTGAAGTGGCATATCTATGGCAGTGCTTCAGTCTGTTAATTCTATTGAATCTAACCGTATCATATCATGACACCATCCATGGCATATGACGACAGCACACTTGTTAAAATGTGGTTGGTATCTAAAATATTCTTGTCTGCTTTAGTACTTATTTGGCATTTCTAAAATGTTACATTTGTGTACTTTTTGTTATACCTGCAGGCCACTTCTGGTGATGTCACCAGGGTTAAAGAGGAACTGATGACATCCAGATCAAAGGTCATGTGACATCACTTCCTGTGATACCATCAGGTGTGCGATGTCACTTCCCCTACCCCTGGCATTTTGGTGAATCAAGACCCCTGCATCGCAGGGGCGGGGAGATGCTTCTTCTCCACCTCCTCTGCCTTTATCCAACTCCTCCAACATTCTTGCTGCAGTCACCTCCGCATCCCATTTGAGGAGCATGTCCTCTTGATCCTCTAATGCATATGCCGGGGTGTCCACATGCGACCCTGCCTCCCTTGCCTCCCTGCAGGTCATCCACAAAGCTTTCTACAGCTGATGCCCACGAAGCTTCAAGAGCCGCACTGGTAGAAAGCTCTAAATAAAAATGGTGGCCCGAGCTTCCTCCCCATCTTGTCCTTGTAAAAAAGCAGTGTTCTTTGATTACATTTGAAATAGGAGTCTGTTGTCTCTGTCGAATTCTAGTCTTCCGGATGTTATAAATCCCGAAAATAAAAACAGTAGAACCAGTACATTTAGTAGAACTACTGCAATTCGTATGCACGGCTAAACACGCAATATGGTTGCTTCTTCAATGTGTGTGTGTGTGTGTGTGTGTGTGTGGGTGGATGTGTGTGTGTGTGTCTTGTGTGGGTGTGGGTGTGTGTGTGTGTGTGTGTGTGTGTAGCGTTCTTCCCTAGCCCGTGCATTATTTGTGTTAATTAATTTACTGACCAATAACCATGGGGGGAAAAATAGTATGGACACACAAATGGAACAGAAACAGAATTGCTTTACGTAATATGACAATGGATTCAACAATAAGAATGCATTCTTTAACCCCAAAACCATAACACAAACCAGAATGAATAGTCCCCCTCAATGCCGCGGGAGTTGGATCCTAGTAAGGACATGGAGGCAAGTATTATGCATTAACGTCCGTATTTCCTCACCCATTTCAGAGGTTTTTTACCCTGAGTTGTGTTACCAAGAAACAACCTAAGGAGCTCCTCGCAAGCAAGGGCCATGACTCCAGAGCAACCAATCCACATCGATCCAAGCACATGAAAGCCTGTGCAGAGTCCCTCTTCCTCGTCTCTGGCGCTTGGAAACAACTTGATCATGTCACATCCAAACAGGTCCAGAAAGATGAAACACGCCTAATTTGAACATGAGGGCCCCGGGCGGGCCGGGCAGTATCTGGAAACTTTGCAATGCCTGAGTGGAGGATGCAAATGAAACTATAAACCAGGGTCAATGTTCTCATCGTACTGACCTACAATATGTCATGATGTGTGGCTACCATGAGATACTAAGCCTTGGAATGCCTGGCAGAGAAAACAAGTGGGAATACATTCCATCTCATCTAGAATAGGAGATACCCACATGAAGTGCAATGCACCAATACCAGTTTCAATCTTGACTAGTGGAAATGGTGCTAGGCTCAGTACTAAAATGATCACTTTTATGGGGAATTGCCCGCTGTTGTTGCTACCCTAGATGCAGAGAAGACCTTTGACCTTTGTAATGGCCTTTCTTTTCGAGGTCTTGCACAGATCAAGGTTGAGGTTACAATACTTTGCATGGATTTGCTTCTATACCGATTCTAGGGCTCTTGTACTGACCAATGGGCGGCTGTCTGGGATAATTGCCCTTTCTGAGGACCCCGGGCTGACCTCTACCCCCTCCCTCCTTTTGCTCTAGCCATAGAACCCATCGTCTGCTACCTAATGGAATAACGCCTTCAGCACGGGATACAAACTGGAGCCACATGCTACTATCACTAGATAGTAAGAAGCAGATGGTATACTACTATGCATCAAATATCCAGAGTAAAAACTGCACCCTACAGTAGTGGATATTTTAATATTCTGGAAATTGTCAGAATTATGCCTAAATTGGGATCGGTCTCAACTACTGCCCTTGCACCCGTCACTACGAGAACGGTATAGGCTTCACTTTAAATGGCATGAAAACTCAGAACGTTGGCCTCGCAATTTGCACTAACAAGAAGATAACATATCTAGGGAATTACCTGCACAAAATGGAGGTCAATATGTAGCAGTGGATTCAATGATGGCTTGTATATCTCTAGCGAAAATGGTCATTGCTGACTCTCCGTTAGTTAGTTACACGCAGGGATAGATACTGGGACAGCATGCGGACAGTGGTTACTGCCTTGATATGGGATGGGAAACAGCCTTGAATCTCCTATGATATATTTACAAAACTCTATGAGAGTGGGGGGCTCGCTGTCAAAAACTTAGAAATCTGTTATTTAGTTGCACACGTTTGTTTTGCACTATGGGGGTTATCAAAGCAGGAGATACCCACAAGTGGCAATAGGAAGTGCCATATTTCTACCTTCAAAGCTGTCTTTAACCTGTGGGTACCCTAATAGCATACACAAATGGTGATTTCTGTGTGAAATGCCTGCCTCTCTGAAAGAGCAATGATTGTATACCACGTGATTCATTCTCTAGGCAACCCAAGGCATTGAGATGACATTCGACAAGAATATTTGCTCCAATTCGAGGGTTTAGGGATCAGCACATATGGGGTTCATAATATATTGTGAAGGGTCGTTGACATCGTCAAACCAATTGAGGAAAAAGGGTCAAGTTAACGCATTGACCACCGTTTTATATCATAGGCGTTTGCACACAGTCACGCCCCATCTAAAGGAGGCCTCTAGGGCGCTTATAATATCACTATTCATCATCAATAAATCTGCAATTAGCAATATAGATATGTCCGCAATATTACATGATAGTGCATCAATTTAAGACATGGAAATCAACTACGCGGCTTACAATCACCCCATGAGGCTGAGCACTGGATTAAGTGGTGCTGGTTAAGGTCAACACGGACATTCTATCATGAAAAGCCTGCAGTGTATTATTGATGTCCTTTATTCTGCTTCCTGCTACTTAGAAATGAACTATAACTGGTTCCTCTTTGCCAATGCCCTCCTCAGATAGCCAGCGTGGATAAACATTATCTTAACCCGAGTATGCCAATAAAAGCATAAGTGCTGGTCTATAAAGCCTTGCTCGGAAGTCTCTTAAAATCCCCAGTCAAATAGCCTTCCTTCGATCTGCATATAACGGGCAAAAATAGCGAAATGGGTAAATGTCTCCCTTGCCCTGCATCGACAGCCGGGATTTACTCCTACAGACAGGCCCTTCCGCCATGTGTACACCTTCAGAGGCAATACATTAGACCGTGCCTTGTTAAGTAGGATCCTGGTTGTTGTTTAAAAAGATCCATGACAGATAGTCAGCAGTCCCTTCTGTAAGTGGTAAGTACAGCCTGACTCTGTTTCTCTCTATTATTTCATCTTCCTTGGTCTGGTTAAGGTCCAATGTTTTAGATTTCACAATTCTTTGTGAAATTTTATTCAAGGTTTCCGGGTTAGCAAAACACACTCCCATAACTAATTTATACATTTGTGATCTGGCATGAGCCAGCCTCCCTGTTGTTAAGGTCAGCACGTACTTAACTAATGCTATTGTTAAAGTGCCTTCCGGTTCCGTAGATCGAGCATGCCAGAATAGATCTGGTCTAGAGCATAATAGGTCAGTCATAAAGACAGAGGCTGTCTCCACATGGGCCATATAAACTGATGCTGGGGGTGGTACAGAAACAGCCGAACAAGGAAATCATTATCTGCTTTTTGCAAGGGGTCTAGATTCCATAGCCCCAAATCTCACAATCATATGACCGCGCAGGGATAGCTTTATCCGTATAAATCACTAGCATGTGGTCCACCGAGTAATGGTGGGGATTTTTTTTTGCAAACTCTGAAGATGCCCCGGACACCTGCCTTAGTTTAGCAGTCGATTTCTCAATGTGCTTATCCCAAGGGAATCTACGATTACATCGGATTCCCAAGTAATCAGCACTGTCACATGGAACCAGCAGATGACATCCATAACAATTGGGGGAAACCTCTTTTTGGAACCAGAGGCACACATAACATAGCACTTGCTATCCTTTACTAACAGGCCCTTTGCTGTCATATAGCAAGAATGCACGTTGAAGTTGAGTTGGGAGTTTTAGATAAAAGCACAGCATCGTATGCATAACTAAGGGCAGGGAGTCTGCTGCTCCTGCATCTTGGTACATCTGCCTCAGTAAGCTCCAGACTAGTTGCTAGTGAATTGACATACACATTGAAATGAAGGGGGGACCACACACATTTGACAACCCCCCCTTCTCAACTCTAACAACTTTACTTTATTCCTCTTTGTTTCCATATGGTACGCATACTCTGTTGTCTTCATGCAGAGCCACAATAATGCGTTGCAATGATTTTGGGACCACCATACTACTAAGGGTATGCCACACGAGAGATTTCTGCCCACGTGGTCAAATGCCAAATTCAGGGCAATATCTACGTCCTTGCTCTTAAGTCAGGCAAGTGTTTCTTTAGTGCTGCACCCACATAACTTTGGTAAATTGTGATCTTTTGAAGGCTTTTGAAATAACTTTGTGCTCCGAGCACATTTGCATCTATTTCCCCGCTCCTCCCAGTGTTGCTTCCTGCTTGGGAGCCCAGTCCCTCCCCCAACCCTCCCACCTGCGCTGATGGCCACAGAGATCCATTTAGACCTGCAACCAGGGCAGCCCTCCTGCCCAGGCAGCCCATTGGTGAAGGGACCAAGGCAAAGGGCAGCTCCCGAAGAAGCCACTCCACACTGTGTTTGCCCGTGTTCACCTGGGAAGCCATACGTCAACCAGCAGGAATTGACAAGGTAAGTGTGGTATGGGTGTGGAGTATAGTAATTACTGCATTCCAGAAAGCCCTACCGCCCCTGTTGTACCTACATTTTAGGCTTTTTTCCCCCAATCCAGGTATCTCAAATCTAGGTGTTTCTGCACTGACTGTTGTACCGCATTTTAGGCGTTTCTCCCTCAATCCAGGTATCTCATATCTAGGTGGTTCTACACTGAACGTTGTGCCCCCATTTTAGGCTTCTCTCACTCTCTCCTGGTATCTCATATCTAAGTGTTCCTGCATTGACTGTTGTACCTCCATTTTAGGCTTTTTCCCTCAATCCAGGTGTCTCGAACCAAGGTGTTTCTGCATTTGCTGCTGTGTTCCCATTTTAGGCTTCTATCCCTCTATCCAGGTATCCCATATCTAGGTGTTTCTGCATTGATTGTTGCACCCCCATTTTTGCCATTTCTCCCTCTATCCAGGTACCTCATATTTAGGTGTTTCTGCATCGACAGTTTTACACCCATTTAGGTGTTTCTCCCTCCATCCAGGTGTCTCAAACCTAGGTGTTTCTGCTTTTGCTGTTGTGCCCCTATTTAGGCTTCTCCCCCTCTGTCCAGGTAGCTCGAATCTAGGTGCTACTGCATTTGCAACAGTGTCACTTTCTTGGACTCAGACCACCCCTTGCTCCCTCCCTACCCAGCTACACTGTCCACATGTGCATATTAAAGGTGCTTCCTACCCACAAGATAGACACCATGCCCCACACCTATCAAATCAGAGCTGCACACTGGTGCACCAGTATGCGCAACAACACCCACAACACCCAGCCCACTCCCAGGCACCGTCCAACCTCCCAACCCTTCACCTCGCAATGCAGTTCCTCCCTTACCTCCTTAACTCCGAGGTATATGCCTCGGCTCCACCCTTGCCCCTCCCCCCTTTTACCTCTTGCTCCAACCTCCACGCAGATCTCGCTCTGCACAAGCCATATTGGCACGTTGGAGAGCGAGTGTTCAAAACATTGACCCCTAAGCACCCTGCACTGCCCTCCTAACCAGCCGAGCCAACCCTCCTATTCCAACACCCTTGCTAACTCCTCATCAGTGCCCCCGTATCTCATCTCTTCCGAACAACATGGCCCCACACCCCAACTCCCACTTCCCTTCTCTTACTGCAGCAGGGTCAGCCCTGGCCAAAACCCTAACCTTAACATCCCCCCCCACTCTCACCACTCCCCATGGGCTGCCCAAAAGGTCCAGGCCTCACCCACCTCAGGCCCCACTTAGTATCACCCACACTCCACCCCAGATCCCAATCCTTGCCCCCCGAACTCCCTGATAAAGCAACCAAATCTCCCCTCCGGCTCCCAATGCAGTCTTAGCACTGTTTCCCTCCTGTCCCCTAACCCCCTGTTCATCTCCACCCCCCATGCCCTCCACTTGCCAACCCTTGCCTCAATCTACCACCACCACTCCCCCTTCACTCCCTCTCCTTCAACAATCTCCACCTCGACCCGGGCAAGCTCATACCGTCCAGCTCTTCTATCCCAAAAAAGTACAATTTTAACATCTTTGACTTAATGTCGGACAAAAACCCAGACATCCATTTCATCACAGAGACCTGGCTTTGGCTTGCTGACGACTACGAGCCCCCTGTTCACAAACTTCCCATCCCCGCCGGCTACAACCTGACTCTTTGGTATAGATCAGGAAGAGGTGCGGGACTAGCAATTCTGCACAAACACCAAATTCCTTTGCTTATCAAGGACACCTCAGCCAGCACCACAAATTATGAATCCCTTCTTGTAAAACTCCAACTGTCAGCCTCTACCTCCCACAGCTTTTTACTCATTTTTTAAAATTTCACAGACATACTCAGTGATGCTCTAACAACTACCTTCAACCTACACCCAGTACTCACCATCTTAGGTGATTTCAACATCTGGTTTGACTCCCCCGCAAACCCTATCACCCGCTCTCTCACAGACAACCTAGAAGCATTCAACCTGACACAACACATTTCTTTGCCCGCTCACACTGCAGGCCACAACCTCGATGCAGTCCCAAGCATCACAAACATAATATCCAGACTACCTCCACGTCCCCCTAACATGGGCAGATCACTCAGCAATCTTCTTTTCCGTACCACTTTCAACTGTGAACCCCGCCCAAGGCCACGCCTGGCATCCACCTACCTCCACACATCTCACCGCACTCTGGAACAAAGTCGTTATCACCCCTTATCTAGTAAACTCCCTCCTCAAGTCCTTCTCAGCACTCTCCTTCCAGGAAGGCCCCCCAATCAAACTCTTAGACCACTGGCTCTCCAGCACCCTCACTCCCCTCACCCCAACCAAACGGACCTCTCAGAGATCAGGCCCCACAGCCAGGTGGAACTCCAACAACCTAAAATCTCTAAAATTCCCCAAGCCCCGTCTGCAATGGACCTGAAGAACCAACCCTACCGCTCAAAACAAAATTGCCTTAGCAAGACTAACAAAGGCCTACAGATTGGAAATACTAAAAACCAAAAAAGCATTATAAGGGAACAGAATCTTGAACTCTTGCAATCCAACCATGGAACTGCATAGAATCATCTCTGAATTCCAATCACCAGGTTACTCAACCCCCGCCTAACTCCCAATACCTATGCGATGCCTTATTGGTATATTTTCACAACATGGCTATTGACAGACATTATTCCATCATCTCAGAAATAGAAATAATGCTCAAGCCCTTTCCCCAACCACTTCCCATTCCCTCTCCAAACTCCCTCCCGATTCAAACCTTCGCCTCTTTCTCTTCTGTCTCACACCAGGAGTTCCTCTCACTTTTAGCACAAAGCTGCCTGTCAGGATCCCCTGAGGACCCTTGCCCACCCGCCCTTCTCAAAAAGATCTTAACCGAAACCTGTGCAGGCAGTGTCGCACGCTCAATACTTAACCACTCCCTAACATGAGGAATCTTCCCGGAAGACTTAAAAACCTCTTACATCAAACCCCTATTCAAAAAACCTATGCTTGACCCACTCCTTCGCCAGAACTCCTGTGCCATCTCCAATACATGCTTCATGGCCAAATTCATGGACTGCACAGCATAAAAGCAACTCTGCCACCTCACTGAAGCCAACAACCTCCTTGACCCTGCCCAATCTGGCTTCAGACCCCTCTGAGAAACGGAGTCCTCCCTAGTGTCCATTTGGGACAACCTAAAAAGAACAGCGGACGCTGAAGTACGCGCTGCACTCAATCTGCTTGACCACTCTGCTGCCTTTGATGCCATTGACCAAACCATTCTCCTAGACAGGCTACACTCCTTAGCAATCAAAGACACTGCCCTCACTTGAATCTCCTCCTTCATTTCTAATCACTCGCAAATCATACTCCTCCACCCTTTCACCACTGCATTCTGCCCAGTACCAAAACGGGTCCCACAGGGAGCATCCCTATCACCCCTCCTCTTCGATATCATTTGAATGCACTCCCCGCACTTATCCGTTACCACAATCTCACCTGCTACAGCTATGCAGATGATACACAGATCATCCTTTAAATCCCCAAATCACTGTGCGATACCCACCCAGATCTGTTATCATGCCTCTTGGATAATGACCTCTGGATGATGACCAACCACCTCATCCGCAACCCTCTGAAAACAGAAATACTAGTCTGTGGGAAAACCATGCTCCTTCTCCAAACCATCCCCTGGTCTCACTCTCTTACCCCACAAACGCCCACGGCAACCTCCACCTTGGATGCACCCTGGACATTGATTTATCCCTCTTCCAACACATCAATTATGTATCCAGAACCTGTTTCTTTCACCTATGCATCCTCAGGCATATCTTTCCATACCTCACTGATTCTCTGCCATCATCGGCATCCTCCTCTCCCGCTTAGATTACGCAAACTGACTCAATCTTGGCGCACCAGTGTTCCAGCTAAGGAAAGTACAAAGAATCCAAAACACTGCGGCCCGCCTACTCATTGGCTTCCCTCCCAGTTAACACACTAGCCCTACACTAAGACTTTTCATCTGGCTCCCTATTGGTCGACAAACTACCTTTAAAGCCTTGTGCATCACTCACCGTGCAATCCACAACACTGGGCACTGGGCCAGAATTACTCCAAGAAAAACTCACTCGCTATCACCTCTCCAGGACACTCAGATCCGGCACAGCGTCCCTCTAGTGGTCCCCCATCACAAATGCACCAGACTGGGCAGATCCTTTTTTGTCTGTCCATGCTCAGACCATCTGGAACTCTCTGCCCCCCACATATGCAACATTAACAATCACCTGGCATTCAGAAAGGCTCTCAAAACCTGGCTCTTTGCTTCCTCCTCTTGAAATCCTCTCAAACTCTAGGCACTGATTGACCCGCACACATAAGCACTGGCCCAAATGCGACAACACTCCTATGCCCCCAATCCAGCCATCCAGCCATTCCAGCCATTGGCGAACGCATGGGCCATCGCTGCAATGACAGTTCCAATCTCATTTTGTTTCATGCCCCATCTGCATCTGGCTGGATTCTGAAGCATCGAGCACTGAAATCAGCTGGTCTGCATATCTACTTTTCAAAACACAATTCTGCGCGCTGCTCGGCACCAGAGCGAGGTTTGGAGGCCTCCTCGTTGCTAAGCAACGCATCGGAATATTTACAACACACTTCCGCCGGTAGGCGGAAAGCTGGCGGCCAACAAAGGCAGAATAAGGCCATCCTGTTTGCCCCTGTTTGCACATGGGTTTCGCTCACAAACCTTTATCCAACGCGTTGCTGCCCAACGTCTGGAATAACTAACTGTCCCTGGACACATGTATTCCTAATCCATTGGTACGCCGTTGTAAACAATGGATGCACAACTCTTCCGCCTCCTGCTTTAAGGTAATTCTGAAACCTGTTAAGTTCATTCACATTGTATAGTGGCTGAAACTCGAATCCCCTCGCACCCCTATGGGCACCACTGTCCCTAACTATCAATTAGTTCTCGGCTGCCCACTAAGGCTCATTATGTAGCTATTTTGCCCACCCTGCTTAAACTCTGCCTACTGTTGTTTCCAGGCTACCCTGCTAATATCGTATTTGCCATTGTTGATTCCAGGCTACCCTGCCTAATTTGAATTTGCCCACTGTTCATTCCACCATGCTTAATATCGTATTTGCCATTGTTGATTCCAGGCTACCCTGCTTAATTCGAATTTGCCTACTGTTGATTCCAGTCCACCTGCAAATATTGTATTTGCCATTGTTGATTCCAGGCTACCTGCTTAATTCAAATTTGCCTACTGTTGATTCCAGGCCACCCTGCTAATATCGTATTTGCCATTGTTGATTCCAGGCTACCCTGCCTAATTTGAATTTGCCTACTGTTGATTCCACCCTGCTTAATATCGTATTTTCCACTGTTGATTCCAGGCTACCCTGCTAATATCGTATCTACCCATTGTTGATACTTATCACCATGCATGGTCACTACTACCACCCACTGTCTCTGTCACGCACACAATGATGCCCATAGTCACCAGCACGCTCTACACCTCTAACTCTCCTACCACTACCACTCTGCTCGCCCTCCTCATCACAATCTCTATCCTCTCCCCTTACACTGCACTCCCCTCTATGCAACTAACACCGCTAAGCCTCATCTGGGCTCCCCTACAACCTACTGCCATGTACACCTTGGATACATCACAACAAGCACACCACTCACAGTCAGCCATTTCCTCTGCACCACCATACCTCACCACAATGTGCAGACTGAACAGACTCAGAGCTCACACTCTTCCTATAGAATACAGCTCTCAACTTACCCTCACAGCACTTAGAAATGATAGACTATGCTCATGCTCTACCCACAAACACACTTCCCTCATTGAACACTCTAGCACATGCAAACAGTCACACACCAACCACATCAGGCCCCACACTGCTAGTACACATGCCACACCAGACTCAGACTCCACCACCACCTTCACTAACACCATAAACACACACACATCTCACATCCTATGTGCCCTCCTCAATGTGGGCTCCGTCCCAGCTCATGCACTTGAAATTCACGACTTCATAACCGACAACAACATTGACCTACTTGCTATCACAGAAACCTGGTTATATGAAGCTTCCGGTCCCGCTGTCGCACTTGCAATTCCACCAGGCTTTACCATCCTCAGACAAGATAGACCAGCACGAGTGAGAGGCGGAGTAGCCCTCATCTACAAAGAGAGCCTCCCTCTTCGACTTGTCAGTCACCCATCGACTGCAACTCAGACTTTTTATCTGCTAAACTCACACTGTCCCCCAACAGCACCATCAACATTCATGTGCTATACCGCCCCCTAGGCTGTCCCCTAGACTTTCGGGAACACCTCATCCACATACTCAGTAACAACATCGAGAGCTCCACCAAGACCCTCCTACTATGAGACTTTAACTTAGATTTCAATGACACGAAAGATAAACCTGATGATACCGTCACTAAGGAACTCACCGACCTAGGATTCACTCAAAAGGTATTGAGTCCCACACACTCCAAAGGCCGCATCCTAGATTGGATCGCTGACAATAACTGCCTCACCACTATCACCTCTAATACTGCCATGCCATGGACCAATCACAACTGTATTGAATTTGCTCTACCCATCTCCAAAAGCCACAAAACCCTCACCCCTGCTACTGCAGCTCAAATGAGAAGCTCCAACAAGCTCAACGAGGATAACCTGCACCCTTACCTTAATATCCCTGAACTAGCACCCCCTTTCTCCAACG
The DNA here is from genome assembly GCF_040938575.1 of Ambystoma mexicanum. Taxonomy (NCBI): domain Eukaryota; kingdom Metazoa; phylum Chordata; class Amphibia; order Caudata; family Ambystomatidae; genus Ambystoma; species Ambystoma mexicanum. The sequence continues at coordinate 1,030,923,943 of NC_090923.1, forward strand.
ATCCTAACACCCTAGCAGACATTTACAAGGATATTCTCACTGAAGCCATTAACGAAATAGCACAACTTGAATGCAAAAATGAAAAGAAATCTCTACACACCAATTCCTGGTTCACTGAAGAACTTCAGTCATTGCGCTGTGGCAAAAGAGTAGCACTAAAAAGCCAAAGCAAACGCTTTTAACACGCGCATCTCCAATGCCAAATCGCACTCAAAGGAAATTTTCACCATTTTCAATGAGCTCATCTCCCCACCTAATACACCAGATGAAATAGTCAAAGATGAAGCCTCGTGTGCTAGTATTCAATCTGCTATGTTTCACAAAATCGATCTCCTCCAAAAGAAAATCCAGACCATTGCAAAACCCTACCGCCGCATACGGGGACTAAACCAACTAACTCAACTCCCGCCTCAACCAACTCCACCAAACCCGTCTTCTCCTTCAGGGACATCACTGAATTAGACATTATGAACCTACTCAAAAACCTCAAACCCTCTCCATGTAAAGGGGACATATGCCCACCTAAGCTCATCAAGGACTGCTCTGACCGATTCGCACAGCTCTTTACGGCTTTCATTAATGCTTCATTCAGAACAGGCATTATCCCGGCCAACCTCAAAGAGGCTTGGGTCTGTCCCTTCCTAAAAAATCCGACTCTCGACCCTCTACAACCAAATAACTACAGACCTATAACAACTGCGCCTTTCCTCCTTAAGTTATTGGACAAAGCTGCACATAGCCAGATCCAACACTTCCTGGAAACCCACTTTATCTTAGGGAGTAGGCAATCTGGGTTCCGGAAAGGACACGGCACCGAAACAGCCCTAGTGGATCTAAAGAACTATATCACCAAAATCATGGACAAATGCAAGCCAGCCCTTCTGCTACTCTTAGATCTCTCGGCCGCCTTCGATATGGTTGACCACAAGACTCTCACATCCCACCTTACACACTCAGCTTACTTCTCCAAAGAAGCAGCTCTCTGGGTCACCTCTTTCCTCGAAGGAAGAGCAATGAAAGTTTTCTCGGACATCGCAAATGCTACACCCATCACCATCCACTGCTGAGTCCCACAGGGATCTTGCACAGCACTCACATCATACAACCTGTTCACGAATCCTCTCTTCGACAAGCTTGACTCACTTGGTATCGCGTATACGAATTACGCTGACGATACACAGGTACTCCTACCTCTCTCCGGCTCGTAACACAAAGACGCAGAGGCGCTTCATACAATTTATTCCACCATCCAGGCCTGGATGGTGGTCAATGGCCTCTGCCTTAATGGGGATAAGACAGAAATAATGATATTAGGTCAAAAGAATACCCTAGTCAAACTTGATAAACTGTATGCCAACTTCACCATTGTCAACTCCATTATCCCCATGTCCACAGCCGTCAAAACATTGGGGGTCTACTTAGACTCCACCCTATCCATGACTAGACAGGTTCTCGCAATCACATCCTCATCTGCGCATACCACCAAACTCATAAACGCCATTAAACCATACTTGTCCAAACTTAATTGTCTTTCTATAGCTGGAGCAACCATTGAAGCCAAACTAGACTATTGCAATTACTGGCAGGCACATCCGCAAAAAACTTAAACAGGCTACAAGTCACGCAGAACAATGCGTTTCGGGCCGCCTTAAGCATCTCAAAAAGGGAGCATATCTCCCAGGCCAGACAATCAGTCCAATGGCTCCCGGTAAAAGAGCGTATCACTCTCAAAATCCTCACCCTCACACATAAATGCCTCACTCTCTCTGCACCATCATACTTATCTGAGACAATCACCAAATCCTCCTCGACACGTCCCACCAGAACACAATACACAAACCAACTCCACATCCCACGAATCAATAGAGCCAAAGCCGGTGGCTTAGGTTTCCCATACATTGCTGCCAAATCCTTGAACACACTACCCTCAGAAATCAGAGCAGAAAACTTGCTCCCTGCCTTCCGAAGAAAACTCAAAACCACACTCCTTGCGCTGTAAAATGTAACTATCATTAACGGTCATTGTAAATTCTCTGTACATTTTTACTTGTCTGTAATTTCTTGTGTATGTTCATTTTAAATGTAACTAAGCTATGTCTGTAACAAGTGCCACAATGCCATTGGGCTGTTGCGCTCTTTACAAATCTGAATAAATAAATAAATAAATACATCCACTGAGGACTCTGGCAGCATACATAGCGGCACACCATGATAAACTTAGCCCCCCTCCCAACCCCAGTTGATCGTACACCACCCTCCCCGTCCCTCCACTCTCCCTCGCTCTAAGGAGTCCTCAGCTGGCAAGACCAGCCAATCATGTTGGACCTAGGAAGCGACATTGAAGATGAACTCTATCCGAGTTTAAGGTATGTATAACTTGCACCACATCTGTGTACACATGCTGCAGGCATGGCCATCCAGTCATGCAATATAGAATGCAGCTATGGCTATGCAATTCTGGTCTAGCAGCTCGCGTAGCAGTCCGCACCGAAACACCTAACGTGCCTCAACCCATCTGCCATTAGTATGCAGCGACAACTTATGAAAATGTCGGTTTAGCTGAGCAAACATCAAGCCCCCTGCATTAGCACTCTATTCTAAACCACCAACAGAACCAGCCCATGTGCCTAACCTCCGGGCTGCTTACTGCCACCTAGCCAGCCCACCTACACCCTAATCTGGCAGAATGCACACACGCACCTTAAAGTTAACTCTTAGAATCTCCCATACATAGACTTAAGTCCCTGGGGGCGTTCCAGGCAGAATGTACACACGCACCTTAAAGTTAACTCTTAGAATCTCCCATACATAGACTACAGTCCCTGGGGGTGTTCCAAACACAAAGCTCAGTGAGGCCATACAAATGGGGAAGTGGCACAATATAATTGACGACTACAATACAATACAATACAATACATGAGGCCCTGACTTCCCTTTGTCTGGTCTACTTGTCATTGCCAGGACGTCCTCAAGAGGGGAAGCTGGGTCATTAGTCTAATGACCCTGCCTCCCCTCCTACTCCTGAGGCATCCCCTTATGCAAGCATCCCCCACCAACTCAGAGGTTTGGGAATGCTCTGTGGTCTGTGCTCTGGAACTGGTGCCCAAAAAGTGCAACATGTTCCCCCCCTCATCGAGCATGGGAGAATCCTCCTCCTCTGAGGAGGAGAAATGACGCTCCTCCTCCTTCCTCCAGCCTTCTTCCCACATCACAGGCATGCCATAGCATCTGCAACAAATGACAATGCTGATTACCATGTCTTTGTGCACAGCCACAATTCAAAAGTGTATAGCCCTGAGAGAACCAGAGCACAACCCAAAGCGGACCAATGTCATGAGAGGACAAAGGCAGTGGCTATAGCAAGGGAAATGTGCACAAGATCACACAGTGAATAGCTTCATGTTAAACAGCATGCACTCAGGAACCAAGATACATGTACACTAAAATCCAGCTTGTGCAAGTAGAGTGTGATAAGAATACAAATATATGAAAAGGGTTGTGGGGTAAGCACTTCAAAGCTCCTTCTGACTACAAGGAAAGTCCAGTGTATAGCTGAAGCTCAACCCCTTTGAGACTAAATTTCTACCCCTCACCAGCAACACTGAACACCCAGACATACAGACCTGGCTGTCTACCATGAACCCCGAAGGCTTCACACCCAAACTCACCTCCTGCGCCAGGTCTTTCAGATGCCACATTGACAAATACCACTCAGACAGCTTGGTCACGACATTCTGGATTATAAATTCAGAAGATAGCACAAGACCATCAATTGACTAGTCTGGCTCATCGCGACGAGGAACACCACCTCGACACACCCTTCCACAGGCTCACATGCCTCTCTCTGTCATTCATGATCTGCATTACACTCTCTACTCAGCTTTCACTGTAGGAAGCTCTCCCTAGTTATAAAAAGCTCTGCCTCTTTGTCTTTTGCCCTGTGTATCAATCTTTCATACAAGGCGACTTTAATAATTTCCTGTTCCTATGTGCTTGCTTTTGGAGGGGTGGCAGACCTCCAGAGCCTTAAAAAGGCCTGCTTCGCCACTACTAGTGCTTTGTTTAACTACCTTTCTTCCGCCCTAGAAACATTCAATAATTCCGACATGTCATGTAGAATGCAGGGCCTGAGACATGGCCTACATATCTTGAATCACTCCCCAACCTTCAGACCAATATTTTTACAGTATTGGACATGTCCATAGAATGGGTGCAATGTCCCCCGGAGCTGCCTGACATATTCAGCGTGTTATGTTGTGCTCCAAGCTTTACTGGGGTCCAGTACCAATCCTGCAGTATCTTGTAATGTGTCAATGTAAGCCTTACCTACCTGGCTCCCCTCTCAAATTGTGAAACAGACTACATATCGTGTCCTCTGTGACTTGCTCCCCTAGAAGCTTTGGTCACCTGCTCACGACCTCTATCCTGCTCCCCTCGGCATATAACTCCTTAATCAATGTGGCATATAGGGCTCCCACCAACCCCTTAAAACAACAACCTTTAAACACACTATTTTCTTTTTGGCAACTTAAAGCTTTCACAAAGTGCAACTCAAAACATGTTACTTATGCCACCCTGTGCCCCTGCAACATTATATACATCGGCATTACAACCAGGCCAATTGCCACCAGAATAAGCAAACACAGATCCAAAATCAGAAATCAAAGCTTGCAAGCCCCCCTTGTGAAACACTTTATAGAACATTTATCCGCAGAGAATGACATCATGTGGCTTGTCATTGAGCAACTTAAAGCAGACCAACATCATTTTTCTATGTACAATACAATTTTGAAACTGGAACAGAGATGGATACACTGCTTATCAGGGATCGCGGTTGAAAGCCCGAGTTAGAAAAGTTGGAGGGAGAAAATACTAAAGATTATTTTTCCGAAATTACCCACAGTCTTTTCTCCCTGAACATTTTCGACTTGGCCCCCACCCACACCCCCTACTTACCTTGATGCCGACTCTCTCTGTCCCTGCTATGCCTGCTCCCTTTCACTTCCGTAATCAGGAACCGGCACCGCAGGGTCCTTTCCTTTTTTTTTGGGACCGGCTGTGTGGAATACACCCGCAACATTCTTTCACAATATAGTGAGAAAGAGTGCGGGGGATACCCCCACAGCCCCCGCCACTGAACGGGGGATTTGGTCAAACTTTTTGGCCGTTCAGTATTTTCAAATGGCCGCAATTCGGCCAAATCTCCCATTCGCTCTTTGCAACTCAATCTTTTTAACAGATTCCCTTATCAGCGCATATCGGTGGCCTGAATGAAGAGGCACATTGGCCTACCCTTATATGTTGATTAGAACTGACTTTTTCTATATGTTGTGTATTTATTTCTTGAGCTTCTCACTCCACCTGAAATTTGTGATCATATTCCCATACTGAAATTTCATCCACCTAAGATGGCCACCACAATCGTCCTCACCTCCTTTAATCAGCACCATCTAGTTTCTGCCAGTTTGCGGATATTACTCTCAGCCGAGTTAGCCAGTCGAACGAATCACACCTCACTGCTGATGCTTATTTTGATGTGAGTTCAATTGTAGAGGTAAGCCCACTACAACTAAGCTGCCTCCTGCTCCGTATGCACTAATTTCTATTGGAGGCTCCATGACACCTGTGTCTATCTGTATTTCCCCATAGATATCATGACAAACACAGCATGCAATTAACCACTCTGACTAGCCGTCAAGGTCCGATACTACAAACCACACGGTTAAGCATTTACCCTCACGATTAATTTCGCTACCACTGCTCTCACCATTTGATGAATCATGTTCATCCTAGTGGCGTGTACACAAATATATAAACATACTTTTTCTTGATGACTCAAGTAGTTGAAGTTTTTGGATATTTATATGTGCACCACCAGATCCCAGGATCCCATTAACTTTAACTGTGGACTCCAGGATCATTGGGTCCTCCAAACCTTTTATCAGGTAACTTACATAATTTGCTCTCCCACTGTCGACACACGCAAACAAATGATTTTAGACAGTAATGCCATTCTCATAAATGTGTAACTGAATGATACCAAAACGCTTCTCATCAGTTTTGAGATTTTATTTGGCACGAACAAGGCTGAGTCAACAAATCAACTGATGCGTAAAAGTCAAAACTTAAGTTGGCAGCTGGAAATCAATCAAGCATCAACATTCTTTAACTTTTTAAAATATATTTAGGCAAACTAACATTTGCGCCTCTGAGAGAAAACCATGTGATAAACCCTACCAACATCGATTCATCAGATATAGGTAGTTCTGCAAAAACTGAAGAAATACCTGAGCAGTCCTGTGCTAAACATCCCCAAAAAAAGGACAATAGCCGAATTCTTAATGAATTATCTTGATATCCACAAGATGTATTATATCATTTTAGTGAGTTATTCCTTGTGGGATAGAATATTAAAATGTTCACAATAGTGTAAATAAAAATATCATTTGTCCTATTGCCCACAATTCACCACAATATACATGACCAATAAACAGTCATATGATTACATGATTCTAATATTCATTACAATAACAAGGGATGCATTTTGTTACAGTCTTATATGAGTTGACAATCTGCTTAAATAAAAGAGTATTTCCTCAACACATGAATCGAAAATTCCTAAAGAATTTCCTCTTGCGATTACTACGCATTTCCGGTTCTAACTAACCCTTCTTCCGGTAAGTACGTATTGCCTTCCTATCTGAAAATATGAATATTAAAGAATATGTCAGTTTATCTTGTCAAATATACAAGTATTATCTTTTAAGATAGGCACTTTCTCATTCACTAACCTTCACAACCAGGTGCTTGTGTATAGCTGTGACAAATCAACTTCCGATGAACCAGTGGTCCAGGGATGAATATCAGTTTCTAAACCATCATGTATCTTGCCCTGCATTTTCCTCTCTTCTCTGTTATCCTAAATGCGTATACTCAATTCTCTGGGCGTTCCGACTGTGTGTTCGTGAAGTCTCTTTACTTTGGTAAGCCTGTTTACACACAGTGTATTTAACCTGTGCACTGTTTCCCTGCTACACCTTAGGGCCCTATTCTCATCCAGGTGTTAAGTACCGAAAAGGTTGTTAAAAGGCTTAACGACCTTTTCGGTACTTAAAACCTATTCTGAAGGTGGTGCATTCCTCCGAAGTCGGAAGGAATGCGCCACTTTCAGAATACATGTGGCGGTTGCTGGGATGGGTTGGAAACCAACCTAGCAACCGCCACATTCGTAAACTGGCTTTTTGGAAGCTTATTCTTGTGGCACTCCGCCAGTTTAATACGCCAGTTTAATATGTGCGCTAAACTAGCTCACATATAAGCTACCCTTTTGGTGCCACAAGAAGCCTTGTTTGGTGTAAATGAAAGTGTTCATATACACCGCTGGTGTATATGAACACTTTCATTTACACCAAACCTAGCAGCTTCAACGTTGCATCCTACAACGTTGAAGCTGCTTGCTTTGGTGTAAATGAAAGTGTTCATATCAGTGGTCGAAGTGTACGAAAAGAAGTAGTGGAACTATGTTCCCTGCTGGCCAGTCCCTGCTCCCCACAAACCCCATTGCCACAATCCCTCCCACACACAATACACCCCCCAAACACGTGCACCTGCTGTTTAAGGGAACGTTCAGTGCAGTGCACTGAAAGGCAAGGTTTCAACTTCTTCCTAAACTTTTATTTTAAAACAAAACCATTCCGGAACGGTTTCTTTTTAAAATAAAAGTGTAGGAGCTGTACAAGGTAATTTAAAAAAGTATAGGAGCACTGCTCCCGACCGCTCCCGCTCACTTCAACCACTGGTTCATATACACTGCACGGGTGCATGTGAACACTTTAATTTACACCAAAGCGAGCAGCTTCAACATTGCATCCTACAACGTTGAAGCTGCTTACTTTAAATGAAAGTGTTCATAAACACCGCACAGGTGTATATGAACACTTTCATTTACACCAAAGCGAGCAGCTGCTCGCTTTAAATGAAAGTGTTCATATACATCACACAGGTGTATATGAACACTTTCCTATACACCAAAGTAAGCAGCTTCAACATCCTGCAATGTTGAAGCTGCTCACTTTGGTGTATAGGAACGTGTTAATCTGTGTTCTCAGCAGCATTTTTGGAAAATAACAAATATGTCGTTATTTTACAAAAATGCTGCCGAGATTGCAGTTCGCCCGTTAGAACAAAAAACAGGCGCAATCCTCACAGATCACTGTCGTGCTCTACGAGTACGCCCAGGCTCACTTGAGAATAGTAGTGGAGCTCATGCGTCCTCTTTTTGTGCAGTGAATCGTGCTGTTTAGCACCTTCACTGCGCCAAGTTGAGAATAGGGCCCTTAGTGTCTTGCTGGAAAGTTGATTTCAGATATGACCTTTCCTCCTTATCTTCAATGCCAAACTCATTTCCCTGGTACGTTCTGTTTGATCACCCTGACCGATGCACCATCCAAAACTTGAATCTTGTTACGGTCTATACCTGCACATTGACTGTTTCTGCTGACTTTTAAATGACCACCGTCTTCATAGTCACGACAGGTCCCCTCCTATATGCAACGTTTGCGTCTTATTTCTAGACCTGCAAAACCTGTAAACTCTCAGAATCCTAACCACTCACTAAATCACCCCACCACCGCCACCATGCATACCCTTTAAGCCTACTGCTTACCTAGGGGTTGCCCTAAACCCTACTCATCTTTATCTTAAGCAGTTGTACCTATTGCTACCCCTGCACCCCCACCACTCATGAAACCACTGTTTTGAATCCTGCTGCTGCCAATGTAGCCCCCCGTCACACATTGGGGGTCATTCTGAGTTTGGAGGCAGCCATGGTGCTATTAGCACCATGGCTGCCTCCAAACTCGGGTCCGGGTTGGCGGAATGGGGACTTACCGGGACATTGCGACCTATGCGGACCCGGTAAATCCCCATGCCAAATACCATTCCCTATTCCCATTCGAGCCCCCATAGGGCTCAATGGGATTGGTGAAGATTGGGGAAGGCGCTAATAACGGGCCCGCAATTTGCGGGCCCGTTATTAGCTCCAGGGTCCTTTAACGGGTCCCGCTAAGAATGGCTGGTCAGACCAGCCGTTCCTGGTGGGACCCGCTAAGGGACCTCGGAATAGGGCGGTAGGGGTTTACCGGCACCGGCATCCTTACCGGTGCCAGTAACCCCTTAGTGCCCAACTCGGAATGACCCCCATAGTGTGGCTTTTCCTGGATATGCTATGCCATTGCTGCACGACCTACAATCTACCTGTAACTTATTTTCCTAGCCTGTGCAGCCTTGTGCCACAAATATAACTTGCTTGAAACAGGCCTGAATCCAACCTATCATGACTTGTGCAGCTGTGTGCTGCAAATGTAACTTGCTTAATACCAGCCTATTATGACTTGTGTGGCCACGTGCTGCAAATGTAACTTGTTTAATTTCTACCTATCATGACTTGTGCAGCTGTTTGCTGCAAATGTAACTTCAGGTTAACACATTGCATATGAAAGGGTGTTGGGGTTTCCTGTCTCCTTTGTTAGCCTCTGCAGCCAGGTTCCATGTGGCCCTGTTTGAATTACTCTCTGATTACTATGCAAATTGCTGCCACCCTCTACAGGGCCCAACAAAAGGACATGGAAGATCCACAGAGACTTCATTAGTTAATTAGGCTGGACATGGCAGGGGAAGATTTGGCCCTCCCCCTTCTGGAGATGTATCGTGTACTCATCCTGTCATATCCCAACTAAATTTGACAGGCGGGACTGCGCCTGTAGGCTGTGTCCACCCAGAGTACACAGGTCTATGAGTATGTTGTGCGGTGAGCATAGGATAATGTGTGCGGATTAGCCGCACATTTTCCCAGAGGTTGATCACCAATCATTCAATTTCATTTAAAATTTTCAAAAAGTCCAGGCGAGGGCACACCCACCATCCGGACGGTCAAATTCCTCACATGCCCCCCAGCCTCAACATGTGAACCACCACGCTGCTGAGGGTCTGGTTCATCATCAAGGAGAAGGATACCGGCAGAGGCCATCTGCATTTCCATGTTGGGAGCATGGCTTGTGCTGGATGTCCATATCAAATCCCTGTAGGCATATGGCCCAATGCTAATGCTTAGGGTTCTCCCCTTGCATGGCCATTAATCATCAAAGAGGCCAGCGGTCTGTCTGGATCGTAAAGTGCGACCCAAAGATGTAGAGTTTCAGCTTCTTTACGGCCCACATGGCTGTATAAACCTCTTTTTCCATGATGGCCCGGTCCCTTTATCTTTCTTTCAATCGCCTACTAATGTAGCCGAACGGTTGCTCTACCCCTTGTGAGTTCAGCTGCACCAACACTGCTCAAATCCCAAGATCACAGGCGTCTGTCTGGATAATGAACTCCTGACCATAGTCTGCTACTTTCAGAATTGGGGCCCTGCACAATCCACCCTACAAATCCTCAAAGGAGGTTTGAGAATGGGGGTCCAGGTTAACTTCTTTGACATTTCCTTGTGAGTAACATCATTCAGGGGCATGGTAATGGTCTCATACCCCTTGATGAACGACCGGTATTACCTGGTGAGACCTGAAAGGCTCTCACCTGTCTATGTGTGGTGGGGATGTCGCAATCCTTCACAGCCTGTACCTTCACTTTGAGAGGTTGTTTCTTACCTCCACCAACCAGGTGGCCTAGGTAAGTCACTGTGCCCTGCACTATCTGGCACTTTGTGGCATTGACAGCTAGACCTACATTCTGCAGCACCTGAAGCACTTGTTTCAGGTGTGGCTAAACATAGCAATGTCATCTAAATTGGTGACACTGATGTTTTCCAGACCACACAAAGCCTGGTTAACGATCTGCTGAAAAGTGGCAGGGTCGTTCTTCAATCTGAAGGACATCAGAGTGAACTGATAATGTCCTCCTGAGGTTGAGAATGCTGACCTCTCTCTCTCACTCCATCTGTCAAGCCCACCTGCCAGTACCCTGCTGTGAGGTCAAAGGTGCTCATGCACTTGTCAATGAGCTCATCTGCCTGAGGAATGGGGTGAGAATCTGTCTTCGTGACAGAATTGATCACCCTGCAGATTGAGTCTTCCCACCATTGGTCTTTTTAGGGACCAGTACCACTAGGGCTAGCCCAGGGACTATGGGATGGCTCTATCACTCCTAAAGACAACAACTTGGAAACATTCTCCTTCATGGAGTCCTTGACCGTAATGGTTATCCAGTGAATCCTACTTTTCACTGGCTTACTGTTGCCAGTGTCCACATCATGGGTGCACTAATCTGCGCGACCCGAGTCAGTGAACACAGTCCAGCAAACTGTCCCACTACGCAGCAACAGTCTGTCAGTTGTTTTTCTGACAGGTCTGTTGCAAGGTTGACACCGGCAACTGACCCATCTGTGGCTTCAGTGTGCAGGAGTTCTCGGCGGGGATCGGTCTCCTCCTCAGTCTCTCCATCAGTCACTAATGTCATGACCAAGTCATCCCGGCTTTAATGGGGCTTTAGCCGGTTGACATGAAAGACCCTGCACATCTGTTTAGGTCCATTCACGTCAATGAGATAATTCACCTAACCGACCTTTTCAAGCACACAGTAAGGCCGAGTCCACCTGTCCGAAAGGGCACTGGGTTTGACAGGCTCCATAATCCATGCCCTCTGGCCTTCAGAATATACTATCACTGTGGTCTTTTGGTCGTGTCAGTGTTTCATCAGCTTCTGAGTTGCCTTCAGGCTTTTTGTCGACTGTTCCATGTACTTTGCCATTCTAGACCAAAGGCCAAGTACATAGTCCACCACATCTCGCATACAGGATTGGGGGTTGCTCTCCTATCCCTCTTTCACTAGACTGCGGGGACCTTGTACAGGGTGTCCAAACAGAAGCTCAAAGTGGCTAAACGCTACTCTGTTCTGTGGCACCTCCCTGTAAGCAAACAGAAGGCATGGCAGGAGAATATCCCATTTTTCCCTGAGGTGCTCTTCCATGCTACCTATCATGCCTTTCAGGGTCTTGTTAAACTGCTCAACAATCCTGTTTGTTTGTGGATGGAAGGATATAGAGAACCGGTAGGTGACCCCACACTCTTCTCACATAGCCTTCATATAGACAGATATGAAGTTTGATCCCCTGTCAGCAATGACTTCCTTGGGGAATCCAGCATGGTAGAATATCCCAATCGGAGCATTTGCAAACCACGGGGGCTTTGATGCTCCACATGGGGACAGCTTTATGAGACCTTGTGGTGTGGTCTACCACCACCAAGATGTATCTGTTCGCTGTGCTGGTTTGAGGATCCAAAGGACCCACAATATCCATGCCTATTCTCTTCAAAGGCCGCCCAACCATGGGTAGTGGAATTAAGGGGGGCTTTGCGGCAGAAACTTGACAAGTCGGGCAGGACTGGGCAAATTCCTTACCTTTTATGCCAAATTACGGCTATTAAAAGAGCACAGGCAACCGGTTCAATGTCTTAGTCACTCCCAAGTGACTCGCTCAAGGAATTTGGTGAGCCAAATCCAAAAGGAACTTTCTGTGGTATTGGGGAATCACCAATCTGTTGGTGCCCTCACCCTCAGAGTCTTACGGCGCACTGTACATGAGTCCATCCACCCAGTACACTTTGAAAAGTCCAGGTGCCTTGCCCTTAGCCTGCTCCTCTGCCTGGTTCCACGGGCCCACCAGAGGGGGACACTCGTTCTGGGCTTTAAAGAAGTCAGCCTGATGTGGGCCCCCAGCTGATGCAAACTCATCGAGAATGGGCAGGCCTTTCGTATATGAGCTCACCTGGTCCTCCACCTAAGGTTCCTGCACTGCGCCAGGCAACTCTGAAGTCAATGGGTCCCTCCTACAGGAGTAGCCGACTCGCAAGTCTGTGGAACTGGACTTATTACTACCGGCCACACCGGTCCCTCCAACAAGCCCTCTGAAAGCACTCCAGGCCCTAAGCCTCTGAGAATCTTAGATCTGGCTGCCTCTTGGTGCCTCAATTTCACAGCTGCCGCAGCTATCTCAGGATCAGGAAGTTTATTACCCAACAGACATGGTGTAGGGATGGAGTCTTTCACTGCTACACAGCACTGGGTAATTTCACCTTGCCAGATGAACTCTACTATCGCCAAGGGGTACTTACTTTTTCCATCAAACCCACTGATGCTACAATCAGGTCCATCGATCTACTGGCCTGGCTATATCCACTGCCGGGTGACAGAAGGGAGGCTAGCGGCGGTGGCTCATACAGCAGGAGTTCGTTGTCCATTGATATGCACATGTTCTAGATAGAGTTTAGTATTATTGGAAACTGTTCTGTACACCCGGTACCGTTTTCACTCAATGTAACTAATCCACAATTGGCCAATCCTTGGCCTTGTGGGAAGTCCTCCTCTAGGAGGCCCATACTAATGATGGCCTCTTCCATGAGTCAAACATTCACCATGGCTTGCTTGGGTAAGCCCTTGCAAGCAGGATCCCCTTTCCTATGGCCCAGCTCCTTACACACAAAACAACCTTTGGGTGGTGAGAACGTAGGTGTCCCAGTGTTAGGAGTTCCTGTGCTCTTCTTTTCGGTGTGCACAGCTGGACTAGAGTTGTGGGATTTCCTTTCATTCTTTTGGGAACCTGACTTTGAAGAGGACTGGGTTTTGCATTTGTCCTTCCCATCCTTGTCAACTTTATTGTCCACCGATTTCTCTTCCGGTTTGGGTTTGCTCTGCTGAGCCTTTGTCTGGACTTGAATACTTACAAAACTGTCTGCAGCCTTTGCAAGCTCCCTAGGGTCTGTAATAGTCTTGTCCACAAGATGCTGGTATAGGTCAACCTCATAATTCTTCAATACATGCTCACACGCAATTAAATTGTACATCCCTTTCAATGTGTCAACTTTGTTACCAGCCACCCACCCGCTCAGATATTTTAACAAGTGTGTGAATGCATCACATGTCTGCCCACTTTTCTTTCCAAGCTCTCTGAGGCTCTTGAGATGCTGCTTTGGCGTTTTACAGAGCTTCCTGAGGAGGACCGCCTACATGCTCTCATAAACTCGCCTCCCCTTGGGAATTAACTGAAGAATTGCATCAGTCCCTGGAGTGGGCAAGCGACTCTTCAGGGCTGCACCCCACAGTACCTCGTCCACCTCCTATAGCTGAAAAGTAAGCTTGAGCACTTCAAACCAGTCAGAAATATCGTTCCCTACTTCGTAAGTCTGCACTAAGTCTCTGGGATGTAACTCTAGGGCTTATCTCAGACACCCTAGTTTGTGCCGCTACCGCTGCTTTCACTAGAGGTGGATCTGTTGGCCTCCTTCGTCTCTTCAAGCATGCACAGCTCTATGGTGACCTTGTCCCACAATTTCTATTCTTCTATCTCCAATCTCCTCCCCTCCAGCAGTAGCTTTCTAGCCACTGCCGTGTTAGCAGCCGGAACAATTGCAGGGCCACTTAGAGACTGTGCCGAGGCCTGGGACCTGCAGGATGCCACACTAGCCCCTGACCTCACTGACACTCTCGAGTGTTGGGGAACCATGCTTGCCATACGGACTGATGGTTGGCGAGAAACACTGCTCATGCAGTCTTCCTCGTCATTTTTGCACTTCCCCTTCAGGAAGGTCTTGGTCTTCTCCCCAACCACCCTTACTTCTACCCAAGCTTGGAGGCTGGTCAGCAATTCAGGTTTATTAACCTTAGTGCTGTGGGGAAGGCCAGTCTCTTGACATAGGACGTGCAGGGCATCCTTGCTCATGCCTTTCACAGTCTCTATTTCAAGATCCAAGATTATTACAAATAGCTAGCCGGCTCTAAACATTGCCTGCACACATTTTCCATAGGTTGATCTGCCATAATTCAATTTCATTTAAAGTTTCAAAAAAGTCCAGGCGAGGGCACACCCACTGTGAGGATGGTCGAATTCATCAGAATAGCGACTATTCTTGTTATCTTAAAACTAGTTTATAAAGCTCAATCAGTATAGCATCCTTAAGCATAAATTGTAACTATGAACCAAGATAAAACACTGTTTTCCAACCTGTATTGCCTTATATGAAGGAATCCTCTTAATGTCATCTATCTTGCAATTTGATTTGCAAGCCTATTTTTCAGAAATGTCAATCTCTAGCCTGTAAAAGAGACCTTAATACGGCTCTTCAGAATGTGCTCTGTTGTCATTTGGTCTTCAGAATGTGTTTTGTTGTCATTCTCATAGAATTCCAATCAGTGAGAAGCACATGGTATGAATAGCTGTGTTTAGCAGCCTACAACCTTGTGCTCGACTCCTCTACCTCTGCCACATTTGCCACTAATTCCGCCAGTGGAATTACAGCCGGCAGAAATACCACCAGTGGAAATAGTGGCATCACCAGAACGGGAAGACAGAAAATATAACAGGAAAATGCCAGATATGAGGCTTTCAAGCATAAATTCAGTGAGGCAGAGGCGCAGGTCCTCAACGATGAGGTAGTGGCCCATGCTGAAGAGCTGTATGGCTATCGGCACAGGAAGACATCTGGGCCAGCATCCGAGATAAGGTTATAGCAGTGGGCACAGTCCCACGGGACAGCAAGTACTGCCGTAAGAGGTGGAATAGCCTCAAGGCCAAGGTCCTCAGCCTCCTATGAAAATACCTGTGAGAGACATCTGCCACAGGAGGCGGCACTATGGACCACCTTGTGAGAGTAGAAGGCAAGTAGCATCCTCCATATGGAGGGGATTGAGGGTGTTGGGAGTGCCGAGGTTGGAGCCAGCAGCCAATCTGAAGCTAGTGAGTATGAATGTCCCTTCCCTCCCATGACGATGCACTGGCCAAATCACCATCCCATGCATGTGTCCCTCAGCAGAGATGGGCCCAATGAACAGTGGAATGCGCAAACAAATGCCAATGCATCCAAAGGCATTGCCACAACAAATGTATATGCAAGGGAAGGTGGGTGACTGTGCACACACCCATGCACTGTAGCATGAATTTGCATGTGAGACCATGCAACCACATGCAACACCCATGTGGGCTTGGCCAAGTGACAAATGGAACCCCCAGAGCAACGAATGCACTTACCACATAGCCAGCACAACAGGCAAAGAGCTCATGCATATGGTGTGCAGACCCCCAGCGGCCACTTCCCCCACCTTGCGTTAGGAATATGCATTGGCCTGCAATCGACCCTAAACATCAGACCACATGTGTGTATGATGACCGTTGATCATGTAGCATGAGTGACTTGCTAGCCCATGTACAAGTATTCATGATGACTTACAGCATGCCACTGTCCATGCAACAGGTTCATAGTTGACTCAGGAGGAGGCAGACCCATCTATGTCCCATGGCAGGGCCATTGGTGTGACCACAACAATCTCCACCCCTGCTTTTGCCCAGCAATGCGAAAATTAGGAGAAAGGGCACAAGCAATGCACGAGGGCCTAGCAGCGGATGTTGCCACCACCGCTCATCAATCTGCACCCGCACCCACCCAAATGCCCCATGACACCCCCTTGTCACCTGAGCAAGACAACCAGCCACATGTGCGGCATGTGCTGGAATCAGAGGGTGACACTTATGCCAGTGAACCACACGATGGAGGCCACAGGGGATTTGGTGGAGGGAATACCAGCATAGGCTGAGTCAATGCAGTATGCTCCTCACCCGCCAGCATATCTGTAGGCCAGAGTCTCACCTATACACCTCAGGGACCCACACGGAGGGATCATCAGCTGGCAGCCCACAGCACTGTTCCATGAGTAATGTGACCTTCCCACAGCCAGAACTGCCTGGAAAAGGTAAGAGACCAAGGAAATGAGTGTCACTACATTACACTTTTTCACTGGGCACAGGGTTGGTGGGTGAGTATGGTTGTTGGGGATGGGGGAGTGGGTGAGTATGGGTGTTTGGGATAAGAGAGGTGAGTGGGTATGGGTGTTGGGAATGGAAGAGGTGGGTGTGTATGGGTTCTGGGGATACTGTGGTGGGTATGAGTGTTGGGAATGGGGATGTGAGTGATTGTTGGGGAACAATGTTTTTAACACTGCACTATTAAATACTTGTTCACTTGAAGCAATGCTAGGACAATCCTTTTTGTGTGAATTTGATTTATTGAAGACGTGGCTATTTACAAAAGGTGAGCATCAGGTAATTATTGATGTGTTCAGAAATAAATGTCAATTAATTCTTGCCGCAAAAGACGAGCATCCCTTCCCTTCTCCTGCTCACTGTGTGGCAGCACTGCACCTGTAGGTATTGAGTCATTGCCTTCTGGGAGAAATGTCGGCATCAGAGGGGAGGGGCACATTTTGCCTGAGATAGATGTTTTGCAGGATGGAACTAGCAAGAATTATTTGTCCAAGCTTCTCTGACCTTTACATCAAGGCCCCTCTGGTCCTGTGTAGACACGGAAAACGGCCCTTCAGTAGGCCAAAGGTCCGCTTTATGCACAACCTGGTGCTGACATGCTCCTCATTGTAGGCCACCTTCTGTGGCGTATGTGGATTGCGCTCAGGTGTTATTAACCGTGGTAGCTGGGGGTATCTAGAGGCACCTGCGATGGCAAAGGTCACATATGTCAGTCCTACTGCATTGTGGATTTGTTGCCTTTTCTAAAGGCATTTTGATGAGCACTCTGTACATGCATTTTCCATGTATTGTCCTACAGCATGGTTTTCCACCCCAGTTATTGGATGCAGAGCCAGTCACTATGGGGGAACATATGCATTGTCGTGTTACACCATACACACAGCTCACAACCAGTAGTCCTTACTCTTATGGTCCATGATTGGCATTGCAGAGGGCGTGTAGCCTGTGTTGGGCCTGTACATTTCTGTGATACATGTGCCCCGATGGGTGAATTGCACGTTCATGGTTACCAGATTACATGGCATTACTTTCCGCCAGTGTTGCATTTGCTTGTTCACTCTAGACCTTTGACATTTAATGTGTGGGTATGTGTCCCCTTGCATTGTGTTTCCTGCAGGCTTCTGTGTGTGTATTTCTTCCTTGTTGGGGCAATATGCATCGCCGACAAACAACTGCATTATCCTGCATGTCCTAGAGCTGTGTGTTGGTGGCTGTCATGTGCGGGGTGAGAGGGCAGCTCCTGTATGTACAGGGCCTTGACAGGGCATGCATTGATCAGTTGTGGTAATGTCACCCACCCTTTCACATAGCATGTACCTAGTGCTGCAAGATCAGTTTGTGTGATGGCACTTGTACTCACCCAGTAACCATGTTGTTGGCCTTTCTGGCTCTACATGTATGCAGGCAGTGTGCTGTTCTGCAGGACCATAGCATTGTGTGTGGAACCAGGGAAGCAGGCACAACAGTGTGTGATCATGAGGTCACCATCGCAGGTGACCTGGACATTTGTGGAGTGATACTGCTTCCTGTTGTGGTATACCTCTTCTGAGTCCTGGGGGGCGACCAATGCCACCTGGGTACAGTCCATAGCAGCAGTTACATTTGGCAGGTAGACTGCTGCGTGAAGCCTGCCTTGGTGGCATTAATCTGTGCCAGGGTAGTGGGCAGGGTGAAATGCCAGGAGACATGGTGCAGGAGTGCTTCCAGCACCTGTACAAGTACATGTGATAATGTGGCCTGGGGCATGCAGCCCACAGTGTGCTGGCAGGTGTCAGATGCAAGGAAATGAACGACTGACACAAGATTCAGCAGCGGGGGTAAGGCAGTTTTATTGTCAATCCTTCTCTGTATGCCGTCATGGATCAGGGAGAGTAGCTTGTCAATGGTCTCCCTGTTCAGCCAGTACAGGGTAATCAGATGGATAACAGTTAATGTCCAGGGTGAGGGCCTGACCCGGGGAATATGCCCTCGCCTTGCATGATATCGCTTCCTTCCCTGCGGCCTATGCTGTTGTTCCTGCCTCTGCAGCTCAATGTTGAGCAGGAGGAGCTGCATGTCCCAGTTAGGCGGTATTTCAACTTCTTATACAGTGGAAATACCATTTTCAATCTTGGCAGTAATTCCGCCGGAGGAATTAACGCCCGGGCTAACACTATCAGATGGTTGCAGTAATTCCGCCAGGGCTAATTCTGCCGGCATAATTAACGACAACTCCGTATTCGGCTGTGTGGTAAAAGTGGTGGTAATTCTGTTACTGCCACTTTTACCTCATGCCGCTGAACTCCTAATGAGCCCCACTATCCTCAATTCGCACAACTCGGCGGCTCTTATGAAAGAATATCTGAGTCCAGTAATTAGATTCCGCTTTGGGTGATTTCTATAAAAGCTCAGGATTTGACATTATGTTTACAGGCCGCGAGCTCAGCCAG
Organism: Ambystoma mexicanum; assembly: GCF_040938575.1. Taxonomy (NCBI): domain Eukaryota; kingdom Metazoa; phylum Chordata; class Amphibia; order Caudata; family Ambystomatidae; genus Ambystoma; species Ambystoma mexicanum. The sequence continues at coordinate 1,030,943,179 of NC_090923.1, forward strand.
GCAAGGTTTAAATAGAGCAGCGCCTGAAGGCCGCTCGTGATGGGCAGAGGGAAAGGTCAGCCCTGCACGTGCACACATGCCACGCTGTGCTTGCAATATTGATGTCTTCCTTGCGTGCATGGGTGCCGAATAAAAATCATCTAGAACTTGGAAATGGAGCCGGAAGGAAAACAGGGTCATGGAATGTAAAATGGGCGAAACAAAATGGATTCTGGTACAGTAGCCTAGAAAATACAGGCCGAAAGACTGCAGGCACTTTGAAAACTTTAGCCCCTTTGCCGCGTTTTTTGCTACAGATTTGAAAGAAATATCCTTTTCTTTGAAGGCGGGTTCGGGTCGCCAGTGAAATCAATTTACGTGAGAGACACGCAGCGTGCAAGAATTCAGTAAAAGACAACACATGTGCGTCTCACAATGCAGTGCGTGTGGTGGGGAGGCGGCGTGCGGAAGCAGTGGTTGTAAAAACCTTACGAGGAGGGGGTAGGATACATGCCAGCTTTCACAGGTAGGCCTTGAAAGCAGAATCTTTTCATTCGAGCAACACTTGACGTTATAGAACAAGAAAAACAAGGTCAGACTAAAAACACAGTTCTGCACATCCAGACCAGCTATCAGGTTTGCGTGAACAAAAAGGGTTTCCCGCCCTTTTGTTCTGAGAAAGTTCAATGTACTCCATCGTTCTATCCCCCAACAAAACAAAAATGAATGCAGGGAGGTATCCGAAATCAGGAGAGACCACACTAATAAAAAAACGATGTCACCTGTTCACGAATTAGACAGCGACACCCAATGCAGACGTCTCCCAAATGATGTGGGAAAGGCCACTTTATAGTGACAGCTCTAAATTCAGGGATGCACGCCAAAGAGGGTTCAAGGACTCACAAACGAAACCTAAACTCATTCAGCAAAGAACTCCCCATGATCTATGTAATGCTGTATGAAAGGTGGACTATGGAAAGTGGGTGAGCCCAAGAGGGGTGGATAGGTGCAAATACGTTATGGGGCGTTGTTTGCCCCTAAGTTCTACCCTACTTGGACTCACTCACTTTCTACAGTCCACCTCCCAAAGCCATAACCAGGCCAAAATCAATTTCCCAACTCTGGTCCATTCAAAGTCATTATCCCCAACTCCACGGCCTTGCCTCACCCTCAACCCCAAGATAGTCTGTCCATCTGAACAGAACTTGCCAATCATTAGCTTAGTTGAGCCGCACATATGTTCTAAAAGCAAGTTATATTCCAAAATATAAAATTCATTCCCCATTATGGAGCGATGCACAGCATTGTCCTTAACATATCCAAATTCTCATAATCAATTTCCCTGAGTGCTACTCACTGCCTCAATCTGCTTGTCTCTCTTTAACTTTATCCTTCTGTGTTTGACCGCCACTGGTGTATGTGCCCCAATCCTTCCTTGGAATAAGCGCTGCCCACTTTACTTCTGAGTCGGGCTAGTCCATCTCTGTGTGCGCCAGATTCCTCTTCAGACTCCAAATCAGGGCTAGGCCCAGGTCCCTCAGAAAGTTATCTTCAGCCGCTTGAGTCAGAATCATCCCAGGAAGCTGGTGCCACTCCTCCAGGTGAAACAACTTTGGAAACCGCTGTTCTCAACACATACCTCCTTTTCCTCACCATCGTACCGCTCAGTCTTTATAGTAACACACCGACTGTATGCAAGTGCCCTTCTTTATGCCTGGTTACTCGCTAACTTTAAATTAAATGTTTGATGATCCAGAATTATGGTAATTCACTTTCTACCACTGCAGCATCTGGGAAATCGAACAAAAATAATGTTGTGAAGCAAAGGGGGGGGGGTCTAACACCAGAAATGACAGATTTGTGGGTCCTACATGTTGCCTGAACCATTTCCTCCCGCACTCCCATCGCCACTTGTATGCATCCCTTATAAGCCACGTACCACTAACTCCCTAACATTTTAATCTCCTCCATCTGCCAGCCCATTCTCTCCCACTCCGGTGACGCCCAATGTTCTGAAATAGTGAGACCTGAACTCCTTTCCCTCAAACCACAGTCTGATCAGACCCTTCCTCAACACTCACAATACTTGTGGCCCCCTTCACAGATGGCCCTTACTCATACCGCACAAACACGCCCGCCCTCTCTCCTCTTTGGACCGCTAATTGCTGGGAAAGCCTTGCCAAATATCCAATAAAATCATCCATGCCCCCTTCTTCCCTTGGTTGCACGTTGTCCCCTGTAAAGATATTTCCCCCATTCTCTTGTCACGTGCACATCAGACCAAAGCAATGCTTCCAGCCACATTCTCCCCAGATTCTCGGTCACACGAAACACCACAAAAAACAACAACAAAAAGAAGTTCAAACAAATAGTGTCTCCATCCGGATGAACAGAGTAACCCCTAACTACTATACCAGCCTCTTGAGCACTCTTAGTGTAACCAGCCCCCGTGGCTTTTTTCCTGCCCATCTCCCAGCCCACCATGCCAGAATGTGTCTTCTGATTTCCCTCAGCTGTCAGCTTAAACCCCCTGGAAACCTTTCCCATAAAAATCAATCCCCACAAGCTTGCCTGCTATTGTGGTCCTCGATAGGTCTCTACCCATCAAACCCAAAGGAAATTTTAAATTGTTACCTCCTATAGAGTCTCAGTATGAGCTCGGAAGGCTGGAAGAAAATGGAAGTAAAATGGCGGCAATGGAATTACGGACACTTAACTGCCATTTTTCTGCGGAAGAATTCTCCACTTCTCCATAGACGACAAAAATTAGGGCTAACTGCCATTCCCCTACTTGTGATTCCACAGTAAATTTGCAGGACAAAGTGGTGATAATGGTAAACGACTTTGTTTGGAATTACCACCAAACTCTTAATGAGGCCCAGTGTTCCTTCTCCTGATTATGGCTATCTTCATACCCACTATGACTCTGCCCCACTACTTACAAAATCCATCCATGCCTTTCTGCAATGTTCCACCGATAGCCAGGCCATGGACAAATCCATACGCCTGACGGCCATCAGCCCCCTAAACCAGATAGACCCTCCGCCATTCTCTTTGGCCCTTTCCTCCATTCCAGGTTCCAGCCCATGGAACCTATGCCATTGGAAATGATAGAAGGCATCTGTCAGCTAAATCCTTTCATCCTTCTCTGGCTGCCTTTCCAACATTAAAATTCCTCCTCTTGTTTTGCAAGTCATTGCCACAACCAGTGGGAAGAATTCCAAGACACCAATGCTTACAATACTGCTCTGCATCGCTCAGGCTACGGTTCCCTGCATAAACTACCCTGCCAAACCAAACCAAAGCCACCTATCCCCGAGGTATCTGAGTAAACACCATTATAACTATGATACATTATGTTATGTTACTGGGATCTATACTATGCACCGTTGTCATTTATATGGTCTCCAGACACTCCAGTCCTGCAGGAACGTCAACCACTTCTTCAGATCTTCTCTTACGGATGCTGTGCTGTACAATTCTCTGGCACCCAACATTGCCCCTACCAACCTCCTACAAAACATCCTCCCTGACTTCATAGCATCTGCATCTGCCACAACTTCACCTCTTAAGCTCTATCACCTCCATTAGCAACCCCATTAACTTCTCCACGTTCTCCTCTAACACCATGGAGTACATCATTTGCAGAAGGCTTGGCTGCAATCTATCTAGTTCAACATAATGTAAGAGGATTTTAGGGGATTTTAACACCCCTGAGAAATGTTTAAAATAATGCATTGAAATGGTGCATTTCACAGCACCATTTTTTAAGACAATGGGCCCCATGACAAGTTTTGCAGTACGGGAAATGTGCCGGTGAAAGTGCTAGGAGTTCTGTGACTGGCACTTTTAACGCAGATTTACAAGTTTACCAGTGGAAGTTATTGATTTACCTCCAGCCCAGAGCTGGTGGTAAATCAGGCCTCCACCGGCAAATAACTGCCAGTATTACCGGCATCAGTAATACTGGTGCCAGTAATATCAGCATTCCCCATCCATGGAGTCCTATGGTACTCCATGGAATGGGGATTTAGCACACTTTCCACCACCTGTAATATCCTGGAAATTCCGCGTTATCAGGAGGTGCAAACGGTAGGTCGGTTTGCCGGTATCCCACCAGAGTTACTGGTGGAATGCCAGCAAACTTGAAATGAGGACCAATAAGATTAAAAGCTGCACAATTTACATTTGATTTGTAGGGTAATAAATGAAATTGTCCAATGAATTCCAAGTCACCAAAAGCACATAGGTGTATTTTACAACATTATTATGAAGCTGCAGCCACAGTCTAGCTATGTGGGTCATGAAAGTGATTTACAGTGACCATAACTTGAATATATTGTGGCCTCAGAATATAATGATAGTGATTTACAGGCTTTAAATGATTTTCACTAAGCTGTGGTCACAGTGGATGCCAGTAATGGCCACTGTAAATCACTTGAATGCATCTGTGGCTACAATCAATCTATGTCAATAATGCTGGTCACTGTGAATCACTTGAATGAGGTTGCGGCCAATCTATAAAAGTAATTGCATGTAGGTACAATTAATATGTGCCATTAATGGTCACTGCAAACCACTTACATGGGGTCCCCAAAGAGCCTCTCTATCACCCCTTCTCTTCAGTCTCTACCTCAGCCCACTGCTCACACTCATCGGCTCTCACAACCATTGAAGCTATAACTATGCAGATGGCACCCAGATCATTTTCAAGATCCCCAAAACAACAACATGCTCCCAACTCGACCTCTCATCCTGCCTCTGTGCATTCGACCACTGGATCACAACCAACCACCTTCTCCTCAACCCTGGCAAAACTGAAATACGACTATGCGGCAATCCCACCCTCATCCCCCAACCAATACCCTTGCCACACACCCTAGGAGCCCCAACTGTAGTTTTTGTCCCTGTAAAAAATCTAGGATGCACAATGGACTCATAGCTATCCCTCTCCCAACACATCAACTCTGTGTCCCGAACATGCAGTTTCTACTGATGCAGCCTAAGGTGAATCTTCCCTTACTGATCCTACCCGCATAGACTCTGTGCAATACTTGCCATTATTCTCTCCCACGTAGATTATGCCAACTCGCTCTATCCAGGCATCCCAGCACATCAGCTCATGAAACTCCAACAAATCCAAAACTTTGTAGCCAGACTTTGCAACCTCATTCTTATCCAAACTTGTTCTCTCTTCAAGGTGTAGCATAACATGGATCAGCCATCCCCCAACAACGACAGTGCAAAACTCCTCAAGGACATGACCTGACACACCAGGCGTCCCAGGCCATTGTCGTGGTGGCCCACAAATTGGCAACCACAAACCACTATCCACACAACTCAATCTTCCACCAACTACTGACACGCCAGACTGTTGCAAATGTTTGCTAATACTTAACTGCTATGGGTATGAAATGCATCAGTTGGATTGCTGAGGGTAGGAAATGTATTGCACTTAGATGGTGTTAAGCGGCTTCACTTCAACACTACAGCTAAGTCAATGCCTAGTCTGGGATGCTGAGGGAAACCCTTATTGATATATTTTTAGGTCCAGTTCATGTACTCTGGATGACAACCCTTATATAACACCCCTCTCTTAGAATCCCCCTGACCCCACTGAGCCAAGAAGTAGATCTGTTTTGCAAATTTAAAAGGTTTATTTGAGAAATATAACAATATATATCTATCACACATTTATAATAAATTAATATTGGATATCACACTTAAAATATGACAGTGGTCAACAATGGATAATGTTCTACTGATAAACTGATTTGGTGACTTAGAAGTAGTATAGAGGATGAGGTAGCTGAAATGCTTTATGGTTTCAAGGAAATGCAAGGTGGAATAAATGCAGTACAGAAAATAAACTGATATGGTTTGACAAGAGATAATATGTTCGCTTTTCCCCTGGTGGCAATTCACCCCCCCGCCCCTATCGGCAATGCAAGGAGATGGAAGTAACACACACAGTCTTCAGGAATACAATCAAATACAATACGGAATTCAGTTCCCCCCCCAGCAAGCTTAGACAACAGGTATGCTTTTTAAAACACGGGCAAGAGTGCTTTGTAATGTGGTGGCAAGGAAGTGAAAAATGCTAAAATTGCTTTTAATTCCCTGTAGGAGGTTCAGGGTGAGTGGTAGACACTTTATATTAGTTCAGGATCACTTTAATAATACTCTATGAATGATTAGCAGATTGCAACAAATTTTAGCAAAGAGAAGCAAAAAACTGCTGATTTTTCCAGATGAAGAAATCGGGCCAAATCGCAAATCGCGGTAAATTTTGCGAGTGCGTAAATCACGATTGCGGTAAAAGTATAAGGAAGTCGGTTCTAGGCTTGTTGGAAAGCTTAGATTCTAAGCTTTCAGAGGAAAGTTACATCTCGTTCCTAGAACAAACGGTTCCAGAGATACGGACGATTTAAGAAAGGTATATATTCGGATTTAAAGTAAAACTCAGAATGACAGGTGACAGTTCGCAGCTTTAGAATGACAAATGACAGCTCACAGCTTTAGAAGGACAGATAACAGGATTACTAGAAGGCAGTTCTACTTAGGTTAAAATAGTTTGGATTAGATTATTTTAACTAAGAGATTGGGTTCTGCACAGTTCTGGCGGATACTCACTCCTAATTTTGAAATGAATGGGCCTCGTCACGGATCTGGTCAACATGTCCAGCGGCGGTTCTCTCTGCTCGGCGGGTCAATCAGGCACCGGTTCTGCTCACAGCGATCCGGATCTCTGGTTCTGCTCACAACGGTCCGGGTCTGGTCTGCGGTTCCGGCAAAAGTTCTTGGAAAAGAATTCAAACAGCTTGCCCGGCTGTGGAATAGTTTGGTTAGGTTTGCTGGATTCTGAAGGCCTGCTGAGAATACGTTTGCTTGCAGTGGGCCTTCTAGGTTCAAAGTTCTGTAGTCTATGGGTCACTGGTTCTGGTCCCTGTCTGGATGGGATGTCGGCCGTCAAAATGCTCAGCAGAAATGGAAAATGAATGTCTCTACCTGTCCCAGCAGTCTCTTTTTATGTGTTTTGGAAGTGGGTGTGTGCGTGGCATAACTGAGCCTGCCCCTCTCTACTTGCCATTGGCCCAATTCTCCCCTCTCCCATGATTTGGGGAAGGAAATGGATTGTCATCATGATGAGGTCTGTTTATGGGTCAGAGGATCCTCCCCTGGTCAATTTGCCCACAAATCTATATTTGATTCAAATACATATTTCCCAGGTACACAATTTGTTGAAATTACATGTACACATTATATATTCCTTCAGGTAGTCTCTGTCCCGACTCTGGCGTTTCTAGAAGCTTGCATTCAAAAATGGCAACTTATTTTCGATTTTAGTGGGTTTTGCAACATTGGTTTTTCATCAAAAATTATACAAAGGTACACCCACCTTCTCCAAATATCCCAGTAAATTTCCAGGTCTCTAGCTTAAATACAGTGTCTACAATATTCACAATTAGCGGGGTTTTGCCCCAGAACATGGTACAAATTGGAGTTTGGACTCAAATCGTGAGGGCATTTTCCATACTAAGACTCTCAAAGTACATTCCTGTCATTTGGTTACAATAAGTTATCACTGTTTCTGTAAAATATATATTTGTTGCAATTCAACTTCCCAAAGTGTTTGGGTCCGCCTCCAGAAGTCTGGGTGGTTCAGTGATCACATGTCTCTCCTTGCTGGCAGAGGGCTGTTGACAGGAAACACTCAAAATTAACATACCCCATTCAACTGAAAGGGGCTATTGTCTCTCTCCTGCAGGCTGAAGAGGAGACCCCCTCCCTCTCACTCAGAAGGGCCATGTGATATCCTGCCTCCTGTTGTGAGTCTCTGGGGTGTTAAGAGTTCTCAGCCTCTTGGCCTCTGGGAACAGCAGATGGCTAAGATTTTTTTAATTAACCCACAGGCTTTGAAGTCCCTGCCCCTCTTGCAACTCCTAAATACAGTTTCCCTGTCAGAGTTTAGACCGCTAGCGCCGCCTTGAGGAATTTGTCGGTACTGCATCCATTTTTGAGTTGTCTTGAATTACTGCATTTCAATAGAGTGGTCTTTTGCTTGATAGAATAGGACCCTTTCCTAACATTGTTTTGATGGCATCCTTACAGTAGAGTGGTGATGTGGAACCCCCCACAAGAAGGTTGTATCTTTGGAGTGGTCTTGTGCCAACTGCGCAGTTCTCCTGGACTCTGGGATGGAATGATGGGCGGCAGCAGCTCATCCCCACATCTACCCAGTCTATTGATTCAGCATGGGTCAAAACCCTTCACAAACCCACCCGCCCGACTGCGCTTTGATTCAAGTCGAGGGGAAGTCGGGTGCAACGGAGGTTTTGAGCCCTTGCGCTGGTATGTCCACATTGTCTTCTTCCAATTCTGTAGATGGCACAGTTCAGCATCTTTTCCTCCACCCAGTTGGATCGATCGGTCCTCCTCGCCGCTCCTGATGGGAATATTGGGCGGTACCCGGGGCCCCTCGGATCTTTGCTGCCAGTCCCTGGGCGTCCTCCTTGGCCAGTCTCCAGGTTTTCTTTGTCCAAGGACGACAAAGGAAAGCGGCAATACCTATTCATAGACATTTCTCCCCCACTATTGATATAGTGGGGCGACATATACATTTTATACTTTAATAGATATAGCATTCCAATTTTTAAAAACAAGATATAATTCAGAGACAGTGGCTTACAAGCGTCATAATATTTTAGAGACTATATGTGGGATATTTTAGGGTTGGAACTGAATTAATCTGGAGCGGTCCCCTCTGGTATTGCAGAGGACTCCTCCAGTTGCTGCAGCGTGTGCCTGGGATGGCAACACTTTAGCTGATTTACATGTACCCACTTTTCTTCCCCTTCCGCCAGACTACCTTTGGGGATGCGGATCTTGTACGCTACAGGGGAGATCTTGTCTATAATTTCAAACGGTCCCTTCCATGTAGGCAAACATTTTCGCTGTTTGGCCTGGTTCCTTTGGAAATTGTATAGATAGACCCGGTCCCCCACAGTATATTCCTTCCTGGTGGTCTTCAGGTCGTAGTGGGTTTTCATGCTATCAGCCGATCTCTCTAGATTCCGCTGAGCATAGGCAAAAGCATGCTGAAGGTGTTTCCTTAAATTCTCCACATACTCATGAGTTGTGGAGGCATCTATCAGTGTCTGCTCTTGGGTCCTGTAGAGCAGATGCTGGGGAAGCACCATCTTGCGTCCGGTCATCAACTCAAATGGTGACATTTTAGTTGCAGATGAAGGGGTAGATCTGAAGGCCATTAGGACCAGAGGTAATCGGATATCCCAACTTGGCCCAGAATCTGCCACAAACTTTTTTAATATGCTCACAATGGTTCGGTTGTATCTCTCCACTGCTCCAGAAGAAGCTGGCCTGTATGCAATGTGTAGCTTCCTTTTAACCCCCAGTATCTCCCACATCTTTGTCATTACTTCACTGATGAAGTGGCTACCTCTGTCTGACTCAATCCTTTGAGGTAGACCAAAACGGGAAAAGATGCGGTTAATCATCAGGGCAGCTGCTGTTTCTGCCTTGCAGTTTGGGGCTGGGAGACATTTCCACCCACTTGGTAAACAAGCATGTAACAGTCAACATGTACTTGTTTCCTCTAGACGAGCGAGTTACAGGGCCTACAAAGTCGATTTGCAAATCTGACCATGGCAGTGTCATCCCCCTCTTTTGGAGAGGCACACGGTGTGTGAGGGATGATGGCTGAAATTGTGCACACACAAGACACCCCTTCAAGTATTGGTCGAGGTCCTGCCCCATGTGTGGCCAGTATGCAACCTCTCTTAAGATTTCCAGTGTTGTGTGAAACCCCCTATGACCGGCGGTGGCCGCATCATGGGCGTGACTTAACATCAGGCTTCAGAATGAGGTAGGAACCACCCACTGATCATGGCCAGCTTGGGATTTCCTTACCAACAAACCGTCTTGGATTCGGAACATCTTTGGACATTTCATCAACACTCTAAGGTCCTCCTTCCCAATGTAATCGGTATCCGTCAGGGGAAAGTTCTCAGGGTCCTCAATGTGTTGCTAAAACTTACCAATTATTGGATCCCCCTTCTGAGCTGTAATCAAATCAGCATCAGGGGTCTCCTTATTCCATTGTGCAGTTGAAAGATCATTGTGAGCATTTTTTCTGGGACCTAGTGATGGCAGTGACCTGGATTTCCCCCAACAGGGACTCTATTTCTATTAGATCCCCTTGGATGGCCCCGCTTTTGGTCAGCTGATCAGCTAAGTAATTTCCAGTTTTGTCTGGTCCCTCTACTTTGGAATGACCCTTGATCATTTTCCAGTAGATGGTCATCCCATTCAATGTGATCCTCAATATTTTGGATTAACTTCCCATGTTTCAGGGGTTTGTTATTAGCACATAACATGCCTCTGGTTTTCCAATTAACCAGGTGCTCCACGAACCCGTTCCGTACATAATCCGAATCTGTGATTATGACCAGTTTGTAGAGTTGATGTTGGACAGCAGTGAGGATGGCCTGATGCACAGCCATCAATTCTGCCACCTGACTACTTCGGGGACCAATTTTGTATCCAGCGGAGGGTTCTGGGGACTCATTCACCCATGCATTCCCTACGCCGGCCACCAGTTCTTTCTCCCCGTTGTTGTCAACATGGTTCGAGCATCCATCCACATAGACAATGGGCATTCACTCACACTTGTCTTCTTCAAAGACTTTGTGTGGGGAATTAAGGTATGCTTCCATGTTGCCCTTGATTTTTAGACTTTCGTCCTCGAGACAGTTTTCTCTGGCACAATCATGCAAGTCAGCCAGAACTTGCGCGAGGGGACTCTTCTTGTTTTGGCCATATCTGACCTCCACAGGAAAGCCTTGCATTGACAGAATCCAGGAAGTAATTCGGGAATTACTCACATTTCCGGCCCGGATTCTGTCACTTTGGAGATATTGCAGAGGCTGGTGTGGAGTCTCCACTATGATGTGTTCCCCCTGGATAAACGGGCGGTAATTCTTCAATGCCCACACCGTTGCCAGGAGTGCATTCTCACAATCGTTGAATTTTTCCTCCACAGAGGATAAGGTTTTGCTCGCGTAGGAGATTACTTTATTGACCTTGTCATGCTTTTGGTATAATACTGCCGTCAAGCACGTATTAGAGAACCCTCTCTCCAGGAAGAACTCCTTGTTTCTGACAGGGTAAGCTAGGCAAGGCGCTTGTGAGAGACTTCTCTTGAGTTGTCTTACTGCCTCGGATTGTTCTGGACCCCATTCCCACTTGACCCCCCCCCCCCTTCAAGAGATGAATCAGGGGTCTAGTGATCTCTGCGTAGCCCTCAATGAACTTCCTGCTGTAATTAGTCAGTCCAAGGAGGCTCCTTAGTTCCCGCAGAGTTGTGGGGTCTTTCATTTTCTGAAGTGCTTCCACTTTCTTTTCTTGGGGACAGAGACCCTGAGGAGTAATCTCATGCCCCAAGAAATTAACACGGGTTCTACACCACTGTGCTTTCCGTAAGGAAAGTTTTGCTCCGCCGGCCCTCAACTGTGTCGGAACATTACGGATCTCCGCTATGTGTTCTTCCACAGATGAACTTTTGATGAGGACATCATCTACATAAGCCAGGTTACCCCTCGCACCCAGGTCGGGCATGGCCTTATGTAGGAAAATGTTGAATTCATTGCCGGAGTTGAGGTATCCGAAGGGAGTCCGGGTCCATGTGTACTGCTGGCCCCAAAGGTAAAAGCCAGTTTGTATTGATCCTCCCTACTGACAGGCACGGTCCAGTATCCATTGGTCAGGTCTATTGCTGTGAATACCTGTGACCCCTGAATCTGGGCCAGCCCTTGGTCAATGTAGGGCAGAGGCCATCGGGAAGGATGGACCCGTTTGTTGAGCTCCCTAAGGTCGGCGCAGAGTCTCCACTGGCCGTTTGGCTTCAATATTTTCCCAGCACCGGATTATTGAAGGTGCTGTGTACTGGACGGATTATTCCCCGGGACTCAAGGTTCTTAATTATTTCAGTAAGGGACTCCATGGATGCGAGAGGCAAGCGATATTGCTTCACAAACACTGGAGTCATTCCAGGGTCCGTGGGAATTGTTGTTGTGTGGATGTCGGTGCGACCACAGTCATATGAGTCTACCGCAAAGAGATCTTGGAAATCCAAGAAAACTTTTTTCAACTTTTGCTTCTGTTCCAGAGTCACGCAGGCATCAGCTAGGTTGACCCTCTCTTCCACCATCTGCCTGAAGCCCGGAAAGACTTCTGGTTTGGCTATCTCAGCGGCTTCCTCCAGCTGGGTGGAGAAGTCCCTGGTCAGAGTGCTGATTTGGACTGGAGGCTTCAGGTGGGAAAGGCAGCCCTCATGGACCTGGAAAATCACCTCATCCCTCCTGAAGTCACAAGTCACATCTTCCTTACCATAAGGGCAAGAAGTGTACACCAGGAAGTTCCCCCCATGCCGGGTGAAAATCCTGTCTGGTGTTGTGTTGTCATCACTCTCACTGTCAAAACAGTCCTTGGGGATTGGTCCTAACAGTTAATTTCCTAGATCAATGGAAAAATGTCGGTCATCAACCGCCATTCCTATAATGGTGCCTGCGGCTAGAGTCATACTCTTTAAGTCGCTGTTATCCACCTCTATTGGAATGGCGTCATGTTCTATATTGACTAGTGGAGTAGGGTTTACCCCCAACCCTTGCTGTTGGAGAGAAGCATTTAGATGTATGTAAGCATCAGGGTTTTTCAATTTTTGTCCTCTTTTAACTTTCACTTCCAGGGAGAATTGTCGGGTCCTTTCTGGGATGGTGACTTCCTCTTTAAGCTGAATTTCAACTGCATAAGGTAGCAATTGAGCTGACCTAAATGCTTTTTCTGGATCATCAAAGCCCATGGGATTATCCGCTAATCGGGACCAAGCTTTGAAGTTTATTAGGTCCAAACTAATGGCGAAGCGATTGAGAATGTCACTGCCTAAGTAAAAGGCGGCAGTGACATCTCGCACGACCCAACAATTATGGACTATGCTCTTGTTGCCAATGGAGATTTTGAGCATACACCTGCTTGGCAGGAGATGTTTCGAATTGGGTGCTTCCAGGTCCATTTCCCATTTGTCTATCAGTTTAAATGTGGGAATGGCTGGATCTTTTGGGAGTTGGCGGAACATGGCTTCGCTGATGAAGCTCTTACCGTTGTTCACACACACTCGAGCGAGAACAGAGTCCTTCCCATCATTTAACTGAACAGGGATGAACAACTGCTCTCCAATTTGCTGAATATCAGCCAGGCTCTGAGCTGATTTCACATCTTTCTGGACTATAGGAGTGGGAATGTCTGATTGTGGATTGGTAAAGAATGTCAGAGTGTTTCCTTCCAGTGTGGAATACCACCTTAAACTGGAAGGAAGGTTGATTTTCAGAAATAGAGAGGACCCCCCATCTCCAGTCTGTTATCCTACTGCTATTACTGTCACGTCTGGAATTTGGTTGTTCTGGAAGTGAAATTCTACTTGGTCAGATTTTTGTTCAACCATGTGGCAGGTGCCGTTTAAACTAACATGGTTGACACTCTGTTTTAATTTTATTGGTCGGCTAGTCTGGGTCCAGAGGACCTTGTTTACGCAATCTATTAGGGGTGACAACCTTCTCAGGAGGTCATTCCCTAGTAAACAAGGGGTGCCCTCTGGAGTCACTACTATGACCGGGTGTTTCACCTTGTGTCGCCCAATTTTGATGTCCAAATCTGCAGTCCCCTCGACAGGAATTTCCTTCCCATCAAAGTTCTGCAGTTGTCCAGGAAGAGAGGTGAGAGGAATACGGTAATTCTCCCCCCTTCCTGCATTAAGTTCATCAAAGGCCCTTTTGGACAGAAGGGTAGCTTGGGATCCAGTGTCCACCAGTGCCAAAATTGTACCCTGCCCCTGTACCTGTACCGGGGCATAATATCTTCCCTCCTTCTCCTCAAAGGGGCACAGATAATGCACATTTTTGGGCAACTGGTGGGCTAACATTCTGGTTTTGGACATTGCTAGTGAAGAGATTTGGGCAGAATTTTGTGGAGAGCCTGGGGAATCTGAAAGAAAAAGTTGGCAACTGGAAATGGTTTCGAGTTCTGGGCCGCCCCCCCCCCCTTTTTGGAGGCAGTCATCAGGATGGGTTTGACCCATGGGATTTTGGTATTGTCGGTTCTGGGATGAGATGATGGGCGGCGGTAGCTCAGTCTCCACATCACCCCAGTCTGAATTGGCATCCCTTGGGACCCATTTTTCCTTGGGAGGAGTTCCCCCATCTCTGAAGGAGAAGATCCTTTTCCCAGGATCTTCCGAGGATCCCTCTCCCTCAAATTGGAAGACCTGTACCTCCTCCACAAAGTGGGTCTGTTTGGGTCCTTTGTTTCTCCTACCCCCCCTCTGCTCCTTGGGAGGCAGGCTTTCAGGGGCAGGAGATTTTGTTTCCGGTTCCTGGTTTTCCAGGGGCTGTTTACAAGTTGGGAAGGAAGCTTCCTCCATGGCTTTACACCCCCCTTCCCCTTGTGCCTCCTCCCTGGGAACCGGTGGGTTATCGGGGTGCTGCCCCCGTCATTGTTCTGGAGCACCAGGTCCAGGGTTTGGGGCATTCTGCGGTGGCATGCTCATCTGAGGGTTCTGTTGAGCCCTCAGTATGTGACCCAGATCTCGTGCCATATTTTGGACCTGGCGCTCAAGTTGTGAAACCCGCTCAGGCTGATACGGGGCTCTATTTTCTCCCCTGGGCTGATCCCGGGAAGGGTAGCTATCCCTTCTCTGGTAATACCCCGGATTGGGAAGATTTGGGTACCCCCCCCACCCTTGGCCTCCCCTCTCCCGGATTAGGTTGTCTGGGCTCAGGGAATTGGGGAAAGAAGGATGGATGATTTTGGGGCTGGAAATTGGGTGGATACCTGGGGAAAAAGTTCTGCCCAGGATTTGGTGAATTTCTGCCCCCCTGGGTACGTTAGGAGGGAAGTTCCCTGGGTCAGGTGCTTGGCTGGATCCCCCCCTTGGGCTGGAGGAGTCCACACATAACCCAGGATGGGTCGGTTTCCCTTGTAGCGGGGACTTACATAGTCAGGGGAGCGGGGGACCCCATTTGTGGGACTACCTCCTCGACTCCCTGTCTGTGACTGGCCCGAGGGCCTTCTGGGCTGTGAATTATTTGGTGCAGGCAGGTTTTTTTATTTTTTTTTATAAACTTTATTTTTCTTGCACACAGGTAACATCAATGCTTACATATATTGCACATTGCTTCATTACATTTTACAAATTCAATTAGCTTCCGAACCTGAGTCATCTCGCTCTGCCTTATCAAACAGGTATTGTTTATATCTATCCCATATGTTCCGTGGTCTGGATTGGGGTAGCACCGAGTCTATGTAGAGTTCCTCTGTATCATTAGTCCATACCATGTCCTTGTCCCAATCAGCCTTAGTTGGGGGGTATGCGCTCTTCCATTTCATCAAAATTGCCCTTTTGGCTATTAGTAGGCTCAGATTCAACAGTCTACGTCAAGTCGGGTTCATTTTCCCCACTGCTCCCAGCAAACATATCCTGGGTGACCATTCCAGTGGTTGGTCAGCCATCTCATCTAAGGCGGCACAGATTTCTTCTCAGTAGCCCCTTAGCTTTATACATGACCATAGCATATGATAAATATTTGCATCCTCTGTCTGACATCTAGGGCAGGTCCCCGACATGTTGGGATATAGTTGTTTAAGTTTTGCTGGGGTATACTGTGTTCTCTGCACTATTTTGTAGTGAATTACCTTATATCTGGAATTACACGATATTTGCTTGATAAGCGAGCAAATCTGTGCCCATTCCTGGTCATCAAACTGCTGTCCCAGGTCTTGTTCCCATTGACTCTTAGGTGCGGTATTCTCTACAGGGCGCGTTTGAAGTAGTAGCTTATACAATGCCGCCGCCAAGACTTTTTGTGTCCCCCCTGTGAATATGTAGCCCAGACCTATATTTATCGCTGGTTCGCTGGGGAATGTGGGGCATGCTTCTTTTATGGCCATTCGCACTTGGGTATACTGCTGTTTATGTCTATTCATGTTTCCCACAACCTCTCTGATGTCTGTCCACTGGACAAAGTGGTGCAGGCAGGTTTTTAGGCCCCCCATCTCCAAATCTAAAATGGGGCAACCTTTACCTCCACCACCTTGGCAGCAGCAGGGGTGCTGTTGGTTTTGGGGTTTTTCTGCGCATTATTTTTATTTTCGATGGGCTTCTGCACCTCATAGATCCGGGTAGCCTGTTCAATGACCCAGTCTAAAGATCTTTTCTCACGAAAATCTCTCACAAGCTGGGTCATTATGTATTTGGGTAAGGCATGGAAAAACGTATTGATAAATTCTCTGCTATCCGTGCACACCCTTCTGGTGGTCTGCGCAAAAGCACGCTTTAATTCTTGCACAAACTCTTGTGGGGCCTGATCCTCCCCACATTGCAAATTGTAGGCTGCCTTGCGAGCCTCTTGAGGATTTCTGTGCACAGAAAAATGTTTCAAGATGGCCGCCCTATATGTGGACCATCTTGAATGGTTTTGGTCCTCCAGCCCTGCAAAGAAACTGGAGTATTCTGGGGAGAATGTCCATTTGACGTACTGGATGCAGCTACTGCTGTCCTTCAAATGGAAAGTCTCCATCATTTGCTCATAGAGCTCCAAGTGTTCCCAAACAGAATACTTGGCGTTCTTATAAGGCGTGATGACACTCCTTATTGCCTTTATTTGTTTCAATGGGTCCTTAAGCAAGGCCCTTTTCGCCTTATTGGCCTTTTTGGTTCGGGTCACCCTGGTCCATTCATCCTCTGACTCCGAAGCACTGCTCCCAGAGGTGCCCGTCTGATCTTCCAGGTTTTCCCGGATTCTGCGAGCCTGGGAATAGCTGGCAGAATGTGGGGACCTGGTGTCCTGTGTCCTGTGACGCTCAGAGGAGTCTTCAGATCCCTCCTTGCTACCAGGATTTGATGGGTACCCCCCCACTGACCTAACTGGGCAGAGGTTTTCAGGATGCCCTTAGTGGGCCTACTCTCCTGGGGTTCCCCACTAAATTGCACTGTGCTTGGGTGCCCATACCCGGATGCCCGCCCATCCATTCCTGGGAGGTACTGGCCTATGAGCCCCATACTTCTAGCTGGATAGTAATCTGCCATCCCCGTGGCCCTGGGCTCATGTGCGCGAGGGGACATGGGGGTGGCAGAGTCCAGGGAGTGGGAGGGATGAAGGCCTCTGGTACTAGGGCTCCTGAGGTTATGCTCAGGAGTTTCTCTTTCCCAGCGAACCTCATCTCTATCTGCCCCTGCTCCCTGTTGCAATGCAAGAGCCTGCACTTTCAGTTCCTCAGTTAAGGCCTTACTAGACTCTATCAGTCTCTCCTGCATCGCTACCTGTTGCTGGAGCCTATCATTGTGCTGGCAGAGAGCCTCATTCTCTCTCTGTGCCTCCTGATTGGTCCTGGAGTACTGGGCCAGTCTTTGCTGCAGGAGGGTTACCTCCTGAGCTGTGTCCCTATTGGCCTGCTCCTTTCTTGCCAGAGCATCCTCCACCCTCCTGGTGTTCTCTAACAAGTTCTGGTGTTCTTTTTGGAGGTCACCCAGTCCCTGGAGGGCCAGGTGATTTTCTTCCATTTTCCTTTTTAAGTGGCAGACTTCCTGGCCTAAGGTATCCCTTTCCTGACTAAGAGCCTGCATCTGTGCCGCCAGGTAGTCCCTTTGCCTTTGGAAGGCACCAGCTTTCTGGCGCTCCTGGTAAAACTCTGCCTGGGTATCCAGGTCTTTCAAAATCAGTTTATTGCTCTCTGCCTTCTCCCTATCTAGATGGCTTTGCAGGGTGACTACCTGCTCAGCACATGCCCTATTGAAGTCTAACTGTTGCTCCATCTTTTTCTGGCTCTGCAGTAGGGAGTCCAAACCTTCTTGGTACTCCTTCTGCAAGGCCAGAAATCTGGTATCCTGGTCTGCCTTTTCCTGTTGCAGCACATCCATATCCTCCTTAATTTTAGTGATGTACTGTCTGCTGTCCTTTTCTGACTCCTGGCTCCTGAGCAGCCTCTGCTCAGAAGAGTCCAGATCAGATTGGGCCTTCTCTAACGCCATCTGTTGCCTATTTGCCATATCTTGGCCTTCAGCTCATTTATTCTGTATGGCTCCCATATATAGGTACAAATATGCCGCTATCCTGGCAATTTTATTATGTTCATCTTTGGCTTTAGGGGCCATATATAGTTCACTCAGGGCCACATGTAGGGGACCCTGATCTCTCCATGTATCTGACCCTGTTTCAGTGACCTGTTGCGCGATTGCCTGCAACCAGACCGTTTGGTCCTGATGAGTCCATTCACCTCTCACAAATAGCTTATGTAAGAAGTGCTCTCTGGCTATTTTGATGTCTACCAGTGTCGTCATTCTGGAATTTGAGTTCCTTCCTGACTTACAGAAGTTAGTATTTTATTTTTATAAAACAGACCGTTTCCTTAGAGCATTCCTTTGAGGAGTGCTTTACAGCGTAACACAGCGTGGTGATCCGACTGGATGTATGTCTCCTGTCAGTTAGCACACTGTATTAATCTGCACAAGTGATAGATCTTACCCAGAATCTCCGGCTAGGAGCCCCCACTTTGTTAAGCGGCTTCACTTCAACACTACAGCTAAGTCAATGCCTAGTCTGGGATTCTGAGGGAAACCCTTATTGATATATTTTTAGGTCCAGTTCATGTACTCTGGATGACAACCCTTATATAACACCCCTCTCTTAGAATCCCTCTGACCACACTGAGCCAAGAAGTAGGTCTGTTTTGCAAATTTAAAAGGTTTATTTGAGAAATATAACAATATATATCTATCACACTTTTATAATAATTAATATTGGATATCACACTTAAAATATGACAGTGATCAACAATGGATAATGTTCTACTGGTAAACTGATTTGGTGACTTAGAAGTAGTATAGAGGATGAGGTAGCTGAAAGGCTTTATGGTTTCAAGGAAATGCAAGGTGGAATAAATGCAGTACAGAAAATAAACTGATATGGTTTCACAAGAGATAATATGTTCACTTTTCCCCTGGTGGCAATTCACCCCCCCCTATCTGCAATGCAAGGAGATGGAAGTAACACACACAGTCTTCAGGAATACAATCAAATGCAATACGGAATTCAGTTCCCCCCCAGCAAGCTTAGACAACAGGTATGCTTTTTAAAACACGGGCAAGAGTGCTTTGTAATGTGGTGGCAAGGAAGTGAAAAATGCTGAAATTGCTTTTAATTCCCTATAGGAGGTTCAGGGTGAGTGGTAGACACTTTTATTCAGGATCACTTTAATAATACTTTATGAATGATTAGCAGATTGCAACGAATTTTTGCAAAGAGAAGCAAAAAGCTGCTGATTTTTACAGATGAAGAAATCGGGCCACATCACAAATCGCGGTAGATTTTTCGAGTGCGTAAATCGCGAATGCTTGTTGGAAAGCTTAGATTCTAAGCTTTCAGAGGAAAGTTAAATCTTGTTCCTAAAACAAACGGTTCCAGAGATACGGACGATTTAAGAAAGGTAGATTTTCGGATTTAAAGTAAAACTCAGAATGACAGGTGACAGTTCACAGCTTTAGAATGACAGATGACAGCTCACAGCTTTAGAAGGACAGATAACAGGATTACTAGGAGGGAGTTTACTTAGGTTAAAATAGTTTGGATTAGATTATTTTAACTAAGAGATTGGGTTCTGCACAGTTCTGGCGGATACTCACTCCTAATTTTGAAATGAATGGGCCTCGTCACGGATCTGGAGAGAGAGAGGCATGTATTACTACCTTCCAACCCTTAGCGCACTCCCAAGGGAATATAATCCCAAAACATGTCAATGTGGCAGGCACGTGAGCTCCGATAAAGCTCCCACTGCTTGCGATTCTGAGTTTAGCTAAAGGTATCGATCTCTTTTATCTAGGGTTCACAGTTGGTAGGGTAAATAAAGTGGGTAGATGTGTGATCGCTGCTACCCGATAAGGTTGCCAAGCAGTTGTGTTTTCCTTTCTAAGTTCACTTCACATAGTTTTACAATAAGTATATTAATTCTTTGATGTAAAGCAATACAACTTTTGGGAAAGTAGAAAGACCCTTCATGGGTTATTTTTAATCAAACCAAAACAATTTTTTCACTTTCAAAATCCGTCAAGATCCATAATTTGTACAATTTACGACATCTTATTCATAAATACATAAGGTTTGTTTCTTTATATACATGAATTCACAAAGACCCTTTAGGGTAACAACAAAAAATAAATAATTTTTAGAGTAGCAACAAGAAATGTAGTCAAACAGATTTCCTAGTTAAAGTCACCAAAACAAAATAGTATCAAGATTTATCAATGTGTTGCCAACCCGTTTCGGACTTTTCTGACAGTCCATCTTCAGGGCTAAATGATACTACTTCTTCCAAAATTCAATTCCTACGGTAAAAACTTATAGATAGTACTACACTCTAAGTGTTTCAACACTTGTTCAAGATAAGACAGCTTAACAACACGGGATTGTAATTTGTAATATTACATTTCTGATACCATGAAACAGGTTTACGCTTAACGCACCTTTTTCTGATGCCACTGGCACCTGCTTTCTGATTTTTGGACAACCTCTTGTAGATAGGTATGGCTGCACCTAATCTGTTCTGTGTAAGGACACTCGTACTTCATGGAATTTTTTCTTCATCAAAAAAGTTTCTAGAGAAAACGGGAAGGAATAGTGGTTTGCTTAGTGAATGTGTCACTGGATGGTGTTTTAAGATTTACAGGTTACACCACTATAACTAGGGGGGTGCAAAAAGGAAATGCCACTCCCCCATATGGTGGATCTGGCTGTATTATCCCAACCAGGTAAATGGTCTGGTTGTAGTATTCTAGTCAGGCTAAAACCAGTCTGATCTCTTAAAATTTCAAAAGGGTTAATGTAGTGCGGTTATTCTCAATCTAAAGCTATTGCCCATTAAGCCTTGCTGAATCATGCATTTTATATAGATAGTCTAGTTGTAGGGTACTGGTCAGACTGAATCTCGTCTGGCCACTTAAACCCTCCATAGAGTTTATCCAGTGTAGTGGTTCACAGTCAAAGAGATTTTGCCTAATAGGATCGTATAAATTCTATCTCTTACCTACACATCCGGCGTGCATGTATCCACGGAGGTCCTGAGGTCCACGGAGCATCGGGTGCAGTGCTCCGGTCCCTAGCGTACTTACTGATTGTATTTTTATGTGTTTGTCCCAGGGGTTATTGCGCATGTGCCATCGCGGGCTGGACCGCTAATCTGTTGCGCATGCGCATCGCAGTGATCTCTATCCTACGTGTCTGTGCATGCACGTGAGCGGGCTGGACCGCTAATCACTCGCGTGCGTGTAAACGTGGGGATTGGTAGGACTCTTATCAGGCATGCGCGGGTGTGCAGTGCGCAGCAAATACTGCTGGTACACTGTTTCTTCGTGCATGCGCAGATACGTTTCTAACGTTACCTCGGGAGCGGACTGTGGATTATATGTAAGGGCTGATCAGAGCCACGAATGGTGACCTGTCGGTTCCAATACCAGTAAGAAGATCTGTCTTATTGGTAAAAACTGTTGGCTCGAAACTATAAAAATGACAAAAAAAAATCTTAATAAGGGATATCTGGTGGTAGCCCAGCATGGGTGAGTGGGGAGTAGCGCAGATCGTGATCTGCTTGGGTCCCCATGAATTCCCTGCTGTGGCTGGAAACTGTAACTATGAAGATTGCGGGCAAATCCAAATAAGGAAATGTATTATGGAAGCTCAGAATGTGTGAGTGGGGGGTAGCGCAGATCTGTGATCTGCTTAGGTTCCCATAACCTCCATGCTGTGGCTTGATACTGTTTACTGAATACGTGGTACCACTTGACAAGTGGTTCTATAGAGATTGGCATGATTAGTTCCATTGAGTATTGCCTGATGTGATACATGGTTTAATGCGTGCTACCCTGTAGCGAGAAATTCATCAGCTCTAGTTCCTGCATCTGTACTCCAAGAAAGGTCTATTATTTAGCGCTTAAATGAGTAGATCTCTGCCACTTATAAGACTCACACTCTAAAGTGGCAGTAGGTGTGTCACAGTTACATGTTATGTTACCTCTACACAAAGAAAGTGCACTGCAATTTGTAACAAAGCATTTTTAAAAGAATGCATCAATTTTTCAACATATAGCTTCAGGCTAGTGGGGCGTAAGTATATCTAATAGTATTGCCATTTCCCATGTCAGGTGCTAGGATCTGCATTTGGATCTGAAAACGACCCCACTTGTACGCTTTTTATGTATTGATCCCAATTTCGTTTTTCCGTATGGTTTGCATGTACATAAGTTCAAACATAACACATCAAGTCAAACTCTACGTTCATGCCTCTGGGGCTAAGGCAGTCAAGGGTGTCAATCCATACTATCTCCCTCTGATGGAGAGTTCTTGAAATGTCTCCACCTCTAGGGCCTAGAATTACATGTTCCAGTATTGCGCATTTCATTTGAGCTACCGAGTGTCTAGATTGTAGGAAATGTAATGCAACGGGAGATTTTTGACTTTTAGTTCTGATGTTGGATTTATGCTCTGACCATCTGGTTTTCGCTTTTCGCGTGGTCATGCCTACATAGAATAGGCCACAGGGGCATTTGAGTCCATAGATGACATTTGCTGCATCGCATGTGCATGAGTGTTTCAGGGGAATAGGTTTTCCTGTGTATGGGTGGCTGATGGTGTTGCCTTTCAGTATATTGCCACAGTGCTGGCAATTGTGGCAGGGGACGGTGCCCTTGAATGTCATTTTTTCGGTTCCCATGGTGGTTAAGTCTGCTCTAACCAAGCTGTTACGTAAGGATTTGTTGTTCCTGTAGGCAAACGTGGGAGCTTCTGGAAAGAGTTGTAGCAGTTTCGTGTCCATTTGCAATAAGTGCCAATGTTTCTGGAAGATCCTTTTGATCCTCTTGCTCTGGGTGGAGTATGTCGTAACGTATACTAGTTTCTGTTGATCTTGGTTGGTTTTTGGAGTAAGTAGGGTATCCCTTTGAATTTGGTTTACTTTGTCCTGGATTTTAGAGATAAGGTTTCTGTTGTATCCTCTTTCCACAAATTTCATTTGTAAGGTTGAAGACTGTCTGGTGAATTCAGACATTTCCGAGATGTTTCGCCTGTATTTTAGAAATTGGCTCAAGGGTACGCTATCCAGCGTTCTTTGGGGATGAAAGCTTGTAGCTAGTAATAGGCTATTCCTGTCCGTCTCCTTTGTGAAGATCTGTGTTTCTAGTTTTCCTTCTTTCACATATATTTCAACGTCCAGGAAGTGTATTCTGAAAGAGTTAGTAACTGATGCAAACTTAATTATGGGGTTCATCAAGTTCATCATTGAAAAAAACTGTTCCAGTTCGTCCACTGGACCAGTCCAGATTCCGAAAATGTCGTCAATGTAACGTGTGTAAATAGATAGGTGTCGGGACCATCTTGGAGAAGTTAAGACATTTTCATGTTCTAGGTAGAACATGAATGTGTTGGCGTAGCAAGGTGCCAGGCTGCTCCCATGCTAGTTCCAGATACCTGTAAGAAGTAGCGTTCTCCAAATTTGAAAAAATTGTTCATAAGCACCAGCTTCAACAAGGTCAATACAAATATTCGGTCTGCCTTATAGTCTGCTGTTCTTAGGAGCATCCACTCCACTGCCTCTAGACCAGTTTCTTGGGTGATATTCGTATAGAGCGATGTAACGTCCATCGTAAAGAGGATGTCACGGCTTTCCATAAATTCCACATCTCGTAATTTCTGTAGGAAATGTGTTGTATCCTTAAAATACGTTTCTGTATTCTGTATCAGAGGTTGTAGTATCCGATCCAAATACTGGGCTAGGGGTTCTAGAATGCTGTTTGTAGCTGCAATGATTGGTCGACCTGGTGGTTTCAATATTCTTTTGTGGATTTTGGGCAGTATATACAATACTGGCATGATAGGATGTTTGTTGTTAAGGAACTTGTGTGTTTTTTCCGAGATCTTGCCCATTTCTTCAGCTTCCTTGAGGGTTTCCTCTATAAGTGTCATAACCTGGTTGGTAGGGTCTGAGTTGATTTCAATGTAAGTTCCTGTGTCTGCTAGTTGTCTCTCAATTTCCTCCAAGTAGTCGCTCTTGTCCATTAGGACCAGTGCGCCTCCCTTGTCGGCGGGTTTGAAGATTATAGACTGATTGTCCAGTAGGTTTTTCAGGGTTTGTTTTTCCCATCTCGAGAAGTTCCTGTCACGTCTCCCGTTGCTCGCCCCATTAAGAATCACACGATCACACACCACACACCACATCTAACCACAAGAGCAGTCCCGGCACATAGAAAGACCCAGCAGTTTGCCTGGCATAGAAGGACACCAGCCTGTAGCCCCGGCGTCTACCGTCCTTTGTTTCGCTGGCAGTTGCCATGGATGCGCACTCACGGCTGGTCACGCCCACGGAGATTCCCACGGCAATCCCGAACATCCGGCGTTCCGTGACCACATGATCACGTCACGTCTCACACGTCCATGGGACACATCACGTGACTACTTAATCAGTTTAAAAGCATCTTGGCAACGTGGCAATAGCGCTTCACAGCTGATCTCTTGAGGACTGTTTAGCGCTCTGGTTTACCTGTTTATGATCACAGACTTTGTGACCTCGGACTGTTCTTCGGATTTGGCTTGCCTGCCCTTCGGATTTCTGTCTCTTGGATTCCACCTTGTTTCCCCGGCTCCTTGACCTTGGAACTCTCTTTTGGACTGCCTTTGGATTATCCTCTCTGAATCTAGAATCTGGAACTTGGTTTTGAACTACTTGCCTTACTGGTCCATCTACATCGGACCCAGGTGTGACTCACCTACGAGCCGTGCAGAACGCCTCTTTCGCAATCATCAGAAATCTGTGGCTCTCACCCCCTTACAACACTCCTGGGTAAGCCTTGTCAATACTGATTATTACCCGTTACCAGTACCAATTGCACTGCTCCTGTTTAACCATTAACCATTGCCTTACAGCGGTCAGGGGTCCTTCCGGCGTTCCTGCTACCTGATTGATGGCTCAACACACCTGTGTCCTCAAAGATTGCACAGACAGTGTATCCTTTCTGTCTGTGTGGTACTTGGGGACGGAGGTACAATAATCTGCACGACCATCAAGATCAGAACAGTTCCCATAGCCACTATTTTTGTATTCAAGTTTTTTGAGGTCTTGGAGTATCATTTTCTCAAAAGTAGAGAGCACATGGTTCTGTACTTGGGGAAAGAAATTGCATTTTAGGTTGAGCTCAAGGAACTCCGATGTCTCGTTGGGGTCTTGATCTTCTTCAAGGTCATCAAAGAATATTTTTAACTTCATTTTCCTCAACAGTCTGAAGAAGTCTATTTTTTCTTTCAGTAATGTACTGTTACTCTGGGGGACAAAGGATAGGCCTTTGTGTGTTTTTTCTTCTGTCCATGTCTTGTTGGCCTTTTTCTAAAAAAGGCGTCTCCTCCGTTGATGTCTCTTCCTGTGGGATGGTTGGTTGAGAGGTTTCTGGTATTACTGTCGGATCAATTTCTGTGCTTGATGCATCTGAAGTGGTAGCTTCGGCTTGTGGTGTGGCTGGTTTCGGTGTCTGTCCCTGATATGGCTTGTTGGGATGTTTTCCATAGTACTCCTGCCATGTATACACTATATCCAATTTGTAATCTAGTGTATCTCTGCGGAATTTGCGTATCTTCTTGGTTTCCAACTCCTGTTTGTATTTCTGTAGTTTCTGGTTGGTGTCGTCCAGCACCTCTTTGAGTTGGTCCTCCGTGTAGCACTTACTTATTGAGTTTTTGAGGATATCTACGTCTTCACTTAGTGTCTTTAAATTCAGTGCCAGTTCTTCAATCGTGAGGAGTATGAGGTCCAGTGAACATTTATTCAAAATCTGACGCCACCTTTTGACGAATGCGGGATTTTCCTTACAAAGGGTCGGTTCCAAATTGACTCTAAGGCCACAGGGTATTCTCTGTGCCTTATAATAGCGTGCTAAGGTAGAAGCATGTAATTTCAAATTAATTTCCCGTCTTATTTTCCACTCTAGTTGTCTGATAAGTGCCTCTGGTTTCTCAGATGTTGTCAGGTCATCACTTGTTAATTTGATTAGTGCTAAAATTTGTTTCGCTTCTTCTTCGCTGAAGCCTAATGTTTCAGCTCTTCTGTCTGTACTTTGTTCAATTTTGTTGAAGGACATTCTTTTAGAATAAATTACTCGGTGTATAAATATGTGTGCTCTCCCAAAGATCGTGGCCGATGGAGCAACAGTTGTGAGGAAAGGGGGCGGAGGCACTACAATAGGTTACTTGTACGTTTCTATTATTCACGGATGACGGAAGTTATCCGTGTGTTGTTTATTTATAGTGTAGTTAAGATTTCAGGTGCACCAGGGCGAATGTCACGGGGCCACTCGGGACTGGTAAAGGAACTGGAGAGAGAGAGGCATGTATTACTACCTGCCAATTCTTAGTGCACTCCCAAGGGAATATAATCCCAAAACATGTCAATGTGGCAGGCACGTGAGCTCCGATAAAGCTCCCACTGCTTGCGATTCTAGGGTTCACAGTTGGTAGGGTAAATAAAGTGGGTAGATGTGTGATCACTGCTACCCAATAAGGTTGCCAAGCAGTTGTGTTTTCCTTTCTAAGTTCACTTCACAGAGTTTTACAATAAGTATATTCATTATTTGATGTAAAGCAATACAACTTTTGGGAAAGTAGAAAGACCCTTCATGGGTTATTTTTAATCAAACCAAAACAATTTTTTCACTTTCAAAATCCGTCAAGATCCATAATTTGTACAATTTACGACATCTTATTCATAAATACATAAGGTTCGTTTCTTTATATACATGAATTCACAAAGACCCTTTAGAGTAACAACAAAAAATAAATAATTTTTAGAGTAGCAACAAGAAATGTAGTCAAACAGATTTCCTAGTTAAAGTCACCAAAACAAAATAGTATCAAGATTTATCAATGTGTTGCCAACCCGTTTCGGACTTTTCTGACAGTCCATCTTCAGGGCTAAATGATACTACTTCTTCCAAAATTCAATTCCTACGGTAAAAACATATAGATAGTATTACACTCTAAGTGTTTCAACACTTGTTCAAGATAAGACAGCTTAACAACACGGGATTGTAATTTGTAATATTACATTTCTGACACCATAAAACAGGTTTACTCTTAACGCACCTTTTTCTGATGCCACTGGCACCTGCTTTCTGATTTTTGGACAACCTCTTGTAGATAGGTATGGCTGCACCTAATCTGTTCTGTGTAAGGACACTCGTACTTCATGGAATTTTTTCTTCATCAAAAAGGTTTCTAGAAAAAATGGGAAGGAATAGTGGTTTGCTTAGTGTATGTGTCACTGGATGGTGTTTCAAGATTTACAGGTTACACCACTATAACTGGGGGGGGTACAAAAAGGAAATGCCACTCCCCCATATGGTGGATCTGGCTGTATTATCCCAACCAGGTAAATGGTCTGGTTGTAGTATTCTAGTCAGGCTAAAACCAGTCTGATCTCTTAAAATTTCAAAAGGGTCACGGATCTGGTCAACATGTCCAGCGGCGGTTCTCTCTGCTCGGCGGGTCAATCAGGCACCGGTTCTGCTCACAGCGATCCGGATCTCTGGTTCTGCTCATAACGGTCTGGGTCTGGTCTGCGGTTCCGGCAAAAGTTCTTGGCAAAGAATTCAAACAGCTCGCCCGGCTGTTGAATAGTTTGGTTAGGTTTGCTGGATTCTGAAGGCCTGCTGAGAATACTTTTGCTTGCAGTGGGCCTTCTAGGTTCAAAGTTCTGTAGTCTATGGGTCACTGGTTCTGGTCTCTGTCTGGATGGGATGTCGGCCGTCAAAATGCTCCGCAGAAATGGAAAATGAATGTCTCTACCTGTCCCAGCAGTCTCTTTTTATGTGTTTTGGAAGTGGGTGTGTGAATGGAATAACTGAGCCTGCCCCTCTCTACTTGTCATTGGCCCAATTCTCCCCTCTCCCATGATTGGGGGAAGGAAATGGATTGTCATCATGATGAGGTCTGTATATGGGTCAGAGGATCCTCCCCTGGTCAATTTGCCCACAAATCTATATTTGATTCAAATACATATTTCCCAGATACACAATTTGTTGAAATTACATGTACACATTATATATTCCTTCAGGTAGTCTCTGTGGCGTTTCTAGAAGCTTGCATTCAAAAATGGCAACTTATTTTCGATTTTATTGGGTTTTGCAACATTGGTTTTTCATCAAAAATTATACAAAGGTACACCCACCTACTCCAAATATCCCAGTAAATTTCCAGGTCTCTAGCTTAAATACAGTGTCTACAATATTCATAATTAGCGGGGTTTTGCCCCAGAACATGGTACAAATAGGAGTTTGGACTCAAATCGTGAGGGCATTTTCCATACTAAGACTCTCAAAGTTGTACATTCCTCTCATTTGGTTACAATAAGTTATCACTGTTTCTATAAAATATATATTTGTTGCAATTCAACTTCCCAAAGTGTTTGGGTCCGCCTCCAGAAGTCTGGGTGGGTCAGTGATCACATGTCTCTCCTTGCTGGCAGAGGGCTGTTGACAGGAAACACTCAAAATTAACATACTCCATTCAACTGAAAGGGGCTATTGTCTCTCTCCTCCAGGCTGAAGGGGAGACCCCCTCCCTCTCACTCAGAAGGGCCATGTGATATCCTGCCTCCTGTTGTGAGTCTCTGGGGTGTTAAGAGTTCTCAGCCTCTTGGCCTCTGGGAACAGCAGGTGGCTAAGATTTTTTTAATTAACCCACAGGCTTTGATGTCCCTGCCCCTCTTGCAACTCCTAAATACAGTTTCCCTTTCAGAGTTTAGACCGCTAGCGCCGCCTTGGGGAATTTGCCGATACTGCATCCATTTTTGAGTTGTCTTGAATTACTGCATTTCAATAGAGTGGTCTTTTGCTTGATAGAATAGGACCCTTTCCTAACATTGTTTTGATGGCATCCTTACAGTAGAGTGGTGATGTGGAACCCCCCACAAGAAGGTTGTATCTTTGGAGTGGTCTTGTGCCAACTGCGCAGTTCTCCTGGACTCTGGGATGGAATGATGGGCAGCGGCAGCTCATTCCCACATCTACCCAATCTATTGATTCAGCATGGGTCAAAACCCTTCACAATGGGCTGTGAGGGAGATAGGAAACATGTTAGACTTAGATGGACTGTTGGGGGTAGGAAATGTGTTACACTTAGATGTTTGCGAGGGATAGGAAATGTGTTACACTTAGTTGGATTTCTGGGGGTAGGAAATGCATCACTCTGATTGATTGCTGGGGTAGGAAAGTTAATGCACTTACATGGTTTGTGAGGGATAGGAAATGTGTCAGATTTAGATGGATTGCTCAGGGTAGGAATTGTGTCACACTCAGTTGGATTGTTGGGGGTAGGAAATAAATTGCACTTAGATGATTTTGGGATGGATAGGAAATATGTTAAACTTAGATGGACTGTTGGGGGTACAAAATGTGCAACACTTGGATCGATTGTTGGGGTTAAGAAACGTCTCGCCCTCAGCTGTATTTTGGGGTCAGGAAATGTGTTACACTTAGATGGATTGCTGGGGGTAGGAAATGTACTACATTTAGGTTTTGTGGGGGATATGAAATTGTAGTGTCCTGGTTCAGGCAAGGCAGGCAGGACGCAGTGATCCCAAAAGAACAACAGGTGCAAAAGGTGAATGAGCTTTATTGTAGTTTCAGGTTATAGGCTAGAAGTAAGGGGAGAACATAAATACAGACAACCTTCTAGTAACATCTCCCATCCTGAATCGGAATCCTGAGGGAACACAAGGTTACAACCTGACCAGCATTCAATGGCTTGCATTGCCATATACAATGCAAGCCCACACTACACATGCCCCTTCCTTATAAAGAAGGGGTCAACACAGAGACTCACACCATACCAGACAGAAACCCTCATCAAGCACACCCAACAACCTCCTAGTAACAAAACCACATTTGCAAACTTCAGAGCGTACTCCACAATCGCGTAAGTAACATTCCAGACGAACACATAAACATACCCCCATTTTTCCAGGACTGCCACTCCCAGATGTCGAAGCTGCCACCTTCAAGCACAAACCACACCACATTAGCGAGTAGGAAAGGACAGCAAAAGAACAAACAAAACAAAGAGCACATTAAAATGGATGAAGTGTTGAAGAAACAAAGCATCTAGAAACACAGACACAACAAAGACACAGGTTAATTATTCCTATGAAGTGTAAATAAAATAAAATGAAATACAATCATATGCATGTAAATAACTGGTATACTGTTTCCTTTTCTTGTGCACATACATAGCGCCTTTAATCCTTAATTTCACCAACTGGCCTTTTAACATGTAATATATCATCATACTCATCATCTATAACTCAAGTTTAAAGACCCATTTATTTAAAGACATAGGCTGGCTATTAAACGTGATGGCACACATATAATAACAAAATTGAGTCAGGTAATACTTACTAACGAAAGCAGTTATATAATAATATTAATGTAAGGTAAATTCATTCACTCATTGCAGTAACATATCACCGGATAAATATATATTCGCCTTAAAATTTAAACAGTGCAGTAAATCCCTTGATTTAATCAGGACACGTTAAAATACACATGTGTGGTGAAACTATGCACATTAATACACTTCTCTGCAAGCGGTGGTGATCAGGCACCACTCACGGGAAAGCAAGCTAAGGCTGGTTTAACGTATTTTAAGCATAATGTAAAATGCATCTAACGTAGTGTTGCAGCACCACACCACAGTCTGTGCCCCATTTCACAAGTAATTGACATATAATCATCAACATTTAACCAAAAACCTGCTTCATAACACTCCCTCATAACACTGCTTAATTGCAGTAAACTGTCAATTTTTTTTATAGTCCCACCTGAAAAGAAAACATTTTAACATATTAAAAATATCATCATATGCTTTTCCACAACATCATTTTGCTTAAAGAAAAGAACAGCCATGGAATGTCTGTCTGAAATAAAACAAGCGTCGACTGTGAAAAGCACCGGCACCAAGACAGGTGCCCAGGGAGCCCTAAATCACTTCCTCTACCTCTGCGATACTGTTCCTGCCCAGCCAGGCGGCACAAGAAAGTGAAAAACACGCCAAGGTTACATATTGTCAGGCACTTAACCATTGTCCTGCAACAATGTAAAAGTCACACCGTTCCGTAAGTATTTCTTCTTTTTTTATATACGCAACAATTGAATTCTCCCTCTGTGCTGAAACGATTCTCTCATACCGCTGCATCTTACCCAGGTTGCACTGTACAGATCTTACGTTGGCCTCATTCAACATCGAACCGAACAACATTTAACAAACGGAAAAAAGTACCTTACTGCAAAGTTCTCTTTCGCTGTGTTCACAAATGGCGCCCATGGAGTAGCAAATCATTGATTTTTAGGCGATAGAACAGGGCACTACATACTCGAAATGGGTATTATCACGCTTACCGAGCGCATAAGTGTGCTTTCCTCTCAGCACTTTGGGTGCTGCACAAACCTCGGAACATAGTGACGTGAGGCATTCCACAGGTCGCCATCCCCTTCAGCATGAGGTTGATGTCACCATTGGGTTCTTTACTGCCGAGCTTAATGGAGTTCTGACTCCACGACCACCCCAATGGTCTCCACTGGCAGCCACCCGCTTTCAACGTCTGCCGATGCCTGCACCACCCGGATGCCATTACATCTGACACCCAGTACTGCTGGTCCACTGATACGGCCCACACGCCCATACCAACAGCTTTTCTAACCATTAATATAACGGGAACAACTTTTACTGCAGCATAAAACGAGAAGGCACTGCCAGGTGGGAAACCGCACGTCCCAGCATGCCTCTCGCGGCCACGCCAGCTCACAGTCCTGGGCATTGACCTGTCAAAGTTCATAGGTGCTTCCCTTTTCCCAGTGCCCTAGACGGCGCAGCACTCCTGCAGTGAATACTCCCACCAAGCCACCATGGAGCACCATATGGCCAATCATCTTCTTAGAATGAAGCAGCATTGGGAATCATCTTTTCACAGTGAACCAGCTATAGGGGACACCGCTCATCATGGCTCAGCATATCATCATGACTCAGATTCTCATCTCAGGCTCCACATCTCTTCATGGTTCAGATACCTCATTGCATATTTATAGTGCCCTGCTTCAGGCAAGGCAGGCAGGATGCAGTGATCACAAAGGAGCCAGAAGGTACAATAGGTGAATGATCCCAACTGTAATCAGTAGAATCCTGAGGGAACACAATGTTTCAACCTGACCAGCATTCCATGGCTTGCATTGCCATGTACAAAGCAAGCCCACACTATAGAAATGTGTCGCACCTAGATGAATCATTGGGGGATGTGATTTGAATTGCATTTGGATGGATCATGCAGTGGGAAACTTTGCCGCACTTGGATGGTTTTTGGGGGGCAGGGAATTACATTGCACTTAGAAGACTGCTCATGTAGGTCAACATGTGCATTGCTCCTGGAGAAAACGGTGTAAGTTACAACATGCACTGCACTTGAATATGTGAAGACTAGCACATGCTTGGCACTTAGAAGAGATTTAGTAAAACAGCATGTAATGTTAGCCTGCCTTTACACTCAAGATCTATGCTGGTGAGCTTCATTGCACCTACAGATCCTAAATCAGCATTGGTATCCTGACACCGTAGTTAGTAAATGGCTGCTAGTAGCAGTCATGGAACTGGAAAGATAGTTCAGTAAGACTTTCAAGGTAGCCTGCTATGAAACTTTCAGAATCCTACATCCTTGATCCCATGGTATCCTTCCTGATACACCTAGAAGAGGTACCAGGACAGCCTGTGTTTTGCCCTTAGAATACTTGAGGGTGCCACTCCATAGTGTCTAGAAGAGTCTACGATGGTAGCTGGCTTTTTGTTCCCTCTGAAGATCTGATGACACAGTGACATCAAAGATAAGCTCCATCAGAGCTCCAGCTACATCTAAACGCACCACTTTGGTGAACATCTGCCACAGGCAGGATTATCCATCCACATACATTAGAATGCAGCTACGACCTATGACTAAATTTGGTCTAGCTAGACACTTCACATTTTTAAGCTTACTCAAACCGGACTTGCCTCAACACCTCTGCCATTGGAATACAGCGACAACCAACAACAAAATTTCAGTTTAGCTGGACACATAACGAGTCTCTAGCACTCACACACAATTGTGACTGCCCCCTCAGCACCCACCCACATGCCTGATCTCTTGGGTTGCTTACTAGAGCCTAGCCAGCCCATCCAATCCCTAATCTTGGCCATATGCACACATATTCTAAACCTCTATGAGAGTTTCCCATACTCTGGAATGCAGTCCATGAGGGCGTTACCAACACAAGTGCATTTAGACCTTAGTAATGGTAAAAGGCGCTATATAAATGACAATTACAATGATACGGGGCTGCAGCCACTATAGGCCAGTAAGGGTCACTGTAAATCACTTTCATAAAGCTGACCCCACAATACCTATCAGCATTGCCTATGCTACCTCTGCACTACCACACAAACACATACACACACACACACACACACACACACACACACCATACTCTGACACTATCATACACATACATAGAGCACATACACACTGCAAACTCTTGTGTGCACACAAAAACACACAAACACACACACACACACAGCATGCACTACATTTAAAAATGCACACAGATATGTATAAAATACAAACCTACAAACACTTTTTAGATTGCATGTGACAAAAGCATTGGTTGAAACAGTAAAATAAGCATAACCACGCATTATTAGCAGATCCATTAATTATTGTTTGTTTTAGCAAGATAATAAAAATGTCTTTCAGAAAAACATATTAGATAACAACATTTCAAATTTGGGATCAAAGTGTAGTTTGGGATAAGTGCAAGGATAGTTACAAGAAATACATTTCCCAAGCTAGGATTTATTATCAATGTGAAATATCCATTGAGTCATTCATTAATGGGCTGCAGGACTAAACAGAGATATGGCACCCGTTTTTTTTAAGAAAATCAGAGTTGGGTCTAATTCCATTTTCTTCTTTCTTGACATATTAAATATATATTTCTATGATTGGAAACTAATTAAATAATGTCCCAACTGTTTATCTTACAAATTGGATATGAGCCTCAACAAGGTAATAACAATTGCACTTTTGTTAAAAAATGTGCCCTACAGAAAACTAGTTAGGGAGCTTTGGAACTTTGTCCATGTTTTTACAGAGCCAGTAAGGCATGAGTACTAAATTTAGTGGCATTAGATGCCCAAAACTACACTTGACAGAAGGACTGGCTGGCCTGAAGTACCTGCTGTGGGCTGAAATGAGATCTGGATGCCATGAATAAAAGGCTGGAGTCAGTGGGGGACTTGCCCCTAAGTATAAGGTCTGCTCTGGAATTGTTCTTCTGTTTTGCCATAAAAAAAAATGAAGAAATTGTGACAGTATATCTTTACCTGGTTGTTTTATTAGAGATTATTGCATTTTATGTAGCCACAACATTGGTGGATGTTGTTATTGGTTGATTCTAATTTGACCTTAAATAATAAATTAATAAAATATCTTATTGATACACAGCGGTCTGGTTCCTAGTCCATTGTGACACGGGTTGTTAGCAGAGGGTGGGTGAGAGACGGGTTGGAGGCCTTCTTAAAAAATAATTCGAGGTTAGAAATTAGCGTTTATTCGAGGTAAAAATAAAGCGTTTTATTGTGCGCCACATTCCTTGTAGGGCAAGGAGATCCCTGACTTCCTTGTGCCGTGTAACATATCATGACAAAGTGGGGGCTCGTGCCGTTGTTGATAAAAGTGTTTTCACCCGTGGCAGTGCAGCACAGCAGACTAGCCATTAAAGGTATTGTTCCCTTTAGTGGATAGAAAGCTGGGCTGCATTGTGAAGGTCCCATCCAAACTTGCACCCTGAGGTCAGGGCTGTTTGTGTAAATAAAATATTTTGAATACAAACCAAGCAGAAGCAGGGTTGAGATTTTGCTCTTGCATAAAGAACCCATTAGGTGCAGAACACATTTCATAATGAGCACCGTAGAAATTAACATGGCTAGGAAGCACCTTCTTTCCAAATTGTTCATTAAAGGGGAATGGGTAGAACAGGACCGTGAAGCATGGCAATCTACAATGATGCAAGAGGTTACCTCTAAATATGGATGTGTGGCAGGATAGTGGCCTGTTACATCAAGCCCTGACAGATTTCTATCTATATGACGCAGACCACCAGAGATGAGCAAAGTAAAATGGCCCAGCTGACTGCATACATGTACTTCCATATGATGATCATGCAAGGAAAAAACCAGGAGATTGTAGACTCTGTAACAAATCAATCTGAGCTTTTGGAGCAAGCACAGAGAGAGTTAAGGCAAGTAGAGGAGAAAGTGCTAGAGAGACAAAATTCGGAGTTAAAATTAGGAAACATCATTCAGCATCTAAAGGATGAGTTAGAGGCACAGCAACAAATGAATTCAGAGAGACTCAATTTTCTGCACTAAGAGAGGAGCGTCAAGAAGGTATTGAGAACCTGTGAGAGAGTCAACTAAAATTGAGTGAACAAGTGGTACACAATTGAGCCTGCTTAGAGGACATGTGTGCATTTCAAATACAGATTAGGCAACTGAAAGATGAGAATAGCCACTTGATTATTAAGTATTAAAGAAGTCCATTCCCAGGAGGAATTCAACCAGGAGTGCCGGAATGTAAGCGCTATGAAGCGGCAGAGAGATCACCTCAGTGAACAGAATAGCACCTTGTGTCAGGAAAAAGATGCCCTGTGCCAGGAGGTGTGCCAGTTAAAGACAGACCTGGAGAAAAGCGAGTCATGCTTTCAGGAACTCCCTAACATGAGGGGATTAAATGAAAAATTAATGGGACATGTGGGATGTATAGATTTTGACCTAGAGCAGACAATACAGACCAAAAATGCACAGAGTGAGGACATTAGTCTCCAGCAAAAGAAGAGTTATGAGTATTCCCAGATATACAAGATTCACAGAAAGAAAATGAGGCCCTTTGTGAGGATAAGGGACTCAGTGGTCAAGTAGTGGCACAAAGCAAGGTCATAGAAGCTACTCAAGCCCTGGTAGCAGAGCTGAAAGCTCAGGCCTCTATGCACTCACCACTTTCCTTGAATCCATACTGTTCTCTTAGTCAACGTGCAAACTCCTACCCCACTCACTTTCTGCTATGGTCTACAAACTTTCAAAGCCTCCCATGGACGCAATTACAACTCATTAGCATTGTGCATATGCTGTATTTATGGAACCAAATGTCGTGCTGCATTTAATACACCACCTGCATATAAGGTACGATTTAGACTTGCACTCTTGGCTAGTGCCATACTTGATCCTGTGCATTTTTTTCCTGCCACGTAATGCTAAAATATCCCAACAACATCAGTAGATTTCATTGTTTGACTGAGACACCCTCTAAATGCCTATGGTGTGTATCCTAGCTCCTTACCAATCTAGGCCATTGGATAGCATTGCTCTTGGTGCCAACTGCATCCAGTCTCATGCTGCAATGACCCCGATTCAGGCTGCATTAGGTTGATGTGCTTGACTGCATTTTTGATCCCCACTCATTGTGTTATTCAGACCCTTGACACACCAGGCCTTTATGTATTATTGCTCCTCTGATACCCATTCACAGTGCTTCTAAAACTTACGCCATTTCTAGAGTATTGTGCCGATTTGCTCTTATTTGCCCACGGTGTCTAGAGTCCTGCTGTATTGAGTCTAAATTCATGCTATATCAGGCCTCTATGCATTACTGCTTTATGATTCCTACCCATGGGATTATCCAGACTCATGCATCCTGGATATAGTCTCTCTAATAACTACCTTAGTAGGTAGACATCCCCATCTGTGTACTCCGTAGCCAATGTTGAATCTCCCTATTTGTGTGCACCCAGCCAATGTTGAATCTGCCTATTTGCGTGCACCTAGCCAATGCTGAATCTGCCTATTTGTGTGCACCTAGCCATTGTCGAATCTGCCTATCTGTATGCATCTTTAGCCATTGTCGAATCTGCCTATCTTAGCCTTACACCTTAGATTACACCTTTGCCAAGGCTGAATCTGCCCATTTGTGCGCACCCCAGCCTAAAATTACAAGCTAAGCACCTTTATTGTACCCAACAACCCCTGACCATGCTCACCTGGTTCACACTTATCATGTTCCCGTTCTGTGTCATGCAAAATAGTGTACCTTGCAGCGATAATAACTACATAGCTTTCAGTAATGGCCAAGCCAAACTTGGAAGCATAAGTGGTGTAACCGCTGCTTACCCCTCGACCACAACGAGGCCGGCTGTGCGGCCTGTAAACTTCTTCGCCCAAAAACCTTGAAGGAATGCAGCATCAAAAGGTGGGCAGCCTACGGCATGTCAAGAGCTGATTCCTCACCAGCGGCCACCGCCGCGGAGTGTGACGAGGGGGATAGTGATAACACTACCTCCATAATGGAGGTTGTCGACCTTTCTATGGAGTGCTCCCGCTCCACTGCGTCTATCCCCGGCCCCGAAAAGCTCGGCTCCGGCCCTACTTATGGGGATGTATACCCCGGCGACACTGACACACACGAAAAAAATCACAAAGCACAAAACCCATGGCCATTCTTCAAAATCGAAGAAGTCCTCAGCGCCAAAGGAGACACCGAAACAACCGCCAGCCTCTGCCGACCGTAAGGGCCGACAGCTCTCCCCGCAGCCGCATACGCGCCTAGCGACTGGGCCTTCTTCTACTAAGGGCGCTACCCCCAAAACATCCATCGACACACCTCGACCAGCCCTCGACGGATAAACTAGTCATGGAAAGCTTAGCTAGAATTGTCTCCAAGGACACTCAGAGACGGGGGTGAAAGAGTCATTAAAGCCAGCTCACAAGGTCAGAGAGACGTCGAAATCTACGGAGGGTACGCCGGAACCTCCCCCCACATCAAAGGGAAAACCCAGAGATGCGTCCTCAGTGCCGGCCCCACGAGAAGTGTTCTCAGAGGGTGAAGGGGGTATGTTCCACGCTATGGGAGAGATCTCGACACCTAGAGGCGGAGGAGCAGCACTTTCCGCCACTAGACCGTTCAGGGTTATCCCAGTGGACTACAGAAAGATTTGAATCATTTATGAACAGACTAGATACATTTGTGTCCACCTCTGAACACATTACACCCAAGAGGCCAAGGGAGGTGCTCCCTGAAGACCCTAGGGCCAAATTTCCAAGACTTTTCGACCCACTTGAGGATGAGATTGATACATATGACCTCACTGAAGAAGATCCACATTTTCAGGAAGATGAAGAATTCCTAAACACTGAGGATGTACAAGCCCCTATAGGGGACTTCGAGGAA
Organism: Ambystoma mexicanum; assembly: GCF_040938575.1. Taxonomy (NCBI): domain Eukaryota; kingdom Metazoa; phylum Chordata; class Amphibia; order Caudata; family Ambystomatidae; genus Ambystoma; species Ambystoma mexicanum. The sequence continues at coordinate 1,030,981,612 of NC_090923.1, forward strand.
AACCCAAACATATGTGAACCACAGCCCTCGCAGTCACCAGGGGAATCTACAGACCCTGATGTGTTAGATCTGCCCTCCCCTCAGGCCACACCGGTCAGGGACCCTTCACCTGTGGATGATCAACCCACCTTAAATGCAATACTACGCAAGGCGGCAGCACATTTTGAAATTGACACAGTGGAAACTACCCCAGAAGTAGATTTTGTTGAGAAAATAATTAAGGAAAAGCCACCTGCTAGCCAGCCATACCCCTACTTGCCTCAGTCAAGAGACGCCTCGTCCCCTCTTTATCCACACCTGCATTGGTTAGAGGGGTCAATCCAAGAATAGAGAAGCTTTTTAGCCCCTCCCCTTCTGATCCCTTATATATTAGGGGTCACTCCATAGCTGATTCCCAGGTAGTAACCACCACGAGAAAAAGAGCGGGGGTTCCGCTATCCACTAGCAAAGCATACCCGGAAAAAGAGTGGAAGAATCTTTATGCTTTAGGAAAGAGGATTACATCCTCTGCAGCTTTTGCCACACGGATTGCCAACAACACAACTTTGTTGGCTAGCTACGCTGATGCCCAATGGGGATTGTTGCGCAAAGGCCTACAAGAAACCCCTTAGTCCTTGAAAACCCACTTTTTAGCCATTGTGACAGAAGGTACTCAGGTCAACGAAAACATCATCAAGAACACCTTATATGTTGCTGAAATGGCTGGCCGGTCTCTAGTCCAGGATGTACTTTTTAAGCGTCACACCTGGCTCAGAAACTCAGGTTTCAAACCAGAAACACAGGCGGCCCTCACCAACAAACCCCTTGAAGACTCAAACTTGTTTGGCAAGGTGGTTGATGACGCACTGAAAACAGCTAAGAAGGAACACGAAACTCTAAAGACTCTGGACCAAATCACAAGACCTCCTAATAAGCGAGGTTATGGCAACAGGTGCTTTTTTTGTGGCCAACGACAAAATCAACAACAACAACAATACTCCTCAGCCGGCAACTGGTCCTCCCCTCAGGGAACCAGTGGACAGTATGCTCAGAGAGGACAACGTCGTGGCAAGGGAAGAGGTCGGGGCTCCACTCCCAGAGGCTCCCCGGCTACCAACACCAAATGACCCGAAAGTTCGGGTCCCCTCCCATGCCTCTCCGATCGGGGGCTGGTTAACATCATTCCTACAAGCATGGGAAGGAATTACCACAGACTACGAGCGACTGTCAACAATAGCCCACAGTTACTGCATCGAATTCAGTCGGTCCCCAACATTCAGACCCCCAAGTGGAAGACACCTATCACCGGAACACCTCTCCATCCTTCTTCAGGAAGTCGAACTACTACTGGAAAAAGGAACAAAAGAGGTTGTGCCTCTATCACAGGTAAAAAAGGGTATTTATTCACTGTACTTCCATGTACCCAAAAAGGATCTAACCATGCACCCTGTACTAGGTCTGCGCCCAGCGAACAAATTCATAAAACCTCAGAAATTTCGTATGGTGACTTTGCAGGAGGTAATCCCCTGCTCTCACAGGGGGACTACATGGCAACACTGGACATGAAAGATGCATACTTTCATATTTCAATGTTGCCAGCGCACAGGAAATACCTCAGGTTCATGATAGAAGGCAACCACTACCAGTTCAAAGTGCTACCCTTCGGCATAGCCTCAGCGCCAAGGGTATTCACAAAGGTAGTGGCAGTGGCAGCGGCACACCTGCACAGATTATCCATTCCAGTCTACCCTTACCTCGATGACTGGCTCATAACAGGGGACTCCTACGAGACATGCTTCTCAAATACCCAAAAGACTGTAGTAGACCTTTTGTTCCATCTGGGCTTCTCCATCAACGAGAAGAAGTCCAGTCAAGACCCCAGCCAAGTCAAGAAATCCCTAGGAGCTCTAATGCGAGCAAAGGACGGCCTCGTCTTCCTCTCCAATGAGAGGGTCCAAAACAGGCTGTTTCAGATCCCTCAATATGTAGCCGGTTGGGAGGTGACGGTACGCAAAGCCATGCGGTTGCTAGGAATGATGGCATCATGTATTTATTTGGTACCTCATGCGCGCCTGCGCATGCGCCCAATGCAAGAGTGGCTCAACAGCCAGTGGTGTCAGGCCAGAGGACATTGGGATGATCTAGTGGTGATCTCACATACCTTGGTTTTCTCGCTTCGGTGGTGGTCAAAGGAAAACCTCATGTTAGGGAAACCCTTTGCAACCCCCGCAGTGGAAGCCACTCTAACCACAGATGCATCCCTCACAGGATGGGGAGCTCACCTATCCCATCAGACTGCTGCCCGAGTGTGGCGTCCAAACATATAAACTTGCTGGAACTACTGGCGGTCTTCAAAGCACTGAAGGCTTTCCAGACACACCTACAAGGGAAAACAGTGCTGATCCTCACAGACAGCACCATGGCCATGTACTACCTGAACAAGCAAGGGGGCACTCACTCTCCAGGACTGTCCAAGCTGTCCCAGAACATCTGGAAGTGGGCTCTCAAACACAACATGTTTCTGTTAAATCAACATTTACCAGCGGAACTCAATCTTCTGGCACACAAACTCAGCAGACACTTTCCTCTGCCCGCAGAGTACGAATGGCGACTACACAAAGACATCGTCTCCAACGTTTTTGCAGAATGGGGCTTCCCAGAGATCGACCTGTTCGCAACTCTGGAGAACACCCAAATGCCAAGATTACGCCTCCAGGTACCCCCAGAATCGCTCCAAGGGGAACAGTCTCTGGATGGCATGGTCAGGGAAATTTGACTACACTTTTCTCCCGACTCCCGTTCTCAACAAGATAGTGCACAAGATGCACCAGGAACCAGTTACCATGATACTGGTGGCCCCCATGTGGGCATGCCAACCCTGGTTCGCTCATCTGATGGAGATGTCTCTGTCTCCTCCAGTGAAACTACCCTGCCCGTACAACATGCTGTCACAGGACAAGGGCCAAACTCTGCACCCATGCCCACAGACCCTGAACTTGGCAGCCTGGCTCCTGAGGTAATAGAATTTGGTCATTTGCAGCTCCCTCAGAGATACATGGACATTCTCAGAGAAGGAAGGAAACCGAACACTCGTTACTGCTACTCCAGCAAGTGGAAACGGTTTGTCATCTGGTGTAGGTCAAAGAGCATCAACCCTGTTGACTGCTCTCTCACACAGATTGTTCTATACCTGACTCACTTGTTAGACTCAGGTTTACTCTTTCATTCTATTAAAGTTCACCTAGCTGCACTCTCCGCCTACACTACGTCTCAACATAAGGTGTCATGGTGGAAAGTTCCAGTTATTAAAGCCTTCATGGAGGGAGTGAAGAGGATTCACCCTCCTATATCTAACCCAGCTCTCGGATGCGACCTGAATGTTGTACTAACCAGGATAATGGGCTCCCCCTTCGAACCCATGCATAAAGCAACCCTTAAGTACCTCACTCTTAAGACTGCTTTCTTAATAGCTATCACCTCCATTAGGAGAGTGAGTGAACTACAAGCGCTCTCTATACTAGATCCTTTTGTGATAGTTCACAAAGATAAGGTGGTTCTACACACACACCCTAGGTTTGCACCGACGTTCATTTCAAAATTCCATGTTAAACTGTTAAAACTGATATAATATTGTTTCGTCCTCATTGTATATGTTGGCCTATGCCCAGTCGCTTTGCGAGGAAATCCGTATTGCAAGGTCGTGACCTTAAGTGAATCAAACCTCCATTTTAGGTTAAAGCCACCATTTTAGTTTATCGTGCAAAGTCACCTTGTGGCCTAAAATGGCCAACCTGTGCTCTCTTGTTCTTGCTTTAACCTCTTCAACCTCTGTAGGAGAGTTAATGTCCAACCTGCCTGCAGGCTGCATGTTAGGGTCATGTAGACCTTGTCCTTTGTTGACCTCGGGATCAGGGGATTACTTGAATCGGCAATGTTAACCTACAAGTATACAAGAACAATAACGCTATCTAAACACAACATCTGTTTGACCTGTCTTAAAGCAATGTGTAAAGAGTGTAAAGTTAAACCTAGAGAATAATAGTGTTTATTAGTAAATGTATTAAAAAGTAAACCGCATGCACGAGCTATGTAAATTAGGAACGAACCTGGCGCGAACCTAGCCCAGTACATGATTAACTTGTAGGAGGCTGGACATCGTTATAAAGAAACTGTATAAATACGCTGATGTCCAGCTAGCAATTCCTGTTCACTGTTCACATTGAACCCTGCTGGTGGTCTCTGTGATGTATTGATGGCCAAATAGCTATTTGTGCACTTTGCTTTGTAAACTGTACAGAATTGCAATAAAGATTCTGGGAATCTTTACAAGCCTGTGTCGGTGTATTTCTCTTTGCATGGTGTAAAAGCCTTAATATTGTATTTTCTGATTCCACAGATGGCGCCCGAATAGGGACCCTCAAGATCGACTTCGTCTCGTTGAAGGTTGGCTCGGCTATCGGACCGGGATCGGACGGTGCCAACAGAAACGGCCCCTCTGGACGAGAAGTGGATTACTCGACAGAACAGCACAATCCGATCCCTGAACGGTGAGCTGTAGCCCGAGACGACGTTTTGACGAGGGTCCATATATCGAGATGGGTAAATTTGCAGAAATCACCAGACATGTGGGTCCTTAGAATTGTCCTTAGTAACCCGATCGGGCCTCCCAGTCCTTTGGTCAGGTGAATCGTGACCCGATTCTTAATTTAACCCTGACAATTTGAATTTGGCGCATTGTATTCGCGAGCACAATTATTTGACCAGGTAACACCAGAACTCTGATATGCCTGTGAAATTGTCTGCCTGCTTTAGGGCATTATTCCGCAGCGACAGACAATCTTTGGAAGATAGCCGTCCCGCACCACAGGAGGGGTCGCCGGCATGTACTATGTACTGTAAGAAAGGCTTTGGTAGTATAGCATTTAATGACATTTGGCACAGACAGACCAGACATAACTCTAATCTTCAGTGGCCAGCCAATGGTAGTTTTGAAATCCCTTGTATAGAATATCTAGAGTCTGTATTGGTAAAGAAAAAAGCTAGACCTGCAGCATTTGATGCATTGCACAGTTGGAAAACAGAAGCTTTGCAGCAACAAAAGAGTAGAGAGAAACATAGCGTCGACATATGACAACTGTCGAAAAGGCACGGTTATATGATCAAAATAAACAATTGGAGTCAGTTAGGAACATGGACAGAGCGTTTCAATTAGGCATTCAAAAAAAGTACCCTTCAAAAGATTTTCATATGTCAGATGAATTGATTAATACACTTTTGCATGAATGAAGGCCCGATGCCTCCGTGCCACCCCCGTAAGTCCCTCCTCCTGGCGCTTTGCCCCTTCCCGTTGTTATTCCTCCTCCTATAGTTCCTCCGGTCCTCCCTGTTGTTCTTCCTGTTGTTCTTCCAGCCGTCGCTCCTTTGCCTGCCCCCTTGCCTCCACTTGTTGATATTCAGAATGTGCCTACTCTTCCTCTTCCAAGTGATTCCGCATCGCTTGTAGCAGACCAGGGAGCGGGATCAAGGGTTGTGACTCATAATACTGTGTCCGCAGATAAAAAGAATTAATTGATTGCTTGGGCTAAATATTGTATGGAGAAGGGTGAACAAGCTGATGTTTTTTCCACACTCAACAATTTAAAAGGTATTCCTGAGAAAAATGTTTTTATTGAAGGATTAGGGATTAATTTGAGTATAATGTGGAATAGATTAAACGATGTAGATCTCCCATAAGGGTTACGGGATTTGAACGCCTTAGCATTGTCCAGAGATACTGCAGAGAAAGTATATGAGCATGTCGAGAGGATGTTTGTGTATAGGAAGGAGTTGGAAGAGTTACAGAATGAAGAAGCAGATGGTGATAGTTTAGGCGCTATGTTCTTACAGAAACGTTTTTCTCCTCGCCGTGAATTAAAAGGTGAGGAATCGCGAATTTGTATAAAGGATGCAATAAGATGGATTTCGGATATGTCGATAACTCCAGATGAAGTATATGACACATATGGTCAGTATACTTTAGAAATGCAAAAGAAAGTGATACATGTTATGGTAGAATATCTGCAGAATGAGTGTGTAAAAGTTGAGTGTTTATAAGAGAGCCTTTTCGATTGATACTTCTTCGACTGCCTTAGCGCTTGATTTGGCTCTGTTGCTTAGTAAGCGTTTGGAGCTACCTACTACTCAGTTGCCTATGAGAGAGGTCCCTCCGACATTTGTCCCAAAAGTTGAGATTGCGGTCGATGCTGCACAAGGAATACTCGCAGTGGACATTCCTGCACATTACTTATCACAGTTTGTTCACGTCCCGTTTTCAAGACAGGAAGTGAACACCATAAAGCAATCTATCCCCGATATAAGAAAGAATCCGACGGGGTTCTATAAAGAAATAGAGTCGGTCTTACAATCATCGGTATTCACCTTAAGTGATATTGATTTTATTATTTCCCGTATTCCTGCCAGTTGATTTGTGGAAACAGATTAGGACAGTAGATGATGTACCTGGGTTAGGAGATACATGGGTTAGGCTCGACAGAGAAAGACCAGCTGGCGAGCGACCACCTCAAGTGATATTAACTTTGCCTGATGGGATTATTGTAAAATTAAAAACTATAGTTCCTGAAAAAAGAATCATTTGGGACAAGCTTACGGCCTGTGTCCAAGGAAAGTCTGAGGGTGCTACCGACTTCTTCAATCGGTTTGAACAGATGTTTTCAGATTTCAGTGGACAAGACTTAGGCACAGAGTCAGGGAAAAGGCTGTTTGTCAACAAATTTGTACGTGGATTGCTGGCTGACATCCAGTTACAGATTATGTCTTCCGAAAGCGCTTGGCAGGAGAAGTCTCGATCAGAAGTACTGCACATGGCTCAGTATGAAAATCGTGTGAATAATGAAAAAGGAAAAACTTGGAAAAAAAGGGTGACCTGAAAACGAAAGTCCTATTACAACAGATTGTTAGAAACCCTAGAGGGGTAATCAATTTAGAGGTCAGTACGTTCCACAGGGAAGTACGCCCCTGGCTCCGGTAGCCATTAACAAGTGTGCCTATTGTCGACAGGAAGGTCACTGGCGCGCACAATGTCCGACCTTGCAGCAAAGGTCATTTGGGAACATGGGTAGATGATCCAGAGGTCGCCCAGGTGCAGGGGGCCCTGGCAGAGGTCAGTTTGCACCAGAATCACAGCAACCTACTTCACAGGATAAGCAAGTTTCGAATGTGGATAATAGAAACATTTTTGATCACCCTTCTGCCGCGTACCTCTCTGAAGAGCTTCCTTTTGACGATATTCTGTTTCGCTAGGATTGCCTGAAGCAGGATTTGGTACCGACGCCTATTCCCGTTCATCAGAAAGGCCCCTACGTTGAGATGGTGGTGGGAAATAGGAAGCATCTATTTTTAGTAGATACGGGAGCACAGAAATGTTCCATTGATCATTAACGGGTTCTAAATATTCACCTGTCAGGGCAGTCCAATGTTTCTGTAGGGTTTTCAGGCACACCTGTAGTTTGTCCGGTCTCTTTGCCGGTACCGATAACACTGGGTCCCTTCACGGAGCAGTGTCCATTTCTACTTACCACAAACTGTGGGGAGAATTTACTGGGGTTAAATTTGTTGAAGGAATTGCATGCAGTAATACATTGTTCTCTGGACGGAGTTCGGTTAACAATTTCACCTCAACAATCACTCGCCTCTTGAGGTTTTTGACTCGACCTTTACCGCCAGAATTCAGTAATATTCCGGAATGCTTATGGGCAATTGATGATAATGATGTGGGCATTCTTCAAATTGAACCTGTTATAATTATTCGGAAACATGGAGTTAAATTGCCTCGCATCCCACAATATAAGATCTCAGTTGAAGGCGAACAGGCTTTGAAATGTATAGTCTCTGATTTTGTACATCGTGGAGTAATTGAGGAAATTACAGGTAGTTTGTGTAACAGCCCGATTTTGCCAGTATACAAAAAAGGTCATAGTGCAATTCCCTTTCGGTTTATAATTGATTTACGTGCTATTAACAAAATTGTGGCTCCTTAATTTCCTATTGTACCTGATGTTAAAACAATACTAACCATGATCCTGGCTTCTGCCACTCACTTTAGCGTTGTTAACCTCAAAAACGCGTTTTTCAGTATTCCCATATACAAGGATAGTAGGTATTTGTTCGCGTTTACCTTAGGTGGATGCTCGTTCACATTCACTCGTGCACCACAGGGTACACTTAGAGTCCAAGTATTTATAGTAGGGCATTAAAAGAGCAGCTCGACACTCTCGAGTTGCCTACTACTTGCACGTTAATACAGTATGTAGATGATCTCCTCTTGGCTGCTGATTCTGAGAGTGCCTGTATAGAAGGCAACATGTTGTTGCTTTGTCATCTAGCAAAACATGGCCACAAAGCTTCACTCAAAAAATTCCAATATTGTTGTCAGGAGGTCGCCTATTTAGGCTATCTCCTGTCAAAGGAGGCAAGACGGTTGACACCTGAAGAAATAAAAACTATTACTGGCATGTCTGTCCCAAATACGCAGAAGGAAGTTAGAGCCCTGATAGGTATGGCTTCTTACTGTAGATTGTGGATCCCTGACTTTTCGTTAACGATTAAACCAATACTGGCTTTGACAAAGAAGGGCATTTCTTTGCCATTACCATGGACTTTGGAATACCAGACAGTATTTGACTTGCTCAAAACCGCGCTGTGTTTGCCGCCGGTTTTAAGAACTCCAAATTATGAAAAGGCCTTCGTGTTGTATGTGCATGAACGTGATGGATGTGCTTTGGCTGTGTTAACACAGGAACATGAAGAGAAGAATAGGCCGTGCGGCTATTTCTCATCCACCCTTGATTCTGTTGCATGCGCTTTGCCGAGATGTTTGAGAGCTGTCGCTGCTGCTGCTGCGTCTGTAAAACAGAGTGAGGGAATGGTCCTGGGTCATGCGTTAACCCTAATGGTACCTCACTCTGTAGATATTTTATTGAATAGAACTCAAACGCAACACCTCACTTCCGCACGATTGACAAGATACAAATTGATCTTGTTTGCTCCCCACATTCAAATTCAGAGGTGTTGTGTATTAAATCCGGCTGAACTTTTACCTGTCCCGCAAGATACTGTTGATGGTGACGAAACGTCACACGATTGCCTTTATGCGACAGAACAAGAGACTAAAGGTAGAATTGATCTGAAAGACACGCCTTTGAATAGCCCACAAGGAGAGCTATTTTGTGATGGCTCTTGTTTTAAACTTCCAAATGGTACATTCACGGATGCTTATGCTGGCACTACTTTAAGCTCGATTGTGGAAACCAAAAGAATTATGCATAATTCTGCGCAGGCCGCAGAAATTATAGCGTTAACTCAAGCTTGTGAAATTTCTGAAGGGCTTACAGTGAATATATATATATATACCGACAGTCAGTATGCCTTTGGGGTGGTTCACAACTTCGGTAGACTTTGGAAAGAACAAGGTTTCTTGACCTCAAATGGCACGAAAATACAGCATGGCACTTTAATAGTGCAATTACTTTCAGCGCTCGCACTCCCTTTTCAGTTAGCTATTATAAAATGTGCAGCACATCAAAAGGTTACAGATGATATAGGAAAAGGGAATGCTTTCGCTGATGAGATAGCTAAGCGAACTGCCACTGATTTTAGTTCAGAAATGTATGCTGTAAGAGAAATTGTAAATATTTGCACTTTTGGTGAAAGTATCGATTCTGTAAAAGACATTCAAGCAGATGCTACTATATAGGAAACCAAGAAATGGGTCAAGGGTGTAGGAAGATTGGATGATGATGGGTGTTGGGTGGACAATGTTGAAGGAAAATGGTTACTCCCTGACGCCTACATTACAATGATGGTCATTATGGCTCATGGTCCAACACATGTCTGCGCGCGTAAATTGACTAAAATGCTACACAGTGTATGGGCCAATGATAAAATTTTCAAAATTGCGAGCGCTTTGTCCAAGGGTGTATGGTCTGCTTGCAGCACAATGTAGGAAAAGGTACCTCGACTCCTAGAGGAAGTTTCGCTCCACCTTCTGTTCTGTTTGAGGTTATCCACTTTGATTTTATTGAAATGGAACGTTGCAACAATCTTAAATATGTGTTGGTTGTCATTTGTGTTTTTAGTAAGTGGGTTGAGGCCTTCCCTGTTAGAGATGCAATGGCCATAACCACGGCCAAAACTCTGTTGAAAGAGTTTTTTCCTAGGTTCGGGCTGCCGACAGTCATCTGGTCGGATAATGGGCCACACTTTATCGCTGCTGTAATCCTACAAATATGCGAAGGATTACAGATTGATAAACGGTTCCATTCGGCCAGACATGCCCAAAGTGCCGGATTAGTGGAGAGGCATAACGGCATTATAAAGAACAAGCTCGCAAAGATGTGTGCTGTCACCAAGTTACAATGGCTGGACGCCTTACCGATCGTGTTGCTGTCGATGAGAACAACCCCTCAAACTAAGACTGGGCTCTCTCCCTTTGAGGTGGTAATGGGGAGGCCTGCTAATATTTGGGGTATGCCAAAAAGTCGCTTGTTGCGGGATATGGAGAATGTGCTTCTTTCAGATTACTGTAACCAGTTGACTAAAAATCTGTTTTCAATTTATCACCAGGTGCGAGAGGCATTACCTGTACGTTACGAGGGTCCTGGTCACAGTCTATGACCGGGGGACTGGATCCTCACAAAAGTTTTCGAGAGGTCGTCTTGCCTTGCACCTCGGTGGAGGGGTCCCTACCAGGTCCTGCTACTCACCCAGACTGCTGTGCGGGTAGCGGGGTGAAAGAACTGGATACACGCAACACACACCAAACGGATCCCGCAGCTCATGCCATACGATACAGAAGACACAGAATCCCTTTCCACTGCTGTAACCAACGTGCCTGAAACAGCAACAACTGACAAGAGAGTACCGGAGACCGTTCCAGAATTCGTAAGGCCAGACAAAATGGCCATCTTGTCTCCGCACTCTCCAACAGTGGTACTTCCGGATCAATCATTTTCTGATCCCATTTCCGTTCACTCGCCACCTTCAGTGGGAAGTGACGACATATTGTTATCCGATTCTTCGGCACCAGAAATTGTAAAATATAATTTACGTCCAAGAAAATTGACGTACAGCACGGTTTGACTGTGTGATTGAGGAAATCATTTGAGGGCTTGCTTTTTGGCCCGACTGTACGAAAGGATTCTGTTGGCTAAGGGTTGTGGGAAAGACATTAAGAAGACACGCGACTGGAGTCGCCAGCAAACAAACAATTGGTGTTTTTTCGATTGAAGACTACGATGCCTGCACCTGCTACCGCTCGTACCGAACTTTTAGATAAATATGTGACTAGCAGAGACAATGATCAAGCATGTAATGGGACCCCGAAAGTGTATTTTTGCCTTTTTGTAATAATAACTGGGTTTTTAGTAACTATTGGTTTTGGGTTATGGTATCTGGAGGAAGCATATCCGCTAGAGGACTTTTTACCTGTTGAAAATGTATCTGTTTTCCCCACTCCTTCCATGCAATTGCATACCTTATCGCCTAGAGATTCTTCGCATAGACGGAACTATCAGAATAATACTCTTTTATTAATAATGAATGCCACTCATGCAATTTAAATAGGACGAATTGCTGTATCTGCTCACATCTACCGCAACATCGGGATAAGGGGCTAGGTTGGTATATTCATCCTTTACCGTTGACAACTGCTTGTTTTGCTTCTCTTAGAGCACTATTCTTTGGCCGATGGAATGACAGCATCTCATGGAACTTTGATGGTACAAATTTGAATAGTTTTGAAAAACGTGTTTTGATGCCCCTGGGATGCTCGCTTTTTGCAAATAGGAGTAAGCCAAACGTTGCTTCTGTTAGGCCTTCTGATAGATCGTCTCGTCCTTTTCCGTCTTTGATCTCTTTCCAAATGGCTCCTATAGGCAATAAGGATGCCACGCCTCCATCTTATTCTGTTAACCATAGACCCGATTCAGTATCCTTCTGCATACAGAGGAATGGAACACGGTCAATGGGTAATTTTGGAAAATGCGCCAACGTTGCGAATTTGACTAGTGAGAACAGACCTCTGTACGTAGGTGAACCTGTCTATTTTGTTTGCGGTAATGTGGCATTTCCATGGTGCCCAGGGATTGGCAAGGAACCTGCTATTTAGGTATTCTATTACCTGGGGTATTTATTGCCAGTACTGCAGAAATTTCGAAGACTCGTCCACGATGAGGTGTGAAAAGTGATACTCCAGCGCAAACTCTAGGAGACATCATGAAATCCTTTGTGCCATTTTTTTGGGCAAATTACGAATTCAGAAGATATCAGGGGACTAGCGAGAGTATTGGAGAGAACCATCAACTGGACCACTGACATACTCTATAATATGACTTTAGAACAGAAAGCGATAAGATTAGTAGCTCTTCAGAACCGGATGGCATTAGATGTCATTCTGGCTGAGCGTGGAGGAGTACGTAAGTTAGTGGGGTTTGCTTGCTGCGTTTACGTACCAGACTCCTCTCCAAAGATCTTTAGGTCTATCCAAAATCTACATGTTCTTAGTTCAGAAGTGCATGTTCCTGAGGGAAACTGGGAACTTAGTGCATGGTTTTGGGACCTCCTACGGTTGTGGGGATGGAAGTTGTTTTCGGCCCTGCTGATTATCTTGGGTAGTTTTCTGTTCCTTTGTTGTTGTATACAGTGTCTCCCTGGTATATGTTCAGTATTAGGGGGGTGTTGTGCGCAAGCAACAAGTGTATTAGGGCATAAAATATATGCCCCAGATAAGGTTTCCAAGGAGTAGGTGTTGAAAGAAACTCTAGTGTCTGATCTAATGGCAATAGATATGTCTGACAATGATTTGGGGTGTATAGACGTTGGAATGTGGAGTTAGTCACAAAGTGATTGAAGGTAGTTTGGCGCTTGGCATAGGCCAAAAGGAGGGTTTGTTAAAACTGATATAATATTGTTTCGTCCTCATTGTATATGTTGGCCTATGCCCAGTCACTTTGCGAGGAAATCCGTATTGCAAGGTCGTGACCTTAAGTGAATCAAGCCTCCATTTTAGGTTAAAGCCGCCATTTTAGTTTATCGTGCAAAGTTACCCTGTGGCCTAAAATGGCCGACCTGTGTTCTCTTGTTCTTGCTTTAACCTCTTCAACCTCTGTAGGAGAGTTAATGTCCTACCTGCCTGCAGGCTACATGTTAGGGTCATGTAGACCTTGCCCTTTGTTGACCTCGGGAAGAGGGGATTACTTGAATCGGCGATGTTAACCTTCAAGTATACAAGAACAATAACGCTATCTAAACACGACATCTGTTTGACCTGTATTAAAGCAATGTGTAAAGAGTGTAAAGTTAAACCTAGAGAATAATAGTGTTTGTTAGTAAATGTATTAAAAAGTAAACGGCATGCACGAGATATGTAAATTAGGAACGAACCTGGCGCGACCCTAGCCCAGTACATGATTAACTTGTAGGAGACTGGACATCTTTATAAAGAAACTGTATAAATACGCTGATGCAAATTAACAAGGGGGGTCCTGGGAGTCCCTCTGCCAGACATTAGTCCTGGTTACAAGAGACTTACCCAGAGTCTTTAGCTCACTATCTTTCACAGAGAAGATATATCACAAACATATCAGTCTTTGTCCTGCCCTGGGGCAGTCCAGCACCGAAATGCTAGGCAATTCTCCTCTGAACAAGAGTACCAACAGAAACCCCAGACAAGTGTTTAGGTCTAGTTGGACCTCATCAGTAGGGTGGAGCTGTGCCTCTCTAAGAATAGTGAGCAAGGGGTCCACGTCCTGTTCACTGCTCACATTGAACCCTGCTGGTGGTCTCTGTGATGTATTGACGACCAAATAGCTATTTGTGTACTTTGTTTTGTAAACTTTACAGAATTTCAATAAAGATTCTGGGAATCTTTACAAGCCAGTGTCGGTGTATTTCTCTTTGCATGGTGTAAAAGCCTTAATATTGTATTTTCTGATTCCACAAACCAGTCTATAGAACTACCAACGTTCTTTCAAAACCCATCAAACTTGACAGAAAATAGCCTACCCACACTTGATGTGCACGGAGTGGTCATGTTTTATATTGAAAGAACCAGACCACTGAGAAAGACTAATTAGTTATTTGTCTCAGTGGCAGCAGGAAGAAAAGCAGATGCAGTTTCCAAATCCACTATATCTAGATGGATTGTCCAATCCATCACTCTCTGTTACACTCTTTCTAAGAGAGAACTGCCCTTCAAGCCGAGAGCACATTCTACTCGAGGCACTGGGTCATCCATAGCATTCATTGCAAATGTTCCCCTTGAGTCCATTTGCAAAGCGGCAACCTGGAGTTCTGTACAAACCTTTACAAAACACTATTGTCTAAATGCCCATTCTAGATCTGCTTCCCAGGTGGGACAAGCAGTACTAAGACATCTTTTCTCCACTGTTCCTTCTCACAGCCCACCTCCAACTCCGGGTACTGCTCGCTAGTCTTTAAGACAATTGGCCACATTACAAGTTTTGTGGTGCAATAAATGTGCTAGTAAAGTGCTAGGAGTTCTGTGACTGGCACTTTTAATGCTGCACCGCAGAATTACAAGTATGCCAGTGGGAGTCATTGATTTACCTCCAGCCAAGAGCTGGAGGTAAATCAGTCCCCCACCTGCAAAGAACTGACACTATTACCGGAGTCAGTAATACCGGTGCCGGTAATACCAGCATTCCCCATCCATGGAGTCCTATGGTACTCCATGGAATTGGGATTTACCACCCTTTCCACCACCTGTAATATCCTGGAAATTCCAGGATATCAGGGGGTGGAAACGGTAGGTCGGTTTGCCGGTATCTCACCGGAGTTACTGGTGGGATGCCAGCAAACTTGTAATGAGGACCAATAAGATTAAAAGCTGTACAATTTACATTTGTTTTTTAGGGTAATAAATGAAATTGTCCAATGAATTCCAAGTCACCAACAGCACCTAGGTGTATTTTACAACATTATTATGAAGCTGCGTCCACAGTCTAGCTATGCTGGTTATGAAAGTGATTTACAGTGACCATTACTGGCATAGATTGCGGCCTCAGAATATAATGATAGTGATTTATAGTCTTTAAATAGCTTTCACTAAGCTGTGGTCACAGTTGATGCCAGTAATGGCCACTGCAAATCACTTGAATGCATCTGTGGCCACAATCAATCTATGTCAGTAATGGTGGTCACTGTGAATCACTTGCATGAGGTTACGGCCAATCTATAAAAGTAATAGTTATTGTAAAACGCTTGCATGTAGCTAAAATTAATATATGCCATTAATGGTCACTGCAAACCACTTACATGGCGTCCTCCAAAGAGTTTGCCTGTCACCCCTTCTCTTCAGTCTCTACCTCAGCCCACTGCCCACACTCATCCGCCCTCACAACCATTCATGCTATAACTATGCAGATGACACCCAGATCATTTTCAAGATTCCCCAAAACACCAACATGCTCCTTACATGATCTCTCATCCTGCCTCTGTGCAATCGACCACTGGATGACAGCCAACCACCTTCTCCTCAACCCTGGCAAAACTGAAATACGACAATGCAGCAATACCACCCTCCTCCCCCAACCAATACCCTGGCCACACGCAATAGGAGCCCCAACTGTAGTTTTTTCCTCTGTAAAATATCTGGGATGCACAATGGACTCATAGCTATCTCTCTCCCAACAGATCAACTATCAACTCTGTGTCCCGAACATGCAGTTTCTACTGATGCATCCTAAGGTGAATCCTCCCTTACTGATCCTACCCTCATAGACTCTCTGCAATACTTGCCATCATTCTCTCCTGCGTAGATTATGCCAACTCCCTCAATCCAGGCATCCCAGCACATCAGCTCATGAAACTACAACAAATCCAAAACTCTGCAGCCAGACTCTGCAGCCTCATTCTTACCCAAACTTGTTCGGTCTGCAAGATGTAGTATTGCATGGATCACCCACACCCCAACAATGACAGTGCAAAAATCCTCAGGGACATGACCTGATGCACCAGGCGTCACAGGCCATTGTCGTGGTGGTCCGCAAATTGGCAACCACAAACCACTATCCACACAAGTCAGTCTTCCACCAAGTACTGACACACCAGACTGTTGCAAATGTTTGCTAATACTTAACTGCTATGGGTATTAAATGCATGAGTTGGATTGCTGGGGGTAGGAAATGTATTGAACTTCGATGGGCTGTGAGGAAGATAGGAAACATGTTAGACTTAGATGGATTGCTCGATGTAGGAATTGCATCACACTCAGTTGGATTGTTGGGGGTAGGAAATATATTACACTTTGATGGTTTTGGGATGGATTGGAAATATGTTAAACTTAGATGGACTGTTGGGAGTAGAAAATGTGCAACACTTGGATCGATTGTTGGGGGTAAGAAACGTCTCACCCTCAGCTGTATTTTGGGGTCAGGAAATGTGTTACACTTCGATGGATTGCTGGGGGTAGGAAATGTACTGCATTTAGGTTTTGTGGGGAATATGAAATTGTAGTGTCCTGGTTCAGGGAAGGCAGGCATGATGCAGTGATCAGAAAGGAGCCAACAGGTACAAAAGGTGAATGAGCTTTATTGTAGTTTCAGGTTATCGGCTACAAGTAAGGGGAGAGCATAGATACAGACAACCTTCTAGTAACATCTCCCATCCTGAATCCCAACTGTAATCAGTAGAATCCTGAAGGAACACAAGGTTCCAACCTGACCAGCATTCCATGGCTTGCATTGCCATTTACAATGCAAGCCCATACTACACATCCCCCTTCCTTATCAAGGAGGGGTCAACACAGAGACTCACACCATACCAGACAGGATCCCTCAACAAGCACACCCAACAACAACCTCCTAGTAAGAAAACCACATTTGCAAACTTCAGAATGTAAACCACAATCACGTAACTAACATTCCAGACCAATACATAAACATCCCCTCATTTATCCAGGACTGCCATAGTCAGATCTCAAAGCTGCCACCGTCAAGCACAAACCACACCATACCACACTCAGAACCATCACAGCTTATTCTCCTTTCATCCCGCCTGCCACACTGGGTCTCAGGTCTGCCACACCCGAGTACATTCGCAAGGCAAACTCGCATCCCACACATAATCACATACCATTAGCTGGGAACCAAGATAACCGCAACCTTCAACTAATAAATCCAAACGCACCTATCTAACCAACATCCTGAAAACTCACACTGTGATCCTGCCAACAACCACATACGAAACAACATCAGCCAACCACAAAACACAACCACATTCTTCTCCAATGAGCACACAGAGCAAGTAGGAAAGGATAGCAAAGGAACAAACAAAACAAAGAGCACATAAAAACGGAGTGTTGAAGAAACACAGACACAACAAAGACACAGATTAATTACTCCTATGAAGTGTAAAAAAACAAAAAAACAAAAATAGAATAGAATCTTATGCATGCAAATAACCAGTATACTGTTTCCTTTTCTTGTGCACATACATAGTGCATTTAAATAATGGACTTATTCATTTAAAATCATAGCCTGACTATTAAACGCGATGGCACACATATAATACCCAAATTGAGTCAGGTCACACCTACTGACGAAATATAATAATATCAATGAAAGGTACATGCAGTAACATAATACCGGATAAATACATATACTCCTTAACATTTAAACAGTGCAGGGCTTAAACTGGGCATGTTAAAATACACATGTGTGATGAAACTATGCACATTAATACACTTCTCTGCAAGCGGTGGTGAACAGGCCCACTCACGGGAAAGCAAGCTATGTCTGGTTTAACGTATTTTAAGTATGATGTAAAATGCATCTAACGTAGTGTTGCAGCACCACACCACAGTATGTGCCCCATTTCACAAGTAATTGACATATAATCATCAACATTTAACCAAAAACCTGCTTCATAACACTCCCTCATAACACTGCTTCATTTCAGTAAATTATCATTTTTTTTTTTATAATCCCACCTGAAAAGAAAACATTTTAACATATTAAAAATATCATCATATGCTTTTCCACAACATAATTTTGCTTAAAGAAAAGAACAGCCATGGAATGTCTGTCTGAAATAAAACAAGCGTCGACTGTGAAAAGCACCGGCACCATGACAGGTGCCCAGGGAGCCCTAAATCACTTCCTCTACCTCTGCGATACTGTTCCTGCCCAGCCAGGCGGCACAAGAAAGTGAAAAACACGCCAAGGTTACATATTGTCAGGCACTTAACCATTGTCCTGCAACAATGTAAAAGTCACACCGTTCCGTAAGTATTTCTTCTTTTTTTATATACGCAACAATTGAATTCTCCCTCTGGTGCTGAAACAGATTCTCTCAATCTTACCCAGGTTGCACTGTACAGATCTTACGTTGGTCTCGTTCAACATCGAACAACATTTAACAAACGGAAAAAAGTACCTTACTGCAAAGTTCTCTTTCGCTGTGTTCACAAATGGCGCCCATGGAGTAGCAAACCATTGATTTTTAGGCGATAGAACAGGGCACTACATACTCGAAATGGGTATTATCACGCTTACCGAGCGCATAAGTGTGCTTTCCTCTCAGCACTTTGGGTGCTGCACAAACCTCGGAACATAGTGGCGTGAGGCATTCCACAGGTCGCCATCCCCTTCAGCATGAGGTTGATGTCACCATTGGGTTCTTTACTGCCGAGCTGAATGGAGTTCTGACTCCACGACCACCCCAATGGTTTCCACTGGCAGCCACCCGCTTTCAACGTCTCCTGATGCCTGCACCACCCGGATGCCATTACATCTGACACCCAGTACTGCTGGTCCACTGATACGGCCCACACGCCCATGCCAACAGCTTTTCTAACCACTATTATAACGGGAACAACTTTTACTGCAGCATAAAATGAGAAAGGCACCGCCAGGTGGGAAACCGCACGTCCCAGCATGCCTCCCACGGCCACGCCAGCTCACAGTCCTGGGCATTGACCTGTCAAAGTCCATAGGTGCTTCCCTTTTCCGAGTGCCCTAGACGGCGCAGCACTCCTGCAGTGAATACTCCCACCAAGCCACCCTGGAGCACCATATGGCCAATCATCTTCTTAGAATGAAGCGGCATTGGGAATCATCTTTTCACAGGGACCCAGCTTCAGGGTACACCTCTCACCCTGGCTCAGCATATCATCATGACTCAGATTCTCGTCTCAGGCTCCGCATCTCTTCATGGTTCAGATACCTCATTGCCTATTTGTAGTGCCCTGCTTCAGGGAAGGCAGGCAGGATGCAGTGATCACAAAGGAGCCAGAAGGTACAATAGGTGAATGATCTTTATTGTAGTTTCAGGTTATAGGCTAGAAGTAAGGGGAGAGCATGGAGACAGACAACCTTCTAGTAACATCTCCCATCCAGAATCCCAGCTGTAATCAGAATCCTGAGGGAACACAAGGTTTCAAACTGACCAGTATTCCATGGCTTGCATTGCCATGTACAAAGCAAGCCCACACTATAGAAATGTGTCGCACCTAGATGAATCATTGGGGGATGTGATTTGAATTGCATTCGGATGGATCATGCAGTGGGAAACTTTGCCGCACTTGGATGGTTTTTGGAGGGCAGGGAATGACATTGCACTTAGAAGACTGCACATGTAGGTCAACATGTGCGTTGCACCTGGAGCAAACGGTGTAAGTTACAACATGCACTTGAATATGTGAAGACTAGCGCATGCTTGACACTTAGAAGAGATTTAGTAAAACAGCATGTAATGTTAGTCTGCCTTTACACTCAAGATCTATGCTGGTGAGCTTAATTGCACTGACAGATCCTAAATCAGCATTGCTATCTTGACACCATAGTTAGTTAATGGCTGCTAGTAGCATTTAAAGAACTGGAAGATAGTTTGGTAAGACTTTCAAGGTAGCCTGTCAATGACGCTTTCAGAATCCTATATCCTTGATCCCATGGTAGCCTTCCTGATACACCTAGAAGAGGTATTAGGACAGCCTGTGTATTTCACTTAGAAGACTTGAGGGTGCCACTCCATAGTGTCTAGAAGAGTCTAAGATGGTAGCTGGCTTTTTGTTCCCACAGAAGATCTGATGACACAGCGACATCAAAGATAAGCTCCATCAGAGCTACAGGTATGTACAAACGCACCACTTTGGTGAACATCTGCCACAGGCAGGACTATCCATCCACGTACATTAGAATGCAGCTACGACCTATGACAAAATTTGGTCTAGCTGGACACTTAACATTTTTAAGCCTACTCACTCCAGACTTGCCTCAACACCTCTGCCATTGGAATACAGCAACAACCAACGACAAAATTCCAATTTAGCTGGACACATAACGAGTCTCTAGCACTCACACACAATTGTTACCGCCTCATCAGCACCGATCTCTTGGGTTGCTTACTAGAGCCTAGCCAGCCCATCCAATCCCTAATCTTGGCCATTTGCACACACATTATAAAACTCTATGAGAGTTTCCCATACTCTGGAATGCAGTCCATGAGGGTGTTACCAACACAAGTGCATTTAGACAATAGTAATGGTAAAAGGCGCTATATAAATGACAATTACAATTGCATGGGGCTGCAGCCACTATAGGCCAGTAATGGTCACTGTAAATCACTTTCATAAAGCTGAGCCCACAATACCTTTCAGCATTGCCAATGCTATCCCTGCACTACCACACAAACACATACACACACACAAACACACACACACCACACACACACACAAACAACTTACTCTGACACTATCATACCCATACATACAGCACATGCACACTGAAAACTCGTGTGTGAACACACACACACACAGCATGCACAACATTTAAAAACACACACAGACATGCATAGAACACAAACCTACAAATACTTGTTAGAATGCCTGTGACAAAAGCATTGGCAGAAACAGTAAAATAAGCACAATCACGTATTATTAGCGGATACATTAATTATTGTTTGTTTTAGCAAAATAATAAAAATGTCTTTCACGAAAACTTATTAGATAACAAAATTTCAAATTTGGGATCAAAGTGTAGTTTGGGATAGGTGCAAGGATGGTTCCAAGAAATACATTTCCTAAATTAGGATTTGTTATCAATGTGAAATATCCATTGAGTCATTCATTAATGGGCTGCAGGACTAAAAAGAGATATGGCACCTGTTTTATTAAGAAAATCAGAGTTGGGTCTAATTCAATTTTCCTCTTTCTTGACATATTAAATAAGTATTTCTATGATTGGAAACTAGTTAAATAATGACCAAACTGTTTATATTACAAATTGGATGTGAGCCTCAACAAGGTAATAACAATTGTACGTTTGTTAAAAAATGTGCCTTACAGAAAACTAGTTAGGGAGCTTTGGAACTTTGTCCATGTTTTTACAGAGCCAGTAAGGCATGAGTACTACATTTAGTGGCATTAGATGCCCAAAACTACACTTGACAGAAGGACTGGCTGGCCTAAAAAAGAAGCTGATGAAAGACATTGGTTCCTAATGTTTGTCATGTCATTGGCCTGTCCAGGTGATTGTATCAGCACTTGTGCATCACTCCCGATGAAGTACCTGCTGTGGGGTGAAATGAGCCCTGGATGCCATGAATAAAAGTGGGGGACATTCCCCTAAGTATAAGGCCTGCTCTGGAATAATGTGGGAAATGAGGCTATGAAATCAAAGCGAGAAGGAGTGAAATGCAGCCTCAAAACGCCATAATATTTAAGAATGCCAATATCCTGGCATAAGGGAAAGACATGAGACAGGGGTTGCCAACATATTGGAGAGATGAAATAACAGTCTCAGAAACCGCAGTCCACAGAACCCTCAATGGGATGTCAGCATTCTGTGCTGCAGTTGCAGTGGAGAAGATGTTTTCTGTCATGCACATTCAATAAAATTAATCATTCTCTTGTTTCCCTTTAAACTAAAGTACTTCTCATCAAAATGTGTGCAAGAGTTTTAAAATATTCAGTTTCTGTTCATCATGAGCTATCAAAGAGAAAACAACAGTGTACAGAATCCATAAGGTGATGATGAATTACAGTAAAATGAAGGCCTTTCCACGGCTGAAACTAACAATGACACTTCAATTTCTTTCCTCTAAAGTAACACGGTGCACAGCCAGATGTGCACTAAAGCCTCTAATAATGTAATTATGTTGCCCTTTTTAACCACCGTTTGCAGGAAACTACTTTGCAAGGGTTTTACATGTTAAAATTGTGTGCATTTCCAATAATTAATTTGAAAGTAAAATGGAGTTAAAGTCCATGTTGGCTAAGTGGGGGCAGGCCTAATCTTGGTTTTGTTTCTCTCTGCTTGTGTCTTCAATTTTGAAACTAGATTTCAAAGCCCAAGATGTCATGGGGATTCAGGCCTGGCTCACTTCACACAGGGGGGCTTTCCCTTAAATATAGAAAGAATAGAAGGCTCTGAGATCAAATTCACAGTGGGGGCAAGATAAAGGTTGTTCTGCTCTCCGGTTGTATGACCCCAGGCCACTTAGGCCGCAATAAACCTTGCCTTAGCTGGGAATTAGATCTTGGAATATGCCAGCTTATCTCAACACAGGACCCCTCTTGATGTCACAGACAGGAATAGGCACATGGTAAGTGTGGGGCCAGGTTTGAGGAGGGAGTTGATTTCCCAATGTGTAAAATGGGAGAGATTTTTTATAACATAAAATCGAGAATATTTACCCCACACTAGTCATGGTAGGATTTCTTAAAAGCTGTCAGCGAGACACTTCTTCTCACCCCCAAACAATTTTTGTTGGTCCAACATATCAAAGGTTATTTATAAAAAATTCAATGTGGCCTCCATATGAATGTGAGAAACACGAAAATTTGATAAAACATGTAACACCTGATTCATATGCCTCCCACCAAGGGACATATTTTTAACTGATATAAAGGTTGAGTAAATGCAGAAAAAACAGTATCTTTGCACCAGTATATTGCAGAGACACCTTACAAAGCTTATGTGGTTCACCAAAAAATATAGTGTTAAAAAATGACTTCATATGTGTCAAAATATGGAGATTAAGGGCACTTGTCATGCAGTGAGATTTGTATGTCCCTGAACCAGACCCAGCCCCCTGTCAAAGGAAGATGATGGAGTGGTTCCCTCCCGTGGTGTCCCAAAACACTCCTACATTTTCTGAACCTATTAGCACACAGGTGGGAGTGGAGTAGTGACACTCCACCAATCCCTTCTGTGAGAACTATGACACATTAGTGATGTCACTTACGCTATAAATGGTTAACTCCACCTCAAATCAGGACCCTTGCCACTAACCCCAGATGTGATCCACATGCCAAAATCTGGAGCAACATCCAAGCAGTGAGGCCTAAATCTTGCAGAGGAACCAGGAGACCTAGTAGCTGCCGAGGAACCAGGAGACCTAGTAGCTGCCTTGGAACCACTTGGAGGAGGGAGGAAATCCTGGGCTGACCCCATTGGCTGTCCCAGCAGTGGTGCTCTGATGCTCACTGATGTCGAATCCAGACCTCGCCTGTAAGTAGTCATAACCCCAGCCCTAAATTGCATAAGCCCTTCATTCTTGTAGCATTGCATCAATACATTTTTCCCATTGAAAATTCCCCATTGAAGATTCCCAATTGCCAGTGCATTTCAGTCATTTCCCCATTGAAGAATCCTTTGTTTGTCTGTCTGTTTCAGTCATCTCCCGTTGAAGAATCCTTTGTTTGTCCATGTATTTCAGTCATCTCCCCATTGAAGAATCTCGTTTGCCTGTGTATGTTAGCATATCTCCATTGAAAACCCCCTCATATGTCTGTGTAAATCCTTTGTGTATTTTTGTAAGTAAATCAATTAATTTCCCCATTTAATTCATGGGATTTGTATGGTGAGAATTTGAAACCCACCATCTCATCCCAGTGCCTTGTGAATTGGTATAGTTATAAAGTGTTGCCCAAAGGAATTAATCCCATTGTGACCTGAGAAACTAATTTGTCCCTGTGTTTAAATTGTGCCCTGCTAAATGATTTTCCATTTGCTTCTGTTATTTCTCTTTGCATGTGTTATCCTAACCCAAAATCGATTTTCCTGTTGTGAGCTAATCCCTTTCCCAGAGCCTACCTGTCATTTGCAGCCTCAGTAAAAACACATTCCATTTGCATTTTCTTTTCCATTGAAATTGAGTTTAACATCCCAAAAAACGATTTCCCCTGCTTTGCTGGCTCCCCATCTTGTTTCTGTGGGCACCACACCAAAACTGATTTCCTCCCTGTATTCTTACTCCCTGCCACTGCCTTCCATTCAAAGGAATCAAGTCCAATTGATGTTTGGGGTTGTTGAGTGTTGCAGGGGAATTGCTTAGCATTTGTGCTATCATTGTGTGGAATTGTTCTTCTTCTGTTTTGCCATTAAAAAAGGAAGTAATTGTGACAGTGTATCTTAACCTGTTCGTTTTATTAGAGATCATTGCATTTTGTGTAGCCACAACATTGGTGGCTGTTGTTCCTAGTCCATTGTGTCATGGGGTGTTTGCAGAGGTTGGGTGCGAGACGGGTTGGAGACCTTCTTAAAAAAGAATTTGAGGTAAAAATGATAGCGTTTTATTGTGCGCCACATTCATTGTAGGGGAAGGAGATCCCTGACTTGCGTGTGCCGTGTAATATATGGCAACACTCCTTTGTTCTGGCTCCTGCAGTAGCAGGGACGGTGCCTGTTAAAGGTTTCCATCTACTTCGGCAGGAACAATCTCAGCATATCCAATGTCCCTTCAACTCCACCTCGCACCCCAAAAGCAGTAGCATACCAGGAGCAGAAGGATCAGCTTATGGCCTGTTAGTGCCCCCAGTCCCTGAGAAGTGTAGCTAGGTCCAGAGGCACTATTGGAGGCAGGGAGCATTGTAGGATGTGCCTGGGGCTTCCTATCAAGGATTTTCGGGTGGTTAGAGAATGTGTTCACACTTTTACATTTCATTTTGCATATGGAGGTTTTGCACGATGATTCAGTGCCTCGCTGTTCCACCAGCAGACTCCTGTATTCCGCTTTCTCACCATCACTCTCCCCACCAATTTCCTCAGGTGGAATGGCTCTACAGTACGTATTCCCATGAGGTCCAACATTAAGCAAATAGCCACAACCCTGCCCACCTTGGTGGGACTGCACTGCATCCTGCATCTTATTTAAATGTAAAGATGAGATAATGTGGCTACTGTTTAGGGGCATATGTTCCTGTGTGCTCATTTGCCAGGCAGTGCACCAGATGGTTGCTATGTGTCCATGGGCAGGGATTCCGAGATGTTCTACATACAGTGCCATCACCACCAGCTCTTGTCAATGCTAAACTGCCACAGTGAGGCACATTGCCCCACCATTTCAACAAGCACATGGCCTGAGCAATAGGAAACCACCACCTAGACCATCTCCACTGCAGTGCCATGGGAGCTGGTAACACACATGCTTGCACACCCAGGAGCACTCAAGAAACGCATGGCACTGTGCACACAAATGGGCGTAAGAGGGGATACCGCTGAAGAAAGTACACCTTGACACCACTATTAGCTTTTGACCATTCCCAATAAACCATTTGTGTCGATATTTACGTAATGTCCAACACCCATTTGACAATTCATGACCATTCCCAATATTTGAACACTCCTATGCACCCCGGTCATAGCTGAAACCCCAACCTCTTGCAGGAGGGTCTGGATATCTTTGGCTAGCTGGCTTGCTGGCCCCACTGTGGCAACTATCAACTAACCAGGTGGTTAGGTACGACATGGCACATATCACAACAAGCCGGTAAAATAGCTCAGTGGGTTGAGTGCTTGCTGCTGCAATCTGTGTGTGAACTGCAGGTCACAGGTCTGAATCCCGGCAAGGCCTTCTCAGTCTTTCATTCTCCCGAGATAAATAAATGAGCACCAACTTGGGTTGGGGGGCAACTGTATGTACATTTTCTAGGATATAGGTGATAGGATCTAAAAACAAAGTATTGAATGCCTTTTTTCCGACACCAAAAGAACCGAAAGAAAGGGTCGAATTTCTTTGTTTTTTATGGGGGGTTGGGTGTTCCCCGCAACCCCCTGTTTTCTTTTTTTTAAAAAACTTTTTTTTGCATACCAAACTAAAAAATATATAAATAAATAAATAAATAAAAAAGCATTCAACCCTTTTTTTTCCGGTCCTTTTGGATTCGAAAAAAAGGGCATTCAATCCTTTTTTTTCGATCCTTTGGCTGGACACCCATTTTCTATGTACAGCGCTTTGGCATACACGCTATATAAATATAAAATCATTAACAAAAAGTAAATATGAAAAAGCATTTGGGCTTGCTGTACCTGAGCTCCTATCAGGGCCTGTTTGCTGCAGTTGGGTCCATAGCCATGGGAGTAAGGGCTGTGAAGAATCAACTTCATGGGCACCATTGGTCCAGGCATGAATATCAGTTTGTAAACCATCAATCAACCCCACACCTCTAGTACACCAGAAGGGATCTGAACAGATTGGAAACACAAGCAACTTATAAACCTCCTTGTCCAATTTTGGTAATGTGGACAGAATGGCAGGCTTATCTGGATCGTTGGGTAGTTGCAACACAGAGAAAATACAATTATTACCCAATGATAAAAGGGACTGTCCAGTCAAGGTTGTATACAAATATCTACTTTATTATTATCACAAAAGAGAGTTCTAGCACACTACAAAATACAACCCATCCTGTAAAGGAATGCAGAGGACAGACAGTTTCAAAGAAGGAAAAGGGATGCACTCTGGATACTGACAGGAGGATTGTCGGTATAGTAATTAATCACAATAGTTCAAGGATATTTAGTTTCAATACAAAGGGAGCAATGGGTCGTATAATGTCACTAGGGGCCTTCTGGAGGGTACTCTGGATTCAGTACCTCCACCTGTTCCCTGGGAAATGTTTAGGAGAGGGATCTTGCTTCCCTCTTGGAGGTCCTGGCCTTCCTTCACTGGTGGAAGATGTAAGGCAAACTGAACCTAAAGCTAGGATCCAATGCTGAGTTCTTCTTGCTACTCCTTGTGAAGTCTTCAGATGATCTGCCCAGAAGAGGGGCTCAGCCCTCTTATAAAGCCAAATGGGCCACAGTGATTAGTGTAGGCTAAGCCTACCTTAATTAACCAATCCTGGGGCCCAACCAACAATCTCCTGTATGCACAAGGTCATAGCCAGAGTGCATTCCAACAGAAAAGGTAAAGAGGTGAAAACATGTAATACTAAGTCCATCCCTTCTTCCTGCCTGTGGTGGATCAAAGGGTCTCGCTAGTTAATGGAGTCTCTGGGATTCCTGATTAAAGTGGCAGGTGTCCCTTGAAGCTTCAGTGAGAACAGACTTTCTGTCTCCTGCAAACCACATTCTCGTGTCTTCTGAATTGGGTCCCTGTGCATGGGTTGCCTATTGTAAGCAAAAAGTCCCAGACATGACAGGTTACTGCCCTTGATACTGAGATGCAGGAGCTGGCTTTAGGTTGACACAATGTATATCAAAGGTTGCTGGGGCTTCCTGTCTCCTTTGTTAGTACTGCAGCCAGGCCCCACATGGGCCTGTTTGAAGTACACTCTATTAATAGGTTAATTATGTTAATTGCTGCCACCATCTGCAGAGGGTAAATAAACGGACAGGGCGGATCCATGGAGCCTTTGATAGTTAATTAGGCTAGCCATGGCAGGAGGAAGGTTTTGGCCCTACCCCTTCTAAGATACATTGTGTACTTCACCTATCAGATCTTAACTAAATATAACAGGGGGGACTGCGCCTGTAGGCTGCGTCCACCCATAGTACATTGGAGTAACCCCACACATTTTCCAGAGGTTAATCTACCATCATTCAATTTCATATCAAATTCCAAAAAAGCCAACGGGAGCGCACACCCACCGTGCGGATGGTCGAATTCCTCACAGGGTGTATGCAGTGTCCCTTGTAATCCATTTCAATTATTAAGATATTGAGCATGTGTTATATGTGCACTGAGACATGGGACTGTGCATTGTCGCTTGTTTTTAACAGTGTAATTCTAGGTATGGAAACATGCCAGACCCACACATATTGCTTCCCGCGGCTGGTCTGTTAAAGTAGCAATCATCTGCTGGTGTTCAGCCTTTAGTGCCATCCTCACCAAAATGCTTTTGTGTAGGGCACAGTGCATACATCACTTGCCTCCATTGCAGTACTCACGGGTATGCATGCACTCAGTGCATTTGATTGCTTGTTGGAGTGTTACTTCTGCTGTGGTGCAGCGTGTCCAGTCCTCGTGGGGCACCATGCTTCCCCAGTGTGACCTCATGTTTGCACCTGATGCCTCCATGCACTCCTCTTCCAGCCATGTCTGTACATCCTCTTCACACATAGGCAATCTTGAGAGAGAGTATGGCTGGCGGTACGGCCATCCCGGCACATGGTCTGTGTCGCAGCAGTATTATTGCATTCTGAAAGCCATCTTGTCCATCCAGGGGGTTTAATTATCTGTATTTCAAAGTGGAAAAATGTTGACAATGGTCTAAAAAGCGACATTGCTCATGAGTGCGCCAGCTCCTCCATTTCTGTTACTGAGTGGTGGTGGTCTGTTTCTGCCAGGGCCTTTAAGGCAAGCATGACTCTGTGCATGCCCTTCTGGTTTATTTGCCTAGGCACTCCTCCCAAGCTGTGGGGGCTTGCATCAGCTGCAATTATCGTGTCATTGTTAGATCCAGTGGGTCGCAGGTAAGGCCCTGGTGCAGTCTTAACTTTAGTCATTGCAAAGGCTCTCTGCCATTCCTCTGCCTGCACAAGCGGCTCACTCTTGCAAGGTTTATAATTTGCTTGTGTTCCCAGAGGTGTACTAGAGGTGTGGGGCTGATTGATGGTTTAGAAACCGATATTCATCCCTGGACCACTGGTACCCCGGAAGTTTATTTGTCACATTGGTTGGTGGCAGGCGGTCGGATTTAGTTGGAGCCTTGCGCACAGCCGAGTCACCCAACGATAACATTGCTGTTGCATGCAACTTTTAGACGGGTATAGGTATTTGTAATACCTAGCTACTTGAAACACTCACGTACTTGCAATAATATTCTGTCATACCCATGAAGGTCTTCCTTGGTTCTGGTTCGGGTGCCTGTGGTATTCAAACTTGTTTATACTGAGCACCCCCTGCCCATCCCCCTGTCAAATCAAAATAATATTTCTGGTCCTCCACAAGCTATAACTGCTCATATTGTCTACTAAATGTGTATATCTTCTATTAAAAACAGTCTCATAATCCCTTTTTGAAGAGCCTCGTGCCCCCCTGGACATCCCTCGAGCCCCGAGGGGTAGCACCCCCCCCACTTTGAAGACCACTGCGCTTTACCCTTCACCCAATGTTTCTAGGGCTCTATTCCTGGCAGTTGATGAGTTGTAACCTATAATGTCCACGTTTGCAGGAACACACACCTTTCCTTCTTTAGGTGAAACGCCGCGCTTCTCGAATATCTTCACACGTCCGTCAGTGTGGTAGTGTGTTCCTCTCCATCTCTGTCATGTGCAGATGGCATTTAGGTGTAGGGATAAACTAGAAGCATTGCAATAAATGCTGCAACGTGTTTGTATATGTAGACTTTAGGGGCATAATGCCAGATTCATAAATATATATATATATTGCACTGTGAAATTAATTCACTGTTACACAAATTGAGGTGCATCCATTGTGCATTGAAATCTATATGAAGCACAATCAGATGCATATATTGGATAGTGAGATTTATACGCGGTATATTGAGATCCGTACACTGCATATTGAAACATATACAGTGTACTTTAAGATGCATACATTGGACACTGAGATGTGTATTCAGTATCTTGAGGAACATGCAATATATGTTGCAATATGCACACTGTACGCTGACATGCATGAATTTATTGTATGCTGGCATGCATACATTACACATTGAAAAGCATGCTGTGCAGGGTGAAATACATGCATTGTGTACACTTACAGAGTTGTGTATATTATATAGTACAATGTGTATGGAACATTCAAATAAACATATACACATCCTACTAAAATGCATACATGTTATAATGAGAAATTGCTTATGCTATATACCGAGACAGACACATTGTCATATTTAAATACATCAACATGGAAAAAGGGCATACTGTAGTGAAAACTGAAAGCGATGATATAGACACTGCATTAAAACACACATTTTGAACATCGAAATGTGTGTGCTCTTCACTGAACTATATATACTAGATGTTGAAACCGATACATCATCAGGTGAGAAGAGGGTCGGGTTGGGTCTGGTTTTCTGAGGACCAGGAGAGCTTGCTTTGGATCTGATATTACGGTTCCTTTTTCTTACAGTACAGATAAGGCATGTCTAGGCAATTTTCAATCCTAGTTCAGTTGTTTTTTTCGGGTGGATTGATTAGAAGTTGTTTAGGGCACATTTCTGAAAAATATGTTGTGCATGTCAACAACTAGTTGTAGTTTAAGCTATAGCAAATACGTCATGTTTAGGTGCACATGTATTTGTTTGGTTTGGGAGCTGACATAGCTCCCTGCCATGAGGTTGCTGGTTAGGCCGCTTTCAGGCACCCTGTGCTGAGCTGAGTGAGGATTGGCCTCACTGGGGATGTCTTTACCATGAGCACAGCCAAGCAGTCACTCACGACCTCACAGCAATGCAAGAGATGTTTTGGGCTGTTGTAAAGGTATGGAGAGCATGGGCACATGAATAATTAGATTCAACCCTGAGCAGGCCCCGCCTCCATTAGCAAGCCTTCCACACCCATCAGTACAAGCCTCTGTCCCAAGTGAGAGAAAAAGGAAAGGTGCCTTGCGAGGAGGCGGTAAGGCAATCTAGCGAAGAATCTAGAAGGGGGAGGAGAAAAGAAGATGGATGAGTGGATGAAACAGAAGGAGAAAAGAGAGAAGGAGTGAGGAGAAGCAGGTGGAGAAAGGAGGCCGTAGAATGTAGGGACAGTAAGAGTACAGGCGAGCTGGAAGAGAAGCAAGATTAGTGGGAAAAAGAGAATCATGCAGAGAAATGAGAGAAGAGTAGGAGATGGGAAGGAAAGAGGGAGAAGGTGGTGAAACAGGAGGAAAATATGGCAAGGCGAGAGGGGAAAAAAGGAGGGTCGAGAAAAGAAAATACCTGAAGGTCTGAGGGATCAAAAAAGTGGGAAAGGAAAATACAGGAGAAAAGTGAGGAACGCATAGAAGAAGGCAAAAGGAGAGCAGGGAGAGAAACAGACAGAAGTGGCAGGGAAAGAGAGAAGGGAAGATATGCTGGCGATCAAGGTGAGGAAAAGAGGTCAATGTAAGAAAAAGGAGGGGTCTGACCACTGAGGTAGGGAGAGAATTGAGGAGGGAAAGGAGGCGAAAGGGGCAGAGAGAAAAGACACGCGAGGAAAGATAGGGGTGGAAATGTTTACACGCCAGAAAAAGCACCTTCAGACATACATTTTCAAATGAATACATTCCCACCTTCAGGCTCCCTCCAGATCAACTTCCCCAGCGAAGCCCAAGATAAGAATGCATACAGCTTGCACGTCCTCTTTGACGCAGGTCCCAAAAATGCCCCTGAATGCTCGACCCACAGAAGACATTGTTTGGAGTGTGCTTCCTGGGGATGTCTATGGGGCTATTGCATCCAGTTGTTGAGTCCCTCCTTTGGGTACTATGTCCATTTATGCAAGACATATGTGTGGTGCTCTGTCAGGTCCTAGATTCCACACCTCGGGTACTGTATATTGTACCCAATCCTGGAAGCCACATATGCAGTATTGTGTTCAGTCCTGCAGGCCTCCCCTGTGTTATTGTGTGTAGTAATAAAGGCAATGTCTTGATTACTGTGCCCATTTCTGGAGGACACAAATAGGATGCACCTCATAGTGAAGGCCTTATTTCGGCACTGTGTCTAGTGCTAGAGGCCAACTCTGGCATATAGTTTCCACTTATGGGGCTTCAACTGAATCCTTGTGTCAAGTCTCTGAGATAACAATTGAAGTTCTGTATCAAGTTGAAGGGGCAACATCTACACTATTTGTGTCTAGTGGATTATGAATGCATGCCTTGCACATTGTTAAAGTACCACTAGACATGCAGGTCACGTTTCTTAGCTTTTATACTCCAACTACGACAAATGCACTAGCCCCTTGGTTACTACTGAAATAAAATGTGCAAGTGCTTTCGGTAAAATGGTGCATGTCACCATAAGCACACTTCATTGTTTGCGCAATGCTGACTTCAGAGGCCAGCCGTGTACAGTGAAACATTTATTTGCCATTTACTGCAAACAAAATGTGTTTGCATTAAATGTCAAATAATTGTTTTAAACATCCCCCCTGTACTTGCCAGCAAGGTCAAGCACATGCAAATGGTACTCGAACTTCATAAAATCTACTCGAGTCTCAGCGTGGGCAAGGGGATTTTGCAAGGCCTGTGAGATGTAACCTCCAGAACTGACCACAGTACTGGAGAGACTTAGATACAGCAGCCTACATGTGAAACCCAGAAAGTGACTTAGGTCCTGCAGCTGAGATCCAGAACTGGAAAGAGTACTCAAAATGAGAGATCCAGAACTGACACAATGCAACAGAAGAGGCAACTTCACTTGGGCCCTTCAAGGTTACACACAATAGTGTAGATATGGCTTGGCTCCCAGAACAAAACACACTCCCCAAATGTGTCATGCAGAAATGTCTACAATACAACAGATGCAGCCTGCAGATATGCACTGAATGCTGCAGATGGGGCCTCTAGGGCTGGACACAGTACTTGTGAGAAGGCCTTCTGCTACTGTAAAATAAACACAAACACTCCACTTGTGAGGAATTCGACCACCCGCAGGGGGCTTTTTTTGATTTTTTGGAAATGAAAATGAATGATGGGAGATCAACCTCCAAATATATGTGAAGCCATTCTGCACACATTTTCCCTGCTCATCACACAACAAATGCATAGTCACGTGTACTCCGGGAGGACACAGCCTACAGGCGCCGTCCTCCCTTGTCATGTTCAGCTGGAATGTGACAGCCATGGGTACATCAAAGCATCTCAAGAAGGGGAAGGCGACACCTTCCTCGGGCCATGGGCAGCCTAATTAAAATATAAAAGGCTCCATGGATCTGCCTTCCTATTGTCTAAACTGCTGGTGGCAGTGCATACTAATAGGAGTTAATTGAAACAGGCCTGCTGTGAGGGACTCGACCATCCACATGGGGAGTGTGCGCTTACCTGGGCTTTTTTTAATGGTTTTTTAAGAAATGGAATGATGGGAGATCAAACTCTGAAAATGTGTGGGGCTAATGCGCACACATTTTGTAATGCTCACTGCACAACAAACACATAGTCCAGTGTACTCTGGGGGACATAGCCTACAGGAGCAGTCCTCCCTGTCACATTTCTTTGGCAAGTGACAGTGAGGGGTGCACGAAAAAAACCAAAGAAGAAGGGCAACACCTTTCTCTTCTCATGGCCAGCCTAATTAAATATCAAAGACTCAATGGATCCACCCTGTGCTTTTGTCTAAATTGTGTGTGGTGGCGGTGCATACTGATGAGAATTAATTGAAGCAGGCCTGCGAACAGGCTTGGTCACAAAACGTAACAATGGGCAGGAAAACGAACACCTCTTTGATATGCAATGTGTCACATTGAAGCTAGCTCCCACCCCTCTGAATGAAGGACAGTGAATGGCATGTCTGGGTCCACTATTTACAGTAGGCATCCCCTGCAGAGCAGACCCCTTTCAGAGGGACGAAGTATGTGATTTAAGGCAGACAGAAGTCTGTTCTCACCACAAATTTCAGGGAGACCTGCACTTTGATGAAGAGGCACAATGGGCTCAGTTAACCAGAGAGACACTATGATCTGAAACAGACAGGAAGATGGGTGGGATTTAGGAGTACATGTTGTCACCACTTACCTTCCCTGTTGCAAATCACTCTGGTCCTGACCTCTCACATAGCAGATTGTTGGTGGGAACCCCACTTTGGTTCTTTAAGGTAGCCTTAGCCTGCAGCGATACCTGGGGCCCATTTGGCTTTAAAAGAGGGCTGAGCCCCTCACTTAGCAGATCATCCGACGGCTTCGAAAGGAGTAAGTAGAAGGACTCATTTGGACCCTGTGTTAAGTTACAGTCTGCCTTACACCTTCCACAGTGACGGAATGCTAGGGTTTCCAAGAGGAAAGCAATATCCCTCCCCTAAACATCTCCCAGAGAACAGAGGGAGATAACAGACTCAGAGGACCTGTCCAGCAGCTCCAGAACCACTACCCAGCCAGCACACAGCTTGCTCTGCTAGGTTCTGCCAGTAGGCTTCATAGGTGTGAAGTGTCAAAGAGTCCTTGAACAAAGGACAACACTATTGCCTGCAAACACTCTCCTCAGCTTTAGGCCGTCTGACTTGAAAGGATGCCACGAGCCCTGCAAAGAAGCTAGGAGGAGTGCCCCACAAGCATCAACGAGCATCCATCTTTTAAGGACATTTTCGAGGCAGTCGAGCCCTCAAATCAGGAGCGGCTGCACCACTGACTGTTGTCACGCTGCAGTCACTAAAGCCGTCTGTGATGCCTCGACCAGCGTTACCGATCCGCTAACCAGCAAAGAGAGAGCGATTCTTGACCCCGAGCTGCCATTTAAGCCAGCCTGCAACCGTCCCTCCAGCCTCGCTTGCCAAACTGCCTGCAGCCTGACAGTCACAGCTGTCTCCTGTCTTGAACTCTGTTGCCGGTGCTGCAAAGCATCCTGGAACCGACTTGACGCTGTTGAGCATCAAGAACATCTCAAGCCCCAGGTTCTGTTGTGGTTCTGGCCCCCTGGTCCTTCTCCGAAGGCCCCTAATGACATCTACGACCCCTTTCTCCCTTGGTGCTGAAACCAAATAACCTTGAACAGTTAAGACTGATTGCTTTACCGAGTACCCTCCTGTCAGCATCGAGAGTACATCCCTTTCCTTCTGTCCTCTGTGTTCCTTTACATGGTGATCATATTTGTAGTATGCTAGAACTGTCTGTTGTAGTAATAATAAAGTAGATATGTGTATACAACCTTGAGTGGACAGTCCCTTTTATCATTGGGTAATAGTTGTATTTTCGCTGTGTTGCAACTAACCGACGATCCATGACCTTGCGGAGATAAGCCTGTTGTTCCGGCCATGTTACCAAAATTCAGACACTCCAACTTTTAGTGATTTTGCGTTCCTGCAAAATGCCACGAAAAACAACAGTTTTTTTTTAAAGCGCAAAAACTTTAGTTTTGCAAAAACACCCACAAAAAAGGCCGTTTTTGAAAAATTAAAAATTAAAAAGAAATACTCATAGGGCCAGTTTCTCAACTCTTTTTTTTTACTCAAGAAATGAAATGCGCAAGCACATCTCATCACTTGCGCAAAAAAAAGAGCAGTCCAATCCACAAAGGACATCTGAATGGACGCTTCCTATATGTGCCCATTCAGATGTTCTTTTTCACCCCTTAAGGCAAATCACAGGGTATTTCTGCGCATTTAAAAGTGCATCCCAAATTGACAAACAAGATGCGCTTTTAAATGTGCAGAAATAGTAGGCGACACTATGCGCCCACTTTGAATAGGTGCACGAGGGTTGCCACTGCATTACAGGGTTTTTACTGACCCTACAGAATCATGCAATACTTTTTTTCTTCATTTTTTCAAGTGTGACAGCTGCTGTCTCACTTGCATTTCTGTTCCCCAAATGGGATAGAAGTATGTTTTTTTGGGTTGCATTTTACAGTGGCAGGACCCTTAAAGGCCAGTCATGGTGAAAAGCACGGGAAGCCTGTAGACCATTGTCAGGAGAACGCTTCCAACACAAACATATTGAAGGCAGCTGACCAGCGCATCATTTGCGCTACAGCTCAGCCCCATGGAAATTAGCAGGTCGCCTTTGAGAATAAGGTGGCATGCTCATTTCCAAAAATCGGGTTGTCTAAAAACAGCACATCCTCTGCCCTATTTCTAGTTGTCCCATTTTTAGAGAATCTGGGCCAAAATCTACGGTTTTCAATAAATTCTAAATGGTCACAATATGTGAGAGAAAGGAGTGAGAGGGTGAGTGATGGGTGAGCTGTGGGGTGGTAGGCAAGAAAGCAAAGGGAGATCAGAGGGAGAGCAGTGGGTCAGAGGGGGAAGTGGTGGGCAAGAGAGCAGAGTGGATGCAGTGGGGCGGTGGGCCAGAAATCAGAGAGAGAGCTGAGGTACAGACAGTGGAAGGAGCGTTGGCCCAGGGGTAGTAGTGGGCCAAAAGCAAAGAGGGGTTTGCCGGAAAGAGGCAGTAAGCTGCAAATTGGGAGAAAGGATGAGGGAAGAGTGTGATAGAATGGGAGAAAGGATGCAAGATGCATAAGTAGCACACAAGAATGAAGGACTGTATACTACGGAAGGAATTGGGGAGAGTAAGGTGTGAGTTGGGAGTATGATTTTGAGATTGCAGGGACCGTGGAGCGCAAATTGTGACTTGGCAGTGTGACAGACCATGCGAGTATGTGTATGACTGAGCGTGAGGTTCGAAAATACAAGTTGTGATGAGGAATTGGTGAGACGTGTGAGGTGCGTTGGGTGAGAGAGGTGTGTGGGTGTTTGGGGGATTGGAGAACATAGAAGGGGAATATTTTCAGCATTACATCTGATAATGGTCAATAACGTTAATAATATTAAATAGGCATGCACATTAAACCAAAAAACATAGCCAAAACAAACACTGTTCTGCCAAGCCACAGGCATCTAGGACTCTTTATATTAAATTGATACAAAAGATGCATATAACGACACCCTGGCTCTCTTGTAGCCTTGCACATGGCCTCTTTCCTGCAATGTACCAATCTTGCACCATCCAGTCAATACAAATTATGCTGCAAAAATGTCACCATAAATAAAGGCTTGTGCCGCAGAATTTGCCATTTCAAGTTGCAAATTCCTGAAGGGTCCAAACGTTGGACAAGGAGGTTTATTATTGACTTATGTTCCAATCTGCTGGGATCCCTTTGGGTGTGCTAGTGGTCTGGGGCTGATTGATGGTTTAGAAACCGATATTCATCCGTGGACCACTGGTGCCCCGGAAGTTGATTTGTCACACAACTGTAATTGTATACACCTTTTATAGCACAATGGAAACGTAAAATTATGAAAAAGTGTGAAAAGTAAATGTGAAGCAAAAACCACGCTGAAATGTTTACGCAAATGGACAGTTTCACGGTGTTCTTGTAGTCAGCAGGTGCTTACTGTATACATGACTAAAGCACTTCCCTATGGTAAAAAACATTGATCATCATTCTAGGAAAGACATAACGTTCCAAAATGACCATCCGGCCCTTGGTTGTGTCCCAGCTGAGGGACACCAGGCTTCACAAAAGTACCCCTTACTCCTCTGCGGGCAGTGGCTTATGGTGAAGACCCTAGTGCTTTTAGCCTGTGTATGCTTCATAGTATACCATTATCCCTTCCGCGGCCAGCAGCATCCGTACCAAAGGGGTACACGCTGCACTGCACGTCACTTCTCCCCCAGGGTACCTGCACCAGAGCACTGTGTACTCTGTTACAGGGAAGCGAGCCCTGCCTCGGACCCCCTCCGTAGGCTTAACGCCGCAGGACCATCAAATCCTGAATAAGGAGGCGGGTTGATACTAGGGAAGGTAACCTGTTCGCCTGTGCCCTGTTGGCACTCCCACCCTGCCCACACGCAAGTCTCAGCGCGGATTGTCTGCATGCCTATCATCCCAAGAGGAACGGGAAAAGTAAGGACTACCTTATGCCCCATTGCTGCAGGCACCAAAACATCCCTGCATGGTTGAAGAGGGTACCAAGACCATTTAAAAAGGAATTGTCCTGCGAGGCAGGGGCAGAGAGAGAAGTGACATTTTCCTGGAGCCACTTTCACAGAGAGCTAAAAACAAAAGCAGAAAATGGAGGAGAACTTATGCACACTGTCCTACCTGATACACAGAGTATTTATTTTAAAAAGATGTATTGCTGTTGTACTGTACAGCTATTGTGTATTTTATTTAAAGATTATTCGTTCAAGTGTATTTATATCTGTAAGCTGTGACTATTTATTGAGAGTCTTTGCACATGCATTTTTAATGTTTTCGAATATGTTTCATTCAGGCTAAGAGCCTATTCATTATGCATTGTGTTAGTTACATTGTAGTAAAGTGATGCTGGGTGCCTTACGCGCCCACTCAAGATGATAAACAATAGCCACATATAGGGCCTGATCCCCAGAGCCTTTTTTTAATGGGTTTGCAGCATAATAAAACGTTTCTGTGAATCAGGCCCATGGAGTTAATATCCTCAAACGCGATTCTGAATCACTACTTTAGCGTGCATTCATTTATCTACGTCAGCTGGCATTGTGTTGACATCATTATTGAAGGGTATTAGTTTGTATATTGTTTCTCCTTTGCCAAAAGGTGGGTCCTGGAGATTGCTCCCAAAATCCACTGTAGGTGGAGGACCATTTTTTTGCACATCCTTCGTGTACAGGACATCTGAATTGCCCACATGATACAACACTCATTGGGCCCCCTTTTCCCCAAAATATTCTTGTCCCCTTTTGGACTGAGTGTGCTTTGGTCCCCAGTCGGGCTTTATATGTCGGTATTTGTCGTCTTTGTTTCTAGGGCGTATTATTTGTGGTCCTGTATTGCTCCATGTTATGTGTGCACCTCTATGCCTACGGCCATAGGCACGGTAAACACACATACATACATACATACATAAATAAATAAATAAATAAATAAATAAATAAATAAATAAATAAATGAGTAATGCCTTTTAAGGGGTGTCCGTCCTCTTGTTTTCCCACAGGCTGCTGCCACACAGTCTCAGCACATGCAGATGGAAGGAGCCCATTACGGTGCCTTCACATTGGGCCCCCATCTAGCGAGCAGTAGCCAGGGAAGGATTGCATTGACATTAGTACATATGTGACCTTCAGGATTGGACATGGAGATCTGTTAGCCGATACAATACACGACGGAGGACCTCAGGATTTGGCAAAGTACTCCCATATGTGTCCTCAGGAAGTCACTCAGAATGAGGAATTTTCGTCCACATAGCCTCGCAAATACTACTGGCAAATCCCTTAACATTTCTGCCCTACGCTTGGCTGCTAAAGTGTAACTTGATGAGGTTCTGGGAGGGGATGTGTTCATTCAAAAGTGAATGTCTCATAGTGATTGTTTTTCTAACTTGTGACTCTTTTCAATTCTTAGACCCTGCCATCTTTTCTCTTTGCCCCTGTACTCCCTCCTCTCGTCATACTTTCTCACCCCACCTGCTTCCATACTTTCATTATTCCTCCCTTCCGCACATCTGATTTTACCGCCGCCCCTTCCCTGCCACTGGGGGTGTTTCTCTGTACATGTCCTCCCGTGCTCTCCTCTTGCCTTCTTGCATGCATTGCTCAGTCTTCACTCACTTTTCGTTCCCATTTTCTGCTCTCTTGTTTTTTCTTTTCTATTTCCAGTTCTACTCACTCTTTCATACATTTTCTTTTCTTGTCGCACTCCCTTCCCCCGCCTTCCTCTAAAATGTTCTGTTGTCTCTTTTCCTGATTCACCCCCGCACCCTCCCTCCTTCTCAGCTGCTACTCTTCTACTCCTCCGTCTACTTGTCTCAATTCACCCCCACCCCCTCTGTCCTCTTATACCCTCTCTAAATTCTCCCATCTCTACATTCCACTGTCTCCCTTCTCCCTCCTATTTTTCCTCACTGGTCCTCTCTCCATCACCTTCTGTTTCCTCCAATCGGCCATCTTCCTTTCCCGTCCGCCGCTTCTAGTTTCTTCTTCACTTTTCCCTACCACCTCTTCTCGAGGCCCTTGCCTGTCTCTTTCTTTTTCACTGGGCACAGAAGGTTTCATTGGTGGAAGCACTGGGCTTGCTCTAGCAGCAGGCTTTGCTGTGTTTCTGAATCTGGTTCTTAATGTGCCTGTTCTCTTCATGCCTGGCCTACAGTCCAAAGCACAGTTGCATGCCTGTGAGGTAGTCACTGCTTGAGTGTGCTGATGAGAAAGGCGTCACCAGTGAGCTTAACCTGCACCCGGCTGTAGCACTGGTTCTATCAAGCTGGCCCAATGACCTCTCTCATGGGAGACAGCACCGTTAGTTCCCAAACCAAACTAAATAAATAAAAAAATGTGGGCTAAAAAAACGATGTACGTGCAGTAGTCTAAACTTACAACTAAGATGTCGGCATGATAGATTACAGATAACACTGTTTCAGCAGCAGCTCACAAACAATGTCCCATGTATCTGAACAATATTTGACTTAGGTTCCAAAAAGTCCTATTCATGCCTGGACTGACCTTTATGAAGCACTGTCTTCTGAAAATCAACATATATTTGTCTGTAGGAGAATGGTTACCCCTCCCTCAGTTTAGGAGCAGAACATTGCTCACACCGTCTAAACGGTGCAGCTGTTTGCTGTTTCTAGTCCATACAGCTAAAGAGAGAGGGAAGCCTAGAAAGTCTCATGTCACTCATTTACTAAATACATTTGTTAAACTAGGGCTGGGACCTGCTGATTGGGGTTAAGGGACGCTCTGGCTTTCATTACTTCATAAGCAGTCTGAGAAAATAAGTGCCCGGGCTACGAAATAAGTGCCCGGAGCTGAGCCCTGGAACCCCCCCATCCCCCCACACGCACAATTTAAGCGCTGTAACCCACTATTTTTTGGCAGTAAAAAAACGGGGGTTTGGGGGATATGGTAAATTTGTATTATACACACCCATTATTACTGTTCAATTTCAGGATAGTTCATCTGTTGGGTACTTCCACTTGTTTATTTGTTTTTGGGGGACCAGACTGAAATGTGGAAGAGTTTAAACACATATCTGTCCGTAGGAGAATGGTTACCCCCTTCCACATTTGAGTCTGGTATACAATCTATGTATCTCAATGTACAGCATATGTATTTTAGTATACCATGCATGCATCTCAATAGCGAGTATATTCATCTCAGTATACAATGTACGATTCTCAGAGTAGTGTGTGGGTGGTGATATACATCTCAGTATACAATGTACGATTCTCAGAGTAGTGTGTGGGTGGTGATATACATCTCAGTATACAAAGTACGATTCTCAGAGTAGTGTGTGGGTGGTGATATACATCTCAGTATACAAAGTACGATTCTCAGAGTAGTGTGTGGGTGGTGATATACATCTCAGTATACAATGTACGATTCTCAGAGTAGTGTGTGGGTGGTGATATACATCTCAGTATACAAAGTACGATTCTCAGAGTAGTGTGTGGGTGGTGATATACATCTCAGTATACAAAGTACGATTCTCAGAGTAGTGTGTGGGTGGTGATATACATCTCAGTATACAATGTACGATTCTCAGAGTAGTGTGTGGGTGGTGATATACATCTCAGTATACAAAGTACGATTCTCAGCGTAGTGTGTGGGTGGTGATATACATCTCAGTATAAAAAGTATCTCAGTGCACAGTGTACATATTTCCATATACAATGTACGTATCTCCATCCCCTACATGTACATCTCAGTATGAAGCATTTGTTCTTCAGTGTGCTGTGTTTAGATCTCAGTATGCAATGCACGCATATCAACATGTGATATATAACATCTCTGTACATAAGCTATGCAGTACACTATGCAGTGGGTATATTTGTAAATCTTGAACTATGTCCCTAACGGCCCGCCATATGTGTGGAAGTAAGATGTAAAATCATTCTAGTTTGAGAAATATAGCGCCTCGAGGCTATCAGAGCCCTTATTGGGTTATGTTCTGCTAGCTGAAAGCTGTTGTGCGCAAACATTTGATTCGGGCTGTGCAGACCCGTGTCCATGCAACGTTTGTGAGTGTCTATTTTCCGCATGATCACTATAACACAAATTTAGTAGCCACGGTGGCCTGAATGACTCCTTCTTTCGTCAGATCAATTTGGAATTCCTCAAGTTCCTCTCTTGCTCTGACTGGCACTGCCATCACCTTTTGTTTTGCTGGCATTGCTCCTCCAAGGAGTTTCACCATGCAGATACATACTGTTAGGTTACCAATGTGGGGTGGTGTGGGAAAAAATGGCAGTAGTGTAGCAGTAATTACAAAACTGCTGCATTCCAGCCGCATTACCACAATGCCGCACTACGAGTTTGACGGTAGGGAGCTAGGTGTAACTCCAACAAAAAGCTGCAGCTAAAACAGCCTCCCTGCCATCAAAATTGGTGAAATTACCGCCTGCAGAATTACGACCAGTGGTAATTCAGTCAAAATCCCCATGAAGCCCCATGGACTCTAAAAATGGCGACTTTCACACCAACCACCCTTTGTAATTCCACTCTAAATCCACGGGCCGGTGGAATTACTGCTGAACTACCGCCACACTCTCAACAAAGGTCTTTGACGGTATATAGCATGTGTTGTCCAGGTCACCGCTCCTCACTGTTGTGTTCTGCTCATTGGCATATGCCTCTCATTTATGAGTAATTTGCCCTGAATTGGTCTCCTCAGGAGCAACTCTCCTTTGTTGATGAGGCATAACCTTCTATCGCAGAGTCGCATGCGATGACGACGCAGGACATTTCTCTTGACTATCAATCAAATAACTATATGAGCCACGTGCAATAACGGTAGTAATTTCTGGAAGAAATACCACGAACACCATACTGCTGCCCTTCCGCTAAACCCATGTAGCCTTACCACATGCCGTAACGATAAACTCGTTTTTGCAGCGTCCCTGCAGGAAATGCTGCCAAACACATACAGCCTTTCCCCCAAACTCAATTGCCTGCGCTGCGTGCAGTAAGCGTGCGGGAAGGGCCAGGGTCTATTTGATCCTCAGTTATGCAGAGTCTTCAGTTACGCCCCACCCTTCTCAGCAGGGGGGCATCCAGAGCCATTCCTGGCCCTGAAAAGAATGGTGGCTGTTGAGAGGGCCCCAATTCCTGTCCCCCTCACTGCCTTGTGCCAGTTTTCTGCGGGTAGTACACCTGTGTCTCATGATATGCCGCTTAAGCAAAATGCTCACCATGTATGTTTTTTTCTAGGAATGATGTAGCAGACCTGTGCAGAAGCCAGACACAGTGTCGCGAGCTGTTCGCATGCTGAAGCCAGAGAACGAGACATGGCCAAGCCAGAGCAAGCCTGCGGTGGGTCACATCGAACAGAATACGACCACAAACACCCTGTGTCACAATGGACTAGGAACCAAGCCGATGTGTATCAATAAAATATTTATTAATGTATTATTTAATGTCAAATTAGAATAAACAGCTTACATCAGCCACCAATGTTGTGGCAACACTAAAAGGCAATGACTTCCATAAAGCGACTAGGTTAAGATATACTGTCACAAATCCTTCCCTTTCAATGACAAAACCGAAGAAGAACAATTCAACACACAATGATAGCACAATAGTTAAACACGCCCCCTCCAACCGCCAAACATCAATTGGACTTGATTGCTTTGAATGGAAGGCAGTAGCAGGGAGTCGGAATACAGGAGTAAAATAGGTTTTGGTGTGGTGCCCACAGAAACAGTATGGGGAGCTAGCAAAGAATGGGAACATTCATTTTTAGAACAGAATGGAAGAATGTTTTTTTTAAATAATTCATCACAACTGTTATGGGAAAGAATTAGAAAGACCGGGAATGTGCTTGCTTATACTTATAAAGTTAAGGCTTTTAGAGGACACGAGTCAGCACACAAGGGGAAAATCGGTTTTAGGATATTCGACACATGGGCAATGGGAAAGAAAAGACAAATGGAAATTCGTTTTTACTGATGCTTAAAATGCCAGGCAAGCTCTGGGAAAGGGGTAGTTCACAACAGGAAAAATCGGTTTTGGGTTAGGATGACAGATGCAATGAGAAAATACAGCTGCAGATGGAAATTCGTTTAGCAGAGCACACTTGAAACACAGGGACAGATTTGTTTCTCATCACAATGGGATTAATTCTTTTGGGCAACACTTTATGACTATACAAGTTAACAAAACACTGGGAAAAGATGGGTGGTTTCGAATTCCAACAATACAACTTCCGTGAAATAAATGGGGAAATGAATTGATTTGCTTAGAAAAATACACTTAGGATTTACACAGGTAAATGGGGATTCTTCAGGGGCATGACTGAAATACAGGTAAATGGGTATTTTGTAAGGGGGAATTATCTGATGCAATGCTACAAGAATACTGGGCCTACACACTCTATGGTTTCTGGGGTTTAGTTTACTTACAGGAGAGGTCGGGACTGGACATCAGGAAGCGTCAAAGCACCACTTCTAGGACAGCCAATGGGGGCAGTCAAGGATTTCCTCTTTCCTCCAAGGGGTCCCAAGTCAACTACTAGGTCCCCTAGCTCCTCTGCAAGATTAGGCCTCTCTGCCAGTGCTGAGATGTTCCTCCAGATTTCCGGCAGCAGCTCACCTCACGGGTTAGTGGCAAGTGTCCTGATCTGAGGTGGGGTCACTTAGTTATAGGGCAAATTACATCACAAATTTGTCATAGTTCCAGCAGAAGGGATTGGTTCTGTATCACTAGTCCACTCCCATCTGTGTGCTGATAAGTCTAGAAGAAAATGGGAGAGTGCTTTGGGACACCAGGGGAGGAGACCCCCCAATCATCTGATTTTGACAGGGGGGCTTGGTCCGGTTCAGGGACATGGAATCTCACTGCATGACAAGTGCTCTTAATCTCCATATTTTGACAAATATGAAGACATTTTTTAACCTTATATTTTTCAGTGAATCACCTAATCCTCATCAGGTGTCTATAGGTCATTCCTGTGCGGAGCTACCGTTTTTCCTCATTTACTCAAAAATTCTATTACTGAAAACTATGGCCCTTGATGGGCAGCATATGAATCATATTTTGCATGTTTTAATCAACTTTTCATCTATCTTGTGTTCACAAGGAGGGCCACATTACGTTTTGTTAGTAACCTTTGGTATGTTGGTGCCCCCAAAATCGTTTTTAGATGGTGAGAAGCAGTTAACTTTCACCTTT
Organism: Ambystoma mexicanum; assembly: GCF_040938575.1. Taxonomy (NCBI): domain Eukaryota; kingdom Metazoa; phylum Chordata; class Amphibia; order Caudata; family Ambystomatidae; genus Ambystoma; species Ambystoma mexicanum. The sequence continues at coordinate 1,031,026,557 of NC_090923.1, forward strand.
TCAGAAATCCAACCATGATAATTGTGCGACAAATATTACCAATTTTACACAATGAAAACCATTTCTCCCATTTTACACAATGGTCAGTCAAACCCCTCCTTAACCCTGGTCCCCACCCTTGCAATGTGCCTGTTCCTGGATGTGACGTCAAGAGGGGTCCTGTGTTGAGATTAGCTTGCACATTCCAAGAGCTAATGACCAATTAATGCAGGTTTTATTGCAGCCTGAATGACCTGGGTCATAAAAGCTGGAGAACAGAATGGCCTTAATCTTGTCCACACTGTGAATTTGATCTCTAAGTATCTTTAAGTTGAATTTTTAAAGGAGGGCCCTCATGTTTGAAGTGAGCCAGGCCTAAATCCCCATGACAACATGGGCCTTGGAATCTAGTTTCACATTTGAAAAAATCACAAGCAAAGAAAAACCCATTGCCTGCCCCCACTGAGCCAAAATTGCCTTGTAACTCACATTTCACTTTAACATGGACTTTTGAATGGACTTTGGAAAAGGCACACCATCTTAACATATAGGAGTGTCAATGAAAAGTTGTTCCATGCATCCGGTGGTTAAAGGAGGGCATCAGAATTACACTTTTACAGGCTTTGGTGCACATCTGGCTGTGCAGAGTGTCACTTTAGGGGCAACATCAAAATGGTATTTTGGTTGATTTCAGCCGTGAACGGCCTTCATTTTACTGCAGTTCAACATCCCCTTATAGGTTCTGTACACTGTTGTTTCCTCTGTGATGGGCTCATGATGGACAGAAACCGAGTTCATATTTGACAGTCTTGCACACTTTTTGATGAGCATATTTTTTGATTAAAGGCAAAAACAGAATTACACATTTTATTTAATGTTCATGACAGAAAGCAATCTGCTTCACTGCAACTGCTGCACACAATGCTGACATCCCATTGAGGATTCTGTGAACCATTTGTCGATTTACTGGAATTAGATGATGCACACGTGAAACCTAAGTACGACAAACAATGCCCCAATCTGTAAATATTGTAGGCATCTTGAAATTGATCTTGCCTGTTGTACTCTATAAAGAATGCCAAAATGTTAACCATATGCAAATGATTCACTGTAGTGCCAGTAAGACAAGTATAGGTCCTACAAAACGTGGTCCACACCTCATTGCACCTCATTAGGTGAAGTGGACCTCCCAGTGGCCTGGTGATTACGATATCCCACAATTCCATTCCACCTCAGACATTCCACCACATGGAACATTACTGCACACTCAATGCATAAACAGACCATGAATGATTGCTATCATTTTGTCTCACAATTACTGTCTGACTCATGTGTCTCCAAAAATGTCAGATTCATTTACTTTGTTATGTCCCACAAACGTATGTCCCAGAAGTCATGTCCCTGGGAGAATAGATTGATCCCCCAAGGAATCCTTCTAAACATGATTGATTGCAGTCTCAGATGCTCCTGAGGGAGGGGACACATTTACTTAGGGTGGATATGGGCAGAGTAGAAGCATGTGACTTTGGGAGCTCAAAGAGGAGGGAGGCCTAGAGAGTGAGAGCAAGAGGGACTGTATAGAGCAGGTTAGTGGGTCGGTTAGGAAGGCTGAGGGAGCGAGACACTTTGAAATGGAAAACACAGTAGTGCGATTGAAGGCCAGAGAAGCTTGCCTTCAAAAATGGGAGGGGGAGTGGGACAGAGAAGCAGAGACAGAGAGAGAATGAGGTAAGGAAAGAGAGTGAGAGATTGAGCGAGGAGTGTGAGAGAGAAAGAAAGAAAGAAAGAAAGAAAGAAAGAAAGAAAGAAAGAAAGAGGGAAAGAAAGAAAGAAAGAAAGAAAAGAAAGAAAAAGAAAGAAAAAGAAAGAAAGAAAGAAAGAAAGAAAGAAAGAAAGAAAGAAAGAAAGAAAGAAAGAAAGAAAGAAAGAAAGAAAGAAAGAAAGAAAGAAAGAAAGAAAGAAAGAGAAAGAAAGAAAGGACGAAGGAAGGAATAAATAATGTTCATATTATGGGGCGGGTCATTCTTTCCTGTGGACATTTAATGCACATATCCTGTGGTAAAATCGTGTTTCCGGGGTACATTTTCAGGGTGTATGATTATCTGTTAAAAAGAATATTTTGTTATTGTTGCGATGCAACCCAAGGCAGTGGGCCGACCCTGCCGGTAACTGCTCACCGCCTAAGTTTAAGGGCCAGAGCAAAGTTTATACGCAAGTGCTAACGCTGTGTTTAAATTTGAAGAAATCTTGCTTTGCAGTCCGGCGCCAGGTTGTATCTCTGAAGTTCATTTTCCATGTTGATGACTGTTTCGTTATCTGATAATTAACAAAGACTTGCTTTCGCTGATCTTGGAGAGGCCCTGCCGATCTCAGCTTTGCTCCCTCTAACTTATGTTTGATTTACAAATCGTAAAACTGGAGCAAGGGAACTACATTTGCTATATATGCCAACCTGGCAATGGGTTTGTGGGAGCAGGATCTGGGCCCCAGAGAACTATGCCCACACTGAAGTCATGCTATGGCTCAGCTATATTGATGACCTGCTTGTGCTATAGTAAGGAAGTGAGCGTGATTGGAAAATGTTGTGATCCTCTTTAACTACAATGATGTAAACCTCAAAGTCTCGGGGGGACAGCTCAGGGGCAACGCGCTCGCCTTGGAAGCAAGACAACACGGAGCACCACAGGTTCGATCCACGGGTTCGCGCTTAGAAACCTCTGGGTATTAAGCGCGTTATAAATAACCTATCATATCACGTTCAAGCAGAAACACAGTGGGGCGAGAATTGCATACTTTGATGTAACCATCACAGTCAAAGGAGTTGAGCTACAGACAGATTTATATAGCAAACCTACTTGCTCAAGTGCATTCTTAGACTCTTGAAGCAGCCGACCCCACAATCTGAAATGGAACATTCCATTGGAGGAATTTGTTAGGATAAACAATAACTTCTCCAATGAGGAGGCGTATCTGAAGCAAGTGAGGAGCACTGCACAAAGATTTAAACTACCAAGACTCCCTAAAATTGAATCTGCCTTTGCAAAATCAAACAAACTCCAAAAGAGAGGAGTTACTTATTACAACAACAAGAGATGCTATAGAAAAATAACATTTGGAAGGGGACAAAAACATCAGAAATAGGATTCACCATTGCATAAAACACAGGATCAGAAAAGGCGAAACAAATATCAGGAAGAACATTTCAAGATCTTGACACAAACAACGTGGATCTAGCAGAAAATCTAAGTATAACCGCTTCGATTGCATACGTAAGTCACCATCCCTTTGAGAAATCCTTCTATTTCGCTTTATTCAAGAGGAGGAGGAGGAATTAGGGACAACTTAATTATCTGGGCCTAGAAAAGTGTTCTTCAAAAGTGATCACTTTAAAATATGCCAGTATTCAATTAATAAAAAGAAGTTAAAGCAACACTTTGGAGGTCATTTCGACTATGGAGGTAGCCATGCCGCTTTTAGCAGCATGGCTACCCCCATACCGGATACTGTGTCCGGGTTCCCTGTATGGGGAAATACCGGCCCATTCCAACCTTGGAGGGCCCATTATTTCCCCATTCAGGGAACCCAGACCCTGTGCATCCCCATAGGGCTCAATGGGAATGGGGAGCATGCTAACAACGGGCCCGTTAATGACAGGCCCATTGTTAGCAGGCTGGACTGCTCGCGGGACCCGCTCAGGACGCCTGGTAAAACCAGGCGTCCTGAGCGGGTCCCGCGAGCAGTACTCGTAATGAGGCGGAAGGGGGTTAACGGCGCAGGTAAAGGGATACCGATAAACAAGTTAATCCCTGTTCAAGCATCTTTTCTTGTCTATGCTTGACTATGCATGTGTAGAAAGTGGTACATGTACAACATCACCGGCACGCTCACACTGATAACTGTGCATCATATCATGGCAATAAAGAGCAAAGACTAAGCATACCATAGGGCCAAGCACTTTGAGGAAAATCATGAGGGAACCTTGGAGGCCCGAGTTTCTTTGCAATCAACCAGGTGACTGTGCAAGCCTGGGGCACGGATTGGAAGATAACCCTGAGACAGAAAGAGGCAAGGCAAATGATCGATCTTGATAAAAACAGCAGATGGTCACAGGTTAGATGAAGAGCTTTTTACACCCATAGAATCATAATGATATTTTTGAATAAGGAACAACCTTAGCTAATTCGGCAGTTCCTACACATTCACAATCTCTGATGCTTTGCTCTTTTTGAATTGAACCTTGACTTACAATTTATGAGGAGACTAATAATGCATATTTAACCATTTTTGATTCTAGGGTGGTCAACATGATGACATCTTGACGAGAAGTGGATCGTTTAGGTGCATGGATTTGTTGCACCTTTTATACCCATGTGACACTTTTTTGGCATTCGTCTGATACCCTCTCTTTCTGAGGTCTAATGGAACCTGATCTATTGATCTAAGAGATGATGCTGGTTCAGGGGCTTTTAACACACAATTATGTGGATGGAAGTCCCGGGCCAGCTACATTATCACTATGGAGTTTTCTCCCATGGTGTCCACTCAAAACATCGATCATGGGCCTCAATGTGCATGCACCGCCTGCCCCGTGGCAAAGCACGATTGAAGTGTCTTGAATGTATTACATGTCACCCTTTCTGCATGTGCAACCTCTGACTCGAGTTACTGCATATCCCCCACACGGTGGTCAGTGAAAATCTTGAAAAAAAAATTTGAATGCCAAAAATGTCGAAAAAAAATCTTGAAAAAAAAAGTCGAATTACTCTTTTTTTTAATTATATATTTATATTGGTGTCCGGGATTAAACAAAAATGGGTAAAAAAAAAATAAAAAGGGGGGATTTGGGGGAGAACCCCCCCTTTCGAATAAAAAAAGGCATAAAAAAAATTTCCGAGATTTTGACTTTCGAGATTTTGACTTTCGACTTTTTGACTATAAACCGTGTGCCTGCCTGTTTTTTCAAGGTGATTAGCCGACTTCACTGCAACCCACATTACATAAGCACTTCACATCTTTGAGCGACGTCATAGAATTGCCTTATATGCAGGACACGGTGATATTGCTCACACTGTCATTCTGGGCTTCTCAGCTCTGCTTAAGATAAGACTCTGGCTCATCCCACCTCATTCTTTATCCCAACTCTCATTCATTGGTTATGTGCCAGTCGCACGGTACTCCCTTTGCAGGGGTATTCTGCCTGGTATGTAAGTCGAATCACTCCATTCGCTGGCAGTATGCATTATATGCCACAGCATGTTCATTTTGTTTTAGATGTTATTTATTTATTTGTGTTTATTTTAATTTTTCTAATTCGCCGGTAGCCTGCAGGCATATGATGATATTGCTGAGAATGTGTGGTTGCCTCCACATGCATGCCACTTACTGGACCTTCTGCAGGAAGATGAACTAGTGGACCAATCAGTGTCAGTGGCTATTCATATATGACCTTTAAAAAAATATATATATTTCTTTTTGTAATGAACACAACAAGCATATAGGTAAGAAGCGACTGAAATTCAAATGCCTCACACCCCGCAGATCATCAAGACTCACAGACATGGGCAAATAATGTGTGTCACAGAGCGAAGTGCACTTCCTTATGCGCACATACATTTTGTATAAGATTTTGAACAGTAACAATGACAGTGGCATTAAATCAGAGGGCAGCTGACTCAAGTTAAACATTCGTCCCAAATGGTGTAAAAGGGGTCTCAGCCAGTTCTGGCCATTCGCAGTCTGTGGAGTTCGCTGATGTCAGCAGAACTGAATGCTTCCGCCATTCTTCAAACGCTGGAGGGCTTGAGCTGGTCCAGCAGCGCGCAATGCAGCGTCTCCTTCTCATCGTTAGCGGCTAGTTGGCTTGCTTTCCTTACTGGGGGTCTGCATGGTATACACACGTTAAGACTGTGCTCTAACCCTCATCCTGTGACATAAGATCAATATGCCAGCAAGCACGTGCGCCATATCAATCGCTAGGGTGACCAGATTTTCAAAACAAAAAACCGGGGCGGCCAACAACATAAAAGAGGGACTACCCCATCGCAGCCCACCAATTACCGCCCCTCCCCCAACACGCCCCCACAACCACCCCACCCTTATTTCCAGCACTTCTCCTTTCTATAAACTGTATATAATCTCATGTGTGCAGTTTTGTCTGTGAATCGTGCCATGTTAATTCAAAAAGAGAGCTTGCTCTAATTGATATTACATGGCTTGCTGTACGATGATTTCCAAGCCAATCTCTGTGGCACAGTCAGTACGTGTTCTGACTTGTACCTGAGAGATTGGGGGGGTTCAAGCTAAACCTCCAACTTCAAAATTCTGAAATTGTTGTGAAAAATAATTACGGTTTTAATTACCATAGCCCCCCAAACATGCAAACCCCGGACGGGGCTTCAAAATGAAAAAACTCCCGGGACCCCGGGATGGAGGGTGATTTCCCCGGACTGTCTGGGGAAAACCAGACAATCGCAGACTGGGGCACACCCAGACCATGTGCACAATGAGCACTATGCAATGAGCATCTTGGGCAGGAGGCAGACAATTCCGGGATCCATGTATGTAATGGCTCAGGTGTTGAATAGCCTTATGCACTCATTTGTATTGTATATGTTTCAACTTGGCAGGTATTGAAGTGGGAGAATGGAAGACCAGGCTCCCGTCCTTCACCTCTCGAGCTTGGCCTAAAGGTTCACGGCCCAAGCACCCGCCACGAGAAGAGTTTGCCCATCTACCAGACGACCAGATACCCTGGTACAGGAACATACGGATGTGTCCATCTGCCTGCACAGCAGCCCGCCCCGCCCATGCCGATGCCTGCGGCATGGATCAACTGGACTAAAACTATACGTCGTTAGAGATGCCATGACGACATAACCAATGGATAGCACATCTGCACAAATATACACACTGGACATTCCCACACCGATCTACACGAAGAATATACTCAGTGCTATGACGTAGGCGACAGGCATATTCACGGACGTGCATCTTTATTATTTTTACATAGGCTTTCAGAATGCAGAAACGCAAGACGCGTCATGAACTCATCTACAAAGCTTGCTCACGCTTCTCTTGAAACCAGTTACCACCATAAGAAGTATAATGAAGACACGATACTGGTCATAGAACTATATGCTATTATAACCTAAAGCACCTATGCACCAAACGGACCACTTATGCACCAGGCCCAAGTAGGCCTCAAACAAGAGCTCCTGTGGACATTAACAAAGCAAGAGTCTAGTTGCTGATCTTGCAGAATGGGCCCGGTAAAACAACTAGCCAAGGTCGCAATGTTGCAAACCCACATTATAAGAACAAAGCATCAAAGGCACGATGTTGCAACCTCGCACTCTGCGCACCAACGTTAAGGTCACACCTGCAACTTAAACCAGACACACAGTGGAAAAGCAATATTAACTGTGCAGAATTCTGCCTCAAACACGGTCCCTCCCCACGTGACCAAGCCGAACCTGACGAGGTGCCAAACCCAGGAGAAAAGAGGCGTCTGGATCCCTCGCTAACGAGACACAGGCAGATACACTTGAAAGGCAATGGACATCTGCGACAGTGGGAGCGGTCAGCCTTCCAGCTATGAATAAATCCTCACATTGTCTGCACGTACCCATAATGAAACATTGTTGCAAATTGCAGGTACACCGAGAGCTGGGAACGGCGGTGGTCCCAGGCTGGGAGGCTCACGGGCGCACCAATCAGAACATGGGGCTCTTATCACTGACGACAGTAATATTAACCAATCCTCAGGAGTCTTCATGTAACAATTCTCATGTATCTAATTGTAGGGACGACCCAGATATATCACCTGACTACCCCCTCTGCCGTTGCCCCCTTCTGAGGACTACAGGACCATCGCGGAGCTGCGAGAAGACCGGACAGCGCAATCCGGATATTGGCCCTCGGGAGCCGGTTGAGAAGTATCCCGCCCGCGGTTGGCGAGTGTCCAGACGTGGTCCAGACGAGGGGAGGTGGCGAGCCGCTTGGAGGGGTGCACGCAGTCGAGCGGCCCTGCATCGAGAGAACTTGGTGAGCATGACACGCACAACAAGCAATGCGAAATTGTGAGGGAGGAGGGAGGAAGTAAATAAGGGAGGAGGGAGGTGTTGTACAGATGCATGGCGAAGGTCTAACAACTTAGTGTTGCCAATAGAATGAATGGTAGCGAAACGAGTGCGAGAGCAGTCGGCTACGTCACGCGAAAGAGGGGGCGGAGCACGAAAACATCACGTGCGGCCGCTCGTAAGGCACTGATTGGCCTAAGTCGCGACTACGTGTAAGGGTGGGGGTGTGTGGTTTCCTACGATTTGACATTTATTGATCAATGAGTAGACGAGGATCCCTATTGTTCGAGCTAGAAACTCGATAGGTAGATGACGATTCCCTGTAGGCGGTGGCTAGTTGCCTAGTTGCCCAATATGGAAGATAATTGGCTGGTTAAGCCCTCCTGTTGAGGGGCGTATCACACGCGAGGCGACGCAGCGTGCGCAGTCTGATTATATTATTGATTTGATTACCTTGTTCCAGGAGTGACAGGAAGACAGCTGTAGGGTTGGTGTAGGGTTAGCGGGGGTAGATTGCAAGTGTATTTTGAACTTAAAGAACATAATGAAATGTACCAGTAGCTCGAAGATATCGGTGACGTCACCAGTAGGGATTTAATAGGATATCGCGAACACAAGGAACTTTGGTTTTGGGAGTGGTGGGGAAGAGAAATATGATAAGGGAGCGGAAACGGAGATAAACGATAAATGAGTGGATCGGGAAAAGGAGAAGGGGAGAGGGGCGTGGCTGCGCACGGAGAACGCCGGCCACGGCAAGTGTAAAAGGGGGAGGAGAACGGGGAAACACAACGACTGTATAAGAGCGTCGTAAAGGGTACGCAACCGCAGGGGGCTGCGTGCGCTTCGGCCGCAGGGGGCCGTAAGGATGTAATAATAGAAGGAAATGGACAAATGTAAAACCATACATAAAGGATTGTCGTAAGTCCCCATACTTGCGGGGCCAGGTAAAAAATATAAGGTTGTATATTGTAAACTACTAGTGAAGGGAAGGGTAACAACTGGAACGTCACTATGTCATACGGGACAGGGTCGGGAGGGTGGGGGAACACCCTCACTACACCACTACAACACATATGCACCACACTGCCACCCCATAGGGAGAAATTAATTAAGTACAGCATAGAGTGGACCCAGGGGACGGATAACAAAATGTTAACACCATGGCCGCCTAATGGTAGTTTCGATCCATATGCCCAACATTCACTGCTAAACCATCTGCACAATACATACAAGGGGAAGAAGTTGGCAAACCATGTGGAGGTGTTTAACTTATGGAGGATGTTCCAGGGGTCCAGACCAGGACCAAATGGAATGTTCACTATGGGGAAACCACCGGAAGAAAAGGAGATTAAGAAAGAAGGAGAGGATGGACAAAAGGGGCGTGAAAGCACAAAAAACACGGGGAACGGAGGAGAGGGAGGAGAAAAAATTGATAAATCAGACGACATAAAAAAGGAACCGACCAACGAGATACCCATAACACCGGGAGTGAAAACAGAGGGAGGAGGGTTGTACCCGTTAAGAGAATTAGGAGAAATAGAAGGGCAATTAAGGGCGGCTGAAGGATACTCGAACCCGGCATACAGCCCTCCACCATATGTGGCTCATAGGAAGATGCCAATGGGGGAGGGGAGGACTGGAGAAGAGCAGACTGTAGAGATAGGAAATGATGAGTGGGTAGCTGCACAGATATTATTAAAATTACGAGGTTCACTAACTGGAGAAGAAAGGGAGGTAGTAAAGAGAACAGACGAGGATAGTGCAAGAGAGAGTGAAATAAGGGGGGAGGAGCTATTACGGCAAAAGGAAGAGATTTTGGAGGAAAGATTAGCAAAGCTAAGGGATGAGCAGAATGAATTGATGAAACAGCTTGAGAGGGAGGAAAGAGAGAGAGTGAGGAAAAGGAAAGAAGGTAAGAACGAATTGGAAAAATGAAGGGAACGAAATGAGGAGCAAAGGAGAGAAGCTGAAAGGGTAAAAGCAGCAGCAGACAGGGTATCAAGAGTAGTGCTGAGAGAGAAGAAGAAGGAGGAAGAAGAAAAGGAAAAGGAAATGGCAATATGGAAGAGGAGGGTACTATCAGAGACAGCTAAGAAATACGAAGAGGGGAAAGTAATAGAAAGTATAGTAGAGAGAGAAAGAGTGAAATGGGAAAGGAAGAAAGAGGATGAAAGAATATTGGAACAGATGAGCAACGAAATGATGGAGGAATTGAAAAGGAAAAGGGAGGAAAATAGTAGGGAGATGGAGGAGAGAAGTGAAGGGGAAAGAGAAGGGAGGAGTAGGGAGAGTGAAAGATGGGGGGATGTATATAGAAGTAGAGAAGTAGCAACAACATCAGCACTAGGAGGAACAGTTGGTAACAAAGGAAAAGGAGAAATAGACCTAATAGACTTAGAAACAGTAACAATAAAAGGGAAAAAAGCAGAGTGGGGGGTGCCATTTATGAATGATTTTTGCAGTGAGGAGGAAGAAGGAGTGGAGAGAGAAGGAAGAAAGAGTGAAAGGGAAAGCTTAGATAAGCTATACCTCACTCGAACAAACATAGACTCGCCATGATCAGTAGGAGAAGGGAAGGCCTGGAGAGAAGTGAGGAGGGAGTGGAAGGACTAGTGGAAAGACAAACCCATGAAACCACACCATCCCCATCTCCATCACGCCCTCCCCCATCACACCCTACATGCTCAACCACCGCACGCTCGCTGCGCAGAATAAAGCTTGCGCCCTTCATGGACGAACTGACACCCTATGCATGTCGGCTTAGAGACCTCCCTAGTCGCAGGCAAGACAGACAAATAAACACGCCCACATTAAATACAGGAAATGACGAAAGGGGAAAGGATGGAGAAGGAGTTAGGAGCAGGGGTAATAAGGACGGAATTGAAGAGGTAAAGGAACCGGAAGAAGAGGAGGGGTGTGAGGACTCGATATTATGGAACGTAAAGGGTGACACAAGACACAACTTAATGCCACTGTTGGAGAGAGGAGGGGTTAGACCACAGTACGTCCCTTGGAAGCACACGGATAAAGAAAATATAAAATGTAGGCTCCCATCACTAAGTGGAGGTGCGGGTAAGTGGATATATGAAATGGAAAAACACACCGCAGGACAGAAACTAGCAGTAGGAGATGTAAAGGGCCTGTTAATATCAATATTAGGGGATAGAGCGGATGACATTTGGAAGAGAGCGGGATTCCATGGGGTAACAATAACAAACACATCGCATGATGGGGCACCATTTGCAAACTGCAGACATGCGCTATGGCAGGCATTGAGAGTACAGTACCCAGACACATCAGACATAGGAGCAATTACTTCCCGTAAGATGCGTGAAAATGAGGATCCTGTTGATTATATCCAGGATATACAAGAGAAGTGGCGCATGGAAACTAGAGAACAATGGGACAAAACACCAACCATATTTTATCATATACTAGTACAAGGGCTCCCAGAAGGAGTTCAGAAACAACTAAAGAAAGTAGTGGGAATGGAAGCAAAACCATGGCCAGAAATACAACTGACTATAGTACATCACTGCAGGACATGGCAAGGAAAAATGAAACAAAAGGAAGAGGACAGGAAAACAGAAGAGGCTAAACTAGTACAGAAAAAACTTACTAAATACACAATGGAAGGGGCACTAATAACCACGCCCACACCAATGGCCCAAAGCCCCACACAAGTAGTGGCTGCACAAGATCCTGCTCAAATAGCACCTCCACAGACTATAACACAACAAGCCCCGCCACTGCAATTACACGCACCAAACATGGGAGGAGGGTACCCAATGCAAGGAGCTGGGTATTATAGTTATAATAGGGGGAGAGGAGGATTTATGAGAGGGAGAGGATACGGATATAATGCCCAACAGCAGGTGGGAGGACTTAGAAATTCCTACCCCACAGGGCAACCAGCATACCAGGACAACACAGGGAGCTTCCCATGGCAAAGCAGGGAACCACCCGTGTGTTGGAGTTGTGGATTATTAGGACACATGTCGCGTACGTGTAGGGTCAGGCCAGGAACACCAGCATGGAATGAACAGGCACAACTTAGGACCTCACAAGAACAGCAAGGCATACAACAACAGCAGACGTTACAACAAGGAAGTGACCCACAACAACAAATAACACAACAACAGCCACAAACATATTCACTGCCACAACAACAAATAACACAACAACAGCCACTGCCACAACAACAAGTAGCGCTAACACAGCAACCCCAAACACAACAAACACAATTGGGTAGGGTGACGGTCTTGGGACACAACCCTTATACAGGGAATGGCCAATCATTGTACCCACAATAGGACAGCCCACAGACGGCCTTGGTGTGTCCCATCCTGTCAGTAACACCTAATAGTGCGGAGGAGCCACGCATAGAGGTAACGATAAGTGACAAAAAATTATCATTCCTTGTTGACACCGGGGCAACCCGGTCTTGCATAAGGGAAGGTAAATTTAAGATGTCAGGCGAAGCCATGAACACCCAAGGATTTTCTGGGGCTAAAGGGTTGGTTCCCTTTACTGATAACGTTCCCTTATCTATTGGAGATTATGATCTGTCAGTTCCACTTTTATATTATAGTGCCTCACCAGTGAATATACTGGGGAGGGACATAATGAACAGGTTGAATATGACGATCTCCTTTACAGAGGATGGCATAATTTGCTCTACTCCAGGGATTAACATGCTCGCAGCACGACAGATTATGCAAGCATACTGTGGACAGACAGCGATTAGGGCGGAGCCAGTAGATGGCGAGCTATTCCAGTATGGAACAGACATGGCATTTGCATGGATGCCAGGGATAGAAGGGAAAATATGGAGGAGGCCAGCAGCCTATCTGTTCCGACCAGAGACACCTGTTAATGAACCAGAAGGAAAGGTGTTTGTAATGGACATTGAGAGCATTATTGCAACAACTGATTATTTTGCTGTGCATGCCCAAGATAAAGAAGGGAGAGCATGAAGGGCAGTGATAGCACTAGCAGAAGGATGTAGGCTGACCCAGGTGTCAGATGAAGAGCTGTTCTCAGAAGAAAAGGAGGAAGGTGAAATGGTGTTCATGATGAGTGTAGAAATATGGCTAAGAGTGGCTCACAAACAAGTAGCACAGAAAATTGCAATGGCACTTGAGGCACCCGCATACACCCCGGTCCCCTTCTTTAAGGAGGATATGTCAAAGGTGCCCAAATCATTATGGACTATTAGCCCTTATGACGTGGGATGCATAAAAAGCATAGGGGGTGTAAGGATAAAATTGAAAAAAGGTGCCATACTACCAAGAGTGAAACAGTACCCACTGTCAAAAGAGGCGGATGAGGGCATATATGAAACCATAACGGCCCTTATAAACAATGGCATATTGGTTCCCTCAGAGTCACCATGTAACACGGCTGTGTACCCAGTGCGCAAGGCTAAAGGGGGGTCTTGGCGCTTCATACAAGCCCTCAGGCCCTTAAACAACATAGTAGAAGCAGAGTATCCAGTAACAGCAAACCCGGCCACAATATTGTGTGGCATTCCAGCAGAAGCATCACGATTTACAGTGGTTGACCTTAAAAATGCTTTTTTCTCAATACCATTACACCCAGACTCACAAGATTTGACAAGCTTCACTTACCGAAATACAAAGTGGAAACATACCAGATTACCACAGGGGTATTGTGAATCACCCTCAATTTTCAATAGAGTAATACAGATGGATTTGGGTAACGTTGAAGTGGAAAGCACAGTGTTACAATATGTGGATGACATAATAATTTGCAGTACAAACGAAAGTAAATGCAGAGAGGACTCCTTAAAAATGTTGACGATATTGGCTGAAAAAGGGTACAAGGTAGACATGGATACGATACAATACTGTCAGGAACAGGTACTTTACATTGGCCAACTGATATCCCAACATGGAAGAAAGATTGCACCACAAAGAGCACAGGCCATTTCAAGCACTCCAATGCCACAGACTGTGAGAGAACTGCAGCAATTTCTGGGGCTGTGCAACTACTGTAGAGCATGGGTATTTGATTACAGTTCATACATAGGACCCCTGCTTGAGGCTTTGAGGGAAGCCAATAAAGGGGAGAAAAAGTTGAGGTGGACTATGGAAATGAGGGAGGCCTTTGATGAATTGAAAGACGCGATATCAACCGCTCCAGTACTGGCATCCCCAGACTATGAGCGACGATTTTTTATATTTTCACATTGCGACTCAGCAGTGATGAAAGCAGTATTGGCCCAAAAAACGAGCCTGGGCTATAAACCAGTAGCATTTTACAGCGGTCACTTAGACCCTGTGATGGTAGGTCACTTCCCTTGCGAACAATGTCTCGCTGCAGCTGCTTTTGCAGTGGAAAAAGCATCAGCAATAACCATGGGGTGTCCAACTACACTGTTTGTGGAACATGCACTATTTGCAATATTGAATAAACCTAAGTCCACACTAACAACGCAGAGGGCATCAGGTTATGAAATCATTTTGTCTAGAGCTGAACTAGCAATTGTTAGATGTAGCACGGTTAACCCTGCAAGGTTCCTAGCAGAAGTAATTGAGGAGGGAGATTACGCCCATGACTGCACCCAAATAACTGAAATGTACTCGTGTACTAGAAAAGTTGAAGAAAACGCACTGGAGGGAGGTGAGCTTTTGTTTATTGATGGGTCATCAACTATTGATCAAGGAGATGGGATACGGAGGACTGGGGCAGCAGTGGTAAAAATGATGGAGGCGCCGGTGTGTGTGGCTATGAAATGTGTACAATTACCACAGCATTACTCTGCTCAAGCGGCGGAACTGGTTGCACTAATATTGGCATTGAAGGAAAGTTTTGACAAACGAGTAACCATATATTCCGACAGTGCATATGTTACATCCACTGTCCATTCAGGGCTATCAAAATGGAGAAGAAGAGGGTTTAGGAGAGCTGATGGCACTCCAGTGCAACATGCCCTCTTATTGGCTGAACTAATTGAAGTAATAAACGACCCCCAAGAACTAGCCCTAGTAAAATGCACTGCACACACCAATGGTGAAGATCACGTCTCAAAAGGGAATGCAGCAGCAGATGCACATGCGAAATATGCTGCATATTTTGGTGAGATATGGAACCCCACAGACTCACAGAGAGGGAGAGGGAGGGGAATGGCTAGGGAGATGTTGATAAGAGAAGGGTACACCCATCTCCCAGCCACGCAGATTATGGAACTACAAGCGGCTGCACCAATGGCCGAAAAAGAAATATGGGTAAAAAGAGGATGTACAATGTCACCAACCGACGCACTATGGCGCCAGGGTGGCACTGGGAAAATTGTAATACCGTTGGCACTTTTAAACACCGCCTTGAGCCAATTACATCACCCAGCCCATACAGGCAAGGAAATAATTGCAGCACGAATTAGAGAAGATTGGTTCTGTCCCGAGTTAAATTCTCATGTGTCGAATTTTATCAGCAATTGTCTCACATGTCAGCAGTTTACGGCCGGTCATACCCTAAAAGTGATAAGGGGTACCATACCCCGGCCAGAGGGACCTTTCCGGCACCTTCACATTGACTATGTTGATATGATCAACATATGTCAAGGTAATAGGTATATGATTGTAGTAGTATGTCCATTCTCTAGGTGGATTGAAGCAGGGCCCTGTTCACACCCAGATGCATTTAGAGCAGCCAAATTCCTAGTAAGGGAGGTCTTCCCCAGGTGGGGAGTGTGCGAGGTGTTAAGGTCAGACAATGGCCCACATTTCGCAAACGAAATGTTCCAGCATATCACATCCTTGCTGAGCATAAAACACAAATTTGCATGTGCATACCATCCACAGGCCAACGGTGTATGTGAACGCCTGAATGGCCTATTGAAGGAGGCAATTGCAAAAATACAACAAACAACAAAGAAAAGCTGGTTGTATTGCCTTCCATTAGCCCTATTTGAATTGAGGAATAGGCCAGGGTCCGACCACCACCTCACCCCTCACGAGGTGGTTACTGGACGTCAAATGCGCCTTCCCCTAACACCAACGTCAAGGGCATTCACTGACCATGAAAGTTCAGCGAGTGTGTTAGGTGATGAAATGTATCAATATGTGTCTTCTTTGATTACTAGTATTGTGTTTGTGTCTCAACAGCTCGAGCGCACATGGGGCGGGTCTACCAGCAATCAAGAAGAAGGCGCCGGTACAGAAGTGGAAAAGGAGAACTTGTGCAAACTTGCCAAAGGTGACCACGTGCTACTTCGCAATTTCAACAGGAAGTGGAACGATAAGAGGTTCACTGGCCCCCATCTAGTAGAGGACGTATCAACAAGAGCAGTAAAACTAAAGGATAAGCGTGCCTGGAACCACCTACATGATGTAAAGATCTACAAACTGCAGACCCGCCCCAGCGCCAACGACAGGTCCATTGGAAGAACAGCAACAACATCCCCGACAGAAGAAGGAAGTTCTACCACAGACAACGACCCAATTGTTCCCTTACCGTGTCACTACCCAGCTTCCCCGGAGACAATAACTGACGAAGAAAGGGGTGATCCCCATACTGCCCACCCCATGGTCACACGCTCAAAGGGTAAAAATACTTCCGCCATCTGAGCCCAAACCCCCCGCCCATTGACCTCCAAGTATAGTTATAACTGAACTGAAAGACATTGCCTCACAAATACACATGTAAACACGTGAATGTTCTCTTTTTCTCTCGCACATACAGGAAGTGCGTATTATTATATTGTTTAGAAAATAGCTTACTAACAAGTTCACTGCCCAGGTGTAGATGGTACTCCCAGACGATAACTACCCAGAAGAATTGTCACACCAATTTGTATACGAAATAAAAAGGCCAACATACCTAAAAAGGAGAAGGGTGCGTGTCTACTACACAGCATTCCTCTTGGCCATAGAATATTCCATGCCCCACCTCCGCCCATACTTGCCGATCCTAAGAGACAGATCACTTAGAGTAGCGTGGGAACAGCTCTTCGCCTGGGCACTGAATGACTATTTGATAGGGAGAGCTTAAAGGAAACAACCAACTAACATTTAATAACAAGCACTTTGAGAATTTTTAGGCGGGCAACTTTAATGTCGCAGGAATACGCTGCCAGGACTGCAGCAAGGTAAGAGCAAAATGCCGGTGAGATTAGCATATGTAATAAAAATAATAGGGATTTTGATGATCACCGGGTTCTTGGCTGCCTCTGTATGGCAATACAGCTATGCTATTAATTTTATTACTGCACTCAAACCTAATATACCCCCGTCCCCTGCTGCAACAGGTGTTACGTCAGGTGATAGTAGTAACATTGCACCCAGCAAAATAGAGTTAAACGCAGCACATACTCAGACAATAAAGGTATTGATAATTATATACAAGATTCAGCACACGTCACAAACAACATATGGTACCAACACATGACCCGCATTGGTAAGCAGACAACTGAGGACAGTTGCTACGTTTGCTCATTAATACCATACGCCATGAGTGCTTCACGAACATTTGTTGCCACAGAAATAGATGAAAAGATAGCACAGTGCATAATATACTTGGCACTGTTCCAAACGAAAGGAAGATTTCAAGGGACGGTAGTGCACATGACATGGAAAACACGAGACTCATACCCATATGAAAACAACTTCCTCAAGAACTATCTGAGTTACCACAAGAGCAGTTTACATGCTGAAGCATTCAGATACATAACAAGTGGCCCTGCAAAAGGAGAAACAAAGAAGGTAACACTGCAGTATCTACCATGTGATTGGTACGCCACTGAAGTTCCGGGTAAACAAGGATGTTGGGAAAGGCCGCTAGTGACGATAACAGGAAAGGTGTATCTGGACAACAGCTGGGAGATAGGAGTGATTGGCAGCAACATGGTAACAAAAGAAACTATCTCAACTATCGAGACACACAATCACCGATGTTGGACGACGTGGATCAAGTATGTACCAATGCTCACATGGGTAGAAACAGATGAAGACCTAATAACAATACTACCGCTGACTGCGCCCAAGGTATGCTATCAGCATAAAGGAGAGGTGGACGTAGGATATAACACCAATTGTGCAAGTGTGACGGAGTTACCTGAGGGGGGAGCAGGAACAGCAGTAATAATGGACCATTATTGGGCCTGTGGAGAAAAGGCATACCATACACTGCCCCCCCTGTGGAATGGTGTGTGCACAATGGTGCACGTCAATGTACCATCACTAGTGGTACCTAAGAAGCATGTCAATGTGGCGAACTTTCCCAAAATGGATGAAGGGGACAAAAGAAAAAAGAGGTCTGCACCACTTCAGGAGGAGCAAGGGAACAGGACCAACAGCAATGATACTGTCCTAAATAGAAGAAAAAGACAAGGAGAGCCACTGACAGGAAATTACCTGTGGGGAAGGTCGGAAACGGCACTAACCTCAATACCGCCAGAACACAGACTATTCAGCAGAGCAGCAATGTTCTTCTCCTCAATAATACATCCGGGACTGCAGGCTTACGCAAACGCAAAATGGCTCCAAATAACTAGATGGGAACTAATGATGACCATCAATTCTACAGTAAATGGGTTCAACGCAATAAAAGAGGAGCTGCGAGCTATAAGGATGGTAGCACTACAGAACAGATATGTATTGGACCTTTTCACGGCAATGGAAGGAGGAGTTTGTGCGAAGATAGGACAATCATGCTGCACATTCATACCTGCCAACGATGCTGACAATGGTACACTGACTGAAGCAGTTTCACAATTGGCCCAGATGCACTCCAAAATGATGGATGAAAGTAACGGTGTAAACAAGGATAAGAGCTGGTTCTCACTATTATGGTCATGGATGCCATCCTGGCTGTCAGATGGACTAAAAATAATAGTGGGGTGTACTATTTTGGCTGGAGCTACGCTGATCATAATCAGATTTTGGAAGGCCCGGAAGGCACGTACCACTGACGAGTTGCTCGAAATGGTGGGAATGCACCCCTTGATGCCAGCAGATGACGGCCAACATACAGGTGTGATAATACAGGAGAGGGAGAAGCTGCGCACCCAAATCATCACCAACCATCTAGACCCACCATCAGTGAAGATCGAGAACCCAAGAAACCCCAGGTGCTACATAGGGAAATGGGTATACTGTACTCCTGGAGGAACCTGTGAATATATGTATTGGTCATTCGAAGATCATGTGAACCATTATGGACATCTAGGAGGAATAACTAAGATATGGCGAGTAAGAGGAGATAACGAGAAGGATATGTTTTTGGTCGACAAGTCGACCAGAGGGGGGACTGAAGTGGGAGAATGGAAGACCAGGCTCCCGTCCTTCACCTCTCGAGCTTGGCCTAAAGGTTCACGGCCCAAGCACCCGCCACGAGAAGAGTTTGCCCATCTACCAGACGACCAGATACCCTGGTACAGGAACATACGGATGTGTCCATCTGCCTGCACAGCAGCCCGCCCCGCCCATGCCGATGCCTGCGGCATGGATCAACTGGACTAAAACTATACGTCGTTAGAGATGCCATGACGACATAGCCAACGGATAGCACATCTGCACAAATATACACACTGGACATTCCCACACCGATCTACACGAAGAATATACTCAGTGCTATGACGTAGGCGACAGGCATATTCACGGACGTGCATCTTTATTATTTTTACATAGGCTTTCAGAATGCAGAAACGCAAGAGGCGTCATGAACTCATCTACAAAGCTTGCTCACGCTTCTCTTGAAACCAGTTACCACCATAAGAAGTATAATGAAGACACGATACTGGTCATAGAACTATATGCTATTATAACCTAAAGCACCTATGCACCAAACGGACCACTTATGCACCAGGCCCAAGTAGGCCTCAAACAAGAGCTCCCATGGACATTAACAAAGCAAGAGTCTAGTTGCTGATCTTGCAGAATGGGCCCGGTGAAACAACTAGCCAAGGTCGCAATGTTGCAAACCCACATTCTAAGAACAAAGCATCAAAGGCACGATGTTGCAACCTCGCACTCCGCGCACCAACGTTAAGGTCACACCTGCAACTTAAACCAGACACACAGTGGAAAAGCAATATTAATTGTGCAGAATTCTGCCTCAAACACGGTCCCTCCCCACGTGACCAAGCCGAACCTGACGAGGTGCCAAACCCAGGAGAAAAGAGGCATCTGGATCCCTCGCTAACGAGACACAGGCAGATACACTTGAAAGGCAATGGACATCTGCGACAGTGGGAGTGGTCAGCCTTCCAGCTATGAATAAATCCTCACATTGTCTGCACGTACCCATAATGAAACATTGTTGCAAATTGCAGGTACACCGAGAGCTGGGAACGGCAGTGGTCCCAGGCTGGGAGGCTCACGGGCGCACCAATCAGAACATGGGGCTCTTATCACTGACGACAGTAATATTAACCAATCCTCAGGAGTCTTCATGTAACAATTCTCATGTATCTTATTGTAGGGACGACCCAGATATATCACCTGACTACCCTTTGTCCACTAACATTGTTCTCTATATGTGTGCTATACTAACCCTACCACTCGAGCAACCAATTGAGAGTGGCGATAGGTTTTTTGTTAACTTTCTGAAGTGACGCAAGTAGCGCGTCATAATACAGTAAAAAGGGCCTGC
Organism: Ambystoma mexicanum; assembly: GCF_040938575.1. Classification (NCBI taxonomy): domain Eukaryota; kingdom Metazoa; phylum Chordata; class Amphibia; order Caudata; family Ambystomatidae; genus Ambystoma; species Ambystoma mexicanum. The sequence continues at coordinate 1,031,047,229 of NC_090923.1, forward strand.
GAGCCCCACGATTGTGTGTGTGACAGGACGGACGCGTACGCTCCTTGACCCATCCCTGCCGTTTTGTCTAATAAACAGCAGAGTCACCTTGCTCCTTGTGTGTGTCTCATACTCTATCTCATCTGGGATACACGGGAGGAGTTGGGGCCTCCCTGCCTGGAGGTCTGCGGACGGCCCGGCCGACCCCGGCAGAATTTTCCCCCCGACAGTATCATCTCTGTCTTAATAGAGGGAAGGTTTTACTACAGATAGCTCTGTGTAGAGTTTGGACAGAGGTAGGGAGGAGGCTAAATATACCATTTTAAATTGGAAATGTTTAAATCGTTTTAATGAAGATAATTAAATGTATATTTTGTATTGTGATGACGTAATTTTGTGTGTGTTAAATGATGTGAACAGTTCAGTTAGAACTGTAACACATTACATTTAAATACAAATGTTTTTAAAAAATATATAATTTATTGGGACTTCCTTCATATATGTCCACACATCTGCCTCCATTCTGCAACATGCACTGAGGTATGTAAGGCTCCCAGCCATGTATCCCTGTTTTTGAGTGTTTTAGTGGTGTTACTCGATATACATGCCTCATACAGGAGAGCCGAATTTCCCAGGGGGGTGCCCAAATATAGGAAGTGACATCACCGGCAGTTATGACCGCATTTGAATGTAGTCGCCAACTTGGTCCAATGGGGGGGGGTGGGTGGAAACATTGGCTAGCATGTACTGCATATACTAAAGTCAAGTAAGAAGGATGTTTAAGACTTCCAGCTGCATTCCAGTAAGCCATCACTGCCCCTACTCCACCCCTCTATAAACATCCAGGTTGTAGTAGCCCTCAAAGGGCAGAGCAACACAACTAGGATGGGAGAGCCAGATGTTTGCTGAACAGAAGGTACAGCTGCAAGGTGGAGTACCAGCACCAACACCAAAAAGAAGTTCTCAATTCAAGGGAAAACAAGTAAAGAAGTTTCAACATCCCTCGACAGGCAGCTCTGGCATTGCCAGTTGGGGTACACTGCATTTAAGTGTAAAGCTTTTGGGACTCCAAAAATGTGCTAATTTCTTTGAAACAGAACCCTATTTCTAACTGAGTGCTTCTTTAATACTTGATTAAGCTTATGGAATCCACTGTTACACCACAACTTTCATGTTACCTTGAGTCAAACTCTCTAGGCAGGCTTTAGACTTCTTAGATGAATGGAATCTCTGATGATTTCTGTTCTTGATGTCATGGCCAGGCTCCAGTACTGCAGTGAGGTCAGAGTTTTCATTTTACTTGACCTCTAATGGCTTTCAATACGACCAACCATGCCATCCTGTTTGGACTGTGAAGATGTGGTATGCTCTCCCACCTCAACTTCGAGAGCTGTTTGACCACCCCATTTTCTTAAGGCCTTAAATGCATTCCTTAATGTTTAAATTGCTCGGTTAGTAGATCTTTGGCAGTCCTGCTCCTCAGTGCCCGATGTCTTCGAGCCTTGGTTTCAGGCTTTATAAAGCAACATACAATACAACATCATCTCAAAGCTCTCGAATGAAGTTAGGTAAGGATATTGGTCCCAGAGGAAAATAAGCAAGATAGCTAAACGTAACAATGCACCACCTACAGATAATTGTGTGCATAAAGGTTTTTCTATGTGTAGGAGTGGACCTGAAAACAAATGTATATTTACTATCTGCATTTTTGCATAGGGTAAAAAAATGGCTTTCCCTGACCCGGATGAAAATTATTGTATTAATAAACCAGGGGAAAGAACTTCAAGTTGCAAGTTACTAGCCAGGCATAAAAAGCCACTCGCCCCCACACATACACACGCCATTTCTAACTCAGCACTAGCAAATTACCATTAGATAATAGCTAGTGGGAAGTGCGAATTTTGAGGCCCAAATAAACTCATAGTTAAAGGGTGCTTCTTGGTTGATCTAATGTTTATACAGTGCTCGGATACGCCAAAGAGGTATGGCCTGTGCTGAAGTCCCCTGTCAGGACGCTGGTGCATGTGTGAGGGTACCTCAATGGGTTGGGTCCCACCACCCACTTCATGATGGAGGTCCTGGAGCAGTGTAGGGAGGGTCCTCTCCGCAACACAAGGAGTGGGTGCCATGGGACGGCTTTATAGTATAATAGTGTGATGATAATGGTAGCTGGACTATCAGTGAGATGTAATGGAATAGAATAGACATGCCTGCAATATTAGAGTTCCTGAGCATTTCCTGACAACACAGCCAATGATGGAACTCTGCTACTTGGTCATAATTTGTAGACGGCTGGCAAATAGGGCAAGTACCCCAGGGCATGGCAAATGCCTCTCCAGTGCCTACACAAAAGAAAAAAACGGTTGGCTTTGTCAAGGTTTGCTTCTCCTGCAGGCAACCCACACATGTTTATTACTTATGCATAAACCCAGCAACAATTGCAATCTATATATTCGGGATCATAAAAGTGTATCAATAATCAGACATCATATTCCACGCTTGATAAAACAGAATACCCCTTGTTCAATAATACATTTATCACAACCAGTAAGACGACCATTCCCAAAACCCTAACTGAAAGGAGTTTTGCAAACATGATATTAGTTTTCACCATTACTGGCCCCTCCTCTATCGTGTACATCCCAATACCCCTCAATTTCACACCATATCCCTCATTTGCATACCATATGCTCAGGATTTGACCTCTATGCCCAATATTTTCTGTAGAACATGCTCCACATTTGTGTTATTTACTATGCCCACATTTGCAACCCAATACTCACTTCCTTTTGCACTGCCACATTCACCTCATTTGAATCCTAAGATTTTAAAATGTTTCCTCATCTTTTGTGTCATCACATGTGCCCTCGTTAGCTCTTTTACATCCTAAAATGAAACTCAATTCACCAAAATGTATGCATGCTATCTGTTCCTAGGTGGCAGTACAACTGTTTGCTTTTAACAGGAATTCAGTGCAAGAAGCAGATGAAAGGACATACCAATTGAAGGCACACTTGGTTAAGACATTTTTATTTCACCACGATTTTTAGAAATTGAGGGACAGATGCCAAGCAAGAGCATCTTGCTTTGCATCTGTGCCTCCATTTCTAAAAATTGTTTTGGGTTGAGTGTACCTCTACAACTGTGACCCCTCGGTGCACAGAAGTAGAAGTATACCCAACCCAAAATGATTTTTAGACATTGAGGGACAGATGCAAACAAGAGCCTGTTGCTTTGCATCTGTCCCACAATTTCTAAAAATCGTTTTTCCCGGGCTTCTACCCGGGGCCAAAGAGAGGCACAGTATGGATGGTACAAAGCATCTCTTCTCTAGGGCCCAGAGGGGTGGGGGAGGGGTTCAGCCCCGACTTCATTCTGCGGGCGGGTACCTGGGCCACCGAGCAACAGCGTACTCGGCGCCCCTGGCCTCATATGGTACTGCAATCCTCGTCACCCATCCAGAAGAGTGCTATCAGCAGTCATTGTGCTCGGGTGCCTCCTTGGCAAAGTCCAGCCAGGTCTGACAACGTTTTGCGATTGTTGAAGCCAAAGCTAGGAACCGAGCCTTGTGAATAAGCTTCTTCCATAGAAATCCTGAAAAGGCATTACAATACCATAAGCCAATGAGGCACCTGAGATTTACAGTCTTGTCTGCCGCATATTTGCCAACTAAACCCCTGAAATTCCTGTCGACTCTTAATGGAATGACATGTGACACAACGGGCGATACTCTTCTGTGCACCCCAAATTTGGCCCAAATGGTTTGTGCAAACTGATGTTGGGAAAGTTTTCACAGTGGCTTCGAATGCCCAGAGGCTGTTCAGTTATTTAGGGTCACTTTCAAATGTCCGTATCATCCTACTGGATAAGCCTGGCAAATCCACATTCTACCAGGAGATAACACGTTGTAATGGTGCTGCATGGATAGAGCTTAAAGGCAGAGACTCTAAGCCCCCACCCCGTCGCCCCTGGCTTCAATAGGTCGTTTTAAAGCTGACAGAGCAATCTGCAGTGTACTACTTAAGTAATAGAACTCGAGGAGGAGGGCATTACCAGTGGGGTAATACCCTTGCGGTTATAGTTAGAAGCCCGAACAAAGCAAGGGCTTTAACATAGCCCCGAGGGTTTACCCTACTGGTGATGCCCCCCTCTGAGGGTTCTATTGCTATTAATAGCCCGACACGTCGTACCGTGGTATTATTAGCATTTTTTTCTCGAGCTGAGAAACAGCATTGAAACCGTTTTTCGACTCGAAAAAAAAAAAAGAAAAAAATGGCCTCCACGAATCGGGATGAAGGAACTACACGTAGTCCCTTCTCCCTTTCCATGGCAGCCATTGAAATCAATGGAAAAAAAATAAACAAACTAAATGGCAACCATGGAAAGGGAGATCGCACGCTAGAGATTCTGGAACAGTCATGTTCCCGGTGCCACCGAGGAGGAGAGGAGCACAGGTATGTGGGGTTTGGGTAGGAAGGGGACTGGCTATGTGGAAAAGGGGGTTCGGGTAAGAGGCAGGGGACGCGGGGAGCACACTTAGCTTTTGTCCCAGCAAGGGAAGATTTATTTATTTTATTTATTCCGATTTATTTAAAGCGCACCTCAGCACGGGGGCATTGTGGCGCTGTTACATGAAGACATACATAATCTGGTTACAGTGGAAGGAAGATGGTTACAAAGCAATTTTCATTACAGGACACATTTCGTATCAGACGTATGCGAGCTAGTGTATGTGAAGGAGGGATGAAGTTAGTTGAATAGAGTGATTTTGAGGGATTTGCGAAAGGAGTACAGCGATGGTTCTGCTCTGAGTGAGTTGGGGAGGGCATTCCAGAGCTTAGGTGCTATGTGTGGGAAGCCAATGCCGCCGGCTTTGGCTCTTCTTACAGTGGGTACTCGGAGTTGGTTGGCGTGATGGCTTCTTCTGGGACGGATGGAGAAGTTCTTTGTTATAGTTTCAGATAGGTAGGGGGATGCTGTGTGATTGATGCACTTGTGTGTGAGAGTGAGGCTTTTAAAGTTGATTCTTTCCTTGACTGGGAGCCAATGGACAAGTCTTCTGGCCTGTGAAATATGGTCAGTTTTGGGGATGTGTAGTGCAGCGCGGGGGGCGTTATTTTGCACTATTTGGAGCCTTCTTAGGTTTTTTGCCGATGTGCCTGCAAGGAGGGCGTTGCGGTAGTCCAGTCTGGCTCCTATAGTAGCTCTGGCTATGGAGAGGAAGTTGGGTGTGGTAAGGTAGGGTTTTATGGCATAAATGAGTTTGGTGGTCAGAGCAGAAGCTGAGGCGATGGCGCTGGTTTGTCTGGTCATAGAGAGTGTGGCGTCAATGTAGACTCCTAATGTCTTGACAGCAGATGAGACAGGTATGCTAATACTGTCGATAATCATGTGAGAATAATCGGGGCTGAGTTTAGTTAGTGTTTCCCTGGGGGCTAGGATGATGATTTCGGTTTTGTCTCCGTTTAGGCAGAGACCATTGATAGCCATCCAGGTTTGGATAGTGGAGTAGATTTTGAGGAGGGCTTCTGAGTCTAGGTCGTAGTCTCCGGAGAGGGGGAGGAGAACTTGCGTGTCATCTGCATAGTTTGTGTAGGCTATGTTGAGGGAGTCCAATAAGTCAAAGAGGGGTTTGGTGAATAGGTTATAAAGGGTCGGTGCAGTGCAAGACCCTTGTGGGACTCCACAATTTATAGTGGTTGGGGGGGCGCTGTCCTGGTCAGAGTACACTTTCGTGGCCCTACCTTCAAGGAAGGATGTGATCCGAGTGGTTGCCTTGTGAGAGAAGTGCGCAGCATTGAAGAGGTGAGATGTGAGAATGCTGTGGTCGACCAGGTCAAATGCAGCAGAGAGGTCGAGCAGTAGGAAGAGAGCAGGTTTTCCTGTGTCCATTATTTTGGTAATTTGATTCTTTAGATCTAGAAGGGCAGTTTCAGCCCCATGGCCTTTGCGGAAGCCTGATTGTCTTTTGCCTAGGATGGTGTTGATTTCCAGGTAGTGTTGGATTTGATTGTGTGCAGCTTTGTCTAGGATTTTGAGAAGAAAGGGGACAGTGGTGATGGGGCAATAGTTATTAGGGGAGGAATGGACGAGAGAGGGTTTTTTCAGGAGAGGGCGAACCCAAGCTTCTTTTAGGCATTGTGGTACAGTTCCAGATGCGAAAGAAGCATTGATGAAAGCCGTGATGATGGGGGTGAGAGATTCTGAGCACTCTTTGATTAAGGAGGGTGGGCAGAGATCCCCTTTGCAGGTGGAAGGTTTGATTTCTTTTAGAAGGTCTTTGACTTCCGTCTCTGAGACTTCTCTGAAAGCAAAAAGGGGTGTTTTTGAGAGAGAGTTGTTAGTGGGAGGTGTGGGCGAACAGGTGGGGGTGTTGAGAGCTTTGCATTGGGAGGCTATTTTGTCTTCGAGTGTTTTAACTTTATTGAGGAGGGCAGTATGGATGCCTGTGCACCATGCTTCATCCTTGATGATTTCGTCTGGGCTGGAGGCAGGTGTGGTGAGTTCTTTGAATATGGAGAATATTTCTCTTGATTTGGAGCTGGCATTAGTGACTCTCTGGTTGTAGGATTCAGATTTAGCGTGGAATATGGCTTTTTTGTAAGTCAATGAGATCTCTTTGAAATCTTTAAGCGAGGTGGTGGCCTCCTGTTCCGAGGAGGTTTGGAGCGGGGTCTTTCCCTCTGTGGTAAGGAGCCCTTTCCAAGCCTCCTCATTGGCTGGGAGGCCGCCACACCCCACTCACCTGGTACTAATTCCCCATAGTAATTTCCACAATAGCATGTATTAAGCCTTCAAGAAGCATGTGGATATATCCATGGGTATGACCCGAAAATAAATACAGAAGCTCAGGGAGTACAACCATTTTAGAGAAATCGATCTTGCCCATCAACAATAAAGGTAGGCTAGACCATGTATTTATCAGAATGTCCAGTTTAGATAGCTTGCTTTCCAAATAATTTTGAAATACCATGTTGAAATTGGCATTAATCATCAACCCATGGTAATGGGAGGAATCTGCAGGATTTTTCAAAGGTAGGTTATTGAGTCTTACATCCTTGGAGCCAGGTGATAGATACAATAGAGACTTGGATCAGTTGATTATGAGGTCAGAACCCTCAACATATTGTTCATTTACACACAGCATAGTCGTTAAAGTGGCCCTTGGGTACGAAATGTATAATAGAATATTGCCTGTGTGCAATGGCACCACATGGTTAATAGAGCCACGGGTATACCTCGACTAAAAAGGCTTGACCCACATTTTCAGTCCAAGGATTCTATCTTGAGTGCAAATAAAGTAGGGCACAGCAGACAGCTTGGTCCTGTGCCTCTTGTGCTTAATTGGCCCAATGTCATGTCATTGCCCTAATTCTAGCTGTAGGCTCACTGTGCAGCAGGTGTATCCATTGTTGGATGTTAGTTACAAACAGTCAACAGCATCAAAAACCTTTTCAGCATCTATCTAAACTTACCAAGGGGCAATCACCAGGGTTAGAATTGACTGAGTCCAGTAGCAGAAGAAGTCTTTGCAGACTAAAAGGGCTATTTCTGCTAGCGATAAACCCGGTTTGAATTTACAGATTTATCGAGGGCATAATCCCTCAGACCCTGTCTGCTAGAATTTTACATTCAAATGTTCACATCAGTGTTAATAAGTGAACATAGTCTGTAGGACCTGCACATGGCTTCTGCTTTACCTGATTTTAATAAACGTATTACAGCAGCTTCCCTGAGTGCGGGTGGTAGGATGCCTTTTGCAAATGCCTCCATGTGCATGTTATGCAAATGTTGGACTAACAGGGCAATACAGGTGGAGTAAACTTCAACCAGCAGCCCATCAGGCCCAGGGGCCTTGCGATTTTGTAAATGAGAAATATCCCACTGAATGTGTGGTGATTGGTGATTCTAATGACTCCAATGAATCACCAATAAATTGAGATAAACTAGATATGGAAATACCATCTATAAAAGCTGCAATTTGTCCTGGTCTGGGACAGATTAAACAGCATATAAAGATGAGTAAAACTCTTTAAAAGTGTCATTTATTAAGTATAGGTCAAAACTGACAGTTCCATCTGTTGTCCTTATATGTGTAATCGGTTTTCAGTCCCTTGATTTTGTCACCAACTAGGCCAATGCTTTCCAGACTTGTATGATATGTTATGCAGATTTATAAAGCGCAGCCTACACCAACAAAGGCGTCATGGCGCTGAACAACTGGCAGCAGGGGCGTTGCTAGGGGGGCAGAGGGAGCTATAGCCCTGGGTCTTTTCATTGAAGCACTGGGTAGGAACTCGGGGGCTACAAACAAAAGGCTAGCTAGCCTCGAGTCCTGACAGTCCCCAAATTAGCCTAGCCCCGGATCCTTTCCAGCCCTAGCAACACCCCTGACTGGCATAGAAGGAAAGACAGGAAAAAGGATCAAACAGAAACGTTTGGAGAGAACGAGGAAGAGACAAATGATCCTGAATATCACAAAGCGACAGAGGAGTAGAATTCCAGAGCAAAGCCACCGTGACTTAAAACGTACGACCCCCAGTGCAGGAGCGTGTAAATCGAGGAACTGAGACGCGCAATGCCGAGGCAAAATGCAATGACCGAGAAGGCCCATAAGAGAGGAATTTGGCCTGAAGAAACTCAGGGGCAGTGCCATAAAAGCTACGGTGTACAATACAGAGAGCCTTGAATTTAACACGTTGAGAGCCAATGAAGAGAAGCAAAAGTAGGAGTAAATGGAACAGGAAACGGAGTGCCAGGAGCTAATCAGGCTGCAGAATTTTGCAAAATTTGCCAACGTTGCAGAAGATAAGTGGGATGGGTGAGAAATAGAGAGTTACAGTAATCAAGAGAACCAGACGCAGTAGAAAAGAGCACTAGAGGACGCAGATGAACCAGCAATCTCCAATTTAATGCTGGAATTTAGTGTAATCAATACATTCAAATGTTCTCGATCTCTCCTGGACTAGAGTGTCAGTCATTGCTTTAACACTGGACGATCTGTACTGTGTCGACTGTCCAGGGTTATAACTTGGCTCTCTAAATTAGTGATCCTCTATATAAATTGCACTGAACCCCCCATGTCATGGGCCTCAATATCCCTTGAATAGTAACTTTAAAAGATTCTCACAAAATACAGCATCGCCTAACCCTCCATACTTTGCCTTTCAGCAACGAGCATTTGCACATATGCAACACCATTTGAAGTGGAATATGGAAGCCTCCAGAATGGTACCGGGGTATTAGCCCCACCTAATCTGAGTTTAACCTGAAGAGGTGAGTGGTCAGATAATGACCTTTCAAGATCATCCGTGTTCAGCACTCTGAATATGTTTGGCAGCTCATTACGACCAAATCTAAGTGTGAAAATGTATTATGTTCCTGTGACCAGTACGAGTAGCCTGCTTCCTTAGGGTGCTGCGACCTCCGGATGTCGCAGAATTCAAATTTCCCTAGTTCTTGTACAAGTGTTTTAGACGCTGCGCCTAAAGGCCGGCCTGAGCTTCTGGAGCTGGTCAGTCACCTATCTAATATCGTTCGCCAGGTGATCATGTATCCAATTTTATCCAGTAGTAACTGCAACATTTTTGTGAGAAAAAAAACGGGATCGTCCACAATGGGTGCATATGTATTCATTAGAAAAACCTTGATCCCCTTGGGTTTAGCCCTCAAGCCTACACATCTGCCTGATTCATCAGAGCACTTCTTTTCTAGTTTACACTGGACTTTGAGAGCCATTTATGTTGCCAGCCTCCTGGCAGCAGATGAAAAGGATTACTGATATACTTGGCCTTTATCTTAGAATAGGGTTTTCTGTGTTCTCTGCCTGATAGGTGAGTTCCCTGTAGAATAGCGAAGCCTCCTTAGATATCAGATGACCCTAGGCCTTTCGACCATTCCATTGATTCCTCTGAGATTCCATGACAAGCACACACAGTGCTTAACCGTGTCAGATCTTCAACATGTGAAGAAACCAATGCTGCCAAGAAAAGTCTTGGAGCAGTCGCTGCAGTGTACCATCATTGAAAATATCCCAAACCCCCTATCCCCTCGTGCTGTCGTACCCTAAATTTAGAAGAACCAAAGTCGTGTTAACAGCTCTGAGAGCGGCCAAACCAACCATCCCAAACGTGATAATCAGTAACCATCATCTCGAAGGCACCAGGGAGTTGGCTGCCTGCTCTCATTGAGAAATGAGTGTGGCCCCAAAGCAGGTGCCTGAAGGGGGTGGGCTTCGAGGCACTTGCATACAGTAGCACAGCAATAGCATGTAGCTCCTTACCTCACCACAAATAGATCATATACAGAGTCAGCAATTTACCCAAAAAATTATGTTTGTCTAAGTATTAAAACAGGTGGATTCGTTGGGACATGGGTACATGGGTGCTCTCACAAGTTAACATACAAGAGCAATCATCTGTCTGACAGCTGGCTGGCAGTCCTGGAGAAGTCTGAGTGAAGAGTTTTCCAGCGCTCATGTAGATTAACTGGTAGGCGAAGATGTACTCGGACGACTATCCTATCGGCTTGGGAGACTTGGGGGTAACCGGAACACAGTGGCAGGAAGACAATTTGACAAAGCGACATTGAAGATAAACTCTGCCGTGTTTAAGGCATGTATAAACGCACCACATGTGTGGACACCTGCCTCAGGCACGGCTCTCCATCCATGCACTCTAGAATGCATCTACGGCTATGTCAAATTCAGTCTAGCTGGTCACATAGCTTACCTCACTCAAACCCCAGACGTGCCTCAACAACTCTGCCATTAGTACACAGCGACAACCTATGACAAATTCGGTCTAGCTGGGCACATATCGAGTCACCTGCACTAGCGCTCTGTCCTGACCACCAACAGCACCCACCCACGTACCTGGCCTTTTCCAACCACAAGCACATTGAGGTCATACAAATGGGAAAATGGCGCTATATAAATGACGACAATACAGTACAATACAAGACAAATATGCACAACTCAATGAGGAAAGATAATGTGAGACTCTGAGCAATATGTTAATAACAGGGTAGCATGTAACGTTGCTTAGGTACTGTCTTAATAAGTTGGGCAGCTGAGCAGAATATGTCTCTGAGGGAAAGCCCTCACAATCGATTCTCAGCTTTGCTGGCACCAACAGAGCGCATTTTAAGTTTCCCTCCTGTAGTCCTTTCTTCACACCATTATAGATTTGCCTCTATTTCTGCATTGGAGCACTATAGTCAGGATGTAGAGACAGTCTGGGTCCATTTTAGATAATATCACCATGTCCTCATGCTGCAGTGAGTATACCTACCTTATCCTGCTGGTGGAGGAACTTCGTGATGATAGCTCTCGGTTGCCCCCCTGAGGTGGGTTCCGGTGATACGGTGCACTCTATCACCAAGTCTCCCAGTTCTTCAGAAACAGGGAACAGGTTCGGAAGAAATTCCTCAAGGAATGTTCCCATTCCAACCGTCTCCATGTCCTCCGTCCACCAGACCCAAAAGGCATACGTTATTGTGACGGGAGCAGTCCTCCAAATGCGTGACTTTAAATTACAAATCGGCCTAGTGGCACTGTAGCGATGAGCTATCTCATGACGTTGTGGCGAGTGTGTCCTTTGCCATCCCTATGTGTTGTTGCACTTCAGCAGCTCTTTTTCTCAGCTTCTCCATGTCCTGGTGTATGAGCGCCATGTTGTGCGAGAGCTTATCTATTCGATTAAAGATGTCTTTGTTATCGCCTATGATCAATACTTTAAGTTATTATAAGGCCCGGGCACACCACTCTCTGTTTTAGTTGATGTTTCCATGTCAGTGTGGGGCGCACTACCTTTAGCTGCAAAACATTTTGATTTGTGCATATAGTGACACATGGAGAAGGTGTTTCGGCTATTTTTCTCCCAGGCGTCTATAGAGAACTACACGATCCTTGCCGGGAGGTTGGCGGAGTGGGACCTAAGTTTGCTAAGTAATGAGTGATAATGAGAAAAAGATAGCTGACTGGAGATTAATAAAGAGGTGCACCCCCTGTGTGGTTGTCAGCTTCCAGCATGGAACGGTGGAAAGGAAAGCATAACGGCACTCCCCGCAGCGCAGCGGCGGCAGCTATCAAGGTGATTGGCCCTGAGCGGGAGGCTCAGGGTGGTCGGGTGGAGTGAGACCTAAGTATGCTGTAGAACAATGGTGGAATTGATCAAGGAGGAACGCCTCCCAGACATAGCAATAATCCATCTAGGTGGGAGCGACTTGGCCCAATTGAGCAGAGGGCAACTACCGAACGAAATACGCTGCACGTTGGGGGCATTGAGCAAGGACCTGGGGGCTTGGCAGTTGATGTGGTTAGATATCATTCCTAGGTTCATGTGGAGAAGTGCTAATTCAAACCAAGCAGTGGAGAAGTCGAGGACACATTCAAACATGGCAAAAAAAAAAAAAATATATAAAAAAATGTTTTTTACACGGAAGTCGGTTTCTCAACAATCAGGCACGCACTGATAAACTTGGGAGTGCCTGGGTATTATCAGAAAATCGGGGTTCAGCTGTCGGTATGGGTTGGTACCTCTTTTTCTCAACTCGGAGGATGCCCTAATAGGGCAAGGCCGTGACTAATAAGCACGTTTTTGCACCAGTGGGGAAGCGAAAGGGGCGAAAACTCCTTTTTGCTGTGGCGGTAACTCGGGTGATCGAGCAATGCCATAACGAACCTCCTGTAAAGAGGACCAAGAGTAAATGGCCCCCTTTCAGCCTACCACGGCAGGGGGTGGCAAGGTAAAAAAGGAGGGGCTCTCCACGTGGTCGTCAGCTTCCGGCATGGCCTGGTGGAAACAGGAAAGTATTCCGGCGCACCCTGCAGCCCATCAGGGGCGGTTGTTAATGTGTTTCGCCCAGAGCGGGAGGTTCTGGGAGGTTTGGGGAGTGAGACCCAAGTCTGCTGGATAAAGAATGGATAAGGAGAAAAAGAGAGCTGACTGTAAATAAAGAAAGAGATAAAGGAAAAGGGGGGTGACGAGGAGAAAGAATAAACAGAAAGGTGCTGCCGATTAAATATATTAATGTTTGGTTTGAAGTGATAGTGGGAAATGTGTAAGAATACAACTGCAGCCTTGTTGTGCCACAATAAGAGCTGGCCTGGCCTCAGTTATGTAGCCAGGTGGGCCATAAAGGGATGGTATATATCTTGCCTGGTGGGTGGTGAACAGTACACAACTGCCTATGTTAAGACTTATTTCTATGTTACCAGTAGTCCCTCAGGGTTATGGAGGGTAGTGCAGGGCCGTCACTGCCACTTACCACTAGTGGAGCAGGGAAGAACCTGGGGCTCTCGAATGGTGCAGCAGTGTTACAAACTACAGTCAAGTGCCTGGAACTGGATGGCAAGCTAGTAGAGCGATGAGCAGCCTTCCAGAGATGGAAGACCCCCAGTGCACTCCCGGTGCCTCAAGAAAGGAGGCCCCTGCCACTAAGCCTCAAACCTCCAAAGTCCTGCAGGGAGTAATGTGCCACCGCAGTACTGCCGTCGGGCCAACACCAGAATCAGTAGCAGTCTTGTCGTAGGCACTTGTGTTAGTCACTTAAGTTCACCTGCAGGATGCTAGTTGGATCTGTGGTCCCCAGCTGTTGGTCCACCGCCATCTTTGCCATGCCCCATATATGTTGTTTTATAAAAACACAGCCATTTCTATTTGAGTGTTGATCAGTGGTGAATTCAATAGAATTCGTTTTTCCATAAATAAATAAAAAGAAAGATGGCCAACAATATAACTACTGAATCATAGAAATAGAAGGAAAATGTCAACACTGCTCGCAGGCATGTAGTATGAAAGAAACACTCAATTCGGAAATGGAAAGATAGCATGGAATCGTGTTGTAATTTGCATTGGCAGTAGGTGGTGAGCGATGGGTTACATTTCTGGGATAAAGCACTTTGCATACGGTGAAACGTATTGTTGGGATGCTGTCCCTTAGTCACACAGCCAATAAATTCAATATTTGTTAATCACAGGTGACCTTGACTTGGAGCTGCGGAGAGTGAGAGAGTACTGAGGAAGATTTGAAGGCAGGTCTCCCTTCAAAAATCCAATAGCATCGCGCTTGCAGATCACATGATCAGAAAGTGATTGCATCTCGCGCAGGCTGCCATTACAGAGCTTCTCTGGACCGACTCTTTAAAGACCACATGACTACAAACTCTCAAAGTGACTGTGTGTGTCACCAGGTCAGAACTCTGAAAGACCTGAGGATGAGGAGGGGGCGGGCCTTCAGAGGCCCTTTGAAGCAGAAAATACCTGTACAGAATTACATCAGGGGAAATAACACTTTGGTAATTGGTCGGGGAATCCAGGTGGGCTTGAGGACCAATGGGAGGGAGTAAGTAAGACTGAGTGAGAGAAGTGTTTAAGAGATTGAAAGGAGAGTGACTGTATAAAAAGTCTAGTGTAGAGGGGAGGTTAGTATATTGTATTGTATTGTAACAGTAATTTATATAGCACCTTTCCCCATTTGTATGGCCTCAAAGGTCTTTGTGGTAGGAACGCGTTTTAGAACGCTCACAGCTACTCGGCTGCAGCACCGCGAGGACAGCACAGACGGCGCGCTGGAGGATTTACTCGCTCCAAAGATTGCAAGACCGTTAGGTAAGGATCTGAACTCCATTATCTATGGCACTATGAGTTTTGACAGCATTACGCGAGCTTGATAACCATGAGTCTCGGCCTTGATTAGTATGAATGTCACACATTGTACATATTCTCACGGGAGGCATCCGGATACTCCGAACACCCCATGTTACACCGTTTCTAGCAGCCTATCAAAAAGCATCAAAATATCTGAGAGTGCGACTGTAACTTGCACCGTTCCCAGGCCTTTATTGTGCCCAGTCCAGATACGACTTCTTTCAACACTACCCACCACTGAGATAAATGCACTCCAGCCCCATAAAAACATACAGGGGCACATGAGTGGAATCCGTTGAAATAACATCGATAAAGGGCCTTTGATACAGTAACTTAGCCAAGTGGGACTCAACACCCATTTATTTTCCTTTTTTCATTAATGGTATATGCTCCGGCTGAATAATTCACACCGGGGATTTGTATCCGGGCGTCCATAAATAGGACTTTGAGATTTGTACCCAACGCGTTCACCTCAAAGGGTAAGACTTGCATTTCAACCACCATACGGACTCCAGATAGTTAGTTGTATAGAACTTAGATGGAAGCTTAAAACTCTACTAGCAACATTGTGGGTCTTCTTTTCTTTTCTTGTTACCCATCGGGACTCGGGTACACAGGAAATACCTGAAATTGTGGCAACAGTCTCCTAGATTCAATACAGGGGAATTTTGACCAACTTTCGCTCTGGCAATCCAACTTCACGGTAAGACCAGTGACCTATTTCACAGAAATCGGTCATTTAATTGCTCTAATGATTTGGCACTAAGATGCATTTTATAAATACATTTGAACAAACACTGAACTAAAATACACACCAAACCACACATCTCTTATCATTCTTGATGAAGGCCAACCACTTGAAGGAAAAGCTGATAAGTTTGGCGAAACACAGTAGTGTAGACTACCCCTTTTGGTTCCAGTTTGTAGTATCAACACTGTCAATTGTGTACTATTTTGTACTTTATTTACATGTTATTTGTTCACCCAAATCCCTAGATCTTGTAAGGGGATGATACATATCCATTTGCATTCAATTCCAGTCTTATTTGACTGGACAGAACATTTGTGTATTGTGAACAGAATTTTTGTTATTAATGTGCGTCCTGCTCTGAAATACAATTTTGAAAATGATATTGTATGCATTAAAACATTGAGGAAAAATGCTGATTTGCTCACACTTTGATCAAGAGAAATGGTTTTCTTTATGTAGGGTTAATGTGATGAGTGTATATGAGTTCAGTCACCCTGATCATTTCACTATATAGTCTGAGTAGTTGGACCAGGCGAGGTTATGCAATTGGATGAGTGCAGGGAGAGGGCTAAGGTAGATATTGAAGCGGAGGAGAGACAAGGACGCCCCCTGTAGAAACCCTGTCGGCACTGGGTGAGAGAGAGAGGAAAAAAGGGGGATGAGCATGATTTGCGAGTAATTCGAGATGAAGGAGGATATCCATGTTAGAGTTGAGTCCCTGATTCCTAAGGAGTGTAGTCTGTCCATGGATATGGTGTGGTAAATTTGATCAAAGGTGACAGATAGGTCGAGAAGTTTGAGTGCTCTGCATCCTTCCATGTCTGCTGTTCTTTTTAAGTCATCCCAAATTGACACAAGGGAGGACTTAGTTCCCTGGAGGGGTCTAAAGCCTGTTTGGGCTGGGTCAAGAAGGTTGTTGGCTTCTGTGAAGATGCTGAGTTGTTTATTTGCTGTGCAGTCCAGGAGATTAGCAATGAAGCGGGTGCTGAAAATGAGCCGTTAGTTCTGGGGAATGAGTGGGTCAAGTGAGGGTTTTTTGAGTAGAGGTTTGATCTAGATGGTTTTGAAGGCTTTTGCGTAGATTCCTGAGGAGAGGAACTGGTTAAGTATTTTTTTTTTACTTTCTTTATTCGTTCCATAACACAATTAACATTGACAAACCACCGGCAAGGTGGTTAACCTCCCACCCTCTTCCCAGTGAACTTCACAGCACAATACAGTTGAACTTGCAGCAATCGACCATTGGCATGATAACATACATCTCAAGGAGCAGCCACTAAGGTGTTAACCGGAACATGGACGACAGGACCACCTCCACCAAGTACTAAAGACAGTTCAAACTGGTGCAAACAAGGCCCCAGGGTCCATGGTCCCGCCAACATCAGCTTGTGGAAGCAAACCCGAGAGAAACCCATATTGCAATATATGTTCATGGGGAGGAGGGTCTTACAGCTCTGTGGCCTCTTGCCGGGGAGGGAGAGTTCTGCGAACTGCCAGCCATGTAGTTCGTAAAGGGCCACCAGCACTCCTTTGGTCTGCTGGTACCTGGCAGTCGTGCTGCGTATTGTAATTCTCGCCTTTCACCAAGACTCATGAGGTGCAGCCACTGCTGAAAACATGGTGCTCTGTGTTTCCCCCAAGTCTTTGCGAATAGAGATCTGGCCGTCACAGATGCCATGCCCAGTAGTTTCTTATCTGCGCGGGTGCCCCCTCTATTATTGTTAGCAGGCAAACCTCTGGGGAATAGTGTCTCAGGGTCGCTAGCATTTGTGACATTGGGCCTCATTATGAGTGGGGCAGTAGCCGTGCCGTTGAAAACGTAACGGCTGCCGCCAGAGTCATTTCTTTTCCAGCACCCGGCAATGGGGACTAACTGGGACATTACGGCCCAGGCAGGCCCCGGTAATTGCCCATTGCCGGATGCCGGAAAATATTACTCCCCATTCCCATTCGAGTCCCATTGGATTCAATGGGAATGGGGAGGACGGATGCATCTGTCAAGGTCTGCGAGCAGGGTGCCTTTCTGCCCACCAGGTCAGACCTGGCGGGCGATAAGGCACCCGCTTGCAGAACCTGTCGTTTGCAGGTCCGGAAACAACAGTACCGGCAAGCTTACCAGTACTGTTGTTTTCAGACTGGCAACCTCATAATAACCCCCGTTTGCCTCCTGGACCTTCTCCCCGAGTGATCTGATATCTGGGCAGGACCAAGCTACTTGAAGGAAATCAGCCCGGTCTTTGCCACATCTTATACAGAGGGAGGGCCCATTCGGGAAGAACCATTTTGTGGATGCGCAGGCGAGTAGTAGGCCTGGTGTAAGAAATTAAAGTGGGTCAAACGAAACCGGTTATTCAGGAATAAGTGTCAGATTTGCATGCAGATGGAATTCCATTGTTCTTCAGTTAGTGTTTTCCCCGGTGCCAGTTCCCACTTAGTTCTATAGTTCCCCCCTTCATTTTCTCTCTGTGCCCTGATCAGCTTGTGTAAGTAAGAGACCAGTTTCTTAGTGGTTAGTGGAGTGATGACGTATTGCAGTACTGTGGAGGACGGGGGTTGTGGGGAATCTGGCCATTTGGCTTTTAGGATCTCCCATAGTCAGAAGTATAGCAACATAGTCTCCGCCGACCATTGCCCCTTGGTTTTTAAGGTGTCCCACGTGATGAATTCCCCATCTTGTATAAGGTCCCCCAGGGTCGCGATCCCCAACCTATCAAAGTGGGACTGGAACATTTTTTCATGGGTAATAGGAACGCCCCAAACCTTAAACAGAGGCAGTTTGGGGGAGTAACAGACTTCCCCACCCGTCAGCTTGGAAACCTGGGCCCAGGCTTTACATGTAATTTCTACTGGTTGGATCTCCAGGCACCTGGTTCACCCTGTGTTTCCCCACAGTTATCCCCTCAAATCATCTGGGTATGTCATTACTCTTTATAATTGCGTATGAAGACGTTCTGTGGTAGGGGACCACCACCAGACAGAATACTGCATTTGTGCTGCAAGGAAATAGGTATAGAAGTCAGTGTATTCCATGCCACCCCAGTCATAGGCGAGTGCCAGGGTCTCATATGAGACCCTTGCTTGTTTACTCGCCCAGGCAAGTTGGACCATCAGGCTTTTTAGTCGGGTCCAGAAGCTTTCAGGGGGCCATGTGGGAACATTATTAAATATGTGTATTAGTTTGGGGAGAATAGCCATTTTAGCCAGGGATATCCAGGTGGCTTGGGAGATGGGTAGAAGTGTCCAAGATCTGACTCTATGTTCTAGTATCCTGAGCGTTTTCAAATAGTTTTCCCTGTACAGGTCGCCCCGGGACAGGGTCACATGGATTCACAAATGCCGTATACCCAGCGGGCACCATCTGAATTCCTCCCCTATATCCGACCGCTGCACAACTGAGGTTAAGGGAAGCACCTCCGATTTGGACCAGTTGATCCGCAGCCCAGAAAGGCTCCCGAACCTACTTATTTCCTGCACCAAACGATGCAGGTTCTGTCCAGGATGTTTTACATACAGCAATACATCGTCCGCGTACAGGTAGATGATAGAGAGGTGTGAGTGGATTTTGACGTCCAGTGGGAGTGATACTCGCGTATGCAGCACGCCAGTAGTTCCACAGCCAGAGCGAATAGGATTGGGATATGGGGGAAGCCCTGTCTTGTCCCTTGTGTTGGATAGAAACATTCAGAGTCATCCCGATGGTATATATCGTTGCTCTGGGCTCTGTGTACAGCAGTCAGAACCATTGCAGCAAAGTGAGACCCAGACCAGAGTGACGAAGAACCTCAAACTGGAATGGCCACTCCATGGAGTCAAAGCCCTTCTCTGCGTCCAGTGCTGCAACCGCGATCGGAACATTCAGGATTAACATTGTGCATAAGCAAAAACAGTTGTCCCAAGTTATTCTGGTGGATCGGGATGACGCCCGTCTGTTCTGGGAAGACCAATGCCTACATATACGAGGATTTTAGCCAGGATTTTGTTGTCTGTATTAATTAAAGATAGCAATCTATACCAGGCACATATAAAGAGTTATTTATCCATTTTAAACAGCACTGTCACAAGGGCAGTGCTGCTTAAAACGGATAAATCTGGATGCCTCGTACACATCCCTTATACATGTCAACAGGATTTCCACATAAGCTTTACAGAATTCGGCAGTTATCACATCCAGGCCTGGGGCCTTCCCATTAGGGAGGGAGAGGATTGTGTTGCGGATCTCATTGTCAGCAGAGGGGAATTCAGGCCCTCACCCTGGTCTGGTTGTAACCACCCCAGTGCCATCCTGTCTGGGTATTGCGTTATGGAGCCATGCCTGGTGTTCCCCTGGGAGATATACAGTCTTCATAGAAGACTCTGAAAACACTGTTTATCCTCTTGAGATCCCTAGTGGGGTTCCTGGAAGAGTCTTCTATTTCGACAATAGCGCCCAGTTGTCGCTCCCGTTTGATAGACCAGGAGAGTGTCCTGCTGGGGCAGTCACCCTCGCCATATGCCGTTGCAGCTATGGGGTCTCCAATAAATCTTTCCCCCCTGGATGCTAACTGGCACATCTCATCCCTTTTTTCCTGCAGGTTACCCCAAACTGTTGGAGAGTCATAAGATTCTTGTTGCGTTTCCAGGTCTTTGATTTCTGTTTCTAAGGTAGACATATACCTGCGGAGTGCCTTCAGGATGTCTCCCTCATTGGAAATGCAGCAGCCCCTAATATATCCCTTGAAGGCCTCCCAAACCACCCCAGGGTCAGGGGCAGAGCCCACGTGGGCATCAAAGAAGGTCTGTATATCCTCCTCAATTTCAGCTCAGAATACTGTGTCTTCTAGAGCGCTAGCCCTGAAGCGCCAACGTAGTTGTTTCGGGGGCTTGATCAGACCCAAGATATGCATCAGGACCACGGAGTGATCCGAGAGAGATCGGGGGAGTATCTGGGCATCACCAATGTTCCTAGCCAGAGCAGCTGACGTCATCACATAATCTATTCTAGAGGAACCATGTACACTAGAATAAAAGGAGTATTCTTTATTAGTAGGATGTGTCATGCGCCATGCATTGTGCAATCTGTGATATTTCACAATTGCAGGCCATTTCTGGGCAGCCCGGGGGAGGGTGTGCTGTAGTGTGATCGATCTAGCCTAACCCAGGGTGACAGCCATGTTAAAGTCCCCCATCCACACAACCTCGTGGTCAGAGAACCTATAGAGTCGTTGGCTTTGGAAGAATTCTGGAGAGTCAGTGTTTGGGGCATAAATGTTCATCGAGAGAATCGTTAGTCCAGCTATCTCTCCTGCCAACAGGGTATAACGTCCTTCATCGTCCCTTACTTGTTAGTGAAGTTTGAACTCCAGTGAGTTATGTATATATATTGCCACCCCCTGAGAGTGAGAAGTGTAAGAGGAACAGTATCTGTGTACACCCCAGTCAGCTATATTGGGAATTGCCCAATCCCGTGGCAAGTGTGTTTCCTGGAGACATAGTATATTAATTCACCGATTCCTGGCGCAGTTTGTTATCAGGCGGACTTTTTTCTGGTTGGTGAACCCCCGTTTATTCCATGTCATTATGGATATCACGCTGTGCGGGCTAGCGCCAGTGTCAGGTAACACCATAGTATGGGCTGCAGTAGCAAACAAACAGTACCTCAAAGTGGTAGCCCTGTAGGGGCATATATTGGTGCCATGATCCCTCATTAACTGCGTTGCTCCTATGTGCTGCACCCATCCCTCCCCACTCCCAACCTATAACCCCAACAAATAAACTTCTTGTAACACCAACCCTTAGTGGTGTCCACCCCCCTCTCCCACGCCAGAAACTCAAACCTACTGGCATCTTAGTCGCCACTCCCCACCCAGAAAACCTCAGCAAACAAAACTATGATACAGACGTTATTCCGCCTGGACCTGCCTCTGAGGTTCTTGTTTTTGGCTGCCACCTGTTTGACTGTCTGCTGTAGTTCCACCAAATCGCATATTAGGACGGTGACCTTGTCCTCCCCTTCGCCTATCCGTTGTTCTGCCTCGAGTCACAGTATTAGGATTCTTGAATGCATGAGGCTGCTACCCCTGCGTGATCAATCAAGCACTGCAGGGCAATCCCCCTCACTGACACAGCACTGCAAGCTCGACAGGAGCACTGTCAGTTCAAGGTGGCAACGCTGTGCAGCAAAGCCACCCGGGCCCGCCCCAATACTCACTGCGCTGTCCTGCCAGGCGGAAGAGCCGGGGAGATCGTGGTTGCAGGCAGCACCGGATCCAAAGTCTCACTTCTGGGGGCATCCCTCCACCTGTCCTCACGCCCACAGTCACATGAAGACCAGAGACGGAACGCGCCTCCATGGTGCCGCACTGAGGCATGTGCAGTGTACCCACTTATGCAGGCAGTAGCTGGGGTATGCGGGTCCCAGAGGGGTCTTGTCACTAGCTTCCTCGTTGCAGGTGGTGTATGCGGGTCCAGGGTCTTCTTGCCCACCTCCTTGTTCCGGCTGGTGGGTCCAGGAGTAGAGTAGTGGCCCCCAGCCATGCTTGGATGAAATGCGCTGTGTGAACATTTGTGTAGCAGTATACCGGGTGTGCAAGGGCGCTGAGAGCAGCCACCTCTCACAAGCGTTTCGGAACGTAGGCAGCTCTTGCACTACTTGGTAGGAGACCCACACTTTATGTTGCAACAGTCTTTGGGCAGCTGCACAGCAATTTGAGGGACCGGTCAAGTTCTCCGAAGGCAGGATATATACGCAGGATGTTGAGACTTCACCAGAGCTCTCTCAGGCTGCAGCCATTTTCTAGCCGTCCAACAGCGCCCCTCCGGAACCGGTTAAGGATTGACAATACAATGCTGCCTGCACACATTAATGTTAGGATGTTCTTGAGGACTGTGGGACAGAGGTCTCCAGGAGAGCCTGAAGGATGGCTTTGCACTAGGAGCGTGAGGAGCTCATGGTGTGAGATGGGGGAGAAAGAGGAGAATGCTGGCATAGGGAGGGAGGTTGGTCTGGGGTCACTTGGAGAGCGTAGAGGGGTAGGAGGCATCATAGCTATTTTAGAAAGGATGGCACAGTGTCTATCGATAGTGATGTTGTGAAATTGTTCAGACAGGGCGTCACCTAGAGATTGGGAGTAAGGGGACGAGGAGTTGAGCAACCTGGTGTCTTGAGTTCTGCAGTGATGCTGTGCAGTTCCTTGCTTGTATTGAGGGAGTTCAGGATTCGGTTCCCGTAGATTTTTTTTTGGCTTTCCTAATTTATGACCCATAGGCCCTTGTCAATCTTAACAGAGAGGATTTGTTTAAGGAGTGGGGTTGGTTCTCCAAGTCCGCTCCAGCCAGTGCTTCAGAGTTTTGATAGATTTGAGGTGGGTTGTGTACCATTTGGGGCTAGGCCCGGTCTCTGAGAGGTACGTTTTGTTGGAGTGAGGGGAATGAGAGTGCTGGAGAGCCAGTGATCGAAGAGCTCGATGAGGGGAAAGCCTTTCTGGAGTGAGAGTGCTGGGAGTGATTTGAGGAGGGATTTGGCTAGATCCGGGTTAATGGTGACTTTGTTCGAGAGAGGGATGTGGGAGGGAATGGTTGGCAATGGCATTCCTGGGAGCCAGGAGATGGCGGGAGTTGAGGTTGGCAGGGAGAATAAGATTGCATAGTGATCTGTCCAGATTAGGGGACAGGGAGGGTGGATGTAAGGTTCATGGCGCTGAATACTACATTCAGGGTGTGGCCTATGGTATTGGTGGGGACGGATATGAGTTGTCAGGTTGGAGCTCCTAGGTTATCCATGAGAGAACGGGTCATGGGGTTTAAAGGGGTGTCAAACCAGATGCTGAAGTCACCTAGTATGGTGAGAGAAGCTTGCTGATTGAAGATGGTCGATAGTGCATCACTAAGGGAGTCTGCAAAATTCCTGTTGTAGGCAGTAGAAAGCTGTGGGATATAGGAGGGGAGAGTTGGCATTTTACAAGCAGTGATTCACAATCAGTGCTGATGATAGGATGTCTATAAATTGGACTGCAATCTGGTGTCTGTGTAGGATGGCTAGCCCTCCTCCTCTTCTGAGTCTCTTCTGAACAATCAGGTTTTACCCAGGGGGGAAGGTCTTGTGTGCAATAGGTTCATAGTCGTCTAAAAACCAGGTCTCTGTGATGAAAGGATGTCTGGAGTTTCGTCTGAGATAAAGTCAAAGCTGTAACATTTGCTTTTAAGAGACCAACCTGGTGTTGATGAGTATTGAAGAGAGCAGGTTTCATTTGTTTTGGGGGGTGTATTACTGGTAAAAGCAGGGATCAGTGTGTGTGTTATTGGAGAAGAATGGTGAGCTGTAAGGTCTGACCTGGCTAGGGTTGCAGGGTGTGTTGTTTCAGGACAAAGGGGTGGATAGAGAGTGGGGAGGAAGAAGAGGAAAGGATTGGGTGTGCAGAGGAGGGCATGGGAGGGGTAGGTGGGCAAATGGGGTTTTGGGGGACAGGGGAATAGAGCTAGTACAGGGTTGAGTGGGGGGATTTGGGAGGAGAAGAAGGGGGTAAGGATTGGGATCTAGGATGGAGCATGGCAGAAGTGAGAGGGTGGGGGGTCCTGAGGCAGCTGAGACCAAAGTCCTTTTGTGTTGTTTGCGTGGCTCAGGGGGAGCATTGCACGAGAGTGGGGGGCTGTTGAGATTATTGTGAGGGAGATGTGGGGAGAGGGAGCGGAGGGAAATTAGTAGGGAGTGGGTGCAAGTGGATAGGTAGGAGGGGCTGGAGAGGAGAGATGGGGGAGGGAGTAGAGGTCAATATTTTTATCTCTAGCTGACCAGCGTGCACTTAGATTTGGGAGGACTGAGGTCTACATCGATGTTGGATGGGTGGGAGGAGTGGGTGGTTGGTTTTGGGTGGTAGTGGAGTGTTTAACTGGGTGTGGCAAGGGTAGTGGAAGGGGCTGCATGTAAGGAAGGGGGTAGGGCAGACTGATTGAGGAAGAGGGGAGAGGTTGGCTGGGTAGGTCATTAGTAGGGTTTCTGGAGTGCCAGCGTGCCGCTCTGATCTGGGCGGTGTGAGGCATGGTGTCTGGAGTTGGGAAAGATGCACCTGGATTTAAAACTCCTGGTGTTGGAAAAATGCACCTAGATTTAAAATACACAGCAGAGGGAAAATGCACCTAGATTAAAGACACAGCAGAAGGAAAAATGCACCTAGATTTAAACTCACATCAGTGGAAAAAGGCTCCTAGAATTCAAAACACACAGCAGAGGGAAATGCACTCAGAAAATAAAACACACTTATATTCAACAATGTAATGAAAACCTACTTGGCTTTAAACTTTTGCACTGTAATGAAATAATATTACACAATTAGGCTAGATGCAAGTAGATATAAGATAATTAGGTAATACGAGTGATGGGATTTTACAGGAGTCCAGTAATGGGTGTACACCCTGCCCACCCCACATTTTCCTTATCAGCCGCTGCAGGTTGTCGGCGTCAGGTGCCCCTGGTGAACACGGGCAAATACAGAGCAGAGCTGCTTAGTAGGGGAAGCTGCCCTTTGCCTTGTGGCCCTTAACCGGTGCTTCCCGAGCAGGGCTGTCCTGTCAAGAGCCCAGAAAAAGGCAGGTCCAGTTACGTGATCGTGGCAATGACCAATAGGGAACCGGGTGGGAGGGAGTCGGAGGCAGGACAGAGAGGCAATGTAAAATCTTGGTTCTAACTGGATGCAGAAATTAAAATGGCTCCAAAAGCTATTCATGCAAATTGAGCACCAGGCCATGCAGGCAGACTCACCAGCAGTGAAAAACACTCCAAAAAATCTGAGAGTAGTGAAGTAGAGACAAGGGAGTAATAAAAATGGAAGTATTAGAGGGTGGAGGAGTGCAGTAGTAGTCGATGGAAAACATCAGAGGAACAGAGAGACTCAGAGAGGGAAAGAGAGGAGAGTAGGGAAAGAGAGGGAAAGAGAGTAGAAGGAAGGGGAAGGAAGTATAGAACATCAGAGCAAGGAGTACAAGAGCAAGAGAACTGAAGACTAAAAGTGAGACCTGGGTCATAGAAAGGCACCAATCCTGGTTACTATTCTTATGGTGGGGACCCTGGTTAGGATACACCTAGAACACCCCAGAGGGTGTAAGATAGATAGCGTGATTGCCTTAAGGCCCTCACCAGTAGCCAGTCATCTCTTAGATAGTAGGGGCGACAATCTCTAGTAACTATTTTATGGTTTAGGGAAACCTAGGATAGGTAGGGAAAAACCCAGGGAAGCCGAGAGAGAAGGGAAGCCTTTAGTGAGCCCATATGCAAATCTTCTAATATAAACCCTTGAACTTTCTTCAAGAGTTGGTGTGTTCTTGAGGCCATCGTTGACAATGTATAAATGTGATTGGATTTTTGTAGTTTGATTTTAATAATTTATAATGCACAAAGGACCTAGCAGAATGATTTGGATGGTGACAAAGAAAACAACAATAAGGGAACCTAAGCAAAAGGGCGGGTTTTGAAGGCCTTTCTAAAAAGGAGGGGGAGTCATATTTTGTTTTCTGGATTAGAAGCACATTCCATAGATGGGGGTGATTACCAGGGAAATGGCTATCACCTCTAATGTTGTATGGAAAGAGGGGAATGGACACAACATGGAGCTTCCTGGATCTGAGGCATCTAGTTCGCCAATATGGAGGAATGTTCTGATTAAGGTAAGGTGTAGCAATGCTATGAAGACATTTAAATATCAAGCAGATCAATGGAAAATTTTATTCTCTGGTGGACCTGAAACCAATGTAAAGAGTATATATGAAGGAACTAGATGAAGGAAGTTTTAAAATTAATCAAACAGCAGAATTTTGTGCAGTTTGTAAGGAAGCAAAATGACCTTCGGGGATTCCTGCCAGTAAACAATGTGCAGTCTTATTACTCAAAGTCCCCATGAAACTCTGATGGTCGCCTTTAGAGATAAAAGGATGCACTTTACAGAGCAGGCATGGTCTGAAATGTAAAGATTTCAAAATGTCACCCACCTGTAGATCATAATTCCAATCTGCTTCTCAGACATAACCCAAACTCATGACCTTATTGACCAATGAGGATGAAACTGCCAGCAAGCAAGGAAGAGGAGGAATAAAGAAGTTTCAATAATCAGGTGTCAGGTCCAAGCAGAACTATCTCTGTTTTTGAAGGGTTGAGTTGGAGACCATTGCAGGCCATCCAATCCTTAACTTCATTCATACAAGAGGGCACATTCGATAAGTCATCTGTGGGGTTAGAGAGTCTAAAGTAAGGCAGAGAATCAACTGCATAGAAATTATATGTGATGTTAAATTTAGAAAAATAATTGAAGGACGGATACAAATACTGAGAAAAAGGGAAAGCAGTGGAAAACTCTGCAGAACATGACAGGAGGCCGCCTGTGGAGAAGAGAAAAACAGCCCAACCTTTGAAACTTGGGTTCTACCATCCCGAAATAAAATGAACCACTTCAATGCTTGTTCGGAAACAACGTCACTAGTCACTAAGCGAGACAGAAGAATCCTAGTGTTAACCACATCAAAGGCTGCCGGCAAGTTCAACAATACCAGGAGGGAAAAGTGGCCTTTGTCGGCATAGCCAAGGATGTCATCCCATGCTGAAGTCAAAGCAGTCTCTAACTCATACAAAGAGCAAAGGCCAGATTGCATTGACTCCGGTCTAGAAGCTGAAAGGGTTCCACGTGGTTCTGTAATTGGGAAGAAACCACATTTTGCAGGATTTTAGAAAAGTCCCTTGCAGTCTGGCAGTGGAGCATACATTCTTAAGGGACCCCTGTGCCAAGCAATGTTTTTTCAAAAGGGGGCTCTCCGTTTGAGGCCTTTAGAAGATAAGGTACAAAGCAAAGGCCCAAGGATACATTTATAAAATGTGTGACAGAAGATGACATGTCCTGGGCAAAAGAATACACAAGAACAATATCTGCACTGTTACAGGTTTGAAATTGGACAGAAACACACATAGATCATTGACAGTTAATGACGAGAAGTCGAAAGAAGCTTGAGTATGAGGACATTCCAAACTATTGGGATGTGATTTCTGACTTTTTCTGTGCTGTAATTCATCTTGTATATTTTTTATTGTAGAATCAATAAAATGATGAAATAAATTGCCACCTGTAAAGGAGGCGACCGAGATATGAGGAAATATGAACGATCGGAAAAAGACTTATTAGTCACAAAAAGTTATTTAGGGCTGTGAAGAGCTTGAGAAATTTGGCTCTGAACATAAGAAGATTTGGCATGAAAGATTGCATTCTTGTGGGCACTGATAGCTTATTTAGTGATCGGAAACAAGACTCTGTCCCAAAGATTCCTCCATAGTTTCTCTTTTCTTAGATAGTCCTGTTTTAAGGATCTGGCACTAGTGAAAACCAATCGTTATTGCACTTCCTTGGATGACTGGAACGTAGACGATCTGAAGAATTATAAAGTCCTGGCATGAGAGCTGTTTACATGGAATGTCCAATGTTGAGGAAAGGAGGGTAAAATCATTAAATGCATTTGTTTGTAAATCATATTTTCCTCATGAAGAAAGTGGAGAAAAATATACTTAGAAGTTGCTGAACCTTTTTAATCAGAAGAAAACTTATAAAATATGTGAGAAAATGGTCAGACCAAGAAACAGGAATTGGTTTTTATAAATTCAATAGCAGGTCCTTGGACCAAAATAATGTCCTGAACAGTGGGATACAGAGGCAGCTAGAGCTAGAAGGCTCCAACTAAAAATAATCTTTATAGAGTCTGATTTGCCTGATATATCAAAACCAGATGTTTAGATCCCCAAAAAATTAAAAGTTAGATTATGTTAATTCTTGATTGATTGTAAAGTCATCAAAACCAGCTGAAATGTTCCCAGCGTGGTGGAAGTACCATAGAAAAGTACAATTTTAAAAGGTATAGATCGGGATAGGAACAAATCAAATGAGCACACCTGTGAGTCACCCTCCTACGATAAAACATTTAAATCTGGACGGCCAAGGAGGATTTATCAAATGACTCCAATACCCCATCTCCCCCTCTGTGAATGTATCTATTTGCCCATTTAATAGAGAAATTAGATGGATTCAGTTCATGGAAAATCGCCGGGCCATTGTCTGTCTCAATAATAAAAGTAATGTCTAGTTGGAATTCACAGATTAGATCCTCAATTTCTGCAGACTTACTTACTCTTATGTGGTCTCTCATCTGGTCTTTTTTCAGAACACAATTTATGTGAAAACGAGGCCCCAGAGGAGACGAGAGTAAGCTAGCCAAAGGACACGTACACATAGTCCAGTTCGTTTTATGAACAATATTAAACAGTCATTTATTCAAGTCATACATTCATAACACTATCACCAATGGAACATCAAATGAGAGTACATTAGATATTCAGAAACGAGCAGTTGAGGACATGTACACATGTCCATCTGATAAGTAACTTATACCACAGCGCTAACAGCAATAACTTTGTAAATCAGAGTACAATAGCAAGTCCCGATGAAGCTCCATGAGTGAAACACGTGTAGGCCAGACTATAATTCGTAATTATTTTGTATACAAAAATGTCAAATTTGAAAATGACGAATTCGAAATACCCGCAACAAAATAATCACGTACATTACACCCACCTGCTATCCCCCACCCTCCACCCCCCTACCATCCAAATGCACCTCTGCGGCTCACTTACTTCCTATTCCTCTGCACGACTCTTTCCATGCAGGTGGAACTCTGCTGCAGGGTGCCGTTTTTGTGTTTTTTTTACAAACTTTATTTGCCCCTACTTTTTTTTTAATCGAAATTCCCCAAATTCCATTAATGTCAAGTAAGGGAAGCGAGGGACACACCCACTCCCCCTACTCGACATTTTGTTTTCCGTTCTTTTTTTACAGTGTCGAATTTAGCATTTTTCCTATTTGATTTTTTTTCTTCGATTTTTTCATTGGATACCATGCAGATCTGAATGACGTTTCTTGCATAGCAAGGCTAACAATTAAAATGCATAATTTATCCAGATGAATACATCTTTTTGAATTGTTTCTTGTTTGATCAAGTTTGTGCATAATACAAGTGCAAATATAGAATCAGCTCAGCTCAGATCAAGCACTGTCCATTTCCAAGGCACTGTCCATGGCTCTGCAGCCATCAGCTATCAAGTAGCTTACACATTTCTTTTGTTGTCAGCAGCAAAGGCTTTATTTTGCGTGATTTGACATTTTCGACTGAAAGACACCACTTAGCACCAATTACTTTGCAACTCTATGACAGTAACAAAATAAAGATCCCTTTTGTTTATATCCCCACAGTCAAATGTTCGTAAAATCATGCATAACAATGAGCTAGACAAGAATCACCACACCCGACTGAGATTATTAGACATCTTCTTTTAGTGTGTGTCCTAAAGTGCTAAAGGTATTGTGGTATTAAACCAATTTGTTCAGGCTTGCATTATTTTGCATACTGAGGCTTGTCGTTTTCCATTCAGGATGTGGAAATTAAAGCTTCAATGATATTATTCTGGCTTAATATATTTCTGTAGCGATGTACATGTCATTATGTTAGCATGCAATGTGTGTATTTTTCAAGAACCCTCTATAAAATGCTATTATTGCAGGCGTTGTAATCCAAAACATAAACATTCTAAATTCACGTGTCTAAATTGCAGAATGGGTTAAAATCCCTGTTTCACCATTGAAGTCCTTGTAAGTGATAAAGTTCACACCATTTGAAAAAAGAAACACTTACAAAGGTGCAAATGTAATGGTTTTAGGGACAACATGGTGTATCCTTGTGCTCCTCTGTTTAGTTCAGTTTAGTTTAATATTTGTAATGCGCACCTAACCCTGAGGTAACTGGGCGCTTGAACTTGAGACAAAGTTACAGAAGCAAACATACAGAGTAAAACAGACAACAGTGCTAGTCGACCATTGGTTCCAGGTTAGTCGGCTTGCATATAAATCCGAAGAAGAGCATAGGATTGTTGCAGGCGGTTACAGATTGGTCGACAGTGTAGGCAATAGGTTGATAAAGTTGTTAGGAGATGCCTAGTTTTACCATCATTGTCATCCTTTGCATGGTAACCTAGTTACAAAGGAATCCCTGCTGTGATTATTCAGCAAGGGTTCCAGATTCCAGGAGAGGGATTGAGAGGAGAAGGAGGGAAGCAGATATTGTGGCTCAGTGCTGGGGGCCGTTCTCTTGGAAGTGCTTCTTAATAAATCTCTCAACGCAAAGATAACAATTGTGGAGTGCATTCTTGGACTTAATAACATTGGTGACGAGGATTGGGCCCAGAGAGATACGGCCCCCGGGAAACAACAGTAATTTATCATCCAGCTGGATGCTATTTGGCACACAGGAGGACAAGTAGAGTGTCCTGGTTGATTTGAGTCTGTGTCCCGGAACGGAGCAAAGTGAACCTAGTCTGCGCCCCGCAGCGGAGTGAGCTACTGATGCACATCCAGAGGCGGAGCACGGATGCCGCAGAACTGCTGATTTGGGAGTTGTGGGGCAGTCTACAAGGTTGGTTTTGACAGTACTGGCTGAGGACCCATCCGAGGTCTGTTTGCTAATTAGTGTTTGCTCATGCCTGGATATTACATGGCCTCGCCGTTACATGTAACTGCGTCACAGCGAGCCGAGCGAGTGCATCTCCGAACGCGTCACTATTCTGCACTGGATTCCCTGATGATGCGGCCGCACGTTGCGTCAGCACGCTGTTAAAGTAAAGGACCTTGGAGCGTGGCAGCCATCTTTGTGCCGTGCTGATCATTGCGTTTCGGAACCACCCTGTGATACTGTTTACATTGGAACGCGAGCGCATTTATACGGAGCAGCTGGATGCCGGTATCTAGACCTGCTGTGAACCTTGGAATTAAATCTGGTGGAGTTAAGCCTGGTGGGTGCATATTTATGGTAGCAATTGAATGACTGCACAAATTATCTAGGATTTGTTTACTGGTCGTTTTGGGAACGCTACTCCTTGGGAATTTGTTTGTCACTTGAGGGTGACATAGCTCAGGCTGGCACATGGCAAACATACCAGCCCCAGTGTTCTTCCTTCCAACACCAGGTGAACCGAGAGTGCGTTGGTCAAACTGGTAGGAGAGATTTTACAAGTATGTGTTGGCAGCATTCGGACCCAATTTTTTAAATGAGCGCAAGGAGGCGCTTCTTTTTCATTGTTTGGGTGCTGCAGCGCAGGAAGTGTTAAAAAAACTCCCAAAACCTCCTGATATTCCTGATGGGGGGCCATATGAGAAAACTTTAGCGAAATTGGATAAACATTATTGTATTGAAGAGAATATAATTCTAGAAAGGTACAAGTTTGCAACAAGGTCCCAGAAAACTGGAGAGAGTATTGAAGAGTTTATAACTGCTCTTAGAGGCTTGGCTATTAAATGTAGATTTGACCATTGTCAAGACGAGCATGTAAGGGATCAATTGATGATTAAGTGTTCGAATGACAATATCAGAAAGGAGTTATGGAAGGAGAGGAACCCTTTTCTTGACAGGGCAATTGAGATTGGAAAGATGGTAGAACTTACAGATAAGTGTATAAAGGTTCTTCAGCTAGACAATCCATCCCTGGATAAGCCCAAGACAGATGACAATGAGGCTGCCATACAAAAGGTTTCAAAAGTGATGCAGAGGGGTGTGGCAGGGTCTCCACGTCGCTCTTGGCAAATGGGCAGGAGACCTGAGGGCCATCAAGGTCCCACCACCAGAGCATGGGGCCAACAATGGTCATCCATGTCCAAAGGACTGCCCAGTGAGACTAGCGTATATAGAGGTGGTAGAGACTCTGGTTATCCGAGGGTTGCACCGGCAAGGAGATGTTTCAGATGTGGAAGTTTGTCTCATATATCTTCTGACAAAGAGTGTTATGCAATCCACATTGCATGTAACGAGTGTGGGGTTAAGAGACATATGGCCAGATGTTGTAAGAATTTCAATAGCACCTCAGGTCAAGTACATGAGGTTAATGTGGAGTATGATTATGATTCAGTTGATGATGCTGGTAGGGAAGTGGTGTTTTCAGTCAATGCCATTGATGGTAAAGTCAAGAAAAAGAAACCATATGCAACAGTGCTAATTGGAGGTATACCAGTATCAATGCTCATGGACAGTGGAGCGGATTATACATTAATAAGTGTGCATGTGTGGAGAGAGAAGTTTGGATGTTGTACATTGTGGGAGAACGTTGTGAGGGCGAATGCTTATGGAGATGTGCCTATAGAAATATTAGGTTGTTTTGAAGCCGAATTACAATTTAAGGACAGGAAGTCTACAGGCACTGTCCATGTGGCCAATAGAGGTGGAGAACTTTTGTCCTGGAGTGATCAGGCAGAACTTAAAATACAGCTTGAAGCTAGTCATCCAGATCAGGTGTTAGTTGTTGAAAGTGGAAATTCCATCTCCAGTACTGTCACAGGTGGTGCCAGAATGCAAACCAATGTCACGACTCATAAACTAGGGTGCTTGGAAGGATTTGTGCATACGATTCGATTGAAGAGAAGCCAGGTTTTGGTGATGGCCAGGAAATCAAGGCAATTAGTAGAGATTAGATCAGCAATATCGAGTGCATGTGCAACCTATGATCGGGCATTGATGAGGGCTCCTTTGATGGTGGGGCAGCTAGGTGGCGATATAATGAATGTTGGCAGGATGATGGTGATGGGCTAGAGTTTTCATTAGGTTCCACGGTCTCTGCCAGAAGGGTGGTGGGTGGTGCGGTGGTTTTGGTTGAGACAGGCTGACCAGTAGGTCTAGTATACGTCTTGTGGTTTAAGAAACAAGATCCTAGTCTCATGTTTCTGGAGCTCACTGGACAAGGTATCA
This sequence comes from Ambystoma mexicanum, assembly GCF_040938575.1. Taxonomy (NCBI): domain Eukaryota; kingdom Metazoa; phylum Chordata; class Amphibia; order Caudata; family Ambystomatidae; genus Ambystoma; species Ambystoma mexicanum. Next base: position 1,031,080,394 of record NC_090923.1, read on the forward strand.
GTGGTGTGGTAGGTAGAGCGAAATGTTGGAACCATTCCATAGGGCTGAGGGTACTGCTGGGGGTGCGAGTATCATTAATGCAATCAGCAGTGGTGGCAGCTTTGTGCGATGTGAGTGGGAGGAAAGGGGGTAGAAAGTTAGTTGGTACAATGGAATGAACTAGCGGGAGGATAGTGGCCATGGTGAGTGTGACTCTTCGTATGGAGGCCATGAGGGCGAGGAACATGATAACCTGATAACCTGGTGACCCAAATGAGTATCACAGCTTAGATCACACAGTAAGCTAAAAGGATCCCAGCAAAATATTACTTTCAAATAACAGTGCTAAGTATCATAACTAAGTCACAGTAGAATAGAAGCGCCCAGTAGGCTATTTTCACAAAATGTTTACACGAATCATGGTGGCTGAGAGGCGTTGTAAGATTCCTAATTCTATCGATACAATTGATCCGCACAGTATTATCTTTGGTATAATTAAGTAGAAGCGGTTTTAGAAATCACACAGCAGAAGTATGACGATGTGACAATGTGTCTGAGCCAGTAAAATAACATCATAGGATCGTCATGGTTACAAAGAAGACAGTGGTGATGGAGAACAAAAAGGTAATGGAGTGTTTCTTGCAACGTGTAGAGCAGTAAGGTACAGCTGGGTGCGGTTATTCATAAGATGCTAAAGTGCGAGGGGCAAGCAATATGATGGATTTAGCGGGTGAAACCGTGTTATAGAATGAGGTAAGGGATGCTTTAAGCACCAAAGTGGTTAACAGTCATTCTACAACTGGGTTTTGCAAGAAAGTATATCCTAATGAGGCATAAAACATTTGGGTAGATACATTTACAGGAGGTTTCAATCAAGAGTAATATCAGGGCAGTTGAACACATTGTTATGGAATGTGCACGCTTACCCATTGTAAGAGAGATGTAGTAGGTGTCTTAGATAGCCCATGGCAAATTCGTGTTTAGCAATGCGACTGCAGGTACGGAAAGTTTGTGGGCAAATGTAGTAGATGGGATGTTTGGCAAGGTCGGCAAAGATGGCAGTTGTAGATAAGGTCAGTCGGCTGCGCAAGGTATTGCATTCAGCGGCTGTACCGGTCTGGACAGGTCCAGACAGGTGGGCCTTATGTTCATGGAGCCTTAGATGATGAGGCCTGGCTGATGCCTTCCGGCGGCTCCAGTCGGCCTATGAGCGGGCCTGGATCAGTTGCTTAGCAACCATGAATAAACATAATATCGGGACGTGCGGCAGACGTTTTCGGTACTCCTGGCGGTCATTGGAGGCTAGCAGAGCTCACCTTAGGCAGAGGTGTGCTTTGTAGAATGCGGATCGGTCGGACACACAGCAGCAGCTGTTGGAATGCAGGATTTGCACTTCGGTCCTTGTAGGGGATCAGCTGCTTATGCGGTGTCCGAGGTTAGACTGAGGATGGTAGTCAGGCTGCTCCTGCAGCTTCGGAGATGAGAGGTGCTCCTGCCCTGTGAGGAGGGGAGAATGGACGTGGGTCCATACAGGTGGGGTTTATGTTAATGGGGCCTTAGAAGTGGGGGGCCCGGCTGATGCCTTCCGGCGGCTCCAGTCGGCCTGTGAGCGGGCCTGGATCGGCTGCTTAGCAACCATGAATAAATATAATATCGGGATTTGCGGCGGCCATTTTTGGTGCTCCACGCAGTCAATGGAGCCTCAGAGCTCACATTAGGCAGAGGTGTGCTTTGTAGAATGCGGGACGGTCAGACACACAGCAGCAGCTGTGGGAATGCAGGATTTACACTTCGGTCTTAGCAGGGGATCAGCTGCTCATGCAGCATCCGAGGTCAGGCTGAGGATGGTGTTCAGGCTGCTCCTGCAGCGTCGGAGATGAGAGGGGCTTCTGCCTGTTCACATGCCCGCATAGGGTCCACAGCTGGGCAAGACTTCAGTGGCAAAGAAGAGTCCACGAGGTGAACAAAATGGCTGTCTATAGAGTCTGTTAGTGCCCCCCCAGGCTGTCACATATATTGTTGCACTGGCCCTCCCTCAGTCCCATACCACTTGATTTGCCAAGCAGATATATAGTCTCACCAGCGGGTCAGTGCACCAGAGATTCTAGTCTAGAGGACTAACTGCAGCAGAACCAATTTTAATTTCCATCCCTGTTGCTACTAGTCACAGACTTTGCTACGGCCATCCAAAGTACTGCCTAGTATGCTGTTTTATTGTTGTTTTCATAGCATGCCTTCTACCATTTTCTACAGTTTCTTGGAGCTTCAGCATCTGCAAGAAGTAGGATGCAGAATAATGCAGTAGCAATGTTTGATGTGTGTACATCTGAAAAGATGGGGCTCTCTGGTGTAAGTTGCCAGCTGTCGGGAGAATTGGTTATTGTTTGCTCCAGGTTGCTAAGGTATCGATTGTCTGTGGGTCTGTCACAATGGTGCTGAAGGAGTGTGGGAATTGTGTTGGTGTATCTGTGGTGGGTTAGTTTGATGTTTAGGGAAGTTAGTACTGACACCTGCCTTCAGATTAGGATCTGTTTTTTGTGGATGGGTTCTGTTTCGCATATATCATATGCGACACAGACATATGCATCTGTGATATATGGTTCTTTTCCCATCAATAGGCCTGCATCATATGGGCCCAAAAAGGGCCCTTATGATGTAGGCCTATTGAAAGGAATACGAGAGGTCAAAATAAAACTCAAGCCAGGAGCAATATAAACCTGAGAAAAACAGTACCCCATGTCTCAAGAAGCTGATGAAGGCATATTTAAGACTATATCAGCTCTGATGAATCAGGGAATCCTAGCGCCATCGGAATCCCCATGCAACACTGAGGTGTATACGATTAAAAAATCTAAAGGGGGTTGTGAAGATTTATCCAGGACTTGCACCCTCTTAATCAGATTGTAGAGGCAGAGTTTCCATTAGTTCCTAATCCTGCGACAATAATGTGTAGCATCCCAGTTGAAGATACTTTTTCACTGTGATAGATTTGAAAAATGTGTTTTTCTTGATCTCGTTGCACAAAGACTCACAAGACCTTACTTCCTTTACACTCAGACAAAAGAGACGAAAACATACTCATTTACCTCAAGGGTACTTGTGAGTGCCCATCGATCTTTAACAAGCTCCTACAGATGGATCTAGGCAATATTGAACTGAAGAGGGTAGTAATTCAGTACATAGATGACATATTAGTCTGCAGTGAAACAGAGGATGAATGTAGACAAGACTTTGTCCGGTTATTACTATATATGCAGACAAGGGATGCAAGGTAGATAAGGGGAAATTGCAGTATTGCCAGGAAGAGGTGCTGTACATAGGTCAGTTGATTTCACATGAAGGAAAGGAAGTGACAACTGAAAGAGCTGAGGCTATCATGAAGACACCAAAACCAAATACAATGACGCAAATGCAGCAGTTTTTGGGCTTGTGCAATTATTGCAGGTCCTGGGTGTTCTACTACAGCACATATACCAAATCGCTTTTGCAAGTACATGAGAAAGGACAAGCTGGTGAGGAAAAGATAAAATGGACTGAAGAAATGGAGGAAGGATTTGAGAAATTAAAAAGAGCAATCTGTACAGCTCCAGTTTTAGGTATTCCCAATTATAGCGAAGAATTTTATTTGTTTTCACACACCAATGGGTCCGTAATGACAGCAGTACTCACACAAAGAACAACATTCGGGTATAAACCTTTGGCGTATTATAGTGGGATTCTATATCCCGTTATGAGAGGACATTTTTCATGCGCACAATTTTTGTCTGCTGCCGCATTTGCAATTGAGAAGTCCACACGTATTACCATGATCTGTTCCATGACTCTCTACGTGGAGACCACCTTATTTGTCATTCTACAAAAACCCAAGGGTACATTGACTTCACCAAGAGCATCTGCATTTAAGGTGATGATCTCTAATCCACCGATTAAGGTAGTGTAGTGTAAAATAGTGAACCCAGCCATGTTTGTAGCTGAACCTGTAGAAGAAGGTGATCATTTGCATGACTGCTCAAATTATGTTGAATTTTATGATGATATACCCCATGTGAAAGAAAATGCTTTAGCAGGAGGAGAAATTATCTTTATTGATGGTTCTTCGAAAATTTACCATACTAGTGGGGAGAGGCATTCAGGCTCTGCGGTTGTAAAACACATATTAAATGGTGAATTTTAAGTAGTGGCGAGTGCAAGACTACCCTCTCATTTTTCAGTCCAAGCAGCAGAATTGGGAGCACTTATTGTTGCGCTAAGAAAATACGAATGTTAGGAAGCGATGGTGTACAGTGACATAAACCGTACACACAAGGCTGTAACACTGGAAAAGGAGGGGTTACCACCATGCAGATGGCACTCCATTGTAACATGCATCTTTATTGGACAGGCTCATTAAGGCACTACAACTCCCAGTAGCCACAGCGGTCGTAAAATGAGCAGCGCAGACTAAACAAACAGACTTTATCTCTCGCGAGAGCTATTGGAACATCGGGGGTGTTCTTTATCCCCCACCAAAGCATTATGGAGACAGGACAGAATGTCACGACCCTCGCCCAAAACCCCCTCTGGCAAACCCATTGGCCAGGTGGAGTCAGGAAGGACTCTGGCCTCTAGAGCCTGGCATCCTCTTCAAAAGCCCTCATGGGGCCAGTCCAGGCTCATACACCATGAAAAACATGTGCTTGGGAACGACTTATTGTATTGTCAGCCAACATGGAGGAATCCACATAGCTTGGTTCCTAAGAACCAAGCTATGCGGGTTAGTGTTTTGGGTGTGGTAGCCTAGGGACTACTTTACCTGGACTATTTTGTTTGGGGCTATTTAAACCACACCCGAGCAAGACAACACGCTTTGCGTTACTTTGCAGCTTGCAACGTGACGCTCACCATGTCCAGCTATTCCTTCGAACCTCGGAGAAGCATCATTAGCAGCAGTCTTCATCGTTAAACACTCGCAGCTACTGAGAACAGCTTCCTAGAATCTGCATGCCTCCCGGACAGAACGACCCGAACGAGGAAGATAGAGGCAACATTAAAGAAAGCAGTAGAGACATTTACAAATTACAAACTGCTCAAAAGGCTTACCTGGCTGGTCGCCTCTCGGCTGGCACCACTCCGGACATTCCACTCACGCTGAAGAACACCGTGACCTACAAGTAAGGAAAACACAGGTTAGCAAAGGCAAGACTTCGCAGCGCTGCGCATAGCACTTACTTACCGCATGATAGCACTCTTAATGCGCCATCATTTACCAGCGGGGCTCAACCAAGCCAGTTCACCGCGCTGAAGCTCTGCATACCTAAGGGAGAAAAAAGAGACATGTTAAACAAAGAAAGGCATGCAGGATAGCAACAAAACTAAAGAACAGCAATAAGACCTACCTGAATAATATCAAACGGGCTGGCGTCAGTGAAGTAACTGGACCGCATTCCTCCATGAAAGACAACGCGCCCCTGCAAAGAAGGCAGGACGGAGAGCACGCCTAATTCTACACAAGGCAGAATCTTCCCCGCAGACCACATCTGGGCAAAGCTGAGAAGCATACCAGCGAGCAACCCGGCTGGGTGGTGTCCCTGTGGATACCAGGTAAGCGTAACAGAACGCGAAGCCTACCATAACAATCCACCTGGGCGCCATGGAGACATCAGAAATGGACCAATTGGCCCAATTACTAGGAGAGCTTCGTGCTGAGGTTCAATCTGCCTGACAAGATACTAATGCCCTCCATAGAGACCTAATAGTGACCAAAGAACGCACTGAAGAGATTAGCAGGCAATACTTGCAATCACAGGCAGGACAGAGGCCCCTACTTGGAAGCAATCCAACGATGCAAAACCCCGCCATACCACCCACTCCGGTACAGATCACGTTACCTCCTGGAACAGTGCCCCTGGCACCACCAGAAAGGTTCTCAGGTGACCCATGGAAGTATGCGGCATTCATCAATCAGTGCCGCCTTCATTTTCTTTGTAGGCCTGGAGCATTTCCAAATGACCAAGCTCGGGTAGCTTTTGTCTTATCATACCTGAGTGGTAGTGCAGCAGATTGGTTGGTGCCATTGGTAACTCATGACGATCCTCTATTACATGACTTTGGGTGGTTCCAGAGAGAAATGGAAAAACTTTTTGCTCGCCATACCCAGGAACAAGCAGTAGACAATGAACCCTTGTCCCTCTGACAGGTGAATCAGGACTTGTTAACGTACATTGCTACCTTCAACAGACTGGTTGCCGAAGCTAGGTAGCCAGAAAACAAAAGAACCACGTTATTCCATCGAGGCTTACGAGGCGAATTAAAGGACGTCTTAGCCCAGGTGGTTGATCCACCCAGAGACTGAGCAGAATTCATAAATTTGTTTGTGCAGCTAGACCACTGGTTGCAGGACCGAAAGGCAGACCGGTCTAAGACGGATCCTCAGACCGTGTATGTTCGACCAAGGGAAAACACACCTTGTGTACCTGAAAATGTTGTGAACCCATGCAGATTGGAGGGATACGGCCTCCATCAACAAAACAAGAGCGGGATAAAATAAGACAACAACAACTTTGTTTGTATTGTGGGAAACCAGGACATTTCCTGAAAGACTGTCCAGTAAAACCCCCAAGAAGAACAGTCGGGGTCACAGAGAAGGATGAAGCTAAGGAATCGGAAAACTACCAAGCTCGACAAACGTAGAGGTCAGTTTGTTGAGTGATAAGTAAGAGTTGCTGACCTCGCACTTTGCAATACCAGTGATCTTAATTAACCACCAACAGTCGTCAAGTATGCATGCCGTTGAAGCATACATCGATAGTGGAGCAGTTGGAAATTATATTGATCAGGAACTGGCAGCAGAGATGGGGCTTCCTTTGTGTTCTAAGCCAACTATGGACAAGGTAACCACCGTGGATGGGACAGAAATCGCTTCCGGACCAGTAACCCAGTGCACAGCCAGGGTAACCTTGCTGTGCCAGGACGGACATCAGGTGTCTATTTCATTCGATCTCATTAAGGCACCTCAGTTCAGGCTAATACTAGGGATGCCATGGTTGGTTGCTCACAACCCTTTGATAGACTGGCGGGCATGAATATTAACCTTCCCCAGTGACTGCTCCCCTGCCTGCTATTACCAAGAGAAGAAACCCGATGTCTGGATCCCCATGACTCCCGGAGCGACAGTATCAACCCTGGGAGCAACTAATACCTTGCCAAGTGAATACCATGATTTCCAGGATGTTTTCCGAAAGGACAAAGCCAATACATTGCCGCCGCACAGGCCCTATGACTGTCAGATTGACCTTGTTCCTGGTGCACAAATCCCTTGCGGCAGGATCTACGCTCTCACAGAACCAGAAAACCTTCATTTGAAATGCTATTTAGACCAGTACCTTGCAAACAGATTTATCCGTCCTTCAAAGTCCCCCGCAGCCAGTCCTTTGTTCTTCGTACCGAAAAAGGAAGGAGACTTGAGAACCTGTATTGACTACCGCGCATTGAACCAGATCACCGTGAAGAACCGCTACCCCTTGCCACTTATCCCTGAGATGCTAGACCAAGTTAAAGATGCCCAGATTTATACCAAATTGGACCTTCGAGGAGTGTACCACCTGCTCCAAGTCAGAAAAGGAGATGAATGGAAAACTGCCTTCCATTCTAAGTACGGCTTGTTTCAATATCAAGTCATGCCCTTCGGGTTATGCAACGCTCCTGCGGCATTCCAATATTTCATGAATTAGGTGTTAAGGGAGTTAATTGATGTGTGCGACTTAGTGTACATAGACGACATCTTAGTATACTCATCCTCGGAACAAGATCATGTCAGGCACGTTCGTTCAGTCCTCACCAAGCTCTGTCAACATTGCTTGTTTGCAAAGCTTGAAAAATGCTTTTTTCATGTCACCGAAGTAGAATTTCTGGGTTTTATCCTTACTCCAGGAGGCATCAGAATGGACGTGCCAAGGTAGATGCCATTCTGAAATGGCCTTCACCGACGTCTCTGAAAGGGGTACAAAGCATGTTGGGCTTTGCAAACTTCTACCGCCGGTTCATCCCAGACTTCTCTCAGGTTGTGCACCCAATCACAGTACTATTACGAAAAAACAATAAAAGGTTTGCTTGGACCGAAGAAGCAGAAGAAGCCTTTCAGGAACTTAAACAAAGGTTTACCTCTGCTCCAATCCTGCAACATCCTCGTCCAGACCTCCCTTATGTCTTTGAAACTGATGCGTCCAGTCTCGCAATGGGGGCTGTCCTTTTACAGAGAGACCCGGAAACTGGCCAGCTACATCCTGTGGCCTTCTGGTCAAAAAAGTTCTCACCTCCAGAGATTAATTATGCCATCACGGACAAGGAACTCCTGGCTATCAAATCCGCCTTTAAAGCCTGGAGGCACTACCTTCTAGGGGCCAGACACACCATTACAGTCATCACAGACCACCGAAATCTGCAATATCTCAAAACAGCCAAGGCCCAGTCTTCGTGCCATTTACGGTGGGCCCTTTTCTTTGCCGAATATGATTGTAATCATATTTCGACCAGGAGTCAGAAATGGAAAAGCGGATGCCTTATCTCGCATGGGCATAGATGAAATAGTATATACAACTCCAGACGCAGTACCTATTATACCTGAAGACAAACTCTTGGGTATCATGACAGCCTTAACACAAGCAGAACTACGAAAAGAAATCCAATGGACAATGAATCCTGATGCCTACCCCGCATGGCAAACTCAAAGAGAACAATATAACATCAAGGACCATCTACCCTTTTTTAGGGATCGCCTATATGTACCCAAGAAGGAATTACACCAGCATATTATTTCAAACTATCACGATTCACTGATCGAAGGACATCCTGGGATCGCCAAAACCTAGCTAAGGTGAAAGAGAACTTTTGGTGGCCTACCTGGCGTAAGGACATCATTCAGTATATTCAGTCCTGCGGTGTCTGCGCACAAAATAAATCACAGAAACAAAAACCATCTGGTCTCCTACGACCATTGGACATTCCTCCAGTTCCATGGCACACTCTTTCCCTTGACTTCATCACTGATCTACCTCCAAGACAAGGGTTCAACACCATCCTTGTAGTTGTGGACTTATTCTCAAAGATGGCCCATTTTATTTATCTCCAAGGCCTCCCAGGCGCAGCCACTTTATCAAAAGTGTTCCTGGAGGGCGTGGTTAGCTACATGGCTTCCCTTCGGTTCTGGTCTCTGATCGAGGCAGCCAGTTTGTTTCAAACTTCTAGAAAAAATGTTGTGCAATGCCGCAGATCGATGTTCGGCTATCTACCAGTCACCATCCCCAAATAGACGGCCAAACTGAGAGAACCAATCAGACACTCGAGCAATATTTACGGTGCATGCTGCACCACGAACAAAGGAATTGGAAAGATCTACTATGGATAGCCGAATATGCATATAACAATTTTTTGCATTCAAGCACGGGACAAACGCCCTTCTATACCCTTTATGGCAGACATCCACGTACCTCTGAACTAGACCTTCCAGCCAGCTTGGAAATGCCAGCGGTAAAGACTCTACACACAACCATTACTCAGGCTTTCAAAAGGGCAAAGGAACACCTTATTCATGCCAAAGAAAAACAAAAGAGATTCGCCGACCAACACTGGAAAAATGCCCCTGATTATCAAGTAGGAGACAAAGTTTGGTTAGCCGCTAAATTCATACCCATCAAGGGAACCCAGACCTTTCATCCCAGATTCTTAGGACCCTATACCATTAAGGCAATTATCAACCCAGCAGCCGTGAAACTGGATTTACCACCTAATCTACACATCCACCCGGTATTCCATGTGTCCCTCCTGAAACCAATGCAACCCAGCACACGGATTGGGACACCACCTAAGCCCATACTTGTTGACGGAGAACCAGAATTCAAAGTCAAAGATATCTTGGACTCTAAATACTCTAGGACCAAGCTATATTATCGCGTCAATTGGAAAGGATTTGGACCACAAGATAGATCCTGGGAGGCCAGTGAGAATATCCACGCACCACGTCTAATCAGGAAATTCCATCGGAACTTCCCAACGAAACCTGGGCCAGACAGAAGGAACACCATGGGAGGGTCCTTAGGGGGGAGTGCTGTCACGACCCTCACCCAAAACCCCCTCTGGCAAACCCATTGGCCAGGTGGAGTCAGGACTCTGGCTTCTAGAGCCTAGCATCCTCTTCAAAAGCCCTCATAGGGCCAGTCCTGGCGCCTATGGCACCAGGCTCATACACAATGAAAAACATGTGCTTGGGAACTACTTTATTGTATTGTCAGCCAACATGGAGGCATCCACATAGCTTGGTTCCTAAGAACCAAGCTATGCGGTCTAGTGTTTTGGATGTGGTAGCCTAGGGACTAATTTACCTGGACTATTTTGTTGGGGCTATTTAAACCACACCGAGCAAGACAACACGCTTCGCGTTACTTTGCAGCTTGCAACGTGATGCTCACTGTGTCCAGCTATTCCCTCGAACCTCAGAGAAGCAGAACCTGCAAGGAGACAAAAGGAACATCTTTAGCAGCAGCATCTTACCTGCAGTCTTCATCTTTAAACACTCACAGTTACTGAGAACAGCTTCCTCGAATCTGCACGCCTTCCGGACAGAACGACCTGAAAGAGGAAGATAGAGGCAACATTAGAGAAAGCAGTAGAGACATTTACAAATTACGAACTGCTCAAAAGACTTACCTGGCTGGTCGCCTATTGGCTGGAACCACTCCGGACATTTCACTCACGCTGAAGAACACCGCGACCTGCAAGGAAGGAAAACACAGGTTAGCAAAGACAAGACTTTGCAGCGCTGCGCATAGCGCTTACTTACCACGTCATAGTGCTCTTAATGCGCCATCATTTACCAGCGGGGCTCAACCAAGCCAGTTCACCGCGCTGAAGCTCTGCATACCTAAGGGAGAAAAAAGAGACATTTTAAACAAAGAAAGGCATGCAGGACAGCAACAAAACTAAAGAACAGCAATAAGACCTACCTGAACAATATCAAATGGGCCGTCGTCAGTGAAGTAACTGGACCGCACTCACCCATGAAAGACAACGCGCCCTGCAAAGAAGGCAGGACGGTGAGCACGCCTAATTCTACCACAAGGCAGAATCTTCCCCGCAGACCACATCAGGGCAAAGCTGAAAAGCATACCAGTGAGTAACCCGGCTGGGTGGCGTCCCTGTGGATACCAGGTGAGCGTAACACAGAACTGGGACTCAAGCATTTGCATTACCCCGCACATATAACCAGAGAAAATCTTGCTGCCACTATTGCAGAAGTCTGGTTTGTTCCCAATCTATTGGAGCACATTGCACAGTTCATTGTGAATTGCATCGTGTGTCAGACGTTTACAGCTGGGCATACACTGAGAACCATAATGGGAGTAATACCTTGACCAAATGGTCAGTTTCAACATTTGCATATCGATTACGTCAATATGCTGTAGACATGTAATAGATACAGGAATCTATTAGTGATGGTTTGTCCCTTCTCTAGGTGGATCGAAGCCGGTCCTTGTAAACACCCTGATGCCACCTGCACAGCAAAGTTCCTAGTGCACAAAGTATTTCCAAGATGGGGTGTGTACGAAGTACTGAGGTCCGATAATCGTCCACATTTTGTCAATGAGATATTTGAACAGATAGGACTTCTATTGAGCATAAAACATAGGTTTTCCGCTGCTTATCATCCACAAGCAAATGGATTATGTGAGCGACTCAACGGCCTCCTAAAAGAAGTGTTAGCTAAGATCAGAATAACGCTGAATAAGGGATGGCTATATTGCCTACCTCTAGCCTTATATGCCCTTTGAAATCAGCCAGGTTCAGACCACCATCTTATGCCCTGTGAGTTAGTGACAGGGCATTGCATGAAGACACCTCTGACGTCCACATCTAGAGTCAGGAGTGATGCCCAGAGTGTAGCACAGGCTCTAGGTGATGAAATGCATGATTATTTGACATTTATGACTACCAGTGTTTCTTTCATTGCTGATCAAGTCAAACATCAGATGAAGGGGTCAAGGACACAGAAGAGGACAGCCCAGTAACCGATCCGAGTGCATTATTGCCACCACCAAAGTTATATGTTGGAGACCAATTGCTTATAAAGAACTTTACCCACAGATGGCACAAACCTAGTTTCAATGGTCCCTTTTGTGTTGAGGAAGTATCCCCTACTGCAGTTAAGGTATCAGGAAGAAGAGCTTGGTTACATTTAGGAGACATGAACATCTACAAAGGCAAGACCCTCCCTCTAGCACTCATTGACCAAGAAACAAGACAAGAAGAAGAATTTCCACGTGTGCAGACTCAATCGATGAACAAGAAGGACAATAAAACAGTGTGTGGTTAGCACACATTTCTTTTGGACTGGAATTCATTCGACACTCCTTAAAAAAATTCCAGAGGTTAAACATACTTTCTAGAAATTCTTTGAAGGAATAGAAATTGCATCAGTACTTTGCCTAAACGTCAGTTTCTGATTAGAAATTGGAAGAGAGATCAATTTCCAGATTCATTTTTAGCAGCATATCTGTTTCACGGATATTACATGACACCCATTCACAGTGACACACATCAGCTTGCAATTGCTGTTTTTGTGTTCATACTTCAGTCACACCCTTCTCTTGTTAGGAGACATGTTAATATTCAAACCTTTCTTCATGACCAAAAAAATGGTCCAGTCATAAGAAGACTCCTGATTGCGATAATTGAGCAGATTGTGCAACTATGAATGTAAATTGAATGCCTGTATTAAAATGATTCATGAAGAAGATAATGTGGTTATAGATAGAGCAGGAGTTCAACAAGTATTGGGATGGCACACCAAATGTTTTAGTAGATTTCTATGCCTAACATATATATGCCTGTGTATTATCTTTTTCTTTCTCTACCTTACATTTCTAAGTCTCTATTATCTTAATGGTCCCACAAACAACACTTATGATTACAACTCTGTACAAACTCTGATAATTTCTTTGACCTTTATGGGCATGCCAGGTAAGATAAGAGGGATGCAGAAGAAGATTACCAGGGGATAAATACCTATCCTGGTAATTCAGCTCACATGTAGAATAATATGCGGGACCAACGCATGTGAAAGGTGGGGGAGGGAGCATCATATGCGAATTGCTACATCTGCTCTCTCATTCCCTATGCCATGACTACATTAAGAACCTTCAATTCAAAAGAGATGTCGGCGCAAGATACGAAATTCCTCAGTCATCCAGCAGCATATAATACTAGAGGACAGTGTGAAGGAAACTGGGCAACCTTGCGATGGAGATCAAGACAGTAATTTCCATACCATAATGATTATATCAAGACAACACAAATGGAAAAAGAGCCTGGATGGACAGACAAGATTCTTGTATATCCTGCTGCAGGACAAGACAAGGTGATTGTTGAAGAAATGAAGAGCATTAACTGTTCTGACATGACTGAAAAGACTGGAATGCCTGGATGCTGTGCACATTCACAGCTGTTATCCATGGATGAGCGAGTCGAACCAAATGATGGGAAGATGGAATGATGTCCTGTGCAGATCATCTGCTGAGGAAGGAAGCAGTGAAAGAGGTACAGAAGGTGAATGATGAGTGTCTAAAGTCATGGGCCAAGTACTCTAAACTGCTGACATGGGTGGAAGATGAAGCAGACCCAGTGACTGTAGTTCCATTGGTTAATGCAACACTGTGCTTTAGGAGCAGGGGAAAAAATCAAGTTGGACATAATAAAGGGTGCAAGAACATAATTGATGTTCTAGAGCATATATGAAATTACCCAGGAATTGGGGTGGAGTGTGTTCCTTGGCACACATCCATGGTCCAGCATTGGTAATTCCTCAGAGTGATCTGAAAATTGATGAATTTCAAAAAGTTGATGATCACCTGAGAAAAGGGAGGTCGCTAGAACTTTGGCTGACGAAGAGAGTTAATTATCTCTCACATAAATCACTAACAGCTTATGAAGACATTCCTGGCAAGCACAAATTGTTCAGCAGGACTTTGGTGATGTTCACATCTATGTTTACGTTCATGCCTGGAATCCAAACAGCAGTGAATGCCAAATGGCTACAGATCACGAGCGGGTGAGCTGCTGCAAACAATCAATGCCACTATGAAAGGATTTAATACCATAAAACAAGAGCTGAGGGCCATAAGATTGATGACCCTCCAGACCAGATATGTCCTCGACATGATTACAGCAATTGTAGGAGGTGTTTGTGCCAAGATCGGGCCATCATGTTGCACATTCATACGATTTCATGATGGTGAGAACAGGACTTTGTCTGAGGTCATATTGATGTTGACAGATCTACATGTAAAAATGGTGGATGAGACAGAGGCCATTGGAGACGACAGTTGGCTCTCACTCTTGTTTTCATAGATTCCTTATTGGATGGAAAACCTATTCAAGTTCCTTGGAGCAATATCAGTGAAAATCATATTTGGATTCTGTATGATAAGGATAATAATTGTACAGTGTCAGAAAACGGTAAAGAAAGCTGTGGGAATGAAAACCATGATTGACACAAAGGATGAACCAGAAGACAGGATGCTGACCGATGATGCCGTTGGAGACTACATAAAAGCAAGTATTGTGGCACCTGAAGGAACAACATTCTGGTATCCAAATGATCATAAGAATTATGTGGGATGTTGGGTCTTCTGTACCCCAAATGGACAATACAATTACATGACCTGGAGTGGGGATGAACACATTAAAACAGTTGGCAACCTCAGGGGGGTGACGAAGATATGGATACCCAAGAAACCCTTCTTCAAGCAAAAATACAAAGAAGCAGGAAAACTTGAGGTGATGGTTGAGGACTCGACCAGAGGGGGAATGTAGAGGAGCAGATGTATACATAGCAGGAGATCACGCCCTCCTACCTCCTATGTATTGGAGACATGAGCCTTGCCTGACACCAGCTATCGTACCATTACCGTAGCGAGTATTTGGAAGGAGATATCCATTGAGACAACCCTATCGAATGTACCTTCGAGTTGATGACAACCTACAGGAGGAACTCCCTGAAGGAATATGAGAAAGAGCTGAGAAAATGAAATAATGATGTCATAAGAAAGTGTGCACGATGTCCTGAGAAACTGAAGGAAAACAATGATTGTATCCTAGAGGACCTGATCATTCCTGCTTCACCAGGATCATTTCCTCTATTTTAAAATGTGCTACGGTGATTCCCTTGCTAATAAAATCCTCCTTGGACCCTTTAGTTCTTACGAACATTTGCCCTATTTCACTGCTGCATTTTTCATGAAAGTATTGGCATGCCTGCTCTCCCCGCTGCATGGGTAGTTTTGTGAAAATACATGTTTGTTTGATGCTTTTCAGTCAGATTTTAGGCCAGGATGTGTTACTGAGACTATTTTGGTTTAGGTGCTTGATGACCTGACTCTAATTGCTTATTAGGGTAGAGTGGCGGCATTGATCCTATTGGATCTCTCTGCCGCTTTTGATTCCCTTGATCACTCTATTGTGGGATATATTGACCCACTCAACGGCATTGCCCCACATCACTAAGCTGCATTCGCGCAAGAAACAGCAACCTGGCTGCGCTGACTCCTGTGCGCTCAGGACCTCAAAACTGCTTTTTGGCAGCAACAAAAAAAGAAATGGCTGCATCATCCTGCCTAGCACATTTCAGGCAAAATGGAACAAGGGGACACACTGAAAAAGTATGCCAGTGTGTTCTGAAACCTATATATGGAATCAAGAGAACAGGCAGCAATGCTTAGCTGGAAAAGCCAAAATCCTCTTCAAAATGAAACATTTTCACATTTTCAAAATGCTGTTTTATGCTAATTCTATCTGTTCATTTGGAAGCCACTGTGAGTAAAAAGGCCCTGTCATGCCCAGGATATTTCATGGTGCTTCACCAAAACCAGGCATAATTCTTGAATAACAGGCCCAGTCTAACGAGCACTCAGAGAAATCAAGAAGCAACGTAATTTTCACTTGCACGGGAACACGTGTTTATACCTTCCAAATGTATCCAGGCGCAGCAGTTCAAAGCAACTTCTTGCTCTGAGCCAGGTCAAGTGTAAATGTATCCATACTTTGGATAAAACTCCTGCTTTAAGGAAATGACTACAGCTGAAAATACAATGTGGACAATTTGAGGCAGCTGCAAAACTGAATTTAAAGAAAGAAACGCTAACAGTTTGAACACATGTGGAAAAATGGGCTTTTGCTGACTGAAGAAAAATTGGCCTGTTTAAAAATAAATTGTTGCATAAAAACCTGCTTACTTAGAAATGTAAAGGGTTTATGTTAGTGGTGAAAATACACACATAGGCTATCTTCTTCCACAGGTTTGTTTAATTTAAGACCCAAAATAAGAAATTAAAGAGTTTAAAACACATGGGCTGGATTTGCAAGTTCTCAGAAAAACAGTCATTCCAGTTGCCAGCCATGAAACTTCCCCCATGGGGAAGGGGACTATCATAAAAACTCTCAGCAGATATTGACAACCCCCTGATAATTATGGGGTTGAACAGACTTTTGTCTCTGCTGGGACCCAAACAATGGAAGTCCTGGGACACTAGCCTGTCAAGTGTAAGGGGCAATACAAACTTTTATTAAGATGGGAAACCCCCTTTGCCTTGATGGAAATGACATTTGGTTGCAGTTGAAGTTAAAGAAAAAAAATGACCCAACAAAGGAACTGCCTTTTGGTTACAAAGATTATTTATTTTATAAAGAAACTTTAAAGACTTTTTATCTCTGCAGCAAGAACTAGTAAAATGTTAAAGTTTGCAATTTCAAATCTAATTTTATGGGCTGTCTTATAAAACTCGGTAGAACTCATTGCCGTATGAGGAACATAAGTTACAGAATATGACAGATTCCAAGGAAAGTATTGATGTTGCAAACATAACATGTTGTATATGTACATCCCTGGGGATAATGTGCATCTGTGTATAAATGTTTAAAATTACCAAAATGTATCTGAAAGGTGAAAAAAGGTCACACAGACCCGAGGATTGGACTGATCTGTGCTGCACATCACATTTAACCTGTGTGTATAATTTGCCAAGAGATTGCAAGTGTATAGATGTATGTTTTTGGCAAAATTGGATTTTCAGTAAAGTAAATGTGGGAGTTTCTAGACATTGTAAACCTCACCTCATAAACCTGACATCCTTCCCTTAGAAATCCAACCAGCTGAGAGCAAGGCGGAGACCGGCACCCCTGTCCAATCCAAGTAGCTTAGGGGCACGCGTAGTTAACCCTGCCCAGCCTATACTTTGATGATATCATTCTGTACTATAAATAAGGGTCCTTGACAAGACTCTAGACAGAGACACTCTTCCTGATTTTCCTGCGCTGGTGTCCTGTTCCTGTTCCATCTATCCAGACTCCAGATCCCAACTACAAAGCCAAGCATTGCTGAGCCTGCTCCAGCAAGGCCTACAATATAAACCAACCCACTAAATTTCCCATTTACCAGGGGAAACTGTGGTACCTTTGGCATCCTAATCCAGATTGGCTTGCTGCCACTCACTGCATGCTGGTGCCATCCTGCTACCCTGATGCCCTATCTTATCCAGTGACCAAAAGTGCTACCCGGTAACCACTCCCTGCCCAGCTGATCCTGTCCCGCTGTTTTTGTCCATCTGTCCTTTGTTAGACCAGATATGTGTGGTGACCAGAGCGCCGAATGTTCAAGATCCAAAACTAAAAAAGTGACTGTGAGTATCAATAGGAACCCATAGAAATTCATACTATACCTTGCCTTGCTTTGTCCTATCCCAATCTCTAAGCTAACCTATTCTGAGCCCGATATCTTGTTAAAATTTTCAGCATTATCTGTGAAACCCTGCCTTTGATTCCTAGTGTTAGCACCAATTTTCTCTTCATTTTAGTTTTGCTAGAACATAAGCCATTAGCGAATTTGATTAAATAAATTAATTTCCCAAAAAGGAAACGGAGTACACCACGTGAAGGGTTACAACAGACGCGTAACTGTGGAGATTCACTGGTGACATTCTCTTTTCCTTAGTCATTAAATCCAGTTTAAGTCAAGTTTGCAATCCATTTTAAAGCCGCTTTTCTGTTTTTCTCTGCTCTATCTTCCTAAAAACGAACCTCCCTATATCTAACATAACTCACTCATGTTACCAGGTAGAGACCTATGTGCATATTGTACCTATCATCTATAGCTACACCCCAACACAAAACCCGCATTGCGATTTACAATATTTCACCCATTTCTATTAAAAACCGTTTTGGTAATTTCAGGCGGGAATTGCAAAAGTTTGCTAATTTTCCAACGTGTCATTTGCTGCAAACATGTTTTAAAACCTGCCACTCTTTTTCAAACTGTTGCTCTTGGTTATACATTTCTTGTGATTGTTTGCACCTTTACATTGTTGTTCTAGTATAGAACTGTATTTGTTTAAGGTTTTTACACACATTCATTGATTTATTCATCCATTTCCGATTGTCATTTTTAGCATTGCCAGGGTTTGAAATCCGTTTTTCTCTCTTGTTTGGGGAGGGAAGGTCCTATTTCCATTCTGTTTCCTATTTGTCATTCCTGATTACCTGCTGTTTCTATTTATCCATTTAGAATTGATTATTTGTGGGTTGAGGGAACATTACAGGGGGAAAGTCTAAATCAAGTTCTATCTTACCCAAAATCATTAAATGCTCCTATTCCCTGGTGTTTTGTAGATGTGTCAATAGAAGGTTAACTAAGTGCATTGCTTACAATCCTATTGTTCTTATCACACCATTGGTGATTGCTGCCCCATATTAAAAATTCTATGATTTATTTTGAATTTTAAAATAAATAAAATAAATATTATATTTTACCAACCAGCCTGGTTCATGGTCCATTGTGACCTGGGGTATTTGAAAAGGGTGTGTGATATGAGTGGTGTACCATTTCAATATTAAATCTAACATAAACATAAGCATTTCAATTGTGCGCTGCATACTTGGCCGAGACTAAGGTGTGCGTCGCCTGAATGAAATCCTTAACACCACCGCATCAGTCGTCTGTCATCGGCTGGTATCTCTGGTTCCGTTCTCTCTTGGTTCCATTATTTTCTCTCTGACCGCTCACAGCTGCTATCGCTCCGTCCCTTTCTTTCTGCCATTTCTGCTTTGGTTTGTGGGGCCCCTCAGGGCTCTGCCTTATTTCCCACTCTGTATAATATTTACACCCATCCTTTAGTCACTCTTCTCCACTCCCATGGGTTCAGATGTTACTCGCATGCTGATGATACTCAGATTCTTGTTTGGCTTGCTCTTTCCTTCCTGGCCCACACCACTCAGCTGCAAGATTGTCTGTCTGCTGTGGGATGCTGGATGAGCGAAAACTGGCTTAAACTGAATGGGGATAAGTCTGAGGTCATGGTTGTAGGTTCCACTGCTGTCTTGGACCTCGTTTTTTTGGCCTTCCTCCTTTGGTTCTTTCCCTGCTGCTGTTCCTGTGATCAAGAACTTGGGTGTTAAGCTTTTTGCTTCTCTCTCTATGACTTCCCAGATCACCTCAGTATGCCAGGGTGGTCATTTCAAGCTGAAGATACTCAGAAAGGTTTTGCAGTGTATTCCCTTCCATCTGTGGGGCTCCAGTGGTTTCTGCTTTGATCCTCAGTCGGCTTGATTATTGCAACTCTCTTTATCTGGTCCAGCCTGACTATTTGTTAAGTCGCCTCCAAATCCTTCAAAGTTCTGCTGCCCGTCTTGCCACGGGTGCTTCATATCAGGATCATATCTCTACAGTTCTCAGTGCTCTCGATTGGCTCCCAGTGCCTAAACGCGTTTATTTCAAATCTCTCTGCTTGGTGCACAGGGCGTTTCATGCTGCTGGCCCAGAGTATTTGCAGTTAAAGTTTCAGCCTTACATCCCTGCCCGTGTATTATGCTCTAGGGACTGCTTCCTTCTTGCGGTCTGTAGGTTTTGCTGTTCTAGAATTGGTGGCCATTCATTTTCTGTTAAAGCTGCTATTTTGTGGAATGCCCTACCCATTGCGCTTTGCTCTGTGGCCACCTATCTGCAATTCAGAGAGGCTCTGAAAACCTTACTCTTTTAAACCCTTGCCTCCTTTAATAGTGTTTGCTCAGTCTTAGTGCCAGGTTGCCTTTGGGTGTCGGTTGCGCTGTACCTCTGTTTGAAAAATCTTAACATAACTAGAGGACAAATGATGAAGTAAAGAACCTAGTGGACTATTAAAGTGGAAATGGCAAACATTACTCGTCAACAAAGTGCTGCAGAAAACAGAAGTTCAATGAATGTATAGACGTTGAAATGCAAGATAGATCAAGTCATCGTATAGGCTAGCTATGAGTAGTAAATTTAATGCAGGGGAATCCACCATTGTATAGAAACTAGACATTAGTATCATGAAATATTAAGCCAAAAGTCATGAAAGGGGAATGAAAAGCTGTGTCGCAGTAGAGCAACGGGTTGCGGAAACTGCTTGGTGAGGCTGTCTGGCCTGAAGCCAAGATCCTAGAAATCGAGGTCAGCTATCTACTCTGAAGTGAACGAGTGTGCAGAGGATGAATCCTCTCACGTTAAGGTGCAAGGAAGAACACAAAGTGTGCCACGTTTTTATTCATTTAAAGCATTAAAAAGCTGCAGAATGGACCGAATCGTGGTCTCCTGTCAGGTGAGCCAAGGATGGAAATAGAGTGCATGCTTGGAGTTCCAGACACGATAGCGAGTGCCCTCACTCCCGTGCATTCTCAGGACATGAATACTTTGCAAGATAAAGTACAAAGACAATTTCATGGCAGAAGGCAGATGTTGGGCTAATTAGGTGGTGAGGTAGCTTCATGTCCTATCTTTCTGCGCCTGGGTGTTGGCTTACGTGCTGCTAAATGAGCCGAATGTCCCAGACATGGCACAAGCGTGCCAACCAATTGTATTGGTGCATATAACGAAGGACCTTATAGCTTAGAAGACCAATGAAACACAATGTAACTAGTGTTCTGAAATGACATGTTTGAAGAGGTAGGCATATGTTGACCGCCTGATAAAGGACAGCCAACAACAATCCTAGCTCCTATATGATTGTATAGCTAGATATTTCCCTTAACCAAACCCGACCCTTGATAGGTTTTTCACTATTGCCACGTAATATGACATCACTCTGATGCATAATGAAGTATATGAAGTGTATTTTTTGTGAAAATCATTGAGAGGCTGAGCATACATCTGCTGATGTTCGCTGTAACCTCCTTGTTTTAGATAATTGTTAATAAAACAGTAACTTGACATCTTCTTGAGTTTGTCTGGTTATTTGGACTCAGAATTATTCTTGTGTAATCCCATCCATTACCATATGCACATTGCATGGGCCATAAACTCAAAGTACCCCTTTCCGCCTCTACCCCCCCCTCCAGAAATGCCTTGATGCCAGCATCTGATTTTGGTGCCTGCGTGAATGCATTGGATGCCCATGGAATCCCTCAGCGTGCAGCACCTGGAATCCATGGTAAATGCATTTTTCCCTTCTTTGCTACACGGTGCAAATAATGCATGGACACCCGCCAGAATTTGCATGCACGCATTTGGTGCAGTTGTCAAAGCAAACAAACCTCTGTGCATTGTACTGCAGTGCACTTAAGTGCACGAACTGGCTGCCCCCCTCTGTTTAATGAGCACTTACTAAAACAATGCCCGCTATATGCCTGCCTTCCCCGCGCAGCAGTCCAGGGAGTCCATCTCCTCCAGACAGAAAGCAGATGAGAGCTGACAAGGCACATGTTGAAGATGTTTTAAATGGGATGTTGCTGTGAGGTTGTGATAACACACTACGAGGGTTCTGTAATTCTTTTCGCAAATTACTTTAAAAGGGGCACTATAGACTTGATTCATGCTGTTAACTCGTCAGGCAGAAAATTAACTTACCTCTTCCTTGCGGGATTGGGAGTGGCTTAATGTGGTTTCCTATGTAATTCAGGTTGAACATACACGGCGAAGAAAAAACTGGGGTCCGTGTGACAAAGGGGATTGATAAAGCAAGTGGTGGCAAGAGGACAGGAGTGAGCTCAGACAGGGGCTCAGTTGGAATTACTCACACACAGGTGTGTTGCTCGGTATGGAAAAGATCCGGGGCTAGCTAGCCTTTTGGTTGTAGGCCCTGAGCTTCTATCTGGGGATACAACTAAAAGATCCGGGGCTATAGCCCCCCCCCTCAGCCCCACTCTCTTCCACCCCCCAGCAACGCCTCTGCTCGCACATAGCGCACATGCTCATTTCAGTGTGATATGCAATTGGGTGAAGCAGGATCCACACAGCTGTTTGATGTGGGTGGGGTCCTAACTGACTGGCAGGAGTTATGTGGAGTGCTCGAGCCGCACTGCCAGAGCATGCACACGTTAGGTTTGAGACTGTACCTGTGCATGCTCTATCAGGGAATATGGACCTGGGCCCAGGGGGAGGACGTGCCAATCACTCCTCCCCATGGGCCATGTCATCACGCTGAAAAAGAGACCGAAACAAGGGCCAGTGGCCACCAGCCTGCAACCTCACTACACTGTAAGTACATTTGAAGTACACATGTACATGATAAGGTCTGTGTGTGTGTTTCTGTAAGTGTGGGTCACAAATACATATGTGGTAGCTTGGTGTACCTGCTTTCACTGACTAACACTCTCAAATTGTATGTACTAATTATTACACAAACCAGTTAAGCCACCTAGACATGGAAATTGCAGACCCCTTCCAAAACACATCAAACATCAGTGCACTGCACCTCTAAAACCAATTTACATACCACACCCTGGGCCAATGCATCCTAGCAAAATGGGTGCCCGTGTTTTCCCATTGCACACACATTCCTATATGCTCCGAGCACTGTAGAAACAGACCCAGGACACTTCCGCTCTATACACACATCAACACAACAGCGAAGCCATCTTCAATGGTCCCCCTTGTCCTCACTAACCTCACCCATCCCCTCGGTTTCAGGTACCCCAGAGTGCCTACAGGCCATGCAAATGGCAGCAGAATTCAGCATAATAACTAATACCTCTTTCGGTAATGGCCCAAAATGTCGCCCTCACAATTATGACGGCCGAAAATGACTTTTTTTTAGACCCCACCTTACACCATATATATGTGGGGGGTAATAATCACATAGATCCCCTCTTTCCCATCCCACCACCAGGTAGCGCGTGGTCATGCCCGTGGCTGTAGAAGGACAATAATAGCATGTGTTTGGAAGTACCTAGTCTGGGGACATGGACATTATTTATAGGTTTTGAAGTATGAAATAGGCATGACAATGTGGTTAACTGGGGAAGGAGCAACGTGGCACTATTACAACTGGCATGACAATATTCTAGAGCCAATGTAATACTCCAAATCAGTATTGCTAGGTGTAGCGGGTGAATGCTATCTGCGCCATCTTAACATTGGCAAATCTCTCAGAGGAAGAAAAAAGGGGAAACACAAGAACGAGCTGAACAAAATGAAATGACCCACAATCAGACAGAGCGCTAGACAAGAGGTGATCCAACAAGGCCAGAAGCATAGTACAAATCTATGATATATATACATGAGATGTACGTGCTAGACATATGAAGGAGGCCAGAGTAATGAAGGCACATTTTTTTCATAAAGTGTGTTAAAAATGTACTGATGTACCGATGAAGAAAGCTTATGAATACAGTGTTCACTGAAACAGTTGTCAAGTAATGGGGCCATAAGCGAGCTGCCGATTGCTCTCCCCGTCATTTCACAAGTTGCTCAGTACAAATAATGTGTCATTTAAGCATGTTACACTAGAAGGAGGAAAGGCCTTTCGAGGCTTGAATAGAGTTCCTTTTCTGAAGAATTTATGTTCCACTGATTAGACTTGCTCCAGCAATGATTGCAAACCAGGTCATGAATGCAAATGATTTTAGATAATACTGTACACTCAGGTGGCACCGATACCAATAATGTACAATGGTGAATGAGACACTGTGGCACATCAATGGAGCAACAGTGACAGTGGGTGTTAAACACTGTTCCTCTCAAAATAAATTTAATTATTATAGCCCAGTTGTATGGAGGGGACACATACAACGATTGCCTCGTCCTGATTTACTACAAACAAACACATTGGATGAAACCAGCACTTGGTCCAGTAATGTCTAGTTGCATTGGCAATACAAAACTGGCATTGTCATTTACTGGGAGCAAAGTAGAAACTGGCATGACATTGGGCTATGGACGATCCCTGATTGTCTTCATTTCTCCCTCATTTGCCTGCTCCTTATGCTGGTCACAACACCTCGCTTTCCCTTCGACCTGCCTTCATGCCTTTTTTTCTTTTAGAATTGTTTATCAAGTGCACGTGGAGCACGGCCATGTAACACCTGCCCTGCCCACAAGCCGTTCATTACTTGTCTTTGTTTTGTTTTCCTTTTGCTGCACTTTTTGCCTTTTCCGCCCTCTCTCCTACCCTATCAAATCTTGGCTTTCAGGTACCTCTCACCTGGGCATCCAAAGGAAGGGAAGATAAACACTGGAACACATTCTGATTGCATCTGGAAATGGCCAGGTCTCTGAAATCCCACACCTCAAGTCAGCCATGGACCATTTTTTTTACCCCCTCATGCAACATCCTATCATCATCAGAACATGCAAACAGCTCGGTCCACTGACAGTAACATGGATACCATAACACACCTCATCCACATCAACCTCAAATCAACCCACACACCTTCCCTTACAGGAACCCTCAAACCGATGCTCATTAATGCCTACCGGGCAATCTCACATGCAACCGTCATCATAGACATCATCACCAAACATGATATGGATGCACACTTCATCACATCCTCACCCCATGAGCTATAACATTTAAGAAAGAGCCCAGACATTCAGGACCAATTTAGAACATGAAATCATGCACAAGTCACCCAGGCCTGAACCAGACTAACTACCATCAGCTCCATTAAAGCACTCTTCTGCCACACTTTTGAAGAGGGATGGGGAAGCCTGCCACCCACTCCCCCTCCTACCAAATTCATGACAAGGAATAAGGCCAGGAAACACCGCAATCACACATTCTATTTTGGATTCCCAGTGGTCCTATGATTGATAAGTATGTTGGGAGATACCCCCTCAACCAGCCATACCCCCTCAACCAGCCCTACAGACTAGCTGCGGTACAGATTTACCCCAGCGTGGATGAAGAACCACAGGCCATGTTCAAAGACACCTCTATTGATAGCCTGGACTAAGCACCAAGAAGCCATGTTTCTGACGTCATTAGAGACAACACGACATAGCAGCGTTAGTCATGAAGCACATGTGCCATACGCACTTCGGGACATAAATACACACTCAAATAGATGAAGAACACAAGCGTACAGTTTTGTAGTTAGAGGACAGATACATGTACGTACTGTCATTGCTTTTATTATTTTTGCCACTAGCCAAACGCAGCAACGCAGAAACCGCAAGAAGCAAGAGATTCTGAGCACAGGTTGCAAATGCTTACAGGCAATTAACCCTATGGAACTGCAAGAACACCTATAGGACGTGCCAGAACTGAGTGTGACTAACCTATGGAAATGTATTATAGTATGGACACCGCAGACACCACAGTATAAGGTTTAGGAAAAGTACAGCAGGCCACAGGCCCCTCAGCAAGAGACAAGCTGAGCTGAAATTTAGGCTGCACAGAGAGCAAGACGTGTGAAACAGGACTCGCAGCCAAGGCCAAGAGATACGGATGACATTCCAATCCACAGACGACAAGGGGACCAGCTGCAGAAACAGCTTTTAAATCCTCATAATTCAGAGCAGCACAGCTCATATCCATGGTTTCTGAATGGACAATGAACAGCAAGCAGTGGTGGGAAAGTCGCACTGGTCCCAGGCCACTAGACAAAGACAGTGACAAGTATGCAACAATATGATTGATACAAGTGTTGCACTGATCAGGAGAGCCCTCACATAAGCTAAGGTGGTGTACACAAGTTACAATGCAGACACATTGTCATTCTTGTTACCTTAAAGAGGTACACAAAGAGCTGAGAACCGTTGCGGGTCCCAGGCATGGGGGACATCAGCTCTAACCAATCACATTTTAGTACCCTACGGGTGGGTAATAACAGGCAAGAACCAATGGTAAGTCCACCACACCTCAACATTGTTATAGCTAGTGACTTGGGGATGGGAACAGGTCAGTCCCCTGACAGGCGAGAGCCAGCAGAATAACATCTATATAGTCCACTATAGGTGGTAGAATACTCAATACCCAATCGTGTGGCCCGATAGATTTTCTGGAGAAGGGTCCAGGTTGTGACATAGCTCTGACGTAATTGGGTTGTGAAACCAGCCTGCGAGCCGAGGAAGAAATGTGCATGGGTTTTCTCTGTTCCTGTGCTGATCCCTGTTGGTTTTACCTGGAATAGACCACAGTTTGAACTTGCAGTTGACTGAGTCCCCTGTGTATCTTGGGAAAGAGGAAGTTGGCTCTCCAAATCCGCAGACGTCCAGTGTCCCTCTGGCATACCTGGGAGTTTGTCCCAACACTTCCCTCTCTCCCACAGACACCACCACCTTAAACTGCATAAAAAGACCATGTAAGCAAAACACATCCTCCATCGACAACTTCACCAACCTGGTCATCACCATCTCCTTCACATACACTAAAAGCCTCAGAGAAATCCACTGCCATTAAATGTTTTTCATTGCCAAGTTCAGCGAGATCCAACACGTCACTGATGTTAATGCCAAAGCAGACAAGACCCTGCTCATTCCATAATACAAAACAAATGACATCCCTCACAGTAACATTGTACTAAGAAGACATCTTGCCAGCCTCCATACTCAAGATACTCCACATAGAAGCCCTTCATCCCTTGTCAGTAATCATTAACACACCTTTCATCCACGGCTGGACGCTGATGACTTCAGCAACTATCACTCCGTAACACATCTTCCATTTGTAGGCAAGATTCCTGAAAGAGCCATGGACAACAAACCTAAACCGCACATTCATGATACCAGCCTCCTACAGCCTCCTCCATCTATCAATCAGTCTACAAATACAGATAAAACACCCACCATACAGGTGGAAAATAACACACTCTGCCTCTTCGATAATGGGCACCACTTCTTCCTAGTACTCATCCATCTCTCTGCAGAATGACACAATTTACCACCAAACCCTCAACAGACTGCACAACCACATGGAAATCGGAGAGAATGGACCTCATTACAACTTTGTCGGTCCGGAAACAATGGTGCTGGTAAGCTTACCAGCACCGTTGTTTCCGGACCAGCAAGTACAAGTCTGGTGGGTGGGTGCCCTCCCACCCGGCAGTTCTGACTTGCCGGACACACCGGCACCTGCCCACAGACTTTCATGGAAGCACCGGCACCATTATTACCGGTGCCAGTATTTCCGTGGTCCCAAAGGAATCTATGGGAATGGAGAACAACATATTACAGGCGCCTGACTTTCCAGCCGCTGGAGTTGTAATACTTCAGTGTTACCATCAAGCCAGGCGCCGGTAGCTGTTTACGGGTCAGGCAGCTACCTGCCAGTTTTACCAGCACGGTTACCGCCGGACCCATAATGAGGCCCAATGTCTTGCACTAGTTTGCTTCGTACTTGGAAGATCCTCAGCATTTTGCCCCAATGGATACCCCAGATCACCACCTCTACTCATCACCTGTGGAATCCACTCACTCATTATCTTCAATATCTATATGGAGCCTCTAGGAACACTCCTCACAGCCACAACATCCCTAATTACCAGGATGATAAATAACGCAGCATGAAAATATCAAACAATGAAGAAATCCCCCAACTCAAGGCCTGCCAACCCCTAATCCAGACCTGTATGTCTATACGTATCTCAAATAGAACCTCACTACGACGGAACTCATGCGCCTCACCAATAATACTCTATAGCCCACATCCGGATCTGTCTGAACCCAATGAAACTTGAGGGCTTTACCCCCAGCTGACACCAGTGGCATGGGCAGGTTTTGGTGCCAGAAAGGTAGCAGAGCATCTCAGTGATGCTGATCATTACAATGTCATTGTTAAACCACCACAGGAAAGCAAACCAGGAACTGGAAAGAGTCCAGGGCCCTTAGTGCATCACCAGATGCTAGGACATGGCTGACTAGTGCAGCTGACATGCATAAAAAAGAAAGAGCCAGGAAAAAATCATTCTCAGAGTATACTCACAGACATTGCTACCAAACACCCATCAACGTCTGACTCACCGCAACCCTCAGAGAACACAGAAAATAAATGAGGACCCCCTCTCTTCAGGAGGCACTTTGTTGACATGCTATAATATACATCCACATTAACACACTCATTCTAGTACCTCTGCAGACAAACACACCTGTTTCCAGGACTGGGACATGCCCACACTGACTGTAAATGTGAACTATCCCCTGCTACCCCAAATGGTATTCTGGTAACAAATGCTATCTTGTAAGTACTGTTCGGCCATGTTGACCATCTAAAGTACACCGGTAAACCCCACTGGAGAGAAGTGCTCTGTTGCACTCAGAAGCAAGGCTGAAGCTCAATAAATGTATCAATATAAAATGAGACTGATAATACTGAAAGTTAAATAAAAAATAAATGGTCAACTGCCATGGTAATATTGAATCTGGCACATCTGATGGACGGCCGTGGTATGGTTCTCATTATAATAACGTGACATGCCAATGTGCATGACAGGTGCAATGTAAGCTAGCATGGCACTTTTGAAAGTGGCCTGGCTTGTTTATTGAGGCAATGTGAAATTGGCATAGTAACTTTCAGGGGACAATGTAGAAAGTGACATTAGAATATGCTGAACGGGGGCACTATGAAATTGACTTGGTCCTGTGATCATCTGTTCTATGCTTGTAAACCCTACTGATGAACAGTGCTCTGCCGCCCTCAAAAGCTATGCTCAAAGTCAATGAACATATAAATACAAGAAAATACTGAAAATAAAATACGAACGTGGGATGTTAAATTTATGTTGGCTTTGAAAACTGCCATAGGGTTTTTATATGATCATTATAATGTGACACGCCAATGTCCATAACAAGGGAAATGTAAATGGACATGCACCGTTGAATTTAGCTTGGCTTTTTCTTATTTGTTCCGCGATACTTCATTTAGCTCAAGCGACGGAAGTAACTACGGGGATACCAGCATCAGCCGTGGTGGCCCTAAACGAGGCCAAGGTAATAGACGAAACAATTACCGTGGTAGAAATGCTGGCAATCGAGGGGCACGCAGTAATAGAGGTACTACGACACCACAACCATCTTTTTTAGATCATGACCAAATGGGATGGGAACCCGAGGCATGGGTAACAAGAAGCATGCAAGCCTTGTGGTGAACCTGTCCTCCCACAATCTCACCCACGATGAGACTACAGTTCTTGAGAAAGGGATGGGTTTTGTTTCCACAATTTTAATGCGTTTATGAGGAAGGTTCATCTAAAACAATTCTTTCAAGATAAGGAATTGGAAATGAATGAGACCGACACAGGGTTATATAATAAGTCTACTTTTTGTGTAACAGCCAGCGAAAGAACAGCAGAGGCACTAGTATTCGAGAGAAGAGTACTTCAAGAATTGAAGTAATTAGAGTCCCAAAATACCAACAGATTTGTTTTCCATAGCACGAGTAAAGGCCTTCTCGATAATAAATCTATTGTTATTCGCAAAGCCGATAAAGGTGGCACGATCGTTTTACAAAACCGTGAGGCCTATATTCTCGAATGCAATAGACAACTTCTTGACCTTGAATGTTATACACCGCTTCTTATTGATCCTACAATAGTATTACAACAATGGATCAATGCTAAAGTTAACAAAGCTAAAGAACGAGACTGTATTTCTATTAAAGAAGCTGACTTTCTATGTGCCCCGAAACCTCAAATTCCACAGTTTTACACCCTCTCTAGGATTCATATGAGCATTGAACATCCGCCTGGCAGGCCCATTGTGTCGGGGGTCAACTCGGTGTTAGAATCTCTGTCTAGATTTACAGATTTTTTCCTTCAACCTCTAGTGCACAAAAATAAATCTTATGTGCAGGATACAATCCAGATGACTAATGAGGTTGAAGGTATGACATTTAATCCAAATGTGGAAATGTTAGTAGGGTTCGATGTTGTTGCCTTATATACCAGTATACCGCAACGGGCCTCTCTTGACATGCTTGAAGAGCGTCTACTTTTTGAATATCCAGACTCCAGAACTCCCAGGTCATTCATACTGTGGTGTGCCGAAATGTCACTCACAGAGAGTTACTTCCATTTCAATGGTGAGTGTTACAAACAAATACAGGGTACCGCAACAGGCGCTACTTTAGCGCTGAGTGTGGCTAACCTATACATGGAGCAATTTGAAGTTAATAAAATGTTATCGGTATATAATCCATTCAAATCCAACATCCGCATATGGAAACAATATATTGACAATATTTTCATCATATGGTCTGGCAACACACAAGAACTGAACCAATTCTTTGAATGGTTGAACCTACAAGACTGTTATCTTAAGTTCACCTTCATTCAGAGTAATCTTGAATTGAACTTTCTAGACATTACGATCATGCCAAGCACTATTGACAATGTGCTTAGTGTGAAGCCTTTTCGCAAAAGCACCGACAGGAACTCTCTATTACATTATGAGAGTTTTCATCACCGACACATTTGGGATAATTTACTGTTAGGCCAATTTCTACGTCTGAAGAGAAATAGCACGACGACACAGGATTTAAGCACCAGATTGCTTGAAAGGGGTTATCCTAAAAAACTCACACATCTGGTGAACAAACGTGCCCAAAACAACAATAGACAGGCCCTTCTTGCCTATTCCACCCACTCTAAGACGGATGGTGATGACAAACTGGTATTTGTTAATACGTATAGCCACATCTCTAACAAAATCAAAACCATGATGCTAAAAAATTGGAATATTCTATAACAAGGCCCTAAACCGCTTACTAAACGATTGTCGCTTTTAAAAGAAGCCGCAATTTGAAGGAACTAATTTCACGTAATGATGTTAGCCTGAGACCCAGTAAACAGAGTACATTGCCCGAAAGGTGGGGCATCCCAAAACTAACTCGCCATTCCTCATGCGGACAATGCTTGTGTTGTAATTCTACTTCTAGAAGCACAGAATTGAATCTGGGTCTGAAAACAATGTGGCGCCAACATCATTTCAGCAATTGTAATTCCAACATGCTGATTTATGTGATTTGGTGTCCGTGCAACCAAATGTATGCCGGCAAAATGGAACGTAGAGTCAAAATAAGGATTGGGGATCATAAGAGTTGTATTCACAATAGGACTCTGAATGCCCCTCTAGTCGAGCACTGGATTGAATTTGTGCACAAAGTGGAAGATCCGCGCTGAAGTGTGATCTTGAGAATCAACCCTATAGGGGATAGCAATCGTGACAAGATCAAGTTACTCCAGAAGGAACAACATATGATTTTCCTAACTCGTAGTGCTGAGATTGGGCTCAATGACAAAATTGAGTGGGGTGCATACATACGTTATGTGATAGGTGCCTGTGCTCGTCTGGCTCAACGAGTAGTGATGTGGTGCATCCCCTCTTTACCCTGTAGTGTACTGGTGGCTATATTTGCACAGTGTACTGGTGGCTATATTTGCACTGTGTTTTTCAGTGTGTCCCTGTTCCTACCTTTATGGGGATTTTTGTGCAACACGATATGTGCTAAGTCCCTTTGCCCATTCAGCTTGACGTGCATTGAGGTTTTATACTTCACTTTCATTCTGCAACATACAGGTTGATTTATCCTGACCATGAATTTCAGTGGGTTTATGTCTATGCTCTCCGGGGAATTTTATGTAAGTATATCTCCGTAGGCTCTGTGTCAGGAGTCTAGTAGTTCTTCTTTCGAGAGCTACTTGACGGGTTAAACAGAATTTAATAATAACTCACGTGTAACGATTGTGGTTGCTGCTGGTACTACATGTAACAACTCGACCGATGGGGCATACTATGTTTACAAGTTATTATCGCTTGCGGTGATAGACAGTACGTGGCTGTTTTTTCTCCATGCACGGCTTTCATCGTATGCGTTGATGGCCCGTGACGGTGTAAATTACTCTACCTGCATTTGTATAGGAAGGAACTAGTCCAGCAAGCGATTGGCTGACGGGTTCCGATGGCTTGTCGATATGAACGTATTGAATTCTTTTCCCGTTTAGTCTTTTTGACTTTGGGATGGTTGATGCATCGGATGAATAATAATGGACGCCGTCTATGAGAGCATAGCCTGATTGGGCCCCTGGTCGAGAGTGTTGCGTGTTGACTCGAACTACCACAACCACTAGCGTTGCAGTACACACCTGCAACACACCAAACCGCCCCTTACACCGGCAGGCTGTTCCTGACACAGCTGCGATGCAGAGTTTTTACAACTTATGTAAGCATCCCGACAGCAAGTGAAATTTAGGTCTCCTTGCTTGATTCCGGGATTTCCTCGTAGGTGCTGCCTGAGCGCCACCTATACAGAGGTGTTACTCTGAACATCTATTGGCTGCATATTAGGTAAGTGCTATCCCCCCCTTGACAAACGACATTGGACGGATTTTGGGTTCTGACCCTTTTTATAATCTTAATATCGATGGGTTGTTCCCCCTGCATTATTGGGCATAGTGTATGCCAGTGATAACGGCTCATGGTTATTATACCAACAATTAATGAACACGTTGGCCGATTTTAAGCAATAATTAGTGTCGCTCTGGGGTACTGAGCCGTGGGAGACATTTTTCTTATGTCTTAATGTCTCCTTATTTTGAACAGGCTCCTCGACCTAATGAGGTTTTGATCAGCCGTCTGATATGTTCGCCATTTGACGAAGACGCGCTGCTGCACGGTTGCTTCTTGAAGTTGCGGCTTGACTGTTTGCAGGCTGGATTTGGTTTTTTCCACAGGTACCTTACATTTTCAACATTATACGGCCTCGAGAGTCATCGGCACGATGCTGAATCACATCTGTTTCCATTTTCTAGTATAACTGTGAACCCGTGTGGAACTTTTCGTGCATTTAAAGATCGACGCCATCTCTTCACGTTTTATGCGTCTCAGCACACGCCTGATTAACCTAAAGAAGGTATGTCTGTTCAACTTCATATGATCAGCTGTCTCACTTAGTGAGCCTTTGTCGCGGTCTCTCGTAGATCAGACACCTTTGCTGAACCTGTTTGGTGTTTTGTATGCTGAGGGGCCGTTATGAACATGGGCAATATGCTTGAGGGCCTCATAGTTGATGTTTAATAAACTGGCAATTGTTGAGGTGTTTTAGTGTGTAATCATCACCTCAGCTTTTTGTGATGGAGTGCTGTGGTAATTCGAGCCTTGCTACAGGTGTGACATTCGGATGGTGGTTGCTAGATGAGAGTCTCAGTAGTTGTACCATTTAGCCAATCTTTTGTTTCTTTTCTGCTCTCTTTTTTTTATAATTCAACATCTGTCTGAGCACTAGATTCCCACTGTGTGACGGGTATTTGGAGATACCCTATAAATTCAAATGTGTACTCCTCAGAATTGTAATTTAACATGCTGGTGGTATAGAGGTACTATTGATTAGCCTTGTTACCAACACCCCATTTTTTCATTGTTCGCAGGTGTACAGCATCTGCTTCCGGCAGGATCTGAGTTCAAGTTGATGGTGAAGGCAGCAATCTGGCTGCAGTTATCACCTTTATCTTCTGTCTAACCACGACATCACATTGACAGTGTGCATCATTGGTTAGCCCTGGTAGTGACCAGGAATATCTACATTTTTTAATACGGCTTTCTGGCCGGTTTTTTAGCCTTCAAAGTTGCACAAACAATTGTTTCTGTGAATTGTGGTTGTTTTTTAATTCATGCCCCTGATGAATTTCCCTTTACTGTGTGTGATGTGGTTGTATGAGGAATGAAACATGTTGGGTTGATTGCGTATGATGCAGTGTGAGTCTTTATGTACAATTGAGTTTCAAGTCTAATGTGGGTGAATTAATTTTAGCCTTTTGTGTGTTTTTGTCAATAGCGATTGTCCCTCTATTCCTAATGTGGAATCTGATTCAAGGTGGTTCGCTTCATTGTCACTTTTCCCGTGTGAGTTTTTTCTTGTGCACTCTTCACATTTCTATTGTATTGTGTTATTAAATATTAATTGCCTTTTTGAAAGTTTTTTAACGATTGTTAATCAATTTAATAAAATATATATATTTTGGTAAATCCTTTGTTCTGAATGTACATTGTGCAGTGCTAACATGGTTGTTTGTTCCCTTACTTCAAGGTGGTGATATATATTTTATCCCCCTTTAAGTTTGGATGTTTGATCCAGCGAGAGGTAGATGCTTCACCTTTGCCATGTCACTGTCCACCAATCCTTTTGTATGATATGTGAAGGCTTTCCTTTGTTGGGGGGCTAGTTTGGTGGAGCAGTATAAATTCTTCGTCCCCCCACCTCTCCTTGTGTCCATTTTTTTTTATTTGGGCAATATGTAAATGCCATGGTAATTTCAGGAGACGACATAGAAAGTGCCATGAGAATAACCTTAAAATTAACACTGTGAAACTGACATGGCAAGATTAAAACTGGCATGCCATTTTTTCTGGAAACAATGTAAAAGTGAAATGGCAATAGAAACATATATGATATGGTGTTTAAATATGCTAACATGAAACTGGCATGGAATCTTTCTGGGCCAATGATTTAGCCTACTAATCTATTCAAGTGGGTCAGCGTGTAACTGGAATGACTTTTAATGAACTTCCTTTGTATTTTTCTAAAGTCAGTGGGAGAATTGCATGATATGTTTGTGGTTTAGAAACTAGCATGACAACATGTTCACCTGGGATCCGGGGGGGATCTGCAAGGACAGGGACTGTTAATACTGACACAACAAGGTTCAGGGGGCAATGTCAAATGTGCATTTTAATTTATTTTTGGGTTTGGACGGAGCAACAGAGAATCAACCATTATCATATGCTTACCTGTGGAATTGTAAAACTGGCATTCCACTTGTCTGGTTTCTTTTTGTACCTGCCATGGTATTTCACTCTGGGAATTGTAGAAAGTGACATTACAATGTGTGGGCTAATGTTAATCTGACATGGTATTGTTCAAACTGGCATGAACAATTCCTGAAATCTATGTGAATCTGGCATTGTATTTTTCTGTGCATAATAAAATAGACAATGTGACAGCACAATGTAGTTAACCGGGGCTAAGATATACTGGAAATGTTGTATTGGAACTGGGCTGGCTATTTTCTGGAGGTAATATGCAACTGGCATGGTAGTCTTCGTCTGGAATCATACATACTAGTATGAAAACATGCTGATATGTGGCAACAGGGAACTAACATTTCACTGCCAAAACGTTAATGTCATTTTCCTGGAGTCGATGCAAAACTGGTGTGGTATCTTTCTGTGGCAATGCCAAAAGTGGAATAACCTTGTGTTTAACTGGGCAATATATTGCAGGCATGGCATTGCTACATCTGGTTTGACACTAAGGGTGATGTGTAACTGTGTTAGTATTTGCACGTGGGAAAATCAGAAACTTTTATTACAATGTGCTTAACTTGGCACTGTGAAACATTGATGATATTGTTGAAATCCCCTTCAAATTTGGGAATAGGTGAGACAATGGGAGACTTGTTTGGCACTTTGGAACAGAGACGTCATTTCACCAAAATTCCAAGGGTAGTGGAAGTGATATCACATGGCCCTTGACCTCTGAGGACATTACAAAGTGATTGACCCCGCCCCAAGTGACGACGTGATGGTACACAACCTTTCACCCCTTGACAAAACAGGAAGAAGCATCACATGACATTGTTCCTCAGTAGACTAAGAAAAATATGGTTACGATATCATTGTAATATGATATGCATTTCATACAAGAACGGATCACCATATATAGCATTAATATCAATGTGTATAGGCCTAATGACTGTGAATGTAAGCAGACGTCCATCACAACGACTTTAACTATTATCCATCACTCGGTCTATACCATAAACAGACACAGCATCTCTAAGAGGACTAAATCCCAAAGCGCAGACATCCAGTGCCTGCCAAGTGTATGGCCACAGACTGGAAACAGAAACTGACTAGCACAGGTCCAACCAGAAAAACGATGTTCTGGAGGATTGTGCAGAGCTGTGCCAGTGGTTATGAATGATTTTAAACCTTCCAGCCATCGCCTTTCTGTTTTACGTATTTGGTATGTACCCCACAGGTTTTTTTGTTAGATGGGAGATAGAGTGAAATTATGTATTGCAGATTTGTATAGTAAAATGCAAACAGCAGCAGCTCTACAACATCAGCCCTAGAAAAGGCTGCAGACCTAACTACTCCTCACTGATGACACCCTATGAGGCTGAAACCTGCCTGGGGATGCTTATGGTCTCGTGCAGAAGGGTTGTGACCTAGTAATTCGTCTGGACTGCCCCTTTTGGGGTGGGACCGAGCATGATTTGCATATGGTATTTTCCCTTCTGTAGTGGCTTGGCAGGCTGAACAGCAATAGTCTGGAGGGTTGCCTAGAGCTGTGCCAGTGGTTATGAATGATTTTAAACCTTTCTGTTCTGCTTATGTTGTAAGTAAACCACTGTTTTTTTTTTTACTTAGATGGGAGCTAAAGGGGAATGGTGTGTTGCAGGTCACAATAATTGTAGAGTTTTCTAAATTTGAAATCGTAAAACAGCAGCAGTAGCTCCATGACATCGCCCCTAGAAAAGCCAATTTTATTATTTTCTTTGGTCCTTTATATCTTACTTAATGCCAGCCTCCTCCAGCTTCTAAGCACTGGAAAAGGAACTGAACCCATGTTGCACTGCATCCTCTTGTTCCCAAGGCAAGTGTGTTGCCCCAGAGCAATCCTTACAAATATATATTTGTTTTGCTTGAGGAAGCAACGAATGGTTTACTTCAAAGGCAGAAGGCAACTTCATGTAAATTAATTATCTCACCATGCGTCTATCTAGAGTGTGCCTCTGATGCAGGTCTGGCAGATCTGGGTCAGGTCACACAGTGCCCAGGCAGGATTGGTGACAGAAGATACTGGGTCACACCCCTTTCATCAGAGGCCCAGTGATTCACTGGATGTGTAAAGCAGACAACTGATGGGATTTCAATTCATGCTGCGCTGTCACTGAGTACCGCAGGCTGCTCTTACCCATTACCAGCTAGCTAGACTTAGTCCCAATAGCCTTCCTCTTGCTACAGTACTGGGTATGGGCCGCACAGACAGCCCGCCTCTGTACCCAACCATTCAGGCATTCCTCACTAATGGACCCCCAACCTGATAGCGAGGGCGGCTTAATGGTTTTTCCTTATACCCTGTTATTTCTCCAGCTAACGAGATCTACATTCCAGGTGAAAAAGGCTGTGGCACATTCAGCTGTTTTTCCAGGTGCAACCCAGATATCTGCCTCTTTGCCCAGTGGCCCAGGGGCTAGCAAGGACAGATCTAGGGGTAGCAGAGGGAGAGCCAGGGGTACTCTTGGCAACCCCCAAATGACGTCCCTGCTTCGGAAATAATGGTACAGTACTTTCACATTGAGCTGAACCCTGCTGTATTTGGCAGCACATGGCATATATGAGTACCACCCACGGCAGGCTGGCGCAGTGAGCATCGTACTATTAACAGCAACCTGACGTCATGAAACCTACAGTACAATACTGTAATATATTTGGATACCAGCATTGATCATTTTATGGCCATCAACACCCTGCAGTAATTTACGGTACCGTTATTGCTGCCTTCCCCCTTCCCATTGAGCCCTATGGGGGCTCAAATGGGAATGGGGAATGGCCCTGGTGAATGGGGAATTACCGGTCCCTCCGACCTCGGAATGGAGGTCCCTCCGACTTCGGAATGGACCGGTAATTACTCCGGAGTTTGGACGAGTTTGGAGGCAGCCATGCCGCAAATAGCATCGTGGTCACCTCCGAACTCGGAATGACCCCCAATATGTCAGACTTGTGTAAAGCCTAGTAGCACACATCATTTGTAAATGAATGTTCCTCAGAGGTGTAGTGGCGCACTGTATCAGGCACTGGCTAAGTGAAAGTGTATTCATGAAGCTCAACATTTCCTGAGGAGCGCATTCATGATTTGCTGCCTCTGCTAAATGCTCCAGTGAATCATGGCAGCTCTGAACTTAAATATAATCCTTTAGAACTCTCTAGAAATCGCATGGTATTTCATGAATTTCTTAAGCAAAGTGTGAATTGAAGTGTGGCCACGGCAGCATTATGTTAAACATCTGTTGTGGTTGAGGACTGATGAATTCCATTGGAGGGATTGTTGCATTTATTTCTACTTTGTCCAGTTTGGGGAGGAGCCAACGACCCGGATGTGTGAAGGCTCATCAGCTCACATTGCCCACCTCCCCAGGGAATTGCCATTAGGGAAATGCTCCCAAGCACCTCTGATAAACATGTAGAAAGAAAGTGGCTCCAAGTAGAATGCGATTATGCAGCCTTCACCCAGTGCAATGTGAGGGCAAGGGAGCAGTGCCATGTTTTTGAGGGCACCATCCAGTCCACTCAAAATCATTGGAGTTCAGCTGCCTCAATGATTTCCAGAAGCATTGTATTCTGGGAAAAAGCAGCTGCAGGGCCTCCAAAGCCGACAGTCAATACAGTGGGCAATGTAAGGTCGTCCGTGGGGAGAACGTATTATCTTTGATGTCTCCTGAACTAACACACAAAGGGAAACCCATTGACTTCATGACAGTGCCAATCACAGCTCATCATGAAAGATGGATACGACCGAGTGTATGGAAGAAACAGTTGTGTTGAATCATACACTGGCAACGTATGTACAAGTTACTCAGTGGATGGCAAATTGCTTTATGAACCGGCCTCCTTGTCTCCAAGCCCGGCGGTGACTGGTCTAATACTGCTAGGTTCTATCTTCCTTGCATAACGCTCTGAGCTATTAATACCCAGTGCGCATAACAATGGAGAACACGAACGCACAGATTGGTGCTTTTGCAAGTCTTACCTTATGGTAAGGCTGCCCACGCAGTGCCGTCCCTCTCATGCCACTCCAAACCATTTCCTACCGTCCCTCTGCTTCTCGCTGCGGCATCCAGGAGTGGCCTCCATGGAAGGGGAGAAGGGAATACGTGTAGTCCCTTCGCCCCTTCCATGGCGTCCTTTTTTTTTTGTTTACTTTTTTTTCTATTGGTTTCAATGGCTGCCATGGAAGGGGAGAAGGGACTAAATTTAGTCCCTTCTCATGTAGTCCATTCTCCCCTTCCATGGTGACCATTTTCTTTGTTTACTATGGCTGCCACAGAAAGAGAAAACGGACTACATTTTCTGTCTGCGGCAGCCATTTTTTTTAATGTGTTTTCACTTTTTTTTCTGCTGAGAAATGCAACGCCTCTCAAAGCTGGGAAAAAAATTATTAGTACCCCCGATCTAATGGCCCGGGGTACTAATAGCAATTTGCCCCGCATACGGTAATGCCCCTGTTGCCTTCATGTAACTATGGGCCCCTGGGGCATTACCTTATGCGGTAAAGGCCCACAGTCTCAGGGCATATTGCCTAATTATTTACCTCAAACTTTGCAATGTTTGATTTCTAAGAAAAGATGAAGAAGGGCTGGTTGTGCAGAGCAGAATCTAACGTTTTGTAGTTTAATTGGGACGTGCAACTCCCAGTGTGCTTGTTAAATGAATTTTGCAGGATATAAGCAATACATTATATATATTTTGGCAAGTAAAACCATTGACGTTGCCCGTTTGCCTTCGTGCGTTGGGTTCTCCTCCAAAGAACTACACGTCACTGGGCATTTGCGATTAGGCACAATGAAAAGATGTCTACTAAATGGGCAAAGGGTCATTGGGGCACCTCCAGAGACATCTACTTTGCATATGCAAAGCATGGCAGTGTCCCGAGAAGCCTCCAGGTGGGGCGAGGGCAGGCCCCACCTGGAGGCGCACACACACACACACGCAGCCCGCGCAAAGAGATACGCCGGAGACGTGTTGCTGCTCTGGTCTCCGGCGCGAACTGCCGGCCGGGACCGTCTTTATTTCTAACCCGCATGCACGAGCCTCATTATGGGCCGTGCATGCGCAGAACCGTGTATTACTACGCAACATCCCTCCTTTTCCCCCAAACAACGAACAGTGATCAACAGTAGAACTTAACAACATGTTCGTCAACCATAAATGTTCCAATACGACCTTGATGCCTAGGGAGGGTCCATGATGAAGTCTTGGAACCTCTGCGGCGGCTTACGCCCCGCCCGGCTCGGGTACCTGCGTGCCTCGGCCGGAGGCATCTCTTGTGTCCCTTGGCCCTCGGCCAGTCCGTCAGGTCTCAGGGGCTGTTCATCACTAGGCTCAGGTGCCGGAGGGTCGACTTCCTCAGTTTCGGCGGGCCCCACTCGCTTGAAAAACGAGACATTTCGGGTGACGGTTCCACGTGCGTTGGCTGCTGTGACCATCGAGCCCTTCACATGTGTCACTTCCAAGGGCTGAGTTTCGTACGTTAACGACAGCTTTCCTTCTGCTCTTCGGTTTCGCACCAGTACGGTATCCCTCACCACAATCGGCCTCTCCGAGAGTTTCCTCCGAATCGTTTCCTTTTCATTCCTCACTGCCCTCTCCTTTTCAATCTCTCCCGGCTGGCGGCCTTCCATCTCGGGCAGGAGCCCTCTCGGTACACGCTTGAAGAGCGCTTCGGCTGGGGCGACCCCGGTTGACTGATGGGGGGTCGAGCGATACTCGCGAAGGAAGTCCACTAAGTTGCGTCGGAGCTCTGCGCCTCCATCTGTTGATATGCGGAACACTTTGTTTAGCGTTCGCATGAAGCGTTCTACCTCGCCATTCGCCCTCGGCCAGAGCGGTGTGACTTTCCTGTGGCGGATTCCCCTCTCTTCGCAGTACTGAGCAAAACGTTACCCCCGAAACGGTGCCCCATTGTCTGAGCAGAGCTCCACCGGAAAACCATGCGTGGCGAACATTTTCTCCAGCGCCATGATGGTGTGGTCACTCGCCGTCGACTCCACCAGTTCAACCTCCGGATAGCGGGACCATTGGTCTGTCACCACTAGAAAGTAGAGCCCTCGGCCGGCGGATCCAAAATCGGCATGGACCGTCCCCTATGGCTGGTCACTTCTCTCCATGGCTTGGATCGGCGGGGCCCTCTCCACCGGGTGGGCTGCTTGGCAGGGGATGCACCTTCTCACGAACTCCTCCACTCTGCTCTCCAGGTCGGGGAACCAGACCTTGAGTCTCAGTCTTGCCTTCATCTTGGCCATCCCTTGGTGCCCTTTGTGTGCGAGCTGCAGAACCTTGTCGACCAGTGTTCTCCGGATGACAATCTGGTGACCCCTTAACAGGAGGCCATCCTCGGCTACCGAGAGCTCATGACGCACTTTCCAGAGGGCCTGCAGATCTTTCTGAGCCCCCGCGTTCCTTCGTGAGTTGTCCTGGAGTACCTCCCGCCATTCTCCGTCTGCCATGGCCACCTTGATCCTTGCAAATGTCTCGTCCCTGTTGGAGTCTTCAGCGATCTCCTGGCGAGATAGGGCAACGGGCAGCGCTGATTCGACCGCGACATGTATCGCTTCAACGCCCTCCGTCACTTCCACTGAGTCTTTTGGTTTTCCCTGCCCTGGATGGCGGGACAGATAGTCTGCCGGGTTGTCAGGGCCTGGTCGATACAGCAGTTTGACCCCGTACTCCATTAACAACAACATCCATCTCTCTATTCTGGGCGGTGGCTTGGATAACGTTCCGGACAGGATCGGGATGAGAGGCTTGTGGTCGGTGACCACCACAACCGGTTTTCGCAGGATATATATACGGAAATGCTTGCACCCCCATAAAATGGCTGGAGCGTCCCTCTCGATCTGAGAGTACCGTCTCTCTACGTCTCAGTAAGTGCTTTGCTGGCATATGCGATGGGCCTCATGGTTCCCTGATTGTCGGCCTGCATGAGGACAGCCCCCCAGTCCTACGGGGCTGGCATCGACGACAATTTCGGACTCTCGATCCGGGTTAAAGTACGCCATTGTTTCTTGTTCCGATAGGGCACTTTTGATGTTGTTGAAAGCCCTCTGCTCTTTCTCCCCCCAGTTCCAGGCAATGTCGTTCCTTGGTAGCGCTCTCAGGGGCTCCGACAGGGAAGCTAAATCGCGGATGAAGCGACCACAATACGTCACCATACCCAGGAAGCGTCTGACTTCGGAAGGTGTTGTTGGCGGGGTCGCTTCCCGGATATCTTTCACTTTCTCTGGATCTGGTGATATGCCCCCCGCGTGGAAGGTGAACCCGAAAAATTCCAGCCTGTCCCTCAAGAACTCACACTTCTCTTTGTGCAGTGTCAGCCCTAGGTCGCGCAACCTCACCAGTGTGTTTTCCAGGCGCTTTAGGTGTTCAGCTTCGGAACGGGCAAAGACCAGAATGTCGTCCGACATGTTTATCACTCCTTTGAGTCCGGACAGGGCTCCCCTGATGGTGTTCTGGAAGACCTCTGCCGCGGAAGAGATACCAAAACGGAGTCTTTTATATTGGTATAACCCCTCGTGCGTCGTAAACGTCGTAATGTATCTTGACTCGGGGTGGAGCTCTAACTGGTGGTACCCAGACCTTAAATCCAGTTTTCAGAAAACTTTCGCCCCTTGAAGCTCCCCAATGATGTCGTCCAGGGTGGGTGTTATGTGGCGCTCTCTTTTGATCGCTAGGTTAGGAAGCCTCATGTCCACGCAGATGCGTACTGCCCCCGGTTGTTTGGGCTTTGGGGCTACCACGATAGGGGAGACCCACGGGGTGGGGCCCTCTACCTTCTCGATTATGTCCTTGTCTATCAGGGATTGCAGCTCGCGTTCCACCTGTGTCCTTAGATGGAAAGGGATGTGGCGGTGCTTTAGAGCCGTTGGTCTCACCGACCCGTCGATGTGGAGGCGTATCGGGTCAGCTTTCAGTTTCCCTATTCCTCGGAATATCGTTTCGAAACGACTGAACAAGTTGTCCAAGTCGTTGTGATAGACTGCAAATGAGAAGTGTACTAGGTCCAATGCCTCAGCTGCAGCACAACTCAGAAGGGAATGCGGGCTCACATCTGTGACAAAGAACCTTGCCCTTATTCTATTCTGTCCGTGAGCAACTGGAGCAACTAATACTCCTTGGATGGGAAGCGGTGTGTGGCCTCCGAAAGCGTATATCCGTGCCGTGGACTCTGCTAGGCCTGGTGGACCAGGGAGTGCGTTGTAGTGTTCCTTCGCCAGCACACAGACGGATGCCCCAGTGTCTATTAAGACTGGTGTTGGTGTCTCCCCAATGTTCACAGTGCACTTGGGCTGTCTTCTACTGCCTGGACCTTCGGCTATGCTCGAGATGAAGAAGATTTCGTCTTCCTCCTCCTCCGCGATGTTCAGGTCCTGCACGCCTTGTTCAATGGATGATACACCCCTCACTCTCCGAGCGCCGCCTCTGGCAACCCTTTCGGGCCCCCGCAACGCAGCGACAGATGCTGAAGCCTTGCACATCCTAGCATAATGTCCTGGGGTACTACACCGACCACAAGTCCTCGACTTTGCTGGACAGTCGCCCGCATGTGGCAGGTCATACCCGCAATATTGGCACGAGGGGGCGTTGCTCGGCCCCCCCGGGTTATCACCTCCTCTCGACGTCCACCTTGACCTTCCTGGGTTGTTGCGGCCAATAGCAAACGCCTCACCTTCGTTCCTCCCATGCGTGGCTGCATCCATTTTCGCACCCCTCGCGTCATCCAGCTCATAGGCCCTTCCTGTGTCCAGAATCTGTTGTAGGGTCAAGCCAGGTTCCCTCAATACCTGCCTTCTCAGTTTACCAGAGCTGCAGCCCTGCAGCAGCTGGTTCCGAACCATCTCC
This sequence comes from Ambystoma mexicanum, assembly GCF_040938575.1. Lineage (NCBI taxonomy): Eukaryota > Metazoa > Chordata > Amphibia > Caudata > Ambystomatidae > Ambystoma > Ambystoma mexicanum. The sequence goes on from NC_090923.1 coordinate 1,031,124,237, forward strand.
TCTTCATTGCCCCATCTACAAGAGCTTGCTAGAACCCTGAGTCGCGCACAGAATTCATCCAATGATTCTTCCTCTCGCTGTCTTTCCGCACTCATGACGAATCTATCAAAGTCCACCTTCGCCACTGGCAGAAAATGATCACGGAGCGCCAACTTCACTGCCGCATACGTCGCCACCAGAATTTTCAGAGAGTCATATATCTTGTGCACCTCGGCCCCTGCCGAGTACACCATGATTGCAATTCGTTCTTCGTTGTCCGTGACCCCCGAGGCTGTGAAGAACATCTCCAACCTCTTCACCCACAGGAGCCATTTAGGCCCCAACTTGGAGGGTGGGCCCGTGGTATCAAATTCGGGCATGGGGGCCAGTGTGCTGCTCACCCTGCGAGCAGGAGCACCATCCTGTTCATCTTCTTCTCCCATTTCCTCACGTGGTACGTACAGGAGTATGTTGAACTGCTTCCAAGACCGTGCCCCGGAACACCCTTGGCGCAAAATCTTCACGCTCTTTTCTTCCTCATTAATTTTCTTCTGTTGACTTGGCAGACTGCCACAACCTTGCGGCTGCACCGGCTGTGGAGGGTCCAACAGTCACTGAACTCGTGCGGATTTCAGGTGGCGCACGAGCACCCTCCCGGGACGCAACCACTGCGTGCTGTGCTCGATCTAAAATGGCCGCCGGCCACACGTGTGAGCCCGTGCCGACACGGAGCAGCGTTCTCCTCTCTGGATGCCACCGGAGCGGAGGACTGCTCCCGCGCCGTCTTCGTCGCGAGTGTGATGGTGTGGGGCGAGGGCAGGCCCCACCTGGAGAGAGACACACACACACACACACACACACACACACACACACACCACCGCGCTAAGAGATACGCCGGAGACGTGTTGCTGCTCTGGTCTCCGGCGCGAACTGCCGGCCGGGACCGTCTTTATTTCTAACCCGCATGCGCGAGCCTTGTTATGGGCCGCGCATGCGCAGAACTGCGTATTACTACGCAACACAAATGAGGGTCGCACCAACCACGGCACAATCCCATTCATCAAAAAGGGACAGACACATCAAATCTGCAGGAACAAGTGTCACTTAAAAACAATAAAAAGTTTCTAGTCTTGTACTGAGGCTGTAATAAGGACACAGACACAGCAACTTTAAGTCACAACATCACCTGCAGCCTAGATGTTTCAACCTACAAGCTCATCCAATCCTAAAGATATATACATTGCCTACAGCAAAGTTATATACATGTACAGAGTCCCAAAACTTATCATACATTTCACAAGGGTGATGATTGTGTTTTTGTAATGTCTTAGCAGTGGCGGTCAGCGTTTTACAGTACGTGTTTTGTGCACTAGAAGAAAAGATGCATATTTTAATTAAAATATGAAACTTACACCTTTCACTCAGTGCACAGTGCTGCTTTAAAAGGTTTTCAGGTCAGTGCTAGTGCCATTGGTATCCCGTGTCTGACTCTGCCGGGCCAGGTATGTTGCTGGTGGGTGACAGGCACTGACCAGGGACGCTTCCACATTGTCCTTTTCTTCATGGACATGGACCCTAATGGGTTTCTTGCAGATGTTGAAGACCTTTCAATTGAGGGGCCTTGAGGGTATCGGTGGGCTGCCTCTAAACTGTGCGTAAACAGTGTGTGGTTCCTGTGTGATTGGATAATTGGCAAGGCATGGGGCTGGTCATACAGGTCATAGTGTCACAGTGGCGGTTTGGGGCAGCATGAGCAAGGAAGAACTGTGTGTGTGTGTGTGTGTGTGTGTGAGTGTGAGAGAGAGAATATGTGTCAATGTGTGAATGGTGTTTCTGAATGAGTGCAGCGGGATACAGCGTGTTGTATTACTTGACTCGATGTAGAGCCTTCTATTAAATGATAAATGGCTAGAATAATATTCTGTACTAAAATGGAAAAAGGTTATCATAAACAAACAAAAGTAAACGCGAAATTCATCAGTCGCTTTTCTAAAAGGAAATGCAGTGTTTAAAGGGATCACAGCTGATAGCAAACAAGACCTGGTGTATATTATTTATGCCAGTATTCGCTTTCTGTACACGAAAGCAATGTAAGGAGTGCTCATTTTTATTAGATGCATGAATTGACTGATAATTGAACAAGATCTTCATTATTTTACATACAAATACATTTTCTTTTAAAGATCGAACTTTGGGTTAAACCTTGGTGCATACTATTTGCAATCGATCAAACAGGCCTGCAAAACAATACATTCTTTCTCATAGGACAGAAAAGATGTTTCACCCAGCCATACATCTATTTTGTAAAACCTAAAAGACATTTTAGGTACTTGAAGTCAGTGTGGGAAGTCTGAATGTTTGTTTCTATGTTGTTTGTATTTCTCTCACATGCAAAGACACCAGTGAGAAAACCAGATGCTGTTACAAACATGCTCCAAAATAGGTGCCATTCTCAGCAAACACGTAATCCCTTAAATTACAAAGATCTAAGTCTGCTTTTCTTAGTGTACCATTTTTGAAAGGTGACAAGAAATGAAAGTGTATTTTATCAAGAAATGCAAAGTGTATCTTATCTCTCTTTGAAAAACATAGACTATGAGATGCGACTTGTCATCGCTTCCTTTTAAGACTGCGAAAACTATAATGTAAATATTCGAAAGGAGTTTTAATCACTGAGGAATATATTAATCTTATCGTCAGAGAAACTGGTTTATAGCTTGTGTTCGGAATAATGCATTGTAGCTGGGACATGTTGAATGGCAGAAATGAAAGTGAAAGACATGATTTGAAAACAAACACTTTAAAAAAGGGATGATTCTAAGAGTTACAAATGCCTCTATCACCACAACTATTTTAGCAAGAGTAAAACCTAAATTGTGACTGCACTCTTCAATAAGAGGACTTTAAAAATACATTGAAAACGATGCATCCATATTCAGTATGTGTGAAGTATTTAGATAACTCTACTTCTGTCTATCCTCACAAGATTTAATTTGCAGGTCAGGATGCAGTTTGCTTTAAAATGTCTACTGTAATTAAATTGAAAAATGTAAAGTTTTCCTAATGTAATTTTAAGCATAACAAAAGAGGTGATGGTTGGAAAGTTTGGAGTAATTCCTAACCTCTGGCATTGGTCTGGGCAGCCACCCAGACCATCGATCTTCAACCTGCCAAGCCAATACAGGAGGGGAAGACCATATGCAAATCAGGCTTGGTTGCACCCCAAAAGGGACAGTTCAGCCCAAACTGCTTGGTCACATCCTTACTGCACGAGACCACAAGCATCCCCAGACATGTTTCGGCCTCATTGGGCATCATCAGTGAGGAGTAGCTAATGCAATTTTAAGAACTTCATACATATTTTGTAAAATTGTCCTCTTGGTGATGTGATTTTTGCTGAGAGGAGGGACAAAATACAACATGTGATCTCTTCTTTAGTTGTGGGGAGATAGAAATGTGAAAAATCCTCCCATCCCCAAAATACTTTCATGCTTCAGACCAAACAACATGGAAAATGCATAGAAAATAACTTTAACACAAATACCTCATGGGGTAAAGGTGCAGTGCCTCTAAAAGGCCTAACTCCAATTAAAAAGGCAGATTTTTGGGAAACATCCAGTGTGAGAACACATGGTCCATGAAGAATACCATGGATTCTACAAACATATTAGAGTAAAGAATGATCTTTCTTGAAAGATGGGTCCATAAACCATATGCTGATGTCCAGGCAATGAGGAGAAGTTTTCCAGAGGGAGCCATTTGAGTGACCAGCCTGTGCAGAGTCCTGCTGCCTTCTGTCCTCTGAAGAAACCTTGCAAGCAAGTGAATTAATACCCTGAAAGAATATTTACAATTCACATTCCCACCGCATCAAATACAGTTCTGGGTGTAAAATCCTCTGCTTAATGGAAATGAATGAACGCCCTCGGTTTTTACATAAGCAAAGCTATTTCTCGGTCTGCACCCCAGAACTTATAGACCAACCGTCATTTTAATTGGCCCATTCCAAATGCATTGCAATTTAAAGCAGCACTACATTAAAGGGAATTCAGAATACGTGGACAAAAGAGACCCTTACGTGAGAGATTTGTTGATACCTTCACTATTTTGATTTCCTAATTGCGTGATTGCATGTCATTTCAAAAACTGATTTGCTTTTTGTGCTCCGAAACATTTCAAATGCAAACTGACAGAACAATAATGCTGTGAATGTGCTTTACCAGTCTTATTCTCTATACATTTGCAATCACTGATAGAAGTGTGGGTGTGTTTGTTATGAAAGACTGTCAGTGTTGTAATCCTTCATTGATTGCAGTAGTCAAACTGTATTCATGTTGAGATTGTGATGTATTCTACTTGTTTCTGGCAACTGCGATTCAGATGCATTCCCTTGCACTGAGTGTAAGGAGCCACTGTCTATTATTTTGTGGGCCATTTACAATAAATGCAGGGAGTGATATGTGTGCAAGGTCAATAGTCCGTAAGAAAAAAGCTCCTGAAATTGCTCATTGTGTGAGCCTTGTTTGGAGGCCTGTTAAACGTCCTTGAACTTGGTCCCCTGCAAATGAAATTGTTGTTAAAGACTGTGGGTGTGAGAAAGTGTGCACATGTAATGTGTGCATGGGCAAGGGGGAGGATGGCTGATGTGAAGAGATGGAGGGGGAAACAAGGCACCAGCAGTGAACACTGGAACTTAGAAGACAGCAAGGCCATGCCTTCCTATATTACTGTGGGTTTACAGCTAAACCAACAAGACTGAATTCGTCCATGAGTGAGAATTCTGGCACAACATCAATGCTTCCGGCAAGAAGATGTTTTCCTACAGCGACATCAGTGGCATGATGGGCAGATCTAACATGATTTTGTACTTGGGGATACTGGCATACAGTTGCACAACCAGTATTTTCCTGTTTTTAGAGCATCATGGACACAGCTAGCATGAGCATGTTCTACGTGGGTAAACTCAGTGACATTACCAGCATTATGGGACAAGCACACATGATTATGTTATTACATTGGGTTATTGGCATATATCCGCACATCCAGCATTGGAATTTTTTCATACACTAACATTAGTGCAATATAGACAAAGCCAACATGAATGTGTTCTTACATGGCAATGTTGGCACACACTGTCTCAGCCAGCATGAAGATGCCTTCTTACACTGGCATATATTGTGAGCAAGAGAATCAATAAAATGCATTGTAAAATGATAATGTGTCCCGTTTGTGACAAGGAAGCTAATGGATTATTTCATGTGTTATCTTACAAAACCAGTTGTTGTTTGTATCTTGTGTTACTCAATTTTTCACAAATATTTCTTGGGGGCAGAACTCCACCTAAATCCCTTTTGGTTGGTTTGTGGTCCCTGGCTATGCTCGGTCGGTAAAGCACATTCATGGGAAATAGGTGTGCGCCTTCGAAGAAAAAAAAACACCTCCCACCACTATGTCTTGTGCACAAGTGGAAATCTGACCAGAAATACACAAACAAAAGTCATCCTACGGCCATAGTGGAATGAGGATTTCACCAACTCTACACCCCAATGCAATGCAGAAACAGTAGCAATTTTGATATTGCACCTGCAGAATCTAGCATTGCTCCGTAAATGTTCAGCCCTGCGTGAATCGTTTTTCCGGAGTATACAGGAAAGAAGCCCTTCATTTCATCAGAGCGTCTGGAGTTGAGTCTGCTGTTCACCACTGCTCAACAGCTCCCCCAGCAAATACGTTTTAAACAAATCCTTCTTTGAGCAAAGAAGTTTAATAGCGCATTTTATACCAGAACCGTCCAATTTACTGAAAAGCGAGCAAGCCCAACCTACATTTGAAATACAAGTTATTTTGTATGGGACACATTTTTTTGCAAGCTATGATATGATATGATAGGTCATTTATAACGCGCCTGTACACAAGTGTTTCTAGGCGCGACAAGACAAGGCATCTTACTAGGCCTTGTGTCATTAAGATCGTTGAAGTGCGAGAACGAGAATTGAAAGGTGAAAGAAGGGGAAGTGCAAGGGAGAGGGTAAGGGAAAACAGGGCAACAATGCTCTGAGTAAGTGCAGCCAGGGCAGTGCCGCTTTGGGTAGTGCAAGGAGAACAAGGGACTCTAGGGTTACAGTTACAGCTCCTTACTGCGTGGTAGGCCTGGAGGCAGTGCAAGGGTGACTGATCAAGAAAAAGCCTGGTACCCAGTGAGACTCTGAGGATAGCCAAGCAACCAGTCGGTACAGAAGACAGATAGGTCAGGTAGGTCAGCAGGGGAGGGAGAGAAAGGAGAGGAGACGAGGAATGTTTTGAGCTGCTTCCGGAACTTTAGGTGGTCCAGCTCAGGTTTCAGAGGGGCAGGGAGGCCATTCCAGAGGGAGGCACCTGCAGAGGAGAGGAGAGAGATCAACTCTCCCCCCTCCCCCCCTTGCAGCAACCGGGAGCCAGTGGAGAGATTTCAGGGCTGCAGAGATACAGTCCTTGGGATTGAGGCCAAGGATAAGCCTTGCAGTCCTGTTCTGGATTAGTTGTAGAGGGCAGACAGTAGAGGAAGGCAGATTGAGAAATAGGCTGTTGCAGTAGTCCAGCCTAGAGAGAACCAGGGCTCTGGTGACAGTGAGCTTCTGGGGGAAGTGAGAAAGGGAAGAGTCCCTTTGAGGAAGTGCAGCTGGTAGTGAGACTTCTTACCAATGTCCAAGATGTAAGGAGAGAAAGAAAGAGTGGAGTCGAAGATGACACCAAGGTTTTTGACTTGCAGGAAGGCGAAGGAAGAGGGCCAAGGCTGGCAGCCAGAGTGAGAGAGGGAAAGCAGGGGCAGGGATCTGAATGAGAAGGATTTGTCTTACTGGCATTAAGGCAGAGATCGTTGAAGGCACACCAATCCTGAATCACGAATAGACAGTTAGGAATGAGCGAGAGAGGAGAGGATGCTGAGGGGAGCCTGAAGGAAAGCTGAGTGTCATCCGCATAACACTGAAAGTTATAGGAGAAAGAAGAGATCAGATGGGCCAAAGGGGCCAAGTAGAGGTTGAAAAACCAGCGTGAGAGGATAGAGCCTTGAGGAACACCACAGGTAGAGAGAGAGGTGGCAGGGAGAAAGGGACTGAGTTGAACCTGGGAGGGGCGGTCCAAGAGGAAGGAGGTCATCCACTCCAGGGCCTGATCCGTGATGCCCAGGTTCTCACTGAGTCGACTGATTAGGATGGAGTGGTTGACCATGTCGAAAGCAGAGGAAAGATCAAGGAGAATGAGGACAGAAGCAATGCTGGAATCAAGGTTATAGAGCAGATCTTCACGGATGTTCAGAAGAACAGTTTCTGTGCCTCTGGCAGCACTGAAGCCAGACTGATGGTCATGGGGACAACCAACAGATTCAGTGTGTAGAGTAAGCTGGGAGATGGCCAGCTTTTCCAAGAGTTTGCCCGGAAAAGGGGTGATGGAGATTGGGCAATAGTTAGCCGGGTAGATAGGATCCGCAGGTGGCTTCTTAAGAAGGGAGTGCACAAGGGAGTTCTTAAGGATAGAAGGGAAAGTTCCAGTGGGGAAAAGGTGATTACAGAAATCGACCAAGGCTGGAGCGAGGGTGCCAATATGGTCCTTGATGGTTCTGGAGGAGCAGGGGAGCACCTGTTTGGATGACACTTTCATAGATTGGACTTGCTAGAAACCTCGTCTGGTGTTGTTAGAGAGAAAGAGGAGAAAGTATGAGGAGAGGGTGATGGCCAAAGGGGGGCCAAGAGAGGAAGAGAAGATGGAGTATAGGATGTCCTGAGAAGTGAAAGGCCAGAGCCGTACAGAGGGCCTGAAAGGGAACAGGAGAGGTAAATACTGCAACAGGATTGTCCAGTTTCTTGCAGATTTAAAAGGGTTTGGCCGGAATGTTAGAGGCTGCAGAGACATGGACTTAAATGCGTGCTCTCTTCTCGGACAGGACAGCGAGTCTGTATTGCCTTTAGAGCAGGCGGCAGGCCATTTTGTCAGAGGATGCGCCCAAAGTCCTCCACTTCCTCTCAGCCACCCTGCACTTGCTTTTCATGATGGCGAGGTTGGAATCCTACCAAGAGTTGCACTTGGAGGTAGGCATCTGCCAGATTATCATGACAGGGGCAAGGATGTCCAGGGTGTTGGAAATAGAAAGATGCAGATTAGAAAGGGCTGTGTCAGGGTGTGAGTCCGCCACGCCAGTAGGAGGTGTAGAGAAAGTAGAGACAAAGGCTTTCACTGACACACAATTCATGAGCCGAATGAACTAGAATGCAGGTGGCAGTGCTGGGGGGGCTTTGCCTGAGGGACAGAGAGTTTCAGATGAGAGGAGATTAGAAAGCGGTCAGACAAGAAAGAGGAGTGGTGAGAGGGTTAGAGAGGGGGATGTCTGAGGTAATTAGAACATCCAAAGTATGTCCGGCAGAGTGTGTCGCGCCAGAGGGCAGAATGGAAAGAGAGAGAGTGTTGCAGAAAAGCCCAGAGGAGGGATTAGAAGCATCCAGGTGGATGTTGTGATCTCAGAGAAGGAGTAGTTCAGGCAAGGAGAGAAGATGAGAGGTCGGCCCATTCATAGAGGAAGCGGGCGACCTGGCCAGGTTGCCTGTAGATGGTAGACACAATCAGAGAGAGACCAGGAGAGATAGAGAGCCTGCAGACCAGGCATTCAAAGGAGGAATAGGCCTATGTAGGGATGACAGAGGCTGGGACTCACTCCAGAAAGATCAGGGCTATTCCACTTCCAGGACGGTCGGTTCTGGGTTAGGAGAGGAACTTGTAGCCCACAGGGAGGAAAGTGTCAAAACTTGTGACAGAACTGGCGGTAAACCATGTCTCCGTGAGAGCAAGCACATCTAGGTAGAGTTTTTCGAGGAGGTGACGGATGTCAGAGGAGTGTTTGACAGCAGAACGAGAGTTGCGATAGCGACCTGAAGCAGGTTGCCACATTTGGAAGACTTCTGTGGAGGGGTAGAGGTTTGAGTTACATCCTGATAAGGGGGTAGAGGGGCTCAAGGGTGGGCAGAGGAAGAAGCAGAGGGTGTCAGAGAGGTGGCAGAAGGAGTAACAGGAGAGTTGATAAGACGCAGGAAATGCCTATCAAAAAACAGGAGATTGGGCTGAGGGACCTGAACTAAAATGGTGCCGTTCAGATAGACAATAATGATGGTCTTGGAGTGGAAGGAGGCCAAGGGAGCCTCAAACCTACTGCCACCATTAATGGGAGAGGAGGAGAAAGGAGAGAGAACATAGTCCATAGGTCTGGAGAGGGGATGACAAAAAGGATGTCAGTGAGAGTCTGTCTGGAGGAAGCACTGGTGTAGGTATCAGCAATAGGAAGGCCTGGGTTGGCGATCAGGATGTCCCTCTTGAACTTCTTGCACGCTTAGTGAGAGGAATAGGGTAAGAAATACAGTAGCAGTTAGAGAAGATGTGAGAGACAGTGAGCACCCTAGGGGGTGCAAAGGAGGTAGGTGGAGGAGAAGGGGGTGTGAGAAGAGAGAGAGACACACACAGCCCTGTGGCATGCAACTCAGAATGCACAGGGGAATGGAAGAGAAGGGGGCTGGGGTCACAACAAAGGAAGACACAGGAGGGGAACAAGTAACCCACAACAATGTATGGCACGCCTTCTGCGGGGGCGGGATCTAGGTGGGAGCCTAGAGAGAACGAGCAACAATGCCACAGTTACCAGAATGCGTAAACATCCAGATTCGATTTTCCCAGAAGGAGGAAAAAAGGCACGTTTTTGCACAATACAACACACCCAGATTTGACTTTCCTAGAAGGGGAAAAAGGCTACATTTTTTAGCAAAACACAATAGAACACACCCAGATTTGACTTTCCCAGAAGGCGAATCAGACAAAATTTTCGTGCACAGCACAATACAACACACTCAGATTTGACTTACCCGATCAGTCGCAGCAGGTTGACTGCTGCAGGCTATGTGCTACCACCGCAGACACCGGCAGACACCACTGGAGCTGTCCTTAGCCTCTGGCCCCTGACCGAGGGGGCTGCCATGGCACTGGGTGGCTTTGATGGCCGATTTAATGGGTTTGACAACCAATGGGAGTGCAGTGGTAGGGAGGGCCAACAAACAAGGAAGCAACCGGGACAAAGGGAGGTGGGAGCGGACACACACGTGCTGCAGCACAAGAATACAACTTTTACAAATGCACAATTTACTGTGCCACGAAGCACCTGTCCTCACCCCAGCACCGAAGAAGTTGACGTTGGCATTGCCTGATGATGGTGGGTCTGGCCTGTGGGGACAGAGGGAGAAAAATCATGTCAGCACATGCTTATCTGTTGTCTGAGCAAGGGTTTGGGACCTGGGTCATCCTGGTCCGAACAGGCACAACCAGGAATGGCCCTTTTCTTTTTCTGCCCTTTGCTTTGGAGGCCCAGGAGAGATATGCCCTTGATCTAAGAGTTAAGAGCAGAAAGGAAGAGACAGGGCTAAGAAGATGGGTGGTGCTTAGGCCAGGTGACCTAGATCCACTTGCACCTGCTCACCAACTGCAAAGGAAAAAACACAGTTTAAAGTGATAGTAGCATACAAGCTGGCATGGGTGTAGGTAGTATTCATGCATCATTAGCTGTAAAAAGTATATGATTTAGATCAGTTTTAAAACCTGATTCAAACAGCCGTTTTTCAAAAGCAATTTAAATGCAACTCTACTACAGAAGTAAATATCCATTCATGTTGCAGTCCATATTTCTAGCATCTATCATTGTGAAATAACTGTGAATCGGTCGAATGAAGGTTGGATTTTATCTGGGCATAGTTACTCTACTGTCAAAACAAGTAAATTGTGGCCATTTTCAAAATGATGGCGTGTTGGCAGCTTTTCCTCTATCCCTCTCCATTTTCCAAGGATGGCTCCATGGAAGCCCATATCCTCACTGCTTTGGCCGATTCTCCCCCTGCACGTTCCCTGTCGCAGCCTACAGCTCAGATGCGTCTCTGCGCATACATTTGGAGAGAATGTGCCGGAATCACTCCACGCCTGTCTTACTGTCTCATTGATGCTGCTCATTCCTCATGAACCTCTATCTATCAAGCAACCCTGCAGGCATTTTTTTATAAGCACAATGTGTATTGCAAGCCCTAACCTCTATGGCATATAAGCATGCAGCATAAAGATCTGGACTATTTACTTAAAAGATGTCACACGGTGGAACTCCTACTCCTCTCACGTGCTATCTTCAATTTTCATCCTGGAATACCTGTTGGAACTTGTTTCATTATCCTGAACTTCATACAATGTATAATCAACATGAAAGAGTAACAGCAGGGGCCCACATAACGATGATGAACAAGTGAAGATTAAACACATCTTCCTTTTCATATAGTAATGACACTTTTCCTCATACACCATTCAAAACCAAAAGACAGCCCGTCTTCCATATTTCACCATTCTTGGTGCTGGGCGTGTGCCTCCCTAAGACTTCAAAACCCACTAAGCCAGTGGATGAAGTGTTGCATATCTTTATGATTAAAATCTTTCCTGCAATTCATGGTGTCGAGAATGTTTTGGCTCTGCTGCAAGTAATCATCTCTGCACTCCCATTAATATTTGAGTGATTGAGAGGCGACCAAGCAGATACTGTAAAGTTTACTTTGAGGCAATTCTCGACTTCAGGAGAATCGAGTTATGTACCCCACTGTTGGAAAGTCTCTTTCTGCAGTTTTCTGTCCTCCTAAATGCTCTATGCAAGAAGGAAATCGTGTTCCATGTCATTTTGCCAACCCCCTTTTTTCCGATGGGTGTTTTGTTGCAGGAGTTTTGTTGATAAAGTTCATCGAATTTTTAAAAAATTATTTTTGGGAGGGTTCCCTCCCCGACCCCTCTTCATTTAATTATTTTTTTTATTTCCTCCTCTCCAACCCTTTATTTACGCTGTCCCATCCCCTACCCCCCACAAAATATTTTGATGGACATTTTCGGCAAAAGGCTTACGGCAAAACACCCGTCGAAATAACGGGTGTCGACAAAAGGACGCTATACCGGAAATCACTGCTGCAGTAGTAATTCTCCTCATGACCGACTTCTCAGCTCGCCACAAACAGGTCCATGGCCTCTACCGCCTACTTTCAACTCATTACAGGTGCCGGAACTGTCCCAAGATGCCTGGGGCAACACACTCTGAAATCAATATTAGTAAATCAATGCGCTTGACAGGAAACATTGGGGTTTCCCAAAACCGTATCACTATGAGAGTGCGCTATATTTTGATGTGTATGTTATTGGAGTTTTATAACATGCTACATTTGTTCAACTCCTGACACCAATCACCACTTCTCACTTTCCCTTTAGTGATCCAAATGTGACCCTCATGGGCCAAGTCTAAAATTCGACTTCTAAACCCACTGGGCAGAATTATTCTACCAAATCAGGTACACACTAATTCTCTTATAATCCCACTCTTCCTCAAAGTTTTAAATGCATTCATTTTGCTCTTATTGTTCAATGTCCACCCAGCCTTCCAACCCTAATTGGACACACTCTGTCACCTTAAACAAGACTTTGGCATCATTCAGAGTTTCATCCCACACTTTGTGAGTGACAATGGGCCTCATTACGAGATTTGCGGTAAAAACGAAACCTTACCGGCATGGAGGCAATGCCGCGTCCGGGTAGCACTGACGCTGCTAACAGCGGCCGATTACGAGAATGCGTGCACGCGTGTAGCGGAATGCCGGTATCATCTGTACCGGCATGCCGTTAATGACCCTAAAACCCCTGTTAGCGGCATCATGCAAAGCGCTGACACCGCTTCCGCCTTCGTCCACCCCTAAATAACGGGCACCGGCAATAACGGGCACCGGCAATAATGGGTCCGGCAATACCAGGTCCTGCAATGCCGGAACCGGAAGTAACGTCATCGCACCGGAACGGGAAATGCAACGACGGCCATCTTGAAAACACAATACATTGCAATCCTCCAAACACAGGACCTGGATCCACACACCACCAGCTACATCTCCAGCACAATGCCTAAGGCCATCAAAAAAGGTGCCTCCCATCAGCGAAAGGTGCACTTCTTGAAGGATGGGTTAAATATGCTGGCAGACACTCTGGCCCAGAAAGGAGATGTGGTCTTCGCAGCAGACCTCAGGCGACCTGCCCAGATTAAAAAAAAAAGAAATATGGGAAGAAGTGGCCCAAAAGGTCAGTGCGGTCGGCACCACCCCCGCACCGTCAAAGATATTAAAAAAAGGTGGGATGACCTGCGCAATATTCTATCGGCCAATCGGAGCCAGGGTCTGGCTACAGGTGGTGGGCCCAACTCCCCCATAAAGCTCACCCGATGGGAGTAAACATGTGCCAGTACGATTGGCATGGTGGGAGTGGGAGACATGGAGCGTGGAGTCCCGTCATCGGCAGATGGAGGTGAGTGTCAACACAAACCAGTGGAATCCAAAGCATGATGATGGGCCACAAATGTGATAGTGACATAAGCCAATGCAGGGCCATCACACACACATGGACACATCCCTGGCCCGATGCTGTCCCCAGCACCGTCACATCAACATGCATGCAGCATGCCAATGCCATACCTGAGACACACCCCACAAACAGCTAAACGGCATGTGTCACACTGCACGCAGTCCACAACACAAATGCATGTCACAAAGCATACACCACATTACACATGTGTGAACCTGACATATGCCTGAATAACCCCCCCATATAGCAAGCAACCTGTGTGTCACAACTCCAAGACATCAAATCATCACATGTGTATAACTGCACGAATGCCAATGTATGCATGATGCATGTACAAACATCACTGATGCCGTGCCTCTTTTGGTCACCCACAGGCACAGATTCTGAAAGCGATGCTGAGGACACAGCTGCACATGCAAGGACACCATCCAAAAAGGCCAGGGGCAGGGATGACGGCACCACGCCATCCACATCTAAGGGCACAGGCAAGCAACAACAGCCACCCAAGGCAATGCCAACACAGGATGCCAAGGAACAGGGACGGCAAAGAATTGCTGCCAAACCAACAGAGGCTAAACTGGTGGAATCCACTGATCCTGAGGCAGTGGCAGATGGGACCCTGTCTGCTGCAAACAGCTCTGTAGGGGAGGCAGCTGCCACAGCGCCCCAGAGTGGTGATGAAGGAGAGTGCGAGGCTGAGATATGTCTCCCTGAGGAGGACAACCTATCCATGCATGTGGTACGCACACCCAGCCCCGGGCAAACACCCAAGCACACCCCACTGAGCACCCCCAATAGCACCCCACTCGACCAGTCGGGAGGAGAGGCAATACAAGAGGCCGGGAGCCCCACAGTGGACACACCTGCATTGGGCCCCTCGGTAGATGTCCCATCCACCTCAACAGGCATCCGGGACGGAGAGTGGCGCATGGCACAAATGGAGGGGGGAAGCAGGAGCTCACAGGGCTTGTGAAGTAGTATGTTTCTGATGGTGCCCTGACAAGGCAGGAGGCCCGGGAAAACACTGCGGCCATGACAGGGGCCATGGAGTCAAGCACCAGGTGCATTTGTGAGGAGCTGTCAGCGGTGAGGAAGGTCCTGGCCAGGATTGCCCAGGCTTTGGAGGCTCAGCGTCCTGCCCCAACAGTGGAGCATGCGGGCACTGCGTCATCGTCCAGCTACACTCAGACGAGCCCCCTGTGTAGGTCTTCACGCACCATGCGGCGCTCTGACATGCAGCCCCCGGAGGCCGGCAGAGGCCGCCAGTAGCAGGGACAGCCTGCATGTGCAGACTAATTTTGACTCATGTTGCATACAATGACTATTGCACACCATGTGTGGGGGAGTTGTGGGGGAGGGGTAGGGGCTGTGTGGGGGAGTTGTGGCGGGAGGGGGAGGGTGTGTGTGGGGGGAAGGGGATGGGGGAGAGGGTGTGTAGGGGTGTGTGGGGGGAGAGGGATGGGGAGGGGGTGTGTGGGTGAGTTGGAGGGTAAATGCACTTTGTATATATCCCATGTTTAATACACCTGTTGTGTACAAAAAAATCACATGACTTGACATTGCTTATTGTGTATGTGTGCTTTATTGGTTTACAGTGCACAGTGTGCATGTACCCCCACACCCAGAGTCCCACATCCATGGCACCCTCTGCATCCATGTGCCTTAGAAATATTGGCCTATCACGGACTGGCACACAGCACGTTCCTCCTGTGCATTGCCACCTAGCTGTCTTCTTCATCATCTTCATCCTCACCTGGTGGTTGCTGGTCAATGTCAGGGGTCAGACGCACGTTCCGTTGGATGCACATGTTGAGCAGCATGGCACATGCCATGATGATCTTGGCCACCTTCTCATGCCCATACAGGAGTGCCCCACCCGACCTGCTGAGGCAGCGAAACCGTGCCTTCAACAGGCCAAAGGTCTGCTCGATCACCAAACGGGTACAGGTATGGGCCCGATTGTAGTCCTAATCGTACCTGTTCTGCGGGTTCCCAACAGGGGTGAGGAGCCACAGCTTCAAGGGATAGCCAGCATCACCTGCATGGGAGCAAAATGAGGTATGCGTGGGTCAATTCCTACCATGATACCCGTACTTGTCACTCTCAAGCCTGCAGATATTTGTTGTTCACATGCACATGTCCCTGGATGTCTGCACACATTTTAATTTGCCACAATGTGTGCTGTTCCATGATCTACAGGTGTGGGTTGCATCGTCCAGATGATGCAGGGTGTCCACTTCCTTGCTGGTGTTCATCCATTGTGGATGATGCCTACCACTGTATTTGCAATCAAATAGGATTTAGGAGGCAGGTCCACTGGCTTCCAATTAAGCAGAGAATCTTGTTCAAGACTCTAGCCCTTACTCACAAGTGCCTACACCATCTTGCACCCCCCTACTTGGCCCAGAGGATCACCAAACCCCTCTCATCTAGGCCAGCTAGAACACCTACACAAATCTGATCACTGTCCCTAAAACTCTTAAAACGTGTGCCGGTGGAAGTAGCTTCCCCACCCAGGCCGCACAAAACTGGAATGCCCTACCACCACACATCAGGAGCATTGGCTCTCAGCCTTCAGCCTTCCGTAAGGGTTGCTCTAACCTGCTTCTCTTAACCGCTGCATCTGTAACCAAGCAGCCTTTTTGAACACGCAACTCTCTCTTATGTGTGTAGTAACCTTACCTTGTATAAGAATCATCCTTGGGTGGCTTTCATGTAACCCATAAGTAAGCCTCCTTAAGCACCTCTTAGCGCCTCAATGCCTGTGGGCTGCAGTGCGCTTTACAAATCTAAATAAATAAATATGTGATGTGGAGTGATTCATATGTATTTTTATTAGCAGCATTGGCACAAGTTTCATCATGAGTTGTCATTCATTGGTTCATAGTCCCATGGTGACATGCAGCGCTACTGTGGTGGTGGGCCAGTGACAATCAGTGTATTCCCTTGGTGGGCCAGTGACAATCAGTGTATTCCCTTGGTGGGATTGATTTGTGCGCCCTCATGGATACATGTCCTGTGTTGTGTTTTGCTGCGGTCATTTACATTGTGCATACTCACAGCATGTTGCTGCATTGTGTTACAGAGGGTACGGTCTGATGATGTGCAGTGGATGTGTTGATAGATGTGGGCTGTTTGCAAGTCTGGCATATTGGCATTTGTGTGCAGCTTCCATCATTTCTATGACGTTTAGGTGTCATGTTCAGTTTGGGATGCTTTGGGGCACAGTGTTTTGCAATATGGGCATTGTCCAGTCACCACCCAATCTCACCCGGGTGCTGTGTGTATCTCCCCCCCCCATTACACTGCCATGTGCCTGTCATGCAACTTACCAAGCAGTCAGGCACGTCGTCCAACATGTCGCTCCATGTAGAGTGGTATCGTGGAGTTCCGCAGGACCATTGAATCATGATTTTATCCGAGATATCGGGCACAACAATGTGTGATGAAGTTGCTGGAGTCGCGTACCATCTGCACATTGACGGAGTGGTATAGCTTATGATTGCGGTACGCCACCTCCATGGCATGTGGCACCACCAATTCCACATGGGTGCAGTCGAAGGGCACCAATACAATTTGGCATGCCTGCCAGTGCAGTGAAGCCAATTTTGGTGTCAAAGATCTCCTGGGCAGTCCATGGTAGGGATATGTAGTCACTTGAGTGCTTCAGGAGGGCATCCAGCACTTGGTTCAGCATGCGTGAAATAAAAGGTTGTGATATGCTATGCATCTGCCCCACTGTGTGCTGGTAGGTGCCTGTGGCCAGGAAGTGGAGCACAGACACTACCTTCAGTAGAGGGGGGATGGCGGTGCGGATTTCAATCAGGCTGACAATGTCGTCATGTATCATGTCCACAATGGTGGTGATGGTGTCCCGGTCCAGGCCATACAGGGTGTGGATCTGCTCAGGAGTTAGGTTGAAAGGACTGGCTTTGATGCAAGGGATTGGAGGCTGCCTGCGTGGTACCACTGGCTGCACTGGTGAGACTTGCTGGGCCTGTCTCACCCTCCTTCTCCTCCTTCCTCTCCTCTGTAGTGCCTGCTGCAGCTGTTGCTCATGGAGTAGCAATGCAAGCATGTCCTCCAGCCCCAATATCGCAACTGCAAGTGGGATCATTTTGGTGTGGGAAGGGGTGTGATGTGTGGGTGTGCTCCTTTTGTGCTGGGCCAGACTCCATTGCCTCCACCTGTGCTGATTGTGTGCACCTCTGGCAGTTGGGAACACAGCACATTCCTATTAGCGGGTGATCGCAATGCTGGTGATGCCGGCATAGCGGTATCCCTTATTACCGCCTTCGAGATGCCGGTAGGTGCATGTCCGCGTGACTTGTGAAATCCTCCTGTTAGCAGCATCCCGGTATTGCCGGCCCAAAGGGCTCCGTGCCC
Source organism: Ambystoma mexicanum (assembly GCF_040938575.1). Taxonomy (NCBI): domain Eukaryota; kingdom Metazoa; phylum Chordata; class Amphibia; order Caudata; family Ambystomatidae; genus Ambystoma; species Ambystoma mexicanum. The sequence continues at coordinate 1,031,142,030 of NC_090923.1, forward strand.
ACGTGCATGCCGGTACGGAGGAGCACGGTCTCAGCGGTGGCGCTGATAATGGGTTGTCGATTCGTAATGGGCCAGAGCGGTATGCGGTGCCGGTATTCCCTTACCGGCATCGTTTTTCCATTACCGCGAATCTCGTAATGAGGCCCAATGATATTTATTCAAGTTTCTTTATTCTAAAACATTCCTACTTACTGTGCGGCTCCCTTCATTGTAAATCCATCACTGTATTCTCCTTACAGGAAGGCACTGCACTCTAAAGTCATGAAACTTTGGACTGGTTACGCAACCACTAATCCTTTTAGGCACACCAAAAATTCCTTTGTGCATGACTATTACTCTTGGTGGTATATGGGCAGTTCTACCTTTAACAACAACACCCTGTGGTGGTGGTGGTCTGGACCAGCCTGTAATGGCCTTGGGGCCCAAGTTATAGACCAGAGTGGAGCAAGGGCTTTAACGCCGGATCCTGGTGCTCTTACCTGCTGATTCAGCCCATCGCCATTGGTGTTATTGCTGTTAGCACATTGGGAACTCACAGCATGCATGCAGATCACAGTTGAACCTGTCATAAAAATAGAAGACGAGTTCCATACAGGCCCCGTCTTCTATTATTATGATTGGGCGGGAGGAAGAGTCCAGCGATGAAGTGGAGCAGAGGCCAGCGGGGAAGCAAGTGGGGGTGTAACAATTGGCAAGGTAGCTAGTGGGGGGTGCAACAGGGAGGGAGAGGTGGTGGGGAAGAGCTCTGGGGCACCAGGACATGGAGGATTTCCGTGGACTTGGGGAACAAGCTGCCAGCCCCAGGATGGAACACAGCCGTGTATCATCACACTCAGCCCATATTCCTCTGAACCTGACTTCCAGGTGCCCGCTCACTGGGTGCAAATATGAATTGTAACGCCATCACCCACATGCAACTCACCCTCTCCATCTCAATTTTTGAGTATCTCAGTGGACCTCATCTCAGGGTTCTAGGCTCTTACTCTATAACCTTTTCAATTGCAGCTTGCTTCTGGGAAAACATAACTCCAATGCCAAGACCCACCTGCTTCAGTAAACCATGCACGGTCCCACCTTGTGCAAAACCTGTCCATTGTGACATCCCTAAATTGCATTACCCAGTCTTCTGTCCAAACAAAATTCAAATGTTTTTTCTCTAATGTGATTGGTGTACCAATCCTGTGAGGCAAACATTTATTTAATTGAGAACGGAGAAACCAGGGTCGGGGTTTTTCTAGTTTGAGCAAATTCCCACAACCATTAGATTCAATGTTAACTCCATCTATAACATTCTTACAGTATTCTCAGGGTGGGCCTTCACTATCCTAGGTTGGTTTGTGACTTAAGCCCAAAGTCACAAGGGATAATATGGATCAAAGTAAACCCAGGCTACCTGCACCCATGCACCCCTCCGATAAGGCCACATTTCAAATGTAATAATCAGTCAACTACTCTTATGCTTTTCGAAAAATAATTTGTAAGTGTTCATCTGTTATTCAGAAATGTGTTCATTATTCAGCCACTTGGAAAACAGTCGAGGCTGTTTTCCAAGTTTCTGAATAACAGTTAAACGGATAACAAATTATTTGTCGAAAAGCTTAAGAGTATATGACTGATTATTACATGTGGCATTTGACCTCAGGACCTTATAGGAGGGTTGCCTGAGTTTACTTTGCTCCACTAATTTAGAATGGTATTCAACAAGACATTGGAAAGACATTGCCCCTTGCTGATGAAGAGGCTTCTTCATTGGTACAGTAGCCTTCTCCAGATCAGCAATTTACTAAACAGCCAATGCCATTGGTGATCTGCTGACTCAATCCAGAAATTGCATTTCTGTCTCTCCAGAGACAAGCCTGCCTCTTTCAATGCTCTAAAAACAAACTGAGTACAATCACCTGTCATGCTGGCTCACATGCTTGCGCAGATGAGACTATCATCATGGAAGCAAAGTGCGACTCTCTCACGTCTACGTATTTTTTATTCTTGACAATGGGTTTGAGTCCCTGTAGAGTGCACTATGATCACTTACCCCATTAAATGCGGCCGGCTCTGTCGCCCAATCAAGGTGTACGAGCACCCATAAGCACTTCCAAATTATAAAGACTTGGAGTTACAAGATTGGCGTATCACGCTCTGCCCATTGATTGTTACTAATTCCAAATTATTAAAACTACAACATAAATCCAAAATTTGCAACACAAATCTGTTTAATTTCCTCACAAAGTCAGTCTGAATTCGTGAAAAAATTAAACAGATTTTTGTTGGAAATTTTTGATGTATGTTGTTTTACAGTATTTTTTTATTTTTGTATTGATGGATTGTATGAAGTGCAGCCTCACTCAAGAGTATAACTTTTTAAAACATACACAGGTTTTAAAACAACAAATACCATAGATTACAAAAAAACAAGAAGAATAAAAACAAGCCATTAAATATATATATGACCTATATATCCAAAATACGATGTAAAATGCAATCATAGGCAGTGGAAAACAGATATGGTTTCAAAGATTTGTGAGGAGACAGAAAGGCGTGTAGAAGGAGAACATGAGGCAGTAAGGAATTCCAGGCGCGGGAGCTGCAGAAGAAAAAACATAGGCATCGAACCGCTCCCGCTTAAACCTGGGAACCGATAGGCACAAACTGTACGCTTCAAACTCTAGAAATAGACTATTTAACGGCTAGGTAATCTGTGTAAGCGGTGCGACAGATCCTGAAAAAAGATGGAGTCTGATAGGAAGCCACTGAACAGAAGCCAGAAGGAAATGTGTTCGAATGTTCATACACGGAAGTAGGTTGGGCAGGAGAATGGAAAACGGACTCAAGTAGAAATAAAGAAGTGGTCAAGCCAGACAAAATAGCATTTCCACCGTGCATGCGAGATTAAGCCAGTGCCTGAATGGCAGTATGGAAATCCAAAGGAGCGAAAACGCTGTTATCTTCCTAAAATAACTGAGATGGAAAAATGGTTCTGAGATAAGTGAGAACTATGCAGCTTACAATGTAGATTAGAATCCAAGATAAAACCCAAAGATTTCACATAAGACACCAAAGAAGGAGCCAGACCAATCGAAGAGATGGGGATCATCCATTTTGGAATATGTCTTAATAAGAGGGTGAACACGAAATCAACTAACAATTCAGATTTGAAAGGATTGAGTTTAAGGAGTTTGAAGCCATATGGCCCTTGATTGCACAAGATAGTCTCAGAGACAGTCTACATCTTCTGGTGCAAATGTTTCTTGTAAATTAAAAAAAATAAAAGAAATGTACCTTTCTTGCGTGGCCCCAACTGGACTGTGCAGTGCCCCTGAAAGCATAAGTCAATTTTCCATGTTGATGACTTTGACGTCATCAGCATGGAAAATGGAGAGAGGGGACAGCAGCCCTGCCGGCGCCGTTACACGAGGAAAACTATGATTTATTTTCTAAAACACCATTAGCACCCTTGTAGGAAACTACACGGTGCCATGGAGAAGGGGTAGCGGGGTGCTGGCTGCCCAGGCAGCTCAGAACACGGTCTAGTACCATATTGTACAGCCCACGTTCCGAGCCGCCTGATTGGCTCGTGCCCCCTTCATGGTGCTAATGAAGCATATGATGCTTAACAATACCTCATGTTGGAGTCAGTCGAATGCAGCTGACAGATCCAGTCACGTAAATAAACAGATGTGCTGTCCGCAAAATGCAGGGGTCATCCACACTTTGCAAAGTGACTGTTTCGGTTCTACGGCCAGACAGGAATCCAGAGTGATAGTTGCACAGTAAGCTGTGCTGATATAAATGGCGAGAAAGCTGATCTGCTGCACTTTTTCTGTAGTCTTTCACAGAAAAGGCAAAGCCATAATGGGTGAAAACGAGCGTTATCACAAATGGAGGTGACACATTTGTATTTTCTTTAAAACCTCCTGGAAGATAGAGTAAATGAAAAAAAATATTTAGGGATGCTAAAATAAGAAAATATTGTCAGGAATAATTTCAAAAGAATAAAAGGAATAACATCATCAAAATATAAAATGTTATTAAAAAAAAAGAAATTATGACTGAGGAAGTAAAGACAAGGGGCCTCATTACACGGTAGGCGGTGAGCCATGGCGCTATTAGCCTACAAATCCTGTAAATCCCTACCGCCATCCGTGTAATGAGGCCCAAGGAGTCTCAAATCAGGGTGAAACAGGGACTGAATTCATGAGAGCAATGTGGGAAAAAATGAAAAGATTCTGATGACATTTCAGATTTCATTTTTTCAATCTTACCTATAAAATAACTTTTGAAAGAATCAGCAAAGTCCATGGAAAATTAAACTGGTACATCAGAAATTGGATTTACATATTTTCTAATGATTTCCTCTGGGAGATTAACAGCTGGGGATATTTCAGTGGATGAGAAAACAGGTTTAGCAGTATAAATATTACTTTTGTATAAAGCACGCACTTAAGGCAAGGTTATACGCATGTCAGGATCACATGTTTTTTTCCCAAGCCCTTTCAGTGTGTCTTATTTTAAGTTTCTCAGATGTTTAATTCATCTGAAAACCAGGGGGCAGAGGGATTTGATCTTCTTTGAAATCTGGGAAAAGGAGATATTTGATTAGCTGCCTCATCCGCAATCAACTGACAGTGACTGGATACACCAGAGACACTAGAAATAGAAAAGGTTTTTCTCATTAGGATCTCACTTAGAGCATCTGGGACACAGTGTTAACGCACCTGGCTTTACATTTAGCTTCGTACGCCAAATAATGACATCCTCACTTGTTGAAAACCTCTGTAGTGGACACCAGATCCAATGGCATCCTTTTGATTTGGAACATCCACTTTGGAATTATAAACTTTGTTGGTGGCCTCGATAAAAGATGGAGTTTGATGTGGTGATAAGCAAGTCCCAGGTGCAAAAAACAGTACCTTCTCCTGTAAGGCTAATTATCTCACCTATATCAGCATCAACAAGTCTCCTAATCCCACTTTCCACTTCCTACGTCAGGCTCACAAGTATGTATCTTGCTTTGGCAAGGCATGACTCTGCTTTCTTGTTCAATTTGATACAGTGACGGAATCCTCCTAAACAAATTCATTTTTTTCTGGAGACATATGTTCGTCTGTGACATTCACATCCCTTTCCTCTGCATTTACTACCAGCTGTGAAGCATTGCAATTAAAGTTGATGCTCAGTCCTCTTTGTATGTGATATCGCAGGGTATGGATCCCCTTTTCCTTGTAAACTACCTGGTAGTTAACCTGCTACATAAATTGCAACATGGCCATACCAATTAGCACACATGTCTGACTTGCCTAATTCCACTTTATTGGTTTTGAAAGGGTTTTCACATGTAACCTTATTCATCAGGGCATACAATTCATTGGAATCAACCAACATCTCACTGTCTTGTATAGGCTTTTGCTAGGCACAGACATAACAGTACACACTGCCTGTAAAATGGCAACAGCTGAGAACGTATGTGACAACCCAGGCATACTATGTCAGTGCCTAGAAATACTTATACGCAAGAAAATGTTGGCTTAGTCAGAACACATTTTCTACAGGACTTCTCAGCGAGGAACAGATACAAAGATATACACATTACCTATAAATCAAGTGGCTGCAGACACACTTGGTTCAGACATTTGGGTCTTTACCCTCTTCCCTCAAGCATTCTCTTGTGTGCACCCTGCTGAAAAAATCTTCTGCTGACTCCTCGTGTCTGGCTAACTCCCACCCCATCTCTATCACCCCCTTCCTTTGGAAACTCTTGGAGAAGCTGGTCCTCCCCCAAATAACACTGCATACTGAGCTTGTTGGCTGCCTACACAATCATCAATCTGGATTCTGAGCATCCATAGGCACATAAACTGCTCTCCTGATAACCTGTGAAAAACTGCTTGCTTCTCTTGACTCCAACTCTGCAGCTGTGCTCATTCTACTTGATCTCTCCTCTGCATTTGATACGGTCAAACACTCCATCCTCACAAAACAGCTCCACGATACCCTTGGTATCTCAGAGCAGGCACTGGACTGGCTGACCTCCTTCCTCATTGATCATCCCTCCCAGATTTCCTGGGCTCTTTCTCCTCCCCCACAGCTATCACCACCTGTGGAGTTCCGCAGGGCTCCAAGCTTTCTCCTTGGCTCTTTAATGTCTATCTTGCTCTGCTTGCACACTTTATTTCCACTTTCTCCCCTTACTTCCAGTGTTATGCAGATGATACACAACTCTTCTTCAAACTTCCCTCTGAACCTCTCCTTACTTCCTCTATCATTCCCAACTGCCTATCTGCCATACAGTCTTGGCGCGCCTCCAATGATCTCTGCCTCAACGCCATCAAGACAGAGATCTTTCTTATGGGGACCCCTCCTCGCTCTTTCTGTCCCTGACACTGGCCTCCCTCTTTGGGCTCTCCCCCTTATTCATCTGAAGCCAGAAACCTTGGAGTCATCTTCAACTTCTCTCTTTCCTTCCTCCCTCACATCCAGGACTTTGCAAAGAAGGCACACTGCCAACTCCACCTCCTCAAAGGAATCCTTCCTTTCCCCAATTTCCCCACAGAAGCTGTCTCTAGAGCTCTGGTAATCTCTAGTCTGGACTATTGCAACAGCCTCTTCCTTAATCTACCCTCCTCCTCTCTATGTCCCCTCCAGTTTATGCAAAATAGGGATGCAAGACTTATCCTTGGCCTCAAGCCCAGGGATGGCATCTCTCCAACCCTAAACCCTTTCCACTGGCTCCCAGTGGCAGCAAGGATCAAATTTAAATCCCTCTGCATCATCCACAAGGCTGTTTGGGGCCAGGGACCATGCTATTTACGATTGTCTCTAACCAAATACTCTTCCTCCTCTTTATTCTCCTACGCGTCAACTCTGCATGTCAAGTGCTTCTCTAAACAGCGAGTTGGCGGCCAATCTCTTTCCTCAGCTGGCTCCCTCCTCTGGAACAGCCTCCCCCTTACCCTCCATCTTGACCTGGATCTTCTTGAAATTCCGTAAGCGCCACAAGACTTTCATTTTCACCTCCTCCCTCCCTTGCTGAACTCCACAGTCGCTGAGTTGGTGACCAGGGCCTGTGAGGAATTCGACCATCCACACGGGGAGTAGGCTCTTGCCTAGGTTGTTTTGATTTTTTGATTAAAAAAAATGAATGATGGGAGATCATTGTGAGGCCATTCTGTACACATTTACTCTGCTCACCACATGAAACGCATAGTCATGTGTACTCCGGGAGGACACAGCCTACAGGCTCCGTCCTGCCCTGTCATGTTCAGATGGAATGTGACAGCCATGGGTACATCCAAACATCTCAAGAAGGGGAAGGCACACCTTCCTCCAGCCGTGGGCAGCCCAATTAAAATATCAACATTTACATGGATCTGGTTTCCAATTGTTTAGTTCGACTGGTGGCAGTGCATAGTAATGAGAGATAATTGAGGCAAGCCTGTTGATGGGGCTTGGACAACAGGAAGGCGGGGCTAACACCCCTTTGGTATGCAATGTGTCAACTTGAAACTAGTTCCCACACCTCTGTATGAAAGGCAGTGAATGGCATGTCTGGGTCCATTAATTACAGTAGGTACCCCTGCAGAGTGGACTCCTTTTCAGAGGGGAGAAGTATGTGATTTGAGGGAGACAAAAACTTCAAGAGAGATCTGTGCTTTGATTAAGAGTCAAAGAGGGCTCAGTTAACCAGAGAGACACTTTGATCTACAACAGACAGGAAGACGGGAGGGACTTATGTGTATGTTGTCTACCCTTACCTTTCCCTTTGCAGAGCACTCTGGTCCTGACATCATACATAACAAAAGATTGTTGATGGGGATCCAAGATTGGTTCATTAAGGTAGGCCTAGCCTCCACCAATCACTGTGTGATGCTGGAAATGCATTGGAGGGACAGGGCCTCCATGTCCTTGTCCTGTATTCCTTTTATCATATGTGTTCTGTGTTATTTTCTGCACAGGAGTCCATGTGGGTCTCCTGATAGTGCAGCTCTTCCTCCTTTTGGTTTGCTGAACAGACCCTTGGGATACCCCTATGGCAGCCATGGGTGGGGGTACAACCCTGTGCCCCTAGTGTATGTTTTTGGGCACCTGTGTGTGGCCCATAGGGCAGGGTATGGGTTGGTGGCAGCTCCATGCTGAATTTGACAGGTGCTCTGAATACCCTCCATTTTGGGATACCCAGACCCTGCCATTGGAATTAGTTGATTCCTGATAGGAGACAAGATGGCCCGTGTGGCTTCTTGAATTCTATCGCCTGTTAGCTTGTTTTCCTGAAGTCCTGGGAAGCCCTGACTCTGTCCCATCCCCTGACGGGCTGTTGGGGGGAAGTTCCATATATGGTATTGTGGGGAAGTCCAGGACAGAATGGCTGGAGCCTTCCCAATGACTGTATGTTGTGGGTACGCCCGTGGGATGGGACCTGGGTGAATGGAGTGTGTGACGAATACGCATTTCATGTTATGGGTGTCTAGTTTCTGGTGTGTGTCACAATGACAGAAATAGCCCTTCCCGAAACTTTTATGAATACAGTGTGGAGTGCTGAATGGCTGGGTGCTTGTCTGAATCCACATTCCGTGTTGTGAGTGTCTGGATGGAGAAGAATAGCCTGAATGCACTATGAGCCTGATTGGCTGCCTGCCTGAATGCCCTTCTGAAAGATTGGTTGCCTGAGTGTGACCCTGCAGAGTGAATGAGAGACCATACAGTATATCTGGGGACCTCTCACTGATGGAAATTGTTCAGAAGTTGAAGTAGAAACTTGTTGCTTACCTTGAAGCCCAGCTAGAAGAAGAAGGTCTTGCAGCTGCAATCCTTTGACGCAATCTGAAAGCTGTCGTGTCTCCAAGAACTGATCCAAGAGAGGACCTGGCTAGGAGACCTCTCCCCGAGCTAAGAAGGGCCATTGGGCACCAGCTGATCTTTGCCAAAGCTCCCTGTAAGTCAGACGCTCGAAAGGGTGCCAACTGGAGAAGGGGACCACAGAGGAATCCATAGTGAAGTGCCCGGACATTGAAGTCCATCACCGTTGACGATCGCCATCGCCGACCGGAGCCGCAGCGCTCCATTCCCTAAGACATTTGATTCAAGGACTCCCTTGCTCATCACCGTCGACCACTTTCTCCGGCTGGAGAAATTCAAGGTCGTCAACGACTTAGGAGAATTCACTGGTGCGTTTCCCGCCACCCGAAGTCCTCAAAGACACCAACGAAGATTCGAAAGCCAGCCATGGTTGAGTCCCGTTCGCCGACACCAGACGCGGACGACCCGACACCCTTGCTGGGCCAAAGTTCTTCATTCACTCTTTGCAGCAACGAACTATCATTGTCGAGGTATACTGCCCCCCTCATCTTCACAGGACATTCACAAGCTTTCCTCAACATGCACCGTAAGGGTCGAAGCTGCTTCCCCGACAATGGCGTTCACCTTTTCTTCATCAAGGAATATCATCGACCGTGGCTCCTGCCTTAAAGGGAGTTCACTCAAGAAGGGCCTGTCCATGACTCATCGAAGAACTCTACACAACCAGGACCTTGGGGTTATAGAACCTTTAGAAGGAACCAAGACTACATTGAACATATATGGACTGGGCTTGTCAATACGCTTTATTTTACAGGTTTCCCAGGTGGGAGGATCCTCACACAGAACTGTCTCTAGGTGAATGGGAGTCAGTAATCTGCCATTGCTTGATTTAACTTGCATTGTTTCTGTTGTCTATCGTTGATTCATCTTACAATTTGATTCGTATGCCATTTGAACAGTTAGCAGTTGATGCATTTCAAAGGATTCAATATAAGAGTGGTACCACGTAGGCTTGTACATATTTGCCATTAGAGTATTGCCAGAGTACAAAGTGTGTTATTGTGATTGTGTATATAACTTGAACCTTATTTATATAAAGACTGTGTTTTCATTAACATAGTGTGTGGACATTCCTTTGTGGGTGCTTGGGGACTACACTGTACTTAAGAACCAGCCCGCATCACCGCCAGAGAGCTTAAGCCTTGATTGCTCATCCACATGTTACCAAACAGAGAATCTTGGCTGGGGTGCTCTGTGCCTCGACCCTGCCATATAGGGAGAAGGAGTACAGATACCCCCTTCGGGTATTTACACACTGGGGCCCATTTGGTTTTAAAAAAGGGCTGAACCCCTCACTCAAGAGATCATCCGAAGACTTTGAAAGCAGTAAGAAGGACTCATTTGGACTCATTTGGACCCTGGCTGAAGGTACAATCCGCCTGACATCTTCCGCAAGTGAAGGAAGGCCAGGATTTCCAAGAGGGAAGTAAGATTCCTCCCCTAAACATCTCCCAGGGAACAGAGGGAGATACCAGACTCAGAGGATTGGTCCAGCATAACCAGAACTGGTACACAGCCAACACACAGCATGCCCTGCTAGGTTCTACCAGCATGCTTCCTATGTGGGAAGTGCCAGAAAGTCTCTGAACAAAGGACAAGGCTGTTGCCTGCAAAAACTCTCCTTAGCCTTGGGCCGTCTGACTTGAAAGGACAACATGAGCCCTCTGAAGATGCTAGGAGGAGTGCCACACAAGCATCAACCAGCATCTTTTAAGGACATTTTCGAGGCAGTCGAGCCCTCAAACCACATCAGGCTACACCACTGATTGTTGTCACGCTGCAGTCATGAAAGCCGTCTGAGATGCCTCGACCAGTGTTCCAGATCTACCAACCAGCACAGAGACAGCGATTCTTGACCCTGAGCCAGCGTGTAGGCCAACCTGGAGCCATCCGTCCAGACTTGCTTGCCGAAATGCCTGCCGCATGATACCCGCAGCTGTCTCCTGTCTTGAGCTCTGTCTCAAGAGCTGCAAAGCACCCTGGAACCGCCTCAACACTGTTGAGCATCAAGAACTTCTTAAACACCAGGTAAACTGTGGTTCTGCCCCCCTGGTCCTTCTCCGAAGGCCACTAGAGACAGTTACGACCCCTTCCCCCTTGGTGCTTAAACCAAATAACCTTGAACAGTTAAGACAGATTGCTTTACCAACTATCCTCCTGTCAGTATCCAGAGCGCTTCCCTTTTCTTCTTGAAACTGTCGGTACTCTGTGTTCTATTACAGTGTGGGTTGTATTTTGTAGTGTGCTAGAACTGTCTGTTGTAATATTAATAAGGTAGATATTTTTAATGCAACCTTAACTGGACAGTCCCTTTCTACATCCAGGGACCGGCACATCCAGCCAACCTAGATGCGACTTTTGCTACTTTGCGGATTGCAGACTGATACCCCTACAACCTCTTAAGATGGCCGCTGCTGTTTTGGTAAACACACTTTGTACCGAGCCTGCCCTGCCTGCTGTGCCTTTCATCGAGCAGCCTCATTGGTTGCCTGCTGAGCCATCCCCCAGCTGACCACCAAGCCGGGAGGCGAAGCCGGCCCTCATTGAAGGGAGGTAGCTAAGGCACACTGAATGTGCCTCTGCCAGTGTCCGCCGGCATTGCCTGGTCGCCTCTCTGCCCTGCAAGCCACCTCCTCAAGCAATACGCAAAAATGAAGGTTAGCCAACCGTACCCTCACAACTTCACATTAAGGCTTAAATTGACTTATCCAATAGTACAGTGCTTAACTGTTCTTTCGCATTTCTCCCTAAACCTACTCAGTACCTCCCACCCCTTCCAACCAGGCCTCTACAAGTCACATCCTGTATGCGAGCTACGTCCACTATGGGCTTGCTGCCCTGCAACAACCAAAACCCGAAAACAGTATCCAGCACCTCCCAGTGACCCCCAAACCTGCCTTTTGATGACAAAGCACCACTGTCTACAAAGCTGTGTTATGCTTCTATCCAACGTACCTCTACCGGATGCCTCACATGGTCCCCCATCACTGCACACAACAGCACCGACTAGCAGAGCCAAGCACAAAGTGTCGGGCGCTCCTGCTAGCCACCATGTTCCTTCCCATACTAACAGAACTGCTCAACACGAGCATGTGTTCGAAATTGCGAACAATATCAAGCTCCCAGCACCCAAGCGCCAGGCACGCTTCCCCGCCTCTAAAGACATCCGGCTGGGGAGCGCCAATAGCACTACTCCACTGAGGGACTCATTTCCACCCCCCCTACATGCAACCTGTATAATCACACAACTACGTTCCCTGACCAACCCAGCTCCAACAGCGCTCACAATGTTTATCCACTCATCCACCACTGGCACAAGAGAGCAATCCCGGCCTCTACAAGCGAATACCTCACAAAAAGAATTAAAAAAGGGAACCCACCCCACGGCCAAAACCAGCAAAAACTACAGCCAAATCTTGGACAAACCAACTCAATAATCATCCCTACAGCCAACCTCTTAGGAAGACGCGCCCTCAATCCTGGACAGAAAGATTAACCAACCTTACAGCTCACTCCTCTGACCCCGCATACAATGACGCCCCACCTAGCACCGCCTTGCATAACCGCTTGCTTAGACTGTGCACCAGCCCTGGGCCCAATACCTCCTCTAAGGCCTATCCCAACGCACCCCCAGCACCCCTTCCCCTCCAATGCGCCCTTCTAAATGCTAGATCATTGCCAGCCCACGCCCACAACATCTTTGACCTCATCACTGACCACAACCTTGACCTTCTAGATCTCACCAAAACCTGGCCTAACCCCTCCTCTGGCCCCATCTTGTCCATAGCTATCCCCACTGGCTAGGCTATGCTACGCAGTGACAGATCACCCAAAGAAGGGGGGTTGCCCTCATCAACAAAGACTCTCTCCGACTACATGCCACCAACTCCATTGCCCTGCCTAATTGCAAACTTTTCTCTGCCAAACTCACCTGCTCACACACATTCTCCACCACCATCCACCTCATCTACCGGGATCCGGGCCCTGTTCTCACTTTGGGGAGAACCTCACCCAGCTCATCTCCCCCAATCTTAAGCCGTCATCCCAACTCTTACTCCTAGGTGACCTCAACCTGGGCTTCAATGACCCAGCAGACCATGTTGCCAATAACCTTGCCAGTTCACAAACAGCCTTAGGCTGCTCCCATTGCATCACACAACCCACCCACGCTCACGGCGGCACACTTGACTGGAAAGTCGGCCACAATGCCCACATAGACGTCCTCTCCATCCCCCCATGTCCATGGTCTGACCACCACTCCATCACATTCACCATCCCTACACCAACGGCACCTCCTAAACCAGTAGCCAACCATTCCAACATCATGACCCGCAGCTCTCGTAACCTCACCTGCGACGTCTTGTGCCCCTCTTCGGCCAAGCTGTCCTTCCAACCAGAGGTGTTTCTAGGGGGGGGTGAGGGGGTTATAGCCCCCAGGTCTTTTGGTTGTGGCCCTGGATAGAAGCTCAGGGGCTAAAACCAAAAGGCTAGCTAGCCCGAGTCCCAACATTTCTGACAGTAGCGTAGCCCCAGATTTTTTCCAGACCTTGCGACACCGCTGCCTCCCAGATCAGATACATCCACACTTGTGGATCACTCAGTGGTCGAAGTGTATGAAAAGAAGTAGTGGAACTATATTCCCTGCTGGCCTGCACCCACTCCCCACGAACCCCATCATCTCAACCCCACCCACACACAATACCAACCCCCAAACACATGCACCTGCTGTTTAAGGGAACGTTCAGTGTAGTGCACTGAAAGTGCACGTTTCAACTTCTTCGTACACTTTGATTTTAAAACGAAACCATTCTGGATGGTTTCTTTTTAAAATAAAAGTATAAGAACAGTAAAAATTAATTTAAAAAAGTAGAGGAGCACTGCTCCCAAATGCTCCTGCTCACTTGGACGACTAGGATCACTACAATTCCTTGTTAGGCACATCCATCGACCACCTAGCGCTCCTCAAAGCCAAGAAGGCTAGAAACACAGCACACCTCATTTCTTGGTTCACACCCAATCATCGCACCACAAGAGCGTCCATGAGAGTAGCAGAAGCTGCTTGGCTCAAAGAACCTACAGCAACAAACAAAGCCACCTTACCTCTACTTCACACCAATACAAGTCATATTAGCATCTAAAGCTGCAACCTACAACAAAAGGCTATCTAAAGCCACCTCCAGCTCCTGCGAGCTCTTCTCTATCCTCAAGGAGCTAGAGAACCCCATCTCACCCCCACCTCTATCCTCAAAGACAGCGCATGGTGTAACAGTGTCCAAAACATGCTCACAGGCAAAGTCACACTCCTTCAAGAAAAAATAAAACTTAAACAAAAAGCTCTCCCAGTGCATGTCCCTCAAACCCCACCCACCTCTCACACACCTAGCATCCCTCCCTTTCACTTCCAACCAGTTGACAAAACCAACATGGCAAACATCATCAAAGGGCTTAAGCTCTCAATTTGTGAGGGGGATACCTGCCCAGCCTCCCTCGTAAAGGATTGCGCTGAGCCCTTAATCCTGCTTGGTGCCGCCATAATCAACACCTCCTTTGAATCCTGCATTGTCCCGGCCTCGCTCAAAGAATCCTGGGTCTCCCCGTTGCTAAAGAAACCCTCTCTAGACCCAGCCACACCTACTAACTACAGCCCCTTCACCACTGTCCTGTTCCTGCTCAATATCATGGACATAGTTGCTTACCTGCAGATTCAATCTTTCCTGGAAGCACACCATGTCCGAGGAACCCGACAATCAGGCTTCCGCCCCAAGCATGGTACAGAAACAGCCCTTCTCAACCTCTCTGCCGCATTTGACCTTGTGGATCATGATATCCTATACCAAGCCCTGTCTACTTCAGCCCACTTTTCACTAGAGGCTACCAGCTGGATCTCCTCCTTCCTGGCCAAGAGTATTGGCAGGGGAGGCGACCGCCAGCCCCACACCCATTTTCTGTGGCGTTCCTGAAAGCTCATGCGTATCGCCTAACCTGTACAATGTGTACACCAAAACGCACTTCGACCACCTGGATGCCCTTGTCTCATACACAAATTACGTGGATGACACGCAAATTCTCATACCCCTCTCTGGAGACTACGCCACCAAAACCTGCCACATAAATACCATCTATGAAACCAACCAGTCCTGGATGGCGGAACATAGCCTTTGCCTCAAGGACGACAAAACTGAACTCCTCACCACCAGCCTAAGAGCTTGCCTATCCAAACTCACCCACCGAAACAAGGAACTGATACTATCCTTCAGTTAACTCCTGAGGAAAGGGCCGTTTATGAGAGCATTTATTGTAAAACATCAGAACGGTATCTCAAGAGCTTCACAGAGCTTGCACAGAAAAGTGGGCAGACATTGAAGCATTCACACACTTGTCGCTGAAATATCGGAGCAGGTGGGTGGCTGGTAACAAAGTTGACACATTTAAAAGGAGATACAATTTGATTGCGTGTAGGACCCACATCAGCATCTTGTGGACAAGACTATCACAGACCCTAGGGAGCTTGCAAAGGCTGCCGACAGGTTTGTGAGTACTCGAGTTCAGAGAAATCAGAGGACAAAAAAGTTAACAAGGATGGGAAGGACAAAGGTCCAACCCAATCCTAAATCAGGTACCCAAAAGAATGAAGGGAAATCTCAAAATTCTAGTTCAGCCATGCACACCGAAAAGAAGAGCACAGGCACCCCTAACACTGGGACATCTGCATTTTCACCACCCAAAGGTTGTTCCATCTTTAAGGAGCTGGGCCATAGGAAAGGGATCCTGCTTGCAAGGGCTTACCCACGAAAACCATAGTGAATGTTGAACTCGCGGTAGAGGCCATCATTAGTCTGGGCCTCTTAGAGGAGGACTTCCCATTAGGCCAGGAAGTGGCTGCTAGGCCAAGGAGTGGCCAAATGTGGATTGGTTACACTCAGTGGGAATGGTACTGGGTTTCCAGATGAAACCCTAGTTCCCAATAATACTCAACTCTATCAAGAACGTGTGTATACAAATGGACACAAAACTCCTGTGGTCTGAGACACCGCGGCTAGCATCACTACTGCCACTCGGTAGTGGGTACAGCCAGGCCAGTATATTGCTGGGCCTGATTTGTACGTTTGTGGGTTTGATGGTAAGAGTAAGTGGCCGGTACCGATAGTAGAGTTCAGCTGGCAAGGTGAAATGACCAAGCGCAGTGAAGCGGTGGTCATTTCCCTGTCCCATGTCTGTTGGGTAAAGATCTTCCTGATCCCGAAATAGTTGCATCAGCCACATGAACAAGGGCCAAAGAGAGCACCAGATTGTACACTCTGAGAGCTTTCGTGCCTGGAGTGCTTCCAGAGGGCTTGTTGGAAGGACCAGCATTTCCAGTAGCCCCTAGTCCAGTTCGAAAGACTATTGAGTCGCCTACTCTTGCGGAAGAGGGACTAGTAGCCAATGAGGACCCCCCATTTGGTAGCAGGGGAGTCAGTGATTTCAGAGTTGCCTGGCGCAGCGCGGGAACCTGAGGCGGAGGACTAGGTGGGCGCAAATCTGAAGGGCCTACCCAAGCTGGATGAGTTTGCATCAGCTGTGGGCTCATGTTAGACTGACTTCTTCACAGCTCAGAAAGAGTGTCTCACTCTGGTGGGTTTGCAGAAGCAGGCAGAGGAGCAGGCTATGGGCAAGGCCCCTAGACTGTCCAAAGTGTACTGGGAGGATGGACTCCTGTACAGTGAGCCAAAGGATTCTGAGGGTCGAGGGCCCCAGAAGGTTGGTGATTCCTAAATGCCACAGACAGTTTGTGTTGGATTTGGCTCACCAAATTTCTTTACCGCGTCACTTGGGAGTGATAAAGATATCAGACCGGTTGTCTGCACACTTTTACTGGCCGCAGTTTGTCATAAAAGTTAAGGAATTGGTCCGGTCCTGCCCGACTTGTCAAGCTTCTGGCAAGTCAGGTGGTGCCACAAAGGCCCCCTTAATTCCACTACCCATGGTTGGGAAATCTTTCGAGAGAATAGGCATGGACAGTGTGGGTCCTTTGGACCATCCCACAAGATACCCTGAGGTTCTCCCTCTGAGGAGCATCAAAGCCACTGTGGTTGCGAAGGCTCTGACTGGGATATTCTCCGGTGTTGGATTCGCCAGGGAAGTCGTTTCTGACAGGGGATCAATCTTGATATCTGCGTATATAAAGGCTATGTGGGAAGAGTGTGGAGTCACCTACCGGTTCTCTACTTCCTTCCATCTACAAACCAATGGGCTTGTTGAGTGGTTCAACAAGACCCTGATAGGCATGATAGGTGTCTTGGAAGAGCACCTGAGGAAAAAATTTGATATTCTCATGCCATGACTTCTGTACGCCTACAGCGAGGTGCCACAGAACGGAGTTGGGTTTAGCCCCTTTGAGCTTCTGTTTGGACATCTTGTATGAGGTCCCCTCAGTCTAGTGAAGGAGGGATGGGAAAGCAAACCCTCATCCCTGTCACAAGATGTGGTGGACTATGTACTCCGCCTTTGGTCTAGAATGGCAAAGTACATGGAACAGTCAACAAAGAATCTAAAGGCCAGTCAGGAGCTGATGAAGCACTGGCACAACCAGAAGGCCACAGTGCAGTGACAGTCTATTCTCCAGTTCAGTGGGTGTGGATTATGGAGCCTGTCAAACGCAGTGCCATTCAGGACAAGTGGACTGGGCCTTACTGTGTGCTTGAAAAGGTAATTGAGGTGAATTTTCTCATTGACGTGAAAGGACCTAAACAAATGTGCTGGGTCTTTCACGTCAACCAGTGAAAAACCCCATTATAGCCGGGATAACTTGGTCATAGAGTTAGTAACTGATAGAGAGACTGAGGAGGAAATGGATCCCCTCCCAGACCTCCTGCACACTGAAGCCACAGATGGGTCAGTTGAAGGTGTCAACCTTGCAACAGATCTGTGAGAAGAGCAACTGACAGACTGTCGCCAGTTACTGGGACAGTTTGCATGTCTGTTTTATCTGACTCTCGTTCATGCAGATTGGTGCACCCGCAGGGGAGTTGCTAGGTCTGGAAAAGACCCGGGGCTAAGGTGATGTTGGTACTGTTGGGACTGGGGGCTAGCTAGTCTTTTGGCTGTAGCTCCTGAGATTCTATCCGGGGCTACAACCAAAAGATCAGGGGCTATAGCCCCCTTAGCAACGCCCCTGGGTGCACCCATGATATAGACACTTGAGACAATAAGCTGGTGTAGAATAGTATTCACTGGATGTCCGATAAGGTCAGGGACACCATCAAGGTGGAAGTTTCCAAGATGCTGTCCCTTGGAGTGATAGAGCCATCGCACAGACCAGTGGTGGGAAGACTGGAGTTTGCTTTTATGTGGACTATAGGGGGCTCAATTCTGTCCCAAAGACAGATGCTCACCCCATTCCTCAGGCAGATGAGCTCATTGATAAGCTTGGCGCTGCAAAGTACATGAGTACCTTTGATCTCAGAGCAGGGTATTGGCAGATTGGCTTGACCGATGGAGCGAGAGAGAGGTCAGAATTCTCAATCCCAGAAGGACATTATCAGTTCACTGTGATGCCCTTTGGATTGAAGAATACCACTGCCACTTTTCAGAGGATGGTTAACCAGGTTTTATCTGGACTGGAAAGCTTTAGTTTCGCCTATTTAGACGACATTGCTGTGTTCAGCCACACCTGGGAGGATCATGTATCCCACTTGAAACAACTGCTTCAGGCGCTGCGGAATGCAGGCCTGACTATCAAGGCCATGAAGTGCAAGATAGCGCAGGGTACCATGTCTTACTTAGGCCACCTGGTAGGTGGAAATAAGAAACAACCTCTTGAAGCAAAGGTACAGGCTGTGAAGGATTGGGACACTCCCACCAAACAGACGAAGGTGACAGCCTTTCTAGGTCTCACTGGGTACTACTGGTCATTCATCAGAGGGTATGGAACCATTGCCATGCCCCTGAATGTTGTAACATTTAAGAAGATGCCAAAGAAGGTAACTTGGACCCTAGCCTGTGAAATCTCGATCAGGATTTAAAACATGTATTGTGCAGGGCCCCAGTTCTGAAAGTGCCAGACTGTGGTCAGGAATTCATTATCCAGACAGACGCCTGTGATTTTGGGATTGGAACAGTGTTAGCTGTTAGTAGGGGTAGAGAAACCTGTTGGCTTCATTAGTAGGCGGTTGACAAAAAGGGAATGGAACTGGGCTGTCGGAGAAAAAGAGGCGTGGTTAATGGCCATGCAAGGGGAGAACCATAAGCTTTTGCGTTGGCCCATATCCCTACAGGTATTACATATGGTCATGCAGCACAAGCCAGGCTCCCAGTATGGAAATGCAGATGGCCTCAGCCGGTACTTTCGCCTTGATGATGAACCAGATCATCAGTAGGGTGGTGGTTCACATGTTGAGGCTGGGGGGCATGTGAGGGATTCGACCATCAGCATGGGGAGTGTGCGTTCACCTGGGCTGATTTGATTTTTTGATAATAAAATGAATGATGGGAGATCAACCTCCAAAAATGTGTGAGGCCATTCCGTACACATTATCTCTGCTCACCGCACAAAACGCATAGTCACATGTACTCCGGGAGGACACAGCCTACAGACACCGTCCTCCCCTGTCATGTTAAGCTGGAATGTGACAGCCACAGGGTATATCAAAGCATCTCAAGAAGGGGGAAGGCACACCTTCCTCTTGCATTGGGTATCCTAATTAAAATATCAAAGGTCCATATATCTGCCTTCCTATTGTTTAGTTCGGCTGGTGGCAGTGCATAGTAATGAGAGACAAGCCTGTTGAGAGGGTTTGGTCGCCGAACAGACAACAGGAAGGCGGGGCTAACACCCCTTTGGTATGTAATGTGTCAACTTGAAGCTAGTTCCTACACCTCTGTATGAAAGGCAGTAAATGGCATGTCTGGGTCAATTAGTTACTGTGGGTACCCTAGAGAGGAGACCCCTTTCCAGAGGGGAGAAGAATGTGATTTGAGGGAGACAGGAAGTCTTCTCTCATCACAAACTTCAAGGAAGGCCTACGCTTTGATCAAGAGTCACAGAGGGCTTAGTTAACCAGAGAGGCACTTTTATCTACAACAGACAGAAAGATGGATGGGACTTAGGTATATGTTGTCACCCCTTACCTTTCCTGTTGCCGAGCACTCTGATCCTGACCTCATGCATAACACAAGATTATTGGTGGGGACCCAGGATTGGTTCATTAAGGTAAGCTTAGCCTCCATCAATCACTAGGGCCCATTTGGCTTTAAAAGAGGGCTGCACCCCTCACTTAGGAGATCATCCGATGACTTTGAAAGGAGTAAGAAGAAGGACTAATTTGGACACTGCCTGAAGGCACAGTCTGCCTGACATCTTCTGCCAGTGAAGAAAGGCCAGGATTTCCAAGTGGGAGCAAAATTCCTCCTCTAAACATCTCCCAGGGAACAAAAGGAGATAACGGACTCAGAGGACCCGTCCAGCAGCTCCAGAACATATAAGCAGCCAGCACACTGCGTGCCCTGCTAGGTTCTGACAGCAAGCTTCCTAGGTGGGAAGTGTCAGAGAGTGCCTGAACAAAGGACAAGGCCGTTGCCTGCAAACACACTCCTCAGCTTTGAGCCGTCCTCCTTGAAAGGATGGCACAAGCTCTATGAAGAAGCCAGGAGGAGTCCCACACAAGTATCAACCAGCGTCCATCTTGACATTTTCGAGGCAGTCGAGCCCTCAAATGGCATCATGCTGCAGTCATTAAAGCCGTCCGAGACACCTCGACCAGCATTCCAGATCCGCCAACCAGCACAGAGACAATGGGCCTCATTCTGAGTTGGCCGGTAAGGGTTAACGGTCACCGGTAAGGAGACCGGTGCCGTTAAACCCTTAACGCCCAATTCCGAGGTCCTTTAGCGGAACCTGCAAAGGCCGTGTGGTCTGACCACACGTCCTTTGTGGGTCCCGCTAAGGGGCCAGGGCGCTAATAACGGGCCCGTAATTTATGGGCCCGTAATTAGCGCCTTGCCCATTCCCATTGAGCTCTAGGGGGGCTCAAATTGGAATGGGGAATGGTTGGTTGAATGGGGACTTACCGGGTCCGCACAGGTCGGAATTTTCCAGTATGTTCCCATTCACCCAGACCGGACCCGGGTTTGGAGGCAGCCATGGCGCAAATAGCGCCATGGCTGCCTCCAAACTCGGAATGAGGCCCAATGGTTCTTGACCCCGAGCCTGCAGCTACCCATCCAGCCTCGCTTGCCGAACTGCCTGCCGCCTGATGCCCACAGCTGTCTCCCATCTTGAGCTATGTTACAAGAGCTGCAAAGCACCCTGGAACAGCCTCAATGCTGTCGAGCAGGAAGAACTTCTTAAGCACCGGGTACATTGTGGTTCTGCCTCCAAATAACTTTGAACAGTAAAGACTGATTGCTTTACCAACTACCCTCCTGTCAGTATCCAGAGTGCTTCCCTTTCCTTCGTGAAACTGTCTGTCCTATGAACAACATGTACACCAAACCCCTCTTCGACCACCTGGGTGCCCTTGGTGTCTCATACACAAATGATGCGGATGACACGCAAATTCTCAAAACCCTCTCTTGACTACCCCACTGACACCTGCTGCATCAATGCCATCTACGAAACCATACAGTCCTGGATGGCGGCACATATCCTTTGCCTCAATGACGACAAAACTGAACTCCTCATCACTGGCCCAACAGCTCGCCTATCCAAACTCAGCAATGCCTACAAAACATTCTTGATAGACGGACACAACATACCTGTAGTATCATCAATCAAAACGCTTGGCGTTTACCTAGACTCCTCTCTCACCATGACCCGACCATATCAACCACATTGCCTCCTCCTCAGGCTACGCAACTAAACTAAACGCTTTGAATGAAGGCGCTTTATAAATAACACATCATTATCATTATCATTAAACTCATTAATGATAGCAAACTTTTACTCTCCCCCCAAAATCACATCGAAATTTCCCGAGCACTTATATGGTCCAAGCTGGACTATTGTAACTCTCTCCTATGCTGAACATCAGAGAAAAACCAGCACAAACTCCAAATTGTCCAAAACAATGCTCTGACAGCGGCCCTAGACATCGGAAGATGGGCCCACATTTTCGGAGGCCAGGAAGACAGCCCATTGGCTCCCTGTCAAAGACAGAATCAAATTCAAGACACTCTCAATCACATACAGATGTATCTCAAACGAGGCACCACAAATCCTCGCAAACACCATCAAAAAACCTTCTTGATTCAGACCTACCAGACTTGCCTACAAACACCGCCTGATCACACCTCGCTTCAACAGGATAAGCGCAGGTGGCGCAAGTTTCACAACCCGAGCACCAGCCCTCTGGAACGAACTCCCTCTTCACTGCGGAATGAGCGTTCCTACCACTTATTCTTAAAACACCCCAAGACCCTTCTTTTCAATTAAGCTATTAACAATTACCATGTACCTCTCATCCTTTTCTCCTATCGCAACCAGCACCTAGATGCCTGTGGGTTTTGTGCACTCATACAAATGTACAAAATAAATAAAAAAAAAAAAATATCATTGGGTAATAATTGAATTTTCGCTATGTTGCAACTAACCAACGATCAGCAATCTAGCAGAGATAAGCCTGCAGTTCCGTCCACGTTGCCAAAATTGAATCGACTTGTGTTACAAACGGTTTGGATCTCTTCTGGTGTCCTAGAGGTGTGGGGCAGATGAATGGTTTAGAAACAGATATTCATCCCTGGACCACTGGTGCCCCGGAAGTTGATTCGTCACAGGGTCCTCATGTATCGCTGCTGCCACGTGGGCGTTTTGAAACACAATTCACTTGATGTATAACCACCTTATAAATACACAATAAATAAATACATTTATATAAGTGGTCATTTACAGCAGCAATTAAGCAATTAACTCTCATAAAAGTAATAATGGCAGTCCTTATGCAGCACAAAGTTTAATGTTACAGAGTGAGAGACAGCTCAAGGAGATCCTAGGATGGTCTGTTTTAGGCAGGGAGGAGCCCATTAGGGTGTGGTAATGGCCATCCATGGGGATTAACATGGCCATCTGGGGACAACGGGTAACTAAACAATACACAGAGACGGTCACTCCTCTCATCCCATATCTCTCCTAACTGTACTCCAATGCAAAGGTTTTGTTTTATGGGTGGCGCTAATGCACCACCTAATAGTTCAAACTAAAAATGGCATGAATCAACTCGACTTGGACGAGCCTCATTGAGCTGTAAAGTAAACTGATTCAATCCAAGCTGAAAATGCCTGATTTGACTGCTATGTGGCTTTAAGCGTCCCGCTCGTCACAAAATGACCAGGATGTGCCCCAGTCATCCAGTCATTATAGCAGTTCAAGCTTATTCAATCGTCGTTGAGCCAATAGACACTTTTTAGTTCAAAGCGTGCTTAATCGACTCAAGATAATAGTCACTGGATGGTGTACTTCCTGGAATTACGTCATCCAGTAACACACTATGAGCCTATAGGTATTAATCGGCTACAAAAGACTCGAGTCCACTCCTGCACATAAAGGTTATATTGTTATTATGAGCAGTAGCTCAAGTGGAATTGACCCAATTTGGGCCAATAGGCTTGCAGCATTAAAGTCACAGGTTGGCGTACTTTCCATTTCAAATTGACTTTCTAGAAACAGAGCAGCTGAGAGCAGAGAGAGAGACAGAGAGCAAGGGAACTTCCTGCTAGCTGCTACAGACAGTGAGATACATAGGGACTGTCGAAGGGATCGGGATGGGAGAAAAGGAATCAGATGGAAAAATATAGGGAAGGAGAGTAAAGAGGTATAAGACGGGGCAGACATTTTAAAATTAAGGGTGTAAAATAGTTTGTGCCTAAAACCAAGGAAGCCCGTGGAAAAGACCAACCCACTTAAACACAGATTTTGCTGCAACCGATACGCCACCTAAACCTTCAGCTTAACCACTGGAGAGGTGGCATCCCCCACCAGTGCCACCTCCAAAGCTGCTGTTCAGCTGGTGCCCAAGACACCATCAATAGAGCTAGAGCAGCCCAATGCCACACAGGTGGTGGAGGAGAATCTAGACAGAAGGACCAGCCAAGAAAAAAAGAGGTACTTAGGGGCCTGGCAATATGTTGCTGCTTTGCCGGGGGACCCCTCTCATAAATAAACAGTCTTGCTGGGTCAAATGTTTAATTTCTCTGGATTCTCCAAGTCATGGCTGAGGGCCCACCTTTACAGCCAAGAGCATGTTATGGTACCTGGGTGGAAAATACCCCATAGTTTTCTCTTCTGGTGATCCTGCTGCAGGATTCTTCCCTAAACTCATCACCCGCAGGAGGAGACGGTGGCCCCTCTGCAAGTCCTCTTGTCAAAATGGATATTAAATTATGCCTCCTATTGTAACGATTGTACGTATATTGGCCTACGCCAAGTTGCTTAAAATTGTACGCGAATGACTCTCTACAGCAAGGTCTTGACCTTAGAAATTGATGTAAGCCGCCATCTTGAATCAAGCCTCCATTTTAGGTTAGAACCCGCCATTTTGGGGGTTTTGTACAAAGTCACCCTGTAATATAAAATGGCCGTCTCGTGTGTTCTTGTTCTTGCCTTAACCTCTTCAACCTCTGTAGGAGAGTTAATGTCCAACCTGCCTTCAGGCTACATGTTAGGGTCATGTAGACCTTGTCCTTTGTTGACCTCGGGAGCAGGGGATTACTTGAATTAGCAATGGTAAACTACAAGTATACAAGAACAGTAACGCTATCCGGATAAAAAATGCGAAACATGTGTTTGATCTATATTAAAACAGTATGTAAAGAGTGTAACGTTAAATTAAAGAATAATGGAGTATGTTAGTAAATGTATTCAAAAGTAAACCGCATGCACGAGATATGTAAATTAGGAAAGTGAACCTGGCGTGACCCTAGCCCAATGTATTATTAACTTGTAAGAGGCAGGACATAATTTTTACAAATTGTATAAATATATCGATGTCCAGCTAGGAAATTCTGTTCACTGCTCACATTGAACCCTGCTGGTGGTCTCTGTGATGTATTGACGGCCAAATAGCTATTTGTGTACTTTGTTGAATACTGTTCAGTTTTGTAATAAAGATTCTGGGAATCTTTACAAGCCCGTGTCGGTGTATTTTCCTTTGCTTGGTGTAACAGCCGTAATATTGTATTTTTTCTCATTCCACAGATGGCGCCCAAATAGGGACCCTCAAGATTGACTTCGTCTCGTTGAAGGTTGGCTCGGCTATCGGACCGGGATCGGACGGTGCCAACAGAAACGGCCACTCTAGACGAGAAGCGAATTCCTCGATGAAACTGCACGATCCGATCCCTGGACGGTGAGCTGTAACCCGAGACGACGTCTTGGCGAGGGTCCATATATTTGAGGTGGGTAAATTTGTCTAAAATCACCAGACACATGGGTCCTTAGCATTGTCCTTAGTAACCTGATTGGGCCTCCCAGTGCTTTGGCCAGGTGAATCGTGTCCCGATTCTTAATCTAACCCTGACAATTTGAATTTGGAGCATTGTACTCGTGAGCACAATTATTTAACCAGGTAACACCAGAACTTTGATATGCCTGGGAAATTGTCTGCCTGCTTTAGGGCATTATTCCGCAGCCACAGACAATCTTTGGAAGATAGCCGTCCCGTACCACAGGAGGGGTCGCCGGCATGTACTATGCACTGTAAGAAAGGCTTTGGTAGTATAGCATTTAATGACATTTGGCACAGACAGACCAGACATAATTCTAATCTTCGGTGGCCAACCAATGGTAGTTTTGAAATCCCTTGTATAGAATATTTAGAGTCTGTATTAGTAAAGAAAAAGGCTAGACCTGCAGCATTTGACGCATTACACATTTGGAAAACAGAAGCTTTGCAGCAACAAAAGAGTAGAGAGAAACGTAGACATATGACAAGTGTCGAAAAGGCACGGTTATATGATCAAAATAAACAATTGGAGTCAGTTAGGAACACGGACAGGGCGTTTCAATTAGGCATTCAGAAAATCTACCCTTCAAAAGATTTTCATACGTCAGATGAATTGATTAATAAACTTTTGCATGAACGAAGGCCCGATGCCTCCGCGCCACTTCCGTACGTCCCTCCTCCTGGCGCTTTGCCCCTTCCCGTTGTTGTTACCCCTCCTATAGTTCCTCCGGTCCTCCCTGCTGTTCTTCCTGTTGTTCTTCCAGCCGTCACTCCTTTGCCTGCCCCCTTGCCTTCACCTGTTGATATTCAGCATGTGCCTACTCTTCTTCTTCCAAGTGATTCTGCATCGCTTATAGTAGACCAGGGAGCGAGAC
Organism: Ambystoma mexicanum; assembly: GCF_040938575.1. Lineage (NCBI taxonomy): Eukaryota > Metazoa > Chordata > Amphibia > Caudata > Ambystomatidae > Ambystoma > Ambystoma mexicanum. The sequence continues at coordinate 1,031,168,170 of NC_090923.1, forward strand.
CAAGGGTTGTGACTCGTAATACTGTGTCCCCAGACAAGAAGAGTGAATTGATTGCTTGGGCTAAACATTGTATGGAGAAGGGTGAACAAGCCAATGTTTTTTCCACACTCGAAAATTTTAAAAGTATTCCTGAGAAAAATGTTTTTATTGAAGGATTAGGGACTCATTTGAGTATAATGTGGAATAGACTAAATGATGTAGATTTCCCACAAGGGTTACGGGACTTGAACGCCTTAGTGTTGTCCAGAGATACTGCGAAGAAGGTATATGAGCATGTTGAGAGGATTTTTGGGTATAGGAAGGAGTTGGAAGAGTTACAGAATGAGGAAGCAGATGGTGGTAGTTTAGGTATTATGTACTTACAGAAACGGTTTTCTCCTCACCTAGAATTAAAAGGAGAGGAAGCGCGAATTTGTATAAAGGATGCGATGAGATGGATTTCGGATATGTCGATAACTCCAGATGAAGTATATGACACATATAGTCAGTATACGTTAGAAATGCAAAAGAAAGTGATACAGGTGATGGTAGAGCACCTGCAGAATGAGTGTGTAAGAAGAAAGATTTGTTGTCCCGCAGAATTGTTGAGTGTTTATAAGAGAGCCTTTTCGATTAATACTTCTTCGACTGCCTTAGCGCTTGATTTGGCTCTGTTGCTTAGTAAGCGTTCGGAGCTGCCTACTTCTCAGTTGCCTATGAGAGAGGTCCCTCCGACATTTGTCCCGAAAGTTGAGATTGTGGCTGATGCTGCACGAGGTATAGTCTGTATGTATCACAGTTTGTTCACGTCCCGTTTTCAAGACAGGAAGTGAACACCATAAAGCAATCTATTCCCGATATAAGAAAGAATCCGACCGGATTCTATAAAGAAATAGAGTCGGTCTTACAGTCGTCAGTATTCACCTTAAGTTATATTGACCTATTATTTCCCGTACTCCTGACAATTGATTTGTGGAAACAGATTAGGACTATAGATGACATAACTGGGTTGGGAGATACATGGGATAACATGGTTAGGCTAGATAGAGAAAGACCAGCTGGCGAACGACCACCTCAAGTGATATTAACCTTGCCTGATAGAATTATTGTAAAATTGAAAACTATGGTTCCTGAAAAACGAATCATTTGGGACAAGCTTACGGCCTGTGTCCAAGGAAAGTCTGAGGGTGCTACCGATTTCTTCAATCGGTTCAAGCCGGTATTCTCAGATTTCAGTGGACAAGACTTAGGCACAGAATCAGGGAAAAGGCTGTTTGTCGACAAATTTGTACGTGGATTGCTGACTGACATCCAGTTACAGATTATATGTCTTCTGAAAGCGCTTGGCAGGCGAAGTCTCAATCAGAAGTACTGCATATGGCTCAGTACTATAAAAATTGTGTAAATACTGAAAAGGAAAAACTTGAGAAAAAAAGGGTGACCTGAAAACTAAAGTTTTATTACAGCAGATTGTTAGAAGCCCTAGAGGGGGTAATCAATTTAGAGGTCAGTACATTCCGCAGGGAAAGGCGCCTTTGGCTCTGGTAACCATTAACCAATGTGCCTATTGCCGGCAGGAAGGCCACTGGCGCGCACAATGTCCGACCTTGCAGCAAAGGTCATTTGGGAACATGCGTAGACGATCCAGAGGTCACCCAGGTGCAGGGGGCCCTGGCAGTGGTCAGTTCGCACCAGAATCACAGCAACCTCCTTCACAAGATAAGCAAGTTTCGTATGTGGATAATAGAAACATTTTTGATCACCCTTCTGCCTCGTACCTCTCTGAAGAGCTTCCTTTTGATAATATTCTGTTTCGCTAGGATTGCCCGAAGCAGGATTTGGAACCTACGCCTATTCCCGTTCATCAGAAAGGCCCCTACCTTGAGATGGCGGTGGGAAATAGGAAGTATCTATTTTTAGTAGATACAGGAGCACAGAAATGTTCCATTGATCATTCACGGGTTCCAAATATTCCCCTTTCAGGGCAGTCCAACGTTTCCGTAGGGTTTTCAGGCACACCTGTAGTTTGTCCGGTCTCTTTGCCGGTACCGATAACACTGGGTCACTTCACGGAACAGTGTCCATTTCTACTTACCACAAACTGTGGGGAGAACTTGCTGGGGCTAAATTTGTTGAAGGCATTGCATGAAGTAATACATTGTTCACCGGACGGAGTTCGGTTAACAATTTCACCTCGGCAATCACTCGCCTCTCAGTTTTTGACTCGACCTTTACCGCCAGAATTCAGTAATGTCCCAGAATGCTTATGGGCAATTGATGATAATGATGTGGGCATTCTTCAAATTGAACCTGTTAAAATTATTTTGAAACATGGAGTAAAATTGCCTCGCATTCCGCAATATAAGATCTCAGTTGAAGGCGAACAGGCTTTGAAATGTATAGTTTCTGATTTTGTACATTGTGGGGTAATTGGGGAGATTACGGGTAGCATATGTAACAGCCCCATTTTGCCAGTATACAAAAAAGAGGTGATAATGCGATTCCCTTTCGTTTTATAATTGATTTACGCGCTATTAACATAGTTGTGGCTCCTCAATTTCCTATTGTACCTGATGTTACAACGATACTAACCATGATTCCGGTTTCTGCCACTCATTTTAGCTTTGTTGATCTTAAAAATGCATTTTTCAGTATTCCCATACACAAGGATAGCAGGTATTTGTTTGCGTTTACCCTAGGTGGATGCTCGTTTACATTCACTCGTGCACCACAAGGGTACACTGAGAATCCAAGTATTTATAGTAGGGCATTGAAAGAGCAGCTCGATACTCTCGAGTTGCCTACTATTTGCACATCACTGCAGTATGTAGATGACCTCCTCTTGGCTGCTGATTCTGAGAGTGCCTGTAAAGAAGGCACAGTGTTGTTGCTTTGTCATCTAGCAAAACATGGCCACAAAGCTTCACTTAAAAATTCCAATATTGTTGTCAGGAGGTCGCCTATTTAGGCTACCTCCTGTCAAAGGAGGGAAGACGGTTGACACCTGAACGAATAAAGACTATTTCTGGCATGTATGTCCCAAATACGCAAAAGGAAGTTAAAGCCCTGATGGGTATGGCTTCTTATTGTAGATTGTGGATCCCTAACTTTTCGTTAACGATTAAACCAATGTTTGCTTTGACAAAGAAGGGCATTTCTTTGCCATTGCCATGGACTTAGGAACACCAGACAGCATTTGATTTGCTCAAATCCACGCTGTGTTCAGTGCCGGTTTTAGGAACTCCGAATTATGAGAAGGCCTTTGTATTGTTTGTGCATGAACATGATGGATGTGCTTTGGCTGTATTAACGCAGGAGCGTGGAGGGAAGAATAGGCCGTGTGGTTACTATTCCTCCGCCCTTGATCCTGTAGCATGAGCTTTGCCAAGATGTTTGCATGCTGTTGCTGCTGCTGCTGCGTCTGTCAAACAGAGTAAGGGAATGGTGCTGGGTCATGCTTTAACCCTAATGGTACCTCACTCTGTAGATATTTTATTGAATAGAACTCAAACACAACACCTCACTTCTGCATGATTGACAAGATACAAACTAATCTTGTTTACCCCCCACATTCAAATTCAGAGGTGTTGTGTATTAAATCCGGCTGAACTTTTACCTGTCTCACAAAATACTGTTGATGGTGATGATACGTCACACGATTGCCTTTATATGACAGAAAAAGAAACTAAAGGCAGAATCGATCTGAAAGACATGCCTTTGAATAGCCCACAAAGAGAGCTATTTTGTGATGGTTCTTGTTTTAAACTTCCAGATGGTACATCCACGGCTGCTTATGCTGTTACTACTTTAAACACAATTGTGGAAACTAAAAGAATTATTCATAACTCTGCGCAGGCCGCAGAAATTATAGCGTTAACTCGAGCTTGTGAACTTTCTGAAGGGCTTACAGTGAATATATATACTGATAGTCAGTATGCTTTTGGGGTGGCCCACAATTTCGGTAGACTTTGGAAAGAACGAGGTTTCTTGACCTCGCACGGAACGAAAATCCAGCACGGCATTTTAATAGTGCGATTACTTTCAGCACTCGCACTCCCGGTTCAGTTAGCTATCATAAAATGTTCAGCACATCAAAATGTTACCGATGATGTAGGAAAAGGGAATGCTTTCGCCGATCAGATAGCTAAACAAACTGCCACTGACTTCAGCTCAGAAATGTATGCTGTAAAAGAAATTGTAAACGTTTGCACTTTGGGTGAAAGTATCGATGCTGTAAAAGATATTCAAGCAGGTGCTACCATAGAGGAAACTAAGAGATGGATCGAGGGTGCAGGGAGATTGGATGACGCTGGGTGTTGGGTAGACAATATTGAAGGGAAATGGTTACTCCCTGACGCCTACATTACAATGATGGTTATTATGGCTCATGGTCCGACACATGTTTGTGTGCGAAAATTGACTAAAATGTTACACAGTGTATGGGCCAATGATATGATTTTCAAAACTCCGGAGCGTTTTGTCCAAAGCTGCATGGTTTGCTTGCAGCACAATGTAGGAAAAGGTACCTCGACTCCTATAGGAAGTTTTGCTCCACCTTCTGTCCCGTTTGAGGTTATTCACTTTGATTTCATTGAAATGGAACGTTTTAACAATCTTAAATATGTATTGGTTGTTATTTGTGCCTTTAGTAAGTGGATTGAGGCTTTCCCGGTTAGAGATGCAACGGCCATAACCACGGCAAAAACTCTGTTGAAAGAGTTTTTTCCTAGGTTCGGGCCGCCGAGAGTCATCTGGTCAGATAATGGGCCACACTTTATTACCACTGTAATCCTACAAATTTGCAAAGGATTACAGATTGACAAGCGGTTCCATTCAGCCAGACATGCCCAAAGTGCCGGATTAGTGGAAAGGCACAACGGCATTATAAAGAACAAACTCGCTAAGACGTGTGCTGGCACCAAGCTAAAATGGCTGGACACCTTACCGATCATGTTACTGTCGATGAGAACAACCCCTCAAACTATGACTGGGCTCTCTCCCTTTGAGGTGGTAATGTGGAGACCTGCTAATATTTGGGGTATGCCAATAAGTCGCTCATTGCGGGACATAGAAAATGTGCTTCTTTCAGATTACTGTAACCACTTGACAAAAAATCTGTTTTCAATTTATCACCAGGTGTGAGAGGCATTACCTGCGCGCTACGAGGGTGCTGGTCACAGTCTATGACCGGGGGACTGGATCCTCAGGAAGGTTTTTGAGAGGTCGTCTTGCCTTGCGCCTCGGTGGAGGGGTCCCTACTAAGTCCTGCTAGTCACCCAGACTGCTGTGCGGGTAGCGGGTCGCAAAAACTGGATTCATGCGACGCAGACCAAACGGATCCCACAGCCCGTGCCATACGATACAGAAGACACAGAATCCCTTCCCACTGTTGTAACTAGTGTACCTGAAACAGCAACAACCAACAAGGGAGAATCAGAGACCGCTTCAGAATCCACAAGGCCGGACAAAACGGCCATCTTGTCTCCGCACTCCCCAACAGTGGAACTTCCAGATCAATCCTTTTCTGATCCCATTTCCGTCCATTCGCCACTTCCAGGAGGAAGTGACGACACTTTGTCCTCACCAGAAACTGCAAAATATAATTTGCGCCCAAGGAAGTAAATGTACAGCATGGTCTGACTGTGCGATTGAGAAAATCATTTGAGGGCTTGCCTTTTGGCCCGACTGTACGGGAAGATTCTGTTGGCTAAGGGTTGTGGGAAAGACATTAAGAAGACGTGAGACTGGAGTCGCCAGCAAACGAACAATTGGTGTTTTTTCGGTTGAAGACGACAATGCCTGCACCCGCTACCGCTCGCACCAAACTTTTAGATAAACATTTGACTAGCAGAGACAATGATCAAGCATGTAAGGGGACCCCCAAAGTGTATTGTTGCCTTTTTGTGATAATTACTGGATTTTTACTAACTGTTGGGTTTGGGTTATGGTATCTGGAGGAAGCATATCCGTTAGAGGACTCTTTACCTATTGAAAATGTATCTGTTATTCCCACTCCTTCCGTGCAATTGCATACTTTGTCGCCTAGAGATTCTTTGCATAGACGGAACTATCAGAATAACACTCTTTTGTTAATAATGAATGCCACTCATGCAATTTTTAATAAGACCAATTGCTGGATCTGCTCACATCTACCGCAACATGGGGATAAGGGGCTAGGTTGGTATATTTATCCATTACCTTTGACAACTGCCTGTTAGGCTTCTCTTGGAGCACTATTTTTTGGTCGATGGAATGACAGCATCTCAGGGAACTTTGATGGTACAAATTTAAATAGTTTTGAAAAGAATGTTTTGATGCCCCTGGGATGCTCGCTTTTTGCAAGTAGAAGTAAGCCAAACATTGCTTCTGTTAGACCCTCTGATAGATTGTCTCGTCCCTTTCAATCTTTAATCTCTTTCAAAATGGCTTCTATAGGCAATAAGGATGCCACGCTTCCATCTTATTCTGTTAACCATAGCCCCAATTCAGTATCCTTCTGCATACAGAGGAATGGAACACGGTCAATGAGTAATTTTAGAAAGTATGCCAACGTTGCGAATTTGACTAGTGAAAGCAGACCTCTGTACGTAGGCGAACCTGTCTATTTTGTTTGCGGTAATGTGGCATTTCCATGGTTGCCCAGGGATTGGCAAGGAACCTGTTATTTAGGGATTCTATTACCTGCGGTATTTATTGCCAGTACTGTAGAAATGTCGAGGACTCGTCCAAAACGAGGTGTGAAAGGGGATACTCCAGCGCAAACTCTAGGAGATATTATGAAATCGTTTGTGCCATTTTTTGGGCAAATTATGAATTCAGAAGATATCAGGGGACTAGCGAGAGTATAGGAGAGAGCCATCAACCAGACCACTGACATACTCTATAATATGACGTTAGAGCAGAGAGCGATAAGATTAGTGGCTCTTCAGAACCGGATGGCATTAGATGTCATCCTGGCAGAGCGAGGGGGAGTATGTAAATTAGTGGGGTCCGCTTGCTGCGTTTACGTACCAGACTCCTCTCCGACGATCTTTAGGGCTATCCAAAATCTACATGTTCTTAGTTCAGAAGTACATGTTCCTGAGGGAAACTTGGAACTTAGTACATGGTTTTGGGACCTCCTACGGTCATGGGGATGGAAGTTGTTTTCGGCCCTGCTGATTATCTTGGGAAGTTTTCTGTTTCTTGTGTTGTATACAGTGTCTCCCTGGTATATGCTCAGTATTAGGGGGATGCTGCGCGCAAGCAACAAGTGTATTTGGGCATAAAATATACGCCCCAGATAAGGTTTCCAAAGAGTATGTGTTAAAAGAAACTCTGGTGTCAGACCTAATGGCAATAGATATGTCAGACAATGATTCAGGGTGTATAGACGATGACGTATGCAGTTACTTGCAAGGAGATAAGAAGTAGTGTTAGCACTTGGCATAGGCCAAAAGGAGGTTTTGTCAAACTGGATATTAAATTATGCCTCCTATTGTAACGATTGTACGTATATTGGCGTACACCAAGTTGCTTAAAATTGTACGCGAATAACTCTCTACGGCAAGGTCTTGACCTTAGAAATTGATGTAAGCCGCCATCTTGAATCAAGCCTCCATTTTAGGTTAGAACCCGCCATTTTGGGGGTTTTGTACAAAGTCACCCTGTAATACAAAAAGGCCCTCTTGTGTGCTCTTGTTCTTGCCTTAACCTCTTCAACCTCTGTAGGAGAGTTAATGTCCAACCTGCCTTCAGGCTACATGTTAGGGTCATGTAGACCTTGTCCTTTGGTGACCTCGGGAGCAGGGGATTACTTGAATTAGCAATGTTAAACTACAAGTATACAAGAACAGTAACGCTATCCGAATATAAAATGCGAAACATGTGTTTGATTTATATTAAAACAGTATGTAAAGAGTGTAACGTTAAATTAAAGAATAATGGAGTATGTTAGTAAATGTATTCAAAAGTAAACCGCATGCACGAGATATGTAAATTAGGAAAGTGAACCTGGCGCGACCCTTGCCCAATGTATTATTAACTTGTAAGAGGCTGGACATCATTTTTACAAATTGTATAAATATGTTGATGTCCAGCTAGGAAATTCTGTTCACTGCTCACATTGAACCCTGCTGGTGGTCTCTGTGATGTATTGACGGCCAAATAGCTATTTGTGTACTTTGTTGAATACTGTTCGGTTTTGTAATAAAGATTCTGGGAATCTTTACAATCCCATGTCGGTGTATTTTCCTTTGCTTGGTGTAACAGCCGTAATATTGTATTTTTTCTGATTCCACACTCTGTCACCAGCACTGAAGGCACCACCTGTAGGCCCCACCGCCTATCCTGGCATTTATTTTCCAAGGTGCATATCATCTGCCATGCCATGGCATCTAGAGGTAGTGATGCAATGCCACGTGAGAGGAAAAATGCTAAGGTGGCACTTCTGTGGTAATCCCACACTGGAAGCCCTCTTCCAGAAACATGCTGAGAGAGGCATTTTCACCAATTCCTGATATTTTCCTCGTTATTAGTGTTATGTCTAAGATACATTATCCTTGTCCTTTTCTCCCTTAAAAAAGAAATACACAATTAAAAAAAATATATGTACAAAGCATGCCCTGAGTGAATGCTCTACGATGGGGATTTATAAATCAGATGCTTGTGCTCTCAGGTTTATAATCTGGACACTTTCAAGGAATGTGATTTCTGGATACGATGCTTAAATACTACGTCAAATTCTCTACACTTGGCACTTTATAGAGTCTGATTGGAAGCGATTCCCATATTAACTAATTGATGGAGGACTCTGTGAGTGAGAACTGAGGAAAGTGTCAACTCAAGACTCTGAATGAAATTCCTCCTGTTTGCTATATGCCACGAATGAAATGAAGAATATGACAAGATACATTGTGGGTGTTGTAAATGGGCTGAAAGTGAAAGTTTAAGGCTTGAGTTGCACTTATTTATTCCTGTTTTAAAAAGATGGAAAGTGTCATGAATTATAATATGTACATGTTTTGATACGATATAAGACATTTTTAGTATTTGTTTTATCCGCAAACAGTTGTTTAGGCACTCCCTTTTAGGAAAGTCGCTGCTTTAAACATTTTCTGGGTCTCTCCTGTATGAGTGCCGGTCTTTGAAAAATTGCGCTGGCTCTCCTTTACAAGAAGGCTGGTCATTGAGAAATAGTTTTCGGTCTTTCTTTTATGGAAGCTGCTCCTTGAAAAATTGTTAAGGCTCTACCTTAAAGGAAAGTGGCTCCTGAATACGTGTTTAGGGTCTAGCTTATGGGGAAGCCACTCCTTGAAATAGTGCTACGGGTCATTTGTATAGGAAAGCGACTCCTCGAAAAATTGCTTTGGGTATTCCATTGTAGGAAAGCCACTACATGAACATTTTTAAGGGCATTCCTCTATAGGACAGCCACTTCTTGGAAAATTGTTACGCGTCTCCCTTATAGGGAAGCTGCACTTCATATATTGTTTTGGATCTACCTTTTAGAAAAACCTCTGCTTGAAAAATTGTCAGGGATCCTCTCTTATGGGTGGAAGCACCTTGAAAAATTGTTCTAGGTCCACATTGTGGGGTAAGCATCCCCCACAAAATTGCTCTGAATCTCGCTTATAGGAAGGCCACTCCGTGCAAATGAAGCTAACAGGATGACAGAAAAGAAGCAATAGTTAGCGGGTCATGACGAGAAAGTGCTTTTTGTCACAACACAAGAGGTATTTAATTTAGGATGGGCAGCACGATTCTGCTGTTGTTTTCATTTCAGTAACCACGACGTCGTATGGCCTTCATGCCTTGGACTTTCTTAACTCGCAGAAATGAAAAACATTTCGAAAGAAAGCGTGTTCATTGCTGTTCCACTAGTTCTAAAAATTAGGGCGATATCAACTTCAAACATTTTACAGGGCAAAGGCAAAAACCACGCTCTTGTAAAACTGAATGATAGAATCAGTATTTCTTGTGTATTAGGTGAATCTGTGAGTCAAACCCCAAAACATTCCTTGTTGTACAACAGCCATTGCAATTCGTAATAGTCCTCATCTTCAAGCACTGGCAGTGAATGCATGAATTGTTTAAAAGTATACATACCCAAATTCCCTGTATCGGATTCTGAACATTGTCCACCATCACTTACTAAGGAATAGGGGAAGTATTCTTTTTCTTTGATTACTATGGCCGCCCGGAAAGAGAAAACAGACTACGTTTTCTGTCCGCGGAAGCCATTTTTGTAAACTTTTTTTCCTTTTTTTTCCAACTGCGATACGCAACGCGTCTCGCAGCTGGGGAAAAAAAACTTTAGTACCCTGGTCTAATGGGCTGGGGTACTAATGGCAATAAGCCCCTCGACGGCGGGCCATTACCACCTATGGTAATGCCCCCGGGGCCTTCATTAAGACCCTTGCTATGCTCAAGCCTGTAACAGTGGGCCCCAGGGGGCATTACCTTAGGCAGTAATGGGCCACCGTCTTGGGGCTTATTGCGACAGTAAAGCAGGGTATAGGTGAGTATCTTTCTCTGACACAAAATGTTCAGCCGTGCTCAAAATGCACTCACAGTAAACACTGGCTAGAGGGCAGATCAGCATATTGCATGCCAACCTAGAAAGTCGGACCTACAGCTTTTCTCTCCAGTATGATACCATCCCCTAGATGGCTGTTAACAGTATGCTCAGTGGTTAACAGTGGGTGTGCCCCGCAACACCCCGCTCACTACAGTGAGCGGGGTGTTGCACGGGACACCCACCAAAGCCCCCGTCAGTACAAAAAAAGAAAAGACGGGGCTGCGGGGGCGTCCCCCGCAATACCCCGCTCACTATACTATACAGTATAGTGAGCGGGGTGTTGCATGGAAACCCCTGCAGCTCACCCGAGCAAAAAGAAAAAAAAAAGCTGCCGGCTGCGGGGTTGTCCCTCACAACACCCCGCTCACTATACTATACAGTATAGCGGGCAGGGGTTGAGGGGGACACCCCTGCAGCTCACACAACCAAAAATAAAAATAAAATAAAATAAAAAGCCGGGGGCTGGGGGGGTGTCCCACGCAACACCCGGCTCACTAGCCTATACAGTATAGTGGGCGAGGGTTGCGGGGACACCCCGCAGCTCACAAAAAGTTTTCAACAAAAAAAACAAAAGGACCCTGCCGCGCCAGTTCCTGAACACGGAAGTGAAAGGGAACTGGCACCGCAGAGACACAGACGCCCTCATTACAAGTCAGACGGTGGACCATGGTGCTATTAGCACCATGGTCCATGCCGGATTCCGCCATGGTGGATGGCGGAATTACCGCCCCATTCCAAGGTGAGTGGTGCGGTAATTCCCCATTCACCATTTGCCCTTCCCCATTCCCATTTTTGCCCCATAGGGCATAATGGGGATGGGGAAGGCGCTAATTACGGCACCGTAAATTACGGTGCCGTAATTAGCACCAAGGTCGCTTAGCGCCTTGGACTTTGACGCCTGCAAAAAGCAGGCCTTAAAGTGAGAATCAGGCGTTAAGGGTTAACAGCGCCAACGTCGCCGTTAAACCCTTAACGCCTGACTTGTAATGAGGGCCAGTGTGTCTGAAAGGAAGGTAAGTAAGGCTGTGGGGGTGTGGTGGGGGTGTGTTGGGGTGTGAGTGAGTGTGTGTCTGTGGGTGTAAGTTTGAATCTGTGTGATTTTAATGGATGTCTGCATGGGAAATGTACGAACATTTATGTATTGCATACATTTCCCATGCAGACATTTCCGTCGCTGACCATTCCGCAATGGTAAAATCATGCAGATCCGAAATTGAGGGTCGAGGATGATTCCAAGCTGACAATGTTCTGTCTCAGTCAAGTTGTTATATCCATCTTGTACTCCTAGTGTTTCTACCCTCTGTAAAAACACTAGGAGTACACATTGAAGCTACACTCTCCATGGACAAACAAGTCAACTCCATTGTCTCTGCCTCCGCTCTGAGCACTAAGCTCATCAATGCCATCAAACCTTTCCTAACCAAAGATAATTGCCTCTCTATCGCCAGAGCCACCTTTGGAGCTAAACTAGATTACTGTAATGCGTTACTAGCTGGCACCTCCAATTCCAATCTCATTAAACTCCAAACAACACAAAATAATGCTCTAAGAGCCGCTCTCAATATACCAAAAAGGAACCACATTGCACAAGCCAGAAAGGCAGCACACTGGCTACCTGTCAAAGATCGCATCACTTTCAAAATACTCACCACTGCACACAAGTGTATCAACCTGACCGCACCCTCCTACCTGTCTGACACCCTAGTCAGATCTCGCTCCTCCAGACCAACTAGGCAATGCCACTCCAACCAGCTCAGGGTCCCACGCATCAAACGAGCTAGAGCAGGAGGAATAAGCTTCCCCTACATTGCCCCTAAGCTATGGAACGCACTACCTAGCACACTCAGAGCAGAAACTTCTCTCATTGCCTTCCGAAAAGAGCTGAAAACTATCTTGTTTAACTAATTCCTCTTCTAGTTTGCCACACTCTCCTCTTTGATCTCCTCTCCCTCTTCCTCCCCGTAGCTATTTCTCGCTTTCCTGCAACTAAGTAATGATTTCAATGTATGCACAACTAGCCATTTCTCATAGCTGCAATCTTCTCATGCAACTAATAAATGACTTCAATGTATGTACAACAAATCATATCTGTAACAAGCGCCACGATGCTTCTGGGCTGCATGTGCGCTAAACAAATGCGAATAAATAAATAAAATAAATAAATCTGAATTTTGGTGTGGCTGCAGCTGCAGCATTCGGTTGGCAAGTGGTTGTGTGGAATCGCTACCGGGAAACAGCGCATAGTCCTAGCTTTTTAAAGTTTTTATTACCAAATAGAATGATGACGGCAATTCTGTCTCAAAAAGGGGCAATCTGCCAACCAAAATGCCCCTTTCCCATTGACTCCATGCCAAAAGCATAGCGTACTCGTGCCCTGCCGCAGTAGTGTCCTGATCAGCGACACCCGCTCTACTCAGGGAACAGAGCAGGCTCGAGGGTCACCACGTGCCCACTTGACAGCCGCAGAGAGAGCCAAGTCCTTGCAGCGCACAGGCTGTATTTAAAATATCCTCCATGTACCCAAAATGATAATGATCATGAGTTGTCCATGCTGGTGGCAGGGTAAACTCTAAATAAAATCAATGCCTACACTTAGGATTGGTGTCACTTAAGATCACAACCGCCACATTCCAATTAATTTCACACTTATGTCAGCTCCTGTGAGCCAGCTCCACTACAGAAGGTGATGTGTATTCTGGTTAGCTGGGTGTAGCCCGCAAAATGGCAGGACGAGAAACTGGAAGGCTAAGCCTCCTCTTTGATCGTTTTGGGATGGCCGGTAACACACTCCACTGAGGCAGCCACAAAGCAGGGAGCTGTCCCGGGCCTGTGCATCAAGTGAGCACACCTATTCAAAAGGAACAGCCTCACACCAGGGTGCTTCATCTCTAAAGGCCTTTGTTCTCAGTAAGAAGGGAAGGGGGGCGCGATTATGATAACAAGGAGGGCTCGAGTCAATGAGAGAAGTTTTCCACCATTATGATTTTCACTGCCCCTCTCTCTCTTTCCTGTCCACTCCACGTCCTCTGTTGCAGGCACACTTTGGGTGTGACATCAACAGGGAGTGTACCACTAAGGCTACTACCTTTATTCCAATCACCTCAGGACTCTTGCTCCTAAAAGAAGGGGTCCGACACCCCGACAGTAGATTCGCTGAGTTCCTCTTGGATCCTTTAAGACTGCAGATTTGTTTTGAAGATCTCACTGGACTTCCTTTGGGTGAGTGCAAGTCCTCAGCCTGAGGTGAAGAAGGCATCATCCAAGACCGAAGCAAGATCTGTCCCCTATCACTCACAGGCAACATCAGGAGTAACCTTTGCTGTGGATCAGGACCTACCACTATGCACAAGAATCTCCTGAGTTGAAAGAGTAGACCCTGAACGGAATCATCATATCTTCGAGTCTCCTAAAAAAGGGCCTCACAGCAACCGGAGGACTAGACCAGCCAAAGCTCCCTGTTCACCACAATGAACTGGTCTCTTCGGCGTGTTCACCACACCTGGAACAAGAGGGAAGTCACTGGCACTGGTTGCTGTACTGCTCTGCCGATCAAACATTTGATTGCATGTGCAACATGCTCGACACAGCATCGTGTCCTATCCAAAGCTCATCACCTGGTATGCCCGAAGCGACTGTCAATGCCGAGACCTGATATGAATCACTGGAGAGTCACTCGCCGACTATAACCGGGGGTTACAACTACAGCTTAGCCCATCTAGCCCTTGAACTTGCGCCTCATTGATCGCACACCAATGCACCCAAGAGCACCAGTTTGATAACTGTCAGTTGCTGACTTCAACTGCTGGAGCATAACTCATCGACTCCTCCCAGCGGTTAAAGCCTGAATAAGCCTGGCCAACTGTGAAGCATTCCTGGGTCCAGCCTACCTGTATCTTTGAAGAGCCACTGTTCTACCGCAAAGAGCACCGCATTGACCCTTACCCGATGCCAGTTTGCTGTCAGGTCATCCACAGTCCTACATGCCCGAAATGAGCATGATCAGCTCGTATTGACATTCGACCCCTGGTCTGACAGTGTCCGCCTACCAAAAACTGAATCCAGATACTGTTGACTCCTCGGTCCACTGGGATCTGTGAGAAACATGAAGGTGTCTCTCTAGCTAGTCCCCGGGGATCTGTCATCCAGGTGGCCAGGACACAGCCATCGTTATTGGATCCAGTTCCTGGGGGTGGACCAGTGAGGGAGGATCACCTGGATGGGGGAGTCCTTGGGGAGTGGGATTGAGACATCGACGGGTGAGACGTGGTATCCCCCTTCTTTCAACACCTTTTCCCCATCCTACCACATAGAATATTCCAAAACACTGCCCCCCCCTTTTCCGACAGGAACACTTTTGCACACCACAAAAGACAATGGACTAACACCCGCTCCATTTAACTGACATGTCCCAATACAAGGGTCAGGTAGAGTCAGGCAATTTACCAGAATCACACACACCTGAGGGCCCTTCCTTTACCTTCCCCACGGGGATAAAAGACGGAAACATAAGACCGCGAACAAAGGACAGCGTGTAATGCAGCAGATGTCAATGTTACATGAGACCCTCCTCCGCTGATAATGAAGCCGGGGAGAGACGCTGGTCTCTGTTGTACCAGCCTTGACACAAAGGAGAAGGAGGCTAAGCAGTTCATCACAGCCGGTGAGTCGAGGGGAGAGTCGATAAGAAACCGAACTGTGTTGAAAGAAAAGCAGCAAGCAGCTAAATTTAAACTTTGAAGGATTTAAAGGAAATATTGAGAAAGAGGGGGAAAGCCCGCAACAGAGGCATCCAGCACCACTTCGGTGCTCGTGCAGGAAACTCTGGGAGATTACCTGATGATAAGACACTATCCTTGGCAAGAGGCAAAGAGAGGTCAAAGTGGTCATACGGGGGTCTTGTAAAATACTCTGTACCGTCAAAAGTCTTTGACTGACAGATGATTGTGAAAGTTAAGGGAAATTAATCACGCATGGTGAAAAGTAGTACATGAACAGTATGGTGCAACGGTTGGCAGGAGTGAACCTGGTGGAGGGATGCAAACAAAAGGGGGCAAAGTCTAAAGTCCCGAAATACAGTGATCTGTCTATAAAAGTCGTCAAGAGTGAACCCGGCAGAGGAAAGCTGACGACCAGGGGCAAAGCTCGAAGGACTGTTTAAAAAGATATTAAGATTCATGAAGGCAAGAAGACTAGGAGAAGTGAATTTTGAATCAGTTTGGTCCGAGCCTGGCCGAGGGAGATCCAGGAGTGAAAAGTAATCACCTAAAGTTCATTGAGAAAAGGAACCATTTAGTTGTTTTGTTGAATACGACTGGCGGAGCGTCTGCACCCCGGAAGAGGGAGTCCCAGGGGTGAAGCCGCCACCCAAAGTATAAGTGAAACAGAACTTTGTGTTTGTTGAATGCCTCCGCTCCTCGAAGGCAAGAAACTTTTTGTTAAAAGCGACTTAACCATCAAGAACCTGATAGCTGGAACGGAAATGTCAGGTCGTGCTGAGAAAGCTTGAGTGTGTGCTGTGCTCAGGAGATCCATTTCGTCCCGTGCACAAAACGCGGGGGAAGGAGACCTCTGGCAATCACATCCTGACTTATTTTTTGTGAGCACTTCTTTCTTTATTGAGAACATTATCCCACACTTCTTTTTATATTTAGAGTAAGGATTGGCAATAGGTTTTTCTTTAGTATAGGCCCTTATAGACACAACGCCACAAGGACTGCCTTATTCTTCATTTGATGGTCAACGCTTTTGTGTTTAGCTTAGGCGTTTTCCCACCATGCATTTACAGTTTAATAAACACCCTTGAACTGTGATCACTTGTGTCTGTCTTTACTGTTGCCACCATGAGTTCCTTACAGATCCTAGAGACTAATTAGGTCACAATCGCTCTTGTTTTTTTACAAGATATCCATTTTATGGTAGTACCTTACCTACTACCCCCAGAACTACATTCAGAGTGTTACTTTCTCCAGTCCGTCACATCTTCTCTGTCATTCCTTTGGGCTGGGTTTTTGTACAGTGCATCTGTTTGTTCTACATGCAGATGGTGTGTTTTAATTGAAGTGTTCGTAATTTTATAGAAACTTGATTGGACATTCTCTTTATTTTGTGCTGTGATACTGTGTTGTTTGGGTCACTACTGGTTCACTTTCACACCCCTCTTAAGAGCATAGCCTTTCTCTACCCATGGTACCTCAAAAGGACGAAGGGGGTATATCTCCTAACTGTCCTTCTTTGACCTTTATGATTGTGTTGTGTTTTGGTTTGTAGTGTGAGGGCTGAGTGGGCCATTTTACCTCTACTAATCCTTGTACTGCTGCAGAGCAGAATCCAATTCATCACAGAGGTATACTATATAAATCTCTGTTCCCATGAGTATCAACCTGATGTTTAAGCAGCTTCATCAGTTTTATTGCATTACAGAGAGGGATGAGCTCCCTGAAAATATGGCAGGGGTGAGGGGCCTTCCCCAAAAGGTCTCAAAAGGACTGTAAATTGCCCTGATATGAGCCACTGAGTTTATTATCTGTCACTACACGCTGCAAGGTGCCTTAATTTGGAAAAGTAACCTTTCAAGAGTGTTAAATGACATGTCCTCTCTTGTTGGCACATCTTGCACAAGTTGCTGCAAAATAGTCACACATTGTCGTTCCTGCTCTCAAAAAGACCACAATCCTGTCCCCCTTCAACGATGCGCAGACAGGAAAATTCAAACAATGCGAATAGCATGAGTGTTGTTTGGAATTTGCCTTTTCGTGATGCAGTCACATCTGGGCCAGATTCTCAAAAAATGCCCAGTGCACAAAGGTGCACAAATTGTGGTGCCAAAGAGCAACAAATAAGTGAGCATTTATTGGTGCATCTGATGAGATGCACACGTTTTTGGCACATCAGTTAGGTGCCCGCTTTTTTATGTGCAAATGCTGACATGAGCATCAATTTGCATCAAAATCATCTGCATCTCATGAGATGAGCCAAAAAAGAGTGCATCTACCCTTTTTTCTTATGTATATAATAAGTTTTAGAATCGGAGAAGGCATATTTTTTAACTTCGGATTTGTGGTGCATTTAAGTGTATACCATTTAAATGTCTCAGGTGGTATTCATGTCATTCAGGGGTGTCGTAGAGTGATGCCTATGATTGTGTTGATTTATAGTCGGATTATGCATTTAATTCATACAATTGTGTACAGATTGGCATTGGCAGTGTGGTTGCTGGACAGCCCATACTTCCAAATGTTCTCTCACTCCTGTACAAGCGTTCTATGGCTACATGGGTGTGAGGCCACATGGGTGCAATCAATGGCAACACCAACACTCAGTACCCATCTATGTGATGAGATGCCCTCACTAATCCTGCCCTGGTACATGTATAATGAGGCATGCCTATATATACCCTGCCAGATGGAATGATCATGTTGAAGACCTTGTGTAGGGCCTGTGACTGTGAGGATTATATCACTGTCGTGACGCCATTGGTGACCTGGAAAAAGCCATTTGAAAAGAAATACATAGTGGTGGTATGGCATGGGCTGCCATGGGTTGAAAAGGGCCCCCACTGACTGACTCACTATCTCCAGTATGATATGGGGTGGGAAGCGACACCTCTGGGTGACCTCTGGATAAGCCAGTTCGAATATGATGATCACCCCATGTATCGATTCCCTCCTCATCAGTTGGTGCAGCAGCCTAATGCCTTCTGGGTTGTCCATTTTGGGAATGTGTAACTGTCTCTCTGTGCTTTAATACTGTGTTGTTGGTTGTGAATGGGGAGCAAAGGATGCTTCTTTGATTAGATAGGTCACTTGCACTCTTTTCTGGCCAATTGCTCCACTTTTTTGGAGCATATTCTGTGGCCTGGTATTTTTAAATCATGATTTTTGTGCATCTTAGCTTTCTGTGGTCACTCTGCATTTGCATGCTTAATTTGATGTAGTTGCATGTTTTCTTTCTTTGCCCATGTTTTGCACTCCTTTTATTAACTGGTGCATCTCTGAGATGCGTACTTCTGTGAATGTGGCGCATCCATTTGTGGTGCATCTCAGATTTGCACACTTTTTTATTTTTGAGAATCTGGCCCTATGTCTTCCACATTATCTGAGACCGGTACATTTTCACAGCTTCACCCATTTACAGTGACACATATAATCTGATGTTTGTGAGCTGGTCCGCATATCAGTTGCCAAGTGACCAGTGTGGCGTTCCCTGTCCCCCAGGGCAGTATAGATAGCTTTTCACAAGACTTCATACTATTCCACTGCGACAGTTACAAACTAGTTCTGACATGGCATGTTCTAATGTGGCGCCAGGTAATCAAAACGGGCTTTGAAACATTCATGTTCCAAGTCACGTAATGGCTAGAAATCCTTGGCTATTATATTTCCATGTAACTTGTTGATGTCAAGAGTTACTGCGTAGGGTGTTCTCGTCTCAAACATGTCAGAGATATTTTTCTAAGACTTAGAAACCTGCGACACACGAAAGACTGAAGTTGTGAACCTTGGAAAATGTTACTGTACAGAAGTTGTATAGGTTTTCGCGCTGCTCGGTTTCTAAGCGGGGATCCGGGATCGAACATGTGTGGGCTCCGCAGCACCTTCCGAGACCTTGGGGTTTCATCTTGGGGTTGCAACAAACTGTCCAGTGCAGCAATAACTGGAGAGTCACTATCAGACTCCAAACCTTTTTCAAGATCAGCGTCACTAACATGTTTTCTTCATTCAAGTGACTGCTTCTCGTTTGACCACTGATCGGATTTCATTTCAGAATCCCAGGTGTATCCGACATTAACCAACCCATTCTCGAAATCATCTTCCTTCTCAGCTGCGCCCTGGTTCCTCAATCCCCCAACCCATGTCCTCAGACATTGCAGAAGGTTCAGCTTTTGCTTTACTGCTGCAGTCACCTTCCTTGCCTGTGATTTTACTGGTGGCAGCATTAACCATTTCCCCGCCAGGTGCCTGATTTCTTGCAGGGGCAGCAGCTACACTGCTTGTTTAAGTAGAGCCTCCTACACACATTTTTACAAGAGCCTCTAATGCATTCATGTTTTATTGGGGGTGCAGATTGCAGGCTCCTTTAGTGAATTTGGCATTATTTTACTAGTATTATTTGTAAGCAGCTGGGGCCAGATTATCAAAGATTTGCACTGGTGCTAAAAAGTGAGGAAATGCTTTGATAATGCAGAATGGAGCAAAGAGATTTTGTCACAATCCATATTATCGAAAAATGTTTGCACTGGGGCAACAAAAATTATCAGGCGGTTTTCTACACAATGTGCTGCATAGCACACAACAAAAAAGGTATTTATTACGTTTCGTTTCATGCTACACAGCAAACATAGCAAATAAAACAGTCTGCTCCAATTTACACTGGTAAAACCCTTCTTAGATGATATCAACTGGGGCTATACCTGTTTGATCCATTATCTATTATCGGAGCAGCAAACTGGTGCTAAATTCATTTGCTCCACTTTTTTGCACCAGTGAAAATCCTTGATAATATGGCCTGTGCTGGTCTGATTAGAGCAGGCATTGCGTACTTTAGTTTAATATACTTTGAGAAAGTGGTTGTAGTGTAGGTCCACACGTTTCCAGAAGTATGCAAACGTTTATGAATTTCTCCCATTAGACACTATTGTGTCTCTTTATGGGTTTTCTGGTATTCTGGCAGTAAATCCACCAATATATTGGCAAAATCAATTACTGTTAATGCCACTGATTCTGGTGGAATTATCACAGGATTATAAATGGTGGTAATTCCCCATTTTTTGAGTCAATAGGATTCCATTGGGATTCGTGGTGGATTTAAACACCCGCGGAATTGCTGCACAGTAATTTTGTGAATTTTTGGCAGTAAAGTGGAGGATTTACCTCCAACAAAAAGCTGCAGGTGAATCTTCCACTTTTCCTCTGAAAATCAGCAGATTTACTGTGCAGTAAGTCCACCGGCTGTAAATCCACCAAAAATTATAATTTGCAAGTGCAGGAAAAGTGGCGGTAATAGAATTACTGGAACTTTTCCCACACTACCAAACTTGTAATGAGACACAATATATCTTATTTCAAATTACTCACTTTTTCAATTGAATGTTTTATTTATACTCTAGCACTAAGCAGCAGAATAGTAAACAAAGACCCGCTTACATTCAGAATCAACACACTTTTAAATATGTGCATCGTGAACTGAAAACAGAAACAAAATCCCAAAATGCTGTCCTTAATGGCACCTAATAAAAACACTTAGCACTTATATGATAGGAAGGACCCCATGGGGATTTTGGTAAAATTACCAAGAGTAATTTCACTGATTTGTTACCTTTTAGTGGAGGATTTAAAGGAGGTAAATCCTCCACTTTGACTTCAAACTCCGTATGTGCCGGTACGTTAAAAATGGCAGATATTCCGTTACCGCTAAAAAAAGCTGTCAGTAATGGACTTTTTGCCACTTTTTTACTGCACCACCAAGGTTACCGATTTAGAAGATCAAAACATGATTGCTTCCCAGTCATCGGAAAGCATACACAAATTCTAAAATGAGAGGAAGTACAACTCTCTCCACTATAATGGCTCAAAATCTGAAAAGGGAAAAATTAATTGCCAATAACACTGGAAGAATTGGTGAGTGGTTAAAGAAAACAAACAGAGATTAGCTGATCAATTTATTTTGAATATATATATATATCCAGCAGGTAGCTATTATAATGGGAAGAAGAGCACCAATTCCCACTAAAATCATGTGATTATCCTTACGTGGAGGAACTTTTTACAAATACTTTCTGGTCATCTTGGCACCTACTTTGCGGTAATCTTTATATATTTTATTGTATAGCTCAGGAAATGTGCTTGAATATGTTGGCCAATTTAGATTAAGTTAAGATTTAATTTATTTTACTTTGCCCCAAGAGACTGCAGTTAAAAGAAGAATCCGCTCTTTCTGTTCATGGTTTTGTTCATTAATATTCTTCAATAACTATCAAACTAATAGAAACTTTGTATTTTTTTTAATTTATTATTAATATCGTTGAGATAAATCAACTTTTCAATACAAAACATTACATACAATTGATCTTGAAAAGTACATAAGATTAAGAAAGAATTCATAATGATTGATTGAAGCATTAAAATTGATGCATAAGGATAATATACAATTCTCATTAAAAATAAAAGAGAAAAAGAAGTTTTTCAGTTCATATAAAACACGTCTAACCAGAAATACTGAGAACAAGAAGATTCAACATGCCATTCCTAGATAAATGACAGAGAACTCAAGTAAACAGCAACAATTGTTTAACAGGTTAAGTTCACTCCATAAAGAAAATTGACAATGGCAATTTGAAGGGAGACATTGGTTCCCTAAGTAGCTACAATGCCATGAGAAAAATTTCAAGCGCTCTTGAACTAGCGCGGGGCATAACGAAAGTATATGCTCTAAGGTTTCTATGGCTTTCGTATCACCACAAAATCTACAGAAAGAGGCCACCTCCTCACTGCCCTTCCGTTTGGCCAAATGTTCACAAGTGTGCCATAAGTTCAGGCGCATTCTGAGGATGGCTGAGCGTATTCTCTTACAGGGAAATTTGAAGAGATAAGGTTCAATACATCCCAACCTCTTATGTCAAAATTTTTCAGGGATTGCAGACTTATATTGCAAGCATTTGTTTCGAGTATTAATCCAATCATTGCGGTAAATTAATTGTTTCACTTTGTTTGGATTGGTCAAAAGCAATTTAAGCGACGCATCTGCCTCTACCAGAGTGCGATAAATTGCCCGCAACCACTGTTTGACAAAAGAGTGTTCAGTATGGAAAATGTAATTCGACAAAAATTGTAAAATATTGTGCTCACAGTGAGGTAGAAGAGTTTTCCGCAATAAGGCACATGTTCTCCACTGATACTGAGCATTGAGAGAAGTGAGACCTAATTCATACCGTATCCAGACTATCGGGATACATTGGGGCAGCTGAAGAATGGCTTTCCAGAATTTGCCTTCGAGCTTATCAAAGACTTTTGGTAGCCATGGTGTTTGAGACTCCAAACCATATAGGATGCATGGGGTGGCTTTTTGTTTCCAAAAGAGGACTGCTGGTTGCATCGAAAAAGCACCATATCGATGCATTATAATTTTTGTTTGGGAGATAGCCGAATTAAGCTTACACTTAATAGCATCGAGGTGAGCATTAGTCGAGACACTAACATCAAAAACCATACCAAGATAAACATAGCTGGATACTATCGCCAGATTTATGTGATTGATGGACCAAGATGAAAGAGATCTCATTGTGTTACGTGGTCTGTAGACGACAACCTGGGTTTTGGTTGTATTCACACGTAAATCATTGGCCAATATATAGCTATTAAAGCCATCAAGAAGTTTTGTAGTCCAACTGGAGTTTTGGAAACTAACACCAAGTCGTCGGCATACATTAAAGTTTGAATCTGGCAATTGTTTATCTTGGGGGAGTCCGATGTTATTTCCTCAAAAACCTTTTGCACGTCATACATAAAGTAGTTGAAAATTGCTGACGCAAGAAGGCAGCCTTGTTTAAGGCCACGAGCAGTTGGAATGGCTCTGGATAGAAGACCTTCTAGGTTCAGTCTAATGCGCACTGAGGTTTCCCCATGCAACAACTGAATGATTTGTTGTAGAGTGGACGGGCACTTATCTCTGGTAAGTTTTGCAAAAAGAATCGGACGAGAGATGGCATCAAATGCCGTGTGGAGATCCACAAAGGCAAAATAGAGTGCTTGTTTGGTATTTTGCGCTTGAGATTTAAGAGCGTTAAAACAGAACAAGTCAATATTTGTGCCTAGACCAGCAAGAAAACCCGTTTGAAACGGGTCTCTTGCATGAGCTACTTTGGTCCAGATGTTGAAGTCCCTCAAAATAAGTTTGGAAAAAAGCTTTCCGGGGGCATCAAGAAGGGCAATGGGTCTATAATTGCACAGTAAAGTGCGGTCACCCTTTTTGTGAATAGGAACATAATAGATGTTTTCCATGAGTTGGGAATCTCGCGAGTCCTGATCATAGATTGGAAGAGATTATTTAATATTCCAGCCCACTTTGTAGGGTTCAATTTAAACAAATGATTACTAAGGCCATCAGGGCCTTTAGCCCGAGAAGAGCTAATATGTCTGATGTATTCTTCAAGTATAAGTGGGGAACAAGCAAGAGACCAACTCTCGGAATCACTAGGTAGCTTGACCAAAGGCACAAACGACGAGTCTGCATATAGGCTAGAATAGTGTTTGATCCATTGGGTCTCAGTAACACTGGATGCCTGTAAAGTACCTTGAGATTTATTAGCACATTGGTTGAAAATTGCCCAAGTTTCGGCCGTATTCTTGTTTGCTATTAATTAAAGCATATGTTCACCATCTACTTGCAAAATGTGTGCACGATGTTGTTTCATCCAATGGTGGAATTTGGTTTTAACGATTCACAACTGTTGGATGAAATTAGGCAAATTCATTTTGACAATCATTCTTTTTTCACGATGATATTCAGTCTTTTTAGCCTTGATTAGTGGATTGAAGGTATGTTTGTGTGGATGAAGCTCTTTGTTTTATATGGTTTCATGCGGGAATCAAAACTAAGGAGAAGGTTAGTATACTGTTTTGGATAAATAGAGCTATCATTTGAGATGACTAGGCAAGCTAGAGATGACAAGTTACTATTTGACCAACGAAGGCCTGTTTTAGCATTATTGACTATTAGGTTGTTCGTATAGTATGACCTTTTGATAGTTAAATACTTCCACTTAATTGTAAGCACTAGTAGATGGTGATCACTATGTACTTGTGGAAATATTTGAAAAGTGCTTATTTGTCCAGTTAAGTTGGTATGTGTATACATATAGTCTATTGTAGTAGATATGGAAGCCCTATGCCATATGGGCTGAGCCGGAATATCGCCTTGAATTTCACCATTGTTCATGTGAAAATGGCGATTTGACATAAAGGAGGTCCATCGCTTAACCTTCTCCATTGTGATTTTTCCTTTAGGATTAATACAGTCCAAGTTAAGATCACCTACAATAAGGGTATCCGTAATATCTTGGGAAAGGAGTACCAAATCTAAAAGTCTGGACAAACCTGCATAAAAAGCAGTATCAGTCAACCCCAAAGGATTGTGATAAATATTAATCAATGCAATAGTATGTGCTGGACATGTAATCTTGACAAGTTGGATAAAAACAGAAACAGAATCCCAGGCTTCAATGGCAAAACCACTGGATATGTTCACTCCTGTCAATAATCCTGATGATGGTCGACCTCTTTGACTCCCAATAGCTGGAAGGAGAACAGTCTCGTAATTGTTCCATACAGGTGTTTGCAGGAGCCAAGTTTCCTGTAATGCTATTATGTCCATAACAGCTGGAAAGTTAGCAATAGAGGTTTGTAGATGCGTATAACCTCTAGTGTTCCAACTAGCAACATTAATTAGATGGACTTTAGATGTTTCTAATGGTTATGACATATACGACTCAGCACAACCAATATTCTGCATCAAAGGGAAGCTTGTGCTGGATTGATTAGATGGTTGCTTTACATTAGAGTCCCCATTCATAAATGCTGGGTCTTGTGCTAATAAAAACCCCATCGAAAATAATTGCATTTTCGATTTTCAGATGGTATTTAGAACGATACCCGAAGGTATCCACAAATGCACCACTGAACAAGTATTCTCAGAAATAAATTCAATCTGCTCAATAGCACTCGAACTTATGTCTTCGAGCTCCACCACTTCAGAGAAGATGTTGAGCACACTATGACGGTTCAAATCGTAGGTGCCAAAATGTCCTCCTCGACACTTCAAAATTAAAGAATGACATTTGCGCTGTGCCAAGGGATGAGAAGTGGGTACCGTTGGGGTGTTATTTCGGGAATTATGGCTATCAGAATAAAAAGGATCGTTTACATTAGGTTTAGATAGATCTGAAGCGTGAGATGGGATAGCATGAGGGCGATTGTCAGTACGCAGAGAAGATTGTTGAGTTACTGTGGATGTTGGCATAGAACTCGGTAAGAGCCACTGGCTCAGAGACAAAATTGGACCACTTGGTTTTTGAGGAAGCTTATAAGGGATAGGCTGAGAGCAGGATGCCAAATATGCATCTACAGCCTCACGTATTTGTTCCGCCGAGATTGTGGTGGAAGAGTCGATGCTCTTTTTGGTGGCTGAAGACACAAGTTTGTCACTAACAACTAGATTTGTTAAGCCCTTGCATTTGTTTGGAAGTTGGCAAGTGGAGGATAACTCAAGTTCACGAATCAAAGCATCTAAGGAAGGATGGCTAGAGGCCATGGTAGTAATAGGCACTGGAGGCAACACTGGGATAGTAGACCCAATATTGGGCTGTAAAGGGCTCTGACACGGAGGTGGGGCAATTAAAATCAGGTTTGAAGATGGCACTACAGTATTAGCCAGAGGTACAGTCGTAAGTCCCAAAATGGGATTATTATTCTGCAGACCAGAAGTAGGAGGCACTAAAGAAGTGGATATTGATATCGGACGTGTAGAATCGAGAGTTGGCACTGGCTTGCTCGCCAAGGAAGCAATTGGGGCTTGGGTCAGAGGGCAAGAATTTACACTACTAATAGTAGAAGCTGAATCGGGAGCCAGCGTAAGTGAAAGTTGTTTAGACACAGGCGTTTGTATTGAATCTTGAGAGGCTTGTGTAGCTACCAAAGACTCAGGTACCGGGATCAAAGTTTGAAAAAAAGTTTTCCTGGTTTGCTTCTGTAATGTCAGAGTAAACAGGTTAGAGTTTTTCTTGTTTTTTTTCTGGGTATTGTGAGAAATTTTGGAGGTCTTTTTTCTGTTTCTTCTTGCTGGTAAGGACGGAATATCGTTTCCTTTCTCAACAGTAATCGCAGAAGACAAAGGGACTGGGTGGGGTGAGAGCTCTAGGGTAGAAGGATCAGTTGGGAGAATAGTGTGTGTATCATTCACAGGATCACGAGTGGCAGAAGGATTCAGCCGGGCTTCAGAAGTAATAATATCCGCAAATGCAGGTATAATCTACGGAGGTGGAAAATTAAGGGACAGGGGACTTGTTGATCCGATGGTCACGATTGAAATATCGTCATCATGAGCATTGTTAGTTGGACAAGGATCGTGGGGATTTGATGACAGATTATCAGCCAAAGTCTTGAGTAGTACTAAGGTTTTGTGTGCTTCTACTGAATGAGCAGTAACTTTGGCATCTAAACATTCAAATAGTTTAAACAGACTTTGTAGATTTAGCTGCATAGCAGCCAAAGTAATATCGGATGTTGATAGAGCAACCCTGGCCTCTATTGGGAGGATAGCTGGAGGGAGATGTGAGTCAACTGGTAATACAGTCCGCACTGGTGATGTTATTGCAACAGGGGATACACTCTTAGACGGCACGTTTGTTTTGTCCACCAGATTAGATAATGAAGTATTAAATGGATTCTGAGAAGTGAGTTTTCTCACAGCACTTTGAAAAGAAAGTTCCTGTGGGACTTGTGTTTGAACTCTGCGAGGAGTCGGATAGACAAAGGAAATTGAAGGGGAACTTGGTGAACACTCCGAACGTAAACTGGCTGAAATAAGATTAATTACGCTTTGAGAATCCTGCAGTATCGAATTGTTCGAATCAGAGTGTCTAGCATGTAGTGAGAGTTCAGGCTCGAAACATGGAGAGGACGTTAAAGGTCTATCTACGTGCTTAGCGCCTCTTCTTTTAATAGTCAAACATGGCAAGGGTGTATGCAACATTGTGTTGTCTGAGAGTGGAAGTGCCGCTCTCATAGCGTCACTTTTAGTGGGTTCCTCCGGTATGGGCTCATAAAGAGACAGAGTGTCAAAAACTGGAAGAACTTAACTAATGTGCTCAAGGGTTGATGGAATCTTTGTGCAATGGGAGTTGGCTAACATAGTAACAGAAGGAAGATAGACAATCCTACGAGAGAGACAAGGAACTCGTGCCGCAGGTATTGTCAATCCCTTCTGACGTAAATTTTGAGGCACACCAGAAGTTAATAAATAAGCCATGTGAAACAAATCAGAAATGCCCAACCATTCAAATTTGAAAATTAAATGAAATACAAAACTGAGTTTTTCTCAATGGTACCACAACAATAGACACACAGTGGTTGAATTGGGTGCCTTCAAAGTTCGAATAAAATTCCAGTAAATAGAATACAACAGACACTTGGTTCTCTTAATTCAAACACAAGTTCACAACTTATCCGGCCACAAGGTAAGGAACGTCCGACAGTTTAAGGAGCTGCCAGAGTCCGTCTCTCCCCCCTTACCCTTGTGACAATTGGGTGATTGTGCAGCTGTTGGAACAAAGTACCCCTAAACTGGAGTACTCACCGCACAAGGACACGGACACAGCCAAACAGCAAAACAGCGTCTCCAGCTCTTACTGCCTCCAGGACTTAACGCCGCAAGGGTGGTTGAGCCGGCACTAAATGCGGGCTGTGAGTCACGTGATTCGTCACGTGACCGCAACAAAGTCCGCCTCCTCCAGGAAGCGTGTCCGTGTCCAGCAAGAGCAGCGCTCGCAGTGCTGGAAGAGCAAAAAGTGCAGTTATGGAGTCAGCAGGGCACTCCTTGCAGAATAAATAACACACGCTGCTCGGGCGCTTGAGCCGGCACTAAATGCGGGCTGTGAGTCACGTGACGAGTCACGTGACTCGTCACGTGACCGCAACGAAGCCCGCCTCCTCCAGGAAGCGTGTCAGTGTCCGGCAAGAGCAGCGCTCGCAGTGCTGGAAGAGCAAAAAGTGCAGCAGGCAGGCAGGTATGGAGTCAGCAGGGCACTCCTTGCAGAATAAATAACACACCTAAACACACATAAACTTTGTATTTGGAGTTGGGATTCACCTAAAATCGTTTCAATAATTCTCATGTTTAATTTGCCTGACCCTTAAAGGGGTTAAAGTAAATGGGACGTAATGATTTCACAACACTAAATATTTCATTGTGAGTGACCTTAAATTATTGTTTACTGACCCTGAAGAAGACTATGGTATAAAGATTATTGTTGCACTATAAGTCGAAACATGTGGGCCATTGAATAAATATGGTGTTGTAAAGGAGGGCCCATTTTACCATATTAATAAAAACAATACTCAATAAGGGAGTACTCAATGTGCAGGGGAAACCCCAGCTTTATTCAAAACATCGAACTCGGCCGGGACTGCATACAATCAGCTCTTAACATTATAATAGATGTGTGCAGTTTTTAAACAGAAAACACACCACATCTGTGTCATCATAATACAGTGTCATTTACAAAACATATGAAAACATTTCGATCGGTTAACATTGTACACTACATGTAGAGTATATTGGTTCTATGATTGGGTTAGACATATCTGATGGATTCTCCTGGTCCCAACCTTCTTGAGATAATACAACAATTAGGAATACTAGCAACATGAGCTTAGCACAAAGTCATTTTATTTGCTGTTTTGAGTTTTAAGAGCAACCCGGTTGACATTTCAGTCTTAAAGAGCCTACACATGTTTCGACACATCGTCTTTATCAAGGCTGCCACTTAATGCGAAAGATACCACAAACCAAATAAATAACATCTGCATTAATTGGTAATTAAATAATAAGAAAATCAGAGTACACAAATTAAATTACATTCGGAAATATATACATAAACATTTCATCCAGTAAGTAAATTGATTGAACATACCAGAGATAATATAAGTATGCAGGTAGGTTTACAAATGGAACACAGAAAAATAGACATCCTTGTTATGGTAAATCATACCATGATTATGATGAAACATTGAACAAATAGTACATTCTTTGTAATTAAGCTGCTATGGTCATTGTGCTAATTTACGTGTAACATGCTCATTGGTACTTGAAGTGCACATATCAAACACCCAAATGCAAATACATGCAAGAATATCATTTAAGCAGAATGATTATTGTTGCCCTTCATAGCGAATTAACCTCCTCCAGGAATGTGATGTGGGTAACTTGGAAAAAATCAGAAATGTGTCTATCTGTTATCAAACACCATCAACAAACATTATAATCTCTTGAAGAGTATAGTATTTAGGCAAACTAAATATGTTGAAAATGCATCACTTGCTGAAAGTAGGGAGAAAGATGTATGGTCAGAAATCGTCTGTGGCGGCAACTGCATTCATTAACCCGCGTGCGCCATGCTGCAACAGTATTTATTTTGTCCGGACATAAGCAACCATTTCATATTTACGTTTGCTGTACGCCAGCAATTAACCGTTACACCACGTAAGCCAAACTGTGCAACGTACCTCCGATAAATATATCAGAACCGATGTTGTGGGATATTAGCACACAAGATTATTTATTATTATTGTTCACTGCGTTAAGTGCTTAACACTAATTTAAATGGTGAGAAAACAAGTAGTGCATATTCTCCTTGCATGTTTGATCCTGCATTCAGGAAACTTCAAATATGCTAATTGATAGGTTCTAAAGACGTGAAAACAGAAATGAGTCACTAGCTTGCCATCTAATTTCAGAATATTCACAGAAACATGAGACCTCACTGTATTAAAGCCACATAAGAGATTAATCAGGTAATCCTTATACCATGGGCAAATGACAGATAGAAAATAATACATGTTGGTGTATTGTGAAGTTATAAAAAAGAAAGAGAAGACTTTTATCATCCTACAAAAACATGCATTTCGTGTTCTGAATTTAAGCCTTCAGATGTGCAGAGTAATAAGCAAATGCATTTAGATAACAGACGTATCACATCCCTTCCACGTTTGCTCAGTTTAGCTTGGTACAATCCTATGAATCTGATGTCACTCTTGTCCTCCATCTGGTGACACGTCTGCCAATGTTGTGAAAGGGGTAGTCTTTGATCTTGGCTGCTGAGACTATGAAGATGTTCCCTGATCCGTATCCTTGAAGATCTAATAGTGCTGCCAACATATAGTTTCTTACAGATACCTATTATAGCATACACCACATGTGTGTTTTTACAATTAATAAAATCTTTGATCTTGATTGTTATGCCTCCTTTATATGTGAATTGTTCGGTATGCCGGTGCGCATATTGACACATACTGCAAGTGCCACATTTGTGGAACCCTTTAAGTGTCCGCAACCAGCCACTACTGCCAGTTGTTTGGCTTCCAATGCGATCTAAAAATGAAAGGCACAACACATTTTTTATGGTAGGTGCCCTGCTGTATATAAATCTGGCCTTGTCCGATATATGCAATTTAACGTCTGAATCCATAAAAAGGAGGTGCCAATGTTTATGAAAAATTTGGTAAAGTGTGTGTGTATCTTTGTAATATTGCATTACAATGGCCACAGCCTGGTTGGTTTTGGTGTGGATTGTAACAAATCTATCCTTTTTGTCTCTCAATTTTCTTACGGGTTGTTTAAAATTGATATGTGAATACCCGCTTCTGTGAAATCTCTCTGTTATAAGTACACATTCTTTAGTAAATTGTATCCTCGCTGCAATTTCTCTGTGCCCTATGGAATTCACCACCAGGTATGTTTTTGATAGTAGCCCTCCCATGGCACCTACTAGCAAATAAAATAGAATTGACTTCTATTGGTTTTGCAAAAGATGTTGGTTTTGATTTTCCCATTTTTAATGTAGATGTGTAAATCCAAAAAATCAATGTTGCTGGGATCGCAATGTCCTGTAAGATCAATTGAAGTATATGCAGCTGTCAAATCTAATGTGCCTGGTAAAAAATCATCTTGCTAAGCAATGTCTACTAGAAGTAATAGTACTTGACTGCTATCTCCTATGTAGGAATGCCATTTAAGTACTTGTTCTTTGATGGCATTGTCTATGTACTGCGACAATCCTTCAGTTGCCCAACCTATGGCACTACCTATTGGTCTTGCGGGTGGAAGAGCTTCAAAAGGCTTTTGAATTGTAGGCAGAAAATAAAGTGTAGGCATAACTGGTTTTGAAATGAACAGGAATGTCATTTCACCATCCATCAGGAACCCCAATCTGTAGCCCATAATTAGAAGCTACATGTTTTTTGGTGGGATTAGAGAGTAATTTTGATAACATCCCGGTGTTTCCAGATGTTTGAGGCCAATGTGAATGTAGTCTGCTCTTTTCATTATCAACACATTGCCTCCTTTGTCAGCTTCCTTAATTACAATGTTGGTATCCTTGGTTAAATCTTGAAGAGCCTTTTGTTCATCTCTGGAAAGTTTATAAATAGTATCCTTGTTGTTTTTAGGCTTGTGATCTAAGGGATAATGGATATCTGTGATAACCGCTTGGTGAAAAGTGTCTATGATATTTTCAGTAGTCATCTGTGGAGTGAAATTGGATTTTGGTCTGAGTTCTTTCAGGTTAAGATTACTGGTATGATTATCAAGCTTAGTATGTATGTCTGCTTTACTAGTCAGGGTTCCCGATGGTAGATGTTAGAGACATCAGACGATGGGTATTCTCTATATATTCAATGGTAAGAAGTTGACTCAAAGGTCTAGCCAGTGGTATTGTAGTAAAGGTCTGGGGGTTGTTAGCAAAACACTTTTTTAACTTGAGCTTTCTGATACATTTGAACAAATCTATTTGGAAGGGCAAAGGAAAGTCCTTTAGTAAGAACAGACTCCTCTTCTGCTGTCAGTCGTCGTTCTGGCAGATTGTAGAATAAGCTGGGATTCATTATTTTGCTAGTTGTCTCCTAAAACCTGACCTTGTGAGTCTGCCCATGTTCCCTGAATCTCTGTCTGCGCTTCCTCATGCCCCTCTACACTTTTAATTCCAATTAAAGCTCCTCCTTGTCATTCCCAGGCGATGAGGCCTTCCATTTTCTTTTTTACATGGCCTTGTGTATCATCTTGTGTCTGTCTGTGTGCTAGGGAGTTCAGCAGGTGTCTAATCTGTGCAGGTCTCGTAAGGAATAGCCGGTGTTCTCGTGGCTAGGTCACGTGTTAGAGGACGATGTTGGAGAATGAATTTCTCTATACGTATTGAACATTTTGGCTAATTCTTGTGTATGTTGTATTTTTTGTCACCACTTGGGACACCCCTTATCTATTCTCCATTAAATCTTTTGGCATACTATTCTCATGCACCTGTACATCAATGGCTGTCTGTGTTTTTATTAATTTGATGAATTTGCAAGGCAGCTGTTTTGTGTACTGAGAACTGCTATCTTACGTCCAGGTTCTGCTCATCCACTACTCCCTTCCTGGCATTCTGACCTTGGTGCTCACTGTGCACTGCTATCTGTGCAGCTTCAAAAGCTACTAAAATAGATGTGCTATTGTGAGTTTCAGCATCTTGAATTCTTGGGCCTGTTGTGGCCTCCATGTTAAGAAAATGGCCGTACTTCTGCACCTTCGCCTCCATGTTGGCGCCCTAGCTCTATGTTTGTTTTTTGACATTCACCTTGTGCATCTGGCATACAGTGGTTTCCTTGCCCCTGTATTCAGCACCCTTATCTACATATAATTTCCTCTGCCTTACCAATGTAGTGAGCCCCTCTCGGTGTACGCAGGAACCTATGTTATTTTCAGCATATTACTTGTACATTCTTTAGCCTATATTAGTTCTCTATTTGTATTATGTTATGTTATGTTAGCGGTACTTGTATAGCGCACTGTCACCAACGGAATTGGTCCCCAGGCGCTCTGGCGGATCTGTAAACTGGAAGGGTGGGTAGGGTTATTCAGGAGTAGGGGAGAAGGAGAGTGGGAGAAGTGGTGTGCTGTTGGCAGCTTCAGCTCGGTATACACCGAGTGCTGGGCTTTGGTTCTAGTATCTGATCGGATGAAGGCCTCGGGTGCTGTGGGTGAAGTTTATGTGTTGTTGATGCGGTGTGGTAAAGTGCGTGCGGATTGCTGGGAGAGAGGTGGTTGTGTGTTTTTGTATGGGTTTAAGTATGCAGAAAATTGAGGGTTGGGTTAGTGGGGTCTGTATCCTGGTTCAGGTACTTATGATTCCGTTAGAGTTGTAAACCTGTGAGTTCAGATGTTGCCGGTTCTTCGAGGGCCGACTTGTTTTGGTGGTGATGCGCTAATCCACCTGTATCCTATTGAGTATAGTTTGGATTGGTGGGTGTGTCTGAACCTAATCTTCAGGTGTGGGACTCGGTGGGTGATATTTGTTCTCAGGTGATCTAGTATTGGTCAAGTTAACTAATCCTTCATGACAGATATATGTGCATTTAATGGTTTGACTGTTTTATAAACTCTGCCTCAGCTTGTATCGTTTCTCACCCCTAGGCTCAAGGGGCGGCTGGGCTTGTTCGTACTCTTTCTAATTTTTAGCGTAACGAAGAGGGGGAGGGGCAGAAGGTGGTGCTGGCACATTTATCTGCACCATTACACTGTGACATCAAAACATTCTAAACAGAGGTGAAGCATTTTATTGACACCTACATGCAAAATTTATTAGGTAGTATTTTTCTGACCCAATATTTCTATTTGTAAATGCTCTGTTATTGTTTGTTGTGAAAGCAGAATGTTTTGGACATGAAAGTGTTGAGCATTTGTAAAGTTACTCTAAATTTTGGACACTTGATTATATATTTTACATACACAAGCGGAACTACGGCTTTGATAGGTATTTTTTTCTAATATTTTCTTTTGTTTATTATGTGGTAATTGAAAGTGGGAGTTTCTTAACATTACATTTTTTATATAAGAAATTGTTAGCAATCCAGTCTCTTAAACAATGGTATTATACCAACGCCCTAACAGAAATGAGTTTACCTTATTATTGTAAACCATGTGGTCTTCAGAACTTTTAGCCCAAGTTACTGGATTCAGTGAGAGGATTGTTTACCTCTCTCCGTCTTCATTTTTTATTATGCTCTCCCAGGAACATACTCTCCTTGTGTCAGGGTTCAATGTGTTCTCTCTCGCTCACGAAGTTCCCTTCTGCTGTTGTTGCATACTTGGGAAAGCTCAACTCAAGTTTCAGGATGCAGCATACAGCTTTTCACTCTTTAACAATAACCACAGTGGCTACCATTCCACCCTTGGAAATGGTCACCACACGTTCCCTCTTACTCTCTCAATTTTCACTGTGGCTACTTTTGCCCCTTTGGGAAATGTCAGTAAACATTCTGGGATGCAGCGCAAGGTTGGTCTGCCATTCTCGCCTCAACAGTGATGTTGGTTGTGCTGGCCTTCTCTCCCTGTCCCACTCCTCTGTCTTAGGGAGTCATGTATCATGCCTCATTTCAGCACCATTGTTCCTGATGCACGATGCCCCTTTTGGGTTTCCAGTCTCCTCTATCTACACACTCATTTTCCAACTCGGCCACTCTTGTCTCTTTGATGCCATTCTCTGATGCTCTCCTCCTTCCTCTGTTGAGGGTTCGCACTCGCTGCCACTGTCCTCACTGGGGATCCGGAGCTGCTGCTTTGTTGGCAGGCTCTGGCCAAACTTCTCACAATTACGCAGGCCTGGAGGTCTTCCTCTGCCATTCAGATTCAGCGGGCACTATTTAGAGGCATCCTCATTCTGCATCCTAGGTTCCCTCTTTCCTGGTCTTCTGGCAGTTTATCTCTCTCCTGTGGAACACCAGATCTGTTCACATGACGGTCAACATCAACGACGCCTTCAAAAGATCTCTCTCTTCTTTCTAGTGATGGGGAAATTGCACAACCAATACAGCCTCCCTTAACTTCCACGTCCCATCTAGGAAAAAAGGAGTGGGGAATTCCGAAATCAATGGCTGCTCTGATTTTCCCTTGGTGCATTGTCGGAACTGATTGCCCAATGATGCATTGCAGTCTAGCGACCTTCCAACGAGTTGGTCGTTTTTTTTTACGATGGTCTGGCTGAATTGAGGAATCAGTTTGAACAATCACGGGCTACAGATACTGAGGACTAACAACTTTTTTCCACAGTGTCTTCCTACCATTAATATAAAAGATGACATTCACCTTTGGGTGCCTTGTTTTGGAAGGTGCATGGACACCAAACAGACAATTGACTGTTGTTTTCTATGTTCATACGCACTTGGGTGAACCAGCTCAGGAACAACAGCTCTCTGGCGAATGACGTAATCAAAGTTTGCCACTGTTTCTTGTTTAGATATGGGAATATGGAACGTTTTTGATGGTGTGTTTTGGGGGGGGTGATAGTAAGTTCAGAAAATTCCCATCTTCATGTTCACCTTTTTCCTCGGAAATGGTCTCAACATTTTAGGAATGTCCCACTCTGGGTTGTCGGTTCGGTTCCAACAGCAACACAATTGATTTGTTTGTGGTGACATACAACACCTGAAGGTATTTTCTTTGGCTTGTTAAACCCCTTCACATCCTTCCCATTTCCCTCCTGAAGAGCACCAGATCTCCTTATTCCCAGCTGCCTTAGTTCTATGGATAATAATGGAGGACAGTGGTATTATACAGGCTCTACGTCGCCGCAGGTGGAACAGCAAATACCTCTTTGGGCAAGGGTGTGCGATTGGGCAACACCAAGAGACTCTACCCATGTGTCTGCGCATTCCTTTCTTCTCATGGTTCTCTCAAATGTGGCTTCATGTTCAGGACCGGTTTCGAGTCATGGTTGACTCTTCAGGCTTCCTGGTATTGTGGATACTTTAGTATTCTCACCCATCTGTTGGTACACCTTGGCTATATCAATACCTCCCACTGTGTTGCTGTACCAACACTACATGGAACACGGCAAAGAGTCTAGGACAGTGGTCTTCAAACTTTTTTGGCTTGGGCCCCCCTGAGCAAAGTTTTGGCAGGCCGGGCCCCCCCAAAAGTGCCAGATGGACAGTATATAGAAATCGCTATGAACTTTTATGTGCCGTCACCGCACCCTACTCCAAGTACAGACCCTGGGCTCTCCCCACCCTACTCCCACCACTATCCCAGTGCTGCGACCCATCCTGCTCCCACCACAGTCCCATAACGCAAGCATACACACATCCATACACATTTAAATAAAAAATAAATCGCCATAAACGTACCTTCTGCAGGGGCCTGCGCGTGGTTGCTAAAATATCCTACTCCAGGTTGCTCTGCCCGTATGTGCGAGGAGGCGCAGGAGCACCCCCTCGCACATACATACATGCAGTGCCCCAGCCAGCATTTCCAATGAGCTATGCAAGGCTAGCGAAGCAAAACAACTCAGGCGTTGCATGGCTCAGTGATCATGTGCAGCTGGGGAAATGAACTGTCAAAGGCAAACAGTGTGTCCCTTTGACAGTTCAGCCGCCCAGGAGCACTCCCCTTGCCGAAAAAAGCAGCTGAGGGAGCGCTTAGTGTTTCACTGGGCTGGCTCCTCGGCTCCTCCATAATGGGTGAGGTGGCCAGTGGGTGGACTTCCCCTCACCCATTGTGGATGAGCCGGCAGGCTTGGACTGGCCTATAGGGCAACAGGGCGATGACCGTACCAAAAATGCAAAATGCTAGTCCAGTCAAAATGTGCCACTTTTTTGGCCAATGTGGGCCAGTTTGAGTAGTTACTTCACTATGCAGCTAGTAGTTTTGACTATTGTTGCTGAATAAATATTCTTTAAATATCACAATGTGTTTACATTTGAACAAAAAACAACCCCTTGAGTACTATTCAAACAGTCTGTAACTAAAGGACTGAATCTGAATATCCATTTACAACTGCTGGCCATTTTTTCATTGGTGCCTAAGACCGTTTTATGCTCCAGTCTGACCATGTGAGCTGCCCCTTTGCCCCTTCCCATTTCCTCCAATCTAAAATTAAAAAAAATGTATTTTTTTACATTTCATGCTGGGCTCTGGCACCCCACCTGGGATGCGGCCGCGCCCCCCACAGTTTGAAGACTTCTGGTCTAGGAACTGTTTCAAAGGCAAGGACTCCAACATTTGCGGCAGCACTCATTGTCATTATCAGGGCCTTTAAACTCTGAAATATCTGTCTTGGTGTTTTGTTATGAACTGGAGCTCACAGCTCTTTAAGATGAGGTAGCAATACCCTTGAGATGGAGGGGGATGCAGAAAAAATTTTCAAACATCAATAATCGAAATGACTCACGTAGATGGCAAAAGGATAACTGTCTTAATATCAATTATATAAAACAGGGAGTACAACGGACATCAACGGACGTCGCAGCATAAGAACTCTCAATGCATTCTTTTAAAAAGCATTCTTTTATAGCAGAAAATTGTCCTAGGTGATGTCAACCTACGTATTACTAACATCATCCTACATGGCAAACTACAAAAACCTAGTGACAAGTGTGAAAGGGTCTAGGGAATATCTAAGTATACAATCCATACTCGTCTAAGGCAGTAAAAGAAAGTGATTTGTTTCTTAACATCAGGTGGGGCAACTGAGCCCTCCCCATAAACATGTCACTATGAACGTCACTAAATACACAACGTCCTATTGGCTATACAAACTATAGGACCCTTGATCATGCGGTCCCCTACCATTGGTTGGCGCTCTAACCTCCGTCAGTACTTTTCCTCCTATAATAGCAGCACGCAGGTTGAGCTTCCAGGTGCTAGTCAGCTAGTCTTAAACATAGCTTCCCACCAATTAGCATATTCGTCCATCATCACCTCAGTGGTCTGCTGTCAATTATGACTTAGAACTTGTCCTTGGGAGTGTTCCTGGCTCTGGAGAATTTAGGGGAGTGAAGGCACACTCTGCCCTCATGCGTAGGTATGACCATCATGTTTGTCTAACTTCATCCATCCACGTGACTGAAGTCCACAAAATTGAGCCTCTTGTGTATTAAAAATACTATTTTCTAATGGACCTCTGGCGTCTTCCTTGTTTTGTTCATGCCTCCTGAACAGGAGTTTCGTTCTTTCACACGATTGTATTTAATGTCCGCTCACTCAAGCCTGATGAGAACTTGGCTTCTTGGCTTGGCTTCATGGCTCATCCAGCCTTGCCTTTCTGAGATTCACTTTGTAATTCATTTTTTTTTTCTCACTGCGACACACTTGAAAAGAGGCCTTCTTTTTTAAGCCCAGCTCTGCCATAGTTTGTAGTGGAAACATCCAATCTTTACTCACTTAGGTATAGTATATACGTATATGTTGGTGCTTGCTGCAATCTATTCACTATTAAGCTAGCCTCAAGAATACTTTATCTGCTTGCGTTTCTTTTGCATCTGTACACGTGTAAACTGACTTGATATCTTCATCCATCTTGTAGCATAAGTCTCTTCATCTTGATCCCAAGATGCCACTTATCTTCGATCCTTTCTTGATGTCTTATAGAATATCAACATTCTTTAGTCTGCATCTCTTCTATGTACGTCAGTTTTGATTCTGTGTGATATTTAATATGAATGGGCCTGCTTGGCAACCTCCACTCCAGGTTTTAGGTTCACATTTGGTGTTGGGCTGTTGGAATTTTGGAAGCTTTGTTTGTTGAAAAAGTCTTTTATTCTGAACCTGCAGGAAGCACATGGCACATGAAGCACATGGCACATGTGTGAACATATCACAATTGTAAAAATAAGGCCATGGGCACAGTTGCACATTTTGGGTGCTTTCCTCAAGCCCTGCAGTAATGAGCGGCTCCTCGGCAGCAAAACTGACTGATGCAACCCTTCTGCACTATGAGGGGTCTGCAGGTACATCAAATCTGGTGATCTGCGATAGTCTAGGTGTTAGATCTAGAGAAAGCAAAGCAGCATAAAGACCCACATTATTAGGGATGAGGATTTGGGCCACTCTGGGACAAACTGTTTACTAGTCACACATATGATATGATCGTTTATTTATATAGCACCTATACACAATGTGTTTCATACGCTTCAAGGCAAGGGAGGGAACAAGGGAAAATACAAAGACATTCTTACAAGCCATGAACAACAAGAATGTGAAGTTAACTATTGTACTAAGCCTGGCGACATTTCAGATAGTACAAGAGCTTTGACACAGATAGGAAGTGGGTGTGGGGGTGAGGTTAGGGGAACAGACAGGCGACTACTGTACTAGGCCAGACGACATTTCTGGTAGAGCTGGAAATGTACAAGAGGTGAGGGCAAAAGGGAGGAGAAGGAGGGAGAGGAACAAAACAAATGACTATCGTACTAGGCCTGGCGACATTTAAGATAGTGTTGGAGGGGGGGTATAAAAACAAGTAAGGCAAGGGGGAGGAGACAAACATTTGTTGCTATCATACTACGTCCAGGGACAATTCTGATAGAGTAAGTGCATAGAAAAAAGTAAGGGAGGGCGGGAGGAGAGAGGGAGAAGGGAGAGGTGGAGAGAACAGAGAATAAAAACAGTGAAAAAAGAGCAGAGAAGCAGAGTGGAGAGAGAGTACAGTTGCAGAGGTCAGTAAAACACATAATGTTGCAGAGACCAGGAAATGTAAGCAAGGATTCAAGATGACAAAGGTCACAGCATGACAATAAAAACATGAAAAATGTAAGTAGGCAACTCTTAAAGAAAGTACCCACACTGAACGGTGTGTAGATTGTGTGCGGTCTGGGATACTTGGAGACGCTACAAACACTTGTCTTCCTGCCACACACCTTGGTGTTATTGAATCCTGTCATGAGGCATTCAAGCAGATCATAACGTGTTGTGAATCACAATCATTTGAAAAACAAAGCGGTAGATTTGCCCCGTTATCCACCTCAATTGTGTGCACATTTCTACATGAACGACGTCTCATGTTTCAATTGTATATGTATTTCTCCAGATTACTTGGTAATGAATGACAATCGTCACGCTTTAAATGTGGAAGTGATTAGTGGAACGTATTAAAGTGGGCGTGTTACCTCCCAGTCCAGGGCTGAGGCGGTTGTCATAGCCATGCTGCCGTCTGTCCAGGATCCGGGTGAAGGTGGTGATGTTTTTATTGTCGTCCACTGTTTCGGTCAGACCTGACCTTAAAAATCCAATGTAGAATAAACCCTGTGTGGGGACCCGGTTTGCATGCAAAATGTGAGCCTCCTGTGCTCTGCCTTTGTGTTCCATG
This sequence comes from Ambystoma mexicanum, assembly GCF_040938575.1. NCBI lineage: Eukaryota > Metazoa > Chordata > Amphibia > Caudata > Ambystomatidae > Ambystoma > Ambystoma mexicanum. Next base: position 1,031,208,591 of record NC_090923.1, read on the forward strand.
CCCAGAGTGTGTGTAGATGATTGCTAACACAACCTATTTGGGCCTCATTCCGAGTACGGAGGTAGGGGGTTAACGGCACTTGTAAGGATGCCGGAGCCGTTAACCCCCTACCGCTGCATTCCGAGGTCCCTTAGCGGGTTTTACCAGCCGCCCTTAGTGGGAAAAGCTAAGGGCCCAAGGAGCTAATAACGGGCCCGCTATCTGTGGGCCCGTTATTAGCTCCTTCCCCATTCCCATTGAGCCCTATGGGGGCTCAAAGGGAATGGGGAATGGTATTCAGAATGGGGACTTACCGGGTCCCCCAAGGTCGGAATGTCCCGGAAAGTCCCCATTCCGACACCACGGACCCGGACATGGGTTTGGAGGCAGCCATGGTGCTATTGGTAATGACCCCCATTGTCTCGCTTCACTGCGTGCTGGAGTTGCGTGCGATCCCCCTAGCGGTCCCCGATGAAGCAGAGCTGCGTCCCAGGGCCTGAGTAAGTAGTAAAATAATAATGTAGGGACTGCCTAAAGCAAAGGTGGCGCGATGTGTGGCGGTAAAGGAAACTGAGGTTTAATAAGAATACCTGGATGTAATGGCTAATCCAGGGATGAGGATCTCGCGTGGGAAGGATTTCAGGTTCATCATTGCCAGTGATATAGCTGCGCTTCTCACGTGAATTAATAACAAAGAGAAACGCCTTTTGGGGGTTTGGCTCAATAGAGCCCTTAGAGAGGATGGGTCCTCTTGCTCTCAGATTTCATCCTTGCGCCAACTTTCATCCTGGATAATTCACTGTGAGAACATTTCCCCATCGTTCTGAAGTCCACAGAGTGCGCACCGTACTCTGAAGAGGAATCACTAGCCCGTGGGAATTACATACATACGTTGAGGTTTCTTTTTACAAGATATTAAGGTGCCAATTTGAACGATGTTTTCAAGGATCAGAACATTAATGTTCCAAGTTTAGAGATTTTTTTAATACCTATTTTGAACCTAATTGCTTCAATGTTCTACTCTCTTACAGACTTGATAATGACTTCGAGCACTTCACTTCTGCACGGTTAATTTGGCAAAAAGCTTTTTGCGCAGTGCTTTCAATTTTAATACATTAGAATACGGGCTGCCTGCATCTCAGATGCCATTATCACAGCTTCCAATGAGCAGACACCGTGCGTGGCTTAGACACTTGTAATGCCAGTCGTTGCCGATAACGCCCAATTGCACACTCTTTTTGAAGGTCAGAATTCCGATTCGATTTGCAAGCAGTCTTGAGACGCAAATATTCCTTCACGATTAATGTATTTAATTTCTTTTACCCATGTGAAGTATGTCACGTAAGCGGGCATTAAGATAGCTCAGCAGGTTAAATGCTTGCTTTAGAGATTCTGTGCAGCCTTCAGTTATGCGTAGGTGTAACAATTGAGTAGCATTGCCTTGGTTAATAATAACAGCCGTTAGCACCCTGGGAAGTGCTCCTGGCCAATCAGAATGCAGGGAAGGAAGGCTGAATCTGTGGCCTGCGCCCCCAGCGGTCATTGTTTTGGGTTGCGGCCGCCATCTTGTCCACCCACAGATCCTCCTTTCGCTCTACGTTCCTCCTATTCCGGTGACCCGTGTCGTGGTGAGTACCCCTGCGCAGGTAGGCACACGTTCTGAGTGTCCTGCTGGTGGCTTGATACTTTCACTCCCCACCCTTGGCTCCTGCACAAGGGCGTGCCCTGGCAAGCCAGTCAGGCCCGCCTCACATGCTTGCTTCCTTTACATCTCTCTCCCATATTAGGACCTTTTTCCTAAATTCGCTCCATTCTAGCCAACCCACACCCTTCTATATCACTCTTATAAATTATATCACACTATTATAGTCTGCGTGCCTTCCAGGGAACTTGGGGGCTGCGTTCCGTGGGCAGGAATTAATGCTCCTAACTCGGAACAAGGACAAGGTTTACACTACTCTGGTGAACTGGTGCAGTATAAAATAAATAAACAAATAAATAATAATAATTTATTAAACAATAATATTGTTCCAGCCTCCCTGCTCTTCTTTTCTCTAATATGGCTCACCTCTTTCTCCGCCAAGCTCCTGCCAGGTCTTAATGGTAGTTGGTCTTGGGGGTGTGGGGGTGGAGGCGGGCAGTTAAAGCCCTCTGCTCTTGTTGAAGGCCTTCTTCATGTCCTTTCATGTAGGAGTAGCTGGCCATTCCGACCGAGGGAATCCCGCCACAGCGGCCATTATCGCCTCAGTGGTACAGGATTTCCAAGCAGGAAGAATCTGACACGGCGCACTATGCAGAAATGTGTTCTTTTTATTTGAATTTCACAATATTCCCAGCTACATTTCAAATACATTTTTTTAGGTTCAAGCATTGCAACAGGGATGGTGTGTGGGAACACCGAGCACAAGGTAGGAGTCGATCACCCTGGGTTGGGCCGCATTGAAATGGGCAGGTGGGGTAGGACGGTCAGAAGAGAAAAGGTGGGAAGCAAAGGAAGGGCTGCAAACCCCTAATGGGAAAAAAAAAAACACTGGTTCATGACCCTTTCACACTATAAATATAAATAGTTCACAAGCAACAATAATGCTCTGACAGCAAGGGCACTGGTGTGTGGTTTCTTTAGTAGTATGAGGTTTCTTATTAAGTCTCCAGCTTGCCCGAAAATTGAAGCCCATCTATATCTACTTTTAAAACTATCCCTAATTGAGCAACTTCATACAAAATATATATTAAAAAAAAACAGTCCTTAAAAATAAACAAAGTCTATAAAGGCCCCTTTGTGTAAAAACATGTACAACAGGGTCCTCGCTTGTGGCAGGTGTTGCGAGTGGACAAAGGACAGAGCCCCTTTAAGAGGGGAGCTCAAGACTATGGGAGAGAGCGGGAAGCGGGAGGAAAGGGAGGAGCAAGGGAAGAGGGAAGTTGTAGTATTAGCGACTTAGTTAATGACAACGGAGCTCGTGAACAAGCAAGCACGAGCAGCAATCCATTGAAGCACGTCATAGTGCGGAGGACGCTTCGAGTGCGAGTGACGCTGGAAGTTTGAATTGTCAACGGCAGAAGTCGTCAGCCGGTGGAGCCTGATAGAGTATAGTTATAGTTTCCCATAACCAGTGTATGTACACAATAAATATATATGTATTTACCCTATTATGCCTCCGTATTAATAACACTTCAAGTGGCGACGAGGATTCAGGCTCCACCGCCTCCCTTCGCCGGTGTGTCCAGTTGCCGGTGAATACTTCCAGGAGAACCGGGCTGCTCCGCTTTGCTTCCCCAAGCGTAGCAGTGGCCCAACGATGTTTATGGCCGCTCCGTTCCTGTGAACGTTGTAGCGGCCGCCTTTGAACCCCACCGTTTGCGAAGAATCGCGTAAGTGTTTTCGTTTTCCCAGTGAATACAGTGCAGGAGAATAACACGTCCGCCCACCCTGATTACAGTGGAGATTGTTACCGTACACTGTGTAATAGATGTGCATGTAATCCCTGACTGACAAGCCACCTTTAATAGCAAGAAAAAAAAAAGTAGAATTACACTGCACACCACGTTATGGATGGGAAAGTGAACTAGACTGCAAGACAAAATGTGATTCCACACCGTGGAATGAAAAAGAGATTTTTAAACGGTGGGAGATATATTGTGATGAGAAATACTAACAGTGAATAGTGAATGACAACTGGATTTTGAGTGGACACAGAAGTACACTACTAATATTGTGCGCACTACCAATTGAACCAAGTTAATAAGACGTTCAAAATGGCTTTCAGTGGCGTTCCACCCCCCATGTTCTTTTTGACAGATGTAGGGGAACCTTCAATACCGTGGAAGAGATGGATTAAGGCTTTTGAACACTATGCAGGAGTAGTGTGCGGTCCTAATTGTAGTATAGAGAAAAGAAAGTCTCTTCTTTTACACTGCCTAGGACCGGCTGGACAAGAAAAATTTGAAGACCTACCAGAACTATTACAGGAAGAAAGTGCAGATTTAAATGACTATGAATGTTCTGTGAAAAAAATGAGTAAACATTATGAAAAAAAATTAAGCACTATATTAGAACGATACAAATTCGGGAAGAGAATTCAAGAAGAAGGCGAAAGTGTTGAACAATACATAACTAATTTAAGAAAATTAGCCAGAACCTGTAAATTCAATGCACAATTGGATGAGAGACTACGTGACCAGTTCATGTTAGAGTGCAGAAGTGGTAAAGTGAGGGAAAAATTATGGGCTGAAGATGACCCGCCCCTGGACACAGTTCTAAGAATAGCCAAAGAAGTTGAACATACGGAAAAATGTGTTCAGGAACTGGAAAACAGGATGCAGTCGATGGAGATTAAACAAGAAACTCCAAAGAGTAATAGCACTAATAACATGAATAAAGGCACTGGATCAATAACCCAAGTGATGGATGCAACTAACAACAGAGACAAATCAGGAGGAACTCGCAATTCATTGTGGAATGAAAATAGAAAGAGCAAACGTGCAACCAGAGTTAATGAAAAAAGAAGAAGTCCACGCAGACAAGGAGGCAACCCAAGAAGAAGAAATGAGGGAAGATGCTTTAGGTGCGATAGTACTGATCATTGGGCTGATTATCCTGAATGCCCGGCTTTGAAAATTATATGTGGCAAATGTAAGGGAAAGGGCCACTATGCCAGATGTTGCAAAGCATCAAATACGTCAAACACGTCCATGAATTGGATTGGTAGTGACAATGACAGTAATGTCGATGATGAGGAATGTGTTTTTGCCATATCTGATGATGAACAAGAAGAGGAAATAGAAAGTCCTAAAGCCATAGTGTGTGTTGATGGAGTAAATATGCACATGATGATTGATTCTGGTGCCAAATATACATTAATACCACAAGAGATGTGGGACAGAAAGAAACATGAATATTTACATGAATCTGACATTCGACCCAGAGCCTATGGCGGCATTAAAATAGATATCGTTGGATGGTTTTGGGCTTCACTCAAATTTAAAAACAGAAAGGCGAATGGGAAAGTTTACATTACGAAAGCTGGGAGTATTCCTTTATTAAGCTGGACTCATCAGAGCAAACTCAGAGTGAGATTGGATGCCAATGCTGATGAGTCGGTGATGAATATTGAAAATGATGAAGCAAGAAAATGTTTAACACGTGAGAAAATGGAAGAAATAATGAAGAATGTATTCAAGAATGAAATTGGGTGCTTACGCGGTTATTCTCATAAAATCAAAATGAAACCAGGATGTATTCCAGTGGCGCAGAAATTACGAAATATTCCCCTCTCTATGAGAGAAGAAGTCAAGAAGGAACTAAATGATTTGGTTGACCAAGGAGTCATAGAAAGTATTGACGCCAGCGAATGGGTATCCCCGTTGGTTGTCTTAAGAAAGAAATCTGGGAAATTGAGAATATGTGTTGACATGCGTGAACTTAATAAATGTGTGATTCCAGACAGACACCCACTTCCAAACATCCATGAAATAGTTTCCACCATTGGTCCATCGAAGCATTTCTCCACCCTTGATTTGACTTCGGCATACCATCAGGTAAATCTACACAAGGAATCCAGATGCATGACAGCATTTATTACGCCAGATGGTCTGTATCAGTACAAGAGACTACCGTTTGGGCTGATATCAGCTGCATCTGTTTTCCAGAAAGTCATGCATAAATTGTTTGAAGGAGATCGTGGTGTTATATGCTTCCAAGATGATATTTTGATACATGCCACTGACCAGGAAACACATGATAAGAAAATACGACAGGTAATCAAGAAATTATACGATGCTGGAATGACCCTCAGTAGAGAAAAATGCAAGATAAATTGTGATGAAATTGAATACTTAGGACATACTATATCGGCAGAGGGAGTAAGACCCAAGAGACAGCTTGTAGAAGCAATAGAAAATATGCCAAGGCCCAAATCTAAAGATGAAGTACGCACATTCATCGGCATGGCCGAATATTATTCAAAATTCATGCGTGATTTTGCTACACATACTGTTCCTCTGCGTGAATTATTAAAAAAGAAGACATTTGTGTGGGACACAGAATGTGAAGAAGAATTTAAGTGGATAAAACACGAACTAAATAAAGCGCCGTCATTACGAAATTTCAAGAGTGGTGAGAAAACAGTTATCACGACAGATGCCAGCAATGTAGGTCTTGGTGCAGTTATCACTCAAGGAAGTGATGGTAAAGAGAGATTGATAGCCTTTGCATCCAGGTTGCTGAAGGGAGCTGAAAAAACATATGCAGCCATTGAAAAGGAGATGTTGGCCATAAAATGGGCAGCAGAGAAATTTCGGAATTTCATATGGGGAACAGAGGTGGAGTTTCGCACTGATCACAAGCCATTAGTTCATGTCATAATGAGTAAAAGTTTGGAAAATGTCTCAAATCGTATGAAAAGATGGGTCATACTTCTGCAAGAGTACAATAGTACTGTGAAATATGTACCAGGAAAAAAAAATCGTGCTGCCGATTGTTTGTCACGACTCACTAATGTCTTGGAAGTAGACGATGTTGAAGATATGGATTCTGAGGTAGTGTTAAATGTTGAAGAACTGTCTATATCGGAAAAAGAATGGAACAAGGCGGAAGAGTTGGATAATACATTCAACAAGTTGAAACACATAATTGTAAGTGGTGATGCATTGACCAAGACAAAATATGAAGAAAATGGACTATTAGAATTCTGGAAAGTTGCGAATGAATTGAAAGTGGAAAATAACAGAATTATGAGAAGTGACAGAATTGTCCCACCTGTGAGTCTACGTCAGAAGATCATTGAATTAGGCCATGAAGGTCACCAAGGAATTGTAAAGACAAAGAGAAGAATACGAGATGAATTCTGGTGGCCAGGATATGATCTACAGGCAGAGAGAGTCATACGTGACTGTATCCTTTGCAAAGAGAGTGATAGAGGATGTGTGAGTGAGAAATACCCCATGGTAATTACTGATCTTCCAGGTAACATATGGGAAGATTTGGGTATGGACATAATAGGTCCAATTTACAGTGAGGGTAAACAACAGTACTGTATAGTAATTATTGATCTCTTGACTAGATGGGTTGAAGTCATGATTAAACCATGCATGACTGCAAAAATAGTGGTTGAATTCTTAAAAGAAGTATGTGGAAGGGAAGGTTTACCCAAAAGCATACTAACAGACAACGGAGTTCAATTCCGTTCAAAGGAAATGGAGAAATTTTGTGTGGAAAATTCCATTGTACATAAAAAAAGTGCCATATATCACCCACAAACTAATGGAGTAGTTGAGCGTTTTAACAGGGTGCTTAAAGATGCTGTAAGGTGGGCTTGGGCAAACGGTGTAAAATGGGAAGAGGCTGTCAAACAAAAAATTAATGCACATCGCTTTACAACACACTGTACGACTGGTCTGTCGCCGTTTGAAATGAGCAGAGGTAGGAAAGCTAACACTAAGTTAACACCATCTTGGTTAAAACGAATAACTGTGATAAGGAAGGATTTCGGAGATGCATGTCAGAACATCAGAACTATGCAGTTAAGAAACAAAAGAAATCATGATGTGTCTGTTAGTGGAAAAAAAAAAGGAAGTCCATCGTTGGTGGTTGGAGGACGAGTGAGAATTAAACTTCCACCTGTATTGAGAAACGGTCCATGTAAATGGTCCAAGCCAGTTGGAGTCATTGAAGTTTTTAAACATGCGGTGAGGGTTGAAGATGGAAGAGTTTGGAATATGAAGAGAGTGTGTGTGTGGGATACTCCTGTAGAGAATGCACCGATGGATGGTACACGAAGGAAGTCAAGTGAAAGTATGAGTGCGAATAGTAGTAGTGATGGGGAAAGATGTCAGAAAGATGTGACAATGGAGAAAGATTCGTCAATGATTTCCTTGCCAGAACCAAGAACAGATATCTCACGCACATCAAGAAGAGGGAGAATCATTCATCATCCCTGCAGATTGAAAGACTTTGTGTGTGGACAATGAGCCTGATATATTTTATAAAGAGACAGTCTTGTTATGTTTTTATATATTAAGAAGGAGAGATGATCTTGTTATGTTTTCATATATTAAGAAGGGGAGATGTGTAGTATTAGCGACTTAGTTAATGACAACGGAGCTCGTGAACAAGCAAGCACGAGAAGCAATCCATTGAAGCACGTCATAGTGCGGAGGACGCTTCGAGTGCGAGTGACGCTGGAAGTTTGAATTGTCAACGGCAGAAGTCGTCAGCCGGTGGAGCCTGATAGAGTATAGTTATAGTTTCCCATAACCAGTGTATGTACACAATAAATATATATGTATTTACCCTATTATGCCTCCGTATTAATAACACTTCAGAAGTCAGTAAGGAAATGGAGGAATAAGGGGAAGGTCCTCGGTAACCATGGATCATGTGTCTTCTATCCGGAATGTGTATGCATGGCCAACTCAGCAGTATAACAACTGGCGACGAAGGGAAACGAGCCCCAGCAGTGCCATGACAGAGGTGTGCCCAGCAGCATGAAGGTGCCCAGCAGAAAGGAGGGTGCGGCGGACCCGACCCGGCAGAAGAACGTGTGACAGGCAGCAGCAGCACGGAGGACGAGGAAAGTGAAAGAGCAGAGCCCTGCAGCAAAGTGTAGTAGAGCCTGTGTGCCCAGCAGCAGAGAAGGAGGAGGGCCTGTGCGCCCAGCAGCATCCCGGGGCCCGCGTGCCCGCAGTGAGGAGGAGCCCATGTGCCCGCAGTGCGGAAGGGCCCGTGTTCCCACAACTGGTGAGGTCCTGGAGAAGAGCCCAGGAAGAGGGCCTGTGAGACCCGAGATAGAGGAGCCCAGGGGGAGGGCTCGTGTACCCCGAAGAAGAGGAACGCAGGAGGAGGCCCCCCCCAAGCCCTGCAGTGAAAGGCACCCATCGACAGGAAAGGTGCAGCCCCTCGACCGCAGCAGTGATGGCCTAATCTAACGGCCGGCAAACAGCAAGGAGAAGGGCCGCCGGACGCAGCCCAGCAGAAGGAGGAGCTGCGGGAGCCCACCCCAACAGCAGAGAGGACCGCCAGACGCAGCCTGCAGCAGAGAGGATCGCCGGCCGAAAACCAGCTGAAGGAGGAGCCGCCAGGCGTTGTCCAGCAGAGCCGTCGGAACAAACCCAACGGCAGGTGGAGGCCGACGTGGAAGCAGACCCCAGCAGGAAGCGGAGCCGCCACCAGGAGCAGCCCCAACGGCGAGAGCGTGATGCCTCGGGAAGTGCACGGCTGCTGCAGGTACTAAACCCTGCGTCTCCCGCGCAGTGACAGTCAAAAAAAAAATCACAGAGTTCGTGGCCGCAACAGGCACTAAACCCCGCGTCTCACACAGCGACAGTCACAAAAAAAAGAAAATAATAATAGAGAATGGAGAAAGAACCACAAGGGTGTCTCCTCTTATGCGGCCAGCCCTATGACCAGACGTCCAAGCGCCCACACCAATTACAAGGAGGGAAAACCATAAACGGTTACCATCGCCCTCCACCCACCAGCCACATAATAAGACATTTTACCAAAGCCATCCTCCAGCCACACATACAATGCGACCACCAGCCAAGGAAGAAGGCTCGCGTGGGCCATTGCAAAAGCCCCACCAGACACTCCTGCACACTAGCAACAGCAAGGCCAACACGGGGCAAAAACAATAAGTAATTAAGATAAGGGTGTCACAAGAGTAACACGCAAGAGCAATAAGCACCAAAGGAGGGCATAAAATAAAGGCGCCAACGGTCTGAAATGCACGTGAGACACCGACAGCCTTGATAGCCCACGGAGCGCACTTTGGGGGCACACACACGAAAGAACATACAAGGAGCTCGCCCAACAACAGTAGCCGGCACAGAGGCCACCCACACACATAGCAGCAAGAGTGGCAACACGCACTCACTACGCCATCGCACCATTGCAGGTGCCACTCGAGGTGACAAGGACTCTGTGCCTCGCACAGCATTGTGCAAAGCCACCAACAGCCCAGAGACACCACAGAGGACCGTGAAGGGCACCATAGATACACGGCTCTCACCCCACTCACTGAAAGGACACGTGGCCTCTACAAATAACAGACGCCTCCAGTGCCCACACTACCTGGGCCTAATACAGCCACATACGGCCCCACAGTTGAACACCGCCAGCAACCCCAACAAGGGCCTATCACAACCGCAATCCACACAACATCCTAAGCCGCAAGCAACAAAGCCTCAACAAGATGGCAGACCTAACAAGACAGGCTGCCGATGCAGGAGCACACGCCCCGTTCCTACGGAGGCCCGACCCGTTCACCCTCCACCCACACCACGATCAAAGCCAAAGGTGGAAAGAATGGGTCGAAGAGTTTGAAGACTTTCTAGGTGCAATTGGGAACCAAGACCCGCCAAACAAACTTAGCATATTTAGGAACCTGGTAGGACAAGAGGTAAAGGACATCATCAAGACAATTCCAGCAACAGACAAAACCACGTACCAACGCCTCCTCGATGCAGTCAACGACAAGCTCATAGTAGGCTCCAACAAAGACTACGAACGCCTTGCATTCAACCACCACAGGCAGCGTCCGCACAAATCCATTGGAGAGTTCATCGTACGTCTCCAGCGGAAGATAGTAGACTGCGACTTCAATGACGAAGAAGCTATAAGACTAAGGATCACAGAAGGGTGCACCTCGTCAACGTTCAGAAAACATCTCAAAAAGACTCTACCCCTAGCTAAAATACTCAATCTGGTAAAAACATACGAGAGAGTTGTCGCACAAGCAGCCGCCATTGAATGGAAAGCTGAACACGACACCATCGCGACCCTCACGGAAGGGCAACCGCAATACACTAAGCCCACTCAACCCTGGAGAAGGGGGAAATGTAGAAGACACCGGCAACAAAGCCCGAGCAAAGAGCAATGCCACGGGCGAGGGTGGAAACACACACACAGACAACCATACCCAGCCTCCGGACGAACATGCTGGCGCTGTGGCCAGGAAGGTCACCTTCAGGCAATGTGCACAACAGGACCACCCACAAGCTCGGCATGCCAACCCACACCACCAGCCCAGGCAAGATACCCGAGTGCACCGGGGACACGGCTGGACATCAGGAAAGAAATTGAGGGCATGAACACCAGCCCGCCTAGATGTCACGAGTATGCATACCCCCGCTACACCGAGTTAACCCACCCAAAAAGAGACGGACTGGCACTTGGCACACGAACCTCACCCATTCTGCGAGAGGACCACGAGCCTCGCAACCACCCAGTACGCTTCGAGATATCGTACGGGGGGAGCGTAGAAGCCACAGGAAACGTCGGTACGAGGCAAAGGGCGGAGGAATACTCCCTAGACAAACCCCAAGGCCATGCCGCCCAATGGAGGACGGCACGGACAGTGCAGCCAAAAGGACAGTCATGACGCGACCCAAACCAAGGAGACCGCAGAGTGCCTGACACCATCCGCATGATACCGAGCCCCACCACAGGGCACATCCGTCTCAGCTGCCGCACAGCACTACAACACGCACTTGTCAGCATTCACTATAGGTCATTCGAAGCAACCCACAAGAAGGACCACGTGCCCGAGCAAGATGCGGGAGAGGCAAGCAAAGCTAAAGGACAAACAAACTGTGCAGATCCCACCCAGTGACAAAGAACTATGGCAAAATGATGCCAAACGACTGCCTCCTCCACGAGTTATACTTTGAAGAGCATGAACCAACGAAAGGGGAAGCGATCGAGATGGAGGAAAATGAGAGAGTGGAGAATCATGAAACACCACAACAAGAGAGCGGAGAGGAGATCCACGAGCAACCAAACAGGCCCCATCGAATCACAAAGAGACCCCAAAGGCTCATCGAGCAAATGTAACCTGGGAAGTCACATGTTAAGCAAGGGGGAGGTGTTGCGATGGACAAAGGACAGAGCCCCTTTAAGAGGGGAGCTCAAGACTATGGGAGGGAGCGGGAAGCGGGAGGAAAGGGAGGAGCAAGGGAAGAGGGAAGTCAGTAAGGAAATGGAGGAATAAAGGGAAGGTCCTCAGTAACCATGGCTCGTGTGTCTTCTATCTGGAATGTGTATGCATGGCCAACTCAGCAGTATAACAGCAGGCACTCTGGCCAAGGCTGCCTGGGTGAAGTCATACATGGCTGTCGATGCTCTTAGAAGCCTGGGCCACATGTGCTGGGTGGGCCAGAGCATCCTGATCTGGGTTGCCTAGTCAGGAGCGGGCCAGAGATTGCGCTTATGCCGTGGAGGCATCAGGACCCTTTCAGGCCAGGCAGCATATGTCAGGAGTGGCCTGGCTTATCTGCAGCAGCCTGGAGGGTCTTCTGAGCTGGGTTGCATGTGGCAGGTCTGGCCCAGGGAATGTTGCTGCGGTGGGATGAGGAGGAAAGGTTGGGAGAAGGGGCGCTAGCAAGTCTTTTAAACCAGGCTGCAAAGTCCAGACACGGCCTGGCATATCTGGCAGAAGGCAGCAAGGAGACGGCATTGTACTTATCTTGGACCACATGACCCTAGCGGCCCGGGGTTGAAGTTGGGCCTATCTGTGCAAAGAGATAGGCCTGCAGTACTTTTGGGTGTGAACACATGCAATAAGATTCCGAAAAGTTTAAAAGGGCAGTTCTTGTTCTGGGGTTTCCCTAGCTCAGTACAGTGCATCTTCAACACTCATCTCAGCACTGACCTACACGCACATTTTAAACTGCTATTATTTGTCTCGCAGCTGAAATGTTCATGGCGCATGGCAATGCACGTATGTGGGAAATGCACCATCCATGGGCGTTATTAAAGGGGGGCAGAGGTGTTTGTCCCCCTCAACCTTGGTGGCACTTCAGAGTCCTTCCCTTTCGCGTTATTTAGCAGAGCTGTCACCTGAACCAGGACTGTCAATACATTTGCCAGGAAACACGTGAGCAGGGCGACAGGCTGAGGAACATGGTATTCACATTACTAAAGGGATGGCTCTTTAAGATGCAAAGTGGGCCACTCTTCAGCTAGCAATGGCTGTAATGCGTGGCTCATAGCTACCTGAGCTGGGGCGACTTGCAGCCCCCACTCACCCCCAAACCACGAATACGAGGCTGCTGTGTACCTAATGGCACTCCCTCAAACCGGCCATTAGAGCCATGCATGTTCCTTAACCTTTCTGCACATTTGAAAAGGCAGTTTTATGTCCGCTGTGAATGGCAGCAAGACCTCTGATTAAACAATAACTTTTGGCCCGTGGGGGGCTTTTGCTTCAGAAAGCCCCTCATACATCTTCCACCTTTAATCTGCACCTTCTCTCAAGACATTTAAATGGAGTCACAACATCACCCTTTCCCCTATTGTTAAAATATTTTATTTCCATGATGTCCTGGACGAAAACGAGTTTTATTTTCCTTTTTTGGCACTTGACATTTTCTTTGCATTGCACATAATCACAAGCTGCAGGTGGTGTTTCTTTACGCCTTCAAATTAAGTGGCAGAGCAAAGTAGGAAATTATTAGTCTTACATTACTTAGAATTCTGTAACTTGTATACTTCCATTCTAAATGGGGGGAAAATAAAGCTTCAATAATAGACCTTTTGCTTAATGTATTTCGACAAGGATTTATATATTTGTCATGATTTATTATTATTTTTTTTACACACCAGAGCTAAGAAGAGATTAGGTCAGTCAAGGGTCAAAATTACGGCCTCGGCTCAAATCATAGTTTCTTCACATAATTAAAGTGTGTGATCCTGGGCAAATCATTTCCCCTTCCTGTACCTTATCTGTGAACATTGTTAATACATAGAAGTGATTCCGTCTGCACTTTGCCTAGAAGATTCTATTACAGTTTTATAAACTCTAAATGTTACTCCATTTAAAATATTAGAGACCAATCATTTTTCCCAAAGTTGTTTATTTATTTATTTATTCACATCTTTTTTAAGCGCCTAGTCAGTCCGTGGGCATTGTGGCGCTGTTACATATACAGCAGATTGACTGGTTACAAAAGGAACGTTTGTTAAGCATACATGGCAATTATTAAATTACAGTATCATTTTTTAGTTACATACGTTAGTAATATAGATGTCAAGGCGGTAAGGTGGACTTCCATCAGAGGGTGGAGAAGGGATTATGTGAAGAGCGTAGTTTTGAGGGACTTGCGGAAGGAGAGGAGGGAGGATTCTGTTCTGAGGGATTTCGGGAGGTTATTCCAGAGTTTGGGTGCTAAGTGTGGGAAGCTGATGCCTCCAGGTTTAGCTCTTCTTATGGTAGGGATTAGGAGTTGATTGTCATGGTGGCTCCTCTTGGGATGAAGGGAGGATTTCCTAGATATGGTTTCTGATAGGTAGGATGGAGCAGTGTGATTGATGCATTTGTGTGTGAGTGTGATTACTTTGAAGTTGATTCTTTCCTTGACCGGGAGCCAGTGAGCATTTTTTTGGGCCTGCGCTATGTGGTCAGATTTGGGGATGTGGAGAGCAGCACGGAGCGCGCTGTTTTGCACTATTTGGAGTTTATTTAGATTTTTGTCTGATGTGCCGGCTAAGAGGGCATTGCAATAATCTAATCTGGCTCCTATGGTGGCTCTGGCGATGGAGTGGCAGTTGGGAGTGATGAGGTAGGGTTTTATGGCATAGATGAGTTTAGTGGTCAGTGCAGAAGAGGAGGAGATGGCGCTGACTTGTCTTGTCATGGAAAGTGTAGCGTCTAGATAGACTCCTAGGGCCTTCACGGTGGTGGAGACAGGTATGTGGGAGTTGTCTATGGTCATGTGTGAGTAGTCTTGGCTAAACTTGGAGAGAATTTCGCTGGGGGCCATGATGATGATCTCTGTTTTGTCACTGTTAAGGCAGAGAACATTGATGGCCATCCAGGTTTGGATAGTAGAGTAGATGTTGAGTAGTGCTTCTCTGTCTTGGTCATAACCTCCAGTAGGGGAGAGGAGGATGTGCGTGTCGTCGGCATAGTTGGTGTATGCTATGCCGAGGGAGTCCAGGAGGTCAAAGAGGGGTTTGGTGAAGAGGTTGTAGAGGGTAGGTGCAGTGCATGATCCTTGAGGGACTCCACAATTTATGGTGGTGGGTGGAGCATTGGCCTTGTCAGAGTACACCTTCATGACTCTACCCTCTAAGAAGGAGGTGATCCATGAGGTTGCTTTGTGAGAGAAATGGGCTGCATTGACTAGGTGTGATGTGAGGATGCCATGGTCAACTAAGTCGAATGCTGCGGAGAGATCTAGCAGCAGGAGGAGAGCAGGTTTGCCTAAGTCCATTATATTGGTGATTTGATTCTTCAAATCTAGTAGGGCAGTTTCGGTCCCATGTCCTTTGCAGAATCCTCACTGTCTTTTGCCTAATATGGCATAGGTTTCGAGGTATTACTGGATTTGGATATGGCCAGCTTTATCTAGGATTTTGAGGAGGAAGGGGACGGTAGTAATGGGACGATAGTTGTTGGGGGAGGTAGGGTCTAGAGAGGGTTTTTTTAAGAGAGGGCGAACCCATGCTTCTTTTAGGCATTGAGGTACGGTTCCGGAGGAGAAGGAGGCATTGATGAAGGCTGTGATGATGGGGGTGAGGGCTTCTGAGCACTCTTTGATGATAGTGGGTGGGCATATATCCCCTTTGCAGGTGGAGGGTTTGATGTTTTTGAGTATGGCGGAGACTTCAAGCTCTGTGACTTCTCTAAAGGCAAAGAGGGGTATTTGAGGGTGGGGATTGTGAAGGGAGGGTGAGAGAGGCGTGCAGGGGGTGTTGAGAGCTTTACGTTGAGATGCTATTTTGCCTTGGAGCGTTTTGACTTTGTTGAGGAGGGCTGTCTGTATGCTAGTGCACCAAGCTTCATCTTTGGTGATTTCATCCGGGCTAGACTCAGCAGTAGTGAGTTCTTTGAATATAGAGAATATTTCTCTGGATTTGGAACTGGCTTTGGTGATTCTTTGATTATAGGATTCGGATTTGGCTTTGAAGATGGCATTTTTGTAGGTTTGTGAGATTTCTTTGAATTTGTTGAGGGAAGATTGGTTAGGTGTAGATTTCCAGTTAGATAAGGCTTTACGTTTCTTAATGCATAAGATAGATAATCCTACTGTGAACCAGGAGTTGGCGTGCATGGATTTTTTTTCTTTTTTGTCTTCCAGCGGGGCAATGGACTCAATGGCATTGGTGAGGGTATTGTTATAGATGATAGCGAGAGAGGTGGGATCTTGGTTGAATGGATGCTTGAGTTCAGGGATATCTAGAAGTGGAGCGAGATTAGTAGCAGTGAGTTTTTTGGAACTTCTAACATTGGCGGGAGGAGCATAGGTGAGAGCTTTATGAGTGGGAGTGGTGGGGATGGAGAATTGGATGAGGTAGTGATCTGTCCACGGGAGGGCTGAGATGGAGGTGATGGTTGAGGAGCAGTTGTGATCTGCTAACCAGTCGATGGATTGACCTTTGCAGTGCGTTGGACTGGTGATTTTGTGTTTGAATCCCATGTGGGAGAGGTCCTTGGCTAAGTGTGCTGAAGACTTGTCTTTGGGGTCATCTAGGCCAAGGTTAAGGTCACCAAGTAGAATGGTTTTGCCTATGATTTGGAGGAGATGTTTTTGGTAGTCTGGGGGAGAGCCTGGTGGTCTGTACGTGACTAGGAGATTAATAGTGCAGTTGGGGGAGAGAGCTAGTTTGGCATAGAGCAGGTCAGCGTTGTTGTCCCATTGTTGGTTACATAGCCTAATGGACAGTTAGTTTTTAAAGATGAGGGCGATGCCTCCACCTTTGGAGGCTTTGCGGTCCTGCCTGAGGATGGTATAGTCCTGGGGGAGGGCGAGAAGAATGGCTGGATTGGACGCCTCATGGAGCCACGTCTCGGATATGGCTAGTATGTCTAGGTTATGGGTGGTGATGAGGTCATTGATTTCTAATGCGTGGGTGTTAATGGAGCGTGCATTAATGAGTGCGCATTTAAGGGGCAGTTTGGTTGGTGATAGATCATGAGTTCTAGTGTATGGGGTGGGCGTGGTGGTGAGGGCACATGTGAGTGAGGGGGGTAGGTGTGAATGATTGGGTGCAGGGGAGTGGGGGATGTGTGTGTGGACATGAGGGTGTGAATGTAGGAATGAGGAGTGTGTGCAGTATCTGAGTTTATCATTCCTGCTGTGAGTAGTGGGTGGGGAGCTGCGGTGCGAGAGCGTGTGCATGCGGTATCTGAGTATGTGATTCCTGCTGTGAGTAGTGGGTGGGGAGCTGCGGTGCGAGAGCGTGGTTTTAGTGCAGGCTCTTAGTCTGTAGTGCCTGAGGTCAAGCCCAGGAGGATTAAAGGTGCAGTGGTTGGGTGTGGAGTGGGGGATGAGAGTGAGTGCATGATGTCAGAGGTAGGTGTAAGGTCTGGGAATGCAAGGAGCCGGCTGTGGGTGGCCCAGAGAGAGAGAGAAATGAGGAAGATGGTGGAGGGAGAGATGAGCGGTGTAGTCGCTGTAGAGTGGGTAGCTGGGGAATGCATTTGACAGCAGAACTGTAGAACTGTAAATGGTTCTGAGGTGCTAGTTGGGCTGGTCCGCTGGTAGGGTGTCTGAGGAGCAGACAGTCTGTTAGAGGCTGGTGAATGCCTATCCAATTACGAGGCCACGCGTGTATGGAGTATACAGCTGGCAGGGGATAGAGCAGATACACTCAGGCGCTGCTAGGGGCTGGCACATACAATGGAGGCGCCGCTAGGGGCTGGCAATAGCAAGTACAATGGAGGTGCCGCTAGGGGCTGGCAATAGCAAGTACAATGGAGGCGCCACTAGGGGCTGGCAATAGCAAGTACAATGGAGGCGCTGCTAGGGTCTGGCAACAACAAGTATAATGGAGGAGCTGCTAGGGGCTGGCAACAGCAAGTATAATGGAGGCGCCGCTAGGGGCTGGCAATAGCAAGTAAAATGGAGGCGCCGCTAGGGGCTGGCAATAGCAAGTACAATGGAGGCGCAGCTAGGGGCTGGCAATAGCAAGTATAATGGGGGTGCCGCTAGGGGGCTGCCAACAGCAAGTATAATGGAGGCACCGCTAGGGGCTAGCAATAGCAAGTACAATGGAGGCGCAGCTAGGGGCTGGCAATAGCAAGTATAATGGGGGCGCAGCTAGGGGCGGGCATGCTTACATATAGTGGTGGTGCTGCGATGGATAAACAGTGTTATATGATGTTTAGGAACATTTAGTGGAGGAGGGGTGGCGATCGACATGCCAGCGATTAAGTAGAGGAAGTTCAAGAGGAGGCCAACTGCGAATGAGATGCTGACAAGTCCTATTTCCATATGATCTGCATAATTTTAGCATTCTTACAATTTAAGAGTGTGACGAAATGACATGTATTATTTGTTTATCTGCTTTGAACATTTAAAATGTTTGTAGTGAAACATTCTTTGTTTCTATGTGCTCTATGAGGAAGTGCTAATCCCAGTGTCAGCTCCTAACTCTGCACTGCAGCTCTTCACACTTTCCCACCACCACCAGATTGTCGCATTGTCCACTAGTGCAGACACCACACGCTGTCCACCAGTGACAGACTCACACGCCATCTATCGGTGCCCCAGTACCTGCTCCTCATACTGTTGAACTCTGGCAGATCCTCACACTGTCTGGAACTGAAGTCCATTACTGCATCTTAATCACAGGTGCTCTACCCACTGAGCTACCTTATGCCAAATAGCATTGGAGGCCTAATACACCCAGGGCACCCGAGAGGCCTTGACCTGAAAACACACTGCTTTAAACACTTTATTCTAAAATGTTCTGCACAAAATGCCCCCTCTTCTGCATGCCCCCCTTCTTTCTCCATGGGCGTTTTCACCCCTTTTTCACCTGCCTCCCAAATTTTCTTCTGCTTTCTGGTCCCCTCCCAACGTTTTCAGCAAAATCACTCCTCTGGCACCAGCTGCTTTGCACTGCATAAAGTGCTGCATGCGCTTGCTATCTTTTAACAAGCAGCAGACATCAGGGCATGTGCACATGGCCTTAATGCAGTGGCGCTAATTCTACCAGCGGGGGATTGTCCAGAGAACACAGACCGTGGTCTTTAGTCCAGCAGTACTAATCGACAGCAAGCCCTATTAGCGTAAGATCAACATATCAACATGTGAATGCACTGGCGGAAATTGTAGAGTTGACGAACTGATAGAGTCCACGGGATTGGGAAACAACAGGGGAGGATGCTCTGTAAGGCGTTAGAAGCTCTGTCTACTGAATGAGCCCCTAGCAAGAGGGATTCAAACATCTGAACTAGATAATCCAGCCTATTTGATGAGTAGCAATTACCCTCGAGATGGATGGTTATGAAGACCATACTCATACATCAATAATGAAGCCGACTCAGGAAGTAGACAAAAGGAAGACTGTTTTAATATCAATTATCTAAAACAGGGAGCATAACGAACATCAACCCAATCGCTCAATCTTCAAACTCAAAGTACTTTAAGAAAAACAGAACTTTTATAAGCAAAATCA
Organism: Ambystoma mexicanum; assembly: GCF_040938575.1. Classification (NCBI taxonomy): domain Eukaryota; kingdom Metazoa; phylum Chordata; class Amphibia; order Caudata; family Ambystomatidae; genus Ambystoma; species Ambystoma mexicanum. The sequence continues at coordinate 1,031,227,972 of NC_090923.1, forward strand.
CATGTGTACTAACGTCATGCTACGTAGCAAACTACAAAAATGTATAAGCATGGGCTATTGGTTCTGAGTGAACATCTAAGTATAAGGTGCATACCAGTCTAAAAAAGTGTAACTATGTGATTGGTTACTCAACATCAGGTGGGGCAACTAAGCCCTCCCTTAAAAGTTACCACTATGAACGTCACTAAATACATGATGTCCCATTGGTTTACACAATTATAGGACCCCTAAATACGCAGGTCCTCTACCATTGGTTGGCACTCTATCCTCCTTCAGTACTTTTCCACTTAAGTTAGCAGCCTGCAGGCGGGCCATCCAGATGCTGATGAGGTTGCCTTCACTTTAGCTTGCCACCAATTAGCATATCAATCCATCATCACCTCAGTGGTCTACTGTCAATTAGGCTTTTGAAATTCGTCCTTGAGAGTGTTCTTAACTCTGAGAAAATGATGGAGTGAGAAACGCAGTCTTCCCTCGTGCGTAAGTGTGACCATCTCGTTCGTCCAACTTCATGCTTCCATGTGACTAACGACCATGGAATCAAGCTTTTTCGTGCATTTAATATTTTCTAATAGACCTCTGACGTCTTCCTTGTTATGTTCATGCCTTCTCAACAGGAGTTTTGTTCTTTCACACGATTGTGTATCCAAGTCAGTTCACTCCAGTTTTGAGAAGATCCTGGTTTCTTGGCTCGCTCAGCCTCGCCTTCCGCTGAAACTCTGCTTGTAATTCAATTTGCTTTTTACTGCGACACACTGAAATGAGGCCTTTTGCTACTGTTCAACCTGCTATAATACGTTTAGTGGAAACATCCATGGTTCTCTCATTCCTATGTATGTATACATTGGCGCTTGCTGCAGTCTATTTACTATAAGCTTAGAGCTAGCTTCAAGATTACTTTGCTGCTTGCGTTTCTTCTGCATCTGTACATGTGTACAATGACTTGATATCTTCATCTGTTTCTGTGGCAAAATCTTCTTCACCTTGAGCCCAAGATGTCACTTATCCTTAGTACTTTCTTGATGCCTTATAGAATATCTGCATTCTCTGGTCACTGCATGTCTTTTATGTACGTCATCTTCAGCTCCATGTAACATATACTGGCAATGGTTGGTGACACTCCCATTCATCCTTGCCGCTTATTGGCTCTGCTTCTTCAGGGATTTCATTCAAATGGCCATCATATTTCTTTGTGTGCAGATATGGTTTTCTCAATGGGTACCTTAACTCCCAGATTCTCTTAGGTACTGGCCCTTTCACTGGTATTGGACTGAGTCCATACTCTGCTCTTTATCGATTCAGCTGTTCTGTATACCTCACATATTCTGGTTTCCAGCATACAGGTAAAAGGGGCGGGTCGATTGAGGTGGGGGTACTATGCTCTTCCTCCACACAACAGAGTGGCTACCAAATGGCCTTGGACAGACACTAGGCCAGTGGTCTTCAAACTCTGGGACAGTGTGTCTCTGGGGGAAGAGGGGATGCAAGACTCTTAATAAAAAGGAGTACAGAGACTGCTTTTTATAGAAAATATAAGCAGTTCTGTCATTTGGGGGTGGTTTGTCAACACACTTTTTTTCTCAATGTACATAATAAATCAGCATGAAAATGTTTCGACACCACTGCACTAGGAGTGATGTAGCTGAAAAAGGACAGAGCTGGAGACCAGCGAGATCCAATGTGGCATTATGAAGAGGAAGGCACATCTTCTCTCTTGGGTGCTGAGATTTGTGAGGACTTCCATGAAGCTCTAATTTGGGTAAGAAATTACTAATGTGTGTTTAAAAATGTGGACTGAAGACATGCGCTCAAGTTACTACTTCGCGTCTGCACTTGGATATTTCTTGGGAGTTTTAGCGTTTAAGAAATAATGTAATCTAATGAAGCAACATTGTCATCATGGAAGTCTAATTTTTTTAATGTATTTATTTATTTTATTGTGTATATAGCGCCACATGCTCATGGCCTTAGTGCATACATCTCGCCATCTGCTGTTATATCATCACTCATGACATATGGGTCTTTCTGATACTGCACTGCCCTGATTGAAAGTTGCACGATATTGTTTTTCTTTCAAAAAGAGTAAGCTGGCAATCGTAAAAATAGGGGGGATTTTAAATAGTCTCCGTTGCTCCAGACCGACCACCTGATTATAGGCCCTGGGGTATTTCCCTCCTGCAGTTTTGTAGGGAGTGCTGCATGCCGCTCATACATGATAGTGACCCTGCTCTTCCATGTGTCTGTAATGGAATACTGTTCTGCTGTGTTTGCTGAATAGTTGTAATTGCCTTGCCAGTTTTTTTTCTTCTTTTCTCCAATAAATGTCCTTCTTTACGGACATATTTTACTGACTTTGTTGTAAATAAGATGTAATTTTCTTTTTCCTTTCTATTTTTGTAACCTAACCATTAAACATAATAATGAATTAATGACCCATGAACACACGAGCGTATAACATTCATCGTTATCTGGTGTGATGATTTTGGACATCATTTAGAGAGAAATGATCAGGATTAATGTTAAAATGTTTGAAGAATTATCCAACTGAAGCCCTTTTTGTTGATCTATTTTCCTGGCCCAAGTGTTCAGTGGGAGTATGGGTTCCCTCGTGTGAATGCATGCCGCACACACTGCATGATTATGCGTTTGAATTCTGCATGAGATCCCTGTATATTTTTACAAGATGGAAGCAAAAAATGTCACAACTACCCCCCAGCTAATTAAAAACATTTTGACCTTCAAGTTATGGGATCTTTCAGCTAGCGCCTCCCTTCACTTAAAGAACACAAATGTGACAGGGCACCCCAAGGTGTGTGTAAATGTGAGCATGTGAGATGCCCACCCTCTCGCTCCCTTTATTGTATAATACACAGAAGGGCCGTTACAGACCAACCTGTGCACTGCTTAACAAGACAGAGCAGCAGTGGGATTTACTACTGCATTTCCGAAACTGGGATGGAAATGCGTGTTTATGCAGTCAAAACATGTAATGCAGATTTTCTGAAATACTGACTGATAAATTATTGCAGGCAACATTTCAGAAAATATTTGTGTTTTACCACGGTGAGGGTGGTAAATCAGAGTACTGCAGAGACCCTCAGATTACTGCAGCCGGTAATGGTCATTCCTGGAAGCTCCGTCCTAAGGGAAACAACTTCAGAATTTTTTGTGAGGCTGTAATTCATAGTACAAACAATTTGGGAGTTTACCCTGAAAACGTTTGTATGTGCAGCTCTTTACAATATTGAGCTTACAGGCAGTGTTGTACATTTTGTTTGGAGTCAGGGCACTCACCTCTCCCTCCCAACCAACACCATATGCAGGTTTGCCATCATATCCTACCTATGATGCCTTTATCCGCTTCTGGGAACGAAAATAATCCAGTGGGCTGTAGAGAGGGAGATGTACACGTCATTTATAGAGCCCACCACCTCACCTCTGTCATATTGGAAGAACACTGTGCATGACACCTGGTATCATCCCAATACCACATTGAAGGTATGAGAGATGTTATGCACTCAGAAAACCGCATCAAATGTATCCCTGAAATGATGCGGTAGACATGAGCCTGCAGACACCACTGGACATAGAAGTAAAGTCTGACAGGTGTGAAGTGGCATCATGAAGAAGAGAAGATACGTGGGTGCACTACACCTGATGTATGGATACCCAGAAAATGAAGACATGACTATAGTTATAAAGTAAACATACATGCGAATATGAAGAAAACCATATAGACTTGGAAAATAAGTAACAAGAGAGGCAGTAGATCCATATATGCAGAAATGCAAACTAGATAAGACAATGCAATAGCTTGCTAAAGTAGGAACTATAACGCGAGTAAAGCAGCCATGTTGAGAAAATGGACGTCGGCATCCCAGAATAGTAAGCGAGAAGTAATGAGAAGGGAAACCAAGGCTGCAGAGCTGACAGATGCTGGCATACAGATTTGTGCAAGAACAAAGGATATTTGCTTGGCTCTGAATCAAGGATGCCACAGCAAGAAACAACTGAAAGACAGGAAAGGAGTCAAAGAGGATAAGCTACATACGCAGGACATATTTCTCTTAGATCAAGTAAAGGAGTGAATAACCATGAGTGGCAAGTATTGAACAATCAAAGATGCAGAAAGCGCATGCAAGACGGAGCAACCAAGTCTCCAGAGGCCGACGAGAGTAATAGCACCCAATATAATTGAATCAAATAGCACTAAATATTAGGACAGTATGAACAAAAAAATTGTCTCCTCGCAGGTGGTACAAGACCAGAAGACAATGCCTATCCTTAAAGCTCTAGATGAAGATAGCAAGGTACCTTCACTCCCTTTAAAGTTCAGAGGAAGAGAAGAGTCAGCAAGGTCAACTACAGAGAAGAAGCCTTGGCTTTGGGCCTAGCTGAGGAGTGGTGGTAGGCTAATTAGCTATGGAGGGCAGTTGTCTGACGTTGTTCCTTTGCACCTGAGTTTTGTTGCTTATGTGCCAAATGTCCAGGTTGGAATATAGAGCCAACCAATCATGAGGGCCTATGTAATGGTGGACCATACATTGTTGCAGAGGCCTATCCGCTGCTGTTATGCTATTATCAGTATTTTAGGTAGTTAGAGGTTATTCAAGGCATGCCTGCCAGATAAGCGGCAAACAACGATGATACTATCACTTATATAAACTATAGGTATATATGTTCCCTTAATCAATAGGTTATTACTGTTTGCCATGCAGGATGACATAACTGACGTATATCGAAGTATAAAACCTTTTGCGTAATTTACATGTATTAAGAGTTTATGAGTTACAATCTGTTTGTCAGGTTTCCCTACTTTATTGAACTGATTAATAAAATTGTATTTTGCCATATTCCTTGAGTCTGTCAGGTTATTTGGGCCTGAGATCATTTATTTGGTAATCCAATTCAGCACTTGGAACGCTTCAGGTGCTACTGCACATTTTGGTAGCAGTGTGGTTGGTTCAGATCCAGATTCTCGGATTCTGGACGTCCTCCACCAATAGCCAGAAGATTGCAGAGTTTCCTGTGGAGAGCAGAGAAATCATGCATGTAAAACAAGATGGTCTGAAGGTGCCTCTTTGAAGAAATTCCTGTCTGGTCCCCACAGGCGCTTCACAAACTGAAGGCGAAGTGGTCGATTGGGGAAGAGTTGATACTGAAGGGCTCAAACTGAGCAACAGACATAAGTAGAACATCGAAAGTGGCAAATAAATGGGGAGGGATTGTATTGAATGTATTTATAGTGGTAAAACGGTAACAGGATTGATTTAAGAAGATATTGCCTCGATACATATTCTCAAAGAGATCGAAAGGAATGCATCAAACTCCAGGTTGGAGTATTTGTAGGGATTCCTGAGTCAAGGCCGATATGACGGATGCGTTTCACATTCCAAAATGGGGTAAAATGGAGATGAGGTACTTTCACTAGAGAAAGTGAAGAAAGAAGATCGTAGAATTTGTTGTGCATAATTTGTTGGGGTTATGAATATGTTAGTGTAATTGTGATAAAATAGGTTACAAACTGAAAATATAGAATGATAGTAATAATTTGGCTATTTATCAGATCCTAAAAACAAGCAATTGATGCCAATCACAGTTGAGAAAAAATATAGCAAAATAATATTCTTAAATTTGCGATAATAAAACTGCCAGACAGTGAAGACTGATAGAACTATAATGAAGACATAAAGAGAATACTATTATATAGGCTTGGAAATTTGTTTAAGAATCATATTTGGGAAATGTGCAGTGATTGATGGTGCTTGCCCGAATTGATTGTTGTGATATAATTAATTGAAGTAATAGCAGAGTAAAAGGTCTGGGAAGTATTGACAGTTTAAAATGACGTGTCATCATGGAGGACATTCCTCTTCTAAACTTGTGCAAAAGATTACTGAGGTACACACCTAAGATTCGGAAATATCATGCTGAATAGGTAAGAGGCACAGCTGACAAAATGTTCATCCCTTGACCTCAAGAGGGTTCCCTATCAAGAACAGTATTGCAACACATGACAACATACTTACATGCTGTGTACACAGGGAACAAGTTACAAAAAAGGTTTGCTATTTTAGAGCTATGGTAAATGTATCAGAGCGAGAGAGAAGACCCACCCGAGAAGAGAAGAGAAGCAGTGGATGCTTAATCAGCACGAAGGGGAGGACACAGCTGCCTCGGCTCCTCTTTCTCCTTCTAAAGACAATAGTGCAATCACTGAGAAACAAGGATTCTATCCTCTAAAGGAGTCAAAAATAGCAGCAGGGTGTGTTAATCCCATCTATGCACCCCCTGCTTATAGCAGTGAAGATAATACAGAAGAAAGCAAGACTAAAGAATACAAATATATGTCCGGACATAGTAAATATGAGGAGTGTAACAAGAATAGGGACGGACTGATAGAGATAGAAGAAGAGACCAAGAGACACAAAGAAGAGAAATATAAAGCCAGTGAAGTGACAACTGTACGGAATGAGTGGATGGGTGGATGGGAGGACAAATATCAATACCAGTTGATGAATGAGAACAATGGGAAGAAGGGAAGAAGGGAAAAGGATGCAACAATGCCGCAGGGGGCTTCACGAGATAACTAGAGTACCGACATGGGCTGATGAACATGAGGCAGAAGACGTAGGGAAAAGGATTAGGGAATTATATAGGCAGATGCGGAAAAAAGATGGTTATGAGACTAGAGGGAGTATCAAAGGATCTCCACCGCGAGAAACAAAAGGTAGATTGGATGATGTAATGATAGCCAAGCATAGAACGCTGTCCCTAAGCAGGCTAGATCTTGATGATGAGGAAAGGGATAACAGCCATACAAGTTGGGGTATAATGATGTCAGACAAGAAAGGGAAGAAAATGAGATACTGTGAGAAGAGGGCACATGTGTCTCTTCGATAGATCTAGATGTAGGAAAAGGGGTAAAGTGGTCAGATTTAGGAGAACCAAAAGCAAAAACACCAGAACCAATATCATATTCTGAACAACCACACGGACGATTGCATAGTATAGGGGAAATGTCTCTGCCTTATCTAAATATATTGAGGTTATTGCCAGGACAAAGATGAGCAGGCAAAACTAGCCCCACATGGTAGACACGAACTGTAGGTGGATACTATTGTAGAACAGGGTTCACACAATTCCCACTATTAGAGAAACGGGGAGGACGACCACAATTTATAGCATGGCCGCAGATGGATGAAGATAATTTAAAATGCAAGTTACCTAGTTTGGCTGCAAGAGCGAGTAAGTGGATTTATGAGTTCAAAAGAATGACAGCGGGAATGACATTAGTGGTGGGTGATGTAAACTGTCTACCAGCAGCTATTTTAGGGGAGAGAGCCGATGACATTTGGAGATGAGTGGATATGTGACAGCACAAAACACGACACACGATGGAGCGCCATTTAATAATTGTATAGCAGACATATGGAGGCCACTTAGAGTACAGTATCCTGATATGTCAGACATGGGTGCAATTATGACACAGAAAATGGGAGAGAATGAAGATCCTGTTGCTTATGTTTAGGAGATTCAAGAACGTTGGCATCTTGAGATGAGAGAACCATGGGATAAAACATTAGCATTATTTTATCATATTTTATATCCGGGACTGCCTGAGCCAGGGCAAAGGCAGATGAAAAAACAGGTAGGGGCGGAAGTGAAGCCATGGCTAGAAATACAGTTGACTATTGTACATCATTGTCGATTGATACAAGAGAAGAATAAGAACAAAGCAGAGAAAAGAAAGCTTGAGGAAGAAAAGCTAATTCATAAGAAATTATCGAAATTTGCCATAGAAAGAGCAGTACTGATGAGCGGTGAAGGAGTGGTTAAACAAGACTTAGAGCTCACACAGACAATCAATGAAGGGAACCCAGTAGATATGGGCGGGTTACATTTTTGGCCACGTGGTAGAGGCAATGTACCTAGAGGACGAGGAGGCTGATTTCAAAACCCTCAAGAGGGAGGGGAATTTAATGGAGGACAGCCACCACAGTGCTGGAATTGTGGGAGAACCGGACATATGGAGAAGTGGAGGGGGCATACAGCAGAACTTGCAAGCTCCAAGAGGGGGGATGGGCTATTTTCCACCATATAGTAGAGAACCACCAGAGTATTATGTTCAAGATCACACACAGTATCAGATACGTAAGCCACAAATACAGCAAATGCAGCAAATTCAGCTGCAATTACAGTTGCCTTAAGGGCAACCACAGCAGGCGTCTATGCAAACACAACAAGTACAAACTGAACAATACACTCTGACACAACAGGCGAGGATACCACAATGGAATGAATACAGGAGCCGCACACACACCTAAAACCAGGATAGGGAGTGTGACAGTAGTAGGAGGAAATCCCTTTATGGGTGCAGGAATTAATTTATATCCACAATAGGAAAGGCCACAGAGCGACCTGATGTGTTCAGTACTATCAGTGACACCAGACTGCAAGAGGAAGCGAGGATCAGGGTAACAATAAGTGGCAAGATGTTTTTGTTTCTTCTGGACACCGGAGTGACTCATTCCTGTGTTCAGGAGGGAAAGTATCCAATGTCTGGCATTGCCATGAATGTGCCGGGATTCTCTGGGGCTATGAATTTGGTTCCTTTTACTGATGAATTACCGATTTCAATAGGAGAACATGACATGTATATGCCACTATTGTATTCCTGACATACACCAGTTAATATTTTAGGACGTGACTTAATGACAAAACTTAACATGACAATATAATTTACTGACAAAGGGATAATATGTTCCACTCCAGGGATACATTACATGAATGTAAGAGAATGTATACTAGCATTTACAAGTCAAAAAGCATTGCAAGTAGTTCCTTTAGATACAGAAGTATTTGTGCATGGAGTAAATATTTTGTTGACATGGTTTCCTGGATTGATAGGTAGATTGTTGTGGATACCTGATGAATTTTTGTTTATGCTAGAAATATGTATGAATGACGAGGAGCAACAGGGTATTCATATAGAACTAAAGGCAGCAGTGCCAAGAGAGGAAAGGGTGGTTATTCATGGGATGAATGATGAAGGAAGAGAATGGAGAACAGTAATAGCTCTTGACGAAGGATATAGATTAACAGACTTGACAGATGAAGAGTTGTTCAGAGATGAGAATTCAGATGATGAATTTGTATTTTTTATAAGCCTTACATATTGGATCGAAGTTGAGAATAGGTAAATAGCACAGAGAATGGCTTTGGTAAGAAAGAAACTGCCATTCTTTCAGGAAGATTTATAAAAAGTGCCAACCATCTGATAGACCAACAGTAGAAATGTTACCACAAGCAAAACAGTACCACATGTCCAGAGATTCAGATGAAGGTATATTTGAAATCATTTCCACTTTAGTACAGCAGGGACTATTGGTACCATCAAACTCCAGATGTAACCTGGCTGTGTAGTGTACTGTGAGAAACCTGAGGGTGTCTCACTCGCTAGTCATCCAGGTCAGGACACAGCCATCGCTATAGGGTCCAGTTCCTGGGGTGGACCAGTGAGGGAGGATCACCTGGATGGGGGCTCTTCGAGGAGTGGAAGTGGAACACCGAAGGGTGAGACGTGGTAACCCCTTCCTTATGACAGCTTTTTCCCATCCTACCCAGTATGATACTTAGAAACTTTACCCCCCTTTTCTAACACAAACACTTTGTCACTACGTGAGCGAAAACAGACTAACACCAGAGCCGTTTACCTGACATGTCCCAACACAAGGGTTAGGCAGAGTCAAGCAATTACTGAGAACTACACACACCTGCTCAACACAGTCGGCGAGTTGGAAGAAACTGATAAGTGGACCGGGCTGTGTTAGACTCAAGGTTGCAGTGTCAACATTGTATATGGAGAAAGAAGGTAGCAGACAGGGGTCTTTTGTGAACAATCCTGGTACTAGAGGCAGAGTGATTTGACACCACATGGGTGCCCATTTGAATGTTTCTGACTTGCACCCCTCTCATAAAGAAAGAGAAGGTATTGAAATAAGAACTTTCGTGTTAGTGCAAATACAAAGACCAAGAGGCCTAGAGGAGGCCTGCATGAAGTGTCAAAGTCGTCATACAAGGGACAAGTCAAACCGCTTGTACAGTTGAACGTCTTTGACATGTTGTGAAAGTGTGCACAAAACTAAAAGGAACTGTGAGGGTGACGTTTGTGCCGAGAAGATCGGAAAGCTATGTGATTTTTGGGAAACCAGCACCTTTCATAGAGTAACTGAGTGACCCAGCAAAAAGGTAAATTGGCAAGTGCTTTGGGAAACCGCAAAGTGGAGAGAATAAGCTGCACAATTGTTTAAAATGACATTAAGATTCTTGAATATTACAAGGTGCTGATATTTCATCTAAATGGCAATATGAACTCGACGGAGGGTAGTCAGGAGAAAACTAAGGGACGTGAATCCCACATTGTATGAAAACCAAGATGAACTATTGTTTGAGGCAAATGTGAACCCAACTGATGAATGCCTACAAATTGGGGTGAACAAATATACACCCGCAAACATTGTGTTGACAAGCGTGAACCCAATTGAGGGATATCCACAGTGAATGGTTGGTCTGAGACCGATTGAGGGAGGCTATTGTTGAGAGAAGGATCTGAGCCCGGCTGAGGGGATCCAGGGGTAAAGAGTCATCACCCACCGTAAATATTAACCAAAGGAATTTTTGTTGTTTGTGTACGATATATCAGGCCCTCTGAAACAGGAGACTTTGCATGAAAGAAGATTATGTCCAGGAGGCCCTGATATTGAGAAAAGGGACTGTAAGCTTGTGACGGAGAGGCCTAGGAGTGTACTGTGCTCAAGGGTCCCGCCTTGTCCCATGCTAAAAACATGGGGATGGGAGATCCCCGCCATAACCTCCTGACTCATCAGTTTGTGAACACTTCTTCCTTTTCTTGTGAACATTATCCCACACTATTTTTGTAGCATAGCATTAAGGATTGGCAATAGTTTTTTTTTTAGTATAGGCCCATTTTATTTCACTAGACTCCACTTAGACAGTATTATTATTACTTGATTATCATAGCTTGCTCCCATCTTAGATTTAGGTATAGATTAGGCGTTTATCTCACCCATTTTACATTTTAATAAATACCCTTGAACTGTGAACACTTGTGTCTGTCTTACTTAGATGCCATGCCTTCCTTACAGTACCCAGTAAAGAAATCAACAGGGGGGTCGTGGAGATTTATTCAGGATTTACGCCCCCTAAACTATATTGTTGAAGCAGAGTTTCCTCTGGTTCCGAACCCAGCTACGATATTATGTAAAATCCCAGCTACAGCTAAATATTTTACAGTAGTAGATTTAAAAAACACTTTCTTTTCAATTACTTTTCATGAGGAGTCCCAAGATTTGACCCACATTTTGTATTGAAATCAACGGTGGAAACATACAAGAGTACCACAGAGGTACTGTGTGTCCCCATTGATCTATAATAGGGTCCTTCAGATGGACCTAGGCAACATACAACTTGAGAGCACAATAATTCACTATGTAGATGACATATTAGTTTGTAGTGAAACAAAAGAAAAATGCAGAGAACATTCGGTCTAGTTAATGACAGTATTGGCACAGAAAGGATACAAAGTGGATAAAGAGAAACTACAGTATTGCCAGGAAGAGGTCCTGTACATAGGACAGCTAATATCTCAAGAGGGGAGAAAGTGATACCAAGGAGAGCATTAGCAATCATGCAAACTCTAAAACCTGAGAGAGTTGGAGAAATGCAGCAATGGTTAGGCCTATGTAATTATTGCAGGGCCTGTTTTTTTAATTACAGGTATGTGAGAAACCTGAGGATATTCTCCCTTCTACTCCCTTGGGATCTTCTACACAGGTGGTCAGAGAAAGGCCATTTCTCTTGGATCCCGAACCTGGGGGTAGAGAAGTGAGGGAGGGTCCCTTGGGTGATTGGGAATGAGATGTGCTCAGGTGATACACAGTATTTCCCATGCCCCTTCCAGAATGAATCCTCCATTGCAAAGACAGTAATGGGGTATTGCTATACTTTTCCCCTTAACCAAGAAAAATGAGACACCACCAGTCTAGAGGTGCCAGAAAGAGAGCAAAAAGTAGAGCCTGGGTTTTTTATTTCAGTTATCTGAGAAACCTGAGGGTATTCTCACTTTTACTCCCTTGGGATCTTCTACACAGGAGGCCAGAGAAAGGCCATCACTCTTGGATGCTGACCCTGGGGGTGGAGAACTGATGGAGGATCACCTGGGTGGAGGGTCCTTGGGGATTGGGAGGGAGATATACTCAGACGAGACACAGTATTTCCCATGCCCCTTCCAGAAAGAATCTTACATTCCAAAGACAGTAATGGAGGTATTGCTATACATGTCCCTTAACCAAGAAAAGGGTATGAGACACCACCAGTCTAGACGTACCAGAAAGAGAGCAAAAAGGCTTAAATGTAAGATGGGCCTGACATGGCAAAAAGGTTTATAAATATAAGAATGGCGAGACATGGAATCCCCCTTTTCCTAATAATAACCCACCCAATCCTTCTCCAACCTTTATTGGTTATTGTAAACCAGCTTCCCCTATTTTGTCTCTCTCAGTCATGCCATTCTAGTACTGGGACGAGGAAGAGACAACTAGGAGGTGTGGGGTATATTTAAGGCCAATAGCAGAACCCCCTCTACAACAGAAGACTGCATTTCAGCAGTCACCAAAAAAACTGCTGTGCTTTTGTCTGCTAAGAATATGTGGGGCAAGAATTGAACACAGCCAACCGAGAATTGCTGCATTTTGCTTTCCTTCACATGAATTCAGAGAGAATAATTTAAATTCAGAATGGCTCTGCATGGCAGTTCTGTTATTTTAAAACCCAAGGCTGCATAAGAAAAGTACCTGCACTCAAGACGGCATCACACTTACGCATCCTTTCAGTCTTAATATCACACAGTTTTGCTTCTTTGAACACAGCCCTACCTGTGTATTTCATGGGAATACCAGCAAATCAGGCCATCCCTCACTGAAGGGCATTATTTTCATTAAATAAAATCCATAAAGAGCAGAGAATTTTGTTCAAGCCTGCACGGCTATGATTTTCTGTAGAAATAAATACAGGCCGCAAAGTACTTCAAAGGGGAGCTACTGTGTGGCCCTCTCTCTGGCATTGCGTCAGTTGCCAAGAAGCCATTCTTCAAACATGTCTGTGTGTTCAGAAACTGACCCTATCTTCACAAAGCCTTTCAGAAAGTTAATATAAAGGAAATCGTGTGTGACAGAAACAGCATTTTGTAAAACTAACATGACAGGACAAGAACATGAGAGGCTGCTTTTGCAAAGCAGGAATAATGACATCTGGCTGCTTTTGCAAAGCAGGAAAAATGACATCTCAAAAACTGACTGAGAAAAAAATACTGTGGTTCGCACATACACCAAGTGTATACGTGGGGAGAGGGGCTGAAATGTATGTATATTATGTGTTGTTTTCCCCCCAAAAAGATAAATCAGCCTGTCTACGGCCTAGGAAATTCTGTCAAAGCGGCTTGGCAGGAAGGTTAATGTCGCACCTATTCATGAACTGAGGCTGCAAATGCCTGTGCTCTAATCCCATTGACCTGAAGTGTGATAATTACAGGCTATCCCAGACTTCCAGGCAGAACTGCTCCCAGGAAAAAGAAAGAGGGGAAGCCCCATGTTTTGCCTTGGAGGTGTGATTTTCTTAACATTCATTCCCATCACCCACAGGAGAGCTTCACAGGGAAGCCGTGGAAACCCTTTGTTAGGCTCTCATGGGAGGAAGATAGTTTGGCTGTGAGGATTTGCAGGACTGCCCCCACAGTGACAAATCTGGCCCATTTGATTTTAAAGAACCTTTCATATTAAGACATTTCTTCCCATGCCCTAAATAAGAAAGAAGTCAATAGTATGATAATATTTTATGTGATTTTTTAACCAATACAATGAGACCTTGCAATTCTGGGGGAAGCGTAAATGGCACAGATTGTGAAACTTGGAGAAAATATGCCAAATACTATTCTGCTTTTATGGAGCCATTTGCAGAATTTTAAGTAATATGTTTTCCCTGAAAATGGCGAAATTGTGCCCAAGGGCGAAGCAACATCGCACAGAATTGGCGTTCGAATCGGCATATTCTTTGTAAAATATGGGATCTGCTTATCTGATTTTTATGATGGTGACTATTGTAAATATGGAGTTTGGTTTCATAACTCATTTTGGTAAGAGTAACTGTGGTGAGACAAAGCAAGTCATAAAACACACACTTATGGTGAGGTCACTTCCCTTGAACCAATGAGCCCATAGGGAGGAGGCAACACCAATGGCCTGGCCTGCCCCATGCAAGGGGTAAGTCCAGAGCACTTCCGCCCATAGTGTAGAAATTCTATGATGTCACGCTGGCTATTTAAAGGCTATACAGGGAGACACAGAGAGATTCAACATTCGAAATTCACCCTGCACGATTCCAAGACTCCAGAACCACCTATCCAGAACCAACAATCCAGAACCACATTCATCTCAATAATTCAGGGACATAGGAGGAAAGGCTGCTGATCCCTTTAGGAAAATGACCCATCCCGCTGTCTACAGTGACCAGACTTTGCCCAGCTGTTCCCAACAAGGAGAGCCCAGCAGACCCAGTACCCACAACTCTTAACTCCACTGCCCATGACCAGATCCTTAGCCCTGCCACCTAGAGACCCTGCTGGCTGTCCAAATTACCAAACCCAAATTTGCCTTGTAAGTATCCTATCACCCAGTACCCAACAACTGCACATCCCACTATTTTACCTTGCATCCTGTTCAAACCCCATTAGAATCCCATACAAACCCTAGTCATTTTCCAAAGTGCCAGTATCCTCTGTTCACCCTTTCCCTAGAAGAATCTGTTTTGTCCATATCTGTAAGCGTAATTCTTTTCTAATCATTTTGGTTATCTGTGTAAGTCCTAAGTACAATTTTTTTAGATAAATTAATTAATTCCCCTATAAGGAGGTACGCGGTGTGAGATGGTTAAAATGGAACATTTAGCCCCTCGCGTGCAGTGTCTTTCTTTAATAATCTAGCCATTAAAATATAGCCTCAGTAGAACCTGTCATTGTACAATCAAAACCAAATGTACCCGCGTAGTTGCTGTTCTTTAAACTCCGATTTTCATTTTCTTTAGGAAAACCCATACCGTCATCCCATAAAGAGTCATCCTTTCACTCATCCTGTCTGCTATGTGCCTTTGTTCCCAATCACAAGAACCGATTTCTGATTTTGACTGTTTAGCCTATTTTCTCAGCTGTTTGCTTGTTTAAAGTCTGACTAAAATAAGAAATTGCAATTATGCTGCGTGTGATTTTTGTTGCATTCTTTCATCCCCAAAATTGATTTTCTCACCTGTGTTCAATTTTGCTTTAGTTCCCTGCACAGTAGCTTGTAAGCTTCCTTGCCTCTTCAGCACAGCCAAACAAATTCATGTCCTATCTATCCTACCGCAAATATAAACTGACCTCTCAGTCTTCAGTGAAATCAGAATGTCATTTTGCTCCTTTTTAGGATTTTCATTTTTTGTTTTGTCTTCCCATTTTGGGGTTGTAGGTCACATTTTAAAAATGATTTTTCCCTCTTATTTCTGACTCTTTGCCACTCCTTTCCATCTGCACAGAAGTTAGTCAGCGGGTGTTGGGGGGAAGTGTTGCAGGGGGAGTGCATAACATATGTGCTATCTGATGGTAACACAAGTGATTTTGTTTCTATTCCTCTCAAGAGTGTATGTACATTGTGTTAGTAGTTGAATCAACTGTACCCTAAGGTTCTGCAATTGTATTACCACACCATGGTGGCTGCTGCCCTAAATTTGATTTGTTTGATTTTGCATTTGAATTCTAAAAATTAATAAATATTTCATTGATACACACTGGCCTGGTTCATGGTACATTGCGACACAGGGTTTTTGTTAAGGTTGGTGTGAGACGAGTTGGATGCCTTCTCAAAGTAGAATCTGAAATCAAGAAGGATAAAAAGCGTTTTTATTGTGCGCCACATTCCTTGCCAGTGTAAAGAGTCCTTGTCTGGCGTGTGCCGTGTCATAAATCTGTTACAGAGGCATAAACACTAACATACAACCACACCACTCTGGTACTGAGGTGAGGAAGAGAGGCTCAGAGGAATACAACTACAAAGATCAGGCATGTCACACTAATAAGTCAGGGTCAGACTGGGACAATAAATAGGCCCGGACTCCCAAAAAAAAGTGTCCCACCCCACGCCTCAAAAAAAGTGGCCCTCAAACCATCATCCGTGAATCGCGTCAATTCATGACTTTACAGAAAATGCTACTTATGGAGGGCTCATGTGTCTGTTACATTACAACACAACTCATAAAATAACATAACTTTGCATACAGTTCTGTGACAGGGTCCACAGCTCCGAGGTGCAAGAGTTGCATGAACCAACGGTATGCAGTAATAGAATTGTGGCAAAAATGTCTCCTGTACAAAAAATCGTGCCAAAAATGCTGTGGTTTGACCCGTTAAAAGTGTACCACATTACACCATTTAAGGGGAGCGGGGGTTGTGTGGGTGTCCCCTGCTCCCCTTAAATGGTATAATGGGTCCAGGGGTTTCTGGGGGGTGCCCTGCATCCTTTACATGGATTGCGGCAGAAAAACCATGTCCTTTTGCCGTGATATTTTGTGTCCACAGCCATTTTTGCCACGATTTTAATACATGGAACCGAACCAACCAGCCCCACTGCTGTATTGGGACCTGCTGCAAGTCAATTCTTATACAGGGCTCTGCAACCCCAGCAGGGAAGGAGGGTTAGGGTGACGATGGTTGGATAGAAAGTGGGGGAGTAGGGAAACCGGAATGAGGTTTAGGGAGAGGTTATAGCATTGTTCCTGAGTACACTACGAAAAATATGGTTATGATTTCACTAATGTGATATAGATTTCATACAAGAATGGATCACGATATGCATCATTAATATCTGTGTGTATAGATCCATATTGTCAAATAACTGAATGCAAGCAGATGTCCAAGGCCAAATTATATGTTATTGTATAGCACTCGTAAGCTCTTTTTTATAGAACAAATATGCATACAATATCACCCAACCTGTGTTGGTACTCATTTTTCGACCTCACAAGGATGAAAGGCTGAGATGGCCTTGCTGGGATTCAAACCTGCAACCTGCAGATCACACACACATCGCAGCAGCGAGACCTCAACCCACTGAGCTATCATAACTGCTACAGTAAAATTAGCAATTATTCTGTAGTGGATACCATTAAACTGGTAACTGAGATTTAACAGCAGACCAGTTAAGTTCATCTGCAGGTCTGGTGCAAAGTTGGCCACATGTCAAGCCTGCATGCATCTACTTTCAGGCTTCAGAGGTTGGCAAAATAGGGAAATCAGCGCACTCACAGGACATCCCATACTCTGAGCACTAGTTACCTCATACATGCATGCAAACAAACATCCTGAACAGCATGCCAGGGAGATGGGAAAGATAGGCACATTACAACAAAGCATTCATTGTAGCACAATGAAGTCAATGTTTGACCATAGCACATCAAGTGGCTATGCCACTTGATGTGCTATGGTCAAATATTTCTACACTGTACACAAGCTTTTGCACAAGGATTTTGTCAAGTGACCGAGGACACTGAGATGGAATGTCTTGTGATGATCTTAACAGAGACAACAGCAACAAAAAAAACATACTATTGGGTTTTTGTGCTCATTTTCCAGTGAGTTCTAGCTTGCTACCCGCGTGATTCCCCGGTGTGTTCTATCAGTGACAGTGTGCTGCCTGTTTCTCGATTCTTGTATCTGGTTGTCTGAGGGGTGAATTCTTGCTGCACTGTCTGTTCCCCTCATTTAGGGCTGGTGTCCCTGCCCGCCTTCCGAGGGCTGCTCAGGCACAGAAAGGCAGTACCAAGCAGGCATCCCGGCAGGATGCGAGCACTCCTCTCCTAAACATATCGAGCGGTGGTGTGTCCTCCTTTTCCGCTTTTTCAGCCATTATTGATGTGAACAGAAGTTTGGTTAAGT
The DNA here is from genome assembly GCF_040938575.1 of Ambystoma mexicanum. Taxonomy (NCBI): domain Eukaryota; kingdom Metazoa; phylum Chordata; class Amphibia; order Caudata; family Ambystomatidae; genus Ambystoma; species Ambystoma mexicanum. The sequence continues at coordinate 1,031,246,012 of NC_090923.1, forward strand.
TCTTTGTCTGAGATGGGTGTGTTGTGTGTGTGTGGGGGGAATAGGGGCAGGGGGCCATGCGCATGGACTGATGGTGCCAGGAATGTCGACAGGTGCCCTGCACATTGCTGGCAGAACTCTCCTAATGCTAGCAGAAGCGATACCCCACATTGGCACAAAACCGAAGTGCTGCAGGTACTGGCAGCCACTTAGTACTGGCCCATTGAACTTCTGGGCTTGGGAAAGACACACTGTTTGCAATGTGGCCCAGGCACAAATGCTGCAATTTCTTGGAGCCCCAACTCACACCGGAAACAATGCACACAATGCCTCTACTGATGCAATCCAATTGCAAGCTTGATTTGAGTGTACCCATTTTATCCACACCATCCCGCAAACATGCATAGTTCTTCATGCTGCAGCCAGGTGATACTGTGCATGTGTTGCTGGTCTACAGGGGCTTTGGGGGGCAGTTGGATTTGCTTGCTTTCCCTTTCACAGAATGATACGAGCGTGGGCTTGTTTTTTTGGTCTAAGTGGGCCACTTTTTTGGGGCCAGTTTGAAAAGTTACTTCATACAGCTAGTAGTTTTGTCCATGTTACCGAATAAATATTCTTTAAAATGCATAATTTGTGCAACCGGCATTGTTAAGGGGCACGCATACCTGGTGTTGCTGCTGTGCGGCAGGCACGGTCTCTAGCGTCTCTCGCATCCTTCAGTACCAGGCAGCTCCTCTGTCTCCTGTGCACAAACAGCTCGCACAGAGCCCGGTGTTGAGTTGCTGAACTCGGCTGCCACACGGCCAGGACCTCCCCTAGCAAGCATGTTGTGGCGCGCTTGGTAATTCCCTCACCCTGGACTGAGGCACCAAAGGAAGCAAAGCAAGTTGCAAATGCGTACCTCCACTGCCACTTGAATTCACTGGGAGCGAGCCAGACTGAGGCAGCTGCCCCACCCAGTCCGACCGCTCCCAGTGTTTTGTAAGATTAAATAAACACTGCTGGCGCCGCCGCACCATGGTGTCCGGCAGTCCAGCAGTCTGGCAGTTGGCTCAAGGGCTGAGCACAGCCGCAAAAGCAATCAATGGGCCTCATTAGGACCCAGGCGGAGTGGGTTTCCGCCAGCGCTAATCGCGGCGGACCCGTCCGCCGTACTACGAGTTCCCTTAGCGCCATGGAGGTTTTCTCCGCCTGGTTTTACCAGGCGGAGAAAACCATGGCGCTACGGGACCTCGTTGTTAATTACGCCACCGTATTTTACGGTGGCGTAATTAACTCCTTCCCCACTCCCATTATACCCTATGGGGCAAGAATGGGAATGGGGAAGGGCAGAATGGGGATTGGGGATTTACCGCTCCGCCGAGGTCGGAATGGGGCGGTAAATCCGCCAACCCCCATGGCGCTATCGACGGCTTTCCGCCGTGCTTCGCGGTGCATTTAGCACCGCGAAATCCGCCTGGGTCCTAATGAGGCCCAATGTAACTTATGTTACTTAACGTAATGTAAGTTACATTAAAAAAAACTGCCCAGGCGTGGCCTTATGATTTAAAAGCTGGGCCAGAGGTGTGGGCTTATGATTTCGACCAGGCCACAGGTCGAATGGCCGATGGCCCAATCCGACCCTGCTAATAAGCCCAATTATAGTCTGGCAATTGAAAGAGAGGACTCACACCTGCAGCTCATTCACACGCCACAGGTGCCAAGTCGGGGTTATACCAAGAGTTGCATTTGGAGGCAGGCTTCATGCGGATCCTCATGACAGGGACAAGGATGTCCAGGATGTTAGAGATAGAGAGATGGAGGTTAGCCAGCACAGAGTCAGAAGGGGAGCCAAAGACATGGGAGGGAGGAGGGATGAAAGTAGAGGCAAATGCAGCAACTGACGCATGCTTCATTTGCCAAATGATGGAGAAGGAGACTGGCAGTGCGGGCAGAATCAGTGATAGGGACTGGGGTATTCAAGTTGGGAGGAGAGTAGATCGTTTTCAGACTAGGAGAGGGGGGTAGTAAGAGGCTTGGAGGGAGGGATATTGTTTGAGATGAGCACATCCAAGATGTGTCCGGCAGAGTGGGCTGGGCTAGAGGGAAGAATAGTGAGGGAAAGAGAGTCGCTGAGGTTGCGAATGAGTACAGTGGCCCGATCCAGAGAGTCCAGGTGGATGTTAAAGTCCCCAAGAAAGAGAAGTTTGGGGGAGGAGGCAAGGAGAGAGGAGGAGAGGTCTGCCCATTCCAAGAAGAAGAGGGGGTGGGCTCAGGGGGCCTGTAGATGGTGGTGAGAGTGATGGAGAGGGTAGGAGAGACAGACAGCCTACAGACGGGGCATTCAAAAGAGGAGTAGGATTGAGTGGGGATGATGGTAGTGGGGACCCATCAGCACCACTCTGCCACCAGACTGGGAGGGCCTGGTATTGGACAGGATCCTGTAGCACTTGTGGAGAAGAGTGTCAAAAGCAGTGACAGAGCTGGCCCTGAACCATGTCTCAGTGAGTACAAGGACATCAAGTTCAAGGTCTTTGAGGAAGTGACAGATGTCAGAGAAGTGTGTGACAGCAGGGCTAGAATGAGGGATAGCTAAGTGAAGCTGGCTGCCCCCTTTAAATGTTTTCAGAGGGTGGAACAGGGGTGTGGTGCCACCACTGGAGGGTGGGAAAAGGGGGGGATGTGGGAAGGAGGGGTAGCAGGAGAGGAGAGGAAGTTGAAAAGAGACATAAGATGTCTGTCAAGAAGGAGGAGGTTGGGCTGAGAGCCCTGAGCAATGATAGTGCCATTTTGATAGACATTAATGATGCACCTGCTAGACGCGAACTGAGCCAAGAGAACTTCCCATCTGGTACCACAATTAATGGAAGAGGAAGAAAAAGGGGAGAGGACAGAAATCATGTGGGGAGTCCATAAGCCAGGTGAAGGAACAGCAAAGAGAATGTCATTGATAGTCTGTCTGAAGGAAGCATTTATGTAGGTGTCGGCAATGGGCAGACTAGGGTTGGAGATCAGGAATGCCTTCTTACATTTCTTCCTTCCAGATTTTGAAAGAGAGGGAGGATAGGTGATAAAGAAACAGTTAGAATAGATAGGAGAGGTGGAGAGCACCATGGTGGCAAAGGGAGGGGGAGGTGGCATTGCACAATAGAATTCACCATGCGTCCAAGCCAGAATGATGTGCAAAACAATCAACAGCAAAGTGAAAGGTCGACCAGGTGAGAGAATCAAAAATACATGTGAGGCACACCTATATTTGAGAGCCAAAAATACATGTGAAAAAACACCTAATTCTAGATGCAAAAATACATGTGAAAATGCACCTAGATTCGAGAGTCAAAAATATATGTAGGGCACACCTCGATTTGAGAGTCAGAAATACATGGGAAAATACACCTAGATTTGAGAGTCATAAATATATGTAAGGCACACCTAAATTCTAGAGTCAAGAATACATATGAAAAAACGCCTCATCCACCTCTGGAATTACCAGGTCACCTGAGTTGTAATGCCCCGGTGATTCCGGCAATCACGAAGGTGGTAATTGACTATGAGTATGGCGGCAGTCTGCCGTTTTTTTCCGGCACGTGTACTGCCGGGCTCATAATGAGGCCCAATGTTTTGAAGACAAAAAGAGCACACAACACTTTTTGCTGCCTATAACGTTGTGCACAGTCTTGTATGCTGTTTTCACTTATATACTTCGATCCTATCCAGCTCTAGTGAGACAAAACATTAATATTGTTACCTTTTTTGGAAATCCTAAAACAGTCCCCATTATTAACAGGATCATCATTGCAATATTATTACAATTGCTGTTAAAAAAAGTGTGGTTGTTATAAAGAACAGCACATTGATTATAAGAGAATGGGGATCTTGCAATTCATAAGATACACGTTGCTAGCAATAAAACCAATTGATACGCAGAATACAGTATGGCACATGGATTCTTTTGCAATATTTCTTGTAGCCACATTTTGTACAATGTGTAGCCTTAACGTACTTATTCTTGTAGCAGTTTGTCAAATGATGTGTTACAAGATAGATGAAGTGCCTAACAATGAGCCAGCTGTTTCTACCCCTAAGAAAAGCACAATTGATAGTTTCCCTGATATTTTCAAACAAATTAACCGATTTAAGAGGGATGCTGGAGAAGATTATCAGGTTATAAATACATACCTTGATAATTCTGCCCAATTAAACAAATAACATGTGGTATCAGCACATGAGTGAGGTGGGGAGAAGAAAGCCACAAGAGCGAGAACTATTTTTCGGCAACATCAATCGAAGCTTATCACAACATTCCACATTCTTGCTGTACATACACACCAGCCCATGATGGAGAAAATGGAACCCTAACAGAAACAATAATTCTGTTGCCAACCTTGCATACAAAAATGGTGGACTAAGTAGATGAGACCAAAGATGAAGGTTGGTTTTCATCTCTATTCTCATGGGTTCCAAAGTTGGTTGCAAATGCCTTCAAAACGAGGGGAGCAATTCTACTGTTGGTGTTGCTGGGATTCTGTCTTATAAGAATAATCATAGGACAATGTAAGAAGACAGCGAAGACAGCCATTGGGATCAAGATAATGTTCAATGTGAATGCTGTGGCTGATGAGCACACACAGACCGAAATCACCACCCATGGGCACCTGAAAGGAAGCCCTATGGCACCCCAGGAATGGCGTTTCAGTATCCTAAGGACCTTAAGAACTATGTGGGACGCTGGATGTTTTGATCACCGATTGGGTAATGCTGCTATATTACCTGGAATGTGGATGAACATATGATGAATGCAGGAAGGTGACAGAGATATGGATTCTGAAGAAACCACAGTGTGAAGAAAAGGTGATGAAAATTGAGGAGGTGGTCAAATACTCGGCCCGAGGGGGGAATGCAGAGAGGCAGATGTACACCTCATTTATAGAGCCCACCCCCTCACCCGCATCATATTGGAATAACAGCAAGAGAACACTATACATGACACCTGGCATCATCTCAATACCCCATCGAAGGTATGAGAGACGTTATACACTCAGACAACCGTGTTGAATGTATCCTGGAACTAATGCGGTAGACATGAGCCTGCAGACACCACTCAACATAGAAGAACTATAAGTAAAGCCTGACAGGTGTGAAGTGATATCATGAAGAAGAGAAGATACGTGAGCGCACTAAACCTGATGTATGGATACCCATAGAATAAAGATGTGACTAAAGTGACGAAGTAAACATGTATGCGAATATGAAGAAAACCATATACGCTTAGAAGATAAGTAACAAGTGATGCAGTAGATTTATATACGCAGAAACGCAAGGTAGATAGGATAATGTAGAAGCTTGCTAAAATAGGAAGTATAACATGATTAAAGCAGCCATGTTGAGAAATTGGACGTCGGCATCATATAATAGTAAGCGAGAAGCCTCGAGAAGGGAAAACCAGGCTGCAGAGCTGACAGGCACTGGAATACAGATTTGTCCGAGAACAAAGGATATTTGCTTGGCTCAGAATCAGGGATGCTGCAGCAAGCAACAACTGCAAGGCACAAAAGGAGTGGAAGAAGATAAGCATTACATATTTCTCTTAGATTAAATAAAGGAGTGAATAACTGTGATTGCCAAGTATTGAACAATCAAAGATGCAGAAAGCACATGCAAGATGGAGCAACCAAGTCTCCAGAGGCTGAGGAGAATAACATCACCCAACATAATTGAATCAAGTAGCACCTAATAAAAGGACAGAATGAACAAAATCATGGTCTCACACGTGGTACAAGACCAGAAGAAAAGGCCTACTCATAGAGCTCCAGACAAAGGTAGCAATGTACCTTCATTTCCTTTAATGTGCTGAGGAAGACAACAGTCAGCAAGGTCAGCTACAGAGAAGAAGCCTCGGCTTAGGACCTAACTGATGAAAGATGGTAGGCTAATTAGCTGAGGAGGGCAGTTGTCTGACGGTGTTTTGCACCTGAATTTCGTTGCTTACCTGCTGCTACCCAGTTGAAGGTCTAAAGTTGGAAGTTAGTGCTACCTAAACTTGATGGCCATACATTGTTGCAGACGCCTATCTGCTGCTGTTGTTATGCTAATATCCGTATTTTACGTAGTTCAAGGTTGTTCAAGGCTTGCCTACCAGATAAGGGGAAGCCAATGATGATGCTAACACTATATAAACTATATAAACTATAGGTATATATGGTTCCTTAACCAATCCCTCCACGAGGTAGTTTTTACTGTTTGCCATGTAGGACAATGTCATAGCTGACATACATCGAGGTATAAAACCTTTTGCGCAATTGAAATGCAATGAGAGAGTGTGAGCTACAATCTGTTTGTTGGCCAGGTTTCCCTACTTTATTGAACTGAAAATAAAGTCGGATTTTGCCATGTTTCTTGAGTCTGTCCGGTTATTTTGGCATGAGATCATTTATTTGGTAATCCCATTTGGCACTTGGAACGCTCCAGGTGCTGCTGCACAGGGGGATCCCACAAGACACTGCATGTAGAGAGGGAGCCCAAACCAACCAAACAGTGTGTGTGTTTACAGAATGCCATGGTGAGGGCAGGATTACATTAAATGATGCTGGTACTTCTGTTTCTGAAAGAGAGGTCTGCTAATCAGACCCGTCTTTCATAATGTTCCTTGCCAAAATTATACTGTGCGCATGTGCCTAGCTGTAACCAGTCTCCTGAAATCTACAGAGCCACCCCTGTGCTGGCACAGAGCAGGTTCATAGGTCACCTGTGCAGGCTCTTGAAACACAAAGAAACTGCGTGCAAAGGTAGTATTTTAACTGCCTGGACTTCTCATCTAAATTTTGATAATTTTGTGCCGTAAAGTGGTGGCACATACATTTAGAAAAATAAGCCATGGTGACTGTTAAGGACACATAATTATAAAATTATATTTATTTAATATCACCTCAGTGTCAGATTTGTGGGCATGGCTTGCCTATAACAGGACACATTTTTGTTTGTTGTCTAGGCTGCCTGTCCCCAAATAATGGCCAAGATGTTGCTACTTTGATTCTTCAAATGGAAGGGCCACAACTCCCCCCAGGAGGTCTCCTGGGAATGGTGTTTCAGAGACAGCACAGGCATAACAAATCGAGCCTCACACCAGGGTGTTGATCACTGGAGTTCGTTTGATGCAAGCCGGCATTGGATGGGAGCAGGGTAGGGAAGGTCCTCCACCTTTCTTTCTGTTATGCTTCTCTTCGCCTCCATTTCCTGCAAGCAAGGTACTCTGGGTTTGGTGACATATTGCAAAAGGCACTTTTTACAACAACAGGGATTGGTTCTCTTACAGTAGGATTGCATTGGACCAATCCCATGTTGCATTTTGCCTTTAAAAGGAGAGAGACAACCCCTCATTCTTTGATTCATCTTTAAACCATCACAACAACAAAACACCTTTGGGCCTCATTTGGGAGTGCAGTCCATTCCAAAGTCCTCAGACAGAGATGTGAAGAGAGAAGGCATCCAACGCAGAGGTGAGCTCTGCCCCCTAAATGTCCTGGGGGAACAGTGGGGCTGAATGCTGTTGGACCAAGATCTCGCTGTGACTGGACTGGAACCAAGGCCCTGTTACTGGAGGTGAATGAACCCCTGTAGGTGCCAGCCATGCTCCCTGGAGTGGGAGTGCAGTACAAGGTCTCACCTTGTCATGCAACTCTGAAATCCAAGAGCAGATGGAATCCTATATTTCTGCTTTGGGCGGCCTTTGAAAAGCTTCAACCCTGCTTAACACTCTTCAAGCACACACAGGGCCTTGGAATTCCACAAACTTTCAGTTGCTTATCTGCAATTGTGAGCTGTTTCAACAGCACCTTGACCAGTGAAGATCAACGCTGCCTTGACTCGGGGGCCGGCTCACCACTGTGGAAGCATCCCGAGCAACGCATCAACCCAACAGAACCTAGACTCGACTCGACCAATGACTTGACCAGTTGGAAGTCATTGGGCCTCATTACAATACCGGCACCGCCTTGGTGGAAAGGGGAATTACCGCCCTATTCCAAGGTTGGCGGGGCGGTCATTTCCCCTTCCACCATTGCCCTTCTCCATTCCCATTTTTGCCCCATAGGGCTGTATGGGAATGGGGAAGGCGCTAATTACGGTACCGCAAATTGCGGTACCGTAATTAGCTCCCTGGTCCCTTTGCGGGTTGGTTTTTACCGCCTGCAAAATGCAGGCGTTAAATTCCCCAACCCTCAAAGGGACCTCGTAGTAAGGTGGTAAGGATTTACCGGTACCGGTAAAATACCGGTACCGGTAAACCCTTACCGCCATCCGTGTAATGAGGCCCATTGTGTCACTCGTCACCTCAATCCAGCGGAAGCATTGTTTATACCAGAGCTCCATCTCAATGCTGAATCAACACAACTCACTCCAACTGGATATTGACCTGACCACAGTAAATTGCATAGAAGCCCGTCTCAATGATGTCGAGCACCCAAAACAAGGAAATAAGGTACTGTGCAGATGCTCTGTCTACCTGATCCACTTTTGGAATCATAGGGACTTTTAAATCCCCCTTCTTTGCCTTCTTGAACACTGACATTGTGCAAATTAAGTGCCTGGACACCCCTGCTCATCCACTCAGAGTGCTATTCTACGACAGCTTGCAATTTCTGTGTTTCTTTACAGGTGTGGGTTTTTGCTTTGTGTTTTTAGTTTAGTTACTAAAGTTGCAATTTTATTGTTTCATTAAAAATCTATATTTTTATAGGACCTTGATTGAATGTGTTATTTTATCTTTGAGTCTTTGTACTATTGCTATTTGGGATGGTACTGTTATTAGCTCACACCACTCCTGAAGAAGAGTATAGCCTGGCCTCGGCCCACTGTAGCATAAAAGGCAAAGCAGGTATACCCATCACGGTTGTGCATGCTTCCCCTTTATCATTGGGAACCCATCATCCCCAAATCGCCATTCTCTCCTGCTGAGTTTCACTCCTTCGATGATTCTGCCTCCTTTTTGTTATTACAAATGTCTCCGTACCCACCGCCTGCATTTCATGTCAATGCCGCCCCCCAACCCCTTCCTCCACCTCTGCAGCCCCTGTCTCAGAGCATGAGGAGCCTGCATGGGCTTCATCGGTCCATATTCCCCATGTTACCCTAGAGCCTCTCTCTCTCTCACTTCAATCCCCCTCAATGGGTTCTCTGATTGACAGCCCATCTGCGCTCTATGCTCCGACCACACCTTCCACAGACAGACGTCTGCTACCCTTTTAACAAATATACAGAGCACTTCCCTAAAGCTGGGGTTGAGAATGGATTGCAGCTTTCATGTGATTGAGGGTGGAGAATGCAGGTGAACAAGTACAATCTTGAGACTTTACACTTGAAAACAATCTACAGTTGTAGCCAGCAGGGGATAAAGGTACTTGATCACATCCTATATTTCAGTCCTGTGGCGAAGCTTGATTAGTAACCCGGCGAGAGACAATCAGAAGGCAAGAGCCATTCTGATTGGCTCACGCCAGGTCCCTACCCGGCCGGGAATCCCTTCATCGGGATTCCACGGCCTTTGTTCCCGGCAGGGGGCGTGGCAGCCCCTCAGCCAATGAGGAGGCTCGAAGCGGGGCCATCCCCGCTCCGAGCCTCCCCGCGGCTGAGAGGCTGCCTTCGCCCCCCTGCCGGGGACTCGGGTAAGGAATTTTTTTTCAAAATCTCTAATTCCCTCCCTCCCTTCCCCCCCCACTTACCTTCTTGTTCCTGCGTCCCCGGCGGGGGACGAGGAAAGCCTACAGCCGTGTGGAGACTCGGAGCGGGGCCATCCCCGCTCCACACCTCCACACGGCTGGAGGCTTCCCTCGTCCCCCGCCGGGGACGCAGGTACTTGTTTTTTTTTTTTTCTCCCCCCTCCCACTCCCGCCCTCCCAACCCCACTTACCTTATTTTTTATCCTTTTTCGGGAGCGGACGCGCTGGGAACACTTGTGTTCCCAGCGCCTCTGCTCCCGATGCCCGCCATGGAAAGGGAAAACAGACTCTGTTTTTCCTTTCCATGGCAGCGGCCATTTTCTTGGTCGTTTTTTTTCTCCTGAAACGCCACAGCGCCGAAACGCTGCAGTGTTTCAGGACAAAAAAAAAAGCTTTTAGTGCCCCGGTCACGCAATTTTTGCGGGCCGGGGTACTAATAGCAATAGAACCCTCGCGTCGGGGGCATTACCGTCTCAGGTAATGCCCCGGGGCCTTTGGTAAGGCCCTCGCTTCGCTCGGGTCCTTACCTATGGTCCCCGGGGCATTACCTGAGACGTAATGCCCCCAACGCTCGGGTTCTATTGCTTAATTAGAACCCCAAAGACAATTGCTTATCTCCTGGGCCACAGCTCTTTCTTGTACACACTACCCTTTGTGTTAAGAGAGCCATGGAACAGTCATTAAGACTCTTACATTGGAATCTGGTGACCCGTGGTTTGCATACTTAGCTTGCATGGATTCTCTGTTCTCGAGACCCGCGTGAGCCACAAACGTTATATGCTTGACGGTTGGGGCGAGAGATCCAAATGCTTAAAGTTATGTAAATTACTTACTGTTGGACTTTCATTTATTCTCTGCATGTGGCTATGAGCAAAGGGACCGCGGAGCAAGTCGGCAAGTTGGCTGTGGAAACTGAGCTGTGTTTACAGGTTGCTCTGCATGCCGATGTGTTTAAACTCCACCCCCATTTGTAATGTGTACTTGTGGAAGAAATTAACCCTGTGAGACCAAAGAAACAGCTTCTACATTAAGAAGGTTGGTAAGGAGCATTTAGAAATGTAGAGAGGGGCAGAAGAAAATGATTTGAGAAGCAAGTCTGCATAAGAGAGGTGATTTAATAATTTGAAGAATGTTAAAGGTGAAGTAAACATAGTTCAGGAGAAAAATAAAAGAAGACTAGTGGAAAAAATAAGGAGGATTCTTCATTATAACATGGAGAAGAACAGAGTGTATGGAGGAGAAATGTAAATATGTCAGTTCAACCTCCAGTTACATTTTTACTAGCTCCAGGGTATCCCAGCATGAAATGGGAATTGTGGAGAGAATTTTTTGAGGTGTATTTGGATGCTCGGGATGAGTAAGAGTTGAAAGCTTCAAAGACATTGTCATTGTTGAAGACTTCCATAGGAGTGGAGGCAGTAAGGTTAATGATACACCTACCTCGAGGTCGGCAGGAGGTAGACAAAGGTATGTTTACTATAAGGATGTCAGGATTGGAGGAATGATTGGCAGAGAAAACTAATATAGTACTAGAACACTTCAATTTCTATTCAAGAAAACAAATGCCAGGAGAAGACATTGCTGACTACATGAGAGTTTTAAGAGGGCTGGCAGCGAAGTACGACTTTGAGAAAATAACAGGTGAATAAGTTTTGCTTGATCAGATATTGAGGAATGCTTTCAACAAGAACATTAGAGAGACTGTGGATGGGAGAAAATTCAGATTTGCATTTTAAAATAGAGATTGCCAGTAGCATTGAAGTGTCAGGGTTCTGTATTACGGCACTTGAAGGAGAGAAGAAAGATGACTTGTACGCCATTGGGCCAGGAAGAAAGGAGATGCAAAGAGGAAGAAGGAATTTATAAAGATCATAAGGGCACCAACCTAGGAGTGACAAGAGTGTGGCAAGGAATATCATCTTGCTAATAACAAAGAGTGTCCAGCGTTGGAAAAAGAATGTTCGAATTGTGGATGCAAATGTACATTTTTAAGAAATATGTTATGTGAGACATAAGTACAAGGTGCACTATATAGAGGGCAACCCCGTTGGCAGAGAAGATGTGTTTGCAGATTACGCTTTGATGGTAAATCGAGGACCAGATCTGGATGATCATAAGAGACCTTTGTGCCCGGTTTCATGCGATGGGCATAAGAAGAGATTAATGGCAGATTTGTGTTCAAGGTATGCCATGTTGGGGTTAGATGACTTTAAGGATGTGCTTGTGGAGTGCAAAGTGTTCAAACTGGATATTCATCCAGGAGGCTATGGAGGGGGAAAGATTGACATTTTGGGGGCATGTGTTCACTGACACTGAATATAGCACCAGGGAAACCTTAGCTAAAGTGTATATGATATGATAGGATATGATGTGGCATTTATAACGCACCTGTACAAAAGTGTTTCTAGGTGTGAAAAGACAAGGAGGGGGAAACAAACTGAGGACAAAATAACGATCTTACTAGGCCTTGTGTCTTTCAGATTGCGCAAGTGTGGGTAAGAATGAAGGGGAGAAGTGCCAGTGGGGAGCGGAAGGGGGAAGAGCAGTTAATCCACAAGTGCAGCCAGCGGGGGGCTCAAAAGTGCAGAGAGGAGTGACTGTAGGGTTGCAGATACAGACCCTTATGTGGTGGGGAGCCCAGAGGCAGTGCGACAGCAACTGGACATGCAGGAGCCTGGGCCCCAGTTCCCAATGTGACCAGGTGACAAGTGCACAGAGCAGTCGGGTGCATCAGCAGGGGAGAAAAAGAGAAAGCAGAAGCGAAAAGGAAGGTCTTGAGCTGCTTCCGGAACCAGAGGTGCTTCTGCTCAACTTTGAGAGAGGCAGGGTGGCTGTTCCAGAGGGAGGCCCCAGCCGAGGAGATAGATCTGCACCCAACTCTTTGCTTGGAGAAGCGTCTGACCCTCAGAGAGTATGTTATTGATTCGTAATATTTTGTAATTGATGTTAAGTTTGTCAGGCCACTCCTTTACTTGTGTGTGTTACATAGAGGTGGGCGAGCTTGGCGAGACCCGGCGCGGGGTCCAACGAAGGCTCCAGGCCGACTCTCCTTTCGGGCCGGTACCCCCGGATGCCATGGGCCTGCCACGGGAGGGCTGCCCAGTGCACAGGGCGGAAATAAAATGGCCATTTCTTATCATTTTGCCTGCACCACGAGGTCAAAATGGAAATAAAATGCCAATTTTTTTTCACATTTGATCATTTCTTTTCATTTTGCCTGAGCCGCCCAGGCAAAATGGAAAGAAATGCCCATATATGAAGGAAATAAAATGCGGACCTGACGGTGGTCCGTCAGGGCCGAGTTCATTTTTTTCCTTTTTCTGGGGGACCAGGGATCTGATGGCCTCGGCCTGTGATGGGCTCCTAGAGCCAGGCCTGATCCCCAGGCTCTGTCCTGGCTCGGCCCTACCCATGGAATCCAGGGTCCCCCAGCTCTAGTGTTGCAGCCATTTCACATTTTAGGCATTTAGCTCCTTATGCTTCATAAACTACACCAGACACACACTTCCCAGGTCTCGCCCCCAAATATAGCTCTGTGTCTCGTTATTATTTCTCATCCATATAAAAGGCTGCTTTTAATGTATACCTTCAAAACGCTCTTGTGCACCCCAAAGCAGAGAAAAGAGGCCCCCTCCTCTGACCCTAATTTAGGCCAATCGGCCTGCTGTGCAGCCCTAGGAGAGGTGTGGAGGAGATAGTGCACGCATCCATTTCAACATTATCCAGTCCGTTTCGAAGTCAGTAGTCCAGTTCTGGTTTTAACTTTGCATTCTGGGGCTTTTAGTCCTGGGTTTATGATGGTGAATCCCACGACTACAACTCCCAGAATGCAAAGTTACAACCAGGGCGGGACAAGTGTTTCCTGAGTGGAATGGATAATGTTGGCATGTGTAGTTCAGTGAGGTATGCAGGCAGGCAGGACACTGAGGGCAGTCTGGGCGAAGCCAGCCCACGAGAGGAAGGCGACAGGTGGCCTGGATGGATTTTCGGATTTCTCTCTTACTGTAATCCTACTCAGACATATCCCTTCAGGCTGAGTAGAATGCAGAGAGAAGGGAGGTGGATGAGAGAGGGCGGAACGGTGGTCTAGCAAGAAAGAGTTAAGGAGGAGATCGGTGCAAAGAGACCAGAGCAGGGGGCATAAGAAGGATTTGAAGTTGGGGAGAGAGGAGGAAGAAGGCGAGAGTGAGAGAGAGCAGTAGATGTCTAACGGGAAAGGGGGGAGAGAGGCAGCGGGGAAAGAAGGCTGACAGTGACCGGAAGAGGGGACAGAGAGGGGTAGAAAGTCAGTCAGGAAGCTGATTGGAGACAGCATGAAAGCGACAGAGACGAAAACAGAAAACGCGAAGCTCAAGATAAGGAGAAAGGTGACGATGGAGAAGGCACGTGACGAGATGGCGTTGTACTATTCCATGGCCCGCTCTGGGCCCCAGGCCTGTGTATAACTGGAGAGGTCTCCGGCAAAGGGCACGGCAGGAGGACGGTCTACAGCAGGCAGCGATGATGGAGAGGCGCCGACGGCTCCAGTGGCGACGAGGAACCTTGTGGGAGAGGTAAGGTGCATCCGAGAGACTAGCACCCTGGGGAATGTGGGGCTCAACAGAGGTCACTCAGTAGAGACATGGTTCATTGGTGGCCCCTGAGGCAGGGGTATGGGAGACATGTGTCAGATCAGAAGCGGCTGGGTAGGTATGGGGGATGTCACTCAGTGAAAGTAGCTGTGTTGTAGGCGTATAAGGTGCCAATGGCGATGTATTCCTCACTAAGGACCCAGTGGGAGAGGGATGCCTCATGAGAGACTTTACTCCCGTGGGGAGATGCACGGCTTATCGTAGGTCACTGTGTGAAGACAGGGTTCATTCAAGGCCCTTGTAAGACAACTGTCTGAACACCAAGTATTGTGGATGTCACTCATTGAAAGTAGACGTGCTGTAGCATCATGAAAGTGCCATGGGGGAGGTATTCCTCATTGATGACTCTGCGTGAGGTGTATGGCTCATCAGAGGCCCTCTGGTGAGAGTTATGGCTCAATAGAGACCGCTGTGGTAGAGGTATGGCTCACGAAAGACCCCAGGGAAGAGTTATGGCTCATCAAAGATCCCTGTGGTAGAGGCATGATTCATTGGTAGCCACCGGGAGGTGGAGATATGTCTTAATGGTGGCAACAGCGGGCGAGATCAAGGCCGCCATGAAAAGGTGTGACTCAACAGAGGCCATGGGAGGCAGAGAATTGAGAGGGCGCCCCACTAAGGTTGCACTGAAAAAGTGAGGTCCTCCACTAGGCAAAACAATCACATACATCAACAAGCGGGACCCCCAATCTCAAATCCCTGCTCAATAGTTGAAGATCACAAGTGATGTAGGATATTGAGGGGATAGAGCGGAGAGAATGGTGAGATCAGCCCCGAGGTGCTGCTGATGCACCACCCTGCTAACAGACCCTGCCAATACACGTGGTGAGCTGGGTGTGGGGATTGCCGCTTGCTTCTGGAGGAAACATTGGAAAATATCTCTTTTCATTAACCGTAACTACCTTCAAGTCAGGTAAACTTGTTTCAATTCCACAGTGGGGACTTCTTTTGGTATTGCAGCAGTGGTGTCCTGTTTTATGTGATGTGGTCTTGTTTCAATCCCACAGTGAGGTGCTCTTGTTTTAATCCCACAGTGAATGTTCCTTTCACTATTGCAGCAGTTGCATCCTGTCCCATGTGAGGTGCTCTTTTTCCAATCCCACAGTGAGGTACTCTTGTTTCAATCACACAGTGAGAGCTCCTTTCAGTATTGCAGCAGTTGCATCCTGTCTCATGTGAGGTGCTTTTGATTCAATCCCACAGTGAGGTACTCTTGTTTCAATCCCACAGTGAGAGCTACTTTCAGTATTGCAACAGTAGCGTCCTGTCTAGTGTGAGGCGCTCTTGTTTCAATCCCACAGTGAAGGTTCCTTTCAGTATTGCAGCAGTGGCGTCCTGTCTCATGTGAGGTGCTCTTGTTTCAATCCCACGGTGAAGGTTCCTTTCAGTATTGCTGGTAACTGGAGGGACAGCCCAACTACGGCAGAACAGTGGGCTGGTAATATTTGGTCAACTGAGGGGGTCTGTTCTGACGTATAACGTTTTCTGGGGACTACTTATTTACTTTAGTAGGCCCATGTTATTTCTATTATGTCAAAGAGATACAGGAACACTTTGTATGTGAAAATGCACAAGAAGGAGTTCAGACACAAATAGATATCAATCTGACAGCTTTTAAATTTATTTTGCTGCTGGATGCATTTAGAAGTCATGCATCAGTAGTTTTTTTTATATAAAGAGGCATTTCTTGAAAAAGCAATCAGAAATGCAAGAGATTCATTCAAAAATACAGAGTGTGCAGGGGGGTTAATTCTTAGTCTTAACCTTTCCCTCAAACAACTGTTATGACAAGATAAATTTACAAAAATCCAACGGTACAACAGGATAGTGTTTAAAGAAACACTGTGTAACCACCACCTAAAGTGACAAGTGATTTAGCATGTAGTTAATACATAGCAACCAAAGCAAAAGCAATAAATGAGACAACTCTTGGTTATATGTAGCCAGGCTGGAGGGGGACCTAACACGTGGTCGACGTCTAGATATAGATCAAAGAAGATGTTGGGACCAGGAGGAGTATGGAGATACTGGTCGGTAAGACGTTTCGGCTGAGTGCCTTCATCTTGGGCCTGGAATAGGTCTCCCTAGGATATAGATAGGGGGACTCTATTAGTGACTGAATGGAGAGTATAAAAACTATTATTTTTTAAAAAAACACAAGACATAATGTTTTCCAAGAATATGGTACACCACTTTAAAATAGGGGGCAGGGGAGACACGGGACTGACCTTTGGGGCTGCAAATCTGCATGGATCTGGAGATTGCTGTGGCACCGGAGTGGCGTGAGGTTAGATTAGGCTTGTAGGGTCTAGCAGCCAGCTGTGGATGGCTGCAGGAGTCAAAACACATGCAATACTAGGTAAGTATACGGTTGATTGCTGGAATGTGGAGACCTAAGTACACAAAATTGGCATGCGCTCACCTTGCTAGTTAACATCTGCGTGAAAATTCACAGGAAATGCGCGGGGTGCCGGTTGAGTGGCAACTGTTCATAAGGCTGGGGACCAGCAAGAAATGGTGGCTGGGTGAGCCTCAAGACGGTTATTAACCTGTAGCTGTCCTATGAAAAAACGAGATGCGTGCGCCCGTTTAGTTAATTAGTGGGACAGGGGTCTGCATACAGTAGAGATAACATGGAATGCGTTTACCTGGGATTGATGTCCCGAGCTTTTAGCAGGCTTGCGTGTGGGGCCGCGTTTGCAATTCGCGACTGGCGCGCCACGTATGGGAGAGGAAAATCACAGAGGAAAATGCCGAGCTGTTCACTGCTGAACTTAGTGCGCATGCGCGCCGGGGGTAGTGTTTTGCTGCTAACCGGCGTGTGCGCATGTGCACGAACGCATTTCTGTAGCGTTTGTGTCCGTGCCTGACTGTGCGTGATGCTGTTCTCCTGCACATGTGCAATGAGAGAGGCAGCAGCAGGCATGTGAGATACGGACCTGAAGGCATGTGTATGTGAACAGGTTGACAGGTACTGCCCAGTTGAATGGGAGTAAAAATGTAGGTGCCTATTATGAAGAAGTGTGGATCCTCCAAGGTGGCAGGAGCGCAAAGCGCTTGTAGAATTAAATGTGTTGTACATGCCTGCAACTGGCTGTAGACCTATGTGGACTATGTGGAGGTATACAGGCCAGAGTCAGGCTACAGCAAACCCCATGGGGCAGTATATGCAATAAATGTGGACATGCAGGCATATATTTGTAAGCAGATTTTTGGATGCTCCCTAGTTGAAAGGGAGTGTAGTAGTGGGTGCCTTGTTTGAAGAAATGCGGCTTCTACAAGATGGCCAGTGCGTGAAGTGTTAATAAAATTAAATGTGGGGGGAAGAAAAGAATAGATAAGGACCTCATTTGATGCCCTCTGTGGTGGAATCTACAGTTGGCAGGAGAGGTGAACGATGGCTCAGGAAGAGGAGACGAAGACTCTTAGATGAGTGATTATCTGTAGAAGCACGTGGGGTCTATCTCATTTAGCCCGTTTGTAGTGCTTTTAAGTTTAAAAATCCACCATGCTTC
Source organism: Ambystoma mexicanum (assembly GCF_040938575.1). Lineage (NCBI taxonomy): Eukaryota > Metazoa > Chordata > Amphibia > Caudata > Ambystomatidae > Ambystoma > Ambystoma mexicanum. The sequence continues at coordinate 1,031,263,829 of NC_090923.1, forward strand.
TTTATGGTTGAGTGAGTTGGTGGCGTTGCTTGTATTTGGTACTGAATCTGCTATCCACCACAGGATATCGTCTGGTCCATGATGGTTTTCGATGAAATGTTGTACCATTGGGGCAGTGGCAGATTTACATCGGATACGAGATCTATGTTCTCCTATCCTTTTGTGGATTTGGCGAGTTGTTTGGCCAACGTAGCGAAGACCACAAGGACATTCAATAATGTAAATTACATTTGCCGTTTTGCAGTTTGTGAACTGTCTGAGTTGCCAGTCTTTTTCACCTATCCTAAATGAAGACATTTTTCTGGTAAAACGACATACTGTACAGGTACCACAGGGGTGATGCCCCCTTATTTCCTGCATGTTCCAGAGCGTTGATCTTTGTGGTTTCTTCTCTAGTCTAGCATGTGACAGCATGTCTTTCAGATTTTTGGATCATTTGAGCACCATTCTTGGTGTTTTCTCTTCTGGCAAACCTAATTGTACCATAGGCCAACATTTTTTCAGTATCCCTTATAGTTTGGTTGTGTCAGGGCCAAAGGTGGATACAAATGTGAGAGTATCCTCTTGATCTGGATTTTTAATTTTGGGTGTTAGCAGGCTTTCTCTGGGCGTGTATTTGGCTCTTTTAATAGCCCGACTGACGAGTTTTCTGGGGTATCCTCTTACTTGTAGTTTGTTTTTTAGTTTTTTGGCATGTTCTCGAAATGTATCCATTTCTGTGCAATTCGCCGTAGTCTCAAAGACTGGCCATATGGGAGGTTATCCCTTAGATTTCTTGGGTGATGGCTTTTGTAGTGAAGCAAGGTATTTCTCTCAGTCTCCTTCGTGAAGAGGTCACATTGCAGTTTGCCATTCTTGGCTAAAATGGTGAGGTCCAAAAAATTAATGTCAGTGTTGCTGTTTTGCATGGTGAATTTAATCTCTTGGGTCTGGGTATTGATCCACTCAAAAAATGAGGTAAGGCTGTTTTCATCCCCGTTCCATATCAGGATGACATCATCGATGTACCTATACCATGAGGAGATTTTATCTTGAAAAGGGTTTGAAGTGTCAATGACATGTTGCTTTTCAAATTCAGCCATACAAATTATAGCCAGACTCGGGGCGAATGCTGCTCCCATTGCCGTTCCACTTGTTTGGAGATAATATTCGTCATCAAATGTGAAGAAGTTAGTTAACGCAAGTTCTAGCAATTCCACTATAAAGTTGGTGGGAACTCTTTTCTGGGTCATAAAGTGAGTTAGATGATGTCGAATGCACTCCGCCGCTGCTTCTTGTGGGATGTTAGAGTAAAGGCTGACTACATCCATGGTGACTAGAAGTTCCTGCTCGCTGTTGAATTGGCGTCCTTCAAATTTAGAGATGGATGACATGGTATCTCTTAGGTACGTGGGTGTTTGCTGGCTTAGGGGTTTAAGAAAATAGTCTATGAATTTACAGATAGGTTCAAGAGTTGAACCACAGCCTGACACAATCGGTCTGCATGGAGGGTTTTCGCTGTTTTTATGAAGTTTTGGAAGAGCATAGAAGGCCGGTATTCTGTTTTCTGAAGTATTCAGGAAAGTCTCTTCCCGCTCTGTGATCCACTCCTGCTCTAGTGCAAATCTAGTTGTTTCCTGGATTTTGTGTTTTATGGCAGCTGAGGGGTCTTTCCTAAGTTTTTTATAATTGCCTTCTTCATTTAGTAGTTGCATCACCATTCCTTTGTATTGTGTTATATTATGAATCACAATCCCACCACCTTTGTCAGCTGTTTTTATGATCAAATCTTTGTTTTCTGCTAAGGTTCTTAGGGCCTTGCGTTCCCCTGTGGTCAAGTTTTGTCTTATCTGTTGAGGATTGGTTTGGAGTTTCCTTATTTCTTTTGTAATACATTTTTCAAATGTAATCAAGGAACTGGGTACCTCGTTTTCCCTTGGATTAAATGTAGATTTTATTCTTAGTCCTGTGTCATTTTGTTCTGGGCGAAGATCTTTGTCCCTGAAGTACACTTTCCTTCTGATACTTCTGAAAAGATTGGATAGTTCAGTGTCCAATTTAAACCAGTCTGTATGTTCTGTGGGTACAAACGATAGTCCTTTGGTGAGAATGGAGGTTTCTTCTTTCGAGAGCACATGTCCTGATAAATTGAATATTGGTATTTTTGTTATAATCTGCGGTTGGTTCTCCGCCTCTTGTTGCGTTGTCCCCATGGGGGTAGTTGAAAAACTGCATTGCCTGTGGCTGCGGAGGCAGCCCCCAGTATGCGCCTCTAGGGGCCATTTTCCCTAAAAAAGGCATCTGATTTGGAGGTTGATATTCTCCCTGTTGTCTGTTTTTATACCTGCTTTGGTTGGAATCTCCTGATGAAGAATCTGAACTTGAAGTGTCTGAGAAAGAGACCTATTTGCGTCTATTTCTGGTGGCCGAGGTTTGGTTGGCCAGTCTCTCCTTTTCCTTCTTGTCCTTATATTCTGCTGAGAGATATGGGTGCATTAGTTCTATTTTGAAATTGCTAATATCCTTTGCCAATTTTTTGTGTTTTTTCTCCAATGTGGTAGAAGTAAATTGGTCAAAGGCTTTGTCAATTTCTTTCAACTTATCTCTGGCGTTGGACAGACTGTCATCATTTAGAAATTTAGTTTCTTCTTCTTTGAGATCTTGTTGTATTTTTGTATGGATGCGTTGTGCTGTTGTTATGGTCAGGGGCATTAGGTCCCTGCTGCATTTTGTCGAGATTTTACTGAAACCCAGCATACATTCCTTATCCTCAAGGAATAGTGCTGGTTCATTTCTGACCAGCAGACCCATTGGTACAAGGTTTACTCTGAGGTACTCTCTAAGAAAATGTGCATGTACTTCCGTCCGGAAGCATTTTTTCTTTAGATTTAGTAGAACGTCTCCTGAGGCTGTGGAAGCAATATGTTGCTGTGCTCCTGCCAAGTTGAAGAGAGATGGCCCCTCTATGATGTTATCTATTTCTTCTTCCGTAAAAGAAAACATTTGATTCATGTTGTTGACGTGAGAGGTGTAGGCCCTGGAGGACCAAATCCCGTGTGCTCCCTGGGTGGGTGTAAGTGAGTGTAGGCCTAAAAAAGAGGCACATGTGCCGAATTTTGAAAAAAAATTAAAAAGGTTCCCTATTATAGCATGGTGCTATATCTAAATACTGGTAACTGGAGGGACAGCCCAACTATGGCAGAACAATGGGCTGGTAATATTTGGTCAACTGAGGGGGTCTGTTCTGATGTATAACGTTTTCTGGGGACTACTTATTTACTTTAGTAGGCCCATGTTATTTCTATTATGTCAAAGAGATACAGGAACACTTTGTATGTGAAAATGCACAAGAAGGAGTTCAGACACAAATAGATATCAATCTGACAGCTTTTAAATTTATTTTGCTGCTGGATGCATTTAGTAGTCATGCATCAGTAGTTTTTTTTATATAAAGAGGCATTTGTTGAAAAAGCAATCAGAAATGCAAGAGATTCATTCAAAAATACAGAGTGTGCAGGGGGGTTAATTCTTAGTCTTAACCTTTCCCTCAAACAACTGTTATGGCAAGATAAATTTACAAAAATCCAACGGTAAAACAGGATAGTGTTTAAAGAAACACTGTGTAACCACCACCTAAAGTGACAAGTGATTTAGCATGTAGTTAATACATAGCAACCAAAGCAAAAGCAATAAATGAGACAACTCTTGGTTATATGTGGCCAGGCTGGAGGGTGACCTAACACGTGGTCGACGTCTAGATATAGATCAAAGAAGATGTTGGGACCAGGAGGAGTATGGAGATACTGGTCGGTAAGACGTTTCGGCTGAGTGCCTTCATCTTGGGCCTGGAATAGGTCTCCCTAGGCTAGAGATAGGGGGACTCTATTAGTGACTGAATGGAGAGTATAAAAACTATTATTTTTTTAAAAAACACAAGACATAATGTTTTCCAAGAATATGGTACACCACTTTAAAATAGGGGGCAGGGGAGACACGGGACTGACCTTTGGGGCTGCAAATCTGCATGGATCTGGAGATTGCTGTGGCACCGGAGTGGCGTGAGGTGCAGGTTAGATTAGGCTTGTAGGGTCTAGCAGCCAGCTGTGGATGGCTGCAGGAGTCAAAACACATGCAATACTAGGTAAGTATACGGTTGATTGCTGGAATGTGGAGACCTAAGTACACAAAATTGGCATGCGCTCACCTTGCTAGTTAACATCTGCGTGAAAATTCACAGGAAATGCGCGGGGTGCCGGTTGAGTGGCAACTGTTCATAAGGCTGGGGACCAGCAAGAAATGGTGGCTGGGTGAGCCTCAAGACGGTTATTAACCTGTAGCTGTCCTATGAAAAAACGAGATGCGTGCGCCCTTTTAGTTAATTAGTGTGACAGGGGTCTGCATACAGTAGAGATAACATGGAATGCGCTTACCTGGGATTGATGTCCCGAGCTTTTAGCAGGCTGGCGTGTGGGGCCGCATTTGCAATTCGCGACTGGCGCGCCACGTATGGGAGAGGAAAAACACATAGGAAAATGCCGAGCTGTTCACTGCTGAAGTTAGTGCGCATGCGCGCCGGGGGTAGTGTTTTGCTGCTTACCGGCGTGTGCGCATGTGCACGAACGCATTTCTGAAGCGTTTCTGTCCGTGCCTGACTGTGCGCGATGCTGTTCTCCTGCACATGTGCAATGAGAGACGCAGCAGCAGGCATGTGAGATACGGACCTGAAGGCATGTGTATGTGAACAGGTTGACAGGTACTGCCCAGTTGAATGGGAGTAAAAGTGTAGGTGCCTATTATGAAGAAGTGTGGATCCTCCAAGGTGGTAGGAGCGCAAAGCGCTTGTAGAATTAAATGTGTTGTACGTGCCTGCAACTAGCTGTAGACCTATGTGGAGTATGTGGAGGTATACAGGCCAGAGTCAGGCTACAGCAAACCCCATGGGGCAAAATGTGCAATAAATGTGGACATGCAGGCATATATTTGTAAGCAGATTTTTGGATGCTCCCTAGTAGAAAGGGAGTGTAGTAGTGGGTGCCTTGTTTGAAGAATTGCGGCTTCTACAAGGTGGCGAGTGCGTGAAGTGTTAATAAAATTAAATGTGGGGGGAAGAAAAGATTAGATAAGGACCTCATTTGATGCCATCTAATGTGGAATCTACAGTTGGCAGGAGAGGTGAACGATGGCTCAGGAAGAGGAGACAAAGACTCTTAGATGTGTGATTATCTGTAGAAGCACGTGGGGTCTATCTCATTTAGCCCGTTTGTAGTGCTTTTAAGTTTAAAAATCCACCATGCTTCTTTATGGTTGAGTGAGTTGGTGGCGTTGCTTGTATTTGGTACTGAATCTGCTATCCACCACAGGATATCGTCTGGTCCATGATGGTTTTCGATTAAATGTTGTACCATTGGGGCAGTGGCGGATTTACATCGGATACGAGATCTATGTTCTCCTATCCTTTTGTGGATTTGGCGAGTTGTTTGGCCAACGTAGCGAAGACCACAAGGACATTCAATAATGTAAATTACTTTTGCCGTTTTGCAGTTTGTGAACTGTCTGAGTTGCCAGTCTTTTTCACCTATCCTAAATGAAGACATTTTTCTGGTAAAACGACATACTGTCCAGGTACCACAGGGGTGATGCCCCCTTATTTCCCGCATGTTCCAGAGCGTTGATCTTTGTGGTTTCTTCTCTAGTCTAGCAAGTGATAGCATGTCTTTCAGATTTTTGGATCGTTTGAGCGCCATTCTTGGTGTTTTCTCTTCTGGCAAACTTAATTGTACCAGAGGCCAACATTTTTTCAGTATCCCTTTTAGTTTGGTTGTGTCAGGGCCAAAAGTGGAGACAAATGTGAGAGTATCCTCTTGATCTGGATTTTTAATTTTGGTTGTTAGCAGGCTTTTTCTGGGCGTGTATTTGGCTCTTTTAATAGTCCGACTGACGAGTTTTCCTGGGTATCCTCTTTCTTGTAGTTTGTTTTTTAGTTTTTTGGCATGTTCTCGAAATGTATCCATTTCTGTGCAATTGCGCCTTAGTCTCAAAAACTGGCCATATGGGAGGTTATCCCTTAGATTTCTTGGGTGATGGCTTTTGTAGTGAAGCAAGGTATTTCTCTCAGTCTCCTTCGTGAAGAGGTCACATTGCAGTTTGCCATTCTTGGCTGAAATGGTGAGGTCCAAAAAATTAATGTCAGTTTTGCTGTTTTGCATGGTGAATTTAATCTCTTGGATCTGGGTATTGATCCACTCAAAAAATGAGGTAAGGCTGTTTTCATCCCCGTTCCATATCAGGATGACATCATCGATGTACCTATACCATGAGGAGATTTTATCTTGAAAAGGGTTTGAAGTGTCAATGACATGTTGCTTTTCAAATTCAGCCATAAAAATTTTAGCCAGACTCGGGGCGAATGCTGCTCCATTGCCGTTCCACTTGTTTGGAGATAATATTCGTCATCAAATGTGAAGAAGTTGTTAGTTAACGCAAGTTCTAACAATTCCACTATAAAGTTGGTGGGAACTCTTTTCTGGGTCATAAAGTGAGTTAGATGATGTTGAATGCACTCCACCACTGCCTCTTGTAGGATATTAGTGTGAAGGCTGACTACATCCATGGTGACTAGGAGTTCCTGCTCGCTGTTGAATTGGCGTCCTTCAAATTTAGAGATGGTTGACATGGTATCTCTTAGGTACGTGGGTGTTTGCTGGCTTAGGGGTTTAAGAAAATAGTCTATGAATTTACAGATAGGTTCAAGAATTGAACCACAGCCTGACACAATCGGTCTGACTGGAGGGTTCTGGCTGTTTTTATGAAGTTTTGGAAGAGCATAGATGGCCGGTATTCTGTTTTCTAAAGTATTCAGGAAAGTCTCTTCCCGCTCTGTGATCCACTCCTGCTCTAGTGCAAATCTAGTTGTTTCCTGGATTTTGTGTTTTATGGCAGCTGAGGGGTCTTTCCTAAGTTTTTTATAATTGCCTTCTTCATTTAGTAGTTGCATCACCATTCCTTTGTATTGTGTTATATTATGAATCACAATCTCACCACCTTTGTCAGCTGTTTTTATGATCAAATCTTTGTTTTCTGCTAAGTTTCTTAGGGCCTTGCGTTCCCCTGTGGTCAGGTTTTGTCTTATCTGTTGAGGATTGGTTTGGAGTTTCCTTATTTCTTTTGTAATACATTTTTCAAATGTAATCAAGGAACTGGGTACCTCGTTTTCCCTTGGATTAAATGTAGATTTTATTCTTAGTCCTGTGTCATTTTGTTCTGGGCGAAGATCTTTGTCCCTGAAGTATACTTTCCTTCTGATACTTCTGAAAAGATTGGATAGTTCAGTGTCCAATTTAAACCAGTCTGTATGTTCTGTGGGTACAAACGATAGTCCTTTGGTGAGAATGGAGGTTTCTTCTTTCGAGAGCACATGTCCTGATAAATTGAATATTGGTATTTCTGTTAGAATCTGCGGTTGGTTCTCCGCCTCTGGTTGCGTTGTCCCCACTGGGGGTAGTTGAAAAACTGCATTGCCTGTGGGTGCGGAGGCGGCCCCCAGTATGCGCCTCTGGGGGCCATTTGCCCTAAAAAAGGCATCTGATTTGGAGGTTGATATTGTCCCTGTTGTCTGTTTTTATACCTGCTTTGGTTGGAATCTCCTGATGAAGAATCTGAACTTGAAGTGTCTGAGAAAGAGACCCATTTGCGTCTATTTCTGGTGGCCGAGGTTTGGTTGGCCAGTCTCTCCTTTTCCTTCTTGTCCTTATATTCTGCTGAGAGATATGGGTACATTAGTTCTATTTTGAAATTGCTAATATCCTTTGCCAATTTTTTGTGTTTTTTCTCCAATGTGGTAGAAGTAAATTGGTCAAAGGCTTTGTCAATTTCTTTCAACTTATCTCTGGCGTTGGACAGACTGTCATCATTTAGAAATTTAGTTTCTTCTTCTTTGAGATCTTGTTGTATTTTTGTATGGATGCGTTGTGCTGTTGTTATGGTCAGGGCCATTAGGTCCCTGCTGCATTTTGTCGAGATTTTACTGAAACCCAGCATATATTCCTTATCCTCAAGGAATAGTGCTGGTTCATTTCTGACCAGCAGACCCATTGGTACAAGGTTTACTCTGAGGTACTCTCTAAGAAAATGTGCATGTACTTCCGTCTGGAAGCATTTTTTCTTTAGATTTAGTAGAACGTCTCCTGAGGCTGTGGAAGCAATATGTTGCTGTGCTCCTGCCAAGTTGACGAGAAATGGCCCCTCTATGATGTTATCTATTTCTTCTTCCGTAAAGGATAACATTTGATTCATGTTGTTGACGTGAGAGGTGTAGGCCCTGGAGGACCAAATCCCGTGTGCTCCCTGGGTGGGTGTAAGTGAGTGTAGGCCTAAAAAAAGAGGCACATGTGCTGAATTTTGAAAAAAAATTAAAAAGGTTCCCTATTATAGCATGGTGCTATATCTAAATACTGGTAACTGGAGGGACAGCCCAACTACGGCAGAACAATGGGCTGGTAATATTTGGTCAACTGAGGGGGTCTGTTCTGACGTATAACGTTTTCTGGGGACTACTTATTTACTTTAGTAGGCCCATGTTATTTCTATTACGTCAAAGAGATACAGGAACACTTTGTATGTGAAAATGCACAAGAAGGAGTTCAGACACAAATAGATATCAATCTGAGAGCTTTTAAATTTATTTTGCTGCTGGATGCATTTAGAATCAGTAGTTTTTTTTATATAAAGAGGCATTTGTTGAAAAAGCAATCAGAAATGCAAGAGATTCATTCACAAATACAGAGTGTGCAGTGGGGTTAATTCTTAGTCTTAACCTTTCCCTCAAACAACTGTTATGGCAAGATAAATTTACAAAAATCCAACGCTAAAACAGGATAGTGTTTAAAGAAACACTGTGTAACCACCACCTAAAGAGACAAGTGATTTAACATGTAGTTAATACATAGCAACCAAAGCAAAAGCAATAAATGAGACAACTCTTGGTTATATGTAGCCAGGCTGGAGGGTGACCTAACACGTGGTCGACGTCTAGATATAGATCAAAGAAGATGTTGGGACCAGGAGGAGTATGGAGATACTGGTCGGTAAAACGTTTCGGCTGAGTGCCTTCATCTTGGGCCTGGAATAGGTCTCCCTAGGATAGAGATAGGGGGACTCTATTAGTGACTGAATGGAGAGTATAAAAACTATTATTTTTTTTAAAAAACACAAGACATAATGTTTTCCAAGAATATGGTACACCACTTTAAAATAGGGGGCAGGGGAGACACGGGACTGACCTTTGGGGCTGCAAATCTGCATGGATCTGGAGATTGCTGTGGCACCGGAGTGGCGTGAGGTGCAGGTTAGATTAGGCTTGTAGGGTCTAGCAGCCAGCTGTGGATGGCTGCAGGAGTTAAAACACATGCAATACTAGTTAAGTATACTGTTGATTGCTGGAATGTGGAGACCTAAGTACACAAAATTGGCATGCGCTCACCTTGCTAGTTAACATCTGCGTGAAAATTCACAGGAAATGCGCGGGGTGCCGGTTGAGTGTCAACTGTTTATAAGGCTGGGGACCAGCAAGAAATGGTGGCTGGGTGAGCCTCAAGACTGTTATTAACCTGTAGCTGTCCTATGAAAAAACGAGATGCGTGCGCCCGTTTAGTTAATTAGTGTGACAGGGGTCTGCATACAGTAGAGATAACATGGAATGCGTTTACCTGGGATTGATGTCCCAAGCTTTTAGCAGGCTGGCGTGTGGGGCCGCGTTTGCAATTCGCGACTGGCGTGCCACGTATGGGAGAGCAAAATCACAGAGGAAAATGCCGAGCTGTTCACTGCTAAACCTAGTGCGCATGCGCGCCGGGGGTAGTGTTTTGCTGCTAACCGGCGTGTGCGCATGTGCACGAACGCATTTCTGTAGCGTTTCTGTCCGTGCCTGACTGTGCGCGATGCTGTTCTCCTGCACATGTGCAATGAGAGACGCAGCAGCAGGCATGTGAGATACGGACCTGAAGGCATGTGTATGTGAACAGGTTGACAGGTACTGCCCAGTTGAATCGGAGTAAAAATGTAGGTGCCTATTATGAAGAAGTGTGGATCCTCCAAGGTGGCAGGAGTGCAAAGCGCTTGTAGAATTAAATGTGTTGTACGTGCCTGCAACTGGCTGTAGACCTATGTGGACTATGTGGAGGTATACAGGCCAGAGTCAGGCTACAGCAAACCCCATGGGGTAATATGTGCAATAAATGTGGACATGCAGGCATATATTTGTAAGCAGATTTTTGGATGCTCCCTAGTTGAAAGGGAGTGTAGTAGTGGGTGCCTTGTTTGAAGAAATGTGGCTTCTACAAGGTGGCGAGTGCGTGAAGTGTTAATGAAATTAAATGTGGGGGGAAGAAAAGAATAGATAAGGACCTCATTTGATGCCATCTGTGGTGGAATCTACAGTTGGCAGGAGAGGTGAACGATGGCTCAGGAAGAGGAGACGAAGACTCTTAGATGTGTGATTATCTGTAGAAGCACGTGGGGTCTAACTCATTTAGCCCGTTTGTAGTGCTTTTAAGTTTAAAAATCCACCATGCTTCTTTATGGTTGAGTGAGTTGGTGGTGTTGCTTGTATTTGGTACTGAATCTGCTATCCACCACAGGATATCGTCTGGTCCATGATGGTTTTCGATGAAATGTTGAACCATTGGGGCAGTGGCAGATTTAAATCGGATACGAGATCTATGTTCTCCTATCCTTTTGTGGATTTGGCGAGTTGTTTGGCCAACGTAGCGAAGACCACAAGGACATTCAATAATGTAAATTACATTTGCCGTTTTTCAGTTTGTGAACTGTCTGAGTTGCCAGTCTTTTTCACCTATCCTAAATGAAGACATTTTTCTGGTAAAACGACATACTGTCCAGGTACCACAGGGGTGATGCCCCCTTATTTCCCGCATGTTCCAGAGCGTTGATCTTTGTGGCTTCTTCTCTAGTCTAGCATGTGATAGCATGTCTTTCAGATTTTTGGATCGTTTGAGCGCCATTCTTGGTGTTTTCTCTTCTGGCAAACTTAATTGTACCAGAGGCCAACATTTTTTCAGTATCCCTTTTAGTTTGGTTGTGTCAGGGCCAAAAGTGGAGACAAATGTGAGAGTATCCTCTTGATCTGGATTTTTAATTTTGGGTGTTAGCAGGCTTTTTCTGGGCGTGTATTTGGCTCTTTTAATAGTCCGACTGACGAGTTTTCTGGGGTATCCTCTTTCTTGTAGTTTGTTTTTTAGTTTTTTGGCATGTTCTCGAAATGTATCCATTTCTGTGCAATTGCGCCTTAGTCTCAAAAACTGGCCATATGGGAGGTTATCCCTTAGATTTCTTGGGTGATGGCTTTTGTAGTGAAGCAATGTATTTCTCTCAGTCTCCTTCGTGAAGAGGTCACATTGCAGTTTGCCATTCTTGGCTAAAATGGTGAGGTCCAAAAAATTAATGTCAGTGTTGCTGTTTTGCATGGTGAATTTAATCTCTTGGGTCTGGGTATTGATCCACTCAAAAAATGAGGTAAGGCTGTTTTCATCCCCGTTCCATATCAGGATGACATCATCGATGTACCTATACCATAAGGAGATTTTATCTTGAAAATAGTTTGAAGTGTCAATGACATGTTGCTTTTTAAATTCAGCCATAAAAATTATAGCCAGACTCGGGGCGAATGCTGCTCCCATTGCCGTTCCACTTGTTTGGAGATAATATTCATCATCAAATGTGAAGAAGTTGTTAGTTAACGCAAGTTCTAACAATTCCACTATAAAGTTGGTGGGAACTCTTTTCTGGGTCATAAAGTGAGTTAGATGATGTCGAATGCACTCCACCACTGCTTCTTGTGGGATGTTAGTGTAAAGGCTGACTACATCCATGGTGACTAGGAGTTCCTGCTCGCTGTTGAATTGGCGTCCTTCAAATTTAGAGATGGTTGACATGGTATCTCTTAGGTACGTTGGTGTTTGCTGGTTTAGGGGTTTAAGAAAATAGTCTATGAATTTACAGATAGGTTCAAGAATTGAACCACAGCCTGACACAATCGATCTGCCTGGAGGGTTTTGGCTGTTTTTATGAAGTTTTGGAAGAGCATAGAAGGCCGGTATTCTGTTTTCTGAAGTATTCAGGAAAGTCTCTTCCCGCTCTGGGATCCACTCCTGCTCTAGTGCAAATCTAGTTGTTTCCTAGATTTTGTGTTTTATGGCAGCTGAGGGGTCTTTCCTAAGTTTTTTATAATTGCCTTCTTCATTTAGTAGTTGCATCACCATTCCTTTGTATTGTGTTATATTATGAATCACAATCCCCCCACCTTTGTCAGCTGTTTTTATGATCAAATCTTTGTTTTCTGCTAAGGTTCTTAGGGCCTTGCGTTCCCCTGTGGTCAAGTTTTGTCTTATCTGTTGAGGATTGGTTTGGAGTTTCCTTATTTCTTTTGTAATACATTTTTCAAATGTAATCAAGGAACTGGGTACCTCGTTTTCCCTTGGATTAAATGTAGATTTTATTCTTAGTCCTGTGTCATTTTGTTCTGGGCGAAGATCTTTGTCCCTGAAGTACACTTTCCTTCTGATAATTCTGAAAAGATTGGATAGTTCAGTGTCCAATTTAAACCAGTCTGTATGTTCTGTGGGTACAAACGATAGTCCTTTGGTGAGAATGGAGGTTTCTTCTTTCGAGAGCACATGTCCTGATAAATTGAATATTGGTATTTCTGTTAGAATCTGTGGTTGGTTCTCCACCTCTGGTTGTGTTGTCCCCAGTGGGGGTAGTTGAAAAACTGCATTGCCTGTGGGTGCGGAGGCAGCCCCCAGTATGCACCTCTGAGGGCCATTTGCCCTAAAAAAGGCATCTGATTTGGAGGTTGATATTGTCCCTGTTGTCTGTGTTTATACCTGCTTTGGTTGGAATCTCCTGATGAAGAATCTGAACTTGAAGTTTCTGAGAAAGAGACCCATTTGCGTCTATTTCTGGTGGCCGAGGTTTGGTTGGCCAGTCTCTCCTTTTCCTTCTTGTCCTTATATTCTGCTGAGAGATATGGGTACATTAGTTCTATTTTGAAATTGCTAATATCCTTTGCCAATTTTTTGTGTTTTTTCTCCAATGTGGTAGAAGTAAATTGGTCAAAGGCTTTGTCAATTTCTTTCAACTTATCTCTGGCGTTGGACAGACTGTCATCATTTAGAAATTTAGTTTCTTCTTCTTTGAGATCTTGTTGTATTTTTGTATGGATGCGTTGTGCTGTTGTTATGGTCAGGGCCATTAGGTCCCTGCTGCATTTTGTCGAGATTTTACTGAAACCCAGCATATATTCCTTATCCTCAAGGAATAGTGCTGGTTCATTTCTGACCAGCAGACCCATTGGTACAAGGTTTACTCTGAGGTACTCTCTAAGAAAATGTGCATGTACTTCCGTCCAGAAGCATTTTTTCTTTAGATTTAGTAGAACGTCTCCTGAGGCTGTGGAAGCAATATGTTGCTGTGCTCCTGCCAAGTTGAAGAGAGATGGCCCCTCTATGATGTTATCTATTTCTTCTTCCGTAAAGGATAACATTTGATTCATGTTGTTGACGTGAGAGGTGTAGGCCCTGGAGGACCAAATCCTGTGTGCTCCCTGGGTGGGTGTAAGTGAGTGTAGGCCTAAAAAAGAGGCACATGTGCTGAATTTTGAAATAAATTAAAAAGGTTCCCTATTATAGCATGGTGCTATATCTAAATACTGGTAACTGGAGGGACAGCCCAACTACGGCAGAACAATGGGCTGGTAATATTTGGTCAACTGAGGGGGTCTGTTCTGACGTATAACGTTTTCTGGGGACTACTTATTTACTTTAGTAGGCCCATGTTATTTCTATTATGTCAAAGAGATACAGGAACACGTTGTATGTGAAAATGCACAAGAAGGAGTTCAGACACAAATAGATATCAATCTGACAGCTTTTAAATTTATTTTGCTGCTGGATGCATTTAGTAGTCGTGCATCAGTAGTTTTTTTTATATAAAGAGGCATTTGTTGAAAAAGCAATCAGAAATGCAAGAGATTCATCCAAAAATACAGAGTGTGCAGGGGGGTTGATTCTTAGTCTTAACCTTTCCCTCAAACAACTGTTATGGCAAGATAAATTTACAAAAATCCAACGGTAAAACAGGATAGTGTTTAAAGAAACACTGTGTAACCACCACCTAAAGTGACAAGTGATTTAGCATGTAGTTAATACATAGCAACCAAAGCAAAAGCAATAAATGAGACAACTCTTGGTTATATGTAGCCAGGCTGGAGGGTGACCTACCACGTGGTCGACGTCTAGATATAGATCAAAGAAGATGTTGGGACCAGGAGGAGTATGGAGATACTGGTCGGTAAGACGTTTCGGCTGAGTGCCTTCATCTTGGGCCTGGAATAGGTCTCCCTAGGATAGAGATAGGGGGACTCTATTAGTGACTGAATGGAGAGTATAAAAACTATTATTTTTTTTAAAAAACACAAGACATAATGTTTTCCAAGAATATGGTACACCACTTTAAAATAGGGGGCAGGGGAGACACGGGACTGACCTTTGGGGCTGCAAATCTGCATGGATCTGGAGATTGCTGTGGCACCGGAGTGGCGTGAGGTGCAGGTTAGATTAGGCTTGTAGGGTCTAGCAGCCAGCTGTGGATGGCTGCAGGAGTCAAAACACATGCAATACTAGGTAAGTATACTGTTGATTGCTGGACTGTGGAGACCTAAGTACACAAAATTGGCATGCGCTCACCTTGCTAGTTAACATCTGCGTGAAAATTCACAGGAAATGCGCGGGGTGCCGGTTGAGTGGCAACTGTTCATAAGGCTGGGGACCAGCAAGAAATGGTGGCTGGGTGAGCCTCAAGACGTTTATTAACCTGTAGCTGTCCTATGAAAAAACGAGATGCGTGCGCCCGTTTAGTTAATTAGTGTGACAGGGGTCTGCATACAGTAGAGATAACATGGAATGCGTTTACCTGGGATTGATGTCCCGAGCTTTTAGCAGGCTGGCGTGTGGGGCCGCGTTTGCAATTCGCGACTGGTGCGCCACGTATGGGAGAGGAAAATCACTGAGGAAAATGCCGAGCTGTTCACTGCTGAACCTGGTGCGCATGCGCGCCGGGGGTAGTGTTTTGCTGCTAACCGGCATGTGCGCATGTGCACCAACGCATTTCTGTAGCGTTTCTGTCCGTGCCTGACTGTGCACGATGCTGTTCTCCTGCACATGTGCAATGAGAGACGCAGCAGCAGGCATGTGAGATACGGACCTGAAGGCATGTGTATGTGAACAGGTTGACAGGTACTGCCCAGTTGAATCGGAGTAAAAATGTAGGTGCCTATTATGAAGAAGTGTGGATCCTCCAAGGTGGCAGGAGCGCAAAGCGCTTGTAGAATTAAATGTGTTGTACATGCCTGCAACTGGCTGTAGACCTATGTGGACTATGTGGAGGTATACAGGCCAGAGTCAGGCTACAGCAAACCCCATGGGGCAGTATATGCAATAAATGTGGACATGCAGGCATATATTTGTAAGCAGATTTTTGGATGCTCCCTAGTTGAAAGGGAGTGTAGTAGTGGGTGCCTTGTCTGAAGAAATGTGGCTTCTACAAGGTGGCGAGTGTGTGAAGTGTTAATAAAATTAAATGTGGGGGGAAGAAAAGAATAGATAAGGACCTCATTTGATGCCATCTGTGGTGGAATCTACAGTTGGCAGGAGAGGTGAACGATGGCTCAGGAAGAGGAGACGAAGACTCTTAGATGTGTGATTATCTGTAGAAGCACGTGGGGTCTATCTCATTTAGCCCGTTTGTAGTGCTTTTAAGTTTAAAAATCCACCATGCTTCTTTATGGTTGAGTGAGTTGGTGGCGTTGCTTGTATTTGGTACTGAATCTGCTATCCACCACAGGATATCGTCTGGTCCATGATGGTTTTCGATGAAATGTTGTACCATTGGGGCCGTGGCAGATTTACATCGGATACGAGATCTATGTTCTCCTATCCTTTTGTGGATTTGGCGAGTTGTTTGGCCAACGTAGCGAAGACCACAAGGAAATTCAATAATGTAAATTACATTTGCCGTTTTGCAGTTTGTGAACTGTCTGAGTTGCCAGTCTTTTTCACCTATCCTAAATGAAGACATTTTTCTGGTAAAATGACAAACTGTACAGGTACCACAGGGGTGATGCCCCCTTATTTCCCGCATGTTCCAGAGCGTTGATCTTTGTGGCTTCTTCTCTAGTCTAGCATGTGATAGCATGTCTTTCAGATTTTTGGATCGTTTGAGCGCCATTCTTAGTGTTTTCTCTTCTGGTAACCTTAATTGTACCAGAGGCCAACATTTTTTCAGTATCCCTTTTAGTTTGGTTGTGTCAGGGCCAAAAGTGGAGACAAATGTGAGAGTATCCTCTTGATCTGGATTTTTAATTTTGGGTGTTAGCAGGCTTTTTCTGGGCGTGTATTTGGCTCTTTTAATAGTCCGACTGACGGGTTTTCTGGGGTATCCTCTTTCTTGAAGTTTGTTTTTTAGTTTTTTGGCATGTTCTCAAAATGTATCCATTTCTGTGCAATTGCGCCTTAGTCTCAAAAACTGGCCATATGGGAGGTTATCCCTTAGATTTCTTGGGGGATTGCTTTTGTAGTGAAGCAAGGTATTTCTCTCAGTCTCCTTCGTGAAGAGGTCACATTGCAGTTTGCCATTCTTGGCTAAAATGGTGAGGTCCAAAAAATTCATGTCAGTGTTGCTGTTTTGCATGGTGAATTTAATCTCTTGGGTCTGGGTATTGATCCACTCAAAAAATGAGGTAAGGCTGTTTTCATCCCCGTTCCATATCAGGATGACTGCATCGATGTACCTATACCATGAGGAGATTTTATCTTGAAAAGGGTTTGAAGTGTCAATGACATGTTGATTTTCAAATTCAGCCATAAAAATTATAACCAGACTCGGGGCGAATGCCGCTCCCATTGCCGTTCCACTTGTTTGGAGATAATATTCGTCATCAAATGTGAAGAAGTTGTTAGTTAACGCAAGTTCTAACAATTCCACTATAAAGTTGGTGGGAACTCTTTTCTGGGTCATAAAGTGAGTTAGATGATGTCGAATGCACTCCACCATTGCTTCTTGTGGGATGTTAGTGTAAAGGCTGACTACATCCATGGTGACTAGGAGTTCCTGCTCGCTGTTGAATTGGCTTCCTTCAAATTTAGAGATGGTTGACATGGTATCTCTTAGGTACGTGGGTGTTTGCTGGCTTAGGGGTTTAAGAAAATAGTCTATGAATTTACAGATAGGTTCAAGAATTGAACCACAGCCTGACACAATCGGTCTGCCTGGAGGGTTTTGGCTGTTTTTATGAAGTTTTGGAAGAGCATAGAAGGCCGGTATTCTGTTTTCTGAAGTATTCAGGAAAGTCTCTTCCCGCTCTGTGATCCACTCCTGCTCTAGTGCAAATCTAGTTGTTTCCTGGATTTTGTGTTTTATGGCAGCTGAGGGGTCTTTCCTAAGTTTTTTATAATTGCCTTCTTCATTTAGTAGTTGCATCACCATTCCTTTGTATTGTGTTATATTATGAATCACAATCCCACCACCTTTGTCAGCTGTTTTTATGATCAAATCTTTGTTTTCTGCTAAGGTTCTTAGGGCCTTGCGTTCCCCTGTGGTCAGGTTTTGTCTTATATGTTGAGGATTGGTTTGGAGTTTCCTTATTTCTTTTATAATACATTTTTCAAATGTAATCAAGGAACTGGGTACCTCGTTTTCCCTTGGATTAAATGTAGATTTTATTCTTAGTCCTGTGTCATTTTGTTCTGGGCGAAGATCTTTGTCCCTGAAGTACACTTTCCTTCTGATACTTCTGAAAAGATTGGATAGTTCAGTGTCCAATTTAAACCAGTCTGTATGTTCTGTGGGTACAAACTATAGTCCTTTGGTGAGAATGGAGGTTTCTTCTTTCGAGAGCACATGTCCTGATAAATTGAATATTGGTATTTCTGTTAGAATCTGCGGTTGGTTCTCCGCCTCTGGTTGCGTTGTCCCCACTGGGGGTAGTTGAAAAACTGCATTGCCTGTGGGTGCGGAGGCGGCCCCCAGTATGCGCCTCTGGGGGCCATTTGCACTAAAAAAGGCATCTGATTTGGAGGTTGATATTGTCCCTGTTGTCTGTTTTTATACCTGCTTTGGTTGGAATCTCCTGATGAAGAATCTGAACTTGAAGTGTCTGAGAAAGAGACCCATTTGCGTCTATTTCTGGTGGCCGAGGTTTGGTTGGCCAGTCTCTCCTTTTCCTTCTTGTCCTTATATTCTGCTGAGAGATATGGGTACATTAGTTCTATTTTGAAATTGCTAATATCCTTTGCCAATTTTTTGTGTTTTTTCTCCAATGTGGTAGAAGTAAATTGGTCAAAGGCTTTGTCAATTTCTTTCAACTTATCTCTGGCGTTGGACAGACTGTCATCATTTAGAAATTTAGTTTCTTCTTCTTTGAGATCTTGTTGTATTTTTGTAGGGATGCGTTGTGCTGTTGTTATGGTCAGGGCCATTAGGTCCCTGCTGCATTTTGTCGAGATTTTACTGAAACCCAGAATATATTCCTTATCCTCAAGGAATAGTGCTGGTTCATTTCTGACCAGCAGACTCATTGGTACAAGGTTTACTCTGAGGTACTCTCTAAGAAAATGTGCATGTACTTCCGTCCAGAAGCATTTTTTCTTTAGATTTAGTAGAACGTCTCCTGAGGCTGTGGAAGCAATATGTTGCTGTGCTCCTGCCAAGTTGAAGAGAGATGGCCCCTCTATGATGTTATCTATTTCTTCTTCCGTAAAGGATAACATTTTATTCATGTTGTTGACGTGAGAGGTGTAGGCCCTGGAGGACCAAATCCCGTGTGCTCCCTTGGTGGGTGTAAGTGAGTGTAGGCCTAATAAAGAGGCACATGTGCTGAATTTTGAAAAAAATTTAAAAAGGTTCCCTATCATAGCATGGTGCTATATCTAAATACTGGTAACTGGAGGGACAGCCCAACTACGGCAGAACAATGGGCTGGTAATATTTGGTCAACTGAGGGGGTCTGTTCTGACGTATAACGTTTTCTGGGTACTACTTATTTACTTTAGTAGGGCCATGTTATTTCTATTATGTCAAAGAGATACAGGAACACTTTGTATGTGAAAATGCACAAGAAGGAGTTCAGACACAAATAGATATCAATCTGACAGCTTTTAAATTTATTTTGCTGCTGGATGCATTTAGTAGTCATGCATCAGTAGTTTTTTTATATAAAGAGGCATTTGTTGAAAAAGCAATCAAAAATCCAACGGTAAAACAGGATAGTGTTTAAAGAAACACTGTGTAACCACCACCTAAAGTGACAAGTGATTTAGCATGTAGTTAATAGATAGCAACCAAAGCAAAAGCAATACATGAGACAACTCTTGGTTATATGTAGCCAGGCTGGAGGGTGACCTAACACGTGGTCGACGTCTAGATATAGATCAAAGAAGATGTTGGGACCAGGAGGAGTATGGAGATACTTGTCGGTAAGACGTTTCGGCTGAGTGCCTTCATCTTGGGCCTGGAATAGGTCTCCCTAGGATAGAGATAGGGGGACTCTATTAGTGACTGAATGGAGAGTATAAAAACTATTATTTTTTTTAAAAAACACAAGACAAAGGGCCTCATTACGACCCAGGCGGTAAGTTACCGCCTGGGCCGTGACTTTACCACCATGGCGTAAACTGCGTTTACGCCATGGTGGTTGGCGGATTTACCGCCCCATTCCAACCTTGGCGGGGCGGTAAATCCCCATTTTCCCATTTACCCTTCCCCATTCCCATTTTGCCCCATAGGGCATAATGGGAGTGGGGAAGGCGTTAATTACGCCACCGTAAATTACGGTGGCGTAATTAACTCCATGGTCCCTTAGCGCCAAGGATTTTAACACCTGCTAAAAGCAGGTGTTAAAACCTCCATGGCGCTAAGGGACCTCGTACTCAGGCGGTAAGGATCGGCGCTGTTTACGCCGCCGTAAAACCCTTACCGCCTGAGTTGTAATGAGGCCCATAATGTTTTCCAAGAATATGGTACACCACTTTAAAATAGGGGGCAGGGGAGACACGGGACTGACCTTTGGGGCTGCAAATCTGCATGGATCTGGAGATTGCTGTGGCACCGGAGTGGCGTGAGGTGCAGGTTAGATTAGGCTTGTAGGGTCGAGCAGCCAGCTGTGGATGGCTGCAGGAGTCAGAACACATGCAATACTAGGTAAGTATACTGTTGATTGCTGGAACGTGGAGACCTAAGTACACAAAATTGGCATGCGCTCACCTTGCTAGTTAACATCTGCGTGAAAATTCACAGGAAATGCGCAGGGTGCCGGTTGAGTGGCAACTGTTCATAAGGCTGGGGACCAGCAAGAAATGGTGGCTGGGTGAGCCTCAAGACGGTTATTAACCTGTAGCTGTCCTATGAGAAAACGAGATGCGTGCACCCGTTTAGTTAATTAGTGTGACAGGGGTCTGCATACAGTAGAGATAACATGGAATGCGTTTACCTGGGATTGATGTCCCGAGCTTTTATCAGGCTGGCGTGTGGGGCCGCATTTGCAATTCGCCACTGGCGCGCCACGTATGGGAGAGGAAAAACACATAGGAAAATGCCGAGCTGTTCACTGCTGAAGTTAGTGCGCATGCGCGCCGGGGGTAGTGTTTTGCTGCTTACCGGCGTGTGCGCATGTGCACGAACGCATTTCTGAAGAGTTTCTGTCCGTGCCTGACTGTGCGCGATGCTGTTCTCCTGCACATGTGCAATGAGAGACGCAGCAGCAGGCATGTGAGATACGGACCTGAAGGCATGTGTATGTGAACAGGTTGACAGGTACTGCCCAGTTGAATGGGAGTAAAAGTGTAGGTGCCTATTATGAAGAAGTGTGGATCCTCCAAGGTGGTAGGAGCGCAAAGCGCTTGTAGAATTAAATGTGTTGTACGTGCCTGCAACTAGCTGTAGACCTATGTGGAGTATGTGGAGGTATACAGGCCAGAGTCAGGCTACAGCAAACCCCATGGGGCAGAATGTGCAATAAATGTGGACATGCAGGCATATATTTGTAAGCAGATTTTTGGATGCTCCCTAGTAGAAAGGGAGTGTAGTAGTGGGTGCCTTGTTTGAAGAATTGCGGCTTCAACAAGGTGGCGAGTGCGTGAAGTGTTAATAAAATTAAATGTGGGGGGAAGAAAAGATTAGATAAGGACCTCATTTGATGCCATCTATGGTGGAATCTACAGTTGGCAGGAGAGGTGAACGATGGCTCAGGAAGAGGAGACGAAGACTCTTAGATGTGTGATTATCTGTAGAAGCACGTGGGGTCTATCTCATTTAGCCCGTTTGTAGTGCTTTTAAGTTTAAAAATCCACCATGCTTCTTTATGGTTGAGTGAGTTGGTGGTGTTGCTTGTATTTGGTACTGAATCTGCTATCCACCACAGGATATCGTCTGGTCCATGATGGTTTTCGATGAAATGTTTACCATTGGGGCAGTGGCAGATTTACATCGGATATGAGATCTATGTTCTCCTATCCTTTTGTGCATTTGGCGAGTTGTTTGGCCAACGTAGCGAAGACCACAAGGACATTCAATAATGTAAATTACATTTGCCGTTTTGCAGTTTGTGAACTGTCTGAGTTGCCAGTCTTTTTCACCTATCCTAAATGAAGAAATTTTTCTGGTAAAACGACATACTGTACAGGTATCACAGGGGTGATGCCCCCTTATTTCCCGCATGTTCCAGAGCGTTGATCTTTGTGGTTTCTTCTCTAGTTTAGCATGTGATAGCATGTCTTTCAGATTTTTGGATCGTTTGAGCGCCATTCTTAGTGTTTTCTCTTTGGCAAACTTAATTGTACCAGAGGCCAACATTTTTTCAGTATCCCTTTTAGTTTGGTTGTGTCAGGGCCAAAAGTGGAGACAAATGTGAGAGTATCCTCTTGATCTGGATTTTTAATTTTGGGTGTTAGCAGGCTTTCTCTGGGTGTGTATTTGGCTCTTTTAATTGTCCGACTGACGAGTTTTCTGGGGTATCCTCTTTCTTGTAGTTTGTTTTTTAGTTTTTTGGCATGTTCTCGAAATGTATCCATTTCTGTGCAATTGTGCCTTAGTCTCAAAAACTGGCCATATGGGAGATTATCCCTTAGATTTCTTGGGTGATGGCTTTTGTAGTGAAGCAAGGTATTTCTCTCAGTCTCCTTCGTGGAGAGGTCACATTGCAGTTTGCCATTCTTGGCTAAAATGGTGAGGTCCAAAAAATTAATGCCAGTGTTGCTGTTTTGTATGGTGAATTTAATCTCTTGGGTCTGGGTATTGATCCACTCAAAAAATGAGGTAAGGCTGTTTTCATCCCTGTTCCATATCAGGATGACATCATCGATGTACCTATACCATGAGGAGATTTTATCTTGAAAAGGGTTTGAAGTGTCAATGACATGTTGCTTTTCGTATTCAGCCATAAAAATTATAGCCAGACTCGGGGCGAATCCTGCTCCCATTGCCGTTCCACTTGTTTGGAGATAATATTCGTCATCAAATGTGAAGAAGTTGTTAGTTAACGCAAGTTCTAGCAATTCCACTATAAAGTTGGTGGGAACTCTTTTCTGGGTCATAAAGTGAGTTAGATGATGTTGAATGCACTCCACCGCTGCTTCTTGTGGGATGTTAGTGTAAAGGCTGGCTACATCCATGGTGACTAGGAGTTCCTGCTCGCTGTTGAATTGGCGTCCTTCAAATTTAGAGATGGTTGACATGGTATCTCTTAGGTACGTGGGTGTTTGCTGGCTTAGGGGTTTAAGAAAATAGTCTATGAATTTACAGATAGGTTCAAGAATTGAACCACAGCCTGACACAATCGGTCTGCCTGGAGGGTTTGGGCTGTTTTTATGAAGTTTTGGAAGAGCATAGAAGGCTGGTATTCTGTTTTCTGAAGTATTCAGGAAAGTCTCTTCCCGCTCTGTGATCCACTCCTGCTCTAGTGCGAATCTAGTTGTTTCCTGGATTTTGTGTTTTATGGCATCTGAGGGGTCTTTCCTAAGTTTTTTATAATTGCCTTCTTCATTTAGTAGTTGCATCACCATTCCTTTGTATTGTGTTATATTCTGAATCACAATCCCACCACCTTTGTCAGCTGTTTTTATGATCAAATCTTTGTTTTCTGCTAAGGTTCTTAGGGCCTTGCGTTCACCTGTGGTCAAGTTTTGTCTTATCTGTTGAGGATTGGTTTGGAGTTTCCTTATTTCTTTTGTAATACATTTTTCAAATGTAATCAAGGAACTGGGTACCTTGTTTTCCCTTGGATTAAATGTAGATTTTGTTCTTAGTCCTGTGTCATTTTGTTCTGGGCGAAGATCTTTGTCCCTGAAGTACACTTTCCTTCTGATACTTCTGAAAAGATTGGATAGTTCAGTGTCCAATTTCAACCAGTCTGTATGTTCTGTGGGTACAAACGATAGTCCTTTGGTGAGAATGGAGGTTTCTTCTTTCGAGAGCACATGTCCTGATAAATTGAATATTGGTATTTCTGTTAGAATCTGCGGTTGGTTCTCCACCTCTGGTTGTGTTGTCCCCAGTGGGGGTAGTTGAAAAACTGCATTGCCTGTGGGTGCGGAGGCAGCCCCCAGTATGCACCTCTGAGGGCCATTTGCCCTAAAAAAGGCATCTGATTTGGAGGTTGATATTGTCCCTGTTGTCTGTGTTTATACCTGCTTTGGTTGGAATCTCCTGATGAAGAATCTGAACTTGAAGTTTCTGAGAAAGAGACCCATTTGCGTCTATTTCTGGTGGCCGAGGTTTGGTTGGCCAGTCTCTCCTTTTCCTTCTTGTCCTTATATTCTGCTGAGAGATATGGGTACATTAGTTCTATTTTGAAATTGCTAATATCCTTTGCCAATTTTTTGTGTTTTTTCTCCAATGTGGTAGAAGTAAATTGGTCAAAGGCTTTGTCAATTTCTTTCAACTTATCTCTGGCGTTGGACAGACTGTCATCATTTAGAAATTTAGTTTCTTCTTCTTTAAGATCTTGTTGTATTTTTGTATGGATGCGTTGTGCTGTTGTTATGGTCAGGGCCATTAGGTCCCTGCTGCATTTTGTCGAGATTTTACTGAAACCCAGCATATATTCCTTATCCTCAAGGAATAGTGCTGGTTCATTTCTGACCAGTATTGCAGCAGTGGCGTCCTGTCTCATGTGAGGTGCTCTTGTTTCAATCCCACACTGAGGTGCTCTTGATTCAATCCCACAGTGAAGGTTCCTTTCAGTATTGCATCAGTTGCATCCTGTCACATGTGAGGTGTTCTTATTTCAATCCCACAGTTTGGTATTCTTGTTTCAATCCCACAGTGAGAGCCCCTTTCAGTATTGCAGCAGTAGCGTCCTGTCTAGTGTGAGGCGCTCTTGTTTCAATACCGCAGTGAAGGTTCCTTTCAGTATTGCAGTAGTGGCGTCCTGTCTCATGTGAGGTGCTCTTGTTTCAATTCCTCAGTAAGGTGCTCTTGTTTCAATCCCATAGTAAAGGTTCCTTTCAGTATTGCAGCAGTGTTGTCCTGTCTCATGGGAGGTGCTCTTGCTTCACTCCTAAAGTGAGGGCTCCTGTCAGTACTGCAGCAGTGGTGTCCTGTCTCATGTGAGGTGCTCTTGTTTCAATTCCACAGTGAGGTGCTCTTGTTTGAATCCTAAAGTGAAGGCTCCTTTCAGTATTGCAGCAGTGTAGTCCTGTCTAGTGTGAGGTGCTCTTGTTTCAATCCCATAGTGAGGGCCCCTTACCATATAGCAGAAGTGGTGCCCTGTCTAGTGTGAGGTTCACTTATTTCAATCATACAGTGAGGTACTCTTGTTTCAATCTCACAGTGAAGGTTCCTTTCAGTATTGCAGCAGTGGCGTCCTGTCTAGTGTGATGCACTCTTGTGTGAATCCCACTGTGAGGGCTCCTTTGAGTATTGAAGCAGTAGTGTCCTGTCTCATGTGAGGTGCTCTTGTTTCAATCTCACAGTGAAGGTTCCTTTCAGTATTGCAGCAGTGGCATCCAGTCTAGTGTGATGCACTCTTGTGTGAATCCCACTGTGAGGGCTCCTTTGAGTATTGAAGCAGTAGTGTCCTGTCTCATGTGAGGTGCTCTTGTTTCAATCTCACAGTGAAGGTTCCTTTCAGTATTGCAGCAGTGGCGTCCTGTCTCATGTGGGGTGCTCTTGTTTCAATCTCACAGTGAAGGTTCCTTTTAGTATTGCAGCAGTGGCGTCCTGTCTCATGTGGGGTGCTCGTGTTTCAATTCCACAGTGAGGCGCTCTTGTTTCAATCCCACAGTGAAGGTTCCTTTCAGTATTGCAGCAGTGGCGTCCTGTCTCATGTGGGGTGCTCTTGTTTCACTCCCACAGTGAGGTGCTCTTGTTTCAATCCCACCGTGAGGGCTCCTTTCAGTATTGAATCAGTAGCGTCCTGTCTAGTGTAAGGTGCTCTTGTTTCAATCCCACAGTGAAGGTTCCTTTCAGTATTGCAGCAGTGGTGTCCTGTTTCGTGTGAGGTGCTCTTGTTTCAATCCCACAGTAAAGGTTCCTTTCAGTATTTCAGCAGTGGTGGCCTGTCTCATGTGAGGTGTTCTTGTTTCAATCCCACAGTGAAGGTTCCTTTCAGTATTGCAGCAGTGGCGTCCTGTCTCATGTGGGGTGCTCTTGTTTCAATCCCACAGTGAGGTGCTCTTGTTTCAATCCCACAGTGAGGGCTCCTTTCAGTATTGAATCAGTAGCGTCCTGTCTAGTGTAAGGTGCTCTTGTTTCAATCCCACAGTGCAGGTTCCTTTCAGTATTGCAGCAGTGGTGTCCTGTCTCGTGTGAGGTGCTCTTGTTTCAATCCCACAGTAAAGGTTCCTTTCAGTATTTCAGCAGTGGTGGCCTGTCTCATGTGAGGTGTTCTTGTTTCAATCCCGCAGTGAAGGTTCCTTTCAGTATTGCAGCAGCAGCGTCCTGTCTCATGTGGGGTGCTCTTGTTTCAATCCCACAGTGAGACGCTCTTGTTTCAATCCCACAGTGACGGTTCCTTTCAGTGTTTCAGCAGTGGTGTCCTGTCTCATGGGAGGTGCTCTTGTTTCACTTCTACAGTGAGGGCTCCTTTCAGTATTGCAGCAGTGGTGTCCTGTCTCTTGTGAGGTGCTCTTGTTTCACTCCTACAAGGAGGGCTCCTTTCAGTACTGCAGCAGGTGCGCCCTGTCTCATTCAAAGTGATCTTGTCTTAGTTTAACAGTGTCGATCGTGTGTCCTATGTGAAAAGCACTTGTATCAGTCTGCCAGTGACAGGCAACCTTGTGGCGTTGCAGTGGTGTGATCCTCTACTCTAGATTAAGACAGTATTTTGTCCTTCCAGTGAGTGTCAGAGTTGAGGTTTGCTGCGGCGGTGTCCTTGTCCTGTATGAGATTCACTTGTAGCAGAGAAAGGATGAGGGTCACCTTCATTATTTCAGGGCTGGAAGCTTTCTTGGGTGCACCGTTGGTTAGTCCCCAGAGTGGGGTTGCCTTTTTCTGTGGCAGTGCTAGTGAGCTCATAATCTCTGCGAGCTCTTCCGCCTGCCCCATGCTGGGAACAGTAAATACTGCATGCAGTAATTCTCTAGAGAACACCACTAGACCCTGTTCACCCTTTCGTATAGAAATTACACAATTATCCTGCTGCCACCCTCCAAAATGATCCCACAGCCCAATGCGTTCAGAGTTCAAGAGGACTCAGATTTGAAGGTCAAAGTATCCTGATTGAAACTTGGAAATGTATGTATTTACACAAAACTTGCTTTTGAAATTATTTTCACACACACACACGCACACGCACTGTCTCTGTTTTTCATTGACTGCCCCCTGGTAGAAGCATGGCACACTGAGGGTGCCTACTGGTGAAGCGTAACTCCCGTCGGGCATCCGGCGCATGTGTATTGTTCCTTAAGGGAAACTCGAATTAAGATTGGGGCACATTGGAGGTTCTTGATGCGTGGTGTGAATAATCAGAACTCTACGGGGAGAGGTATGGCTCCTGAGGGGCCAGTGTGAGAGATGTGCCGTTTATTGGGGGCACGCGAAGGTTGAGTAGGGCTCCCCTGGAAAGGAGGTATGGATCGTCCAAGTCCCCTATGGGCAGGTGTAATTAATATCACTCCGTCAAAACATTGCAAGGGTTTTCTGGGTGGCTACGTCTGGCAGCATAAACTTGCACTCCCCATCAGTAGCCATCTTTCCCCACTGCTCTGTCTCTCAGGGACTGTTCCGCTGTCTCTGGCTGCTGAGTTGCCCCTCTGGCCTGCAGCCACTGCCCACCCCGTCCCCATCTACACACGGCTCCTCAGTCTGTGCTGCCGTCCCTCTATCTCTGCAACAGCCACCCATTTGCCATCAATTTCACAATCGCAAACTGGCCAGATTGTGTGTGTTGCTTGTAGTGCTTCGCAAATTAAAATATCGGAAATTCAGCACGTTCTGTGGGCGGAGGCAGTTGTGTTTGTGCAGGACTGTGTGTGTGCGTCTGCATGTGAGTGCGTGTAATTGTTTCGAGTGACAGAATGCATGACTCATCTTACACTCGGCTGCTCTCGCTTGCCAGGCGGGGCCTCTCAGCGGGCATACCCAGACTTTTGCAACGGGCGGCTCAGTTAGGGATTGGCACAAGAATTAAGCACCTTGCAAATGGATGTTTTTGCCATGGGCTACAGAAAATGAAGCTGGAGGGAGGAGACATGAAATGACAGAATGAGACAGACAACAAGAGAGATAGAGGCAACAAGAAGATGAAAAGCAAAACAAACAGGAAGAAAGTACAGGACTGTGAGGGGCAAAAGAAAAGATGTACAGGGGTGGAAAATTCCGAAAAGAAAATGAAAGCACAAGAAGGAAGGGGAGAAGGAATGGTGGAGGGGACATAGGGAGGGAAGGATGCAGGAATAGAGGGAAATGGGGCACCCCTTTTGCTTTAACAGGCTTGGCATGCTCAGGTTATATATTGTATTTGATCTTATCTTCATTTGTATCCAGTGCTGCTTTGGCACTGCATAAGGACATCTTGTATTTGGGGCAGCTGTCTTTGGGGGCCATCTTGGTGTCAGAGCACAGGTTCTTTTGCCAAGCTCTTTCTAGGCTTCTGATTTCTTTTTTGATGGAGAAGAGGGATTTGTTGACCATGGTTTGTTGTGGTGGTTGTGAGGTTTGTGAATTTTGAGGAGTGCTGTTTGGTTGAGTGCCTGGGTGATGGTGGTGTTGCACTTGTTGAGGAGCATGGTGGGGTGTGTATGGGGGAGGCAGATGGCTGATATGAGTGGTGCGAGGGCAGTGTTCGTAATGTGTTTGGTTTAACTAGCCGGGGAAACAGGATATTTGGAAGGCGGTGTATGTTGTATGGTCAGGCCACGAAACCCTGTTTCGATTTTGCAAACAAAGATTAAAGTTTAGAGACCTATGGCAAACATTTCAAAAACATGTGCCATGTTTGTGTTCTATTGGGCAATTCTGCACCAGGCAAATGGTGGGAGAGTTAGTTGGCCCCGAAAAAGGCAGAGAAATACATTAGCGTTAAAAGCCAGTTTAAATTTACATTTTTCACAAAGGAAGGATTACTGATGAGCATTCAGTCCTGTCTCATAATTGAGATATCCCTGATTAATAGTTGCTCGTTTCATTTCCCAAAGTGCTTCCCTTCCAGGCAGGGGGCTATCACTATCACTTGGGTGGAGTTTGCTCTAGTTTAATGGCTTGATGTATGGTTTTCCCTTTGCGATGTTTGAATTTACTTCTCTGTTCAAGCATTCTTCTTTTAAAGTTCCTATTTGTTTATCAAAGTGCATTATGCCCAATATAGACGTTGTTGTATAGATGAAAAATTCAGAATCACAGGAGATATTGGCATTAATGGTATATTGTTTCATGGTGTTATCACTACTGAATGAGCTTCTAAATATTAGCTTGTTGGAATTGCTATAATCAAAGCGGGTATATCATCTCTTTTTAACAATCAATGTTTTATTGGTTTCATAGTCAAGAACAAAATAATATTATTAACAAGACAAAGAAAAAAACCTTTAACATTAACTCAATCCTCCAATCATTCCTTGACAATGCAATTAGAAAGAAAGAAAATAAAGGAAGAAAAGAAGGAAAAAGATAAATACAACATAATATAACAAAATAACCTTCCCATATCCAACATTTACAACTCACAATCGATTTCTCCCAAATCAATTCATTATTTCAATTTCACACTCATCTAACTAAATAATGAATCACCTTTTAAACTTCTCTCTTCTCTCGCTCTCCCTTTCCTTACTTAATACAAATACCAACATTTTCATTACTGCAATTACCAGACCGGTTTGCTCGCCCATCAATACCCATTTCCCCATGTCGAAGGGTATTAGGATTTCCACCACCTTCTTGTATCCCTCTAAAAAGAAATGTCTCACTTGGTTTAATGATTCACAAGCCATTATCAAATGCATATGAGATTCCACCGAATCCACAACCTTGCAGAATCGACATCGCGAGTTTGCCACCCCTGGCATTTTCCGAATCCACTGCACCTCTCTTGTATCCAAGATATTTAAACGACACCTAAGCAACATATCTCTCAATCTTGGTGAGGGACATTTTTGCAAATAACGGGGAGCACATTGAGACCTTTTCCATCTTCAATTCTCATACGTCTCAGCTTATCTTTCTCACAGCGCTCTCTAGTATCTATCCAATCCCGTGTCTGTAGCTTCTTTTTTTACCTTCGATGAATTGCCCATCAATTCACACACCTCAATATCTCTCCTCTTCAAGATTTTCTCTACTTTCAATTTCCAGAGATTTAGATGTTTATCGTAGGCCCGCACGCTGAAATCCAGGATTGCAGATGGTTTTATTAATGCTACTTGGGCACATTTTTGACACAGAGCCATTGTCTTCCATACGACCATAGATTCCAGAGAATGTAGCTTGAGCTCATATCTAATCACACAAGTTGGAAGTCTATTTGGGAGTCTCAACACCTGTCGCCAAAAAAGACCTTCTAATTTCGCCCACACTAAAAAGGATAGGTGGAGATTGGCCTCTGATCCGTATGTTAGAATTTGGGCCACTTTTTGTTTATAGAATGAGATTATTGGGACAAGTGTGAATTTCCCACTTTTTTGATGGAAAACCTTCACTGATTTATCAATATTGTCAGCCTAGATCTTATATCATCCCTTTTTCCTGGACCCAAAAGCACAATTTTGGGATGTTACTGATACTTTTAGCACCCCTTGACATCCAGGGTGCTACTGCTGACTATGTCAGTAGTTTGGAAATGTGATGCTATTTTAACAAAGTGGGATAAGTAGGTACCTGTACGAAGATGGTAATCCGAGGATGTAATCCTCCAGCACATTTAATGAATAGTCTTAGTATGCTGCAGATGAATGCATACATGAATGCGAGAGGAGCGTGCTTCACTGTTCAGTGGGCAGGACCTGCAAAAGAGTGAAAGGGTATTGTTTGAAAGGATGTGCACAACCCAGGTTCTAATTGTTTGCAATAGCACCAATCATGCTGCTAAGTAATTGCCTCACAAGGAGACAAAAGAGTTGACAGCTGGTGCTCTTTGGATTTGTTAAACATACAGTGTGTTGCTTACTTATAGGAGATAGGCAAACTTTGGCTGTGGAGAGAATACAAAATTGGAGCTGTTGATGAGTGGGGCATATCAACAGATAGATACATTGGCAGTCAACCAATTGGTTCAGAACCTAATGTTAGACGAGTAGCTAACCACTATAGGCCCATCCTCTGTTAATGGTGTTACAGGATATCCGGGTGGGATGCACAAAGCCACTGAGGGTAATTTCAAGTAAGCCGGTCTGGGAAAAATGCTGGTAAAACAGCGGTACTACCGGCTCCAGCCTTTTTGCCTGGACCGCCTTACTCCGAGTCTGCCAATAGGGTCAGTGAACTACCAGTAGGCCCGACCTGCTGGGAGTTCAAACCCCTACCGACATAGAAATCACTGAAGCACCGTCACCATTAACATCGGTGCCAGTGCTTTAGTAGTTCCCGTCCTCATGGACTACTATAGGAATCAATGAGAATGGGAACTTACTGTTACTCTGCCACCCCTAATATCCTGCTAATACCGGGATATCAGGTAGCAGAGAAGGTAATGCCGCTTTCCCGGTACCCCATCGGAATTACCAGCGGGATACCAAGAAAGCTGTAATGACCCCCCACTGTCACAGGTCTAGGTTTCAGTCAAAGAAGAGGGCTTATTCTGATTGCCTCAATAGTAAAGTAATGGTCAAAGAATAACTGTGTAATAAACCATGAAGGAAATCTCTAAAATAAGTCTAGCAATGAGTTCTCTCGACCATTGCTTGAGTGTCCATTTGATAACCCTGACCTTTGTCTTC
The DNA here is from genome assembly GCF_040938575.1 of Ambystoma mexicanum. Taxonomy (NCBI): domain Eukaryota; kingdom Metazoa; phylum Chordata; class Amphibia; order Caudata; family Ambystomatidae; genus Ambystoma; species Ambystoma mexicanum. Next base: position 1,031,295,244 of record NC_090923.1, read on the forward strand.
AGTCTATGGGTTTCCAGGCTTCCTGAACCCTTTTTGACTCCGTACAAATGGGTGGCTTTCTGTGGCCATACAAGATGGCAGGTCTCCAATAACACGCCAAGACAGTGTGTGAGTCCTTCCAGGACTGACCTCTCCCATGATCTTTCAGTTGGGTGCTGAGGATCTCTTCATCAGCTGATAACCTTCCTGCTGTACAGTGCCGAAACCCAAGACACCTCCAAGCGCATACCCCTGTAGTGTACAATCCGTGGCCCCCAGTGAGATTGCATTGTCTCATACCTCCTTCCACCCTCCTCTAGTTTCTTCCCTACACTGAACTGGTCTGCTGGAACCTCCCTATTTTCTCTCTCTATAAGAGGTGCCCGTTCCCCTCCTGCCTCCTCAGGCATACCAGTGGTTTCTCCCCCTCTAGCTCTTTCTTCTTCACTTCCGATAATAAGGACTTCAACCTGTTCCCTCCCCTGGGTGTTTGGTTCCCCGCTGGTATCTCGCCTCCAACCTTTCAAGAACTCTCTCTCTTCCACTGATTATCCTCCTCCACCCCCCAAAACGCCTCTCCTCCGATAGAAACTTTCTCCTCATGCAATGTCTTCCAAATTCTCTTTCTTACTTAGATTATCTGCCTTCTCCACTTCTCAACAGCTTTCCTTGCTCTGATGACACCGCTCTCTTCCTAAAACGTCCTCCACACTCTCTGTCCAACCCCAAGCCTTCTCCTCCTGATCTCCTCTCTGTACTCCTCTCTCTTGCCTCTCTCTGCCAAACTCATTCCTCCAACTCCTCCTTCAACTCCTCACACTGTCAGACGGAACTAGCTGTTTTATACGGAATCGGCCGAAATGACTGAATCCAATTTACCTACCTCACCAAAAGACCTAAAATACATACCACCAAAAGTTTAAACTACAAAAAGTTTGGGTTTTGTGGTATGCATATTTTGAAAAACAAAGGCTGCGGGGGTGTCTCCCTCAACACCCCGCTCACTAGTAGACCCGCCTCAAAACAAAAGCTGCGGGTGCTGCAGGGGTGTCCCCCACCACACCCCGCTCACTATGCTATAAATTATAGTGAGTGGGGGTTTTCGGGTGACACCCCCACAGCTGACCCAAAAAAAAGGCTGCAGAAGCAGCAGGGCTATCCCCCGCAACACCCCACCCACCATATTATACAGTATAGTGAGTGCGGGTTGTTTCATTTCGTTTCGCTGGACCTTTCCGCCACGGTAAACCAACCCAAATCCGTTTTATACAGCAGGGACTCACCTCCCCTAAGGTCTTGCTTAATGCTATTTCTAAACCTGTGTACTAAGAGCTGTACTGTTAGGTGATTGGGCCATGGGTGGTTGGTCATGTGGTTTGGAAGGGGCCTCTCTTGAGCTTACACAAAGGTTTGCCACCATACCAGGAACAGCCTGAGATGAGAACAGTGATGCAGACCCTATGGCTGAACATTGCAGTTTTGAAGTTCAGATGTATTGAAACCTCACAGATATACAGCTGCATGGTTGGCACCTGTGTTTTATATAATTACGAGTGCTCCCCTCTTGAGGTTGCACTTTGAGGTGAATGTATTGGCCTCTATCACTCTGTCTTGTACCTTTTAGGCTGTGATCTCTACTGTTGCTCTCCAGGTTTTTTCCTCTCTTGGTTGAGCTTAGCCTGGTTGACTCCCATTGCATTCTCCATGCACTGCCTGTTGCTGCCCTTGCTGCTTGTCTCCGTCTGCGCTTTGCTGTTGCCTGTTGCTCCCTCTGTTATCCCCCCCTGTTCCTGACTCCCCTCTTTGTGCACCCTGTGAGGCGTAGCTCTGCACCTGTTGCTGCCCATGCTGCTTCTATCAACCTGCGCTCTGCTGTTGCCTGTTGCTCCCTCTGTTACCCCCTCTCTGTTCCCGACTCCCCTCCTTGTGCACCCTGTGGGGCATTGCTCTATGCAGTGTTTTCCTTCTCTTCTCCTCTCGCTTCTCACTTGCCTCCCTCTATCACACACACTATGGTGCTCTCAATTTCCCCATCTTCTCTAACTGCTTTTCTATCTCCTATCCTTCTCTTCTCACTAAGTCTGGAAGGAAGAAGCTCTAGAAGAACACCCTGGTCTCCAATCCAGACATTCCCATTGCTGACACCTACGTCAGTGTCTCTTCAAGACAAACTCTCACCGACATCCTCTTTGTCGTTCCTTCACCCGACCTATGGACCCTTCATATGGTCGCACTTCTCTCTACTTCCTCCTTCTCTCCCCATAATAGTGGCACCCGGTGGCATGTCCTCATGGCCCCCTTCCAGTCTTCTAGATTCATCATTAATGTATATCTAAATGGCACTGTCATGGCCCTGGGCCCTCAGTCCAATCTCTTTGTATTTGATAGGTGCCACCCCGCCTCATCAACTTCCTTCCTTCTCCTGCTCTTCCTTCTACCACTTCTCGGGCTACTCTGCCTCCTCCTCCTCCTCTTACCGCTCTGGCTCCCTTTCCACCCACTACATTTCTGGCTCCTCGGCCACCTCTTTCCTCCTCCTCCTCTCAGGCCCCCCTGCCATCCACTACCTCTCTGGCTACCTTGCTGCCTCCTCCTCCCACCTCTCTGGCTCCTCTGCAACCACTGTCCTCCACCTCTCAGGATCCCTTGCCATCCACTAACTCTCTGGCTCCTTTGCCGCCTGCTCCTTCCACCTCTCTGGCTCCTCTGCCACATCCGCTGGGGACATTCTTCCCTGAGGGCTACGAGATCCTCTCTGAGCCGAGGCCCAACAGGCCCAGAGGCGGAGTGGCCCTATCTCTCTCTTCCTCTCTGAATGGGCCGACCTCACCTTCTCCCTTTCAACCTCTTCTTCCAAACTCCTCCTCCTTGGTGACTTCAACATTCACCTCGACTCCCTTGAAACATTCACCTATTAATTCTGTGTCCTCTGTGACTCCCTCTCTCTCTCTATTCTCCTCTATGTTCCGACCCACTCTGCCAGTCACAATCTGGATGCCCTCATTTCTGGGGACATCCCTATCTCTAATCCGGCCACACCCAGCACTGCATGCCTCCCTCGCCATCACCCAACCCATGAAGCATGTGTCAGTCACTGCTTTCACCTCCACCTTCATCCCCCTCCAACCTCCACTTCTGACTCTCCCTCTGATGCTGTCCTTGCTAACCTGCATCTCTCCATCTCTAACACCCTTGACATCCTGCCTGCCTCCAAGAACAAGAGCTGGTACTACTCCGATCTAGCATCTCTGAAATGCAAGTGCAGAGTTGCTGAACGGAAGAGGCAGACCTTGGGTTTACCCTCTGACAAACCGGCCTGCCGTCTGCTCCAAAGACAATATGGCTTCTCTATCCGCTCCAAGAAGTGGGCCCACATCCAATCCCGCATCTCTGGAGCCACTAACAACATGGCCAAACTTTTCAAAATCTGCAAGGAACTCGCCAATCCAGCTGCAATCTCCACCTCTCTCCTTCCTTCCCAGGCTCTATGCCCCGCTTTGGCCTCCCATTTCACATAATAAACTCAGGATATCTTGTCCTCACTCTCCTCCACTCCCATCTCCACTCCTGTGCCTGCTCCCTTGCCTTCCTTGGCTACCCTCTTTCCACCACCCTCTCTTATCCCTCCTGCTCATAGCAATGGATGAGGTCTATAAAGTGGTCCGCTCAATGAAGGTCTCCTCCAAACAGGTGATCCCCTGCTCTTCCAGAACCATTAAGGACAACCTATTCTCTCTCGCCCCTGCTCTTGTAACCACTCCTTCGCTACTGGCTCTTTCCCTCTATCCCTCAAGCACTCCCTTGTGCACTCTCTCTTAAGAAAGCCATCTGCTGACCCATCCTGCCCGGCTAACTATCACCCTATTTCCCCTACCCCTTCCTGGGTAAACTCTTCGAGAAGCTGTTCCTCCCTCAACTGACCTTCCACACTGATCTTGTTGGCTGCCTTCACGACCATCAATCTGGATTCCAGGCATCCAGAGGCATGGAAACAGCTCTCATGAACACCTGTGAAACCATGCTCGCAATACTTGACTCCAACTCTCCTGCTGTTCTCATCCTCCTTGATCTCTACTCTGCCTTTGACATGGTCAGCCACTCCATCCTCATAAAACCACTCAGTGACACCCTTGACATCACTGACCAGACACTGGATTGGCTGATCTCCTTCCTCACTAACTGCCCTTCCCAGATGCATCTGGGTCCTTTCTCCTCCACCACCACACTCTCTCCGTGTGCTGTCCCACAGGGTTCTTTCCTATCACCATGGCTATTCAATATCTATCTTGCCCCTCTTGCTGACCTGATTTCCTCCTTCTCTCCTCCTTTCCAGCGTTCTGCCGATGACACACAGCTTCTCTTTAAACTTCCTTCTACTACCTCTTGCTCCTCTCTGATACCTGACTGTCTGTCTGCCATTCAGGAATTGTGTGCAGCTAACAATCTCTGTCTTAAGGCCAGTAAGACAGAGATCATTCTCATTGGGACCCCAGAAACCTATTTTCCTCCTACCCTCTGGCCACCCTCTCTGGGTCCTCTACCCCCTCCATACTGTGAGGGCAAAAAAATTGGGGTATTCCTCAACTCCGCTCTCTCCTTTACCTCTCATATCATGGATCTTACTAAGAAGTCCCACTTGCAGCTCCACATCCTCAGAGGTATTCTTCCTTTCTTCAACTTCCCCCAGAAGCTCAATGTCTCCAGAGCTCTGGTCCTCTCCAGGATGTTTCTCAATCTCCCTCTTTCCTCCTTACACCCCCTTCAGCTAATCCAGAACAAGGCAGCATGACTTATCCTTGGCCTCAAGCCCAGGAACCATATCTCTCTATCCCTAAAATCACTCCACTGGCTGAAAGGATCAAATTCAAGACCCTCTGCATCAGCCACAAGGCCTTCTGGGGCCTGGGACCACGCTATATTCAACTCTCCCTCCCTAAATATCCCCCTGCCAGAGCCCCATGATCCTCTAACTCCAACTTCTTTACTTTCAAACGTTTCTCCAAGAAGAGAGTGGTGAGCAGGTCTCTCTCCTCGACTGGCGCTTCCCTATGGAACAGCCTCCCTGCCCCTCTCAGACTTGAGCCAGACCTCCTTAATTCCCGGAAACTGTTCTCTACCTCTTTCCCTCTTTTCCTTCCCTGTTAATCACCCCACTGCAGCTGAGACTGGTGGCCTGATCCTTAATTAAGCCCACAGGATTCCAAGCCCTTCTTCCCAGCCAATACCAGCACCCCTTCCCCCAGTGCACTGCCCTTGCAGGCCCTTGCTTGGTGGCTCTACATCCCACCGCTGAGGGTCGCCAGCACTAGCACTTACCCTGAGGTTCTCCTCCTTGGCTCCCTGTCGCACTTCCCTCACAGCCTCTCTTCCAGCACTTGCCCACTCCTCTGCTCCCCCTCCCTCACTACCTCCCGCACTTTTTCCCTTACTAAACTTGCACAGCTGAATGCCACAATGCCTAGTAGGACCATGACTGTATTTTACTGTTTTGCCATTGTTATTACTTCCCCTGTTCCCTTCCCATTTAGCCTTGTGGTGCTTTGAAACACAATTCTGTTGTATAAGGCGCCTAACAAATGCTCAATAAAATAAGATAAAATAAATATAAATAAGCAAGTTCTTTGTATACCAAGAGGATACCCTCCTCCTCTTGGTGTTGCAGTTTATTCCAGGGGAAATTACTCTCTTACCCAGGTCTTTTCCACATTCAATACAATTAAAAAAAAAATCAAAGGGCATGAATCTTCCTTTGGAATCTCTTAATCGCAAAGCACCTGGTATACTCTCCTGCCAGGTGCTCTCATACAATTTGTCTGCGGGTCCCAGACTAGCAAAACTCCTGACAGGTTCTCTCATAAATTCATTCACTTTCGAGATCTGAGGGCATATGCTTTTCCCCAAGCTCCTCTTATCACTGGTATATTTGTATCTCCCCAAATAAGGGGACTATGAAACTCAGTTTGTGATGTAAGCTGCAGGGAATGTGCCTCCCTTTCCAGTTCAGGACCAGGAATGCCTTCTCCAGCTCTCTCCCTGGGCCCGACCTTCCACTGTGGTCTCACCGGCTCTAGGACAGCTCCACTGGTTTCTCTGATCCTGCTCGGGTACTTCTCAGGTTCTGCTCTCTCTTTTACAGGGGCGGTGCATCTCTGTGGAAGGTGGAGGTCTGCACGCTGCTCCGGCTTCTCTTGCGAAGCTCCTTTGCCTTGCATCCCACCTCGGCATCTCTCCTGCCTGGGAAAATGCACCTCCGGTCTAGACGCTGCCTGCCACCCTATTTCTTTGTGCTGCCACCTTTACTCACTCACTGCCGCCTGGATTACCAGACCAAGCTGAAAAATCTACGCCATGGTTCTTCCGTGTCTTTGTGCTCGGCTGTCTACCTGACAGCTTGGCTTCCCCGGCAGTGACTAGCTGGTTGAATCTCCCTGCATTTCTCCATGGCTCCATCTCTGAACTCCTGCGTTACTAAAGGGAGCCATTTGGAGCCAATCACATTTCTCCAGCAGCTAGCCTGCTCACTTCGATCTAGCTGAGCAATCTTCATTCCGATCGCTCTCTTCCTCGTGTCAATCTTTGTTACTAATGTAAGTACATGATGTTTAAAAGTTCTAAGACTAAGGGCCTCCTTAAAAGTGTCCTGATCTGGAAAAAATTCCAGTAATTCCAGCTCCAGCATTTATTCCGGACAAGCACAATTCAAGTTTCCCGGTGGGGACCATGGATCTCCCGGCAGGCCTGACATTCTGGGAGTTCAGGCCCCTACCGGCAAATAATTGCTTGAATCACCGGCACCATTACAAACGGTGCCGTTGATTCAGGAAATCCCATTCCATGAGTCCTATGGGACTCCATGAGAATGGGAACTTACCGGCTCTCTGCCGCCCGTAATATCCCGGTATCGGGTGGCGGAGACGGTAAGGCAGGTTTGCCGGTATTCCACCATATTACCAGCAGGCTACCGGAAACCTATATTGAGGGTTACTGCCACAATATGCCATGAGGGCCTGAGGTACTCAAGGGGTGTCCCTAAGAGGGAATGGGGGATACCATGTCTCACTAAATGATGTCTGTCCCTCCCCCGGCGGGTCACCTCCCCTCATATGAGCTTTCCATCAAATAGCAACCGTCAGGATCAGTTAGCGGCTGGTGCCAACCAGGTAGCCACGTAACATTCGCAGACATCATACGAGCCCATTGATTGGTCAATTAACCTACCTCAAAAGTTTTGAAACTGACACCATGCTGAATTCGTGAACTGCACCTATAGTCCACAAACATTGTGGTAAAAACATTAAAAAACGCAACATTACACTTTTCAAACAAATGAAATAATCTCTGGGGAAGTGAGGGGCAATGAGGATGGCATGGGATATGTCCAGAAAAAGCCAAAAATCTGGTGGTTTTTCTTCTACAATGTCTGCGAACATCTCAGATGTTCAGCGACATTGCTGCAATGTTCGTAAACTTGAAAAATGTTCAAGGACATCTACGCATGTGTACATTACCGGGTCGGTAAATTTATAACTTTGGTGCCATTCAAGGAAACTGCACGTAATTTTGTAATAAAAATATAGACGCAGCTTTGAATGTTATTGCAAAGTTTCTTGCCATTTCCTCATGGGGGAAAAAAATGTAAGGGGGGGTCACAACATTTTACCATAACTTTAGTGCCGTTTTATGAATCTTCACAAATGCTTGCAAACATATCATAAACCCAACCTTGAATGTCTGTGCAAAGTTTGAAGGGATTTTGTCAAGAGGGGGCAAACTTATAGGGGGCTCATAAACATTTCAAAATGGTATAGGCTTGAATGGGGAACATTTTCTGCTAGCAGCTACAGCGTTGGATAGATTTCCTACAAACTGGTAGCATTGGTAAGGACCCACCAGCACGCTTTTTTAAGTGTGTCCTGTGTTATATTTTTTGACATTTTTCAAAATGTAGGTACACAAAATTGTGATATAGCTTTGATGCCTGAGTCACAGCTTGTTTCGGTCATGCCCCAGACCATCTGGCCACTGGCCATGGCCACCAGGGACTTGCTGTGGGGTTAAAGTGGCCATGGTCACCAGGAACCAGCTATGTGGTTAAAGTGGGCAGCGAACCTGGCTCCTGGCAAGGACAGGTCCAAAATAAATTGATGTAACTTTGATGCCTGAGGCATAGCCTGTAGCTATGGTCAGTGGTCAGATTGTTCAGCCGTTCCCCGGACAATCTGGCCACTGGCCATAGCCGCCAGGGGCCGGCAATGGAGTTCTAATGGGCACGACCACCAGCCAGGGACTGGCTAGATGGTAAAATTCTCAAAATCAACATAAGCTTCAATGGGAAAAGAAATTCTGTTAGCAGCTGCAACCCAAAAGACTTGTCAGGTTTGTAGGAACCTTTCATGAGGAGCATCAGCAAGGACCACAAAGTATGCTTTTACAAATCTGTCCTGTGTTTTTTTCCCCCAAAGTGTCAAAATGTAGGTACTGGCAAGGACAAATATCTACTCTGCTTTGCCCATGGATTGTGGAAACTGGCCATGAACACTGGACACTGGTCACATTATGTGTTAAAGTGGACACTGCACTGCCGAAATTGACACTCACCAATATACGTTGCAAAAATTATGTTTGTTAAAGGGGGTTTATAGTCCTTGATTATATGTTAAAAGAGGAATTATAAATAACTCATATACAGTGCTGTAAAATCATGAAACATTTTCACTTATAAAAACCATTGAAATTCAGTGATACAACAGTGTTAAAGGAACGTCATGGTTAAGTTTCACTAATAAAATGCTTTGAAATTCTCTGAAAAACTGTTATGGGGAGATTATGGTTAAGTTGCACTAATAAAAACCCATGAAATTCATTAAAAAATAACTTTGTTAAAGTGGTGTTATAGTTTCAAGGTAAAATCGAAAAACCAAAGAAAGTTGCCAGTTAAGGTAAGCTATGCAACCATAACTCATGCAACCACCATCCACTTGTAAGACTAGCACCTAGGACATCAAAGATGACCATCACAAATGGCACCATTGATGACATCACATATGACAAAACTCCTCTGTGACAATCCTGATGGGAATTCCTTACAAGGGGTTCTGTTCGGTGTGTTTCTAGCAACATATGAAGGGTGATTGGGAGGCCTCTCATGAACTACTCCATGTATCACAAAATGCACTTATTGAAACAGAAATGTTCTAAAGAAATGTTGTTGTCAATACAGCAATTTAATAATACATACACATAGGCAAGGGCTGCAGCATGGCCATAAAAGTAGAGTATTTTTAATCTGGTATGTTTGACCAGTAGAATCATAAATCCCAGCCTATCAGAATCTTAACTAATGCTAAACTTGGAAACAACAGTTAACAATACAGGAATTATTACACATATGTGTTAGTATAAAACATATATACGGAGAGCATCAATGCATACAAATCCGTGGCACATGCTGGGAAACTCTAGTAAGGAGGAAACAAATACTGTGACCAGAAAATGACACTAAGATTAGAGCTCATCATGCAGTATAAATATTGTATTTTCTGCCTAGGTCCTGCTTCCTGTTCCATGTATGTGCACCATGATCTCAGGCCACTCACTAAGGAAAGAAGCTCAAGAACATAGCACGGGGTTAATGTTTACATATGCAGGACCTCTAGAGTTTATGGATCATGATTTCATAGGAGTATGACCAGATCATGTCCTCTGCTTAAAATGTGTACTGTCACTGAACGAAAATAACCATGCTGGATATAAAATGTCATCTGTGATGTCATCAATTATGCCAATTGTGATGTCCTGGGTGTTAGTCTTAGCAGTGCGTGGCAGTGGCGTGCATTCTGGTTGCCTAGCTTACCATACCTGGTGCATTTATTTCGTTTTTCGATTTTACTTTGCAACCATAATGTTCCTTTAAACAAGTTTATTTCAATGAATTTCATAAGTTGTTATAATGCAACTTAATCATAACGTCCCTTTAACAACTTTTTTCAGTGAATATATAGTTCCTTGGTATGAACATTGCTCCTGGTGACATATTTTGAGGGCTACCTATATTAACAATATTCACTTTTGCCCAACACGTTTCAGTCCTTCAATGTGCGAGTCATACCAGAAAATGGTTTCTCCCGCAAAGTGATGAAGAACTTTATTATTATGTAAGTTCTTATGGACCCGCTGAAGTACTACTCTACCCTAGATTTGGAAAATCTTTGGACACTGTTGACTAATGGAAATAACAAGCGATGTGTTATAGGAGTGACTTTGTTTCTCAAATCGCTGAATTTATAACAGAGGGATCCAGCTCCGGGGAGGCCTGTCATCATTATCCTCCAACTGTGAAACTACTGAAGCTTCTTTCCTCCTTTCTAGTGGGACTCAGGACCATAGATAAAGTCAAAGTAAGGACCTGTTTCATACAAGTTTGTAGACAGGAGTTTACAAACGGTTGTTTGTTTTTTGTAAAAATTGTTATACAATTAAATAAAAAAATTAAAAAAAAACATTATGTATTGCCACACTCGTTAGGGACTTTGAAATGTTAGTCCCTTAACAAGAGAAGCTTTGTTCGCTGTTTGGGTCTGGCTAGACAGCATGAAGGGTTAAAGCAATCAGGTGGTGGGGCATGAGGGCTTCTCTGACTGCCACCCGGCTGGTCTTGTGTGCGGGTTATGAGGCTTGAGTATTCCTGTATTCTGTTGAATGGCACGTGTGTTAGCGACGAACATGGACTCAAATGGAATGAGCGAAGAAGTTGGTAGTGGATAACTAATGTGCAAAGGTTGATTGTTGACACGCCTTTGCATCTGTGAATGGTATCATAAATGTGGTGTCGTGCGCACATCGGATGACTTTGCAATGCCTGTTGACAGCGCTTGTGCGCAAAACCATTTTTGGGATTATGAAGGGATCATCATAATAGGCGGGCTTGCGGCTGGCTGCAAGTATTGCCATGGAGAATTTGCCACTTTAATAAGTTGCTTGTCACATGCTGGCAACACATGTCAAGGTATTGCATTAGGTAAAGTGCACATTAAAGGTAAGTTGTTAGCTTCCGAGGAATGAGCCTTGCAGAACATGATGCCAGAAAAGCAAAGCCTGACAGAAGGCCCCAGCGTGTCCTTGATGTAACTTGCTCTCGCGGTAACATGATGGGAACTTCCATTGTGATTGCTGTGAGAGCGGACGTCAGAGTGTACCTTGCAGCACACCAGGTCTACTTCTACTGAAAAGAAAACTCTTTGTGTGGGGATAATTGCCATGGAAACTATTCTTACTGCTGGACTGACTGACTGAATTTAGTCTTTCACAGCTGCCCAATTACATGAAGATCAGCAGGTAACTGCGATAGAATTGAATGGCAGAGAGGGGGCGAGGGGTCGCACAAGGGATCCAAACATAATATGGACCAGGGACGCAGCATACAGAAGGCAGCTGTAGGAAATATTTTCACATATGTAAAGATTGGATGGATGAAAACAATACTGATGGAAAGACCTGGTAAACAACTGGAGCGAGACACATGGGAGACACTTTGTAATAAGAAAAGGTACCTATACGGGAAAGGACCAAAACCCTGCTAGAGCTGGGAGATTTCCAGCAGAGCATAGAGATGACCTATGCAGTCCTGTGTTGTTCATAGACCAGCACATAAGCTTAGATCCAAGAATGCCCTCCACCAGAGCGCACTGCAAAGGCAATACTCTTCTAAAAATGATCACTTGTTCTGGAAAGTTGCTTTCCCATGACAGCTCCCTGCCTCTGCAATGCCCTGCCACCTGACCTCAGATCCTGTAACTCACTGGCCTCTTCCAAGCACATACTCAAGACGTCCTGTTTGAGTAAGCCTGAATCTTTTCTCTCCTACAGTAATTCATGATCTGCTATCCTCCTATATGTTTGATGTTGTTCTGCCTGTCCGTGCTTCTATGCCCATGGTCCATGTTCCAGCGTGTTCTAAATAAAATACATAAATAAATACATAAATAAGACTGGAATAACCCTGAAGATTGACCAGCAATTGTATTCAAGGACTGAAACATGTCTGTTAAAAGTGAATGTCGTTAATAAAGATATTCCTAGAAATATCTCACCAGGAGCAATGTTCACATGAAGGAACTATACACATGTATATCACATACATTATAGCCAGTAGGATAGCTCAGTGAGTTGATCGCTCCCTGCTATGATCTGCAGGTCGCAGGTTCGAATCCCGGCAAGGCCAACTCCGCCTTTCATCCTTCCGAGGTCGATAAATGAGTACCAATTTTGGTTGGGTGATATTGTATGTAAATATGTGCTCTGTAAAGCGCTTTGGATTAAGGAGCTATATAAATAAATGCATCATTATGTATTTTGTGAGCAGTTTAGATTAAGAACATAGATTTGTTAAAATAAGTTCTGAAGAAAGAACTGATTACACATGCAACACTAGAGTATTTGATCACAAGATGAAAGAAAGGGTCATATATTGGAGAAGAAAATTATAATAATGTATGGTGACACAAGCAGTCATTCCAGCACCCCCATATTGTCAATCCCAAGGTCCTCTGTGCATTGAAATGACTTAATCCAATTAAAGAAAGATCCCTTCTACAGGCAATATACTATTTTTATCAGTACATAGCAGTGTACCACACAACATTGCGCACTAAGATGAATGAATGTGCACAGGCCATTTTCTTTGTGTTTTCCACTGTCTATGTGCTAGTTTTGAGTTAAAGAAAAGAATCTTTGTCTCAGTATCTTTGCATCTTCTGAGTAATATCACTACCTCACTTCCTTTCGATAAGAAAACCAACCTTCAGAAAAAGAGAACGAGAAGCGGGGGAAGTTTATGGTAATTCAGTACCCGGCGAGGGGGGGTGTCAGACTCCCAGCCAATGAGGAGGCTCAAAACAGGGGCATTACCATATGGTAATCCCACCATCTGAGCCTCCTCATAGCGGGCGGACACCATCTTCCCCCGCCCCTGGCTCAGGTTATTGATGCCCCGCTGCTCTGCATCCCCTTCCCCCGCTCCCTGATCCACATATATTCCCGCCTCCCATCCCACCCCACTTACCTTGTGCTGCCTGGTCTCTTGCTGAGGCTGGGAACACATCCCCGCAAATGACCGTCATGGAAAGGGAGAAGGGACTATGTAGTCCCTTCTCCGGCTCCATGTAGGCCATCTTTTCTTTTTCTTTTCTTTTTTAAGTTGAGGAACAACCGCATCCTTTCTCAACTTAACAAAAAAATGATTAGTATCTGGTTCGTTGTGCCAGATACTAAAAGCAATATCATCCTCGCAGTGAGGTGTGGGGGGCATTATCAGGCCTGCTAATGCCCCACCTCCTGCTCGGGTAATTTTGCTTAATTAGTGTCCACAAAGGTCTGTTTCGGTGGCTTTGATAATTCACTTGCCCTGACATCTTAAGCCTACTCCCTACAACAGTAGCAAAGGTATGCAATCTTAAAGAAGCCTTCAACAGTGATCTCTCTTTTACCCCTCAGGTAAATACAGTACTAAGCATGTAGACCATCACCTCAGCCCGCTTGTGCGATCCCCAATCATTTGAAACTCCATCATGAAATAGTCTGAACTGTGGCAACCTCAGGTTTGAGATATTGCAGGGCCGATATACTAAACTTGCACCAAGCCGTGTGCAAAATCCAGAGGGCCTGAAATCGGTGGCAAGGCCAATCATTGGTCTTCAATGCGTTGACCATCAGACGGCAGGTCTACGGGCCATTTACTTGCTACTGAATGAGGAGCAGGCACAATTTACGAAATGCCTGAGGTTGGCCTCCTAAAAAGGGCATGCCATCACCACGACCACCTGGATTTTTGTCAGAAACCTCCACATCCCAGGCTCTCAGATCTAAAATTCTTTCCATGTGGAGGAACCATTCCTGAAAGTTCAGAGAGGCTTAAAGACTTTGCTATTTCGCATGGATTAGATTCTAGGTGAATCATAGCTCTCTTCACATGACGAAATATTTTCTCTTGATATGCCAGCTCAGACTCATCAGACCCACGACTGAACGCACCGCCATGTTATGTAGGTGCTTCTCACATAAAGACTCATCAATCAATCCTTCCCTCACAAAGGCTCAAACAACCCTGTCTTCTCAACATATTTGCCGTCAAATCTTAACTCTGCGACCCTTGTACAGACCGTTATGTGTTTTCTTCCTCTTCTAGTTCTCTTCACCTAAATGTGCACAAAAGTGGCTAAATAGCAGCAAGTCGTGGTTAAAAAATAGTTAAGGTCTATTTGCAAGGACAAAGGGTAAATAGTACAAAAAATGTGTAGTATTTGCCAGGACCACGGTTAAATAGTGCAGAATTCCTACTATTTGCAAGGACGAAAGGCAAATAGTGCAGAATTCCTACTATTTGCAAGGATGAAAGGCAAATAGTGCAGAATTTCTACTATTTGCAAGGATAATAGGATGTAGGGTAAATAGTGCAGAAATCCTAGTATTTGTCAGGAAGAAGGGGTGAAGGGTAAGTCTATTCGCAAGGGCGAAGGGTAAATAGTACAAAAAATGTGTAGAGTTTGCCAGGACAAAGGTTACATAGTGCAGAATGTCTACTATTTGCAAGGACAATGGGATGATGGGTAAATAGTGCAGAATTTCTACTATATGCAAGGACGATGAGATGTAGGGTAAATAGATCAGATGTTCTACTATTTGCATGGACGAAGGGTAAATAATGCAAAATGATTTCCATTTGCCAGGACGAAGAGTAAATAGTGCAAAATGTGTACTAGTTGCAAGGACAAAGGGTAAACAGTGCAACATCTCTACTCTTTGCACGGAGGATGGGATGAAGGGTAAATAGTGCAGAGGTTCTACTATTTGAAAAGACGATGGGCCGAAGGGGAAATGGTGCAGAAGTTAAGAAGTTATATTTGCCAGCATACAGGCTAAATAATGCACATTGCAGCTCAAATGTCGTGTTAGAGGGGAGTTTATCAGCAGTGCCCATTGTCCTGTTAAAAGGACAAAGGGAAAGCAGTGAACATGCTCTGTTATGTACCAGAACACTATGGAAACAGCCCAGAGATGCTCTTAGAAGAGAGATCATCAGCAGTACCCCTAGTCCTGACAAATAGTATTGTTTCTTTTTGCAATTTTCAAGGATGAAGGGTCAATAGTGAAAATTCTCAAGTATCTAGTGGGGCATTATCAAAGTAGTCAAATGAGAGTCTAAAGTGCTTTTTGAGTTTGATGGTGATTGACAGTTTTATAGGCTAGGTGAAATGTATTTCAGAAACACCTGCCGCTGCCCTGTCAGTACAGACGTGTCAGGTTTGTTTTACTTTGCACACCAGCATCAGTACTTTCAGCAAGTGTGCCAAAGGTCTCATGGAACATTGCATCAGAAATGTGTACTGTAAATCCATGAAACAGCCGTGTCTCACTATGCTACTGCTTCTGGGGCTACTTCTGATTATGGTAATATTTTATCTTATTTTATTAATGGAATGACAGGTGTAACTTAATATTTCAGAGGCAACATACAGTATGAGGAGCCATTGTATCCACTATTTTACAGCACAGCAACACTAAGCTTAAAATAAAGTAACTCTTATAAATAATTGTTCACAGAGATAGATGGTGCCAGATGGAGCTGCACTCCCACTACTTCGTGATGAGCTCAAAAACCCCAGTAGAAAACCTGGACAATATTTGTATTTGTTGTAATTCTAATGTTTCTCTACTAATGCTTTGTTAAACTAAATACGCAAAAACATTTACTTTTTTTCCAGTTCATTATTTAGGCTTGACATGGATAATTTACCTAGCAGTGTCTGTGATATACAATTCTTGTTTATCAAACAAATATTGCTAAGAAGAGTAAATCAGACTTATCTAATTATTAAATTACTTTCAAAATATGAGGAACAGATTAAAAAATGTCATGTTGTAAACATTTGAATGCAATGGGTATTCTGCATTATCTCCATTCAGGTCACAAAATATAACATAAAATGTGTCATGCTACACTATAATCCACCAATAATTGTTGGACAACTTTATTTTCCAACAATAGTTGCACAAGCTAAGTCCATCTGTGTTAAAGCTGGCAGGAGCCCTGTAGAGTGGTTGAATACACCGAGCTGAATGTTTGCATTGTCCAATGGGTCGGACGTGGAGATGTTTGTGATGTTTTCTTTCCAATGAGTCTGTGGGAGAGGTTCTTGCAGGAGTGGTAGGGTGTCTGTTGGCTTGTGGTGGAGAAGCAGCTATGCACCTTCCAAAAGAAATCTCTTCGGGAAGGGGCGGCTAAGCCCGCCCCATAACCAGTAAAGATGGCAGGGGCTTATGTTTTTGAAAACCCTTCAAGTCAGACATGGGTAAGAGAACAGGCACTTCTTTAAGTCTGCCAGGTCCCTCACCCTAAAGAATTGTAAAAGATTGAAGAAGACAATCCTTTGGAATTCTCCCAGAGTTAGGTCATGGCAGACACTCAGCTGAGCAAAGGCAAGTTTAGTGTTTGAAGGATCCCTCCCAGCCAGGCAAATCCTGGTGAAATGGCCACACCACGTGAGTACCCTAGAAAATAAATGTTTCTTAATCATCTTCTTGTCACCATTGAATGCTTACATCTCAGGAGGAGTCATGTGGAACTCCACTTACTTGTATAATTATAATTTGTTATTTATAACACGCTTAATACCCAGAGGTGTCTAAGCACAGACCCGAGGGTTGAACCTGTGTTGCTCCATGTTGTCTTACTTCCAAGGCAAGAGCATTGCCCCTGAGCTATCCTCCCAAGACAAAGGATTCGAAGGAGAGGGAGTTCAGACTGGTAAAGCACCACAAAGCATGCACAAAGGCCGAATTTGCTAGACCTCCCTCCAGGGGTGTTGCTAGGTCTGGAAAAGACCAGGGGCTACGCTGATGTCGGAAGTGTCAGGACTGGGGGCTAGCTAGCCTTTTGGTTGTAGCTCCTGAGATTCTATCCGGGGCTACAACCACAAGATCAGGGGCTATAGCCCCCTTAGCCCCCCTAGCAATGCCTCCGCCTCCCTCAAATCTACGTACAATCACAGGCGGATTGCACATGGGGAAGGCAGGCAGACCCTTTCCTTTCCCCACGTCAAGACTTGATGGTTGTGTAGACGATGATACCTCCGTCCCCAAGTACCACCCGAGCAAACAAGAAATTACAGCCCGAGCGGTCCTTGAGGCCATAGGTGGTGAATTTCGTCAGCCGGAACCAGGAATGCCGGAAGATGCCCCCCACGACCACTGTAAGGCAAAAACGGGGTTAGATAATAAACACAGAACCCTAGACTTGAATATGAATACGTAAGAAATCTACAATGGGGCTTACCCTTAGGACTTGGTCGGTACCCAATATTGGTGTAGGGATGTTATCGGAGGCAGTCGGCAAGGTTGACGACAGGATGGCAGCCTGGCAATGCACTTAGGAGGATGTAATCACCACCTGACGTAGAAGCCAGAAACTGTGAGTCAATCAGGTATGGGAGTCCTGAAAGGTATGTGATCCAAGAACAGAGTTCGTAACGAAAGGGCAATCCAATAGCAGTCCGGGGACAAAACCGTGGTTGAGTCCAGGAGAAACAGTTCCAGCAAGGTACAGCAAGGGAAATCCAAAAATCAATCCGAGGGAGGAGCCGAGGTCGTAACCAGAAGGGAGTGAGTTCCAGGCAAAGGTACCGTGATGGGAAGAACCAAATCAGAGTCCAAGATCAATCTGAGGTCAAAACAGCCAAGTGGTAGTCTGTAATCCGTAATCCGTAATGCGCCCAACAGGATCAGCTGTGAAGTGCTGGATGGCAGTGAGTGCGTCTCTTTTGAACGCTGACTAGCGATCACGTGACTCTCATCATCCGTCACGTGATCGAACATGCTGAGGAGGAGCTCCCAGGTGCCGGCAACGGAGACGTTGTAGAATGCCCGTGGCGCGTCTCCACAGCAACTGCCAACGCCGGGATGGAAACCAACGCCGGGATGGGAAATGAGGCAGAAACCGGCGTCGCTGACCTTGTCCCACACCTTGCCGGCAGGCCTGCAGGTGAGAGTATGTCCTGGCACGTTTTTTGGTGGGGGTAGTGGGGGCTGGTTTATGGGGTGTGTCCACGGGATGCGTGGATGATGATGAGGGTATGACACCCCACTCTCAATCAGAGGCTGATTGTGAATGGGGCAACCCACATTCCCCCCCCCCCCCCAACACAATGAGAGGCTGTCTCAGTCTCTGGCACACACACACACACACACACACTCATTCAACAAGCACTAATGTACACACTTAGATACAAAGGCATACTGTGTGAAACCTAAATATATTCTCCCACCAACTCCCCAGAGATCTTCTATTCAGGTGGCCAGGGAAGGGCCATCGCTTTTGGATCCAGACCATGGGAACAGACAAGAGAGGGAGCATCACCTGAGCAGAGGGTGTGCCGGGACTGGGGAGAGGATGTCGGAAGGTGAGACATGGTAACCCACTTTCCCAAATCTAAGTCACCCTACTCTCCCTCAGTATTTGTGGGATATTGCCATCCCTATCCCATCCTAACCTCCATTCCCCCAGATAGGACTGAGAAGAGGAAGACGCCTCAGTGAGTTATACAGTTCCCCTATGGAAAATACACATAGTACTGAAACGAGAAAGTTGAATGCGGAGGCACATTATAATACACTATGGACATGTCCCACTAAGAGGTTCAGGCAAGATCAGGCAATTGACCCTACGTATGCCCACCTGCAACCTATTAACAGCCTTCAAGAGTATAAAAGGTGGAGCACAGGAGATGCAAGGAGGAGAGGTATGGGAGCTGAGCGAGTCATAAGTACAGCTGAGATGCCTGAACAACCCCGGACCAGTTGATAGAGAATGGGATGCCAGGACACTAACCAATTGCAGAGAAAGACATTGAGATAGAGCGTGGCGAGGGAGCCATGTCTCTGGGGAACCGGAATCCAGAGAAAGTAGTTAAGAAGCGTACTGATCCCTTTTGACTATGCTCGAAAATGCTCCTTCCCCCGGCCAGAGAGGAAGAGCCCAGGAGTGTCTGGGGGGCAGATGGGGAGACATTGACCTTAGCCGTAAGAAGCCGTGCAGATTTGAAGCCGCCAAAAGCAAGGAAGTGACCAGTGAGTTTCAATAAGAATGAGAAGCCTGGTACTTGTATGAAAGCTGCTGAATTACATTGTGGTCTATACGATCATTTTCAGGCGGCACACTACAGAGAAATCCCCAAGTTATAGACATGGACGAATGAGATGCAGATAAAGAATGTGGCAAAACTATGTAGCACAGTGGTCGCGCATAAAAATATATGCGTTCTCGAAAGTATCTGAAACTGAAGGACAATGGAAATGTATCCATAGTAGTAATTGCCGCAAAGGAAAGGAATTGGAAAGACTGTTAGGAAACAGCAGAAGGGGAGCTACGCAAAGAAGTGAATTGTGAGCAAAACCGAAATACATGTAAAGTGAAGGTTGGAGAAAGCCAAAGGAGAAATACATTATTTGAGGAAATTGTACTAGTAAAACAAGGGGCCCAGTCAAAGCCTGGGGCACCAGGTTGTGCAACCTGTAATGGGTGAGCCGTGTGGTCTGACAACTGCGGCACAAATGGGGGACGGGGGGCCTGTGAAAGAGGCTTAAGCTTGGGGAAGGGAACTTTGGAAAGCCTTTTGAATTGTGTGAAACTAAGAGGCTTCAGCTTGGGGAAGACTACCCTGAGAAGCCTATTGAACCTTGTGAAAACTAGGAAGTTTAAACTTGGGGAAGGGAACCCTAAGAGGCTTATTGAACTTTGTGATACCAAGAAGCTTTGGAAGTTGGAGAAGGGAACTGTTAGAAACCCTGTGAGACTTTATGAATCTAAGAGTCTTGCACTGAGGGATAAGAGCCCTGGGACGCCCGTGGAACTTTGTGAAATGATTTGCTTTGAACTGGGAAAAGGATCTAGAGAAAAACTCCAGTTTAAACCTGCTTCGCTTTTACTTTTTAACACTATTTTGTTGAACAAGATACTCCCTACACAATATTGAGTTAGATGTGAGGGCAAGCATATGTTTTGATACAGATCGACTTTGTTTTAGACTCATTGGGCCTCATTATGACCCTTTCGGTCTGGAAACACTGGTGTCGGTAAGCTTACCAGCACCGTTGTTTCCGGACCGGCATATTACAGGTCTGCCCGCTGGAGCTGCCGTGCCCGACAGGTCTGACCCTGCCTGGCACAGCGGCCACGGTAGGCAGACCGGTCACAGAAGCACCGGCACCATTAGCAACAGTGCCGGTGCTTCCGTGTCCCCATTCCCATAGAGTCCTTGACTCTATGGGAATGGGGACTTACATTTTACCGGCGCCTGACTTTCCAGGCTGTAATCCCCCGGTGGCACTGGGAAGTCAGACACCGGTAAATATTCATGGGTCCGGTGGCAACCCACCGGTAGCACCAGAAAGGTTAACGCCTGACCCGTAATGAGGCCCACTGACTTAGACTGGACTTAGATACATCAGTTGAGGGAAATACCAATTTACAGATAGGGCAAGATAGGCATTACACCAACCCAATAAACTTAAATAGAGGTTTTCAAACGGTTACCCTTCTGTGTCTGTGTCATCTCTTGATACCATGCCTGCCTCACAATACATACATACATAAAAACACACCGTTCTTACCTGCTGTCCCGGTCCCAGCGATATCTTTGCAGAAGATCTCCAGCTCCATCTGCACAGCAGTAACCCGAACCAGTTAGCTCTCGGAAGCAGAGATCATCTTGATTCCTGAGTGCATGTGCGGGCAACCAAGACATCTTCCAAATGCCACCCAACGAGGCCTAAAAGATCTGGGAAATAATAATTTCTGCAAAAATCACCTCCCAAATTTTACCCTCCTTCCTCCGGATGGTCTCTTGTTCCACCTTCTCTTACCTCACCTAAACACTTTACTATAAGTACCCAACACGGTAGTACTGTACAGTGGACTGAACCCCAAAAGAAATAACTTTAAGACGATTTACAGAATCAAAATATACAATGCAAGCAGTGCCTACTCACCCCCACAGGCAATCTATGCAACAATGTTACTACATTCCTTTTCTTCAAAGGTTCTCCCCTATTCTCTCTCCCATCCCACTTTACATTTCATTCCCTTCCTCAGGTTACACTCTATATGGACCTCTTACAGCCTGGATATTGCGTGCCCTCCCTCCGAGATGTTTATCATGGTTTCAATATCCTCGTTCCTTATCATGGCCTCATCCACCGCCGGCCACCTATTCTTTATTTTGTTCAGTATAGCCCTGTGCTGTGCAACAGGAATTGGCCCTTATGTATGCCAGTGGACGCTTGTAATTCGGAGAATTCTAACAGCTTTTCTCCCTCCCATAGGTCTCCTATTGTGGCTATCCTACAAGGCTCCCAATGTGCCCTAACTCCAGCCCGTAGCTCCCTTTTGTCTGTCATTACTGCCGCCAGTGGTGTGTGTGGTGACATCGGGTCCCTGATCCCCATAGCACTGTAAGCCCTATGCCATATTTCTATACCCAGCATCGCTAGAAGTGGGGACGCCCTGAGCTCTTGTGAGGGCACCCATACTAGGTCTCTTAGGTATAATTTCTCAATTGCTGGTTGTAGGAGACCAGTATGGGTTTGCCTGCCATCCAATTTACCACATACTGTAGCTGGCATGCTCGAAAATACAATTCAAAATTAGGGATTCTCAGCCATCCCAGCGCGTAGGGTCTCTGTAGCTTATTAAGTGTGATTCTGTGCCTGCCCCCCTGCCACAAGAAGCTCCTACATTCTCCATCAAACTCATGGAAGAACCTCTTTGGTATGTTGTACAGGATATTTCCAAAGCAATGTATCAGTCTTGGTAAAGCAACCATTTTAAGAAGGGCAGCTCTACCCAACATCGACAGAGGTAGTTTACTCCAGAATTGCATTGACTTAATCAGCCCTTGCTTAGCTCGAATGGTGTTCAGTTCCTGTTCCTGTTTGGGGTCATGATATATATTAAGACCAAGATATCTGAATAGGACCCACTCCATGGCGGTGGTAGTACAGGCAAGTCTGTGTCTTTCTTTGCCACCAACTGGGCCAGCGGGAATAAAATGGATGTATTCTTGTTTATCCTTATCCCTGATAATTTACTGAAATTGTCCAGAACCTCCAGCACATACTGTAAATTCTCCTCCGGGTCACGTAAATATATTAACATATCATCTGCATACATTGATACCATGTGTTCGACCTCACTTATGTTTATTCCTATGTCCTGTATTCCTGTCTCAGGTATGCTGCTATTGGTTCCACTGTGATTATGTACAGCATTGGGGACAATGAACAACCCTACCTAGTGCCCTTCTGGAGCACTGATCTATCCGAGTAGGTTGTTCCCATCCTGACCCTTGCCATTGGTTCTGTATTAATCAATCTCACCCACTTCATGTAGTCCGAGCCAAATCCCATTTTGGTCATTGCTACATACAGACAGTCCCAATGGACAGAATCAAATGCCTTGGTCACATCCAATGATGCCACCGCAGAACATTCCGGTCTGTCTTTGGTGCTATATATCAAGAGATGTAGCCGTCTTACGTTCCAGGACATATTTCTAGCAGGGACATACCCTGTCTGATCCGGGTGTATTATCTTGTGTATCACCTTTCGTAGTCTATTAGCTAGCACTGCAGTAAGGATCTTGCTATCCTGGTTTAGTAATGACAGGGGTCTGTAAGATCCACAGTCTGCAGCACTCTTGTTTGGTTTTAGCAGTGGGATTATTAGGGCCTCTCTCGTGCTCTCTGGAAGGAGCCCTGTCTCGTATGCCGAGTTAAATACTTTGTCCGGGATCGGCGGCAGGGTACTAGCATATTCTTTATAATATTCATCTGGCAAGTCATCCGTACCTGGGGTTTTACCCGAAGAAAGAGATCTTATCGGGGCCAGCATTTCTTCCGCAGTGATAGGTTCCTCTAACCTCCCCTTCGGTTCATCATCTAAATTTGGCAGGAGTATTAAGTCTAGTGCATCTAGGAGTGCCTCTTCTCTATCTATATGAGTGTCATTGTACAGTTCTTTGTAATATTCCTGAAATGCTAGGTTACCTCCCACCTGCGTATGTTCTACCTTGTCTTCTGATGTTTGTATAGAGTATATTGGGACTCTCTTGTTATCGCTTCTGTACAACCTTGCCAACATTTTACCAGGTTTATCATCTTGTGCATGGGCCCTTTCTATATACTTAGTGTAACTGAATTTGCTTAACCTGTCCCAGTGTGTGAGGCAAGACTAACGCAATATTATCTCTTCTTCCAAGTGAGCTCCTCCTCTAGTGTTACTCCTCTCCAACTAGGCAATGTTTGCTTCCGTTTTCTCTAAGTCTGTGAAAATTGATTTTTTAACGCCCCCTGCATTGGCTATCATTTCTCCCTTGATCACAACCTTATATGCTTCCCATACTGTACCAAATTGTTTAATGCTTCCTTCATTGACCTCCAGAAACTGTATTATGCGTTTCCTCATGTGCTTTTTAAATGCAGTGTCTAACAGCACTTCACTCCTGAGTTCCCAGTTGGATATGGGAGGTCTTGGAGCAGTTATAACCCATTTGAGTAAGATTGGGGCATGACCTGAGAGGACTCTTGGTAGATATTTTGACTCTACAAACTCTGTTGTAAGCTTCATGGATATGAGCAAGTAATCTAATCTGGTATATACTCTGTGTGGGGCTGAGTAATGGGAGTAGTCCCTTTCATCTGTATGAAGGGTCCGCCATATATCTGCAAGTTGAAATTGAGACAGGAGTGTGTTCAGGACCTTGACTGTTGGGGCCAGGCTTTTAAACTTGTGGTCAGATCTATCTATCGTGGGGTTCAGGGTACAATTAAAATCACCTCCCCATATCATAACCCCATTTTTATACAGGCCTTGTCTTGTGTACAGAGATTTAAAGAATATTGTGGCATCATGATTAGGTGCATAAATGTTTGCTATGCGCACATCCCTATTTTCCAGCAAACCGTGTGTAATGACCATTCTTCCCTCGTTGTCTGTTTTAGTGTACAGTACTTTGAAAGGGACTGAGGGTGCAATCCACGTGAGAACCCCTCTAGCATATACTGAATAATTCGAGCCCACCACTACCCCTCCCCATTTCTCTGCTAATTTCTTCAGTTTCTGTTCGGTCAGATGAGTCTCTTGCAACATTACAATGCCTACTTTATGTCTTCTCAGACATGTGATCACCCTCTGCCTTTTGCTATAGTTGTTTAGACCCCGAATGTTCCGGTCATTATCGTTAGGTCAGCTGCCATTGAATACATGACCTCTCAAGTTCAAAGGGAGCTGTGGCCCAATTTGGTGTATTGTCTCTTGCTGATTGCATATTACAGCTATAGCAGTCAGGCTACCCCCTCTCCATAATAAACCTCTCCCCTCCCAACACATGTAACAAAACTTCCATTAACTTGAACTGTCCAGCGATGCTTCATAAGCTTAGACTAACTCCGCTTCCGCTCCTCAAAATCCGGCCAACTGTACCCCAAGAAAGGATGTGCGATAGCAGGAGGACCATCTTAGGCGTGTCCTGCTTGCAAGGCTTCCGAATCTGAACCATTTTGCTCCTGTAGTAAGCTGTTGCTCCATGCTGCAGGAATGTTGCTCCAATCTGTGTACTTCCTAGCCGGACCCATGCTTCCAACTATATTTGCATAAGGGCCTTCTATCTCGATTGTGTCATTAGGTTTCTATTGCTGTTATCTGGACACTGTCCATCCAGTCTTGTGCTTCCGTCAGTGTTTCGAAGAACAAGGCCTTTCCATTATGCAGAATCTTGAGTCTAGCTGGATAGATCAACATGTATTTAACCCCTGCTTTTCTCAGTCATTCTTTCACTGTAATAAATTGTGCTCCTCTTTTCTGTGTTTGGAAGGTGTAGTCTGGAAAGAACGCTAGATTGGATGAGGAACTTTGTATGTTGCCACCATTCCTGGAGAATGCAAGGATCTTATCCCTGTCCTTGTATTTGAGGACCTGTGCTATGACGGGCCTGGGTGGTTCTCCTGGTGGGGGTCTTCTTACTAGGGAGCTATGTGCCCTTTCCATGGTGAATCCTGTGCTAGATTCCCCGGGCCTAGCTCCTGTAGCAGTAGGTTCTCTATGTAATTGTTGGGTGTGACCCCTCCATTCCCTATCGCAGGCCAACGATCCTGATGTTATTGCGTCTCGCTCTGCCCTCTGCGTCTTCAGCTCTTTCCTCTAGTAATTTAACTTTTTGCTGCAGTACATTCACTTCTGTGGCCATTTGCACTCTCTCTGTGGTATTTTCCTTCACCTGAGTTTCCAATGTGCTAGTGCGTTCTGCCAGGCCACGTACGTCGTGCCTCAAGAGGCCAACATCCACCCTAAATTAATCGATTTTGGCTTCTAAAATGTGGCCTGCAGTGCAGCAATGGCATTTAGAATCTGCTGGTTCCCATTTTTAGCTGCTTCTTGCTGGTCTGGCATGTCTCCTGCATCACTGTGCATCTCCTTATCTTTACCTGGGCTCTCTTGGGTCTTAGCATAAGACTCCATGGTGGTTTGTTTGCCTTTAGCTTTGTTGTGTGTGGCTGCCTTTGGTTCAGAATTTCACTCTCTCAATTCCCTTTGCCCTTCCATACACTCTGATTACTTACCTCTTTGCAGTGGACCTCAAACGTATTGGTGTGCTTGTCTAGTTCGTATTTTGCTACGGGACCACTTCCGGAGCTATTTCTGGAATTTATGCATGACTCGCTTCCCCGTCTGTCTTGCTTCAGGCTTTACCAATTGGGCTTAGTCCTTTTAGTGGACAATCTCACATCCGTAGCACGTAACTTAGGTCTGTCTTAGTGGGTCTGTTTACATGAGTGTTCAACTATCTGTATGCAGATAGCAGCCTGCTACACTCCTTGTCAAGGGGGTAGCTCACATCCCCCCTCTAAGCGCCCAGAGTAGCTTGGCTTGTCGCACTCCAGGCACTCCCAGTCTTTATTCAGCGCCCAGTGCTGGTGCCACTGGGTCTGTGCTATACTTTGCTGTCGCCGGTAAATGGGGGGGACATACCCCCTTCAGGCCGAAGCGGACCCGCGTGAAGTGGATTCAGGTGAGATGTTATGTTTCCATAATCTATGTGCGCTAACTTTTATTCAAGTGCCTAGCGCCCAGTTGTGTAGCTCTCCCGGTACTGCCTCTACAGCAATATGGCCTTGGAGTCACTCCCTACTTAACAAGCATGTGCCTCGCCTCGTATAAGGCCCTTAATTCACCTTTCGTTGTAAGCGGTACTTATTAATTCGTAGCAGGCTCCATTCTGAGTACACGTTAATTACTATGTGCTCTAGTGCCTCTAAAACAGGACCGTTTGCTGATCTACGAACCTGCTTGTGTGTTCCACACCATTACAATGGAGCCATGGGAGGTGCCCTAATGTTCTTTGTCCACCTTGCATTTATCAACGGGGTCGGAGACCCTCAGCAGAAGCCTCCGACAACAGCAGGGCAGGGTCGTTTGCAGCCTCCCCCGCTCCTTACCGCTGGTGTGTTCTGTCTCCTCAGGCACCGCGTCCCAGTCTCAAACTGTGCCGTGGGGACCGCCGGGTTTGGGTCCCACTCTACGATACCCCTGGGCATCTCTCCAGACCTATCCGATGGTCCGGATCAGCTCTCGCGCAGATCAGCTCGGTGGGTGCGACTCCTTGCACAATCCAGCCTCCGCTGCTACTTCTCTCCACCGCCTTGGGGTGCCTCTTCCATGACTGCCATCCTTGTCTCTGGGCTTGGGATCTGGAGCATTTACCATGCAGCCCCTCTTCCGGGCAAGATTTGCACCTCGTAGCTGGTGCCTTAAAGTGCTCTGTCTTTGCCGGCTCAGGTGTAGCAGGATAGCACTTCCCAACAGTGTGGCTCTAGTGCCACACAGGGTTCAGCTCTTATCTTTGTCGACAGCAAGTTTTCTCCGGCACACCTGACTCAGACCAGCATCTCCCATGCAACCTCTGTGGTCTCCCTTGCGACCTCTAAAAAACCCCCCCAAAAATGTTTTGTTTTTATTTTATTTTATTTTTTTTGTAATGCAAGCTCCTGGGCTGTGGCCAGCACCATGTGGCTCTTTACTTCGGAAGTGGCTGGCTTTCTTGTTCCGGCCCCTTAAAAAAAAGAACACAAATAAGAACAGGGGTGCCACAAGTCTAACACTTTCAGCACTGACCCTAAATAAGAAAGAATAGGAATACCAAATAATGTGTCTTTCTGGAATTCTATACAATAATTGCTATACTCATTAAAGGTTTATTTCAGGCACACTTCAGGGGGTGAGTCACTTATTTAGTCTGTTCTTTAACGCCTCAATTCAGCCTTTCATCCTTCTGGGGTTGATAGTACCAACACAGGTTGGGTGATATTGGGTGAATATTTTTTCTATATAAAGCGCTTAAGCGCAAGTGCTATATAAAAACACATTATTATCATTTGGTCATGGACGTCTACTTGCATTCACAGTAATTTGGTAATGTGGGCCTATACACACTGATCTTAATGATACATATGGCGATCCATTCTTGTATGAAATGTATATCACATTATAGTGATATCGTAACCATATTTTTCGTAGTGCACAATGCTATGTGATGCCACTTCCTGTTATGTCAACGTGTGAAAGGTTGTGTTCCATCGCTTCCCACAATATCACTTCGTGATGGGGTCAAATGACATCACTACCTGTGATGTCATCAGGGGTCAAGGGTCGTGTTATGTCACTTCTGCTACCCCAGGCATTTTGGTGAAATGACGTCCCTGACTTTATTCTGAAAGAATTTGTTGAACTCATTGGCCAGTTGTAGAGTGGGTGGTAACTTAGAGGATGCAAATTGAGGATTACAAAATGTCCTTATAACCTCGAACAATTCTTTGGGTGCATTCACAGCCTGCTTAATATTGTCCCATAGACAACTAGATTTGGCAGAAAGAAATGTCTTTCTTGTAGTCCGTGAGGGCAGTTTGAGCAGCGAGACGAGAAACGTGGTCTTTGTTATTTTACAGTCTTTCTCTTTTTTCCAATAATCAGTTTTTAGGACATGAGGGGAATTAGACAGCCATTTCCTAATTTTCTTTTTTTTGGTCTATTTTTTATTCATGTTGAATAGGAAATAATCTTTACATAAATATTTCATGGTGTCTCTGTGGAAGAGAGAAAACAAACTCTACAGCATTCTGTACAGGAGGATGGTGTGAGACAATTGGGCACTGCAATACATCACACTGCCATTAGAGTAGGAACTGGCACCACCTCAACTACCAATGTCCACCTCAGGGGTAGGACTGGCTCTGGCTTTCTCCCTGATAAGCCTCCCTCCCTGCCCCTGGCTGAGAGGGATTCCATCCCCTGTTGTCAATGCCAGCCTATTGCCTTTGTTACACTCTTCAAATGCTTGTTTTGATTCCTACAGGGGTAGGATGTTGTATGAGTAGGACAAGACATCCTCCTGTGATGTACACCCCTGATTGCTAGTACTAATAATGTGTGATATATACTGTTTTCACGTCACCAGAGATTTGAGCACTGTAAATTGCCATGGTTTACTAGTGTCAACCTAGTTTTAAAGTATGAAGAAAAAATTGTCCATAGGCGCCCCTCTGCGAGAACGAACGCGGCTAAATGACCTGTTCTTTGGGAAGGTACCCACTCGAGAGTCCAAAGCCACACTTTAGCTCACTGTACCTTTCACAGAAGGGAAATATCCATTTGCAAATCAGTCTTTGTCCCACCCACATGGGCAGTCCAGCACCTAAATGCTATGGCAATTCTCTTCTGAACAAGAGTACCAACAGCAAACCCATACACGTGTTTCAGTCTTGTTGGGCCTCATCAGTGAGGTGGAGCTGTGCCTCTCTGAGCACAGTGAGCAAGGGGTCCACGCCTGGATGACCCTATGAACCTTAGGGTGACTAATCCTAAGTCCCTTAAACAATGAAACAATAGTCCATAGGCGCCCCTCTGCGAGAACGAACACGGCTAAATGACCTGTTCTTTGGGAAGGTACCCACTCGCGAATCCGCAGCCACACTTTAGCTCACTGTACCTTTCACCGAAGGGAACTAACCATTTGCATATGAGTCTTTGTCCCGCCCACATGGTCAGTCCAGCACCGAAATGCTATGGCAATTCTCTTCTGAACAAGAGTACCAACAGCAACTCCATACACGTGTTTCAGCCTTGTTAGGCCTCATCAGTGAGGTGGAGCTGTGCCTCTCTGAGCACAGTGAGCAAGGGTCCACATCTGGATGACTCTAGGAAACTTAGAGTGACTGATCCTAAGTCCCTCAAACAATGAAAAAATAGTCCATAGGCGCCCCTCTGCGAGAACAAACACGCCTAAATGTCCTGTTCTTTGGGAAGGTACCCACCTGAGAGTCCGCAGCCACACTTTAGCTCACTGTACCTTTCACAGAAGGGAAATATCCATTTGCATATCAGTCTTTGTCCCGCTCACTTGGGTAGTACAGCACCGAAATGCTAAGGGTCATCCAGACGTGGACCCCTTGCTCACTGTGCTCAGAGAGGCACAGCTCCACCTCACTAATGATGCCCAACAAGGCTGAAACACGTGTATGGGGTTGCTGTTGGTACTCTTGTTCAGAAAGGAATTGCCATAGCATTTTGGTGCTGGACTGCCCATGTGGACGGGCCAAAAACTGATGTGCAAATGGATATTTCTCATCCGTGAAAGGCACAATGAGCTACAATGTGGCTGCGGACTATAGAGTTGGTACCATCCCATTTTTGCTGTGTTCGTTCTTGTGGTGGCACGCCTCCTGTCACAGGGGCGGGCCACACGAATCGTAGGGGTCACCCGACACAGTACTGCTGCTGTGAACACACAGCTAAGAATCTGCAGGGGGCTCCCTGCTTAGCCCGGATCACCGGGAGGGAGACCGTGAGAAAGGGGGTCACCCCAGTTAGGGCAGCCTCGGTCCTGGGGCACCCAGTCCGGGGATGCAGGCACAGGCCGCGATTGCACGTGTAACAATGAAGCAAAAGACGACACAGACACGAGTTGCTGCTTCGTGGGGCTCTGCTGCGCTCATCTCTATGTGCCAGCAGAGCCCCTTTTATTGGAGGAGCGTCATGACAATGTCATGCCCCTTTCTCTTAAAGGGGCACCAAACCCACACATAACTGGGCCACAATCAACAACCCTCCTTTATTATGACAAAAGAAAAACCACAACACACTGCCAACAGTGACCCTGTACTGGGGTCTAGAAATATGGTGCATTCCAGTCCGCGCACCCGTACTATACTACATAACCACTGCAAACAGGTGCATTCCAGTCCGAGCAACAACTGACAAACTGTTCAAACACTGCAAACAGACGGGTGTGTTCCAGTCCTCAGACCCCATTGGGGGCTGATGGCGGCAGCTAGGAATCAGAAGATGCCCAGATCAAACTGCCCGCTTGTGCTGTTGCAGGACAAGAAGAACACATTTTTCTCATCTTCTTCCTCCGCACAGTCATACAGTCCCCTCCTTTGCTCTTCGGCCACCTGGACCGCTGCCACTCTGGAGGGTTTCCTCCCCCCGCTCTCCTTTGACCCACTCCCTGTCAGTGGCCCCAACATGCTTGCCGGCATTGGGGCCAGGCACACCCGTGTGAAGTTATCCACCTTTCCACTCCTCCCACAGATGTGTCCTTTGGCCGGGCATTCCTGCGCATGGACGTGTCGCCGCTTGCGCTCACTGGTGATGGGCCCCTGAGTGGGCTGCACACTGTTGGGTGACACAATGGGTGCACAAGCACTCCATGGGGAGCCGCTATCCTTCAGGGGGTCTTGTCGGTGATGGCAATGCCACAGACTGGTTGACCACCCTCCCCCACAGGCGCACAAGCGCTCCTTGGGGAGCCGCTACCTGTGTTGGAGGTAAACTGGCACAAGGGGTCAAGGTGCCTTTTTCTCACATTTGCCAAAGTCCAGAGTCCCTCAGCCCATCTGCCTCAGTGTGCTATCGCCCTTGGCGGCTGCAGCACCTTCAAGGCTCGCCCAATTAACTATGGGCCTCCCTTCCTTGTCCTGGGTCGTGGCAGGCCCACTGTTGTTATTTCCAGCTGTTGATCTTTTCCTCTTCTTATTTTCATTTTCCACGCCACAGCCCGGTGTTGCTGGGCCATGCCTCGTGTGGGATCAGCTGGTCCTTTCCATTGATCGCCACGGCCCAGTGGTATAGGCCACACCCCCTCCTTTGTCCGGCGCCTGGCCCTCCATGCGGCCCTCGCCACTCCACGCGGCTGACGCCGCAACAGTCTTCTGCGCGGCATCAGCCGCAGATTATGTGTCCTTCGACTTGCGGCCGGCCCTAGCCGCGGATGATGTTACCTTTGTCTTGCGGCCGGCCTAAGCTGCGGATGATGTTTCCTTCGTTGTGCAGCCACCCGCCGCCTCGGGCACTGGGTGCAAAACAGGCCCTGGGCCACCCACAGCGGCCGTCGCCGCTTTCGCCCATGTGGCTCCTTCCATCTCTCCCACAGAGGCTCCTCATCACCAATGTGGTGGCCCGCCTGCGGTTAACGGGGCGGGCCACACGAATCGTCGGGGTCCCCCGTCACAGTACATAACTGGGCCACACACAATAGTTCTAATAGAGGGGCGGCCATGACTAATTTTTTTATTTTAGTTTTAAAGTACACCTTTTATAGCGCAGGAAAGTATGAAGCAGTCAGTTGCCCTGGCAGCTGGCGTTGGAACTGGTGACCTTTATTGTCCAACACACCCATCCCAGCAGCAGGTGCGTTAATCCACTAAGCTTTCATGCAGCCTGTAGGCGTCGGTCTATTTACTGTTTATGAAGCCCAGTGACTGGTGTATATGGCGACCTCGTAGCCTTCCCTGCCAGCCCTCCCACTTTGAGGCAATGGCGTCCTGGTCCCTCTATCCCTCATTAGAGCGGGCGCTCCGTGTATACTGCTTGATGTTCCCCATCTCCCTTCTGTCAGTGGTTGCTAGGCCTCAATACGGCAAACACCTTAGCAACGGCCTTAATCTCTGGGCACAGAGAGCAAATCTGCAAATCTCGTCACCCTCAAGCTCTTTAGACCCTGCCTGAGACTCTCACTAGGGTTGGGGGCAATGGCACGTTCCTGAAGGATGTGCCGCTCATACGTCATAGATAGTGGAGGCGGGTCAAGCAGTGGCAAGGCCTAGTGGTGTTTGCAGACTAGGACCCCGTGTGCTGCTTTTAAAACTAGCCACGCCTGCTGGCCAGGGCTGGGCGTGCTTCTCGTGAATAATCACTTATGGAGCCTGGGAGTGCCAGGGGTGATGGAATCATTTTATGGGGGTGTCGGAAACTGGTGCCGTGTAAACTGAAACATAAAGGTTGCCCGAATACTCCTGGGGTCTTATCATCACTCGAGAGCCCACTGAGCAAATGTCACTTGACCAGGTAGGAGGGTGAGGGGGGCATATGACGTTTGGTATTGCATAAGCGACCAGTAGGTCCCTCTTACCACCAAGATGCACTTCCAAAGCAGGAACCTCACTTGTATTACCAACCATGCCGAATGACAGACACTCTGTTTGTGACAATCGAAAAGCTGCAGCTGACGGGATAAGAAATGTCGCACAGCTTCAGGCCACTGCATGTGAGCACGGGAGGGGCTTTATTTTTTTTTTAATTAATGGGGCACAATGACCTCGGCTGCCTGTCTCAAGCAGGCTACTCTGCACCAAGGGAAGTCCAGGCCCTGCGTTAATGCGGCCCAATATGACAGCTTTAATAGGAAGGCGGGCTCATTCCGAGCTGGGTGGCGCAATGAAAAGTGGCGGGAAAGTGGTGGCAGTTCCTTCATTGCTGGTTTACTGCTACTTCACTGCACCGCCAAATTATTCATTTACTAGTAGAGTTGTGTTATGTTATGTTATGTTATCGGAACTTGTATAGCGCACCGTCACCAACGGAATTGGTCCCCAGGCGCTCTGGCGGATCTGTAAACAGGAAGGGTGGCGATACCTCCGACTCTTTGTTGAATGAATCGCCTCCGCCTTACCAACATTAATTTGAGGAATTACCGCGGGTAAAATTACCCTCACTACAAATCCTCAACCCCCCCACTCCCAGTGGACTCCATGAATGGGGACTATCTGTGTTTTAACCCCACTCATAATCTGGCGGTAAATCCACCAGAGTCACTGTGATAGCACCTGAGCATGACAGCAATTCCTTGAGAATTACCACCAAGCTCTTAAGAGGCCCTGGGTCCTAAAAGTACATTTACTCAAATATATGTGGGTTATGGTGGTGTGTAGTAATTTATAGAAAGGATAATTGAAAAAATAAATCCCCCCTCAGTCCACTGAAATTACTAGAAACAGCAAACATGGGAGTTAGTCTTACTGTGGCAAGTGCCTTGCGTGGAT
Organism: Ambystoma mexicanum; assembly: GCF_040938575.1. Lineage (NCBI taxonomy): Eukaryota > Metazoa > Chordata > Amphibia > Caudata > Ambystomatidae > Ambystoma > Ambystoma mexicanum. The sequence goes on from NC_090923.1 coordinate 1,031,328,642, forward strand.
CTGCACGTGCAGCCCGTGACCCTCCAATGCAAAGAGCAGTCCTTAAGGGGGCGGGAGCGCACTCAATACTCCACAGTGCCCTGCTGGATTCATCGTGAGTGGTCCTCTGCGGGGCGGGAAAGTACATAATCCCCTACAAACTCGTTTGTTTCTTCAGTCCTGAACACAAGTCTGGAACATTGTCAGGTCTCAGCAGATAATTGTGTCCACCTGGACCTTTGACCCACGAAAAAGGTCACCATAAGGCATCACAGCACTGTGCATTAGGAGAGACTTTTGCGCCATGAATATTGAATAATGTGCTTTTGAGTAACACGCCCATCACAAAGACTTGTTATGGTACTATGCACAGTGTTGTCCTAGTATTTGCAGCATGCATCACTGCGGGTTATCTTTATACCCTGAAAGCAAGCCTGTAGACACAGTTCACTCTTCAAACACTGAAATTCATTACTTCTCTGTTCATTCTCTTCAATCTTCTCTATTTTGAAGGCGTGCTTTGCTAGTGTTCTTTTTTTAATGTAGTACTAGGACTTTAGTCGACATAATACCCAGGGACACTAGGAGTTTCTGGCAACAGTGTTTCATTTAGAGATGATCTGATACCCAGATGCTACTCATTCTCAGCGGTGCTCTGGGCTATACCCCAGCCATTGTGAATGTTGTTTTTCTTAACAGCCGTCTCACTCAAAGCTCTGCTCTTGACGCACACCTCTGAACTCTCAGCTGTGCTTGTGATAATGTCCAGACCAGATACACTCAGACCTTTCTTTTGATATAATGCACAGGCTTATTCAGAGATAATCAGGGGTCAAGTCCTGAAAAAAAGGTGGGGAGGTTTCATTAACACACCAACTGAATGTGGCGTCACCAGAAATTAGCACATCAAGGTGCCCTCTGAAAAAAGGGGGGGGACTCCTGAAAAAAGTGGGGGTCTCTGTCCACCCGCGTGTACCCTCGACTTGAGTCCCGAGAGCTATACTATCTGTATAATTCCTTAGCACCATTAGAGCTAGGTCCTGAACATATCTAAACTCACACAGAGCTCTGCTCATACAAACAACCACGTTCATTCACTCGGAGCTCTGTTCTGCACAAAACCCAGATATATGCTCAATTCTTTGCTCATGATAATACCCAAGCTCACTCGGACTTTTGCTCTTGCGGATGACATGAACCTTGTGTAAGTTTCTAACGTTTGTGTGAGGAATTCGACCATCTGTATGGTGGGTGTGCGCTCAACTAGGCTTTATTGAAATTTTAAAAGAAATTGAATGATGGTAGATCAATCTCCGGAAAATGGTCGGGGCTAATTCAAACACATTTTCCTATGCTCACCACATGACATACACAAAGACCCGTGTACTCTGGGTGGACACAAGCCTGCAGGCGTCGCCCTCCCTGTCATATTTAGTTAGGATATGACAGCCAGGATTACACCATGTCCTCTCAGACGGGGGGAGGGGGGACATTCCCCCTGCCATGGGCAGCCTAATTAACTAACAACGGAGGAGCCTGAGAAACTTGGAAAGAAAAACCGCAGCATTTTCAAACACAACCGCGTTGTGTTTCTGCGTAAATCTGCTTTCCCATTTGGGGCTCTCGGGCTGGGGAGCCCGAGAGCCCCAAATGGGAAAGCAGATTTAGGCAGAAACACTGCAGCATTTAGCATTTCCCATTTGGGGCTCTCGGGCCCCCCGTGGGGAGCCCTAGAGCCCCAAATGGGAAATCAGCTGTAGGCAGAAAAACCGCGGCATGTAAACACAACCGCGTTGTGTTTCTGCCTGCCTTGGCTTTCACTTTGGGTCTCCGGTGCTCCCCTGGGAGCCGGAGGAGCCTGAGAAACTTGGAAAGAAAAACTGCAGCGTTTTCAAACACAATAACGTTGTGTTTCTGCCTGCTGTGGCTATCACTTTGGGTCTCCTGTGCTCCCCCAGGGGCTTCAAAAGCGACCGCAAACATAAATACAACGTTTTTAAAGCTGCGGTTTTATTTCTAATTTTTCCGGGCTCCTCCAGCCCAGAAAACTTAGAAAAAAAACCACAGCTAGTGCTTATTTTTAAAAATAAATAAATAGCACTTACCGAGATTCAGCTGCAGCTTTCCTGCTCTGGTCTCCGGTCCCCGTCCTCCGCGTACAGCACCAATGAAGGAAAAGCCACCCAGCGGTAGCTTTTGTTTACTACAGCTGGCTGGCTTTTCCTTCATTAGTGCCGCAAAAGCAAAAGCCAGCACAGGCGGGCATCCATTTCACAAAATGGATGCGCCCATGTGCTTGCTTTTGCGAATTTTGAGCTTGAATAGCTAAAAATTTTACATAGGAAGTTTTTAAAAAAAAGTGCTAGTATTTTTTTTTTAATGTTGCCTATCTATTTTTTAAATAACATTTTTAGCCGGACTACCCCTTTAAGTGGCCAATAATAGTACATCCCAGTTATAGGCTTTATGTTTTAATTCTCTAATAGATATGCCCAATATTAGGACATATCTATTTCAAAATCAGCTGCCTCAAAAAACTCCAGTACTACATTTACAAATGTTTGGAATACCAAAGTTTTCCCAAGCTCACCCTTGGCCATTGAAGAATAATAAGCGAGCAATGTTTCATCTTCCCAATTAATGTTAAGTAATTTAAGATAAAAGAAATTTCTCTATTGATTTTCCATCGAGTTAATAGGAAAGATAACCCTAGCTCACAATTAATTGCTTCTATGGGAACACATTGTGGCAATCCCAAGAAGTACCTCCAAAATTGCCCTTCACGTTGATGAAGCCACTTCACCTCCCTATCAAAATAAGGTTCCAATCCTCCATAAAGAATACCTGGAACAAAACAAGATTTATGCAATTTGATCATGGCCAAAACAAATAACGACCCTTATGTGACACAAAAGATTTAATTACATACATTGTTTTCACAGTCTTGAAATAGGCATAGTGACACAGGGTTTCAGAACATAGTCTCATGAACAGGAACACCTAGATAAACATATTTATCACTAGCCTTAATCGGCAGTTTACCAAGTTTGCATACACATTTCTTTCCCTTCAGCTTTTCTGTTCCTATTACCAAAATCTTAGTTTTTAAAGGATTTATTATGAGCCCATTAGATATATAATATTTCTCTAGAGCTTCTATACTACTTAATAAGCTGGTAGCAGTGCTACCTATAAGCACTTTATCATCAGCATAAGCAAGCCAGCCAAGAGGATCTTGGTTGATAGTAGGTGGAAAAATGCGACATCCCTCGAAACAGAGGGGCATATATACCACAAATAAATTATAAAGTAGGGTTTTGTTATGCTCACCTGGTATCCACGGGGACACCACTCAGCCCTGATCGATTGATTTGCGCCTGGAACCCTCTTCCCGATCCCGGGTGGTGCCTTCGATGGAAGTCGGGCGTGAAAGCACAGGAGGACTGGATTCAAGATCAGGTAAGGTCTTCTCCCACCTTCCCTGGGTTCGATCCTTATGCCCTTTCCTCACCTTATTTTAATATTTGGCATGCTCTCTGTCTTGCCTTCTCTGCAGGGGTGCGTAGTCTTCAGTGGGCTTTGGCGACCGAGTTACTTCACTGGTGCGAGCCCATTCCAGTGTCTTTAAGGTAGGTCTTACTGCAGCAGTCTTTGTATGTTACTGTTCTTGCCTTCCTTTCTTTCTGGTTAATGTCTTTTCTCCCCCCCCCCCCCCAGGTGAGTGGGAGATTCGGCGTGTCATGCTGGTTGGATTGAGCACCTGCCATTAATGGATGGCGCAAGAAGCGCACTACGATTCGGTAAGTAACGCGCTATGCGCGGCGCTGCTTTGCCTTCTATTTGCTAACCTGTGTTTCTTCTCTCCTTACAGGTCGCAATGGTCTTCTCCGGTGAGCGTGGTATTCCGGAACGATGCCGGGCAAGAGGTTGCCAGCCAGGTGAGGTTCTTGTGATGTTTGAGGCTTACCCCGTATGTAACCTTTTCTAACGTTGCCTTTCTCCCTCTCCTTTCAGGTTGTTTTGTTCCGGTGGGTATGCGGTGTCCAGAAGATGCAGATTGCTGGATGGGCGACCGTGAGTAAGCAGAATCATGGACGAGTGTCAGGCGGTTACAGGATGGAGTTTCGCAAGTAAGAGTCTATTGATGATGTTCTTTTTCTCCTCTGCAGGCTCTTTGCTCCGATGATTGCCGGTATCAAGGACACTGGACATGGTGAGCGTTACGCTGCAAACTGCAGAATAACACAAAGCGTGTTCTGTTGCTTGGGTGTGGTTTAAATAGCCTCCCAGCAAAGTAGTCCAGGTAAAGTAGTTCCAGGCTACCACACCCAAAACACTATACCACATAGTCTAGTTCTAGGGAATTAGACTGTGTGAGTGCCTCCATGTTGACTGCAGGCCCAAGGAAAAGTAGTCCCCTTCAAAGATGTTCCTCATACCGAATATGAGCCTGGCGCCAAAGGCGCCAGGACTGACTCCAAGAGAGTCTTGGAAGATGGTGCAAGGCCTCTGAGGCCCTAATGGAACCCGAACCCTGGCATGTGGACATGCCAGTGGGGGTTTTGGTTAAGGGTCGTGACAGCTAGCCAGAAGACACCCATGCTTTACCCCACAATCAGGTCTAACATCAGAAGATACAGTCCTACCATGGTCCAATCTCACACAACAGTCGTATCTTGATAACGTTGTCTCACCATATATAAAACAGATCTATCACAACTAAAAAGACATATAGTTTACCATATTTTTTGGCCAAACAAGAACAAATCAAATAAATTAGAGTAAATAAATTATACAGTGTCCCAATCCCTTTTCTAAAACCCATTTGCTGACGAGGCAAAATAACTGCATCCTTAACCCATCTGTTTAATCTTTCTATTAGAAAACTAGCAAACATTTTTGAAATACTATGTGAGGAGCCAATTTGAGACCCTTTTTTAAAGATAGGAATTAGAGTAGATGTTTTCCATGAACAAGATATATTTCTCATTTTAGCTACATCCCTAAATAGCCTATGCAAAATATCTTCCCACCTTTCAGGTTGTTCTTTAATTATGATACTCGGTAGTCCATCGGGCCCCGGTGCTCGAGAAGGTTTTAATCTATCTATTATTCTGCAAATATCATCGTTACCAAACAAAATCCAATTCCAATCATAACACCAACCTTTACTTAGAGACGCCTTTTAAGTAGACATTTCAGCATTTAGCAGATCACCTTTATAGTATAAGCACTTAATATACTCAGTCCAAGTGCTATCCAATATGGGATTAGACTTAGTCATGTTATTTGCCATATGCCTATTAACAAGTCACCAACCTTTCTTGTTATTCCTTAGCTGTATGGTTGTAGGCCCACATACATAATCTCCCAATGGACATTATTTTGGGATTGTTTATAACACCTTACCCAGTTTTTGTACATCAATTTTTGATTCACAAGTGCACTAATTTTACTTATAGGTTTAGATATACATATTTTTCTTAATCTTTCTGTACTGTTTCCTTCTTTCAGCAATATTAACATTAAAGTTGGTATTATATACCTTAACATCTGATTTTGCCCTAGTGTTATTATTCTTAATATGGGACTGTGGTAGATTTTTTTTTTCATAACAACATTATATTGGGTTTTACAGGTATACACAAAAGCAGCAACATTGCAATATTCGATAATAGTGCCAATACAATAATGCAGTTCACGCCAAGGGATAGGCTTTTTGGGTGGCTAATGCTCTGTCCATATTTGCCTATGTCCTTGCCTTTTCACAGTGCCTGGGGGGGCCCCCTTGCTCTGGGTCCTCTCCTCCTGTTTCTTTAGCTTAGTAAAGCGGGCTGCCTTGGAGCCATCTGGTCAGTGGAGATCTTCTAGTGAGCGCTGAAAACTTAGCTGCGTAGTCCATAAATGGAGCCCAGATATTTAGGGCTCTGTCCAGGAAGCCTGCTTGAATTGCCGTGACCTTTTCAGCTACGGCTATGTCCCAGCATTTGGACCACCATATTTCTACTGACGGTCCATCTTCATTTTTCCATAGCCGGGCCATTGCAATTTCTGCTGCCAGGAGTAGGTGCGTGCACAGGCGAGGGATAGGGCCTGAAATCGGGAGCGCCCCTCCTCCTGTTTCACCCAAAAGGATTATACCGGGGTCCCAGGGGATGGATAGTCCGGTGATTTCCTTGATGTGGCTTGTTGCCTCTTTCCAGTACGTCTCTGCTTTTGGGCAGGTCCAGACCATATGGAATAGTGTGCCATGGGTGGGACATCCGCACCAACAGGTCGCGTGGATGTCCGGATTCACCTTGTTTAGCTGAGCTGGAGTGACATAATACCTATGGCAGAGTTTGTAGCCCCCTTCCCTGTTCGTGATGCACTGAGAGCTCTTGTGCAGTCTCATCCAGATTTTCTCCCACTCCTCAACCTCTATTTCCCGGCCCAGGTCCTTCTCCCATTCAAGCCTGTTTTTCTTTCTTTTTTGGAGAATATGACCTGTCCAGGAGTCGGTAGAGAGCCGAGGTTCTCCGTCTTGTAGTTGGGGTTGTTAGAGAGAGTTCCAGTACCGTTAACTCTCTGGTGCATTTTTCCCTAACTCCTCTGTGGGACAGCCAATGCCGAATTTGAGCATAGTGGAATCTTTCCCGCTCGCCCTCTCCGAATTTTGTCTTGCACCTCTCGAACGATATAGGCACTCCCTCTTCCAGGAAGTCGCTCGTTTTTAGTAATCCTCCCTCCTTCCAGGGTGCAAAGCCAAGCGGGGGATTGCCTGGTGAGAATTCGGGGTTGTTCCAGATGGGGTAAGAGGACCCAGTGCACCCCGGACGCCCCATTTCCGGGCTGCGGCTTTCCAACTGCGAACGATTGTGATTGTTGCGGACAGGGGACCACTATTTGCTTGGGGTTTTATGTTTGGCAGGTGTGGAAGCTCCGATGGGGCGACCGGGCACCAGGCCTCCTCTAGTTGGCTCCACCTCGGGAGGTCCGTCTCCTGGACCCAGGAGTATGCATCTGACAGCTGCGCCGCTAGGGCATACCTGGCAACATCGGGTACCCCCAGCTCCCTGCGCTTTCCCCCGCATCATGATTCTTCTTCCGATTCGGGGCTCCCCTGCCCCCCAGATGAATTCCTGTATTTTCTTTTGATTTTCTTTTGCAAAGATGCCAAGGCGGGACCCGTGATGTGAGTCGGTAATGCTGTACAGTAGTACAGCCACCTGGGGATTATATTCATTTTTATGGCTGTGATCCGCCCGAACCAGGAGGTTTCTTGGGCCTTCCATCGCTTTAGGTAATTTTGGAGTTCGTTGATTTACTGCGGGAAGTTGCTTGAGTACAAGCGTGATGGGTCTTTAGTGATTTGTACCCCGAGGTATTCAATTGCTCCTTTCGCCCATGGGATCGGCATTAGGGGGCTAAGGCTGATTCTTTCTTGCATGCGGAGATTAATTGCTAGGGCTGAGGATTTGTCCAAATTGACCCTGAAACCGGAGATCGCTCCGAATTCCTTGATTTCCTCCCAGAGGGCCCCCAGAGACGACGCCAGGTTTGATGCAGTTACTAGCACGTCTTCCGCATATAAAGCGATTTTATATTCGTGGTCTCCCACAGTGATCCCCTTTATCCTCATGTTCTGCCTCATTCTCGCCGCGAAGGGCTCCATGGATAGAGCAAAAATCAGGGGTGAGAGTGGGCAGCCCTGCCTAGTGCCCCTAGATATGCGTATTGCCTCGGACCTGGTGCTGTTGACCCGTAATTGTGTGATGGGAGTTTGATACTTGGCTATTACTCAGGTAATAAACTTTGGGCCGAAGCCGTAGTGCTCTAGCACACCTCGTATGTACCCCCAGTCCACCAAATCAAAGGCTTTATGTGCGTCCAAGGATATGACTGCCATTCCCACACCCAGCCTATGAGCGCTTTCAATGATGTTTATCGTCCACCTTATATTGTCATGTGTCCCCCTCCCCGGGATAAATCCCGTTTGAACGCAGTCTGTCAAGCTCGGAAGAGTCGCCCCTAGTCTGCTGGCTAGGATCTTTGCGAACATTTTCCCATCATTGTTCATTAGTGTGATCGGGCGGTAGGAGGTAGCCAACTCGGGGTCTTTCCCAGCTTTGTGTAGCAGCACTGTGAGCGACTCTGCCATTGAATTGGTGACCGATTTCGTTGACAGGAAGGAGTTGAATAGGGCTGACATCTGCAGTGCTAGTATGCTCGCATATTTTTTATAGAAGTTTGCGGATAGTCCATCTGGGCCCGGCGCAGTGGTTTTGAGGGATTTAATGGCTTCAGTGATTTCTTCGGTAGTGATAGGGGATGCTAGCTGTGCTTCGTTTTGAGGGCGGATAGTTCGCAAGTACTCTGGCAGGCTGTCTAGCGGTGTGGGTTGCCCTGACATTATAGCTTTATGATTCCTCACCAGTTCGCTGATTTTATCTGCTTCGGAGTAGTGTATCTTACCGTCGGCTCCCGCCAGTTTGAGGATATTGTTCCTACTGTGGACCTTTTTCAGTTTTTGCAGCAATACTCTGTCTGCCTTATTCCCTTTGCTATAATAGAACTGTCTCGTGAAGGCTAGTGGTTTGGCTGTCCGGTCGGCCCAGTGCATTTCTAGTGCTATTTTGGCTTTCCTCAGGGCCCTTTCTGTTTTCCTGGAGCTGAGAGATTTTAACTCCGCCTTCCAGTGTTTTACCTTTTCCTCCAGTTTAGCTGCAGCGTTCAAGATCCGTCTCTGTTCTGCCCCTGAGCTGATTAGGGACCCTCTGACCACTGCTTTCATAGCATCCCAGATAATATTGATGGGGATTCATCAGTCGTGTTCTCCTTGAAATAGTTGGTTATTGTTTCGCCAATTTCAGTCCTAATGCACTCATCGAGCAATAGGGAATCATTCAATTTCCAATGTCTCTGAGTGGGGTGCTTTTGGCCCGATATGACAAGGTTTGCGGAAACTGGGGCGTGATCGGAGATCATGCATGTATGGATTTCTGCTTTATTTAAACAAGGGTATAGGACCCCAGAGATTAGTAAGAGGTCTATTCTTGAGGACCCTTTGTGTGCTCAGGAGTAGTGGGTGTTGTCCCTTGATGTTCCGTTGAATAGCCTCCAAGCATCGACAGATTCAGTTTCCCTGAGCAGCTTTGCCAGGGATAGTGCTTGCGCGAAGTCTGCATTTGTGGGTAGCAGAGTTTTGTCCATTTGGGGGTTTGGCGTAGTATTGAAATCCCCGCCCATAATCAGGTGCCCCTCCTGAAAGGATAAGATAGGCGGAATTAAGTCCGAGATAAATTTGCTTTGAGACGTGTTGGGACCATAGATTGTGATAATAGTGATAGGGAGTTCCTCAAATAGTCCCTTAAGTAGGAGGAAGCGGCCTCCCAGGTCTCTTCTCACCATGATCTTTGATAAGGGTACCCTGTCACTGAACAATATTGCCACCCCTCTTTTCTTCTCTCCAGACGTGGCGAAGTAAGCTTTTTTATATCTGCTGAATCTGACCGGGTGTTCATCTTCCTGTGGTAAATGGGTTTCTTGGAGAAGAACAATGTCTCCGGCTAATTGTCCCAGCCTATGTTCAACTGATCTGCGCTTCCTTGGGGAATTCAGGCCTTGAACGTTCCATGAGAGGATTACTACCTCGCTCGTGTCAGCCATCCCCTCGCTCTTCTGCATTGGCTATGGTAAACGCTTTGTCCCCTGCTGACTCCTGCTTCTTTGAGTACGAGGCAAAGCCGCTGTATTGGCATAGCGCAGGCAATGATGTTGATGTGACGTGTTATGAAGTTGGCTGAGAAGACGGCCCATGTGCGTCCCGACTCTCAGTGCTTTGAACTTGTCCCTCTTTGTCCCCCTCCCACCCCCCCTTCTTGGCCTAGTAGGGAAAACCTCATCCTACTGCCAATGGGAAACTGGTGGCACTAGTGCACCGGAAGGTGGCCAACTGGGCTGCCGAAACAAAATATGGTGGAGCTCGAACGTTGCTCCCGCACTGCAACTGTAAGAGTAGGCTCCTTTTACTATGGATCCAGATTGCCGTGAAGTTGCTGACTCTGTGAGGGCTGTCGGTCCCCCCCTCCTCTGGCCCCCTCATTGGGAATTGTGAGTATCGTGGAGCCCACGGAGCTTGGTTTAGCCATTGATATTGCTGCTGATCATCCCGGATTGGGCTCTTTCTGGGAAGGACCTCGGAGCCTGCGCCGTCTACTGGCTTTTGTCCAGGTTGCTTCCGATTGTTTTCTGGGGGCTGCCCGGCCTGTTCCCTTGGATTCTGGTTCTTCCTCTCCCCCTTTAATGCCCATAAATTTGTCCGCCTCCTTTGGTGATTGGACCTGTTTCTGAGCCCCCTCCCATGTGAATCTTACAGAGGTCGGGAAACCCCAGTGGTATGGGATCTTTCTTTCGTGCAGCCATTCCGTGAATGCTCTCATAGCTTTTCGTTTTTGAAGAGTAGAGTTCGCTAGGTCCTGATAGAGAGAGATTGTGGACCTTGGAAGGTGATTTGGTGCATTTGTCACACCTCCCGCATGATTTCCTCCTTGACTTGAAAGAAGTGTATTCTCACCAGGACGTCCGGGGGAAGAGCAGATGCCTGTCTTGGAGTTGTTCTGTGGACCTTGTCCAATTCCAGTGGTGAGTCGTCCGGAAGGGTGATTATGAACCTGAGCAAGTCTGATACATAACTCTTTAGGTCTGCGTCTGGGATTGAGGATGGAATTCCTCATAGGCGGATATTGTTCCGTCGGGACCGGTTCTCTGCATCCCCCTGCTTTGCTTCTAGGAGGTCGCACCTCGCTTCCAGGGCTGCAAATTCTGTCCCGGTCTTGCTCACACTTGAACCGTTGGTCGCAGATCTCAGTTTCGATTTCAGCGGTTCGGTGTTCCACGTCTACCACTCTCTTATCGAGGGAGTTGATCTTTTTCGTGACCTCTTCCGTGCATTTCTGGATTTCTTTCGTTAATGCGGATAGGAATTCTTGGAGGTCGGCTTTCGTGACCATTTGTGAGGGACTATGGGCTACTGAGTTGTGAGTAGTGCTAGTGGCTGGATCCTCCGGTGGGTCCCCCCTCTTGGACCTTTCCGTTGGGGTGCTGTTCATTAGGGCGACAATGTCTGTTTGCTTGGATGTCTTCCCACTTTTTGCCATTTTGCTTCTGCTTGATGTTTTTAGCTGTGCGGGGTGCAAGATGCTCCTGGTGGTACTCCCCAGGCGGGGACCACTGGAGTCTGTACCGGTTCCCCATCTCCCAAGCCTTAGCCTCCACTGCGGGGCTTCAATGAGCTTAGCGAGGTAGTGATTGAAGCGTGAGATGGAGGCCACAGTGATTTTAGTCTTGAGACTGGGGGGGCACTGTCGCACCTCTAAGGACAGGGGAGGCTCAGTGACCGAGGAAAGACTGTTGATGATTATAGCAGACCAAGGGAGTCTTCAAGGAGTTGAGGGAATGAGTTCACGGTTCTGCTGCTGTGTCCCCTTGATGGATGGGGGCCTTGACAGATCCCCCTGATGGATGTGAGCTGGCCGTAGGAGAGGCCACATGTGGGAAGGAGTGGACAGGGCTCCGTGCCATGGTTGTTCAGGTAGATACACCTATTTGGTGCATGAGGAGGAGGGGGTTAGAGGCTGGTGTCAGAGGCAGGCCTGGGTTTCATATAGGTATCGGCTGGGCCCCCCGCTTCCCCGACTCCTCACCTTGACTGATTCGATGTTGCAGTTCCACTTATTGCTGCACCTCTGGGTGGCTGCCGGGGAATGCTTGCGCGGCGGAGGAGCCCGGAACTGTAGGTGGCTGGGCCGGCTGGTTCATGCAGAAGATAGAAATGGCTGGTAGCCGTGCCTCACTGAGTTCTGCCGAAGGCGGTCTGGTGTTGTGGCAGTGAGGCACCCCAGCGTGCAGGCCGCACAGTTGCTGGGTCTGAGCTGCGGGCAGCCGCAGCATGCATCGTCTGGTGGTTCGCTGCAGCTCCGGTGAGCCCTGCGGCCGACCCAAGGCGCCTTGATGCAGCACTCCTCCCCTGGATCTCCCGGGCGACCGCTTCAGCAGCTGGCGAGGTGCGGAGGGTTCCGGATCATGGCGGGCCAGGTCTGACCCCGCTCCGAGTGTCCCGCGGGTGCTGCGCGGGGCCCCTCGTCCGACGGGGCCGCGTGGCGGAGTTGACGGCTGGTGTTAACTCGCTGCAGGTGGAGGGGCCGCGCACACTGGGGGCGAGAGGGGGAGAGAGGAGCCCCAGCCAGGCGCCTGCCATCCCTCGCGTGGAGGCTATGCCCCAGGGCGCTGCTCCATTTACAGCCGGGCTCTCCCAAGCCCTGGATGAGTTCTAGGCGGTCCGCGCCGATTCAGGCAGATATGTATGTAGTGTGCTGGACTTGCAGGTTGGGACGGGCCACAGTCTTACCACATCACTTACCTGGGGTAGGGGGCGCACCACTTCACTTACCTGGGGTAGGGGGCGCACCTGTGGGTCCCGGCGCACCCCATCCTGGCGCTTCAATCCTCGATACCGGCTGGAGGGACCGCGGCCTTTTGCGGCACTCGACGCTTCCTGGTTTCCCGTGTCTCGGGATTCGCGCATGCGCGGAAGGCCGCGTTTCGTCCTTTGCGCATGCGCGGTCCACAGAACGCTTGGGAAGCCGCAAGCTTGCTTCCCAAGCCTCGTTCTGGGCACGGCAGCACCGGGGGACAGCACGGCTTGCGTTCCAAGCCTCCCAGGTGCTGCCGGCCCTATTTAAGGGCCTGAGTCTTGAGTCTCACCGCGTCTCAACGCAGTTTGTTTCCGGATCGCGTTCCTCGCTCCCGCAGCCCCCTGCTGCTACCCCTCTTTCCTTGCTTGGTTCTTTGTTCCTTTCAGCTATTCCCTGCTGGCTCCCTTGGGGTTTGGTCCTTCTCCTCTTTGGGTTCCCCTGGTTTCCCTTGGGTTCCCTCTTAGGCTGCCTTGGGTCCAGTCCTGTCCCTCTCAGCCATTGCTTCTGGTCCTGCCTTTTGCCTGCTGCTATCTCCTGGAGCCTTGCAGCTCACTGCTGTGGACTATCATCCTCTGACCTGCCTTTTTGCCTGCTGCCATCTCCTGGAACCTTGCAGCTCACTGTTGTGGACTATCATCCTCTGACCTGCCTTTTTGCCTGCTGCCATCTCCTGGAACCCTGCAGCTCACTGCTGTGGACAATCATTCTCAGACTAGCCTTTGTCTGCTGCCTTTTCTAGGAGCCTTGCAGCTTACTGCTGTGGACTATCATCCCTGCTCTACCATTGGCCCACAGGGTTTTCCTGGAACATTGCAGCCCTCAACTGTGGACAATAATCTCCAATCTCAGCCTATTCTTGAAGTCATTTCTGAAGTATTTCATTTGCGGACAATCTACAAGACCCACCTTCCCTGACAGTGCTTGCACTGTCCCGACGTCACGAAAATCAGGGAAGTGCACATTCGTGGCATTGGGAGCTGGTTCACCCCTGACCCTGTTGATTCCAGGGAGAGGGTTGCACCGGTTTCTCGCGTCACACCTTCTGCATTCATCAGTCGGATAGCCTGGCGACCTCACCACGATCAACTACCGGAAGTTCAGGTATTCAGCGCCCACAAGACGCTTTCCTTAACAGATTGAGATGCCTACCTTCCGACTCCAAGATGGATGAGGCTCAGGAACTTCGGGAGGAGATGCAAGTTCTTCGGGCCGAAATGACAGCACTTCGTCAAGAGAACATCGGTCTAAGACAGATGGTTCACAAGCTTCTGGGGCTGCACCTCAGGGTGGAGGAGCTATGTCCCAGACCGCGCCTATCAAGTTTGACGGTGATTCTAGACATGTGGCAGAGTTTTGCAACCACTGTAAGATACATTTCTTCTTTAGAGCCTCCTATTTCAATTCTGACAAGGCCAAGATTGGATATATACTGGGAAATTTGACCGGGAATGCCCTTGCGTGGGCAGCCCCATTGGTGTCCGCCAATAGCCCTATTCTTAATGACTTTGCAGCTTTTGAAAATAATTTTTGGAGGTCTTTCAATCACCGAATCTGGCTTCCGCAGCTCAGAACCAATTGATAGATCTTAAACAAGGATCTATGGATATAATAGCCTACATAGGTCGTTTTCGTCAATTGGCAACCGATTCCCAGTGGCCTGAAATAACTCAGAACATTTTGTTTCGAAGAGGATTGAGAGATGAGTATAAGGACGAATTACTGCATATTCCAGAGCCAGACACCCTCCAGCAACTTGTAGAACAGGTCTTGCGCATAGACCATAGATTGGCAGAACGGAGGGGAGAGAGACGACGAGCAGAGCGGATGTTCTCAAGACCGCCCAACGCTCAGACCGGAATTCCGGGTCTTCGGACCCCGGTCCAGAATCCATGCAGTTGGGAGCCGTGAGGAGTCCACTGTCCGAAGCAGAACGAAAACGCAGAAGACGTTTGAGACTTTGTTTGTACTGTGGGGCCGCCGGGCACTACTTGGGTTCCTGTCTTCTACGCCCCCAAAGGAAGTCGGAAAACTAGAAGGCCTGTCGCCTGTAGGAAAGGCAACGACAGGTCCTGACTCGTACGCAGTCCTTTCCAACTCCAGTTCCTTGCTCCAGCCCATGCAACCGGCTGTTCTACTGGTTTTGAAGATCAAGCTGACATGGTTAGACAAAGAGGCGGAAGTTCTTGGCTTATTGGACTGTGGGGCCTCCGGAAACTACATAGACGAGACATTTGCAGCCTGTCATGGCATACCTTTGTTCGCCCGGAGAAGTGTCCTGCCCGTAGAGGTGATCGATGGAACCCCTTTATCTTCAGGCCCAATTCGTCAACAAACCATGTGCTTACATATCCAGATCAAGGAACATGGGGAAAGAATCGCCCTGGATGTCATCAGATCACCCTCCTATCCAGTGGTCTTAGGATTGCCCTGGCTTCTTCACCACAATCCAACCATCAATTGGGGAGCTCGCACCTTGGATTTCTCTTCTGCTCATTGCCTCCGAAATTGTTGCTCGCCCGGCGTGCCTCAAAAGGATATCACCTCCATACCCCTTACGAGGGTTACTGGTCCTCCTGGGTTTTGTTCACTGTTGCCTGTCCCTCACGAATACGCCGAATTTCAGATCGTGTTCTCCGAGCCTGGGGACATACCTCTGCCACCTCACCGAAATTTTTGACTGCTCCATAGAATTGGTACCTGGTTCTGTGATACCCCATGGGAAGGTATATGCCTTGTCCCTTACTGAGAAGACGGCCCTTCAAGAATACCTGTCAGATTGCATCAGGAAGGGATACATTGCTCCCTCAAAATCACCTGCTGGCTTTCCGTTATTTTTTGTGAAGAAGAAGGAAGGAACCCTGTGACCCTGTATCGACTATCGTCAACTAAACAATATCACACAAAAAGATTGCCTTTAATTCGGAACATCATGGAATACCTTCGAGCGGACCAGGTCTTTACCAAGTTGGATCTGCGAGGCTCTTATCATTTAATTCGAATTAAAGAAGGTGATGAATGGAAGACGGCTTTTAAGACTCCTTTTGGGCATTACGAATACCGGGTCATGCCATTCGGGTTATGTAATGCCCCGGCTGTTTTTCAGCGTTTTATGGATAACATCTTTAGCGATTTAATCGGAATATCTGTTTGGGTGTACCTTGATGATATTCTCATTTTTTCTGCTTCCCTGAAACAACATGTGGGACATGTTCGGGAGGTGCTTCGATGGTTGTCTCAGAATCAACTGTACGCTAAGGCAGAGAAGTGTTCTTTTCATCAGAAAAAATGGAGTTTCTGGGTTATGTGATCAGTGGCACAGGTATCTTCATGGATCCAGCCAAGGTACAAGCCATTCAGAACTGGACTCGACCTTCCGATCTGAAGTCCCTTCAACGATTCTTGGGATTCGCCAAATTTTTATCAGCAATTTATACCCCATTTTTCACAACTCACGGTTCCTTTGACTCAACTAACCAGCAGTAAAGTACCCTTTCTTTGGAATTCACAGGCCACCAAGGCTTTTGACACCTTGAAACAAGCTTTTAGCACTGCTCCCATTTTGCGTCATTCGAATGATGATATGCCGTATATCGTGGAGGCAGACGCTTCTGATTTTGCTGTTGGTGCTGTTCTCCTGCAGAAGGAATCCGAAACCGACTTGGAACACCCTGTGGCATATTTCTCTCGCAAGCTCACTCCTAGTGAACGAAATTACGCAGTGATTGAAAAGGAGTTGTTGGCCATAAAGGCTGCATTCGAAGAATGGAGGCATCATCTCCTTGGGGGACGGCATTCGGTGGAAGTACGCACTGATCACCGTAATTTACAGTATTTGAAGTCTCTTCAGTGCCGAACCTCTCGTCAAGCCCGATGGGCCTTCTTTTTCTCTCACTACGACTTTCATATTACGTACATCCCCAGTGCTCAGAACTTAAAAGCTGACGCCTTATCTCGGTCTTTGGAAGAAAACGTGAGAAGTGAGTGCAGGGATGTGCCACTAATATCCCCAAAGCACTTTCTGTTCACACTTTCACCTCATCTTCAGAAGATTCTACAAGACACTATATCTGATCCAGCTCGGGAAGGCCTCCTGAGGCACTCTCAGATCACTGAAAATAATGGGTTGCTTTTCTATCGGAACAGGTTATATATCCCCACGACCTCTCTTCGAACTCTTGTGCTTCATGGGTTTCACGATTCCCGAGTGGGTGGTCATCGTGGAGTGAGAGCCACCCGAGAATTGATATCCAGACAGTTCTGGTGGCCAGGATGGGCCGAAGAAGTTGACCGTTATGTTAAGAGCTGCCCTGTGTGTGCCCAGGTTAAGACTCCTAGGAAGAGACCTCTGGGATTGCTTCATCCCACAGAGATACCTCCTTACCCGTGGCACACCATTGCGGTTGATTTCATCGTTGAACTCCCTCCGTCGGAAGGATATACCTGCATTATGGTTGTTGTGGACTGTTTTTCTAAGGCGGCCCATTTCGTTCCATTTTTTAGGATACCCACTGCTTCTCAGATGGCTTTGGTATTTCTTCAGGAGGTGTACAGGTTACATGGATTACCAGAAAAAATCATATCCGACCGAGGATCTCAGTTCTTGTCATCTTTCTGGCGTCAATTGTGTGGTCATCTTGGCATTCATCGAGCACTTAGTTCGGGTTATCATCCACACACTAACGGCCAGACTGAAAGGACTAACCAGACTCTGGAACAGTACCTTCGGTGTTTTGGCAATGCCACCCAATCTAACTGGAAGACACATCTGGTTTTGGCTGAAGTCTCCTATAACAACACGGTTCATTCTGCTACTGGCCTGAGTCCGTTCTTCTGTTTGTCTGGTCTGCATCCTAGACTGGTGCCCTTTTGTCCCGTGCTACCCAGTGGGTTCCTTCTGCTGATCATCTTGTCACTTCCATCCAGGATCAACACTCCTTGGTGCGCAGTACCTTGGCAGAGGCACAGGAACGTATGAAGCAACGTGCTGATAAAGGGAGGACCCCGGAACCCACTTTCCAGGTGGGGGATTTGGTTTGGTTGTCCTCCAAGAATCTACCAGTACGTAATTTACCTACCAAATTGGCTCCCCGCTCTTTTGGCCCGTTCAGGATTACTAGGCGTTTGTCATCTGTAGCGTTTCGTTTACAGTTGCCTCAGTCCTGGCGGGTACACCCTGTTTTCCACGTTTCCCTGTTGAAGCCATAGGTGGTTGACACTTTTGGGCGGTCTTCCCC
This sequence comes from Ambystoma mexicanum, assembly GCF_040938575.1. Taxonomy (NCBI): domain Eukaryota; kingdom Metazoa; phylum Chordata; class Amphibia; order Caudata; family Ambystomatidae; genus Ambystoma; species Ambystoma mexicanum. Next base: position 1,031,346,310 of record NC_090923.1, read on the forward strand.
TCGTCCTGCATCAGTTGTTGTCCAGGGGTCCCCAGAATTTGAGGTGCAGGAGATTTGCGATTCACGCATAAGGCGGGGGGTTCTCCAGTACTTGGTGGACTGGAAGGGCTACCCTGCCTGTGATCGCACTTGGGAACCACGTAGTTATGTGCATGCTCCCCGTCTGGTTCGTGAATTCTATCACTGCTTTCCTTGGAAACCTGGGGTGCCTGGCCTTCCTGGGAGGAGACATAGTGTTACCACATCACTTACCTGGGGTAGGGGGCGCACCACTTCACTTACCTGGGGTAGGGGGCGCACCTGTTGGTCCCGGCGCGCCCCATCCTGGCGCTTCTATCCCCGATACCGGCTGGGGGGACCGCGGCCTTTTGCGGCACTCGACGCTTCCGGGTTTCGTCCTTCGCGCATGCGCGGTCCACAGAACGCTTGGGAAGCCGCAAGCTTGCTTCCCAAGCCTCGTTCTGGGCACGGCAGCACCCGGGGACAGCACGGCTTGCGTTCCAAGCCTCCCAGGTGCTGCCGGCCCTATTTAAGGGCCTGAGTCTTGAGTCTCACCGCGTCTCAACGCGGTTTGTTTCCGGATCGCGTTCCTCGCTCCCGCAGCCCCCTGCTACTGCCCCTTCTTTCCTTGCTTGGTTCTTTGTTCCTTCCAGCTACTCCCTGCTAGCTCCCTTGGGGTTTGGTCCTTCTCCTCTTTGGGTTCCCCTGGTTTCCCTTGGGTTCCCTCTTAGGCTGCCTTGGGTCCAGTCCTGTCCCTCTCAGCCATTGCTTCTGGTCCTGCCTTTTGCCTGCTGCTATCTCCTGGAGCCTTGCAGCTCACTGCTGTGGACTATCATCCTCTGACCTGCCTTTTTGCCTGCTGCCATCTCCTGGAGCCTTGCAGCTCACTGTTGTGGACTATCATCCTCTGACCTGCCTTTTTGCCTGCTGCCATCTCCTGGAACCCTGCAGTTCACTGCTGTGGACAATCATTCTCAGACTAGCCTTTGTCTGCTGCCTTTTACAGGAGCCTTGCAGCTTACTGCTGTTGACTATCATCCCTACTCTACCATTGGCCCACAGCCTTTTCCTGGAACATTGCAGCCCTCAACTGTGGACAATAATCTCCAATCTCAGCCTATTCTTGAAGTCATTTCTGAAGTATTTCAACTTCGGACAATCTACAAGACCCATCTTCCCTGACAGTGCTTGCACTGTCCCGATGTCACGAAAATCAGGGAAGTGCGCATTCTTGGCGTTGGGAGCTGGTTCACCCCTGACCCTGTTGATTCCACGGAGAGGGTTGCACCGGTTTCTCGCGTCACACCTTCTGCATTCATCAGTCGGACAGCCTGGCGACCTCACCACGATCAACTACCGGAAGTTCAGGTATTCAGCGCCCACGAGACGCTTTCCTTAACACACAGCACCATCAAAGGCGTCCGGCTCCTCCAATCCTCCCGACTCTGATTAGCAGTGTTTACCCTGAGAGGGAGGGAGCCGAGGTGCTGGATTGTTTGAAGCAGTGCGGGTGAGCGAGCTGGTCTTGTCCTGCGTCCCGGGCTGCTTTAGCTCGCCTGCACCTCCCCCTCAGGGCTGGTCTGCGTGGTCTATGATGGCGGCCGCCATCTTTTTGCCACGTGGGTCCCGGCTGGAGTTTTGGGCCACATCATGGTGATTCGGCCACGGAGCGGGGTCCAAACTGAGCGACGGCCACAGCAGATGTTCCCCCAGCTTATATTTAAGTTGCAGGCATAAACGGGGTTCGGTTCTGGCGATATTAGATGCAGCGATATTAGATGCAGGAGTTCTTAGGAAGACATGCCAATCGCGGCAGCTCCGAGCCACACTCTGGGTCTGTGATAGATTTATACAATGTGAAATTGCCCAGGTCCAGTCACCATCCTTTAAGTTATACATGTCAGGATCAGGGACGAAATATTCCAAATACCTATACACCAAAGTGTTAAATAATTTGATTTTGCCAGCCGACCATTTTAGTCAATTCCCCTGAGCATTACAGGAAATTTCACTGAACAGTAAATTACATCTAAAGAAATGCTGAATTTGTATGTTCGTCTTAAGTAAAATGTGGTCCCTTCTGTTGGTGATAACAGTCGAATAATTAGTAACAATGTCAACCAATTGGTGGGATACAAATATATAATCAATCCTCAAACTAATATCGCCACTGTACCCAGTATAATGATTGCAGGTCCTATGACCGTCAGTTTCTTCAATGGGATTAATGGAGGACATATTCCAATTATTCATAAACCTAGATGATGATATAACTCCATTTCGTTTAATACATGGTAGATCAAGAATCCCAGAAAGGTTATCACAGACCACATTGAAATCCCCCATCACCATAAACAGTTGACCTTTATCACGATTAGTCCAGTGAGATAAAATCAAGTTTATATATGTTTATATCTCCCTGGTAGTATTGCCCCCTGGAGGGTTGTATATGTTAATCACCAACAGCTTCATCAGCTTATCCTGTGCCAGATCAGTAATTAGTATCATTTTGCCATTGAGGTAAATACTCAATAGAATTAAGATAAGCTCTGATTTCCGCAATAAGACCGCCAAAGGGCCTGCCAGCAGATTCTTTTATAGAAAATCTCAGAGAAAGTGCAAATCTGTCTACATGGCAGGGGTCAATAAGCCATGTCTCCTGCAGACAGAATATATCAGAGCCGATAAGATAGCCTTCATCATATAAGAAGGATCTGTATCCCCTTGTATTCCAGGACAATATTTTTATATCCCCCAAAACCACAGGCTGATTTTTACAATCCTCAATTAAGTTCAAGTTCAACAAAGATCCCTTCTGAGCCTCATGATTTAGAGCAAGTTTAGAGGCCTCTAATTTGGATTCTAGTTGCAAAATACCCTTACCAATATCAGTCCGAACTATTTTCAAATTACTCACATTTTTTAATTGCCAAGCAGAATCAGCTACGAGGTCAGCCTTGATTGATTGTATTGCCATGACCTTATTCCCATTGATCTTGAGTCATTCAGCCTGTAATAATACATAATCCACAAATACTAGAGAAGAAACATTTATAATAGCCAGGTTGTCATCTATTACCAGATCAGGAAGCTCAGTGGAGATAATATCATTAGTTGAAATAACAGCCAACTGAGGGATGCTATCGGACTCGGAAGACTCTTACCTCCCTTCCTCCTCACCTGGGTCTTCTGTAGAGCTGTCCTGTGGGTCTGCGTTCTTTCTTCTCCTGCACTTCTCCTTTTCTCCTCCTTTCCGGTCCTTTTTCTTTTTGTGCACATAGGGGCAAGCTCCTCTGGGGCCACGTTGTCGGGTTATAGTACACCTAACAACTTGGATTCCCCGGGAGCAAACCCCAGACAGGGAAAAAGCCTTCTGGTGGAAGAAACCCTGTAGTAGGTCCTGTTGCCCGATGGGTTGCGATGACCGGATCCTGGAGAGATGAGGTGTGTCCTGTATCTTGTGTTGAGTGAACCACAATGATTAGGTGTTCTGATGCGGTTATTACTTTCAAGGTACCAGCCGATAGCTGGAATCACTGGGAGTGGAAGCACTGCCGTTCCGGGATGTAACAGGAAAGAAATAAGCTGTAACAATCCCCAGGTAAGCAGCCTTTGAAAGGATGAGGATTGCAACTTTGGGAAACAGGTAAAAGGAGCTGCACGTACCCGAATTGGATACTTGTGAACCAGAAAGGAGAGACCGGAGAAACAGGAGAAGAGCCAGGGAAGTCGGGGCGAGACCCAGAGCGGGAGAGTACAGATGAGGGAGAAAGACAGCTCCTGCAGAGAGCGGAAAGGCAAGAGAATCCCAGCAAAGGGGAGAGAGCGAAATGGCAAACAGGAAGGAACACTGTAGTACATAGACAGCAACAAAGGCGGAAATCCAGAACGGAGCGTTAGCTCCAAAGACAGAAGAATACTAGCGCCTTACCAACATGAAACGAAGGTTGCAACACACCGGGCAGTGCTCAGAAGGCAAGTAAATACTGGCGGTGGCCATCTTTGAAAAAACACTAGACCGCTCAAGGAAGAATGGCAAGGTACGTAATGTGCAAGTCAATGGAGTATCCAACGGATCCATAACTTCCAAGGGTGCAGTGTGACAGATACTTTGCAAACTTCAAGAACGCGTGATCTTTTTATATAGGGACTGAGATTTGTTGCACATGGTTCAAGCATTTTAAATTTTGAAACGATCCATTTATTTAGCACAACTGTTGGACCAGAATGGCCATCGTTGAAGGCGATTTGTTGGAATTCTTCAACATCCCTAACACAAGATGTATCCAGAATGGTGTCCAAACAAGGGTCACATGTATGTGATGTAATATCAACGTTTATTTTGACTGGAAATGGTACTTACCTTGCCTTTTATTAGCCATTGATCCATAGAGCTATTCGTTTTCTTTTGCAGCTTATTTTTAGTGGATCATTGGGCAGTTACAATACTAGAATTGGGAGCTAATATGGCATTCCCCAGTTGAATCAGGCAAAGCATTTATAATGCCCCTACAGGTATTGACCACGTCAGGTTCAAGAATTATTAGATCGTCACCTTTAGCAAGGTCGACCTGTATATTAGTTCTCTGTATAGCTGGCTGTTTACAAGACACATTTGCTGCTGCAGCAGATTCTGTGGTATAAATAAACGCTGTCATTTTACTGGCATGATCCGTTATAGCATTGGCTGTATCAACAGAGAGGTTTTTAATAGGAGATAGGCCAATGTCCGCTGTGACATTCTTCACATAGGACTTATTCACCGAATAAGGTTTAGCTGTTTCCTTACGAACTGAACTTCCTTGTTGATATGTTCTCGTTCTAGCCAGCATGACAGATAGACTTTATGTCAGCAGTTTGGAAATAAAAAAGTCCAAAACAAGCCACAGGAAAAAAACTTGTTTAGATATTTATCACAGTGTAGCAGTAAAGCAGCTGGCCAATCAGGTGAATGAAGTTCTTGCCATTCAACAATGAACACCTGGGCGTTTCGGGTACTGCAGCTCTTCAAATGAACAATATTACTCGTTTAAAAGAGGTGCCCCCGCAACCCTGTGCAGACCACAAGGACTGCAAAGACTGTAAGACTCCGCCCGCGACTCACCTCAAGGACGCGCTGTTAAATAGGAATGATCAAATACAGCGTCCAAGGTAGAAAAAGGAGGGGGAGAAGGGGTATAACACTACCTACGTCAGCAGGTCCTCAATAGCAAACTCTGCTGACAAGGAGGGACACCTCACACTCCTCACACCCAAACCCCAGAACACTCCGTGCATTCTGCGCGGAATGCAGCATTTTTAATACGAGTCCACCTCCTCGAGCAGCTGAGATGGATGGGGATAAGAAAACAGACTGCCCAGTCCGATAAGGGATCAGCTCGGGACAATTCGAAACACCAATTAATGTGTGCTCCAAACACCAAAGCACACAAAAAGGACGTTCCAAGCTAGTTACCGGGAGCCAGTTGTAGGAGTCCAAAAGCCGGGTGAACTGAGGTCAAATCAAGCGTCACACCAAAACAGAAACCAGAAGAAAAAAGAAAGACTCCAATGGCAAAGTCACACTTATTCCTTCACTCCTTGATCCTAAGTCCACCCGGATTCAGGTAGCACGAAGGCCAAGCACCAACATGACACAATTATTGCAAAATAGAGTTCAATGCCAATGTCATTTGAAGTTATTCAGAGGAGCAATAGTAAGAATTAGACACAAGTCAACGGCTGCAACTAGCCCAGCTCAAAAGGTCTGCAAAACTAAGATATGAGAGACCTTGCAGTCGCTGGATACAATTCCGCCTTACCAACCTCAACAGGAGGGCCACCTACGCCAAGAACAGGGAGGCACACCCCGCAAATGCCAGATACACAATCTCAATATTCACAGTATACCTACTGTGAGACCAGGACACGGCCAAAGTAACCAGGCAGGAGGATCAGCATGGGCAGCACTGGCGGTACAGTCATCAGACTATTGTTGGACTGAGGTTCTCTTCCACTTCTACTCTGCTCACTACTTGTGAGGAAAGAACCTCACAATGTCTCCAGAGCGCCGGGTAGCTCGGTACTCATCAAGCAGCACCTCTCTCTACCAGGCAACACTAGCAGTGTCAAGGCAGCTTCCTAGCGTTACTACCTTCCAGTGAAGCAGTCACTTAGCCTAGTTGAAAGCGAATTCAGTAAAGTCGATAGCTCAGGTCTTATGTTTCCAAAGTCCATAACAGGTATCAAAATTATGTTTTTGATTATAGGGCCGTTGACTAGTGCACACAATTCACTAGAGTGTAACCTCTGCTATGACTACAAACAGTAGGCCGGTGGTATGCTGCTGTGAATGTTAAAGGAAAGAAGTATCAGGTTTAAGGGAATTGTATTGCTTCATCTATTTTAAAGTGCTTGCCTGGAATGTTCATGTAGTATCGTGGGGCACCAACATCTCCCCAAAAAGTACTGAAAGGTCTGTAGGGCCGTGCCAATGTCATGTGCACCATGGCAGCGTGCCTCATGCCTCCAGAGTTGCCCTTTGTCATCAATTTGCTGGGCCTTATTAGTGAGGTGCAGCTTTGGTGCAGCGACTCCTCAGGCATACAGACCAAGGGGTCCAAGTCAGACCCTCGAGCATTTCAACATTTGTCAAAGGTTTGTTAGCCCTCTACAGAGAATGGCCTCTTCCATGGGTTAGCATAGACTACGCCCCCCTACCCCCGCATAGCTCCTGGAGAAGTAATTTATATCTACCTAGACAATTGCGTGTGATGTGCTATAAGCCTTCGCCTTAGAGCGAGTGGCAACTGGGGTAGGCAGGAGAGACTACACTCTCAAAACAGTCGTTCTTCTGGCCATCTCTTCTGTCGGGAACCCGAAGAATTGAGGTCTCTCCTTTGTTGTGCCTCTTATCCCTGCTTCCTCCCAGATGGGCTTGTTCTTCGCCTTTCTCCTTGCTTCCATTCCCAAATGATCCCTTCCTTTCATCTTAATGAGGATTTGGTCCTGTCCTCTGTGCTAGAAGAAGAGGAAGGATGTCTGCAGGGTTCTGCCAGCTGTGTAGACAGGACAGTGAAGGTCTATCTGGAGAGGATGTAATCCGTCAGCTCTTGTGACTCCTTCCTGGCAACGTTGGCCCCAGACACATGGGCAAGACGCCCTCAGTTTCAACCCTAGACAGGCTGTCAACAGGCCCTGCGACCTGCTAGGCTCTTCAGTTCCTCGGGGCATCCAGGAGGGATTCTACCCCTCCTGGACCTCCTTTAAAGGGACCCATTGGCAGACATGTTTCAGGCTATCACTAGGGCTAATGCGGTTACTGTCATTAAACATTACCAACTGTGGGCCTTTGGCTCTGCCATCCTGTGAGCACGTCATTAGGATTTTTGCCAGTGTGCGCCCAGAACATCTGGTGTCCTTTATTGTTTTCTAGGGTGCCCAGCTTCTTATATTCCACTTTCTTTAGCACTAGGATAAAGAAGAGGATTCTAGGAGTCCTACTCTTCCTCGTTCCAGCCCTACTTCCCGACTCCTTTACCCGGGCGAGTTGGGCCTGGTTACCTGCTGGAATATGACAAAGGGTGTTCTGGGGAGAGCATCTTCTTATCCACTCAGAAGTGCAGGGGAAGGCGAAGAAGGTTATTTTGATTCGTTTATTTTATTCTACATTGGGGCCTACCTGGGGTCCAGCTAATTTCTTAAGGGCTGAGAAGAAGAAGAGTAGGACGTGGTGCAATGAAGATTACCAGTAAGTAACCCACACAACTATGCCACCAGGATTGAAGCCTTTGGTCCGCAAGTGAAACACAGCTCTCTGCAGGCGATGCCATTAATAACTGAGTCTGACTTTCCGGCCTGAGTGCTTATGTTGTGCCAGTGTTTGCCTGTGTTTAGCCCTGGCACTTATTTTGGAGGCAGGGCTGATCACCGGCACTTCCTGTAGTATTGTTACACATTCGACATTGTTCCAGAAGGGGCTGCTGGAGTCCACTAAAGTGAGCTCTGTCATCATTAATTTGAATCTTAGCATCTCACATGGGACTTGAAGAGAAACTAAGAATGCGGGTTGGTGTGAGCTTGAGTTCTGAACCTATGTGCTAGACGGTCGCTATGGAAGGCTGGGGAGTGGTTTATGTATGCGAGCAGCCTGCCTCAATGTTTGTGTGAATTGCGCAGGAGGTTTTTATTTCTATGTTGTTGCTGCAACTCTTCTAGATGGCGGAAGGCCCAAAAAGCGACTGTCCGTTCTTCTTTCTCTGGCAGTAGATTGGCCTCCTCTCCCAGTCACAGGCTGGTGCGTGTGTGCTTCTTCAAGGCAGCTTCTTCTCATTGCAGAGCAGGAGTGTGGCCGGCCCTTGGCAGCAGCCCATCAACTTCCCGCCATAGCCAGCTTCAGCTCTTGTTCTCTGATAGACCTGCTTCTGTGCTGGAGGAGGGAAAGAGAGATGGAGAGGGTGAAGGCAAGGGACCCGCAGGCCATTTTTAACTACAAAAAGAATGCATGGTTGGTATGTGGCTTACTAAAACATGGGGGGGTTTGTGAAAATGGCCAACGCAGATGTTTTTATTTTTACTTTGTATTTAAAATGAGGGCGTAGCCATGTAACGGGCTGTTAAGAAGTATTTTTTTTGTAGTTAGTAGAACTGAGACCTATGGTCAGGAGAGTAACATGATCACATACATTGGGTCAAGTTGAGATTCTTAGGGGATACAAAGTGGTGTGGAATCCCAAACTGATCTTTTTTTTGGTTTATGAGCTCAACACTAATCAGTACATTACGAACATACAAACATACAAACATACAAACATAAGGCACGGATCCTAAGTTTGATACTTTACATGGGTGTTTCAACTCAGTACATTCAAGTTATAGTACGTTTTGGAATCTGCTTAGAGTAAGGCCACCCATTCTCTTGTCGCCATGGTGTTCCTTTGCGTTTCTTTAGTTCTCTTCCCATCTTTGCCAGATCTTTTGTGCTTTCCCTGGGCATCCTCTAGCTGTGTATACTTACTTCTCCATTGCAATGCATGCATCTACATCTGCCACCCATTGATCATATCGTGGGGCAAGGTTTGAGCCCCATAATTGTGCCACATTTCTCTTAGCCAGGCCCGTGGCCATTGAGAACAATAACTTTTCAAAGCGAGACATTTCATCCATCTCCTCCACTCCCAAAAACGCCAGTTTTGGGTCCAAGGGTATCTCTCGGCCTATGACCGTTGTGAGTCTGTTGCAGCATTCCCGCCAGAATCGTTGGACCTGTGGACATTCCCATAATATATGAAAGAAGGTTCCCTCCCCTTGGCGGCATCCAGGCAGTTCGGGTCTGTTGTTTTGCCCCATTGATATAGCGCCACCCGTGGGTAGTATGTCCTATGCATTATTTTTAGTTGTACAAGTCTGATTCCGGCAGAAATGGCAATTTCCCTGGGGTACATTAAGGCTCTGGTCCAGTCTTCAGGTTGTGGTAGACCCACGTCTTTTTCCCATTTGGCTTTCAAACTGCAGAGAGCCAGCGTTGCAAACGCAGATATTGCATTGTACATTATAGAGGTTGTCTTCACATCTACTCGATCTAGGACTATGTTCCTTTCGATTGGTGTGCAATCGGGCATGTCAGAAAGCTCTGAGAGATGTGTCCTCATTGCATGGGAGAGTTGTTTGTAGTGGAAGTGCTCTGACAAAGGTAGGCTGAACTTAGTCGCTAGGTTCTCAAATGATATAATTTTACCTGCATGTATTATATCGCCGACCTTGTTTAATCCAGTTCCCTCCCAGCTCGCCCATTTTGGGATCTCATTTAGTTCGGGTAGGTTTCTATTTCTCCACAGAGGCTGAACCGGGATTATTCTTCTCTCCCACCCTATGCGTCTGTGTGCTTCCATCCAAATCTGTGCTCTTTGGGCTGCCATTGTGCAGGGAGGTGGGTGTGTCATTTTTTGGTAAAGACTTTCCAGTGGGGAGATCCCAGGCCCAGCGTGTATGTCTGGACGAATATGATGGAGTTCTGGGTTGCTATGTAGGATGTTGTTTACGACCGCCATTTGGGAGGCCCAATAATATGTCTGTAAGTGCGGGAGGCTGACCCCTCGTAGAGTGCGTAGAGCAATCTGTGGGTGTCCACCCCCCCTCAAAAGAGTTTTCTAAGTATCCTGTCTATTTTGCGGAACTCCGCCGTAGCAATATGTAGTGGTGCATTCTACAGGATGTATAGAAAGTGCGGTAGTGCTAGCATCTTAAACAGTGCAGATCTGCCAGCAGTGTAAGGGGTACAGTCATCCAGTGTCTTACATCGTTTGCAAATCAATCAGTTATAGGATGTAGATTTTTCAATACATAGGGCCTCATTACGACCCAGGCGGTAAGTTAGCGCCTGGGCCGTGACTTTACCACCATGGCGTAAACTACGTTTACGCCATGGTGGTTGGCGGACTTACCGCCCCATTCCGACCTAGGCGGGGCGGTAAGTCCCCAATCCCCATTTACCCTTCCCCATTCCCATTTTTGCCCCATAGGGCATAATGGGAGTGGGGAAGGCGTTAATTACGCCACCGTAAATTACGGTGGCGTAATTAACTCCATGGTCCCTTAGCGCCATGGATTTTAACACCTGCTAAAAGCAGGTGTTAAAAGCACCATGGCGCTAGGGGACCTCGTAATCAGGCGGTAAGGGTCGGCGCTGTTAACGCTGCCGTAAACCCCTTACCGCCTGAGTTGTAATGAGGCCCCTAGTCATTGAGGTTGGGTGAGATTTGTATGCCAAGTTATCGGAATTGCTTTGACTCCACTCGGTATGAGCAGATGTCAGGGGTCATATTGCATATCCCTTAATCGGAAATAATATCGATTTGCTCCATTTTACTCTTAGCCCACTAAATAGCCCATAAATTTCCAGGAGTTGTGTGACTACGGGGCATGATTCTGCTGGATTGCTTAGATAGATAAGTAAGTCATCAGCATGCAGACAGACTCTAACTTCCCAGTCCCGAGCCCATCTGAAACCCGTCCATGATTGTGTGTTCCTTAGTAGCACCGCCAGGGGTTCAATCGCCAGTGCAAACAACATTGCTGATAGAGGGCAACCCTGCCTGGTCCCTTTGCCCAATGTGATGCTATGTGATGTCCACCCATTCCCTCTGACCTCATCTGTCGGAGAGTTATATAGGAGTTTTACCCAGCTTGCGAATTGTATTCATTATTTCCCATTACGCCTCCCAGGAGACTGAATCAAATGCCTTCTCGAAGTCGATTGCGAGAAGCGCAAGAGATTCCTGTAGCGCCGGTGCTCTTTTGATGGCCAGATGAAGCCTATGTATTTTCATCCTTTTGGACCTTTTGGGCATAAAGCCGCATTGGTCTGGATGGATCAATGATGTTATCTCTTTCAGCAATCTATCAGCGAGAATCTTCGCTAGAATTTTGGCCTTGCCATTTATTAGGGAAATTGGTCTATAAGAGCTACATTTGTCTGGGGGTTTACTCTCTTTGGGGATCACCACTATGGTGGCTTTTCTCAGGTCCGGGGGGAGGATTCCCAGCTCTTTGGAGCGGAGGAACATGTTAGGTATATGTGTTGCCACCTACTCGCACCCCAGTTTCTTCCATGTCTCTATCGGATACCCATTTGGCCCTGGGGTTTTCCCATTTTGGAGTTGTGATAGAGCGCCTGATAGCTCCTCTTCCATGATCTCTGCTTCCAGGCGCTCTTTTTGCACCTCATTTAGAGATGGGAGGGTAAGCTCATTTAAAACAGTGATGTCAATAGGGCCTGTGGGAGGGCAATACAGCTTCTCACAATAGGCTGCAAAGCACTCTGTGATTTCTTGGCCAGTTGAAGCCTGCTCTGCAGCTTCAGTGGTTATATATCGGATCTGTTGATCCCCTTCGTCCCTCTTCTCAACCATGCTGGCATTTTTCCAGCCTTGTCACCCGTCTCATATAGTCTAGTGCGCATTGCTCTATGCGCTTGTTTTGCGCAGTCTAGTGTTACATTTTACAGTTTCTTTTGCACCAGGATCAGAGCTCTGTTGTTCTCGGGTATGGGCATGCTTATATATAGTGTTTCAGCTCGCCGCACTGCAGTCTCCACCTCCTCCACCCCCCTCCTGTGCGCTTTCTTGTGTGCCGCCATCCACCAAAAGATCTCACCCCTCAGGACTGCCTTATAGGCCTCCTATAGTACCACTGTGTTGTCTGTTGAGCCCTGATTTAGCTCAAAGTATAGGGCCGTGGCCGTATGGATTTTTTCCACCAGATCTGGGAATCCCAAGTAATAATTGTTCAATCTCCAGGTTGGCGGGGTGTGGGGTCTCTCTGTTTCTAGACATATCAGTAGCAGGGAGTGGTCTGACATGCCCCGAGAGAGCAGTGTTGCCTCCCTCACTTTGTGCAGGTTTGCTGCAGGGAGGAAGAAGTAGTCCAACCTGGGGAGTGAAGTGTGTGCTCCCAAGTGGAATAAGTACTCGCGCTCTGTGGGGTGGAGGTCGCGCCATACATCCCCCAGCCCCATTGCCGATGTAAAGGTGGCCAGTCTAATGGGTATCGCAGGGTTTCTGCCTCTTATGTGCGTTTGGTCTATTTCTACGTTCATGACCTCGTTAAAGTCCCCTTCAATTATCCAATTGTCTGCTATATTATTAGCTATAATGGGAGTGATATCCTGCAACAAGGCCGACATGAGTGTTGGGGTTGAGTCCTCTTGTGCAGTAGTATTAGTACACCTCTCAAACCCATGGAGAATCCTGCATGCACCGCTTTATGGTAATTCGTCCTCTTGAATAACTGGCATATTGTGCCCTCTGGGTGTGTTTCTGTGAGGAGCGCAATATCTAGGTTATATTTGTTTAGTTATTGTGTCACTTGTCTCCTCTTGATGCTGTTACCTAGGCCATTAACGTTCCACGTTAGGAGCTGCAGTTGCTTAGTGTTGGGTTCCGTCTGAGGCATTGTGCGACTTGCAAGCAGCCATGTTCAGTATATCAGCATTTCTATGTGAGGTGTGCTCTTTCATTTTGATTTTGTGTACCCATGTATATCTTGTGCTCTCTGCATCTACTGGACCCGTGCTTACTTGAACGAAAACATCCCCAACTCCTCCCTCCCCATACTCCTTCCCAAACTGAAGCATTTGTCGCCCAAGAATATTAGATTGTAATACTAGCAACTTAACACTCTACATGCACACCAACCGAATTTACAAATACCAGTGTGCAACAAGTAGAGACAACTGTCTTGAGGTTCCGCGTGGCCTGGGGCCGCCAGCTCTCTTGGAAACATAACCATCGATTGTGCTATTCGGGAGGATAAGAAGTGTTGTTTTGGCCCCATCTCCCCGCAGGCACCATTGTGCATAGGCGTCATTGCTGCCCCCATCAGTCAATGTCTTCATTTATTGGTGCCTCTATCTCACATTGTGGACGCTCAGGTGGTGCTCTCTCTGGTCTCAGCCTGTTTCTGCCAGTATCCTACCTCCGAAACGGCCTCCAGTCCCCCTCAGGTTCCTCTCATCCCAATTCCATGCTTCCTTAGGATCCGAGAAGTGCACAGTCGTGCCATTGTGGTAGATTTTCAGTTGTGCTGGGAACAAAAGTCCATACTTTATATTGAGGGCTTGAAGACGTTTTTTAAGTGGGTCGAAAGAATGCCTCCCCCTCTGAACCTCTCTTGTGAAGTCTGGAAAAAAGGCGATCTTGGAGCCATTGTACGTTATGGAGCCCTTGGTTCTGGCCATTTGTAGTACGGCATCTCGATCCCTATAATTCAGGAGCCTTGCTATCACCGTGCACGGCGGTGCTCTGGGGATCTGCCTGCCTGCTGGTATGTGGTGACCCTGCTCAATTGAGAAGAATTTTGATAGGGTCTTGGGAGCGAATAGGTCTGCAAGCCACTTCTCTAGGAACAGTTCCATGTTCGGGCCTTTGGATTTAACCAAGAATCCGGATGTTGTTCCGTCTTGCTCTGCCCTCTCCTTCCTCGACTCGTTCTTCTTGTGCCTTGAGACGTGTCATCACTCCGGACATTTGGTGGTTTACATGCCTCAGGTTATCTTCCGTTTCCGATATGCGGCTCTCGGCCTCGCCCGTTCAGTCCATTCATTTATGCAGATCGTGGCGCAGTAGGGATACCTCTGTGCTTATGCCGTCCATTTTTTTCTCCACAGAGGTTCCCGAGTTGGCAATAGTATTCATGATATCCTTGAGGGATATGTTATCTTCCTCCGTTCCCGCTGCATCATTTGTTTTGGCGTGTTCCTGAGAGGGAGCTTGGGCAGCCGTTGTATACTGCTCCATTTTGCTCTGTGTCGTCGCGTTCTTTGCTCTATCCTTCCCCATTGTGATCAGGCGAGTGTTGGATTACAGTAGTCTTCGACCCTCTTGGGCTTGTTCCCACAGTCGTTTGGATCGGTGGGGTGCTCGGTTCAGGCACAGTGTTTTGGTTAGGTGCCTTTTCGTTGCTGCAGGTTATTGCAGGATTCCGTGGGAAATAGCCCGGCAGTATGTTAGTCAGGACTCGTCACTATTCAGTTCTGCCTCTAGGCCTTGGTCTGTTGCGCCGTTGCACAGTGGGGCGATAGATTCGCAGGTCTTGGGTCTTATCTCAACCGGGTTTCCAGATGATACTGTTGCTCTTCAAGATGTACATCCAGAGCGTTGTGCAGCGGGGACCCAGACTCCCAGCCGACGGGGTGCGTAGATCATGTAGATTGGAGCAGTGCCTGAGCTCTGAGATGCTGGACCCTCACTCCCTCCTGGTTTGTCCTGCCTCAGCGATGTCTCATTCTACAGCGTCTCTGGTATCTGTATGCACTGTTAGTTTATCTTCAGGGTATGTGCGTTTTACCCGCAGATTCTATCGCCGTCGTCCTGATGGATGGTTGGATGCCGTCGTCGACAAGGGGAGTGTGAGAGGATCTCCACTCCAGGAATCTCCAGCAGTTTTGATCCCTCCAAGGGGTCACTCCATCTTTGGCCCTACCCCGGAGCGTGGCAGCAGGCAATACTGTGGCTGCAGCGGGTCCGGGCTCCCCAGACAGCTCAGCGTGGACGTCGGGACTCTGAAGGCGCACCGCTGCAGCCAATGCACGTCAGGAAATAATGTCAGAGGTACCCGGAGAGGCGCCTCTGTGCAGGCAGTGGGCAGGTTCAGGGGTCGGGGAGGATCGTCTCCAGCGACCCCATACGCAACAGTGCCTCCTCCCTGTGGGCGTGAGGCGGGCTGCGCCGTGAGCCCTTTGGAACACCCGCGATACCCACAGCCAAGTTCTATCAGCACGATGCTTTTCTGCCCCTCCTCTGTTCACAGCAGCGGGGTTTTGCGGGGAGAGCCGTCTGCGCCACAGCTACTCCGTCACTGCACTCGCGTATCGTCCCTCATTGCTTTGCTCCCCCGTCGGCCATCTTGGGTGAGCGCGGCCACTGACCGCCTCCACACTTCTTCATCGAGGGGCTCACATTCTATGCTGCGTTTCAGTGTGGTACCTCCGCGAATGAGCACCATCACTTTCCGCCGTCTGTAGGCATTTTTTTTGGTACAGATATCAGTTTATTATGTAGGATAAAGTCAGGATGTAGCCGGCAGCAGCCCCGGGAGCTTTGGAAATCACGTCTGCATCGTACGTCCGCTTGCCACGCACCCTCCCAAACTGATATTTTTGATCTGTAGTGCACATCACCTGCGACAATTTGATTGCTACTGCTATCTTTCCACACAGGGAAAGGTGCGGCTGACCTTTCCCCCATGAGAGCTGGTGTTGACTCCAATCACCAGTGTGCACTGCTGTCTCAGTGTGAGGGGGTCAGGGCAGGTCATGTCCCAAAACTCGCCAGAGCCCAGCTGGGACGTAGAGGGGCTTCGGGGGAGGGGGGGGCTCATAATCTTCATTTGGTGTATGGGTGATACAGAACTCATGCTCTGCAGAAAAGCACAGCATTTGAACATCTTTACAAACATTTTTACAACGTGATGCACACAGATTTACTTATTTTCAGAAACGGCATTGTGACAAAAGAAAAAAAGACAGCTGGTGGGGACTGTTTAATTGAATACAATCTTTGGTGGCGTCTATGCCATCTTGTCTTCCTTGCGCGTTATACTGTTGCCCAGCCCCGCGTGCTGTGCTGTAGATGACGCAGGAAGGGGCCTGGAGTGACTGGCTGTGCCTCTAGTGGTCTAACAGTTGCTGTCAACACAGACAATTCACCCACTGGTCGCCTGGTGTTAGAAACTGGAAAACATTTTCTTTATGTCAAATAGGGGGTCAGGCCCACTGCCCACTTTGAAGTCCATGGCTGATAAATGGATTTGTAAGAGACACGAGAAGAGCCTGCGAGAAGCACTTACACGGTATGCATGACCACCAGGGGTGGACTGGCCTTTAGGGAACTCTGGAGATTTCCCGGTGGGCCTCTGCACCCTGGGCCTCTAGTTCCCAGTCCAGCCCTGATGACCATGGGCTGTCCTGTCATCCTAAAGAGGGGGTGTCCATTCACTCGAGGGGCTGACGCCACGTGGCCTAAGGTATCCAGTGGTTTCAGCAGAAAAAAAAAACGGAGAGGTATCTTTCAGAGAAACAATTACAGTGAACGAATACAGATTTTTTAAAACACAAATGTATATGGACGGTGGGGTAAGGGATTAAAACGGGTGGGGAGGGGATGGGATGGGGTTATATGCATAGGGAAACATGGGGTTGGGGGCGACCGCCCCAAATAAAAATTCCACAAACTTTTTTTTTTTCGATGTAAATGTGTCTCTGAAAATTCCTCTCTGTAATGTTTGGCGATAAGATCACAGAGAACCATGGCCTGCCCCTAGTCTTTGTGTCAGTGGATGTCATGCCTGGGTATACTCGGGTAATGGGACGGTGCCAAGGGCGGGGGCCAAAACAGAGCATTACCACTGAATCGTGCCCCAGCATTTCTTTATTCTTATTTCTGCCATTTCACTATTTAGCAGTCAAAGACAAACTGCAACCTCAAATCCATGCCACAGTCAAGGTGTATTATGCTGGCCTGTTGGCAGCCGAAGAAGACCCTTATTGCTGCTTCTTGGCTAATTTTGCTCTTTATTGTCTTTAAAATGGAGAGACTGTGCAGCTTTTGGGGATTTGGCACGTGTTGCTGATCCTACTCTGCCGTGCACCTGTGCACTTTATTGCCACAGTGGATGTGGAAAGGATGTGTGCCCCCACATGTCAATACTTGAAATGATTTGATCTGGTTTAGGCAGTGGCTGCACAATGAGTACCGACAGAGACGACTGCATGACTGTTCGGCGACCGCAGGTTCCTTAATCAGGCCTTTTCCCGGGCGGTTTATTTTCTGAAGTGAGCACAGAGCACAGCGCGACACTGTCCACATGTGATTTGTTAAATGGATACATGCGCAGCACGCAGTCTCAGCATCTATCTATGCACAAGGGGAGGGATCGTTGCCGTACCTGCGTCTGAGCAGAGATGAGGGCCTAGGTACATTCCCAACTTGCTATGGAGTCCTTAATGCCAGTGCGCATCCCATTTAGAAAAGCTCACAGTCCCAATAGAGAAGGAAACTGAGGCAAAGAGAGAAAGTGATGGACTCAGGATCTCACAAACTGATCCAGGGAGGACGTCCTCGTCAGTCCTCCTTGTACAGTAATCCACAATTTACAAAACGTAGGCAATCTAATTCTATTCTAAAAAAAATGTATTAAGCACCAGCTCGCCCACAGGCCTCAGGGTGCTCACAGACAATACAACAAAAAACATATAGAGGTGGAGTGTGGCCAGGCGATTGCCGTCAGGACTAGAAAGGGTGAGAAGTTAAGAGAAACCTACGTTCCTATGCCGTCGCACAGGTGGGTTTTGAAAGCTTTCCAGAATTGGGCAGAGAACGGAAGCTGCCTATTAAGAGGGGGTAGATCATTCCAGATCCTTGAACCCCATGCGTTAAAACGCAGGTCTCCAAATTTCTTGAGTCAAAAGCGTGGTTGCAGAAGAAGGTCCTTGTTATTGAACTGCCGCGCTCGCCTGTAAGATAGTCTCCTGAGATGTGATTCGAGATAACTAGGAATAGTGCCTGCAAGGCATTTGTACACCACGCAAGATGCTTTAAAGTGAATCCTTTGATTGACAGGGAGCCAGTGTAGTTTCCTCCGGTCGTTGGAGACATGATCTCTACGTCCAATGCCACATACGGCTCTGACAGCCCCATTCTGAATAGTCTGCAATCTTTTTAAGTTTGCTTGTTTGGTGCCGACTAATAGCCCATTGCAGTAATCCAGCCTAGAATTAGCAGTAGCTGTGGCTATCAAGGCTCGGTTTCCCTAAATGGGCAAGAGGGGACCCACATGATACAACTGCTGGCAAAACATACAACCGGCCCTTTCCGATACCGAGTAGCAGCCCACGTGTTAGTGAAATGTAGGGGGCTAACTGTGGGCTCATCACAAGAGCAGTTGCCAGGGCGGTTGTGTGTATCAGACAGATTCCTGCCTCATTGACGTGATGTCCCATTGGACTGCTCCCAGTGGCTCGCTCCACTGCATCCACCGTGCCTATTCTTGTGCTCATCCTGTGAGAGGCCCGAGGGTTATGCTGTCCTCGAACAGGGGAGTGGATCAGCTTATGGTCGAACTCCTCAAAGCGAAGCAAAGACGGCCTGATACAGCACTAGAGAGTAAATGATGCACAAACACTGCACTAACCATAACCGAGGCAGTTATTCCAGGCAGACTTCTGCTCTAACCTATAAACCTAGATTAATTCTAACAGACCGAGGGCCTGAATGGGAGGGGTGCTGTTCTAAGGGCATACTGCTGTTCTACCCCCACCCACTTTCTTAATATGTGCTTGTATAGCAGGGAAGGAGAAGGCACACACACTGGTAAAGGCATAGTAAGAGCACAGAACCACCACCGACAGATGAAATGGGTGCAGACAGGGGGTGGGGGGCATAGAGAATGAGGGACTGGTGTACACAAAGGCTGGCACAGCGGCAAATATTGGAAGAGAGAGAGTTGGGTATCGCAAAAGAGAGCGGAATGAGAAAAGGGGCCGTACACTGGCATCATTTGGTCACAGGGAGTGAGATTAAGAGGAGTAAGATTAGAGAAGCAACACTTTAAGCGGGGAGAGGTGGATGGTGGGCGCATGGCAGCCTCCTGTGGTAGTATGAAAAATGAGCACTGAATGTATGTCGGAGCATTCTAAAACTGTACACTGGAGCAATATAGAGAGTGCTCCATGCAGTTGATGTCTATGAGCTGCTTTAGATCTGCTAATTAGGATGCTATGGCACCTGCAACTGTGCAGGAAGTGGGGCATTATAGGTTCCAAAGACTGCCAACTAAAGCATTATGGGAGCTGTGATCCATGTCTCACAGTAACTGGAGAAGTATGGAAGCTGCACATGGCTGCATCCTTGTTAATTCTGCTCTGTGTGATAACTGGAATTCTATGCAATCGACGTATATGTATTAAGAGAAGAGAGTCCTAATTTGGAAGGGCTTTAAAGCCGGAGTCCAAATATGGGGGAAAGGGGATCCTGATAGAAGAAGGCCTGGGAACCCTAATTTGCAGGACAGAGGCTTGATCCATCAGCAATCATGGACTGATCCAAGGGACAGAGCAGGGCCCTAATCTGAGAGGGGCAGGCTACTCAAAGGGCACGCTGCACTGACAACACTCACCTACCTTCTAAAGATGTGCCTGATTAGAAGGTAAAGAGGAATCACGCATGGTAGTCTGGGCATAGGAAGGGTTGGTGCACATAGAGAAAGGAACCTGGCCATATCGATTGGCATAGAGGGGGAGAGGTGGGCAGAGACATGGGATGATGTGCACAAAGAAAAGGGAGATGGGCAGAGGCCTGGATGGATAGGAAAGTAGATGGACACAGGTCAATTGACGGGACTCAGCAAGAGAAGTACGCAAGGTGAGGGGGACGGAGCAATGCCTGAGAGAGGACCATGGAGATCAAGGGCACAGCCACACGTCAATGTGGGAATACAGAGACATGGAGAGAGACATTGGCTGAATAGAACGGAAAGAGGGAATTGCAAACTGAAAGGAGATGGGAGAAGCTGTGACTGAAAAAAAGCAGTCGATGAGCTGAATTGGGAGATAGGCAAGAATGAAGGAGACCGATGGGCAGGCATTCTGTGGCACACTGACGTGCATGCTTTATGGTGCAAAGTGAAGTGGGAGCAATCATTCTAGGCACTTCAGGTGACTGGTTGGAATAATATCCACTCCGGTTGCTGGGCATTCGGTGGCACAGTCAGAGATGAGCAGGTGTCCCTTGGCACAATAATCTACATTGCACACTCTTGCTTAACTCAGTTGCCAACAATTGGTGTCCTGGAACTGAACTCTGGGCACATTAACTTCAAAATGAATGGCGCAGGAATTCTTATTACAATACTGTGTATGCAGCACACGGTGTGGGTGGCATACAAAGTCTGAGCAACACCTTTTTCTGGTCAATGAGTTCTACTGGACTTTCCATGCCTGTGTCCAGAGCACCAAACAGCATGCACAGACTATAAGGCCTGTCCAACCTCTGTAAAAATATATTGCGCCCTGCCACTTCTATTTTTATAAATGAGGCACTGTCCTTACCAAAAGACAAATGAATCAGGAAGGCCCTTCGGGCTGGGGCAGAGTCAGTCACATGTAAGGTGTACCTGATTTGTGATTGACTGCAACAGATCTACTACTGAAGGGGCTGTTATGGGAGGGGTTTGGGATATTTAAAAACGGCTGAATGCCTCTGGTAATCTGGTAGGCTTGTCGCAGTGATAAGCACTTGTCAGCTGGGAAAATGGAGGTGGCGCTCATGCCAGATGTAGAATTGAAATGTCCCTTGCTAGATATCTGTGCCTCACATTGTGCTTTGGGGTCTGTTCAGTTGGCTGCGGGGAGAGGCACTCACACACTAAACACTAAACACAGCCACGCCTTTGGATCGTTGATGAAACTATTAACAAATACCAGTATCAGTGTCCTTAATAATATAGTTTCTCTGCGCGGGAATTCTGAAATTGCCTTGCAGTGTGCATTATATCTGCACCAGAGATTTATCATGCAACAAAAGTGTAGCAACAATGGTAGGGTGGTGTTTGATCGTCTGAGAAATGATCGCGACAAACTGTTTGAAAAAAACAGCACGCACGCCATCAATTGTCAGAGGATTAAACGCGCTCACACCAACCCACACCCCCCGCCCTCATCCCCTTCCCTACTTATCTGTTTGCTCGCCGCCTGGTCCACTTCAGCCGGCAGTGTCAGACCTGTCCCTGTACCGCGGGTCGGATCTGACGCCACAGGGTCCTTTTTTCTTCTTTTTTTGTTTTCCAGTCCCCCGCCTCCAATATCGAAGAACCGGGGGACACCCCTGCAACCCTCCAAGGCTAATAAATGCCAATCATAGGGAGCGGGGGAGACCCCCACAACCCCTGCTTCTCAGGTTCGGTATGTATTTGCCTAATTGTTCGTTTTTATTCGATCAAATGGTACTGGCCAAATTAGGTGAAATGTATCATTCGATCAAATAAAAATGAACAATTGTGCTAATACCGCAGCAATAGTTGCTAACCAATACCTAATTAAACAAAGGTGCAGCAACACTTTAGTAATTCCATACACATCATGACCTGCTCTGGAGTCATTCTAAGCAGAATGGGCGATTGAGCACTAAAGACGGAATCCCGCTTCGCTGTTTCTACTGCAAACTGTTGAGGCGCGCTATCAGCCCTTTTCATTGTGTCAGGTAAAGCTTGTTCCAACTGTGAAAAGCCAGTGACCCCGATTGCGTGCTATACAAACTGCATATCGAAAGGGGATAATTTGGGGTCCCCGCAGTTTGGCCTTAACACAACCATGTGCGATGTGCCTTTATCACTGGTGAATCGCACATTCTGTACCGAATGGCCCTAAAGAGAGTCCTGATATGTACAGGAGGTAATCATTAGTGATTTGTGAATTTTGAAAGTGTTGTTAACACCTTTGTTTAATTAGCTACTCATTAGTAAACGGTTGTTACATTTTAGTTGCTTATTAATTATACATTAATGAATGCACTGCTAGTGCACCTTATTATAACATGATACTGTTTTTTTATTTAAAAAAACATAAACGAGTGCTTACAGAGGAGTTCTCACATATATGCCACATGTCCAAAACCTCGAGCCATTAAATACTGCTACATTGCTTTCAAACCACTGGGAGAGCAAATTTTGATTTAACGCCCTGTAAGGGTGCAGAAGGATGAGACTGACACACAGCTGGCATGGTTGTTGGCATAAACATTTATTATACCAGAAAATAAAGCAAAAACTGATAAATCTGGTGCCAAAATGAGTCCGACGCCAGTCCTAGTTAAGAGCTTTACTTTAGTTCAATGTAAAGGCTGACAAGTGTATAAATCAAGTTGGTCATAAGTTCAGGGGAGGAAGACATCCACCAGCCCCTCCGATCAGCTGGCTCATATCAACAGCTCTCTCAGGAATCTCACAGCTCTTCACATTTCACACACTACATTCCATACCTGAGACACTCACACATTCAAAGCTCTGGGAGGATGACCTAAATCATAACATGTCTCCCCCCTTTTATATTAACCGAAAACAACACAAAACATTTCCCAAAACACCTTCAATCTAATCGACCTATAGTCACCAAACATCCCATCAATACAACCAAACATTTGTGCACATAAGTACACCACCAATCCAAACCATATATAATCCGGCACGCGGGCACTGCAGCCAGACTCCATCCAGGGGAACCAGCCCCATCCTCACAACTCATCTCACTTCACCAACATCCTCAAGACACCACAACAACCATGCATTAATCATGCAAACCCACTAAATCGTACCACTAACCTTGTCACCTCTCTAGGCAGCAGCACATAGATGCTGACTCACCAAAACCCAGCACCCAAACCGGTCATCCCACAACAATATTCCAGCATCCAACCTGGCAATGCCGCAACAGTAATACACCAGAATCCAACCCGGCCATGCCGCAACAATAATACATCCACAACCAACCCGGCCATGCTGCAACAATAATACATCCACATCCAACCTGGCCATGCCGCAACAATAAAACCCCAGCATCCAACCCGGCCATGCTGCTTCAACCTTCCTCACATCACCCAGAACAGTAATACTTGGACAACTATATTCACATACAAGGGACTGTCTCTTATTCAACTTTACAGTCTGTAAATTGCTTGTAGAAACTAAAAGAACAAGGAGTTTGCATTTAACATTTAAGCCTTCAATTTCCTTAACCTTGCTTCCATTTGAAGCACCCACAGGAACACAAAATCCAAGCCACAGAGGCCATGACATACATCATCTCTCATCTCTGCACTACCTGCACCCAAATCTAATTCCAAAATTCAGGCCTCACATCACAAACCTTTTAAAATCCTATAACTCATATGGGTCACAGAAATTTCCCAAACCATCATCCAAAAATGTGAAACTATTTTCTGTTCCACTTTGCTCTCTCTCCGAGCCCTTTGTTCTGACCTTTAGCGATTCTTCTCCATATGCAGCCATGGGGAATGACTCCCTTGCCCTGGCCTTCCTTGGCTTTGTTCTCACACTCTCTTGGCTTTTACTTTCATGGTTCACAACAGCAGGGGAAATATCTCCCTTCCCCTGGCCTTTCTCATGCTCCTTATCGCAGTTCACAACAGTTGGGGGAATGTCTCCCTTCTCCTGCCCTTTCTGAGGCCGTTCACAAAGGTTGGGGGAATGTCTCCCTTCCCCTGTTCTTTCTCAGGCAGTTCATAATACCAGGGGGAATGTCTCCCTTTCTCAGGCAGTTCACAGTGCCAAATTCCCTGCCTTTGATCTTACTCTTCAGTCTTCTTGCTAAGGCTGTGATGAGGAAGATGCCCTCTACCTTCCCCTTGGCTTCCCACAATTCGGGTGGGGTCTCCATTTCTGGCTTTTGTCACTTCCTGGGCTTCCCCGCCAGTCCAGCATGAGTTGATCGGCTCTCTGCGGCCCCTCTGTATCTACCACAGCCCTCTGGGGTCCCGAACACCTTCCCGGTAACCCACGTACCTTTGTGAGTGGTCTGGAAGGGTTCCGGCCTCTCCTGGGCATCAGCCAACAGCCGTGGAGTCCCTGTAGCTTTTGTGGACTCCTGCTGTCCTGCAGCTGCTCCGCCGCAGACTTTGACTTCTTCCTGGTTGTGCCGCGTTTCTCCTCCGCACCACCCAGGCTTCAGGAACTCCTGCAGGTTCCATCCGGCAGCTTGCCCTGCTGTCCCCCTTTCTTGGACCGACTTCAGACCTCTCAGCTTTCTCATCCCGCGCCGTACCACCTTCACACTCAGGGTTCCTCCAGGGAGGGCTAGACACGTTGGTAAGTCCTTCTATTGTTATCTTGAGTCTAGCAAAACAACTAGAATGTGTATGTTCTTTTGAGTATGCTTCATTGCTCCCCATGTTTTCCTCATCCCAGTACCTTCCAGGGAAATATTCCTAAAGTCATCTCTACTCTTCTTTGCCCCATTTTACCCTGAGTAAACATTGCTACAGAAACAAATGGAAGTGTGGGCTACCGGGGGTTGAGTAGGTGGTGGGTGGAGGTGATGAAGTAATGGAGTGTTGGCATACCTCATTTCCCTTGGATGGTCGTCCCTATCTCTGGAGGGGGAGTCTCTCCCCATGAGATCCTCCCACTGAGTACCAACCGCGGGGGGGTCTATCAGGTAGCGGCCTCACCTCCCTGGCCTCATGGGAAGCCCCCCCCCCTTTGGGTCTAAGTGATAACATCCAAGGGGTCTTTACAGCC
Organism: Ambystoma mexicanum; assembly: GCF_040938575.1. Taxonomy (NCBI): domain Eukaryota; kingdom Metazoa; phylum Chordata; class Amphibia; order Caudata; family Ambystomatidae; genus Ambystoma; species Ambystoma mexicanum. The sequence goes on from NC_090923.1 coordinate 1,031,371,093, forward strand.
CATGGAAATTAATAGTTAAACGTCTCTACCAAACTACTTAACAACATTGCAAAACAAAGAACGAAAGGGAAAATCCAAATGCAGCACCATTCTAACACAATGGTGAAAACTAAAATTACAATCATGAACATTTGCAGTGCACTGCAAATACAATAAACACTGAGGAATTAGCTACTCTTGCTGAGCATTGACTGCTGACGAGGCAGTCAGCAATGACCTCTAGAATGTATTTGAATGCTGCAGCCTTTCCAATTCCAGTGAGGGTGTTGGTACAGCATGCTACTCCAGTGACACCTACTGGATGTTCCTGGTAGTACTGCTCTTACAGTGACATCTCCGTGCCTGGGTGGTTGGTTACCTGTGCAGTGACACTGGCTGAGCTAGCAATGCTGCTCTCCTGTTGACACTTGCTAGACTGGAAACTAAACAGGGACACCTACGGGCCGTGGCTGGGAGCACTGTTTCTTACAGTGACATTTGCTGGCCTGGAAACCGCAGTGGTGCCAACTGCTCAGGGCACAGAGGGTCGCCAACCACGAACATCTTGTCAAAATTTGGGGGGTACACAATGCCCTCTCTAGAGGCCTTTCACCACAGGTGCTAATCTGACCGACCGACAGCGGCAATTAATATTTGGACGTTATTGTTTATTTACTTCAGGCTGTCATTTATTGAAGCAGGAAGGTTTTGAATTAATCAAAAACCACAAGAAAATCTCTGGCCACCTTGCAGACCATTGTTATTCCGCCTGCCATGCCATTACCCAAAGGCCATATGCAAATCAGTCTTTGCCCAACCCTAAAAAGGGGCAGTCCAATCTAAAGTGCTATATCCCATCCATTCTACTCAACCCTGCAAGCAACCAAAGGCATGCTTCAGCCACCGCTGGTGTCATCAGTGAGGCCTATCTGGGGTTTCTGTGGCCAGCAGGCTTGGACGCCCCTGAATGTCATTTGGGGTGACTAATGCAACACTGGAGAGTGATGGCTGCAAGGTTTTGAGTGAATCATAAGGCATGTGCAAAGTTCTGGGCAACCCTTCAGGCCATCGTTTCTCAGTCTGCGTGCTACCAGCAGCCCGCCACTGGACTGCAGCGCGCAACACAAACAGCCTCACAGGGGTTCTTTGGTGTGCGATTACTGATTCAAAGCACCGAGGAAAGGGCAAAGAAAGAACTTGAAGAGCTCACATCCCACTCTTTTTAATACGAAATTCGAGCGGATAAAGCAACCTTTTAGAATAAGCGGTTACAGTCAATGACACATCAAGCAAAGCAGTGGGAACGGGACACTAGTACAAGAGAGCGGGTATGAGCCTAGTGCTTCCTTCCCGGAAGTGCGTTCTCGGTCTTTGCTCTGGGGTCTCTGGCTCAGTCTTTGCTCTTCGGTTCCTTCCGCTGGTCTGCCTGTCTCTCACTGGTTCTGACGCGTAGCCGGAGACCCCTCATGGTCACGCGGGACGGGCGGCTGGTTTGGTGCTGGATGGCCTGTGCCAGAGGTTTCCATTGCTTGGCAGTATCTTCAGGATTCTGCGAAGCTGGCTCTCAGTCCACTTCAAGGCTACCCTCCTCTTATGTTCCTTTGCCAGCGGCCTTGCAGTTGCATAATATTATACGCGTTCAAGGACATTCAAACTCAAATAGCCAACATGGCACACATTTGGCACAACGAGTTATCTTTCCAGAAGCTTTGTGGGGAACGTGCGATGCATGCTGAAGGTCTTCTGAATGAGCGATCATAATGCTATGGCGGCTGGAAGTTATATCCCTCCATTGTTTACAGATCAGTTGTATTTGCCATGCAACTGCAGAGCACACATAAGCGTTTTCCCTTCGTCTCTTTCACTTTTCGTGTTGCAGTGTTTTCAGATCCACTGCACATCCCATTATAGAATGGGCAAGTCCAGAGGCAGGTCAGGCTTGTCATTTACTGAGGCCTGCAGGAATCAAAGCAGGGTATGTCTGGCTCTTTAGGGATGGGCTGGGTTTATGAGCTTCTGAAAGCGCAATTCACGCATGCGCACACACATCTTAAATTGCCTATGCCAGAAGTGGGATGCAAAGTCAGCCTTGGCCTTAGGGTCCTCACCACTTTGATTTCTGGTATTAGGGACTGAAAGTGCTGCAGCTACAGTGAAACTGGAGGGGCTTGGCGAGCAGCCTCTACAGAAGTGGCACCCAGGGCCGGCGCTAGGTGGGTGCAGCATGTGCGCCTGCACTTGGCCCCGCGCCGAGGGTGCCGTTGACTACCTCCTCTTGCAGGCTGCAGCGTGGGCCGTGTGATCAGAGTACCCAACCTTCCTGCAGTGCACTCTGAGCTCACGAGCGGCGCCGCCGCACACGCTGCAGCATGCATGATGACGGGGAAGCATGCTGAATATCTTTTTCAAAAGTGGCTGCTGCGACTCTGGAGAGGCAACCCTCCTCCCCTCACCCCAATAGGTGCTGCGCGCCTCATAAACGCTGCTGATCACTTTCTTTTTAAAAGCAGCGCATTTAAAGTGGGTGCAATTGACTATTGATGGCCTATTTAAGAGACCATTGTTGTGTTAAGAACTGGAAAGGGGCATTTTTATTTTGAAAGCACATGCAAAGCAGCAGTTAGCTGCCTACAATCTGTGCCTTCCTCCAGCATAATGAAACATATTGCACAACACTGGTATAGCTATTTGCCTTATGGCCACATGTTTATATTTACCAAGCCAAAAAGCGTTTATGTAGAATGTAACATTTTCCTCACATTATGTATGAAGCATTCAAATGAGCCATGAATATTTACCAAGGATGTGACAAGAGAGGTTGTCATCCTGGAGACTGGAGGGGATATTTTCTCTGGTTCTGGCCCTGTATTGATTTTCAGGGCACAAGTCGATACTTGTGGGTGGACAGCGTCCGCTCACTTTTTTCAACGGGTAGACACAACCTGTGTTTTTGAGGCCAGCATTAAAATAAAGTTTGCTCAAGTGTTCAGCTACTAGGAATTCACACCAGGTTGTCATGTTTCCAATGCAGACGCTTACCCACAAGAACACATAAAAGTGCCATTAAAGCGCACATCTCATGTTTGGATTTAGTTTTCTTTGGAATATTTCATTATAAATTGGCTTAAAAGGTGGACAGCTTTTTTACTTTGCTAGTGTAGTTATTGGAAATTCTCCCCTCAGATTATTTATTTATATACATATATGTTTACCATGTTTCCGCTGCTGCATACCTAAGCAGTGGTCATTATCCTGTGTCGTCACTTCCTGTGATGTCACTTCCTGTGATGTTATGAAATGCAAATGAAGGAGCCCACGCTTAATTTGCCCCACTTGACCCGGCCCTGGTGGCACCTGCTGGTGTTGGAGAGAAGCCTCTAAAGTGGCATACCTCTACAGCGCTGTTGCTGGTTGGGAATGCAGCTTTTATAGTCACACCTGCTTTCTGTAGTTGTTCCCAGGGATGATGCTTGTTCAGTGCTGTGCCTGCTTGACAGGAGGAACATGTACAGTGACACCTGCTGGCAGGAGGTGGTACTGCGGCTCCTGTAGCTGCATGTTCTGCTCACGAACTGCGATGCTAGTTAAGGAACGTTCTCTGGTGGTGTAAAGTCTGGCAGGGTCTAGAAGTCAGGCCCGGCTTTAGGGGGGGCGAGCCGGGTGACCGCCCGGGCCGACACGCCCCCCAGGGTGCCATTAGCCCCCGCCACACCAGCTCGGGGAAGTCTTTCAAGGGCTCCCCCGAGCTGGCGTAGAGGGAGAAGGCGCGGCAGGTGGGCGTATTCAATGACAATCGGGTGCTCAGCACCCCATTGTCACCAAGTGCGCCCCTCCACCGCAGGGCCTTCAACAACAATAGGCGCCATTACCCCCCCACCACGCCAGCTCGGGGAGGTCCTTCAAGGGCTCCGTCGAGCTGGCATAGTGTCAGAAGGCGTGTCAGGCCCTCATTATTATTAAATGAGCCTGCGGCGGCAGAGCTCATCTAATAACAACAGGGTGCTGATGTGCCCTATTCAAATAATTACCTCCTTGCAGGAGCGAGGAGGTTTAGAAAAAAAAAAGTGGCACTTCCTGGCCCCGCCCCCTTTTGACCAGGGGCGCGCAGGGGAAGGGGGGCACCAATTCACCCAGGGCGCTGGGACCCCAAAGGCCGGCCCTGCTAGAAGTGTTTCTGAAGTAATACTGTTACACTCACAGTAATGTTTCCAAGTCTCCTCCATCAGTGTGCTTCTTGTGTGCACTGCAGGTGTATTCATGAATCCCTTTCTGTTCCAGGAAGCACAAATACTCAGACTCCGAATGGGTTCTTTGGCCAGGGCAGCGACTGGAGCCACAGCACAAGTGAGTGAGTCCAGACCATGGACGAGGAAAGGAAGTGAACGTGGAGGTGGTTGCAATCACAGAATATATCAACAATATTACGTGTGCTATGTGGCATCTGTGCTGTGGAGTATGTCCATTGCACACACCTTCGTCCACCGGTGTGTGTCTATACCGCTGCCAGGATGCACCCCATGTTTGTACTGTGAACCCCTAGGCGCCTGAAATGGACCTCAAAATCTCCGGAAACCCGTCTCGTTGGAGCAACCCATACTTCACTCTGATACATAACTAATCATTCACATGGCCAAGGCATATAGCCATCACCTCCGTCTCCAGCAGACACAGCCTCAAGTGTTTCCAGGGGCAATGTGGTTCAGGCTGAACCGGGGTTCTTCAGCGTGCAAGTCACTGTAACGTCATGGGAGGATAGCTCAGGCGCAACGTGCTCGCCTTGGAAGCAAGACGTCCCAGAGCAGCACAGGTTCGATCCCTGTGTCAGCACTTAGAAACCTCTGGGTATTAAGCGCGATATAAATAACCTATCAGATCATCACCTCACACCATCGGCATCCATGGGGGTAAAGAGGTGCAATTGTTCTGCACGCCCCTAACCGGTGCTTTGCCCCCTCCCCGGGGGTCGCACAGGCTCTTTACAGTGGTTCTGAAAGGTTCTCCTCTAATCAGCCCACATGTGCACAGACTGCTTCTTTGGTTTAGGCTGAGCTTTCGTGTGGCCTGAAGCAGGCCCCAGGGGAATAGATGGGCTATGGTTAGCCCTTGGATTGTGGCCATCATCCCTTCAAAGCAGAATTGCCACATGGCATGGCACGCTGCTCTCTGCTAAATGTGGCTGCCTGCAATGTAATATAAAACACAATAAACTATTTCAAAGTGATATACTTTTCTTCAGCTTAAAGCCACCAGTGTATTGCCCTTAACTTGCATTGAGTATTTTTGTGGGAATGCCCCCCAAATCCCACAGCCCTGTTGTGCCCCTTGCTTAGGTTATCTTATCCCATTTCAGAGGATGGCTTGTCAAACTGCTGAAGTGAGCTATAAGCACGCGCTCCTCGTGCTTAACTTGACGTTAACATGCAGGGGCCAAAGTTAGATGTCTGAACAAAGCGAGGCCCACGGATCTTATGGCTATTTCCATTAGCACCACAGGGTTATGTCGTGGGGTGCTGACAGCAATTTACTTGTTTGAAAGAACGGGTTGAATGCTTGCTTCTTTCAAACCAACATCCACCCAACATGGCCACCATGGAAATTGAAGGCAGGGCTACATGCAGAGACCCGTCTTCCATTTCCATGGCCACCCAAGGCCTTGTGAGTAGTGAAGAGGTGCAGCAGCACTGCAACTGACATGTGAGGGGGCCTGGGGTTGAAGGAAGCAACAGAGAGAGGGAGGGAAGATGGCGGGCGGGAGCGAGAAGCTGTGAGCTTGCTCGGAATGTGGTCTTGGATCATGAGATTCAGCCCACGATCAGAGTAACCTGTTTGGTTGCTGCACCCGCCCTGGATGCTAATTGAAATTAAATGCTTCAGTTGTGCTGGGGTAGTAGTTATTTGGTAGCTGAGTTATGGCTGATGCTTCCTCTGGTAATCCGACTGTCATTGATGTCTCTTCTAGTAAACACTGTCTCTGACTACATATGGTTTGCTGCTAAGATGTGAGTGGGGTCACTTCACTCAAAATATGCTGTATCTTGCTGAGTGCCAACTAGAGGGTTGAGATGAGAGTGCTAACTCTTCTCAATAGAGGTGTGCTACCTCTTGCTTGTTTGCATATTGATCATAACAACAAGCTGCATTCCTGCACCAAGAAATGATTATAAGCAGGTGCCTAGTTCACATTTATTACCCCAGAGAAGTATACAGAAATCGCAGATTGGATGCTGAATCAGTGTGGATCATCACTTTGCATGCTGGTACTTGTCCAGTTGATATCGTTGGAAAACTAAACTATAGATACTACACAAGAATACCAAATGAAGTGTTCGGAAAGCTAGGACTTGAATATGTCAAACATTAAAGGGACAATTTGAGAGCTTTGTTTTGCATGTTTTATAGCATAGTGTAAATAAGCAACAGTGGGTTAGTCGTGTCACCATTTCTCCATACTTGTGGGATATTTACAGAACTATAAACGGGCAACTTTGAAGCGCAGGTGGTTGTTCTTCTCCATCCCCTCCCTCGCACCAGTCAGGTCACATCTTTTCTGTGGCATCCCTTCCAGCTGCGCCAAGTATTGCACCTTCAGACTGCCTCCCCTCCTCCATGCAGAAACTCTAAGCGATGGCACCCATGTACAGTTCCGAAAAACAAACTACCAGGTGGTATCATAAAATCCTTTTTATGAATTGGTGACAAATGTAATTAATTATGCCACAGTACATGAGGACTATATAAGTGAAATACAGATACATTGAAGATAAAGAAGAAATTCGAGACATGAATGTATGAATTTTAGCTCAGTATTTTTGAGCTTGGTGAGAGCATCGGGCAGTACCTGGTGGTACCACCCGGTTGTTTGTTTTTCTGATGTTTTTGCGGATCCATGTGTCATAGGATCGTCTGAAGCATGATAGCCCCTAGCAATCTATACTCAATGAAGAACATTGGAGTTAATTGAACAAATATAGAATGAAAACGACATAGTGGTGCCCACTTCTACCATTTCCCACCCATGTACAGTTTACACATTTAGATCTTCAAAGACCACTGTGCAGAAAGCACTGTAAATTGCAAAAAACAAAAAATGCCACGGGATGAGGCGTAGTTTGAAGCCACACACTGCAAACAGAGCATCAATAAAACATGGGCTCACAGGCCTGACTTCCACATGTGACCAATGTGTGATTCTGTGCTAGTCACTCTGCCAAATGGGTTGTACTTTCCTTGGCTGCCAAAATTGGGATTACATAGAAGTTATTCCACTAAGTGCATATCACACAAAAGGCCTCACACACGAATTCATAAGCGGGAGCAGAAAACCTATAAACTTTGGCTCTCCAGTTGTTTTATACTACATTTCCCATCAGCCTTAGCCAGAAAAGTCTACGGTAAGGAATCATGGGAGTCATAGTGCAAAACACTTTTTTCAATCGATCACATTCAACTTAATGGCAATAGTTTGGGAAAGAAAATCTCATGAATGCAAAATGGTGTTTCGATGGCATCGATGTATCTGGTCATCCTAGTCGACCGCACCATACTGTTCCCAGAGACACACAGCTGCATATATGGTGTTCCAGTCAATGCACATAAAAGGCAAGCTAAGCCTTTAATGGGAATCTGTCCATGGGATGGTGTGGCTAACAAAAGCTGTCCAGTGCACGATTATTTTCTTCATTTTCTTCTTTTTCTTTTTTTTTCCTCTCTCTCTCTCTCTCTCTCTCTCTCTCTCTCTCTCTCTCTCTCTCTCTCTCTCGCTCTCCCTCGCCCCCCCCCCCGCCACCCCTGCTTCTTTAGGAGCAGGACAGTGTGGGGCCGCATCTCTGATCCCTGTTAGTTCAAAGAGCCGGATCCTCCCTATGCACCTCTTACATTCTGCTCTCTCAGCAATACCTACCCCCTCTTCGAAAGATGGGTACCCCTTCAGTGAACATCCCCCAATCCGTTGTTGATCACAACATGGCATCATAAACTCACCAAGACATCTCTCCTACCACGCGATGCTACTTGAGATTCCTAAAAATACACCTTTGCCATTTACACAACTTTGTAGCGTTGACTTCTTGTGTGATTGTTGGGCTCTTGAAGTGAGGTGGGACTTCATTGTGTAGGTGTGAGTGCCAGGCAAGGGCATGGTGCTGACGGGGACATGAAATCATTAAATCCTTCACCCTCACCTTCCAGTCCTGGTTTCTGAGGTGGTAGGCCATCGCAAGGGGTCAGAAAGAGGAGAAGAGCCTGCCCACTAGGGGAGGAGTTAGGTGTCAGGGCCTAATCAACTACAAGGAAGGCTAGGAATGAAGGAGGCCAGCCAGTCAGAGTCAATATTGCCCCGTCACCTTATTACCCACAGTGTAAAAGGAAGGAGTACTCCACTCGTTTTGTGAGAGAGAGGATGGTGTTCCTAGGAGCAACTAAGAGAGAGAAGTGTTGGAGAGTGATTGGAGGAAGAGCAAGCAAGGCCGGGAGACAAAGAGAGAGGTTTGAGGAGGAGGGCGTGGAGAAAGGGAGGAGGAGTGGGAGGTGGAGAAGCAACAGCAGGAGTAAGAGTAGAATGAGGAGGCCAACATCTGGGCGATTCGAACCAGGGTGCCCAATTAAGAAAAGAGCCAGAAGGGAGTCACCTCCCGCGAGCCACAGTGATTCAGAGCCCAGGTGGGGAATGAAGGATAGGACAGAAGGCTGGATGAGATGGGGAGGCAGAAGCTGCCAGGGGCCAGGCAGAGAGTGCTAGAAAATGTTCTGGAGCAAGTCAAGCACTCTATATTCCTTTAAGGTTTTGGGAGCGAGTCGAGGGGTGCTATACCCCCTCACATTGGCAGTGTGAGTGGGCTGCTGTATACCCAGGACCAGCAAGAGGAAGACAAGCTGGGTGTTTAGACGAGGGAGACAGTGAGCGCTCATCCTCACTGTTGGGTGTTTTGACGAGGTAGACAGTGAGCACACATCCTCACTGTCCTAAGTCCCAATATCCTATCCAGAACTACCCTGGCTGGTGGGGGACATTTTCTTGAGTTGTCCCAGGCAGGATGTCCATTCCTAGGGCAGCTTAGTTCAGGTGTGGGACTATGCACCTGTCTACTGCAGACCCCTGATGATACAAGGGGTACAGCAAACGCCGGAGTCCATTCCACCAAACCAGGAAGCGATGCGGCCAAGGCACAGACAATGCACCACCCCTGCGTATTGGTGGACCAGACATCCCAAGACGACTAGACATGCACAGCGACCCGTTAACTCCCTGCGACTGTGAGTGCCTCTGTTGGACAATGTCCTGCAGAGACTCAGGAACCTGGCCTTCTAGAGAAGGGCCTGAACTGTTGGACGTATTTCTAGAGCAGGGCATGCGTTGTAGTGTTTGTCCTATCCTGAAACTGTTCATTGGCTCTGAACACCCCTCCATTTGTGATACATTCCAGTTATGCATTTCTGCACTTCCCTTATCTTTGATAACACAGTGAACTTCAGAACAAGTGTTTGCATGTTCTGTGGACTTATTTGTGACACACCACACTCATAATGAGGTCCTACCTCTCCATAGCCATGTTTACAAACAATGCTCTGCGCCTACATTTAAAGAGTCTAAAGTATACCACTCGGCATCCTAAACAAATGGACAATCAGCAAGTGCAGTTCTAATACTAGTTGTTCCCAATCTTCTAACAATAATAAAAGTCCAGATGTATGTTTGTCCCATGCTGTCATGCACAGTAGAGGCTGCCCGAATGCACAGAATGCACCACTAGAGGGAGCTATTGCCTTAGACTATATAGTGGTCCAATTCGCGTAGCTTCACCTGTTGACACCGCTAGAGGGAGCTATAGAATGGGAATATATTGTGGTCCTAGTGTGTAAATGAAAACCTGCACTCTGGCTCGTGTGCAGGGCTGTGCACTAGTATTTTATAAAGGAACATTTTGACTTTATTAATCAGTGTTAGGGCAGCGGTTCAGAGCTGCATCTCGTACATGAGCCCACCTCATCTTTTTGCCGGTCCTGAGTGGTCAGCGACCCTTTGCCATAGTGAGTCCTCATCATAGTCCCCAGCAAGGGTGCACTTCTGTTCATATGTGCCCTCACAGAAACCTTACGTTCACCGGCTGGGTTGACTGCATTTTATATACCAGTAAACTGGCCTACTTAGCTGTGCAAGACCCAGAAGAGGGTAACAGCAAGGAACCGTGGAAAGGTACCCACACACTTCCCGCTCATTTAGAATTAAGGAGCATATCTGCTCCTTCACTCCGAGAAACTAGGTGGTGCTCTTGGATTGGTAATTCCGAAGAGAAGTAGGTGTTTTGCTCTATTGGTCGAATCGATTTAGTTCGTTTTATATTTCTGGGTCAAACTGTACCCCAAACTAGAAGGGATGTTGGGGCTAGGCAATATTGGTGGGGGGCGAGGGGGTTTGCAGTCTGGGCAGCAGTAGCAGGGGTGTGCATGGAGGGTTTCCTCCTCTTTCAGTCATAAAAATTTCGACCAAGAAAATTCGACCTAAATCAATTCGACCAAAAATAAAAAAAAAATCGAGCATTAGACATACAGCCATTTGAAGGTATTCCGATGCTAAACTTGATTTCCCTTGTGTGGAAGGAAGCAGATTTGGATAGTGTTGTCTACCTTGAGCCCAAGAGGGCTGAAGTCAAGATAGTCAAGACCAGACCTGGCAAGTATTTGAATAGAACACCTGGGATTCAAGGCTGAATCGACATCCTATGTGTTTGCATAGGAACACGTCTGGGAAATTGTAATGTGGTGACCCCCAATGATTGGCGGCTGCCAAATGTTTGGAAGGATGTATGATCTTGAACAGAGCCTTTTCTTGCACTCCGCTTTCAATATGTCTCTAATATAGGGGACTCTGCACCTAACCTTTATTAGTTGAGGGGGCCACCCCTGAAGTGCCAAAAAGCAACTTGAACCTAAGAGTTATCCTGCAAGGGAAGCTCTCCTGAGGCGAGCTGCCCAAGATCATTATGAGGGCAAAGTTCTGCTTTGATCTGCAAATTCAAATTTGATCTACTAGCCAGACGGACTGATGAGTGGCGCATCCTCTGCTTGACCTGTTGGGACAAGGTTGGTTGATAACCTCCATGACCCTTCTGCACCAGGATGCGCCTCCTATACACACAATCCTATTCATCATGTGCGTGTGAGGTACTGGGACACAGGGCAGGCATGGCATTTGATACTGAGTATGCCCAGTAAAGAATGCCAGCCCAGTCCACAATGATTCCTAGCGCCTCACATGCAATGTCAAGCCTGACCCCGAAGCCCACGAGCACCTCGCATGTACATACAATTGATTATCTGTGTGCTTATGAGGCGCTATTAATGTGTGCCTCTGAGGCGCTCCGGGCCTCGGAAGGGGGGAGCATGGCAGCTTTTCCTTTGCATCTATGCCCAATTACAAAAATGCCATGAATGTACCCTGGGACCCTAACACACATCTGCCTGATGGGCCCCTCAGAGCCTCCCGATTACACATAATCACATTCATCATTTAGTGATTATATCTCACTGCAAGGCGCTGGCACTCCATAGAGCAGGCATGGCATTTTTTACTGTGCATGATTTATAAAGCTAACCATTTCTGATTGTAATATGACATTTTATATTGGGCATCTTTGGTAAAGCAAGCATGATAAGTGTTATTATGAAGCAGGACTGGCATTTATTATGCAACCAGTCTAGCCATTTCTCACTGATGTATGACATTTTGTATTGGGCATCTTTGACAAAAAACAAGCAGGATCAGTGGTATTATTCTTACTGTGGCATGACATTTTGTATTAGACATCTTGGGTAAAACAAGCAGAAGTGGTATTATGTAGCTAGACTGGCATTCCAATGCAGCCATTTCAGTAATTTCTTATTGTGGCATGACATTTTGGATTGGGCATCTTTGGTAAAGCAAGCATGGTAAGTGTTACTATGAAGCAAGACTGGCATTTTGTATGCAACCAGTCCAGCCATTTCTTACTGAGGCATAACATTTTGTATTGGGCATCTTTGAAAAAGCAAGTATGATAAGTGTTATTATGTGGCTCGACCGTCATTTTAGTACATCCAGTTTGGACATGTTTTCATACTTTGACGTGCATTTTTAATGCTAAAGCTAACTGGAGTATGTTCTTCTATGGCAGGGGTGCACAACTGATTTTGACAGAGGGCCGAAAGTACCTTACATGAGGACTATAGTGGGCCGAAAAGTAAAAGTGGGCGGGACGGTAGGCGGGAAATGTCAGGAGGCTTTTTCAACCCCCAATTTGTATTAAACACATGGAAAAAGATATGTTTTTGAGGGGTAACGATTTTTATTGCATTTCAAACTTACATTTTGTACTACACATTTTCCATTGCTATCATTTATTTCGATTTAGTTATTGTATATCGTCTGTTTAATTAAATTATATATATTTTATTGACCCTTGATTGGACATTCCGTTATTTTGGACTGCTATAGTTTGCTGTTTGGGTTACCCAAGAGGAGTATGGCCTTCGTTGAGTCAGGTTTCCTCAAAAAAGCAAAGGATGTACATCTCCTAACTGTGCCTGTTTTAGCTTTATTATTGAGTTCACTCTTGGAGTGCAACACTATGCCCCATGGCTCCCATCCCCAACCAAACACTATGCCCCATGGTCCCCTCACCCCCAACCAAACACTATGCCCCATGGCTCCCATCCCCAACCAAACACTATGCCCCATGGGCACCTCACCCCCAACCAAACACTATGCCCCATGGCTCCCATCCCCAACCAAACACTATGCCCCATGGGCCCCTCACCCCCAACCAAACACTATGCCCCATGGCTCCCACCCCAACCAAACACTATGCCCCATGGCCCTCACCCCCCAAGCAAACACTATGCCCCCTGTCCCTCACCCCCAACCGAACACTATGCCCCATGGCCCCCTCACCCCCAACCAAACACTATGCCCCCTGTCCCTCACCGCAAACCAAACACTATGCCCCATGGCTCCCAACCCCAAACAAACACTATGCCCCATGTCCCTCACCCCCCAAGCAAACACTATGCCCCCTGTCTCTCACCGCCAACCAAACACTATGCCCCATGGCCCCCTCACCCCCAACCAAACACTATGCCCCATGGCCCCCACCCCCAACCAAACACTATGCCCCCTGTCCCTCACCGCCAACCAAACACTATGCCCCATGGCTCCCAACCCCAAACAAACACTATGCCCCATGGCCCCCTCACCCCCCTAACCCCCCAAGCAAACACTATGCCCCCTGTCTCTCACCCCCAACCAAACACTATGCCCCCTGTCCCTCACCGCCAACCAAACACTATGCCCCATGGCTCCCAACCCCAAACAAACACTATGCCCCATGGCCCCCTCACCCCCCTAACCCCCAACCAAACACTATGCCCCTTGGCCCCCTCACCCCCAACCAAACACTATGCCCCATGGCCCCCACCCCCAACCAAACACTATGCCCCCTGTCCCTCACCGCAAACCAAACACTATGCCCCATGGCTCCCAACCCCAAACAAACACTATGCCCCCTGTCCCTCACCCCAAAGCAAACACTATGCCCCCTGTCTCTCACCGCCAACCAAACACTATGCCCCATGGCCCCCTCACCCCCAACCAAACACTATGCCCATGGCCCCCACCCCAACCAAACAACATGCCCCCTGTCCCTCACCGCCAACCAAACACTATGCCCCATGGCTCCCAACCCCAAACAAACACTATGCCCCATGGCCCCCTCATCCCCAACCAAACACTATGCCCCATGGCTCCCACCCCAACCAAACACTATGCCCCATGGCCCCCACCCCCAACCAAACACTATGCCCCCTGCCCCTCACCCCCCAAGCAAACACTATGCCCCCTGTCCCTCACCCCCCAAGCAAACACTATGCCCCCTGTCCCTCACCCCCAACCAAACACTATGCCCCATGGCCCCCTCACCCCCAAGCAAACACTATGCCCCCTGTCCCTCACCCCAACCAAACACTATGCCCCATGGCCCCCACCCCCAACCAAACACTATGCCCCCTGTCCCTCACCCCCCAAGCAAACACTATGCCCCCTGTCCCTCACCCCCCAAGCAAACACTATGCCCCATGGCCCCCTCACCCCCAACCAAACACTATGCCCCATGGTCCCCTCACCCCCCTAACCAAACACTATGCCCCATGGCCCCCTCACCCCCAACCAAACACTATGACCCAAACAAACTCAAGCATGCACCCATACAGACCTGAACGCCCCACCCCCCAAATCAACACACACACAAACATGCACCCATACAGACCCGAACCCCCCCACCCCCCAAATCAACACACACACAAACATGCACCCATACAGACCCGAACCCCCCACCCCCAACTCAGCACACACACACAAGCATGCACCCATACAGACCCGAACCCCCCACCCCCCAAATCAACACACACACAAACATGCACCCATACAGACCCGAACCCCCCACCCCAACTCAGCACACACACACACTCAAGCATGCACCCATACAGACCCGAACCCCCCACCCCCCAACTCAGCACACACAAACATGCACCCATACAGACCCAAACCCCCCACCCCCCCAAATCAGCAAACTCTCAAACAAGCACCCATACAGACCCGAACCCCCACCCCCCAACTCAGCACACACACAAACATGCACCCATACAGACCCCAACCCCCCACCCCCAACTCAGCACACACACACTCAAGCATGCACCCATACAGACCCGAACCCCCCACCCCCCAACTCAGCACACACAAACATGCACCCATACAGACCCGAACCCCCACCCCCCAACTCAGCACACACACACAAACATGCACCCATACAGACCCGAACCCCCCCCAACTCCAAACCCCCACCCCCAACTCAGCACACACACACTCAAGCATGCACCCATACAGACCCGAACCCCCCACCCCCCCCAACTCAGCACACACACACATGCACCCATACAGACCCGAACCCCCCACCCCCCCAAATCAGCAAACTCTCAAACAAGCACCCATACAGACCCGAACCCCCACCCCCCAACTCAGCACACAAAAAACATTCAAATCAAAACATCCATACACATCCGACACCCCCCGACCCCCGCATCTCAACATACACACAAAATACATTCAAATACAAACATTCACACCCCCCCACATCTCAACATACACACAAAATACATTCAAATACAAACATTCATACACATCCGACACACCCCCTCACCCCCGCATCTCAACATACACACAAAATACATTCAAACACAAACATTCATACACATCCGACACACCACCCCACCCCCGCATCTCAACATACTCAAAATACATTCAAACACAAACATTCATACACATCCGACACACCCCCTCACCTCAACATATACACAAAATACATTCAAACACAAACATTCATACACATCCGACACACCCCCCCACCCCCGCATCTCAACATATACACAAAATACATTCAAACACAAACATTCATACACATCCGACACACCACCCCACCCCCGCATCTCAACATACTCAAAATACATTCAAACACAAACATTCATACACATCCGACACACCCCCTCACCTCAACATATACACAAAATACATTCAAACACAAACATTCATACACATCCGACACACCCCCCCACCCCCGCATCTCAACATATACACAAAATACATTCAAACACAAACATTCATACACACAAACATGAAGCTAAACAAACCCGACACACAAACACAAACAGACCACTTACCGGAGACGTGCTGGAAGGCAGGCAGGCAGGCAGGTAAGCTGGAAGTCGCTGGAATCGCACTACGGCTGGCATGGTCCAAGGCTGAAATGCCTTCCGGCATCAAGCCTTATGGGCCACGCCAGCCGTAATGCTGGCCCTCCATTGGTGCAGCACACACGCATTACGTGGCTCGTAGGAGCGACGTGATGCGTGTGTGTGCTGAGCCAATGAGGGCCAGTGTTTTCACCGGCCCGGAAGACAACAAAGACTTTCCTAATGGAGGGCGGCCGCGCGGGCCGCCCTCCATTAGGAAAGTCTTTGTGCCTCGCGGGCCGGTCAAAAGGGCATGGCGGGCCGCAACTGGCCCGCGGGCCGTATGTTGTGCACCCATGTTCTATGGGGATACTGCCATATATTGGCAGGACACACTTGGACATGCTTTCTTGTAGTATCATTACTGGCATCATGCACAAAGCAAACATGAGTATGTTCTTATATGGGAATAATAGTGTATAATGGTGCAGTCAGCATGGAAATGTATGGGCACAGCCAGTGTGAAAATGTGTTAGACTTGCACATATTGTGGGAAAAGGCACCATGAAAATGTGTTGAAGAAATGCTCCTGTGAACTGTTGGGGACTTGCATCTATTGGATTTTTTTCATGAGTTACCCCACAAATGCCAATTGCAAATTGTTTGGCTTTTTGCCCAATTTTTAGAAAAAAGTGTGCTCTAAAATTCACCATTTTCATCCATTATTTAAAAAGAATTCTCGGGGGGAGAACCTCCTCAAACCTCCCTTAAGTGGTACGGGCACCCTCGCTACGCTCTGTCGCTCTGGCATTTCTGTGACAAATATTTATACCCCTCCAGTTAAAGAAATCACCAGCCACCACTGATTATTGTTAAGGATACAGGCCATCGGCCAACAAAATGTTTCCCTCACTTTCTCCCACTGACCCAGACTCCCTGAGTCTACTTAGTCAATTCCAGGTAGGTTGTGCCAGGGCCAAGAAGCAGCAAGACACAGTAGCTGGATACGGCCTGGAAGTCAATGTGTTATGCCCCACCCTGCCCCCCCGGGCAAGCAAAATTCAAAAGGCTGTAAATCTGACTTTTGTTTCCTTATGAAATATTTGGTGGATAGATGATTGGGTGGCGGGGTGCAGGGGCATAGCAAGCTAGAGAGGTGCCAGTAAGGATGTATGGCGTATTTGGGTACGCCCCCATCAAAGCCTCTATCAATCTGCTGCCTTACTGCCTCCGAATTAGGCCTTGCCCGTAAAACCCATTATCCCCATACGTTCTTCTCAAAGCCTGCAATCATAATAAATCCCCACAAATCGTCACAAAATCCTCTAAAATGTCTGTGGACCATATTATAGAATGGACAGTATAAATACCGCAGGCAGTAACTGTCCGTTTCCCACAGATTTCATGAAATACCCATTACAACAGAGGAAAATACTGTCCGCCACTGAGGTCCACAATGCTTGGGTACCACCATTGGTAAATATCTCCTGGGGTAATTACCACCAGAAGTAACAATACAAGCAGCATAAATGTGTTATCAATGTGAACCCCCTATAATGGAATAAAATACCACCAGGTCTTCACCTGTCAGTATTCACGCCCAAAATAAGATCAGATCTGAACTGGTCTTAAAAAGGACGTATTAATAACTAGCCACAGCCCTGTGAAGAACATGTCATGCGTGAACAGTACTCTCACATGAGAAGTGGCTTGCACCATAGCAGCCACATACCAGAGACGGAAATTATTTATTTTATGACTGGCTGTTATTTTGCTGTCAGCTGTATTTACTACAGGTAATATTTGCGAGACTGATGGAAAAGCAGAAACATGTGTGGTTGACCAGCTGATTAGTATAATTGCAGTACCACCGGAGGTATTACCCAGCAGAGCAGTCATTTACAGCTGGAAGTATTTTGCCTGCGATATGGCCCTGTCTGTCAAATATTTTCCTTCAATATCTTCACCTGTGCCTGGACTTCAAAGAGGACTTCTTGCTTTCTGAACTCAGTGCCTTTACATTCCGCCAAGAGGTTTCAAGGACACTGGCTATACCTGAAAGGCGTGCTGTTGCGAGGTGACTTTGTCCACAATGACCAAGAGTCCAGTTAGAAAAGGTAGGCTTCTTTATTACTTGCAGATGCAGGAAAGATAAGCCCACCGGACACAGATACAATGGGAAACACCCTCCGGCACACCCTCACTCTCAGCCAGCGTCTCTCAAACTATCATCCAAGAAACATTCGGCAGGCAGCACTCACACCACGTTCTACTCTCAGAACACTCATGACATCACATCCACCAGAGCAGATAAGGCTGGAAGAAAGCACATCACAATACGTGCACCTTCTAGAACTGTTTCACTGGGATCCCTCGCCCCCATGCAAAACAGTTCCCATCTGAAATATTCCCCTTATTGAATTTGCGCCCCTTTTCTGAAATTGTTTCACCTTTCCAAAATGCATTCATGTATGATACCCTATTTCTAAACATCGTCTTACATTGTGCTTGGCCTGCACTTTGCATAACCCCTTCTGAAATTATACTCCCTAATGACAATATACACCCCACATACACAATGCATTACAGTGATGTACTTCCTTATGCTCCTGTAAAATGATATTCCCATTTGCCCAATGCTGTAAGGCAGGGGTCCCCAACCTTTTGTGCGCAATGAGCAACATTGGCATATCAAATTAAATGATGAGCAACATCCATTTTTCGACGGAATATATCGGCGCACAGTTGGCAGACAAATTGTTTGCAACACAAATTAGAAATGTAACAATATTAAAACTGCATATAGAACATTTAATTTGCAGTACTTAATAGTTATCTAGACCACGTGTTATTCTAGTCAAGGAAATGTGCAAGGCCTTTAACTTCATTTGACGTTAAGTGGTTGTTTACAAGGAATGTTGAGGAAATTGAGTGGTCAGTAGTACATTTATAGACATATAGGACCAGTCCATCTGTTCAAAAATAGAGTAGGAGTAAATAAGCATTACCAGGGGTTTCAGGTTCCCGAGCAAAATATTAGTGCAAATGTATGGACAGTAAAAATGGCCACAAACAGAGCTTGAGATTCTGCCTAGGATTTTATGGGATCTTTAATGGCACATGGTGCATTCCTAAGCATGTAAGATCGGTAATACTGTTCCACAGTCATTGATGACTGTATTGTGGATGTTTTTTTTCTTCAGGAATATTATGAAATGTAAGATTTCTTATTGATCAAAGAGTAAACACAATCCTCTTGAGTTCATTTTCCAATGGCCAGGGTAGGCACCATGAAGAAGATATCTGACAGCCAGAGAGGCTGGTTGGCGATGCCTACGCTCGAAAAGGAGGCATTGGAAAGAATTACTAATTCACAAGAAATTAACATATTCTCTTAAAACTGTTGAACAGTTCAAAGGCCACGAAGGAAAGCGTCAGTTTGTCTGAGTCTTTAGGAGAAACTATCCAGGACAGAGCTATTGGCAAACCGTGCCCCCAAGTTCAGGAGTTCCAGGTTATAGAAAGGGATGCACCATGGTTCGGTGCAGAATGTAGAATCTCGAAAAGAAAACTGAACCATGATTTAATGAGGGGTGTGTACACTGCTGGTCAGATTTATAGTTTCAAAATGGCATAAAAAATTGCGTTAAAACAAAAAAAGAATTTGAGAAAAAAAAGGGAGCTTTCTTGAAGGACACCAAATCGTTTTATGTTTATTGTTGTTGTCAAGACAGGCATTATGCCATCCCCTTAGACAAGTATTTATTGGAACACCAGCCCCTCAAGGTTATAGGCCAATTCCCTGGGGCTTATTACGAGTTTGGTGGCATCTCAACGGTACCGTTACTGCTACTTGGTCCAGCGGTATCACTGCCAGATTGCAAGTGGTGGTTTGGCGGTGTTAGTCCCCAATTATGGAGTCCGTAGCACTCCAGGGTAGATTTCGTTGGTATTTGATTGATAGAAACATAATGTGGCGGAATTTACATTTTATTGGAGTCTGTGACAAATCTGTGGATGCTGTCCCTTCTCCCCTATAGGGGAGACCATTCCCATGTGGCCAGGGTGGTACGTCCTCGGTACAATAGTTCCCCTGAGGTTGGTGCACAGGGAGAGAATCACATGGGAGAGGAAACCCCTCCTGGGACTAGGAACAACCCTACCCTGAGAATGCAATATACTCGCCAATCACCAGACCCTAGGACCTCCCTCCCCCCATTCCTATAACCCAAAGAACAACCCCTTCCCTAGATAAGTACTGGGATTATGAAGAGCACAACTGACTCATGGGAGATCAAGGTTAGAAATACTGAGAAGAGGAAGAATGGGGAAGAGTTGAAAGATATGTTATTGACAACCACTGAGACAAATAAGATGCATGGAGGAATGTAGAGTGTTCTGCATAACCAACATGAGCATTCTAGACAACTTGGAATAAGTACTGGGATGAAGAGGAGGAGCAGAGGCATGAAGAGTTCTCCTAAGAACCACAATGAGCAGTCTAGTTGTTGCTGGCTGCTCATTGGTCAATGCATAGTAGAAATAGATGAGGGACTGAAGTGGGAGAATGGAACAAAAGGCTCCCACCAATCCCCTCACGCCCCTGGCCTAGAGGATCGCGGCCCAGACACCCGCCACGAGAGGAGTTTGCCTGTCTACCAGACGACCAAATACCCTGGTACAGGAACATACGGATGTGCCCACCAGCCTGCCCTGCCCATGCCGACACCTGCGGCATGGATGAACTCGACTGAACCATTCAACAGTAAATAAACACATCGTTAGAGATGCCATGACGACCTAGCCAACGGTCAGCACACCCGTGCAAACATGCACACTGGACACTCCCACACCAATCCACACGAAGAACATATTCAGTGCTATGACCTAGGTGACGGACACACCCACTGACGCGCATCTTTATTATTTTTCACATAGGTTTTTCAAAATGCAGAAACGCAAGACGCACAACGAACTCATCTAAAATGCTTGCTGACGCTTCTCCTAACCCATGCATTGCAATGAGAAATATAACGAAGACATGATACTGGGGATAAAGCAATATGATACCATAACCTAAAGCGCCGTGCATCAAACATCCCCACCTATGCACCAGGCCCAAGTAGGCCGCAAGCAAGAGCCTCCATGAACATTGAACGAGCAAGAGTACAATTGCTGACCCTGCAGAGTGAGCCCGGCGAGAACAGACAGTCAAGGGCACAATGTTGCAAACTCGCATGCCACAAGCCGAAGCCAAGGTCACACCTGCAAACTAAGCCAGACACACAGTGGAAAATGCAATATTAAATGTGCAGAATTCTGCCTCAACCACGGTCTCTCCTCACGTGACCAAGCCGAACCTGACAGGGTGCCAGACTCAGGAGGAAGGAGGCGCCTGGATCCCACGTTTTGAGACACAGGCAGCAACAATGAAGCGACTCAATGGACATCTGTGGCGGTGGGAGTAGTCTGTCCTCCAGCATATGAACAAATCCTTGCATTGTCTGCACATACCCATAGTTATACATTGTTGCAAATGACAGGTGCACCGCGAGCTGGGAACAGCGATGGTCCCAGACTGGGGGGCTCGCGAGTGGACCAATCAGAACATGGGGCACTTATCACTGACGCCATTAACATTAGCCAATCCTCAGGGGTCTTCATGTAACAATTTTCATGTATCTAATTGAAGGGACAACCCAAGTATACCACCTGACTGACCCTCAACCACTAACAGCGATCTCTATACGTATGCCATACTAACCCTACCACTCGAGGTACCAATCCAGAGTGGCGATAGGTTTTTTGCTAACTTTCCCAGGTGACGCAAGTAGCGCGTCATACCGAGGTAAAAAGGGCCTGCGAGCCCCACGAAGAGACAGAGAGTGTGAGGACGGACGCGTACGATCCTTGACCCATCCCTGCCGTTTTGTTTAATAAACAGCAGAATCACCTTGCTTCTTGCGTGTGCCTCATACTCATTTTTGGGATACGCGGGAGGAGTTGGGGCCTCCCTGCCCGGAGGTCCGCGGACGGCCCAGCCGACCCCGGCAGAATTTCCCCCCGACAAGTTGGAGGCACTGCTGAGATCTGTTTAAGATCTGCTTTTATTTTATTTTTCCGAGTGCTCCCGTTGCGAGGAGGCCCGGCGGCACGGCCCCCTCTGCTGCTGCCCCCTTTTGAGGACTACAGGACCATCGCGGAACTGCGAGAAGACCGGACAGCGCAATCCGGATATTGGCCTTCGGGAGCCGGTTGAGAAGTATCCCGCCCGCGGTTGGCGAGTGTCCAGACGTGGTCCAGACGAGGGGAGGTTGCGAGCCGCTTGGAGGGGTGCACGCAGTCGAGCGGCCCCGCATCAAGAGACCTTGGTGAGTATGCCACGCCCAACAAGCAATGTGAAATTGTGAGGGAGGGGGGAGGAATAGAATACGGGAGGCGGGAGGTGTTACACAGGTGCGCGGCGAAGGTTTGATAAATTAGTATTGACGGTGAAGTGAATGGTAGCTGGACAAGTGCGAGAGCAGTCTGCTACGTTACGGAAGAGGAGGGGGCGGAGCACGAAAACATCACGTGCGGCCGCTCGTAGAAACTGATTGGCCTAGGTCGCGACCACGTGTAAGGGTGTGTGTGTGTGCGGTTTCCTACGATTTGGTGATTATTGATCATTGAGTAGATGAGGATCCCTTTTGATCGGGCAGGAAACTCGATAGATAGATGAAGTTTCCCTGTAGGCGGTAGCTAGCTGGTTGCCTAATACGGAAGATAATTGGCTGGTTAAGCCCTCCTGTCGAGGGGCGTATCACACGCGAGGCGACGCAGTGTGCGCAGTCCGATTCTATTGTTGATTACCTTGTTCCAGGCGTGACAAGAGGACAGCTGTGGGGTTAACGGGGGTGGATTGCAAGCATATTTTGGCCTTTTAAAAAACATGAAAAGAATTTACCAGTAGTTTTGGAAGAGATCGGTGACGTCACCAGTAGGGCTTTCATTGGATATCTCGAACGCGAGGCATTTTTCGGAGAGTGGTGGGGAAGAGAATAATGGTAAGGGAATGGAGACGGAGATAAACGGTAACGAGTAGATCGGGGCAAGGTGAAAAGGGGGACGTGGCCGCGCACGGAGAACGCCGGCCACAACAAGTGAAGAAAGAGGAGGAGGGGTAAAAGAAAGTGGGACGGCTGTACAAGAACGTCACACGGGGCATGCAGCCGCAGGGGGCTACGTGTGCCTCGGCCGCAGGGGGCCGTAAAGGTGTTCGGTAAAGGAAGAAAAGAAAGAAAAGAATATACAAATGCAAATGCTATATTTTACTATTTTGTTTTAGCGGACAATCGCAAGTCCCCAAAATTACGGGGCCAGGTAAAGATCTGAAATTGTATAGCGTACACTATTAGCAAGATAACCACTACTATATAGAGGGAGAATAACAATTGAAGTGCTACTATGTCACACGGGACAGGATCGGGAGGGTGGGGAAACACCCTCACTACCCCGCTGCAGCATATATGTAAAACACTGTCACCCCATAGGGAGAAACTGATCAAATACAGCATAGAATGGACACAGGGGACGGACAACAAAATGACGACACCATGGCCGCCTAATGGCAGTTTCGATCCATATACCCAACATTCACTATTAACCCATCTGCATAACACATACAAGGGGAAGAAGTTGACACACCACGTGGAGGTGTTTAACTTATGGAGGATGTTCCAAGGGTCCCGACCAGGACCAAACGGAATGTTCACTATGGGGGAAACAACGGAAGCGGAGATTAAGGAGGAAGGAGAGAATGGGGAAAAAGAGAGTGAAGGCACACAGAACACGGGGAACGGACAAGAGGGAGGAGAAAAGAGTAACAACTCAAACGAAAATGAAATAAAAAAGGAACAGAGCAACGATATACCCCTAGCGAAGGTAGTGAAAATGGAGAGAGGGGGGTTGTATCCTTTAAGAGAACTAGGAGAAATAGCAAGAGAACAATTAAGGGCGGCTGAGGGGTACTCGAACCCGGCATACAGCCCGCGACCATATACAGCTACAGGTGGCCACACGGGAGGGGAGCGGACTAGTACGACGGGATCAGCTCATAGGAAGATGCCCGCAGGGGAGGGGAGGACTGGCGAAGAGCAGATCGCGGAAATAGGACATGATGAATGGGTAGCTGCGCAGGTACTATTAAAATTACGAGGTTCATTAACAGGAGAAGAGAAGGAGGTAGTAAGGAAAATGAAGGAGGATAATACCAGGAAGAGTGAAATGAAAGGGGAAGAGGGGAAAAGAAAGGAGGAAGAGCTGTTACGACAAAAGGAAGAGATTTTGGAGGAACGATTAGCAGAATTAAGGGATGAGCAGAATACACTGATCAAGCAGCTCGAGAAAGAGGAAAGAGAGAGAGCACGGGAAAGGAAAGAAAGTAAGAATGAGTTGGACAAAATGAGGGAACGAACTGAGGAGCAAAAGAGAGAAGCCGAAAGGGTAAAGGCAGTAGCAGAAAGGGTATCCAGAGCAGCACTGCATGACAGGAAAAGAGAGGAAGAAGAGAAAGAAAAAGAAATGGCAATATGGAAGAGGAGATTACTATCAGAATCGACAAGGAAATACAAAGAAGGGAGGATGATAGAGAGTATATTAGAACGGGAAAGAGCGAGATGGGAAAGGAAGAAAGAAGATGAAAGGATATTGGAAAAGTTGAGTAGTGAAGTAATGGAGGAATTGAAAAAGAAAAGAGAGGAAATTGGTAGAGAAATAGCGGAGAAAAATGAAGGGGAAAGAGAAGATAGGAGAGGGGAGAGTGAAGTAAGGAGGTATGTACATAGAGACACAGAAGTAGCAACAACATCAGCACAAAGGGGAGCAATTGGTAAAAAAGAAACGGGAGGAAAGGATCTAATAGACTTAAAAACAGTAACGATTAGGGGGAAAAAGACAGATTGGGGGTTGCCATTCCTGAATGACTTTTGTAGTGAGGAAGAAGAAGGAACGGAAAAGGAAGGTAGAAATAGTGAAAGGGAAAGCCTAGATAAATTATACATCACCCGGACAAATAGAGAATCACCATGGGCCTGCAGGAGAAAGGAAGAACTGGAGGGAAGTGAGGGGGAAGAGCAAGGAATGGCGGGAAGGCAGACACGTGCAGCTACACCCTCATCATCCCGTCCAACATGCTCCACCACATCACACTCATTACGTGCAACATGCCCACCTAAACTCGCACCCTTCCCCCACGAACTGACACCCTATGCAAGCAGGCTTAGAGACCTCCCTGGACGCAGGCAGGGAGAACGAATACACACGCCCACACTAAATAAAGGAAATGATGAAAGAAGGGGAAGAGATGGAGGAGAAACAGTTACGAGCAGGGGCAATATGGACGCAATTGACGATGTAGAAGACACGGAAGAAGAGGAGGGGTGCACGGACTCGATTTTGTGGAACCCAGGGGGTCAAACAGGACACAAATTAATGCCACTTCTGGAGAGGGGAGGGGTTAGACCACAATACGTCCCTTGGAAGCATGCAGACAAGGAAAATATAAAGTGCAGGCTCCTATCATTAAGTGGAGGTGCGGGAAAATGGATATATGAAATGGAAAAACACGCCGCAGGACAGAAACTGGCAGTGGGGGATGTAAAGGGCCTTCTAATATCAATATTGGGGGATGCAGCAGATGACATCTGGAAGAGAGCAGGCTTCCCCGGGGTCACAATAACAAACACATCACACAATGGGGCACCATTCGCAAACTGTAGACATGCATTATGGCAAGCGCTGAGGGTACAGTACCCAGACACATCAGACAAGGAGCAATTACCTCACGCAAGATGCGTGAGAACGAAGATCCTGTTGATTATATCCAGGAAATTCAAGAGAAGTGGCGTATGGAAACTAGAGAACAATGGGACAAAACACCAACAATATTCTATCATATACTAATACAAGGGCTCCCAGAAGCAGTTCAGAAACAACTGAAGAAGGTAGTGGGGATGGAAGCAAAAGCATGGCCAGAAATACAACTGACGATAGTACATCATTGTAGGACATGGCAAGAAAAAATGAAACAAAAGGAAGAGGATAGAAAAGCAGAAGAGGCTAAATTGGTACAGAAAAAACTTACTAAATACACGATGGAAGGTGCACTAATAACTACACCTGAAACAATGACTCAAAACCCCACACAAGTAGTGGCTGCACAAGATCCCTCCCAAATACAACCATCACAGATTGTAGCACAACAGCTGCCACCACCCCAACCATACACGACTAACATGGGAGGAGGATACTCAATGCCAGGAGCTGGATATTATAATTACAACAGGGGAAGGGGAGGAATGATGAGGGGGAGGGGATACGGCTATAACACACAACAGCAAGGGGGAGGATTCAGAAATTTCTACCCCTCCGGGCAACCAGTATACCAGGACAATTCAGGGAGCTTTCCATGGCAGAACAGGGAACCGCCGGTATGTTGGATTTGTGGATTACTAGGGCACATGTCACGCACATGTAGAATGAGACCAGGCACACCATCATGGGGAGAACAGGGACAACAAGGGCCTACAAGAGAACAGCAGGACACCCAACAACAGCAGGCACTGCAACCGGGAAATGTGCAGCAACAACTAGTAACACAACAACAGCCACAGACATATTCACTACCACAACAACAGGTAGCGATAACACAACAACATCAAGTGCAGCAAGTACAGCAACCTGCCCAAATTCAAGACCATAAAATAACCTCTACCAATACACAACTACAGCAAACACAACTGGGAAGGGTGACGGTCCTGGGACACAACCCTTACACAGGAAGTGGTCAATCATTATACCCACAATAGGACAGCCCACAGACGGCCTTGGTGTGTCCCATCCTGTCGGTAACACCTAATAGTGCGGAGGAACCACGCATAGAGGTAACGATAGGTGACAAAAAATTGTCATTCCTTGTTGACACCGGGGCGACCCGGTCTTGCATAAGGGAAGGTAAATTTAAGATGTCAGGTGAAGCCATGAACACCCAAGGATTCTCTGGGGCTAAGGGGTTGATTCCCTTTACTGATAACATTCCCTTATCAATAGGGGATTATGACATGTCCGTCCCGCTTTTATATTCTAGGGCCTCACCAGTAAACATACTGGGGAGAGACATAATGAGAAGGTTGAATATGACGATCTCCTTTACGGAGGACGGCATAATTTGCTCCACTCCAGGAATAAACATGCTCACTGCACGACAAATTATGCAAGCCTATTGTGGACAGACAGTGATTAGGGCTGAGCCAGTAGATGGCGAACTATTCCAGTACGGAACAGACATGGCATTTGCATGGATGCCAGGAATAGAAGGAAAGATCTGGAGGAGGCCAACAGCCTATTTGTTTAGACCAGAAACACCAGCCAATGAACCAGAAGGAAAGGTGATTTCAGTGAGCATGGAGAGCATTATAGCAACTGCTGATTATATCGCAGTACATGCCCAAGACAGAGAAGGAAGAGCATGGAGGGCAGTGATAGCCCTAGCAGAGGGATGCAGGCTCACCCAGGTGTCAGACGAGGAGCTCTTTTCAGAAGAAAAGGAAGAAGGTGAAATGGTATTTATGATGAGTGTAGACATATGGCTAAGAGTAACATACAAACAAGTGGCACAGAAAATTGCAATGGCACTTGAAGCACGCACATCCACCCTAGTTCCCTTCTTTGAGGAGGATATGGCAAAAGTCCCAACATCATTATGGACTACTAGTCCCTATGACGTGGGGTGCATAAAGAGTATAGGGGTAGTAAGAATAAAATTGAAAAAAGGTGCAATACTCCCTAGAGTGAAGCAATACCCACTATCAAAAGAGGCAGATGAGGGCATATATGAAACAATAACGGCCCTTATAAATAATAGCATATTGGTACCATCAGAATCACCATGTAACACAGCTGTATATCCAGTGCGCAAAGCTAAAGGAGGGTCTTGGCGTTTCATCCAGGACCTTAGGCCCTTGAACAACATAGTGGAAGCAGAATACCCCATAGCAGCAAACCCAGCCACAATATTGTGTGGCATTCCAGCAGAGGCATCACGATTTACAGTGATTGACCTCAAAAATGCCTTTTTCTCAATACCCCTGCATCCAGACTCACAAGATCTAACAAGCTTCACGTACAGGAACACAAAATGGAAACACACCGGATTGCCACAAGGGTACTGCGAGTCACCCTCAATTTTCAACAGAGTAATACAGATGGACTTGGGAAACATTGAAGTGGAAAACACAGTGTTGCAGTATGTTGACGATATAATAGTTTGCAGCACCAGCGAGAAACAATGCAGAGAGGACTCATTGAAGATGCTGACAATATTGGCTGAAAAGGGTTACAAGGTAGACAAAGAGAAGTTACAGTACTGTCAGGAACAGGTACTATACGTTGGCCAGCTCATATCCCAATACGGAAGAAAGATTGCACCACAAAGAGCACAGGCCATATCAAAAACGCCGCTGCCACAAACAGTGAGGGAACTGCAGCAGTTCCTGGGACTGTGCAACTACTGCAGAGCATGGGTATTTGATTACAGCTCATACATAGGACCCCTACTTGAGGCATTAAGAGAAGTTAACAAAGGGGAGAAAAAATTGGGGTGGACAATGGAAATGAAAGAAGTCTTTGATGAACTGAAAGATGCAATATCAACTGCTCCGGTACTGGCCACCCCAGATTCTGAACGACAATTCTTAATATTTTCACATTGCGACTCAGCAGTAATGAAAGCAGTGTTGGCTCAAAAAACAAGCATGGGTTACAAACCAGTAGCATTTTACAGTGGTCACTTGGATCCTGTAATGTTAGGACATTTCCCTTGCGAACAAGGTCTCGCCGCAGCTGCCTTCTCAGTAGAGAAAGCATCATCAATTACAATGGGGTGCCCAACCACACTATTTGTGGAACATGCGCTATTCGCGATATTGAACAACCCTAAATCCACACTAACCACACAGAGGGCGTCAGGTTATGAGATCATCTTATCTAGACCATAATTATCAATTGTTAGATGCAGCACAGTTAATCCTGCAAGGTTTATAGCGGAAGTGATTGAGGAAGGCGACTATGAACATGATTGTACGCAGACTACCGAAATGTACTCATGTGCTAGAAAAGTTGAAGAGGACGCGCTAAATGGAGGAGAGCTCTTGTTCATTGATGGGTCATCAACAATAGACCAAAGTGATGGGATAAGGAGAACTGGGGCAGCAGTGGTAAAAATGACAGAGGAATTGGTGTCTGTGGCGGTGAAATGCGTACAATTACCACAACATTACTCTGCTCAAGCAGCAGAATTGGTTGCACTGATCTTGGCGTTGAATGAAAGCTTTGACAAAAGAGTAACTATATATTCTGACAGCGCATATGTCACGTCTACTGTCCACTCAGGATTGTCCAAATGGAGGAGAAGAGGGTTTAGGAGAGCTGACGGCACCCCAGTGCAACATGCTCTCTTATTAGCTGAATTAATTGAAGTAATAAATGACCCCCAAGAATTAGCTTTGGTCAAATGTACTGCACACACTAATGGAGAAGATCATATCTCACAAGGAAATGCAGCAGCAGACGCACATGCAAAGTATGCCGCATATTTTGGTGAGATATGGAACCCCCCAGAGTCAGAGAGAGGGAGAGGGATAGCTAAAGAGATGTTGATAAGAGAAGGGTACACCCATCTCCCAGCCACACAGATAATGGAGTTACAAGCGGCTGCACCAATGGCAGAAAAAGAAATATGGGTAAAAAGAGGATGTACAATGTCACCAACTGACGCACTATGGCGCCAGGGTAACACTGGAAAGATGGTAATGCCATTGGCACTATTGAACACCGCCCTGAGCCAACTCCACCTCCCAGCCCACACAGGCAAGGAAGTTATTGCAGCACGAATTAGGGAAGATTGGTTCTGTCCCGAGTTAAATTCCCATGTGACAAATTTTATCAGCAATTGTCTCACATGTCAACAGTTTACGGCCGGTCACACGCTGAAAGTGATAAAAAGGCACTATACCCCGGCCAGAGGGACCCTTCCTGCACATCCATATTGACTATGTTGATATGATCAACGTATGTCAAGGAAATAGGTATATGATTGTAGTAGTATGCCCATTCTCCAGGTGGATTGAGGCAGGACCCTGCTCACATCCAGACGCATTTAGAGCAGCTAAATTTCTAGTGAGGGAAGTTTTCCCCAGGTGGGGAGTGTGCGAGGTACTGCGGTCGGATAACGGCCCGCATTTCGCTAATGAAATGTTCCAGCACATCACATCCTTACTGAACATCAAGCATAAATTTGCATGTGCATATCACCCGCAGGCCAACGGTATATCCGAACACCTGAATGGCCTACTGAAGGAGGCAATTGCAAAGATACAGCAAACAACAAAGAAGAGTTGGTTGTATTGCCTTCCGCTAGCTCTATTTGAGCTGAGGAATAGACCAGGCTCCGACCACCACCTCACTCCTCATGAGGTGGTGACCGGACGACAAATGCGCCTTCCTCTAACGCCAGCATCAAGGGCATTCACAGACTATGAAAACACTGCAACTGTTCTTGGTGATGAGATGTACCAATATGTGTCTTCTTTGGTTACTAGTGTAGTGTTTGTGTCTCAACAGCTCGAGCGCACGCGGGGCGGGTCTAAGAGTTACCAACAAGAAGACGAGGACCAAGGACCGGAAAAGGAAAAACTGTGCAAAATTGCTAAAGGTGACCACGTGCTACTCCACAATTTCAATAGAAAGTGGAACAGCCCACGCTTCACTGGTCCCCACCTTGTAGAGGAGGTATCTATGAGAGCAGTAAAGTTGCAGGATAAGCGTGCTTGGAATCACCTACACGACGTAAAGATCTGCAAACTCCCGACCCGCCCTAGCGTCACCGACAGGGCCATTGGAAGAACAGCGACAGCCTCACCCACGGAGGAAGAGACTTGTACCACAGCTGACGACCTAAGTGTCTCCATACCCTGCCACCCCCCAGATTCCCCAGAGACAACTACTGAAACTGGTAATTCCTATACCGCCCACCCCATGGTCACACGATCAAAGAGTAAAGAGACTTCTGCCAGTTGAGCCCAAAACCTCTGCCCATCGACCCCTACCCACTACTGTAACCACCCAATTGAAGGACATTGTCTTGCACATATACACATGTAAACACTTGAATGTTCTCTTCTTTCTTTCTCGCACATGCAGGTACCGCGTATTATTGTATTGCTAAGAAAACAGATAACTAACAAAGTTCATTGCCCAGGAGTAGATGCTACCCTCAGACGATAACTACCCTGAAGCCCTATCACACCAATTTGTCTATCACATAAAAAGGCCAAAGTACCTAAAAAGGAGGGTACGTGTCTACTACACAGCATTTATCTTGGCCATAGAACAATCAATGCCCCATCTTCACCAACACTCGCCTGCCCTAAGAGACAGATCGCTTAGATTGGCGTGGGAACAGCTCTTCGCCTGGGCACTGAACGACTACTTGATAGGGAGAGCTTGAAAACAACAACTAACACTAATAACAAGCATATTGAGAATTTTCAGGCGGGCAACTGTAACGTCGCAAGAATAATCTGCCGGACTGCAGCAAGGTAAGAGCAAAATGCCGGTGAGACTAGCCTCTGTAATAAAGATGATAGGGATTTTGATGATCACCGGGTTTTTGGCTGCCTCTGTATGGCAGAAAAGTTATGCTATCAATATTTTGGCTGTACCCAAACCTAATGTACCCCCACCCACGGCTGCAACAGGTGTTACGTCAGGTGGTACTAGCAAGCCTCCACATAAGGGAAATAGAGTAAAACGTAGCACATACTCAGATAATAAAGGTATTGATAACTACATAACAGATTCAGCACACGTCTTGAACAACATGTGGTACCAACACATGACCCAAATAGGTAAGCAGACAACAGAAGACAGCTGCTACGTCTGCTCACTGATCCCATACGCCATGAGCGCTTCTCGAACATTTGTTGCCACGGAAATAGATGAAAAGACAGCACGATGTATAATATACCTGGCACTGTTCCAAACGAAAGGGAGATTTCAAGGGACGGTGGTGAAACTGGTGTGGAAAACACGAGACACATATCCATACGAAAACAACTTCCTCAAGACTTATTTGAGTTACCACAAGAGCAGTTTGCATGCTGAAGCATTCAGATACATGACAAGTGGTCCTGAAAAGGGAGAAACAAAGAAAGTAACACTACAATACCTACCATGTGACTGGTACGCCACTGAAGTTCCTGGTAAACAAGGATGTTGGGAAAGACCACTGGTAACAATAACAGGGAAGGTGTACATGGACAACAAATGGGACATAGGAGTGATTGGCAGCAACATGGTAACAAGAGAAAATATTACAACTATTGATGAACACAATCACAGATGTTGGACGATTTGGGGCAAGTACGTACCCATGCTGACATGGATGGAGAAGGATGAAGACCCAATAAGCATACTGCCGCTGTCTGCACCTAAGGTATGCTACCAACATAGAGGAGAAGTGGACGTGGGATACAACACCAACTGTGCAAGCGTGACAGAGTTACCTGAGGGGGGAGCAGGAACAGCAGTATTAATGGACCATTACTGGGCCTGCGGAAACAAGGCATACCACACACTGCCCCCTCTGTGGAATGGTATATGCACAATGGTACACGTTAATGTACCATCACTAGTGGTGCCCCAGAAACATGTGGACGTGGCGAACTTCCCTAAAATGGATGAAGGAAACAAGAGGAAGAAGAGATCTGTAAAACCTCAGAAGGGGTCAGAGGACGAAAACAACAACAACAACGATGTCCTGAGTAGAAAGAAGAGACAAGGAGAACCTCTGACAGGAAATTACCTATGGGGAAGGTCGGAAACAGCACTCACTTCAATCCCACCAGAACACAGACTATTCAGCAGAGCAGCAATGTTCTTCTCGTCAATAATACATCCGGGACTACAAGCTTACGCAAACGCAAAATGGCTCCAGATAACTCGATGGGAGCTAATGATGACAATTAATTCTACAGTGAATGGATTCAACGCAATAAAAGAGGAGCTGCGAGCAGTGAGGTTGGTAGCACTACAGAACAGATATGTATTAGTTCTCCTTACAGCAATGGAAGGAGGAGTTTGCGCAAAGATAGGACAATCATGCTGCACATTCATTCCTGCTAATGATGCTGACAATGGTACAGTGACAGAAGCAGTATCACAACTGGCCCAGATGCACTCCAAACTGATGGAAGAAAGTAAAGGAGTGAAGAAGGATGACAGCTGGTTTTCAATGTTATGGTCATGGATGCCATCTTGGCTGTCGGACGGACTGAAGATTATAGTTGGATGCATAATACTGGCTGGAGCTGCACTGATCATACTAAGATTTTGGAAGGCCCGGAAGGTACGCACTACAGACGAAATGATCGAAATGGTTGGTATGCACCCCTTGATGCCGGCAGATGATGGCCAGCACACAGGCACAATAATAAAAGGGAGAGAAAAACTGCGCAAACAGATCATCACCAACCACCTGGACCCACCATCTGTGAAGCTCGAAAACCCAAGAAATCCAAGGAGCTACATAGGGAAATGGGTATACTGCACACCTGGAGGAACATGTGTATATATGTATTGGTCATTTGAAGACCATGTCAACCACTATGGACATTTGGGAGGAGTAACTAAAATATGGAGAGTAAGAGGAGATAAGGAAAAAGATATGTTTGTGGTCGACAAGTCGGGGACTGAAGTGGGAGAATGGAACAAAAGGCTCCCACCAATCCCCTCACGCCCCTGGCCTAGAGGATCGCGGCCCAGACACCCGCCACAAGAGGAGTTTGCCTGTCTACCAGACGACCAAATACCCTGGTACAGGAACATACGGATGTGCCCACCAGCCTGCCCACCAGCCTGCCCTGCCCATGCCGACACCTGCGGCATGGATGAACTCGACTAAACCATTCAACAGTAAATAAATACATCGTTAGAGATGCCATGACGACCTAGCCAACGGTCAGCACACCCGTGCAAACATGCACACTGGACACTCCCACACCAATCCACACGAAGAACATATTCAGTGCTATGACCTAGGTGACGGACACACCCACTGACGCGCATCTTTATTATTTTTCACATAGGATTTTCAAAATTCAGAAACGCAAGACGCACAACGAACTCATCTAAAATGCTTGCTGACGCTTCTCCTAACCCATGCATTGCAATGAGCAATATAACGAAGACATGATACTGGGAATAAAGCAATATGATACCATAACCTAAAGCGCGTGCATCAAACATCCCCACCTATGCACCAGGCCCAAGTAGGCCGCAAGCAAGAGCCTCCATGAACATTGAACGAGCAAGAGTACAATTGCTGACCCTGCAGAGTGAGCCCGGCGAGAACAGACAGTCAAGGGCACAATGTTGCAAACTCGCATGCCACAAGCCAAAGCCAAGGTCACACCTGCAAACTAAGCCAGACACACAGTGGAAAATGCAATATTAAATGTGCAGAATTCTGCCTCAACCACGGTCTCTCCTCACGTGACCAAGCCGAACCTGACAGGGTGCCAGACCCAGGAGGAAGGAGGCGCCTGAATCCCACGTTTTGAGACACAGGCAGCAACAATAAAGCGACTCAATGGACATCTGTGGCTGTGGGAGTAGTCTGCCCTCCAGCATATGAACAAATCCTTGCATTGTCTGCACATACCCATAGTTATACATTGTTGCAAATGACAGGTGCACCGCGAGCTGGGAACAGCGATGGTCCCACACTGGGGGGCTCGCGAGTGGACCAATCAGAACATGGGGCACTTATCACTGACGCCATTAACATTAGCTAATCCTCAGGGGTCTTCATGTAACAATTTTCATGTATCTAATTGAAGGGACAACCCAAGTATACCACCTGACTGACCCTCAACCACTAACAGCGTTCTCTATACATATGTTATACTAACCCTACCACTCGAGGAACCAATCCAGAGTGGCGATAGGTTTTTTGCTAACTTTCCCAGGTGACGCAAGTAGCGCGTCATACCGAGGTAAAAAGGGCCTGCGAGCCCCACGAAGAAACAGAGAGTGTCAGGACGGACGCGTACGATCCTTGACCCATCCCTGCCGTTTTGTTTAATAAACAGCAGAATCACCTTGCTTCTTGCGTGTGCCTCATACTCATTTTTGGGATACGCGGGAGGAGTTGGGGCCTTCCTGCCCGGAGGTCCGCGGATGGCCCAGCCGACCCCGGCAGAATTTCCCCCCGACAGGACTCAGGAAGAAGTTGTCTAGTCCTCCATGAAGGAGCTGCAGGAGCCAGTACGGTGCAGGAAAGTGCAAGGAAGCACACCAGGATGCCAAGAGAGGAGCTGGAAGGACAAGGGCCAGTCCACAGTGGAAGGACTGAAAGGCGAGCTGGCAGAGAGAAGCTCAAGGTGTTCCTGCAGACAGGGAAGCGCGTGAAAGGAAGACCACGCTGTCCTGGGAAAGATTGACACTGCAGTGTTCCTGGGCAGACCAGAGCCCACTACAAAGGGGAGCACTCAGGCTGGCTGGTGGGAAACTAAGACGGTGCAGTCAGCATCTTAATAGTCACAGTACCTGGCAGGCATGTGAACCATGTCTGTCCCCCAGCAAGAGAAACTTAAGGGTCTGCGACCCACCAAACGAAAGCAACATGAGTCCTCTTCCTTGTGGCGGCACTTGGGAGAAAATGGCTCCAAGTACTCACACACAAAGAAGGTGTCTGGGACCCACTACGCGAGAACCACACAAGTCATCTTCCTCGTGGTGGTACATGGGAGAAGAGAGCTCCAAGCACCCTCACGCAAAGAAGGGGGGTTTGGGACCCACTACAGGAGAAACACACAAGTCCTCTTCCTCGTGGTGGTACTTGGGAGAAGAGGGCTCCCAGTTCCCAAACATAAAGAGGGGTACAATCCAATGAGAAGAAGGGAAACCACAGAGTAATTTACTAAGGACCACACTTGGCAGGGAAGTGAACCAAGTTGGCCCAAGCAGAAAGAGAGAAAGGCAGAGATCTAGGACCTACAACAGAAGGAACCAGGGCAAAGGAGTCATTGCCCCTGGCTGTGGTCCAATAAATAGAGAGTTGCCAAGAGAAGGAACCAGGACAAGGGAGTTGTTGCCCAGGTTGCTACGAAGTTTGTGCAACAGAGAAATGTCTAAGAACTTTATGAACTTTGTTTTACATTTAAGAATTTTGGGTTTGAAAACTGTGTTATTTGGAACTCTTTGATTGGATCTACAACCTGTTCTTCTGAATTAAGAAGACATTTTGTTTTTTATAGGTTAGTAAATAGTGTGAGGGATGGAAATAGGTTTCGGACTTGTGACAGACAGTGGACTATTTACTTTAGACAAGACATACTGGCAGTTTCCTTAGTTTTGGTTGAGGAAGGGAAACCCCTCTTAGCTTTAGGGAAAGGCAGGAGTTTCCCCAGTCCCCCACCCTTTTCCTTTCAATAAAAGTATATGTCAATCAACATGAGCTCACGGTGTCCGAGTCCTACTTCTACATTCTTACAGGTCACTAATGGTTTTTTAAGTCTTATCCATCGTGATACGCAGACCTCTTAACATCTGTCCAATATACAAGATTGTGGAATTATACATTGTTTTCCAACACAAATAAAGGTGACAAGCAGGGATGTCAGTTGGTCCCAATGTATTCCTTTTGGATGTTAATTCTAGTACTTCTCTTAGCAAAGTTAATCCACCGTCCACCTGAAGGGTCCATTTTATAGCATGCTTCCTTATGCAGAAGACACAACTAATTTGGCCTTGCCCCCAGCAGGTCTCCAACAGGGCCTGCTAAACACAAGTTACTATTTTGGGAATTACAGTTTGAAATTAAATATAATAAAAATGATGGCGTTCAGGCAAAGGGTGAAACCTTGCAGATAGTTTTTAAATGAATGTAGAGATGAGGGGGCAGTCTCATTTTTATCTGAGCCTACTCTTCTGAAAGAGCAGTGCTTGCGTCAGTAATTTTAATAAGATAGCTGAAAAGGCCTCATTAATGATTAAATGGCTTTTTACATTGTTATTTCAGGTTTGCGGCATTCTGATTGGAGAAGTTGGAGGTATATAAGACAAAGGTCTGCTCCATGTTTTTAAGGCCACAAAATCTAGGGTGGTTAGAACTGTCATTTCCTGGAAGGGTTGCAAAATAAATTCCTGTGCCAAATAGCAGGTCTCCCTGCAGATACACCTGCTAGCCCCTTGTGAACCGAATTGGGGGTGTTCAATTTGAGTGTCAGGCCAGTTAAGAATGTTCCTTATTTTTTAAAAGCACATCTGGGATTTTCTGCTAATCATAAAGTGAATTTCAGTGCAAGTGCGATTGTAGCCTCCCCCGGTGAAGAGATATACTTGTGGTTATGGGCGGTTGTAAGGCACTGTCCATTTGAATAGGGATGCAATATAACTACATTTGGTGCATTAAGCCACCTCAAAATAGCTCCAAAAGCAAGAGCTTGTCCGATGGAAAAAGAGTCAGATCTCCAAAATATACATAGGCTGCCCACTTTAGCCTTATATACAGACTTATGTACACATATAAGATGGCAAGGAGAAATCAGTCAAATAAGATCCCCAGAATGCAGG
This sequence comes from Ambystoma mexicanum, assembly GCF_040938575.1. Taxonomy (NCBI): domain Eukaryota; kingdom Metazoa; phylum Chordata; class Amphibia; order Caudata; family Ambystomatidae; genus Ambystoma; species Ambystoma mexicanum. Next base: position 1,031,408,497 of record NC_090923.1, read on the forward strand.
AGGCTGGTGGTAATGGTATGTTTAAATGTACCCACTCCTCAATAAATTAAGGAAGTGTGCAGGAGGAAGCACAAAGTCTCTTGCAAAATAGTCAAAGATTTGGTTCATTTTCTGTTCATTTGCTGTTGTTTCTCTGTTTTGCACAAGCGTGGAATGCATGGGAGCTATGTTATATATAATTAATTGTTATGTTCAGACTTGTATATATAGCACGTTTGATTATGTTAAAGTTGATTTTTTATTTTGGGCTTGTTCTGTGTGAATTGTATGAAAAATATGAAACATGTTTTTAAATGTTGCTGACTTAATGAAAAATATAAATATGAATTAGTACTTCAGGTCATTACATGGTAGCCTTTAAAGATCACTTCATTGGGCCTTTGGAGGCTATCTCCTGAGAATTATTTGGGAATGTTATGGCAAATGGTGTGTATTAAAGCTCCAGAAGGCTGTTGCATTGGTGAAAAAGTGGTTAGGAATAAAAATAATACCTTTCTCAATTATTTGGAGCCTATTTACTCTGCCCAAAAGGGATTTTACACAAGACTTTGTGGCAAACATTGGTCAAACCTTTGAGCATTTGATGACCACTTCATAGAGGGGTGTGGTGGTGTTAACTGAGTATTTGAATCAATTAATTGACTTGTTAGTTTAAACCTATTAACAATCAATTAATTGGATTGGAATACAGGGCAAATTAATTATGTAAAATGTGGCATGCATTTACTGTATCTGCCCATTAACCATGTGCTAGATGGGCAGGTTATCAAACGAAGACCATTTTTCCGCTAGGACACTATGTAATAATAAATACAGGAGACACCAAAATGAATATTGGCGATAAATATACATGGTGGGATCAAACACAAACATCACTTGTACAGAAAGTGTGCATGCACATTATTTAATAAAGGAAAGTTGGGTATGCATACCACCTCCTTGTCCATTATGCTTATACTAGTTGTACCAAAGAACAGAATATGCCAATTTTCTCCATGACACAAACATGGTTCAAATATTGTACTCATTAATGTATTTGTCAGCTGGGCAAAGTAACTGGAGATGACAGGGTTTAGCAATGACACTACCATAACAAGTAAGGACATTTACTGAAGAATTATGTGCATGGTGGCACCAAACAAATCTTGCATGTATAAAAATAATCCAGCTGGAAACACAGCGGCTCATTGGCCAACATTCTTGCACAGTCCAGGGCTCTGTCCTGACTACAGTGCTACTGAGGTCTCATCCATTCAGCACCTCCTTCTAGGCCTTCACACCATGGCCCAGGGCAACTGGCGAGCAACAATTTAGGGTGCTGTGAGCAAAATGTTGCTCCCGAGCTACACGTTGGGGATCCCTGCTGTAAGGGTTATATGTGATTTTATCATTCACAAAACATCTAAACACATTTATAAAGCAACATTAATAACTTATAAATAAATATCGACATGCCTTTTACAATGTGCATATTATGTACATGCAGACTATTTCTATAGTCTGTGACTGCCATCTAGTGGCCCTTTTAATAATTTAGAATCGTGGTTTTGTAGTTTTTTAATGTCTTTTCAGTAACTATGTTTCCCCTCTTAAACTCAAACCTGCATTACTATTGCCTATATTTTGTTATTTGTTCATTCTGCCACTGTTTTGTACCCTCTTTATTTTTGTACTGCATTATTTGTACCCCTTCATTTACTGTCTCTTTATTTTTTACTGCAGTGTAATCACTGGTTACCCGTTGTAACGTTGAAATTGCGTGATCTTATTTTAAATATTTCTCCTAGACATATGGACACCCAGGCCCTTTGACAGGGAGATGCGAACTCCCCAGTTTGCAGACATGCTTGGCACCAACATCTAATAAACAGTTCCTTGGCCATCGCTAGCTTCGTTATCCCAGCCCTATCATCTAATCTAACAATATGATAAAAGGCAAGATGCATGTTAGTCCTGTATGTTTAACTATGCAGTAGCTTTGCCTGTTGTCATCGCTAGGGGGAGCTGTTCCCTTAGGATATATAGATACAATGCCAATTTGCAAAACTTCACCTGTTGTCACCGCTAGAGGGAGCTGCTTCCTTTAGGATATATAGATACAATGCTAATTTGCATAGCCTCTCCTGTTGTCCCCGCTAGAGGGAGCTGTTGCCTTAGGATATATAGTGATCCTACGGTGTTAATGTAAACCTGCACTTTGGCCCATGTACATAGACTTCTACACTAGTTTACCAATAAATGACAGACGGGTTTGATTTCCATAAATCATATAGTAATGGCTTCCTAGGAGCCTCACTGGGAGCTTTTGTAACAAGAGGGTTTCTGTCTCAGTTCTCACCTCTTCTGTGCGCTATGCAATACTCAGTCATAGCCCTTTAGGGTGTGGTATGCATAGTTCCTATCATCCTTCATCCAGCCCACATTTCAAGGCCCACTGTTTTACTGGTGTCTCCGGTGTTTGAAGATCAAATGTCTTCACTGGGGTGATGTTCCCCATTGTGTCTGACTTCCAATGATCACCTTGGCCCAGCGAGGTAATAACAGAGATCAGGTGGTGGATCACTCAGATGGAAGCCTGGAACGTGAGAAATATTCTGTTGAACCCCACATCTTCTTTTGCAGTGGGACACCAGCAGGTGAGGGTGTGGTGTGCGCTCTGTTTTTCCTGGACTGGAGGACCAAGGTCCGTAGAGGAACTAACATATCAGTTGTTTGGAAACGCTAGTAGGCTCCATTGAAGTTTGAGTGTTCGCCAGACACCGAACAGAGTGTACAATATGTCTCAGTATGGTAAATGGCACCCCACCATCAATGGCTGGCAACTCCTGCAAGACATTTTCAGTAAACTATGGCGCCTTTGGTGGCCATTTTAAGGAGGCCCTTTTCCCAACCATTTGACCTCACAGACTTCCGAGGTTTTGCAGTTGATATCCAGAGCTGAGAGCACAGTTACACAGTTCAACCAGAATGCTTGATCCCACACTGCCAACTTCAAATTCACTCACAGCAGATTGGATCCCAGGCACAGTATCTTCTAGCGCCGGAACAAGCAGCAGGCTACCTCTGGATTTCCCCTTGCTTCCATCAAATTCTTCAGAACCCTAAAGGGGACCTTCCTCCCCTACTCCTCCCTTATTGTTAACAGGGAAGTTGCAGCCGGTGACTTGGTACTTATCAGGGATTTATTGAATCCCTCAGGGGTTTCAGCATCATCTTCAGGGTTTCCTCAAGGATTCACGCACCCTGTGATTCTACAACTGGTCATGGGCTACCTGGAAATATCTGGTGCACACTAAGGAATTTGTATCCCTTTTTACCAGATGTAACACAAGTGATGGAATATTTGTTGCAACTAGTGAAACATGTTTCCTGTAAACGGCTGCAAGTCTGCTATTCCTTACAGACACCTACTGACTGAGGTGTCGGCAAGCGGGCAACACCCTTTACACGCTCGCTAGTATCTGCTTTAAAAATCCACAAATACCAAAATGCACAGATCTCTGGGATATGAATTTGGCTCTATCTTTGATTTCAGATTGACCATATAATGCCATATATCACTTTCAATGCTGACTGCCAAATCGGTCTCAGTGCTGTGTCTCATCTCCTTTCAAAGAGAGTATAGATGTGTGGGCTCTGAATTTAACAGAACACATTGTTTGTAAAACTGGTATCTCGCTCATTCCAGCTTCATGTACAGATATTGGTTCTTGATTGACTGAATACGCAGCATATTCAAATTTACCAAAGGGAAGTGTAAGGCGGTTCAAGGATCGTACCAGAGACTTTTGGATGTCCTCTTTTCATGACTTGGAATAAACACAGAAACCAGTTTCCTCCTTGTCCCAAAAGGGTTGGACAGCTCTATCTTCTGAGCCCAATTAGAAATAGGGGTGATAAGAGCTAGAGCCTATTGGGCTGGTGCGTGCTTGGAGGACCTCCAAATATCCTACTTTTCATACTTCAAGCATAGAATGCGTGCTTCATCAGTTCGTCTTACACAGCCCTTAATGTTCATAATTGGAGCCTCCATGCTGTGGCATAGAATACTGATTGCTCCAAGTGAGGTTGACAGACAACCGAGGGTTTATTAACAGGCATGAAGGTGCGTGCTAGCCCCTCCTCTTCACCCACCCAGTCCTCTCTCTTCTAATTGTAACTACTGAAGGATTTGACAGAAAGTTGTTCTTTTGATTGCGCGGTCAGGTGATGGACCACCATCTCGAGGGGACAAGGTTAGGCATAGACACGTGGTGGAAAGCAAAAAGACACTTTTCTCAGGTCTACCTTCAAAAACAGCTGTTTTAATGTTTAGAAAGTGTGATCACAAGAAGTTCCTTCAAGCTATAAATTATCGTTTGAAAAAAATGCATTAGCATGTTTTCATTGCTCCATAGCAAAGTGGACACTATAACTGCAAACAATGCATTTTATTTTGCAAAGTGCGTGTTGAGGAAAAAACTCAGGACACTGACTCTGCAACTCCTCAGCAGAATAATTGAATTATCTGTATGAAAAGTTATCAGTCCAATCAAGTTAATTAAAATGACACGAGTTCAGTTCATTTTAAAATTCTGATGGCTGAAAGGTTTGGGACAAAAACCATGCGAATTGGGCAGCAGTCCTTCATCAGGTAATCGGCGATGGAGAGCACCCATCACACGCATTAGTCATCAATGGAAGCATGAGGTAACCAAGTGATTTCAAAGAAAGACCCCAGATCCACCCAACTAACTGGACCTATACCAATAAACCCAGCAAGTCCATAAAAGACCAAATAGACGCCATCTTGGAGTAGTGTAGAAGTATAGTACCATCTATATTGCAAATGTATGACACACCCTAGATGTATTTTTATTTCAATAAACAGCAGCAAGAAAAAAGTAGAGGGAGTACAAAAGATAAAAAAAAGAAAAGGAATATACGTGTACTACAAACATTGTCAAAGTGGATTGTGTGGATCACAAAACACCAGCATTTAAGATATTAGATAAACCTAATTTAGTACATCACATCTTATTCCATAGGTGGTACAGAGAAAGGTGTCCAAGCATAAACAAAGTCACGAACACCACAAAGAAATCGTGCAATGCTACGGAGCCTCCTATATGCGGCAGACCTGCTAAGCCGTATACAGCTCATTCATGACGTGTGGTGGAAACAGCATTCGCAGGATGAAGAAAGGAGGATATTCTGGGGATGGTGCTTAGCTTTAGGGTCTTAGGGTGTTAGGATTACACTGATTATTCACACGCATTCACACATTCACGTGGTGACAGGTGCATTGTGGAACCTGCAGAGCATTTCTTTCGGCTTTAAACATGGTATGTTATGTTATTGAGATGGTTAGTTAGTGGGATGGAGAGGGAGAATAACAGAGAGCTTTTGCTGTTCTGTTGGTAGCTTCAGTTTGAAAAAACCAGTCGCTGTTGTGACGATCCTTCAGATAGCATCACCTCTCCCCAGGGGCAAGCCCCTTTCCATGAGACTAGGGAGGTGAGGCTGCTAACCAATAGTCCCTGTAGAGGGGATGACATGCAGGGGGATCTCATGGAGAGGAACTCCCCTCCTAAGGATGAGGAGGCGAGTTGGAGACACAACCCCTTTAAATCTCAACCCCGCAGGCTGATGTTAATGCCTGAATCTTCTGCAGCTATGATCACGTCCAAAACTATGTGGTATTGTAAAATACCAAACCACCCTGATGTAATAGTACAGGGACGAAGAAGAGCTTGAGAATGCTACAATCAAGTGGGAAGAATGCCTGATCAACTGCTATCAATTGGACTGACGTTATGATGGGACCATGCCAGCTATTTAAACTGAACATCGAAGAAGACTAAGTTCTTCTTCGACTTCTGACCTGTCTGGCAATGGCCCATACATTTCTGGTATGCTGAGAGCTGTTGTAGCCTGCAAGGTCATGCTTGGACTCTGAGAAGCATCTTGTGAGTCAGTTGAGAAGAGGTGCAGTAAACCCGGAGAGAAAGATTGGTGTTGGCACAACCTGGTGTGGGTGGACCATCCGGTCAAACAAAGGTGCCTGGACCGACTACCATAGCATACAGTAGGCGAATGTGCATGGAGTCCAAGAGACTGTGGTGGTTGTGTGACCTGTTGTGGGTGGACCAAGTGGTCCAACAACTCCATAAGACCACCAGCAGCAATTGGCCATAGTGAGGAGCAGGCTGCAGAAGTAGCGTGAAAGAAGAAGTTGAAGCAGAGGGACTGGACCCGCTACCCCTGGCAAAACCTGTGAAAAATTCCCTGGGAGAAGGTAACAGTTACGTGTACAAGTCCGGGAAGGGACTGTAAATCCTGAAGAAGTAGATTAAGTAGTGACTCACTTTGTACCACAATTCCCAGGGCAGTTCCACAACAGTGTGGTGCTGGAGAATCAAAAAGGATTCAGGGAGCATCTTCATCGTTCCAGTTGGGGCAGTAAAAAGAGTATACAGAAATCAAATTATGTTGAAATTTCCTTGACAGAACTACAAGTTTTGTTGAGAACTATAAGAAACATTGGGAAGCCAGCTAAGAGAAGTTCTCCTATTTCCATGAGGATCCTGTAGAACTATTTGTTTGTTATGAAAAGCTTGGAACTTTTTTTTTTAGAAGACTTTGCATCTTTGAGACACTTTGAATCCAGGAGAAGGGAGTTATTCTTCTGGGCCATGATCAGAACCCAAACTTAATTTTTTTAATTTATTGTAGTGACAGGGATAGTGCAGGAGCTTTTTGACTGGGATGGTGTCTTTTGATTTGGGCTTTCACGGGCTTCCCAACGAGCACTCGAGTTTCTTTAGTTTAGGTAAGGAAACCCCACTAGAGTTAAAGATGGATACGTTTATCATTTCTTTTAATAAAAGTCTAAAGCAATCACTTTGCCACCACTTATTCAGTCTATACATTCCCTGTCGCCACTGTTTGTTGTGTTTGCTTCTAAATGGAATAAGTTGGGTGTTTTTGTGTGTGGCTCTTTATATGATTGTTTTGTGTATCTGTGTTAGAGATCTACAGGCCGATTCATGGAATAAATGTGCGCCGAAAATCCCGGCGCAGAGGGGCCAATACGTGCGCTGCGCCGAAAATAAGCGAAAAGCGCAGGGAAACCAGCGCACGTCGATTCATGGAAGTCCGTGCGCAAGAAAAGCAGAGGACGTGCGCTGAAAAAGCGCGCGGCGCAGGCCGGCGCACAGGTCAACCAACGTCGTGCGCCACGGCCACTGCGCTATCACTCCGAGCGCAGCGCACAGCTCTAAAGTAGGCGGAACACAGGGCGGGACACTCGGAATGGGGAATAAAATGGGGCACAACACTCGGAATGGGGAAGAATGTGGGCGGCACGGGGAAAGTATAGGAGGCAAGTGCGCGGAACGCCCACACGCTCGCATACAACACGTATTCATGGAATAGAATAGGGCAAAAAAGCGCACGCTCAAAGCAGCGCACAGGCACAAACAGGCACAAACACGACCGCCACAAGAAAGCAGGCGGTAGCGTCTCTGCGCCTGCAAGAAATGTGCGCTAAAAGGTGCGCCAACAAATAGCACCTATATACAGACATGATCAATGTCTAATACTGTGGCCCTCCAGGACAAATGACGTACAAAGGGGTACCCACAAACACAGACACGCGCTGAGAGAAAAAATAAACGTGTGCGTGCATACCGGGGTGCGCGGGAAGTTGCACACGCGAAATGGCCGGGTACGTGGATTACAGGGGTGCGCGGGAAGTTCCACACGCGATTAGTCAGGGTACGTGGATTGCAGGGGTGCGCGGGAAGTACCACACGCGATATGGCAGGGTACGTGGATTGCAGGGGTGCGCGGGAAGTTCCACACGCGATATGGCCGGGTACGTGGATTTCAGGGGTGCGCGGGAAGTACCACACGCGATATGGCCGGGTACGTGGATTTCAGGGGTGCGCGGGAAGTTCCACACGCGATATGGCCGGGTACGTGGATTGTAGGGGTGCGCGGGAAGTTCCACACGCGATTAGTCAGGGTACGTGGATTTCAGGGGTGCGCGGGAAGTACCACACGCGATATGGCAGGGTACGTGGATTTCAGGGGTGCGCGGGAAGTTCCACACGCGATATGGCCGGGTACGTGGATTTCAGGGGTGCGCGGGAAGTTCCACACGCGATATGGCCGGGTACGTGGATTTCAGGGGTGCGCGGGAAGTACCACACGCGATATGGCCGGGTACGTGGATTTCAGGGGTGCGCGGGAAGTTCCACACGCGATATGGCCGGGTACGTGGATTGCAGGGGTGCGCGGGAAGTTCCACACGCGATTAGTCAGGGTACGTGGATTTCAGGGGTGCGCGGGAAGTACCACACGCGATATGGCAGGGTACGTGGATTTCAGGGGTGCGCGGGAAGTTCCACACGCGATATGGCCGGGTACGTGGATTTCAGGGGTGCGCGGGAAGTTCCACACGCGATATGTCCGGGTACGTGGATTGCAGGGGTGCGCGGGAAGTTCCACACGCGATTAGTCAGGGTACGTGGATTTCAGGGGTGCGCGGGAAGTACCACACGCGATATGGCAGGGTACGTGGATTGCAGGGGTGCGCGGGAAGTTCCACACGCGATATGGCCGGGTACGTGGATTTCAGGGGTGCGCGGGAAGTTCCACACGCGATATGGCCGGGTACGTGGATTTCAGGGGTGCGCGGGAAGTACCACACGCGATATTGCCGGGTACGTGGATTTCAGGGGTGCGCGGGAAGTTCCACACGCGATATGGCCGGGTACGTGGATTGCAGGGGTGCGCGGGAAGTTCCACACGCGATTAGTCAGGGTACGTGGATTTCAGGGGTGCGCGGGAAGTACCACACGCGATATGGCAGGGTACGTGGATTTCAGGGGTGCGTGGGAAGTTCCACACGCGATATGGCCGGGTACGTGGATTTCAGGGGTGCGCGGGAAGTTCCACACGCGATATGTCCGGGTACGTGGATTGCAGGGGTGCGCGGGAAGTTCCACACGCGATTAGTCAGGGTACGTGGATTTCAGGGGTGCGCGGGAAGTACCACACGCGATATGGCAGGGTACGTGGATTGCAGGGGTGCGCGAGAAGTTCCACACGCGATATGGCCGGGTACGTGGATTTCAGGGGTGCGCGGGAAGTACCACACGCGATATGGCCGGGTACGTGGATTTCAGGGGTGCGCGGGAAGTTCCACACGCGATATGGCCGGGTACGTGGATTGCAGGGGTGCGCGGGAAGTTCCACACGCGATTAGTCAGGGTACGTGGATTTCAGGGGTGCGCGGGAAGTACCACACGCGATATGGCAGGGTACGTGGATTGCAGGGGTGCGCGGGAAGTTCCACACGCGATATGGCCGGGTACGTGGATTTCAGGGGTGCGCGGGAAGTACCACACGCGATATGGCCGGGTACGTGGATTTCAGGGGTGCGCGGGAAGTTCCACACGCGATATGGCCGGGTACGTGGATTGCAGGGGTGCGCGGGAAGTTCCACACGCGATATGGCCGGGTACGTTGATTTCAGGGGTGCGCGGGAAGTTCCACACGCGATATGGCCGGGTACGTGGATTTCAGGGGTGCGCGGGAAGTTCCACACGCGATATGGCCGTGTACGTGGATTTCAGGGGTGCGCGGGAAGTTCCACACGTGATATGGCTGTGTGCTCCCAGGCATTACCTGTACACCCTCCACGGCCCCTGCAGGCAGCACACACCACAGGGAACTACCCTGCACACCTGCTCATGTCTCCCACTACCCCCACCCCCCATCCACCAGGGACACCCTCCACCAGGCCCCCACCCATGTCTCCCACCACCCCCACCCCCCATCCACCAGGGACACCCTCCACCAGGCCCCCACCCATGTCTCCCACCACCCCCAGCACTGTGGGGAACCTGCCAGCAGGCCCCCACCCATGTCCAACCCATGTCTCCCACCACCCCCACCCCCAGCACTGTGGGGAACCTGCCAGCAGGCCCCCACCCATGTCCAACCCATGTCTCCCACCACCCCCACCCCCAGCACTGTGGGGAACCTGCCAGCAGGCCCCCACCCATGTCCAACCCATGTCTCCCACCACCCCCACCCCCAGCACTGTGGGGAACCTGCCAGCAGGCCCCCACCCATGTCCAACCCATGTCTCCCACCACCCCCACCCCCAGCACTGTGGGGAACCTGCCAGCAGGCCCCCACCCATGTCCAACCCATGTCTCCCACCACCCCCACCCCCAGCACTGTGGGGAACCTGCCAGCAGGCCCCCACCCATGTCCAACCCATGTCTCCCACCACCCCCACCCCCAGCACTGTGGGGAACCTGCCAGCAGGCCCCCACCCATGTCCAACCCATGTCTCCCACCACCCCCACCCCCAGCACTGTGGGGAACCTGCCAGCAGGCCCCCACCCATGTCCAACCCATGTCTCCCACCACCCCCACCCCCAGCACTGTGGGGAACCTGCCAGCAGGCCCCCACCCATGTCCAACCCATGTCTCCCACCACCCCCACCCCCAGCACTGTGGGGAACCTGCCAGCAGGCCCCCACCCATGTCCAACCCATGTCTCCCACCACCCCCACCCCCCATCCACCAGGGACACCCTCCACCAGGCCCCCACCCATGTCTCCCACCACCCCCAGCACTGTGGGGAACCTGCCAGCAGGCCCCCACCCATGTCCCCCTGGCCCCAGGTCCTGACGATACACAATCATGGCAGTAATGGCCAGCATACCCAGCACAAACACCCAGGCAAGGATTGCATGCACCCACATAGTGAATGCAATCACATGACACAACCCCAAAGGCAAGTATGCAAAAGAACACATGTCTGTCACACACACATACACAATGGGTGCAAGTGAATGTCAAAACCCATATCATGACATGTAAGAAACCAAAGAGAAAATAACACAAGTGTAAGATAATATAAAAATGTATTAAAAACACAAATCAAGTAAACCAATAAAACATACAACTATGTGGCAAAGTAAATAAAAGGTCCATGTCCGAGAACAAAAATGATAAACCAAAAAACAAAGGATTAAAAAATCAATATAATTTGTCCAAAGCAAAACCATGTAGTAGGAAATCAAAGAAAAACCATTACGTCATGGTGTAAACAATAAAAAAATTAAAAAATGTATCTCCCAAAATATAACAATATATACAGGAATGTTCCAGGGTCCATGAGCCCAACAGCACAAATGAAATCTAATACTAACTAATAAAATAAATATGTACAAAAAAGTGGCCATTGTCCGAGCGGTCCAAAATAATAAAAATAAATAAAGGAAACCTAGCACTAACTAACTAAAAAACTATATACAAAGGCAGCGGGCTAGTCCTGCGGCTCACTTGGTGATGCTGGCCAGGGCATCCTCGAACTCCATGTCAATGTCCTGGAGGCGGGACTCTGTCCTGGCCCCGAGGTCTCGCAGGGACAACCCCATGTGCTCACCAAAATCCCTGCGAGCCTCCTCGAGGCACTCAGCCCGCCTCAATGCCCGATGCATGGAGATCTCCGCCCTGGCCATGGCGAGCCGCTCCTCTTCCGCCCGCTGCCGCTCCGCACCTATCCGCTGGCCAAACTCCTCCCACACGGAACACACTGCCATGCCAGGGTTGCCCTGCCCTCCGGCCGATGCCTGCCCCTCTGATCTTGATGGCCCTGAGCCATGATGCCTCCCACGTCGAGCCCGCTGCTGCCTCCGACGCCACTGCCTCTGCCAGCACGACGGCATCCAGGCTGATGGTAACCACCGACGCCGTCGTGCACGTGCCCTGCCCGATGATGCCGGCACATCTTCCATCTGCTGGGGTCCACTTGCTGTGTCGTCCACCCCTGCTGGACCTCCGACTCCCAACTGTGGCAGGGATGGGATCCCCACCGAGCTGGCTGCATTGGTCGGGGCAGGTCCACAGGGGGCCATGGTGGCATCTGGGCCGGAAGACGGCAAGGAGAACGACCGTTGGATAGCCTGCACAGAGGAGGAGAGGGCCGTCAGATTGGCCAACACATGCAGGAACCCCCCGAACATGGCCGATCCCAATTGGGCCACGTCGGCACGGTGCACTTCGTGATGACGTGCGTGCTCCTCCCGGGAAGCACGCACGTCATCACGAATCACAGCCGTGCGCATCGCGACCCCAATCAGGACCTGCTCCACGCGGCCAGGGGTTCCCACGGCTGCAGGTGGAGGGGAGTCAGTTGACATGGACATCCCCACTACCTGCGGACGGGCCTGGGACGGGGCATCCCTGCTGGTGCATGGTGGTGCACTCACAGGGTCAGGGACAGCGACATGCACAGGCACCTCCACGGTGACCTGTGCTGCCTCCTGCCCCTGGCCCTGGACTGCACCACTTGCACCAGCAGGGATGCTCCCACCAGGCCCCATGTGTGCACCAGTGTCGGCCTCCTCCTCCTCTGTGCAAACCACCAACCTGGATGGCTCCTCACCGTCTCCCGCCGTAGCAGGCCCCTGTGGGGGCTCACCCACCCCTTCCGCTGCAGCCGTGGGGGCATCCCCGCCGCCTTGCTCCACAGCGCCGTCTCCGCCCTCTTCTTCACTAGCCGCTGCGTAGAGGGAGACAAAGGACACAAGCATCAGGCTACTGTAAAATGGTCCCCTAGACAGGAAGCAATAGCAGATGAGCACCCCTGTCAAAGTACACTTCCATCATGTCCCTCCACAACACATGGGTCAGTCCAGGCAAAACACACACAGTAACAGGCATGGTGCATGCCATGCACATTTCCATGCATGTCCAATTGACTCTTGAAACATTCAATGATATGTGACTCACATGCATCATGGCTCATGCATATCACATGCACACACTTCACCTCAGTCACATCCATCTGGCCCCAAACACAACGAACACAGGCGAAACAAGGGTTAGTTGGGTGCGTCACAGAATCTGTGCATTGTCACACACATGTGTCATGCATCCATGGCATGCACAAGTCACAGACACGCAGGTCAGGCACACAGACATGGCTACCATATATGTACCTGGCATCAGCACCCATCCTTCACCCCCATCCATGTCCAGGTACAGAGACTGGCATGCTCTCATGTCCTAAATCTGCATAGGGCTCCCCATGCCACATTTCAACACATGCAACAACCATGTGGGTCACACATCACTGGTCGCACATGCATTACCATGATGTCCCTGCACACATACATGCATACATGGCCCATGGCACACATACAGGCAAGTATCATAGAACCAGCACACCGCAACATGCCCTGTCTCACACAGTAATGCTTGCACACTTACCGCTCAACTCCAGACGGGCCTCCCTCTCAAGGACCTGGGCGTGGAGCGCTGGGCGTACGCGTTCCAGGACCCTCTTCTGGATGGAACTCATGCGGCCCCGGCCCCCCTCCACGAGGCGCCGGGCCTTCACAAGGGTCCTGGACCTCAAGTCCTCCCAGCGCTTCTTGATCTTCTGGACGTTGCGGGTTGCCACCCCCTCCGCGTTGATGGCAACCACACAGTCGGCCCAGATCCTCTCCCGTCCTTCCTTGCTGGCGCGGGACGATCCAAAGAGGGCATCATACTGCCCCAGGACATGCTCCACCAGGACACCAACTTCGGTGGCAGTGAAGCTGGTGCCCCTCTGCCCCTCTGGCCTGGGGTTGCCACTGGTGCCAGATGTCGAAGTGCCCGACATGGCAACCCCAGAGGCAGGTGTGGGTGGGCAACTGGGTCCTGGGGCTGGGCTGTGGAGCGATGTAATCCCAGTTGGGAGTCTTCAGTTCCAGCAGGGGTGGACACAGCAACTGGACCCCTGCAGATGGCTGATGTGCAGGCACCAAATGGCAGGGCACGGTGGCAGCAGGCAGGCAGGCAGGCAGCAGCAGATAGCACGTGGGAGGCTGCTCAGGGCACTGGGGGGGCAGTAACTCGGCCTTCTGGGCAGGAGCGTGGTGTTCCGTGTGTTTTCGGGTGGCCAGCTTGATACGGAGTGATTTGGCACATGAAATTCCTGCACGTCAGCGTGAAATCCGAGGAAAGGGCCTTAGCGCGTAAGTGCATCAGCACGCATACGCGATTCTATTGGACCAGAGTCCCTCACCGCGTAAGCGCGTCTGACGTGATCCGCACGGGCGTTCCCCACTCAGCACGTGATGACGGAGCACACGTGGAAATACTGCACGTCAGAGTGTCATCGCGTGTAATTGGCCAAAAGTGCGCGTACACGCGATTGGGCAATGTACGTGTATTACATCGCGTGTAATTGGCCAAAAGTGCGCGTACACGCGATTGGGCAATGTACGTGTATTACATCGCGTGTAATTGGCCAAAAGTGCGCGTACACGCGATTGGCCTATGTACGTGTATTACAGGGGTGCGCGGGCACTTACACACGCAAGTACGTCAGCGCACCTGTATGCCTGCTGCGTGGGAATTTCCACACGCTATTGGAGTGGGAACTAGATTCCAGGGGTGCGAGGGTCACACGCTCGCCTAGAACACGCGCAAGGCATTAATTTGCGCACTTATCAATAAACAAGCCAGATGCCAGGATGAACATACCGTTCCTAGCAGCAGTGGCAGTGGGCTACCAAAGGAGGAGGAGGAGGAGAGTCAGGGCCAGAATATTCACACCCAGAACCAGCCTATTCGGGATGCCTGATGACCAGGTGTATGGGAGGTACAGGTTTCCAGCACACATCATACTGGACCTGGTCAGTGAGTGGGAGGATGACCTCACATCACCCACCCTGTGCTCCCAAGCACTCAGCCCCCTGCAGAAGGTCCTGAATGTACTGCACTTCTTGGCCACTGGATCCTTTCAGCGGACAAGTGCCATAGTGGGTGGTGTGTCACAGGCCACGCAGTCACGCTGCCTACACCAGGTCTTGAACATCATCACTGCACGGCCATCAGTCCGCAGGCACATATATCTCCCCAGGACTCATGCAGAAAGGCGGACGTGCATCCAGGAATTCTATGGTGTGGCTCAATTCCCCAAAGTGCTTGGTGCAATTGACTGCACACATGTGGCTCTACGTCCACCCAGGGCAACAGAGCACATCTATAGAAACCGCAAGCACTGGCATTCCATCAACGTGCAAGTTGTATGCAATGCCAAGGGAATAATCACATCAGTATATGCCAACTATCCCGGGTCCACCCACGACAGCTTCATCTACAGAATGTCTACACTATGCCGGGACCTGGAGGCTGGCCAGCATGGAGATACATGGCTGCTTGGTGAGCATGAATGCCACTGCACATGCATGCATGTCAGATACTGGGTCATGACACAACACCACTAATGATACCCATCACCACCTCCGCAGGGGACAGTGCCTACCCTATCAGCCCCCACATGATGACCCCAATCCGGAACCCCACCACGCCACCCGAGGTAAGGTACAACACAGCCCACATTGCAACACGGGGCATAGTGGAGCGCACATTCGGAGTGCTGAAGTCACGCTTTCGCTCCCTTGACCGTTCTGGCGGGCAGCTGTTATATGCTCCCCGAATAGTGTGCAGGATCATAGTGGCAGCATGTGTCCTGCACAACCTTGCAACACGCCGGGGCCTGCCCGTGGACATGGTGGTGCCCCCACATCCACAACCACATGCACGCCCGCTGCGCATGGGAGGGGAAAGGGCACGGGGGGTGGCAGCCCGTACGCAACTGGTGGCCAACTTCTTCACCTAGGAATCACAGTGCTGGCTAGTGCACACTGCTCTGGCACATACCATCTGACAATCAATGATGACACTACCTGACAATGTCACAAAATTACTCGACAATAAACTGTCAGATACACATCAGCCTGAGATTGTTAACATGGAAGTGTCACTATGTGTGCACCCCTACCTACACATACACCAGCAATGCATCACAACGAGAAGACACAACTCCATCAATCAAATATGCATTGCCACAGGCGATTCACTACATGACAACATTGCCATGTCACCCATTCCCTTCACAGTCCCGCCACTGAGGACACCATGTCATGGTATGTGAGAGCAAACAAACTGGCCATCACAACATGACACCGGTGTCACAAATAGCAGTGCCCCAAATGGAACATAGCCGCACTTGAACAGCTAACCGCGCTGGAGCCACTACTACACACCTGTGTAAGAGTAATTTCAATCAAATTACACACCAACCCACCCTGAAGCCCACCCAAACAAGACACAATGCATGTAATCAATGGTAGTCTCATTACCTGATTCTGCTGGTATGTCCTCACCGTCCAGATGTACAGTGATGGCGCCACGCAAAAGTGTCAGTGCACATCTACCGACATGTAGTCTGACTCCAGAGAGTATGCCCGTGTGAAGAACTGTGTGAAATACCTGCAAAACATGAGCAACATATGTAAGTAGAGGCACATATCAAACCATCATGCATAGTTAGGTGCAACAACAATGTACACTATGAATGTCTACACAGTATTGACTATGGACTGGCCAACAGCACATGGGAGTCCAATGTCACCGTGTAATTTGCTGTCACTTGGGCACACCCTTTGCAAGCCCATGGAAACGGAAGCAGGAGGGGTGTGGATGTCTGCTACCCAAGCATCTAAACCAAACTCAGGACAAGCCTGCATGTGCCCAGCCACAATACAGTGTATGCCCAGGTACCCACACAAGGCAACACTCTTGGAAAAGAAAAAAGAAAATTGAGAAAAAATGGCCATGAAAGGGCCGGCAGGGGTGGGGGGGCCACCTATGAGGTCCGAGGACAGGATGCACGCCACAATCCACCTGTGTGGATCATGGGAAACTAAAACACCCCATAGGCTCGTGGCCCACACGGCTACTCTGTTGTGGGAGATGAGCTATCGCTCTGGCCAGACCCTGCAGCTGACTCAGGAGGTGGGGGAGCTGCCTCAGAAGATGGTGTGACAATGGGAGGCAGCCCACGCAAAGCACGAGTTTGCTCCTCCATGGCTGCAAGCAGGCGGGTCTGGTAGTTCTGGTTCTGGGTTATAATCATGCGGAGGTCCCCATGCAGTAACTCCCGGGATGACCTGACCTCCGCACGAGTTGCCTGCATCTCGGCCGAGAGCGTCCGTGTCAGACGCTCCAGCTGCTCCTCTGTCCTTCTATGGGATGAAGCCTCAAGCTCTAACAGGGTCGACCTGAGGTGACGGAATTCTTCCCTCAGGCCTTCCCTGTGGCGCTGGGACTCCATGGAAAGTGATTCCCGCAGAGTCGCCAGTGCCGCCCGCCTGTCCTTGTTGGACGCCAACATATCCTCCCTGTGTGCCTGGCTGATGGACTCTGTAGCCTGCTCCAGTCGCTCCATCAGCCTTTCTGGGGGGACGATGGAAGTGGCCACCCTATCCATGGCCTGTGCAATCATCTCGGATGATGCTGCCTGTTGGTTGGCCATACCGTAGATGGATTGCTCCCAAGCGGTATTGCCAGGTGGCATACGGCCACCACGTTGACTGGCACCACACCTGCCTGGGGCAAGGCGGACTGCGCCTTGCTGTGCCGGCAAGGCCTCAGGCTGCAGGACTGCATTCCCTCTCTGATCTGCAGCCCCAGGAACAGGATCAGAGATTGTGTGGTGTGGCCCTGCATCCGTAACCACCGGAGGCTGAGCTGCCGACACTGACATCCCCATTGAGGGCAATGGCCCGGCTGCAGGTGGGTCGGACAGAGGAGATTCTCTCCCAAGAACACTCACCTGCGACTGCACATAGGTGTCATCCTCCGAGTCTACACCTGAATACTGCTCGGGGGAGGAACCCCCAGAGACACCCCTCGACAGCACGACCTGCAGCACTTGTGGGTTTTCACCCACAAACACACCACGTCCCTCACTTGTGGAAGGTCGGCCCGGGTTGCCCTCCTGGGACGGCTCAACCACCACATCCCCAGCATCAACAAGTGCTTCGTCCCCTGCAAAGACATGAAAGAGAAAAATGGAAACAGGCATTAGCACCATGGCATGCAACAAGGGCTGATGAACAACAGAGGCAGTAGTTCTACGACATATGTCCCACATGACTGGGAGACCTCCTATGCATTCACCATCACTGGGTCTGTAGGGGAGGCTCAGGGCATACAATGTACATATTGGAGAGCAACGCCTGCTCACCATGCTGCCTAGCACTGCCATCACACATTGGCCGGTGATTGCCATGTCAAAGGCACATGCCATCACACACATGGCATGTGACATAGCCACCAAGTGAAGAGGGAGAGGAGGGCAACTTTTTTGGATTTCTACCACTCTGGTCCTGACATTGCATCATCACATCAATAAGTTGACATGTTGTACATGGATCTGCTAGTCCAAATTGGCCACGATGCACAGTGCCTTGTCTACATCAACAAAATGCAGTAAACAATGAGATTCCACCTCCCCATCACCTGTAAAGGAATCATATAGCATTCGTGAAGCACCGGTCCAGAAATGTATGAAGGTACAGCGGAGCACTGAGGGGTGGTGGGGCAGTAGGGGATGCCAGTCAACAATCCTACTGGTGCTGGTGTCATTCATGTCACGCAAGTGCAGGGGTGGGTGGCACAATGATGTGCAAGGGGAAGTGGCGGCTGGAAGTGCTGTACAAGGTAAGTAGGACTTAACGTCAAGGGCAGATGGTGTTAGGCGCAGACAAGTGCTGGGGGGGGTGGCCTATAGGGGTACAGAGACAATCATGCAGTGCTGTGGGCTCGGAGGGGACAGGGGAGGTACACACTGCATCTGGCTCGGCAAGGTCCTTGCAGATTTCTATCTGTCCTGCAGAGTTGTCACATGCCGCAGATATGTGCCCTTGGATTGGGGATCTCATCTTGGTGAAAAGGGTGAGGCGCTATTGCCTTTGGAGCATGTGGCAGGCCAGTTTGCCAGAGGATGAGCATGATGCAGGACATTCCCTCTCTGCCACCCGGCACCTGTGGTCTGGGTTCACATGATCCGAGTCATGCCAGGACTCTGCATTGGCATGGGGCTTCAGACAGGTGGTCATGACCGTGGCAAAGACATCCAGTGTACCTGACATAGAGTGGAGCATGGAGTGGGCCCTGTCAGGATGGGAGTGAGCCTAAGGGGGAGCTGGAGGGGGGGGAGATTTTGGCAGCATGAGCCTCGACTGACACACACTTCATGGGTTGGAATACCAAGAAGGTGTGTGACAGTGGTGAGGGTGGCTTTGCCTGTGGTGTGGTGAGGGTGAGCTGGGAGGAGAGGAGAATGTGATCACTCCAGGAGAGAGGAGTGCAGAGATGGACGGAGAGGGGAAAGTCAGATGAGATCAGAGCATCAAGAGTGTGCCCTGCAGAATGAGTAGGGACAGACGCAGGGGTGGACAGGCCTATAGGGAACTCTGGAGATTTCCCGGTGGGCCTCTGCACCTTGGGCCTCTTTTGTGTGGCATTTCCATATTTTCCCATAGGAAAAGCATTGGGCTTGCTGAAAATATGTCATATGAGGCCACTTTGTACATTATTTCCAGGGCCTCTTTTGGTCCCCAGTAAGTATTTCCAGGGCCTCTTTTAATTCCCAGACCACCCCTGGACAGACGGGAGTCTAGAGGGTGAGAGGGAGTTGCTGAGGGCACAGAAAGGTCACGTGGGGGGGTCAACAAGCATGCAGGTGGATGCGTACAGCAACAAGGAAGAGGATTTCTGTGTCTGGGGACATGAGTGAGGAGGAGAGGTGAGGACACTCAGAAAGGAAGTAGTACATTTGACCAGTTTTCCCAGACACAGTACGCACAGTTTGTGAATGTCAAGGTGTGGTAGAGAGAGACGTCACACAAGCCATTCCAGAGTGGAGTAGGTCTAAGTAGGAGTGACAGTGGCAGGAATACCCTCAGGGAAGCCAAGGGCACACCCCCCCTGCACAGTAGTGGCGGGCAAAGGAGAGGGTCTCCTGAACATCAGGTAGGAGTGTGTGAAGGATGCAGACAGAGCTGGCCGTCAGACATGTTTCCATGAGACCAAGGATGTCAAGGTGCATAACCTCATGTAAGTGACAGATATCGGAGGAATGCCTGATGCAGCCGCAGTGAAAGGAGTGTAATTGTGGAGGAGGTTGACAGCCTTGGAGGACTTACGGGGAGTGCTAGAGATCAGAGGTGCAGCATGTGTAGGAGTTGGAGTGGGAGGCGGAGAAGGATCATGGGAGGGTGCAGGGAGGCAGTGCAGGATTGATGAGGAGAGAGGAGGGGGGACAGCAGGAGAGGTAAGGAAGTTGATGAGATGTGGCTAGCATTTCTCAAGGAGAATGAGGTTGGCCTAAGGGCCTTGGACTGAGATGCTCCCATTACCATGCACATCAATTGTGGCCTCTGAGGGTTGGAAGGAGGCCAGGAGTACACCCCAACGGGTCCCACCATTGATGGTGGAAGAGGAGCAAGGAGAGAGGACAGGGACCATGTGAAGGGTCTATGGGACAGGCAAAGGCATGTATGAGCAGATGTCAGTGAGAGTTGGCTTTGAGTAGGCTCAGATGCACTTGTCAGCAATAGGGTGGGTCGCATTGGAGGGCAGGGTGCCCTCATTTGACTGTTAGCAAGCAGGTGTCGTGAGTGGGGCACGATGGTCTGAACTGTAGAAGTCAGGGAAGATAGACCATGAAGAGCAGCATGGAGTGTGAGGGAATGGGGCTCGAAACCAGACGGTACCAAAGCACACAGGTAGGAGGTGGATGTCAAGGCAACATCCACAGTATGACAGCATGTTGGTTGGCATTTATATACAGAGGACGCATTAGCATGTGGTATCATTGCATGTCAGGCATGTGAAGATGAAACTTGATTGGCTGGGGGAAAGTATAGGAATGGTATGTAAGACATCAGATGAATAGACAGGGGAGTATGAGCAACAATGTAGTGACAAAATGACAATTCAAGGGCAACTTCCATGGTGTAGGGCCATATGTGCACTGTTGCCAGTTGGGATAGTGCTGTGGGCAGATGGTGTTGCACTGAACATACTGGATGAGGCACATGGGTGCCACTATCTACTCTGCCACACACCCCCTTGACAGGCACCCAACATGAATGCTTCACACACACACCATGCACATGGATAATACACACATGCATGTGCACTCACCGGATGATGCCTCGTAATCAGGGAGATCTCCCACACCTTGGAGTTGCCCCTCGGTGACGTAGGATCCAGCTACGGACTCGTGTGGTGTGAGTTCTATTTCCTGTGCTGGGGACCCACCTCCAGTCACCAAGGTTGCGGCATGACTTGAGGCCAGCTTATCCTTTGCCCTGCGCTTAAGGTCATTCCAGCGCTTCTGGCAATCACTAGCTGTGCGCCTCACTACTCCAAGGGCACTTATTCTGTCAGCAATGGTCTGCCAGTGTGCCTGGCGTCTGGCATGTGTGGTCTTGGACCCTGCAACGATGACCATTTCCCTATCATGATCTGACACATACTGAACAAGTGCATTCAGTTCGGCGTCTGTGAAGCTTGGCTTCCTTGATGGGCCGGACTGTGCAGCCGTGCCTGGGGAATCAGCCTGTGCCGGACGTGCACTCTTCCTCTTGCGCTTGGAAGGGGGTGGGGATCCAGAGTGTCCTACGCCGCTGTGGACACTAGGGGCAGGAGCCGTGGTGGACTCAGTACTGGGTGTGTGGGATTGCACACTCAGCATGGGAGTAGGTGCAGGCATTGGGGGTAGTGGGATGGGGTCAGGCCTGATCTGAGGTGCATGAACTAGGACCGACACAGTCTTGGCAGGGTGTATGAGAGGTGGGGTGGATGGAGCCACACCCTGGCTACGGGGGCCAGCAGATGACCTATCTGGCATAGATGCGCGTGCCCTGATGACACCAATGTGCACCGGTGCACGTGCAGTGGACCTGCTGACCTGGATGTCAGCGATGGGATCACCCTCGGACAGGTCTGCTGCCACAATGGCCTGGTCCAACAAGGGCTGATCAGGGTTGGTATCAGCCACATGACCCTCAACTGGGGGGGGGGGCATGGGTGTCCCTGACTGGTCCTCCAGACTGGGGGGGACAGGGGAACCCTGCAAGTCACAACCACGTCCCCTAGTGGATCCTCCACGGCCACCACGTGTGGCTCGGCCACCTTTGCCACCCTTACGGCTTGCACGCCTCCCAACCATGGCACTGATGTTATTGTGCGTATGGGAGTCGGTGTGCACAATTGTCCTGGGCAATTGGGTGTCAAAGGGGTTGGGTACCAGATGGTATTCGTACCCTAGTGCAGTGGCAAGGCTATATGACACCCCTGGGGAAAGATGACCGGTCACGCAACGCACAGGCACCCCAGAAAAGTTAAGGAACGTGCACAATACCCCTCCTAGACCACGTGTGCTGATGGTAAACCCTGCACTACGCTGTGGCATCCAGTAACACAATTAACGTATTCGTGTCACACGCAGCCTAGAATGACCTCTGAAGGGGTAGGCTACACACGGGGCAAGCACAGAAGTTAGATACGTGCGTGACTCACCGTCTGCCAGGTAAAAGAGCGTGAAAAATGAGCGCGTTTGGTTGGCAACACCCCCGCCAAAAGAAGATGTGTACGCTGTCTGAGGAGACAGGACAACAGTAGAAGGGGACACTGTTTGAGGGAACAGGCCCAGGTAAACCAGTACAAGAGGAAAAAGAGAAAAAGCTGTCAGAGGTAACAGGGAGTACGAACTGGAAACGCCGTGAAGTAAATCGCGTGTGAAACGACAAGAAGTACAGAATTCACCCACTCGCTCTCCACGAAAAGCACGTACAAGGAAATGGTGTTCAACACTGCCTTATATACAGGCCCACACGTACAGCATCACTTACGGCGTGTACGTGCTTGGCCCATGTTCACCAATCACACGCTTTGTCACTTCTGCGTGTGGATCCTTTTTCACCAATCACACGCTTTGTCACTCCTGCGTGTAGATCCATTTTCACCAATCACACGCTTTGACACTGCACGTGCAGGTAACTATAGACGCACATATGCTGGTGACGGGTTTTCGCGCGATTCGCTGAGTGTGGGGTTTTCACGTGCAGATTCACTCCCTATCAGGCTGTCCACGCGTTCAAACACGAAAGACCACGCTCCTGGCCAGGAGGCAAAATTACAGTCCCCCAGAGCCCTGAGCACGCTCCCACCTGCCATCTGCTGCTGCCTGACTGCCTGCTGGCCACGTGCCCCACAGTGCTGGTGGGTGGGGGGGGTGGGAGACATGGGTGGGGGCCTGGTGGAGGGTGCCCCTGGTGGATGGGGGGTGGGGGTGGTGGGAGACATGGGTGGGGGCCTGGTGGAGGGTGCCCCTGGTGGATGGGGGTGCAGGGGGACATGATCAGGTGTGCAGGGTAGTCCCCTGTTTTGTGGGCTGCCTGCAGGGGCCGTGGAGGGTGTACAGGGTACACCTGTGAGGGCCCACCCAGCCTAATCGTGTGTGTAACTTCCCACGCACCCCTGTAATACACGTACCAAGCCAATTCGCGTGTGAGAATTCCCACGCACCCCTGAAATACACGTACCCTGCTGAAGTCGCGTGTAAAACTTCCCGCGCACCCCTGTAACACACGCGCCCAGCCTATTCGCGTGTGGAAATTCCCGCGCACCCCTGAAATACACGCGCACAGGCTATTCGCGTGTGATAATTCCCGCGCACCCCTGAAATACACGCGCCCAGGCTATTCGCGTGTGGAAATTCCCGCGCACCCCTGAAATACACGCGCCCAGGCTATTCGCGTGTGGAACTTCCCGCGCACCCCTGAAATACAAGTACCCTGCTGTAATCGCGTGTGGGACTTCCCGCGCACCCCTGAAATACACGCGGACAGGCTATTCGCGTGTGGAACTTCCCGCGCACCCCTGAAATACACGTACCCTGCTGTAATCGCGTGTGGGACTTCCCGCGCACCCCTGAAATACACGCGCCCAGGCTATTCGCGTGTGGGACTTCCCACGCACCCCTGGAATACACGCGGCCAGGCTATTCGCGTGTGGAACTTCCCGCGCACCCCTGAAATGGACGTAGCCTGGGATTTGACGTGTGAAACTTCCCGCGCACCCTTGAAAATCGCATGGGCCGCTTGCCGTGATGGTCCAGTGTTAGCGCAGCCCCTTGCGCTGGTTTGTGATTTTTATGAGATTTCCCAGCGCAAGGGGCGTTCCTGGGGGCGTAACTGGCGCTGCAGCGAGTCGCTGCGCCACTGTGCGCCACGGCTGCCTGGGGAAGCTAAAATCCATGAATACGCTGTGTGCCGGATTCGGTTTTGGCGCACACGGCTGGCGCAGACTATCGCAGGCGCACGCTGTGCGCCAGCCGCGTGCGCTACTTGTGCGCTGGATTCTATGAATTACCCTGTAAGTGTGTTGGGGTTCAGTGGGATGCTGCAGGGGCTGTACTGTGATTTCAAGTTTGTACTGTGGTAGAGGTATGTGTGTTGTAGTTGGTGGTTGAGCAGAGAGTTTGTAGGAACATGGAAAATGTAATGTTTTAGTAGGTTTAGTGGCGAGTGGGGTCTATGCATTCTTGTAGCCTACCTTCTTTTGACTAAGCTGAATTCCTTATATGTCGGTTGGTGACATTATGCGTTCCTTTAGTTTTGTCATCCCAGTTTGTTTGGTTCAGCATTGGTTGTACAATGGTTTCTGATGTCTTTCCTTGTGTCAGGTGTTTCTCTTAGATGGTACTTCCTGTTTAGGTGTGTGAGTTAAAGAGCTAGGTTTATATGTTTTCTGAATTTTAGGTGTTCCTCTGTTGTTAGTAGTTCCTTGGGGAGTGAGTTCCAAAGTTTTGCTGAGACACGGGAGAAGGCTGACCTACGATATTTCATTTTCGAATATTGCTTTGGTTCAAGGAGAATTGCTGAATTTCAGGGTTCATTTCGGTCAGTAGATGGAGTTTTTTTCCTGTATGAATTCCGCTCCTTGGTCGTGTATTGTTTTGTGGGTTATGCAAAGGGTTTTGAAGTAAAGCTTTTTTTTTTTACAGCTAGCCAGTTTAGGGTTTTCAGCGCCGGTGTGATGTGTTCTCTCTTGGTGAACCTGAGGAGTAGTCTTGCCACCATGTTCTGTGTTCGCTGTAGTTTTTTGGTGAAGTAATCCGGCCTTGCCAGGTAGACGATGTTGGCGAAAGTCTATTATTTACATGACGAGGGAGATGATGGTGGGTGTTCTGTGTGGGAAGGTGCAGAAAGGTAGTATGCATTTGATTGTGCATAAGTGGAAGAAACATATCTTTACTACTGCATTGACTCGTGGTTCCAGTGTTAGTTCATTGTCCATTCATATTTTGAGACTTTTAACTACTTTTGAAGGTTCTGATGGGTATCACAATTTGCTAGGCAATGGAATTTGATGTTGGTTTGACAGGTTGTTGGGAGTGATCATGATTTCTATTTTGTCTGAGTTGAATTTAAGGCTGTTGGTGCTTATTCATTTATTTGTGTGAGACAGTTGCTAAGGGGTTGGTCTGGTTCTCCAGTAGTGTTTATTTTGTAGATGGTCTGTGTTTGATCTGCATGGTGGTTAGAGGGATGGGCCCTCTGTTAAGGATGAGGTAAGGATTTTATAATAATTATAATTGGTTATTTATAACATGCTTAATATCCAGAGGTTTCTAAGCGTGGACCTGGGGATCGAGCCTGTGTTGCTCGGCATCGTCTGGCGACCAAGACGAGCGTGTTGCGCCTTAGCTATCCTCCCGAGATTGTTGAGATTGTGGGACCCCACTGGTTTGTGTGTGTGGTGCTGAGTTGAAGGTGGTTAGCCAGGTTGTTTCTGTTCTTTCTGTCAGAAACAACTTTAACCATAGCAAGGCTATATTGCTGATTCCGTTTTCATGGAGTCTTTTGATGAGTGTTTCACGGTGGACTGTGTTGAAGGCTGCTGAAGGCTTTAGTATTATTAGCGCTGAGGTGATGTTGGAGTTGGCATTCATTTTTAGGTCATCCCAGATGGATAGTAGTGCTGTTTCCTCTCCTTTCATGGGTCTAAAACCAATTTATGCCTAGTCATGTATCTGGTTTCTTTCAACATATTCCAGGGTTTGTTCATATACATAGGTTTTTAGGAGTTTCACTGGGTAAGGGAATGGTTTGTTTTTTGGAATTGTTTGCAAGGTCATCACACAGTTTCTGGGAGTAAGTGGGTGCGTTGTTGCAGGCTGTTGGGTTTCTTAGCTCGTTGATAATGGTGAACATCTCTTTCTGGGAGTTGCTTGCTTATGTGATGCGTTTGGTGTATTTCGGTTTTATATAGTTGTTTCTGTCGTGGCTATGCAAATTTGTTCTGTTGGGTGTCGTTTTCCGTCCATGCTTCGTCCAGTGTCCTTTTTGTTGTTTTCAGGGCTCTGATGTTGGGTGTTTACCATCTCACCATCATTTTCCTTTGTGAAGGGTTGAAAGACTTTTCCGGTGCAATAGCATCTAGGGTTTTCCGTGATCCAATTGTTGGAGTGTCTCAGTTCTTTCTTCTAAGGGAAGTTTCTCTAGGACGGCAGTCATTGGTTTTGTGGATTTTAGAGTCTGGTGTTGAGGCCCATAGTGTTTAGGGTTTTCCTGATTATTTTCTGAATTGGAAGGGTTTTTAGAAGACAATATTGCATTCGTGTTGGCAGGTGGAACACACAGGTCATTTATTATATTATGTCACACCAGAGAATGTGCATTGGGTTCAGTTGTAACCAGGTTTCTTTTGCAAAAAATTGTATCTAGGGTGTGCCCTGCTGAGTG
The DNA here is from genome assembly GCF_040938575.1 of Ambystoma mexicanum. Taxonomy (NCBI): domain Eukaryota; kingdom Metazoa; phylum Chordata; class Amphibia; order Caudata; family Ambystomatidae; genus Ambystoma; species Ambystoma mexicanum. The sequence goes on from NC_090923.1 coordinate 1,031,435,169, forward strand.
GGTCCCACCCTTTACCATTTGCTACAGCAACAACAAAACACATAAAAACACACCTAAGCTCAGCAAACAGTGTAAACCGAACTGAAGCTGCCAACAGCATATCAGAGCTCTCTTGCTCTTGTCTCCCGCTCAGGCCTACTAACTCCCCCCCCACTTACCCTCTTGCTTTACAGAGCCACCAGAGTGTTAGTGGATAATGCAGATGGTGATAGTGTACAGTATATAAAAAACCTTTAACATAACAAAGTTGCATCGTTAATAGTTGAGGTGTTAATGATTTAGCTAAGTTGATATTTTCTTCTTCAAACCATATGTTGAAATCTCCAAATATGATCAGGGGGTCATATTTTATTGCGATGTTGGTTATGGCATCTATAAATGTGTCTGAAAGGTGGATTTTATGTGGGTGGTCTGTAAACGAGTTGTTGACAGTCAGATGAACACGTCATTCATAGCTACCGACCCTCCCCCACCCCAATATCGCATAGGTGAGAAACGTTACGCACTAAGGCGACTGTACCAGCTTTATCCCAGGCAGGTACAGCAGGAAATGGCCCTAATGTAACTAATGATGGCGAGAATAAGCAAACTCACAGTGAAATAACATACGTGCATGCAATAGACACGCAGCAAATATGCACTCATCATGAAGAAATACAAACACTAGGTCAAATGTGCATTTATACACACAGAATATTCATTGCATCCATTAAGACATGGAGCATACTAACATGAACAACGTATAAGGTGAATAAAACATGAATTATACATGCATATATCTCACTAACATAGAAAGCTGCAGCACACATTTAAGTAGATGAACAGCCTCGCGACTCCACGAAGATTCAAACGGCTGAGTTCACTGAAATACAGATCTGTGCATGGCACAGACAGTAGCAATGCAACCCAAGTCAAGGTTACAGAGAAATTAAGGCAGGTCTGGACGGCTCAGAGAGAACACAAAATCATTTCTAAAGCATAAGCCATATTTTTCTAAGATTAATTAGAGAACAATCGGTCTTTGAAGGCCAGGTGCAGGATAATTGTAAGCAAAAAACCTCATAGGGAATGGTCCAAGCAATTCCCTAGTGTTCGAGAAAGTAATAACACTCACACTTATATTAGCTAAATTCCCAATAAATGCAAGGTGAAATCATTTCAAAATGCAGCCTCATCACACGTGACCCAGCTGGAAGAACAATGTCCATTCATCAGTCCTAGACACAGTTAGGACACCTGCCTAACTCCTTACATGTCTTTCCATATATGAGGTGCCTTACAAGGTTAACTACAAAGAAGTCACCCTGGCATGGCCTAGGAATAAAGTATACTATCTTTTTTTAATTAAAAGGAAAGCAGTTGGTGGACCTCTCTCCACCAACTCCCATTTTGGCTCATGTGTTGATGACCTATCAGTTTCCCAAGGTTGGCCAGTAGAATGCCAACCAATCAGGACCCTCAGTGCTAGGCTGCCTAGTACATATTGCATTAACCAATCAAATACTTTAGAGAATACATGTACTTACTATTATCAATTTAGAGGTGGTCTTAGGTGAAGCCATCAGATATGTGATTTCCAATTAGGAGACTAACCCATATATAATATGTATATAGTCAATTCTTCTAACTAATCCCCTTCCCCCATAGGTTTTTTCAACCAAGATTGCAGTATGGCATCCACAATGATGAAAGTCGAGTTTATAATCTGTTGTTTTGTATGAGAACCATTGAGAGCTGTGACTCTATCACTTGTATACTGCCCCTGTTTTATCTTGGATAGTCAATAAAGCGGGTTTTGCCTTTCAGTTTGATTATTTACGTCATTGAGTCTGGGTTTTACTGGCTCGACGCCTTCTGCATAATCTGGGGTTTTCCAGGCATTATTACAGAGTAGGAATGACAGATTGGTTTGGTGGTCTATGGCTAAGTGGAGGAGTGATTCACAGTTTGGGATATTTAGTGATGGTGTTGTTGTAATCTTTGGGTGGCCTTTGTGTGCAACGGCAAGACCGTCTCCTCTTTTTCATTCTCTATTTGCTTGTTTCACTTTGAAGTTGTTGGGTAGGGATCCATCTGCGATTAACTTGAATTCATCCGTTAACAGGTTTTCGGTGAGGAATAGGATGTCCGTTCCACCATCAATGAGGAGATCGTACATTTCTGTGCTGTGTATTGACATCCATCTGTGGTTGATTATTTTGCAGTGAATCTTTTTGTTTCCTGAGGTTAGTTGTCCTTTGAGGGGGATGTTGGCAATATGACTTGGTATGGGTTGGTCTTTCCTTTCGATTCTGCTTGGGCTTTTGGTTTGTGAGATTTGTGGCTGACATTTCTTCTTTGAGCAGTTCAAGTAAGGTGTGTTTTGGGTTGATGTGGTCCCTGGGGTTGTCTGTAGGTTTGTGTTGATCAAACATGTTTTCTTACCAATTCTTGGTGATTAACTGTGTGTTGTAGTCACTTGGTTCAATTGTATTTCTTCTGTCCATCTCAAGTCTGTTCCTGTTTCCAACATCCCTCCTTGTGGGGTTGGAGTGTTTATGGATGGCTGGTTGTTGAGGTGGGTTGTAGTTTGAAAAGTAGCATGACAAATGCAGTGATTTTGGATGTGTTCTCTCAAAAGGGCTCTTTTCCAGGAAGAAGTGTAAAAATAAATCAAGAAGATAGAATCCAAAATTGTCGCCCCCATGTCTGTTAAGAAAATCTTGAGACTGTCATCATAGATAGCAGCAATCAATATTATACGCAAGTCCCTATATTGCCTGTGCAAACAACTGACATAGATGGCTTTCATTCCTGTTGTCTCCCCAGCAATTAATTCTCGGTCCAGGCTCATTATCCCCCCATCACTATCCACTTACTTCCCATGGCTTGCTAGATCCACAATCATCACTATCTGCTCATCTCCCATGATCTGCTTGGCAGACGCTCATCACCATCTGCTTATCAACAATGGCCTGCTTGGGCCAAAGTCATAATTATCCACTTTCTTCCCATGGCCTGCTTTGCCCACACTCATCTTATCTGCTTTCATCCAATGGCCAGATTGGCCCACACTCATCACTGCCCCCTTACCTTCCATGTCCTGCTTGGCCCACACTTGTCACTATATGGTCATCTCCCATGGTCTGCTTGGCCAACACTCATCACCATCTGCTGATCTCTCATGGCCTGCTCGGCCCACACTCCTCACTATCGGCTGATTTCTGGTGGCCCGCTTGGCCCATATTCATCACCACCCCTTTACCTTCCATGTACTGCAACACCCACACTCATCACTATACTCTTACCTCCCATGGGCAGCTCGACCCACAATCATCACTATCTGCTCATCTGCCATGATCTGCTTGGCCCACACTCATCATATCTGCTTTCATCAAATGACCAGCTTGGCCCATAACCATCACTACCCCCTTACCTCCCATGGTTTGCTTGGCCAACACTCATCACCATCCACTTTCCTCCCATGGTCAGCATGGTGCACACTCATCTCTACCCCCTTACCTCCCATGGCCTGCTTGGCCTACACTCATTACTATTTGCTTATTTCCCATGGTCTGCTTGGCTGACACTCCTCACCATCTGCTGATCTCCTGTGGCCTGCTTGGCCCACATGTATCACTGCCCCCTTAGCTCCCATGCCCTGCTTGGCCCGCACCCATCACTATCCACGTATCTCCCGTGGCCTGCTCAGTCCACACTCATAACTAACTGCTTACCTCCATGACCTGATTGGTCCAGACACATCACTACGCTGTAACCTCCCATGCCCTGCTTGGCCCGCACCCATCACTATCCACGTATCTCCCGTGGCCTGCTCAGTCCACACTCATAACTAACTGCTTACCTCCATGACCTGATTGGTCCAGACACATCACTACTCTGTAACCTCCCATGCCCTGCTTGGCGGACACTCATCACCATCTGCTAATCTGGCATGGCCTGTTTAACCCACACTCATCACTATCCACTTATCTCCCAGGAACTGCTTCGACCACACCTCAAGGGAGGGAAAAAAAGACTACTGAGAACTATTATTTTACTCAATCATAGGGAGGTCTATATAGGGCACAGTTCTACTGTATTAATAGATCCTCGTGGAAGGTAATTCGAAGACTGCTTGCACACCAGGGGTGACTGCCCCCTCATTCAAGTATTTTCCTTGGAAAAGCCCCTTCCCAATGAAATCCGGAGTATAGTTCCTGTTTTGAGTCACACTTCTCCTTCATTTTCTGCCCGCAGTGGAAGCGCAACAGAGCTGCAGCGCCTCTGGAAAGAGCTCTGTGAACAAGAAAGCAAAGCGCATACCCGCAACCGAGAGCTTCTCCAGGACTTCCAACGCATCGAAACGCACATCGCCATCTTGTCAGCGAGAACAGAAGACCTTCGCAAACGAAAGGTATGGGCGTGGTGGCCACCACCAAGACTCACACTGTCTTATGAGGTCTGGGGAGGAAGTGGTGGCTCTTATCTACCTCACAGGTTCGATATGTTGCGATTAAAAGCAGAAAGCAGGTGGTTCTATTTAGGGCTTGGTCTAATTTTGACACTCTAAATGAACGAACTTCAGTCTCCATTACCATTTAGGCCCCCTTTGTCACGATTCTTTTCATTGCATGTGTCCCTGTACACAGACTTTGGCAAGAGAACATGGCCCTACTCCACTGGCCAGTGTCACAGAAAGCACAATCACATCTATTAGGTCATATTTGGGACATCTGAAATGTTCTTCCCTAACTCACATAATTAAAAAAGAAATTAAATAAAACAATTTGATAGCAGGGTTGGAAGCCGTGAAAACACCTTGCGCGCTAATGCTACCACAAGCGGATAATGCTGCGACCAAGTGTGGCTCCATTGAGATTCAAAATACTGTTCAAGCTTTTGATTGAGCTTCCATGCTGCCACCACACAAAGCCATGCTTATGTCAGAGTCTGCAACCTTTGGCTTTCCAGATGTTTTGCCCTACAACTTCGATCAGCCACAGTCAGGATAGTCAGTGGTGAGGGAGCGTGGGAGATGTAGTCCAAAGCATCTGGAGAGCTTTATACTGCAAAACACTGGTGTATGTCAATGCCCGAATGCAATAAGGCATGAATGGAATCTTAAAGCGACATCTCCATTACAGGGGAGAGTGATCATACAAAAAAACAATCTTACAAAATGCTACTGAATGGTGCAATTCGCCGGGTAAAGCACAGCTGCAAAGAAGAGGTCTTAACTTAAGACTTTTATTAGACAAAGATTCCCAAGGCTGTTTCAAACCCTTTTTAGGGATCACAAACCTAGCTGAACAGCGAGGGAATACTCTGTTCTTCTAATCAAATAGCTGAGTAAGTTTATATGAAACTGACAATTGTGCATTTTACATTCAATATCACAACATATATTGTAAATCAAAGTTAAAGAGTAATAGAGCTTTCCAATTTAAGAAATCCCAATTAACCCATCAATTAAAAAACACACAATCCCCTCATGCATTCTTCAGCAAGTTCTTGGCTGCAGAACCCCAAATACTTAAATAACGTTCAGCTCCATCTTTCATTCATTAGCAATTCTAATATTAGTTTAAGGATTACATTATTAGCTTTGTGGCTTCTTCGGTCCTGAAATACTCCATTAGTGCCAGCCCATCCCCCCACCATCCCACAATAAACTGCTAAGGAAGCTTACGAAATAGTTGCCCAACTTCGGCATTACATATTCCCAGTACCTCCTAACTTGACGTGATACAGCCACCCAAAACATTCCCCATCGTCCCATGACGCTCAGTTTCTTCATAAAGGTACCCACCAGTTGATCATCTCACATCAGCTCACACGCCTCTGGTACATTACTTCAGCATCGCATAAAGACTCAGAATGCTGACAGTGAATGAATTCTCTCAGAATTGTATTAACTCTCTGAACAGCACATGATCACCCATGTATTCGTGACCGTGTACAGCATGTCACAAAAACAAGCAAGTCCTGGATCTTCCTGGCAGTTAGTTAATACATGCTTATATTAACTTAAATACTCGTTTAGAATGTAAGTAATAAGCCACTCCCAAGGGGCCTGTAACTATTGGTCCTGGGGCCTTACCTGAAGCTGTAATGCCCCCATGCTAGGGGCTTATTGCTATTAGTACTCTGGCTCGCAAGACAGGAGTACTAATAGTATATTTTTTTTCAGTTGCAAGACGTAGTCGGCATTTCGCAACTGAAAAAAATTAAAAATAAAATAAAATGGCTGCCACGTAGCAGGGAGAAGGAACTTCGTGTATCTCTTCTCCCTTTCCATGGCAGCCACTCCCGGAAGGAACCCGGGGCCGCAGCGGTGAGCAGAGCCTTGTCGGCCAGGTAAGGACCCGGCGAGGGCCATTCAGATGATGTGAAACAATCTGATTGTCCCTCGCCAGGTACTAATGTTAATTTTTTTCCCTGCTAACCCAAAGTTACACTTCCATCGCATACCCTTACTTCCAGACTATTCACTGTTCTGTAAGCTCGTGAACCAACACTCGTCTGCTTCGTTGTAATCCCTTTCCTTACAAAATGTGTGAATTGAAACAGGTTTAATTGCCAAATTGATCAAAGAACCTACAAGGATACCACTATGTTAGACAGCAATGGCCGAATTATCGAGGGTTTTCACTACAGCAAACCATGGGATACTTGTGAGCACCTCAGATAAGCACCTGCTTCCTTATGCCTGATTTCCAAAGACTAAAACTCTAAGGGATCTGCAGATGACTTGGCCATCGCTCAGATGCTCTGCAGCAAATATTTCAGAATCAGACCCCAAACGTTTTTTGCTAACCAGAGGAACGTAGGGCAAAGGGCAGGAGGCAGATGCTGTGTCTGCAGGCGATACTCTCCTTCACAAAATCAAAACAAGATACCAGAACAAGAGAAAGATAATGTATTGTACAGTGGTTGTGCTTTGGCTTGTCCTCAAAATGAATGGGAATCATGAAATCACAAATGCTCTTTTTCTATTTATTTTATTGGTTATTTTTAATGCACCTATACAACAAATGGTGTTTCAAAGCGCCACAAGACAAAAAAAGGGAGGGGAACAGGGGAGAAATAACAGTAACGGTCCAACTAGGCCATGTGACATTTAGACTGTGCAAGTGCAAAACAAGATGTCCTCGGGAAAAGGGGGTGGGGGCGAAAGGGAGGTCTTGAGGAGCATCTGGAACTTGAGGTGATCCAGCTTAAGCCTGAGAGGGGCAGGGAGACCACTCCAGAGGGAGACTCCTGCAGAGGAGAGAGATCTACCACCCACATTTCCGCTTAGTGAAGCGTCTGGATTGATGAGAGTTGGAGGTAGCAGAGCAAAGGGCTCTATAGTGAAGATATTCAGGGAGAGAGAGTTCGATATAGCGAGGTCCAAGGCCACAGAAAGCCTTAGAGATGTTGCAGAGGGTCTTGAATTTGATCATTGCAGCCACCAGGAGCCAGTGAAGAGAAATTAGGGCTGGATAGATGCAGTCCCTGGGCTTGAGGCCAAGGATACGTTTTGCAGTCCTATTCTGGATTAGTTGAAGAGGGCGAAGAGAAGATGCAGGAAGATTGAGGAAGAGGCTGTTGCATTAGTCGAGTCTAGAGAGAGCCAGAGCTCTAGAGATGTTGAGTTGCTGGGGGAAGGTGACGAAAGGGAGAATACTTCAGAGGAGGTAGAGCTGATAGTGGGCATTCTTGGCAAGGTCCAAGATGTGAAGAGAGAAGGATAGAAAGGAGTCAAAGATCATGCCAAGGTTTTTTGCCTCGTAAGAGAGTGAGGGGGTCCCATAGAGGGTGGCCAGAGGGAGGGAGGGATGGTGGGAGCAGGGGTCATGGTGAGAAGTATTTCGGTCTTACTGGCATTAAGGCAGAGATGACTGGCAGCACACCAAGACTGAATAGTGGCCAGACAATCAGGGATGAGAGAGGAGGAAGAGGAGGGAAGCTTGAAGAAGAGTTGAGTGTCATTGGTGTGGCATTGGAAGTGGGTAGAGAAGGAGGAAGTGGTGAGTGAAATAGGGGAGAGAAAAGGGCCCAGTTTAACCTGGGAAGGTGAGTTGGAGAGGAAAGAGGACAGCCAATCCAGTGCCAGGCCAATGATACCAACAGTCACCCTGCCGGTTTATCAGGATAGCATGATTGACCGTGTCAAAGCAGAGGAAAGATCCAAGAGGATAAGAGCAGAAGGAGAGTTTGAGTCTAAGTTAGAGAGCAAAACATCACTGGTGTTCAGAAGAGCAGTTTCCATTCCTCTGGCTGCTCTGAAGCCAGACTGGTGATCATGGAGAGAGCCAACTGATTCTGTGTCTGGGGTCAGTTGGGAGATGGCCAGCTTCTCCAAGAGTTTGCCCAGGAAGGGGGTAATAGAGATTGGGCGATAGTTAGCAGGGCAGGGCATTATTTAAGATGTTCACTAGGCCCTAAATCACGTCCAATACATAGACATGTAACTGTGAGCTTTCTTCTATATCTCTCCTAATTGCAAACCTGAATTCACATGTCTAGCTTGTGTTTCTACCTTTTTGTACGATCTTGCATCTGCTTTAAAGGAATTATTGTTGATAATGTATTTAGGGAGACTTTGCAACAAACCTGAGAAGTCTGCTTCTATCACAGCAACGGGACCTTGAGGGACAAAGACCAGCCCTTCAGAAGGACGCGCAGAGGCGGACACGTGGCCTACAGGATGACCAGGTGAATTGATTACCTTCAGCAGAAATGAGAGAATGAGGCCATTCTCGGTCCAATGGAAATAAATAAAACCAGAATGATTAAGTATAGGTGGGTGGGCTTCACCGACGGAAGTTGTGTGCACATAGATCTCAACTCAGCCGACAGCGCATGTACATTCCCATCAGTAGTTAGAGGTCCACCTGGATGCTTAAAAATAAATGTAATTTTAATCTGTGAGCTACAGTTTTCAGGCTCAGAACAGCCATGTGCCCCAATGCCTCTCCCTCAGCAAACCCAGAACCTTGCAGATTTTGTTTGAAGAGATTGGATACCTCAGACTGAACCTTATTATAAAAGACTAATTCAGTGGGAATTATGAGATTATGAGAGGCAGCGCGCATTCTATAGATTCCTGCGGCTGAGAGGCAGCGCGCATGCTATAGATTCCTGTGGCTGAGGGGCGGTGAGACCCTGTACCGCCTAACCCTCTGGTACAGCACTTTAACCAAGGGCATGCCTTGATTGGCCAGCATGGATTAGTGCACTGCTAGTATCTGTATGCTTGAAGCCCTGACGCAGACACTTATGATAAGGATAAATGTGATTGAGGCATATATTGTCTTGGGATGTAGAATGACCTTTACATTTTATGCCCAGTCACAACTTTTATATGCTGACACACTGATGATCCTCCCCACCGAGGAAGGGCCTCTATCAATGAACATAATACGTGTTTTGCTTATCACCAGAGCAGAGCCATTTGAGAATCCCCCTACATAGTCACCACGCAGGGGAAAGGGTTGATCAAATAATGTATGGGGTCATATTATTTTTTATCCTAAATTGCATTTAGAGACTGTTTCTATTTGCACTTTTGTGCAAAAGCTATCCCTGCGTGCAATGTATATTGTTTCTACCACACAGAGGACAAGTAAATAGTAAAACACAAGATAAATTGCCTTTACTCTACACTTTTCCACTTTGTGTCTGGAAAAGTGTAAATGCCTCTCGCAATTTAAGACTGCAGGGTCATGTACAATGGATTGCTCTGGAATCGGCCTGCTTTTAACAGGTGTAAAATTCAGGTGGACTCCACGGGAACATTCCACAGGAACCTATTGGTTTTCCATCAGCATACAAATACCTGCTTGTGGAAAAGCAAGCATATTTTGCAGGGGCACCTGGAAGAGCAAGCTAAAGTGTTAAGTCCTGTCTGCTCCCCAGCTTCACCTGCCAAATCATACAATATACTGCTGGATGGGGTAGGAAGTATTAGTAGACGCTTTTACCACCACTTTGTCACTCCATGGGAAATGAAACATTACTTCATACGATGTGTAGCTTTATTTTCTGCATCCTGAATGGAAGGGCACAAACTTCAGCAGGCAAGTTAACACGCATCTACAAAAAATCTCCTAAAGACAAACAAAGTGAAATACTATGCATGACAGGGACATTATTTCACACAGCTTCCAGTTTGTTCTGTACCCCCACAATTTCCAATCACCCATAAATCATAGCATATTAAAACTTTGTAGAATGATATGAAAAAAAGGTACCAGAACAAAGGACACTCCCACTAAGTACTTCCCTTTGTAATGTCAACGCTTTCCCTTTGTGCAGCCTGCCACTTCTACTACTTTAATAGCCTTTCCACAACATGAACAGTATTAGTACTCTCACTACTTTCAAACCTGCCCTCAAACTCCATCTCCGCTTCCCAGAAGGGGACCCTAACTTAATCTAAGACAGTGACCCCCTCACTAGCTCGCCTCACTTCTGATGTAGATCCCGGATATTCAAAATGTACATATGCTAGGTTGTCATTCTGTGCTGTCCCCACTTCAACCTGAAAGTAACCCACCACCTGGATCACTACTTGCTTATTTATAATTTCCCTCCTGCAAAGCACCCTCCAAAGGGGCTGCTCTCTGTTTAGTCCCCATGAACTGTATTTCTCATCAAAGCGCTTGGCTCCTTGTTCAATAAACTACTATGAAAAGTGTGTCCCATGCCGGAGGTGCCAATGGGAAACTGACGGATGATCGTGTTCCCTGGCAGCTACTAGGATTTTTCACAGTCTTCTCTAACTAAATAGCAGCCATGCCCTCACTTGGCCATGGAAAAAATGGGTCTTTACTGATTTGCGTAGGATAGACTATCTATTACATCCATCAAATGCACCATATAAGGCATCTGTTTTGTGGTTAGAGAGTCTTCAGCACAGTCTGGAATTCGTAACTTTGAGACGGTTCTATGTGATCTGATCGAAAGGTTTTCATCAAATTTCTTTTTTTGCCGGTCGATTTTGCCACAAAGATATGTGTTTGGAAGACCCCCCACAGTCCCCTTAACACCCCTACATTAGTTATTCACCTAAACCCACCTCCCACATATATTTGGGACAAAAGCCAGTGTAATAAATGTGATGAATTGTTCTTCGACAAAATCTTCTGCGGCCAAAACTCCCCATCCCCTTTGAGGCGTCTGATGCGACCCCTACTGGCAGGCCTACTGTATACTTATTTTAATCATCTCCTCTACCTCACTAGTAGTTAACACTGGATTTCAATTACCAATGGTCTAGTCAGATCATTTCGCAATGTTGTTCCGTCTAACTTTCCCAATCACCAGTGAGTTCTGCAAAAAGAGAAATCTACATGAACTTGACACAGATGTTTTTGCCATGCAGGCCTTTTCAAGGCCAGAGCAATCCAACTTAGATTCTTCGAGCTCCTGTGAAGTAGCGCACAACAGATTCTCCAGCACAGCTCACAAAGCACTTGATGTCCTTTGCCCTCAGGAAGAGATTAAACAAAATTAGGTGAAGCCAGCCGACACCCCGGGCCTAGCCCAGGCGAATGGGTTGAATGATCTCTTGAATGCAAGTGAGAAATGTCCTATATCGAGGATGAGAACCTTGCCCTTCGTAAAGAAATCGCTGTATCCAAAAAAATAAACTACATGCTAAACAGCTTTTTATACGTCACAGAGTGAAAAGGCTGGATATAAGCTAAAGTATTGTTTGGACTAATCCAAGATCTTAAAACGAATCTAAGTGATTTGGCCGCGGTAGAAACTACCTAACTAGCAAAAGTTTGCACCTTCGTCATGCAAACACACGTACATACTCACACCCACACGGTTTCCCCTGCAACCACCGCTCACTATAACATGAAGTGTAGTGAGCGGGCCGATGCGGATGACACCCCCGCAGCCCCAGTTTTTTTTTTACAATGCTATCACCAAAGGTTCGAAGTTTTGGTGTTCGAACCTTTGGTGGTAGCATTTTTAGAACTTTTGGTCATTGCGACCCTTTTTTGTCGGTCAAATCGGCCTACACCCTTAAAACACCTGCTGCAGCTCTGTCAGATACATAACCCAGCCAGTTATTATGCATCGTTTTCTGAGTTGAAAAGCGTACAAATCTACAAAGAAATGGAGAATAAGACCGTCTCCGAAGACCTTGTTTTTAAAAAAAATGTAACATCCAGTGCAGCTGCCAGGGCCTTCGTCTTGGATTGGTCTAAACAATACTTTAGCTTATATCCACCTAGACGAATTTCAACCACTTATTCATGATATAATTGGTTATTTATAATGCGCTTAATACCCAGAGGTTTCTAAGCGTGGACTCGGGGATCGAACCTGTGTCCCTCCATGTAGCCTTGCTTCCAAGGCGTGCATGTTGCTGTTGAGATATCCTCCTGAGACATGGAAACGCACGCTCCTTGATTGCATAAATCAATACCTCTGCGCCCCCCTGCTTTATTTGCATCTCATTATTGCCTCCATTGACCAGACCCTGGGGCCATCTGGGTTAAAAAGAGAAGTACTCACCCCTTTGTTAAAAGTACAACTTCTTTGGATCTGGGAGAGCCTAATAAATATCGCCCCTTTTCTAACCTCCTGTACCACGCCAACCTGCTTGAGTGAGAAGTGATGACAAAGCTGCTGGCTTACATGGAGGAAACCCATCCCTTTTCCAGCTGGTCTTTGGCCCAGGCAAAGGCACAGAATCTATTATATCTGCAGCCCTGGGCGATCTTCTGCTAGTAAGGGATATAGGAGGGATAGGATGGAGCTACTCCTAGATATGTCCGCAGCTGTTGGCACTGTAAGGCCATCTTGTTTTATGGAATGAGGCACTGGGCACTGGAGGCTCTCTGCTTGACTTAGTGGAATATTTCCTCATCGACCGTCAACAAAGAGTCACAAAGACTCTGTTTTCAACAGTTCCCTCACCAGTACAGTGAGCTGGCCCACCCAGGGTCACGCTCTCACCATTCCTTTTCAGCATCTGTCTCCGCAGACTTAATCCGCCTGTATCTCGGCTGAGTCAGTGATTCCAGAAGTTAAGGGAGCATTTGAGAAGTTTGTTCTTTCTTCTGATAACATCCAGTTCATTTCCTAATCCTGAACCCCACCAAATGAGGAGCTACCTGGCTAACCTGTCAACATTAGGTCTGTGGTCTTTCTGGACGCCCTGCTTGGGGCCGTGTCCCTTACTTGATAAATCAGTAAAAAGTCTTGGTGTGGTGATTGACCAGGGGCCTTCGCTCATGACCCCGATCACCAATCAGGTGGAGAAACCTGGAGGATTGCCAGGAGAAATTCCTCAGGACTCAGGGCATTATAGTACTTGCCCCGTGGCCCCGGGACTTCTACGGTGCAATCTATTAGGACGCAACTACATTTCGGGTAAAAATAGCATCAAAGATTGCAGAATTCAGTGGCTTGGATTTTGACTAACACTACCTGTCAAGAGCATATCACCCAAAAAATAAAGAGGTTACATTAGCTCCCTGTGGAGAAATCGTTGCAGGTTAAGGCTGTATGCATAAACCATCAGGCCCTTTTCGGCCTTGGGTCAGTCTTTCTCGCCTCTCGTTTCCACAGGTATTCCCCTCTCCTCTCGTTTGCACAGGTCAGGTATTGGCCTCACCTCTTGTTTCCACAGGTATGCTCATCTCCTCTCGTTTCCACAGGTATTCTCCTCTCCTCTCGTTTCCACAGGTATTCTTCTCTCCTCTCGTTTCCACAGGTATTCTCCTATCCTCTCGTTTCCACAGGTATTCTTCTCTCCTCTCGTTTCCACAGGTATTCCCCTCTCCTCTCGTTTGCACAGGTCAGATATTGGCCTCACCTCTTGTTTCCACAGGTATGCTCATCTCCTTTCGTTTCCACAGGTATTCTCCTCTCCTCTCGTTTCCACAGGTATTCTTCTCTCCTCTCGTTTCCACAGGTATTCTCCTATCCTCTCGTTTCCACAGGTATTCTTCTCTCCTCTCGTTTCCACAGGTATTCCCCTCTCCTCTCGTTTGCACAGGTCAGGTATTGGCCTCACCTCTTGTTTCCACAGGTATGCTCATCTCCTCTCGTTTCCAGAGGTATTCCTCTTTTCTCTCCTTTCCACGGGTATTCCTCTTTCCTCTCGTTTCCACAGGTATTCCTCTCTTCTCTCGTTTCCACGGGTATTCTCATCTCCTCTCGTTTCCACAGGTATTATACGCCCCTCTCGTTTCCACGGGTATTCTCATCTCCTCCCATTTCCACAGTTATTCTCCTCTCGTGTCTACAGGTATTCGACTATTAGGTGACTGCTTTCATTCTTGTCCAGTCTTATGGTTGTACCACTGATTTTCAAAAGTTGATCGTGAAACGGTTCCTTTTCGTATCTGGTCTTTCAACTATGGAATAATGTGCCTTTCATCAAAGATCTTGAAAACACGACCTGAACTTTAGGAAGCAGCTGGAAGCAGTGCTATTTTATGGGCCCACTCGTTAGCTCCCATCGCAGGGTATCCGTACAGTGCCAAAAAGCCATTTGTGGCATCGGATGTGCTTTATAAAATGCATTAAACATAACATCATATAACATGGCAGACTCTACCCGCGTCCAGTTCTCTGTCTCTCTGATGTCTCCTCGCTGGGGATAGTTCACAGCAAACCCCCCTCCTTCCTTTCAAGTTTCCTACTTTTCTCTTTTTTTCTCATACTTCCCATAACAGCCTCTCTCTCAACGAGCACTCACTACTGGGCGTGCTCATTGCAAATTGAAGAACTCTGTTATTTATTTTTAAACTGCACATGCAGCCTTAATGTAGCAAACTTGCTCTTAACAAAATGGATGTAAGCAATTGCACATAATTGCCTCTTCTCTAAATAGAGTTAAATGCTCTTGCCTCCCCCCACTTACTGGGAAAGTATGTCTTACAATGGACATGTGTGTGCATTAGGTGGGTGGTGAGCTGCGGGGAAGTAAGGAGAAGTAGCGGAGGGATGGTGGAACGCAATGAAGAAGTGAGAGGGGCAGGGGAGAAGGGAGGGGGTAGTGGAGGACAGAGGAGCGGCTGTGAAGGCAAAGCAGGGTCTGAACTTCCAGGAATGGCTGCAGAGTGGTAGCATGGCATGATATGATATGACATGATATGATATGATCGTTTATTTATGTAGCGCCTATACACAATGTGCTTGAAAGCGCTTTGGGCGGCTTGATTGGGCGACTTAGCTGAAATGGCCTGTTCTACTCTCGGACACAATGTGATTTCAGAAAAATGCTGATTTACAAATCGCTTTCCTGCATTACGATGTATTTGTAATTCCCTAGAAATGTACGATATAGCTGTTTGAATGCTTGCAGTGGTTGCTTTCTTGCTTATGGTGATACATTTTTAAAAAATATATAATTGGGAAAACATGAACAAATGTTCTATTCACGCTTCTGACTGACCTACTTGTACTGCAAGCTCCACAGCGCTAGTGATAAGTATGTCTTCCCTTTCCATAGTTTGCTAGACTTGCCTTGGGAGGATTCTTGAGCTCACCTAAGTGGACGGACACAGAGATTGACTTGAAGAACTCTCGAATTGGCCGTGGATCCCCAAAAATCCACACACGGTATCAGGCGCGAGAGCACCAGAATAAGATTTGCACTTCTGACATCCCTCACACCGATGCCTTCCACCAAACCGCTGAGGTCAACACAGACCACTCAACAGACCCAGGTGAAAATTGAACTGCGAGTGCCTGACCTGAAAGTCCTTAGAAATAAGTTGAGTAGAGAATGAGACAAAGTACAGTAAAGTAGAGTAGAGCAACACATGGCACTATTATAGCGTATGGTAACAATATTAGCAATTTATGGTTTAAAACTCTACTGGAAGGTGACCTGTGTCTTCAAATTACCTAATGGATAAATGCTTTTCTTTCTGACAGAAGTCTTCCAGGTGTGTCTTTCATACGGAAGGGGTCAGAATAGAGAGGGTGGGATCTCTTTTTGGCTTTTCTCAGAAAATGTTAGATAATTAAATATTTTTTAGACAGGACCTCTGTGAACATGACAGGGCATAGTGAGCCAAATGCTTCTTGTTATAGTAGGTGCATCTTGCTGCAAAAAAGGTTCAATGCGTATAACCTTTAACATATAACCTTGAAGAAAAAGCATTGATCTACGTGCAGCCAATGACTGTTCCAGAAAATAATGGAAATATGTATTTATTTATATATTTTATTAATCAAAATCACAGGAAAAGCAATGCATTTTTGGGTTAAAAATGTATGCTACAGTTACCGTTGATAACAGAGCGGAGGACATGGGTCCTTTACAATGGGGTGACAGAATGTGACTTGAAGACCAGATGTTGCAGGAGAAGGTGGAAATATAAACCCGGCACAAGGACAGGATAGAATGACATAGGAACGGGTTAGTGGAGAAAGTGCTGAATTAAGGGTTGTCCATGAAGGGGAGAGAGGAAATCAGGGTGATCCAGTAGGAAAGAGTGATAGGAAACATGTTCTTCGAGCTTTGATTTAACTAATGGCACAGTTGAAGTAGTATGGAGAGGAAGAGTATTCCAGAGTAGGGAAGCGATTTGAGAAAGAACAGAATCCAGAGGGAGCGCGGGGGGCTCGAGTGGTGGCAAGGAGGTGAGCTGAGGATGATCTTAATGAGCGAGCAGGAGAGTAGCGAGTGAGAAGAGCAGATAGGTAGGGTGGGGGAGTCCATGGATAGTTTTGAAGCTGATGAGAAAGAGCATACACTAAGCCCTTTGTTTCATAGGTAGCCAGCCAATCTGGCAACGGGCAGAGAAGGTAGAAGTAAAGTGAGAAAGGTTGAACATAGTTGGGAAGGCCATATAGGAGACTGTCACAGGAGTCAGATCTAGAAAGGTCTAAGAAGGAGATTACCTGTTCAGCTGTATTGAAAGCAAGCTGATTACGAATGTTTCTGATATTGTGCAGGTTGAGTCTGGCTGCAGTGGCACATTTGGAGATGAAGAGCGAGAAGTTATGTGATGGGTCAAAGATTACACCAAGGTTACGAGCAGAAGCAGAGCCAGGAAAGTAGTCAGGAGAGAAGAGAAGAAGAGGAGGAGAGGAAGAGAGGGAGAGATGCCTGTTTGGCTGGGAATTAGAGAACTTCAGTCTTAGTGGAGTTGAGCATGAGCAAGTGAGACTCCATCCAATATTTCATGGTGGAGAGACAGTTTGAAATTCTTGTCATCAGATCGTCGGATAAGGAGTGAAAGGAGAAAAAAGATCTGAGTGTCGTCAGTGAAGAGTTGATAGAACAAGCCATAAGAGGAAATCAGGGTGCCAAGAGCTGAAGTATAGAGAGTGAAGAAAAGTGGACCAACAACAGACTCTTGGGGAACTCCAACAGTAAGGGGGTGAGTGGGGAGGAAAGGCTGTTGCAGGACACCTGATAGTCTCTGGGGCAAGGTAAGAAGGAAATCAAGGAGAGATCATGTAGAGAGGAAGTCAGAATGGTCAACGGTATCAAAGGGAACAGAGAGGTTGAGAAGAATAAGAACAGATGAAAGATTTGCATGCTGAGGCGAAGAGAGGAAGTTGATGACATTGAGGAGTCCTGTCTTTGTAGAATGCAGAGGTCAGTAGCCAGATTGAACAGGGTCCCAGAGGTTGTGCGTATGAAGGAGCTCAGTGAGTCGGTTGAATACTACTCGCTCTAGGATTTTGAAATAGTGTGGTAGATGAGAGACAGGGTGAAAGTTGGCAGAGAGATCTGCCTGGCTACTTAAAGATGAATGTGTGACTTGCTAAATATATATATAAATATATATATTGAGAAAACAAAATAGCCATAGACACAGTGCTCAGCCTCAAACACAGCGGGTGCACCAGGGCAAGGTAGGCTCAACCTTTAAACTATACTTCCACTGAATCTCCAAAGCGTGCAAAGAAACGTTCCATGACACAATACATGAGATGCCAAAAGCCCGGGCACACGTAGAGTAGTGCAAAGTATAATTTATTCAAAATTAAAAGTTAATACCAAATCATAAAAGATTGGCAATGACATGCACAATTAATGAGGACCAGGTAGATTAAGTACACTCACTGACACGGGTGAAAAAGGCTGTGCGTTCCATCCATCACAAGGACTTCATCAGGCTGAGGTAAAACAGTTAACACAGTGCTGCTTCCTTAAAGATATACTCTCTATGTGTCACTCCCCTAATGACCAAGTCAATTGACTACCACAGAGTTTCACATGGCATCGCCAATCTTGTATGCTTTGTTATTAACTTTGCACTTTGAATACATTGTACTTTGCACTAGTCTACGCGTGCCCAGGCTTTTTGCATCTCATTTAGTGTGTCATGGGACATTACTTTGCACGCTTTGGAGATAGTGGAACTATATATGGATTGCTAAGTAAATATTGACAAATTGATTATTGAGAAAGGCAGATTGCCATTTAAAAATGGCTGAAATAATAGTTGATGATACAGATTGTTCTCAGTGGACTGTGTTTTACACTTATAAACTTTTGTGCCTCATGCAAATTCTTTGTTTGTGAATTTGTTTTACAAGGAAACCATTTGGATAAAGGAGAATGCCATGAGAGATGCATGTGCCAATGTCACCATGGAAGGGTCCACCACAATGAGGTTGTCAATGCATACCATACCTCTGCCACCTCAGGCTCCAACATATATCATAGGTCACTCAGGAACCCCTCGATGGTGATGAAGCCTCACATCTCTGACATAGTGGGCACCAATCCTTATCAGAGGCCCTCCAAATTTGGCACACCACTGGATATACCAATCCGACAAAGGGAAGTGCTGCGCGAGAGATCTCGATTGGCCCTCCAGTGGGACACCTGTCCCCGTTGTGCATGGCCAGGAGAGATTGACACTTATAACCGTCACAACAGGTTGCCACACAGCGGCCACTCAAACAAGAGTTGCCCCAAAGACAAATATGGTAAAAGCAAGAACTGGGCAGAACAGCAGCATACAGCAAATGCTACCAAGCAGACGATGGTCAACGAAAGGGTGCAAGGACACTGCAGCGAATCCGCCAGTGAGGAAGACCAATTGCTGGATACAAGGCCAGGTAGGACAAGCCGTTCAAGCATTTGTTTCAGAATTGCACAGTTGGATATGTTGTGATTGAGCCAGAGGTGAATCGGCTGGTGGGGAAATCAGGACATTTATATTGGAGAGGGTGTCACAAAAAAGTCAGCATAGTTGGGCCTAGTATAGCCATCACCGAAAGTTTAGAAACAGCCAGAGAGGTGCTAACCTGAGTTGGGGTGCATCATATTGATTTGGATGACATGTTTCACTGAAATTAAAGGTGATTAGTTACTGGTGCTGGTAAGGGAGGAAGTATCCAAGATGAGAAGGGGAGCAGTGAAAAGAAGTATCCAAATTGAGAAGGGGCATCATAGGAAGGAAGTATCCAAGATGAGAAGGGGTACATAGGTAGAAGAGATCCAAGATGAGAAGGGGCACATAGGGAGGAAGTGGCCAAGATGAGAAGGGGTACATAGGTAGAAGAGATCCAAGATGAGAAGGGGCACGTAGGGAGGAAGTATCCAAGATGAGAAAGGGAGCATATGGAGGAGAGATCCAAGATAAGAAGGTGGGGGCGGGGGGTGTTTTCAAGATGAGAAGAGATGCATAGGTAGGAGCAATCAAAGATGAGAATGGACGAATAGGAAGGAAGTAGCTAAGATGAGAAGGGGAGCATTGGGTGTGGAGAGATCTAGGATAAGAAGGAGCGCATAGGAGGGACGTATTCAAGGTGCATAGGTAGGAGCAATCAAAGAATAGAGGGGGGCATAGTAAGGAAGTATCCAAGATGAGAAGGGGAGCATAGGGAGGAGCGATCTAAGATGAGAAGAGGAATGAAATGTGGTCACAAGTGGATGGAAGTTGGGCTAAGGAGGAAGGAAGGTGCACATTGGAAAATCATCAATCAAGGAGCCAAAGGCTGAACACATTTATAAGGGGTTTTGATGGATTATAAAGTAGAATTTTCTCCAACATTAAAGAGTTGGCAGCAACAACATTTTATAATGAGGGAATTTGGGTTTGAAAGGAAAATGATGGATTCAAATAGAGCAGATTTAGGGCAATTTAAAAAAAAAAGATTTATTCAGAGACAGTTATAACAACAATGCAAACAGTATGTGATTTTGAAGAATAGTGTTGTTGATTTTGACTGCTGTGCTTTGTACAAGTTTATTAACAGATCCTCACCAACTCGTTTATTATTGATCAACATTAGGCCTTAATTTAATGACCAACGCTAGTCTGTCCTCCACTGATAAACATCGGTCTTTCCTCCCCTCACCAAGACCAACCTTGACTTCCATCATCAACCCTTCCCCCGTTGGTAATCGCGAGTCTATTTGACTTCATCCATACATATCTATCCGCCTGAATCATCACTAATCCACCTACCACTGACATTCATCTTTCCTTCCATCCATTACCATTCCAGGTCCATCCTCCATTGATGATCACAAATTCGTCAACCACTGATCATCACCAGGCCACCTTCCCTTGACCATCACTAGTCCTCCTTATTTTGTCTACCACTAACCTTTCCTTCATTGACCATCACCAATTTATCCTACGTTCAGCATAATCAGTTCTTCCTCCAATGACCATCAAGCATATTTCCATCATGCATCTCCAGCCCTATCTCTAATGGTAATCACCAGCCTTTTCTTCCACGATGACCACGGTCCTGTCTCCAATAGTCATCACAATGTTCCACTGAATTGAATGTTACTAGTCCATCCTCTGTGGAGCACTGCAGACTCTTTCTCCAAGAACCATCACCACATTTCCCTTCAGTGACTACCTTCAGTCTGTCTTCATTTGTGTCTACGCCATTTTCATAGATCTAAAAATGGCATTTGATATGCTACCAAGAGGAAGGTTATGGTGTCTCCTGGAAGAACTGGGTTATCCCGTCAGCACTGCTGAGGGCCACCCAGATCCTGTGTCAAGAGAATGGAGCTGTAGTAAGATGAAGTCTTGATGGACAAACAACCCCAAAAGTGAGCATTGAGATGGGAGTATGACGGGTGCATACTGACCCCATGCTATTCTGTATTTTTATGAACAGGGTCATAGCAAAGCTGTTCAGCACCCCGACAGATGCCCCTACCCTGGCTGGTGACAAAGTGCATATTCTGTTATTTGCAGACAATGCAGTTTTACCCTCCCTCAGTCCATTGGGCCTTAATTGTCAACTAAAAAATCTTTGAAAAGTTCTGGGACTCGAATGGCTTGTTCATCAACACTCAGGAAACAACATTGTTGGTATGTAGGAGACAAAAGGCCAAGAAACAACCTTGCCTAAAGCTTGAACTAAAGGATGGCTTAATAGAACAAGTAAAGAAGTACTATTATTTTGGCCTAGGAGTGAGGGGGTTTGTACCTGGGGGGATAAGATTGCGCGGGAGCATTGACACTAAATAGATGTAGTGGTGCCATCTTCAGATTTACGACAGAGCATAGAAATAATGTATTGGGAGTATCATTGGAAGCCTACAAAAGCCAAGCCAGACAACGGGCCCGGTACTGAGCAGAATGGTGGGGTATAAGTAACATTGGGAGGCTACAAATTGTGGCACAACGTTTTTGGAAAAACATATTAGGGTTGCCATATAGCACAACCAACCTCCTAATATTTTTGGGAAACAAATCTGCAAATCATTGGCTCAATTTGTACAGCCAAGCATGCGTATTACTGGGTGCGTGTTTGGTCTAACCCAGGCTTAGGCAAATACATGGAAGCCCTAATGGACCTCATGACCGAGGAAAGGGGTCGACATTTACCTTGGTTTGCAGGTGTGAGGAAATACCTTCAATCAATTGGTTGGTGAGGTTATTGGTGTAACACTGATAATTTATGCAGCAGCTCTAAAAGGCAAATTTAAGAAGCCCATTCACATAAAATTGAAGCAGATGTAATGATTACGATCGCCCAATCTAGCAGTCTCACAAGGTATTGGCTTCTGAAGAAGTCTTGTCACTATGAGGCCTATCTGGATTGCATTCATCCTAAACAAATTAGGTCATTGTTTACAAAGGCTACATCTGGGGATACTCCCAATTGCAGGTCTAAAACAAAAGTGGAACAATACTATTTCGCCAAATTTTCCTTTTTTGCCCAAATAAAATAGAAAGTATTGTTCACCTTATTTTAATCTGCCATAACTTTCTTGATCTGTGAAAAAAGTACTTGAGACCTCTGTTCAGGCTTCCTGGACGTAGAGTCACGTCTGAGGCAATGATGTTTTGTAGTGCAGCTAAGCACATTGAATGGGGAACTATTTGCTTCTTGCTTGGAGATGAAGGTCCAAACATCTCCTTCATTACGGTCGTTAACTTTCTTTTTTATGCGACCCTTTGCGCACGGTAGTATATGCTAATTTGCACATCAATATAATAGCCTGGTACTGTATTTCAATTGAGCGATTTTGTAATGTTTCTTATTTTGGAAAAACATCTATTTTTCATTGATAATCATGCGTTCCCTGGATTGGGTCATTTTATTTCTATATTAATCTTGGCACAAGTTTTCAGGATTTTATGATTTCATATTGTTATTTTAACCTCTAACTTGCAATGATGTGAAATGTGAATGTATTGTGTTTTGTTTTGCTTTTATGGTCTGCTATGGCCGAAATAAAGCTAATGGGCCTCATTACAACCCAGGCGTTAAGGGTTTAACGGCGCCATCAGCGCCGTTAACCCTTAACGCCTGATTACCATTTTAACGCCTGCTTTTAGCAGGCGTTAAAATGCAAGGTGCTAACCCGCCTTGGTGCTAATTACGGCACCGTAATTTACGGTGCCGTAATTAGCGCCTTCCCCACTCCCATTATGCCCTATGGGGCAAAAATGGGAATGGGGAAGGGTAAATGGGGAATGGGGATTTACCGCCCCACTCACCTTGGAATGGGGCGGTAATTCCGCCATCCACCATGGTGTAAACGGAGTTTACACCATGGTGGTAAAGTAGGGAACTTACCGCCTGGGTTGTAATGAGGCCCAATGTCATGAATTAGTCATTTACACATTTCTTTCATTAACCACCAACAATTCCTCGCTCGACCCTGACTATTTTGACCACCATAAACCATTGAATGTCTTACATCCATTACCCTTTTTAAGTCATTCCTTCATTTCCCATCACCGGTCTGTCCTTCACTGAAAATCACCAACCAGTTACATATTCATTCATCAGTTAGTCCTCCATTGACCATCAAATTCCCTGACCTGCTATTACCAATCTGCTCTAAATTTCCTCTCACAAGTCCTCATTCCATTGACTGTCAGCCATCATTAAGGACAAGTGCAGACTTTAACTCCACCGGCGTAGGAAAGAAAGAACTAGAAGACAGACCTTCTCTGTCTACACTCCCAGACTCTGGAATCCACTCCCCGTCAACACCAAGCTCACCCCCTCGCTTCTACTTTTCTGGAAGGAACTCAAGACCGTCCTGCTCAAGAAATGGCTTTTCTCTAACACCTAAGTCCACACACCTTCCACTCCCCAACTAACCTCAGAATGGGCAATCTGCACCCCCCTTTCTGCAAAATTGCCCCCCTTTCCAGTCCTCATCGTTAGCTCTGCTCTCCCCTGGATCTCTGCTTCCCTCACTTTGTACGCCCCATAACTTGTCAAGTGCTCCTTTGCGATACCCTAATAGTAATCACAATAATAACAATATCAATAATAATAATTCCTCCATTTAGTATCATGAATTCTTTTCCCATTTGGCATCCTCAGCCCGTGTTCTGTTGGCCATCATCGGCCTGTTCCCTGCTGACCATCATAACTGCATTCTTCACTTAGAATCCCCAGCTTTCACGCCACTGGCTATCACTAGATTCTGCTCTTTTTTATCACTATATAAATAACATGGTCATCTTTATAAATTAAACATTTTAATTGGAACTTGGTTGAACTGGAACATACGTACATGAGTATGCATTAAGTGCCATGAAAAGGTAAATGGTTTCTCTGTAAGAAAGTGACATCATCTCCCTTTGTCTTTCTCTTTTGTATGTTAAGTAGCCTCCCAAAGAGGAATTGTCTTGTTTAAATAAAACTTTGCCTGGAAGTTGCATTGTTTTTCCCTGTCTGGTTCAGAAGACAGAATGTTCAAATGCAGTCAAAACCAGTAGTTATTGGCTCTGCTGTAAACATTCTGATTGGCTGAGAGGAGGTCAATAACAATTTCCATGTGCTAATCATCATTAGTGCTTCCCCGTTTGATAAATATCAAAACGTCTTGTATTGGCCAACACCAATGTGTCGTACATCGACCTTAGCTCATCCTCCATTAGCCATCATCTATGTGCCCAAGAATTAACATGTCTGTCCTTTTCTCCAATGAGCATGAACAGCCTTTTCTCCAATGTGCATGTTCATTGATCTTCACCAGATCCTCTTCCATAGACCCCCACCAGTTACTTCCACATTACCATCAACCGTTCTGCCTCTGATTTATTTACCATTATGTCCTCTAGTGATCATTATCAGTCTTACCTCAAATTTAGATCACAGGTCCATCCTACATTAGTCATCATCAGGCTTTCCATCACTGACTTGCCAGTTCATCCTCTACTGGCCATCACCAAACTGGTCTCTGTGATCAAATGACCATCAGTAATCTGTTCTTCATTGAATATCTGCAGCCTTTTCTTCATTCACCACCACTAGATCCTCTTTGACTATTACCAGTACATCATTCAGTGATAATCGCTAGTGTTTACTCTAATCCTTTTCCAGTGTACTTCTCACCATGGGCCACTGCTCCCCCTTTTTCTGTTGTCTAGCACCAGCCTGTCCTCCACTGGCTTTTGCACACATGAAGGAGATATTACTGGAAGGGACAAGAATGTGCGTTTTGTTCCTTGGGCAATATAGTATGTAACTGAGCACCCATCAAAGCACAAACTCACATGCAAGGATGATCTTTCTGAGAGCAATCTCACTAAGCTTTTTTTGCATGGGCCTTTATCTAGTATACTCATGGTGTCCATACCTGCCAAAAAGAGACAGGTAAGAAAAACTGTCAAAATTGACCAATTAAAACAATTTATAATCATGGTGGTGAATGAAAAAAATGTCTCGTGCAAACGCAGTCAGTGACTGTGCATGAGAAATTCAAAATGGGTTAAAGGACCCAATGTACTTTTCTTCTAGACGGATCGACTTTTCACATGGCATCACTAAAACTATAGTGTCATAGACTTCTAGCACTTAAAGTGACAACACATTTCAGCCAGTCTGAGAGGGAGTTCTAATTTTCATCAGGGAAAAATAACAACTTTTATTAATCTAAAACAATAGTTCGGCAGATTCCTAATACCATAATATTTAGATTATTATACATGATATACCCTTAATATGCTTTTTATAGTTGGGCTATCGACTACAACCCCAGGGGAACATTTTATAACAGTGTTTAACTTCTTCAGTGCGCAATAAAAAATGGATAAGGTACACACTCACTTGTACTGTCAGTCGCCATTTAAAGGCCTACACAATTGAATGCGCCGATATGATTTCCAAGGTACCACTTGAGGATAAAAGTGGAATTAAACAAGTTTGGTTGGTTATTGAAGAAAAACCTTTACTCACAGAATACTTACTTGGTGCATCTGCATATGTACATTTTGCCAGTCAGGTGGCACAGCGAGTAGCAGCGCTCGCTTTGACGTCAGTGCAGAGCCTGCTGATGCAGGTTCGAATCCCGGCGGGGCCAAACTCAGCCTTTCATCCTTCCGAGGTCAATAAATGAGCACCACACACTTTGGGTAATAATAAGCAGCGCTCAGATACCTGAGGGTTCGTAGCGCTATATAAATGACAAATTATTATTATTGTGGTGACTTTTGCGTGTAAGCACAGGACTGAATTGAAAGACATGCTGCCACTTCTGAACATAATAGCCAGGGTGAGTTAATTCCTCTAGCTTCTTTGTGGGTAGCGATGATGTGGGAAAACTGGATCTCCATTTTGTACCACACATGGGTCTGACTTTTGCCACACAGGTTAGTCAATTCGGTATCCTGTCATTTTATTGCAAACAAGAGTGTACATTTCAGAGCAGACCATAACACCGAAAAACAATGCAAACATTAAATAAATAATAATAATAATAATAAATAAATAAATAAATAAATAAATGGTAGTGGGGTAAGGAGTTAAAAGGGGCTAGGGTGGGGTTGGGTTGCTGTTAAAAGGTTAAAAAAACAGAGGGATTGGGGGGACCTCCCCAAATGAAAAAAACTAAAAGAACTCAGTGTTTTGTCCACAATGAAATTTACCAGTCTGTAACTGTGATCGGTAACATCACATATATCTGTCAATTCTAGCAGCTGTAGTATCCACTGGCAACTCACCCTGGCTATAATTAGGTTTTCACAGGTTCCCCTCTTGCCATTGACTTCAAAGAGAGGAGTGACCGAATGCAAAGGAAGGATGTAAATGGATGGTGAGTTTTCAAATACATCTAAATCAGGGATGCCCAAATCCAGGGCTCTATGGACGGAACCATTTCGCATTTTCAGGATACCGCTCATTCATATTCATGAGATAAATGTGCATATAATGATTCTAAATACATGCAAATGTTTTCCCAGGAATATTAATTATCCTGAAAACCCATCAGGGTTCCAGCCCTCGAGGCCTGGAGCTGGACAATCCTGATCTAAATCAACAGAACACATGGAAAACGATGAACGGTTCAAGCAGACTGATCTTTCCAGACTGGGAATGTGGTAAATGTGTCCAGGTTCTAGGGATTTCTCTATAACGAAAACATGTGTTGTTCTCCCCAAAGAAATCTAGGTCTAAGGTGTAGCAAAGGGATACATCATTGTAGGTCAGGGTTGCCTGCCCTGAGAGGGATACTGTTCTCCCTGTGGATCTATGTTCTGAACATAGTCTCAGGTATATATCAACAAGCTTGCTCCTTGACCCTTAAAATTATCCTTTAGTGATGTAGTGTCCAGCGTTCTTCTGAACCCTCCACCACCTCTTGACACATGCAGGGATATGATCATCAATTCACTCCATAGGAGCTCTCTGGAATATAGTGCCCAGCTCACGTCCAGAAATATAATATCCAGTTCATTTTAAGGGATATAGTACCCAGCGTATTCTCAAATATAAAAGTCCCAGCTCATTCCCATAGTTAGAAGTAGCAACAGATGTTGTTACCCTCTGGGCGGGGCGCCTTCCTGGGCAAGGAGGAGTCTCACAGGTATCGCTAGTCTTGCCGGCTCTACCCGGAATCTCAACTCTCCCCAGGTTTTTAGCTCTTTTACCTCGTTCAGTTCTCTGTGCTCCTGTTCCCCGAAGTTCTGCCTTCTCAGCGCCCTCTGCTCGTGTAGCTTCTGCAGCTCTCTCACCTTTCTTTGGACACTCAACATTCCTTGCTCTCTCATCTCTCCCAGCTTTCTCACATTCCTAGCTCTCTCATCTCTCCAAGCGTTCACATTCCTTGCTCTCTCATCTCTCCCAGCTTTCTCACATTCCTAGCTCTCTCATCTCTCCAAGCGTTCTCACATTCCTTGCTCTCTCATCTCTCCCAGCTTTCTCACATTCCTAGCTCTCTCATCTCTCCAAGCGTTCTCACATTCCTAGCTCTCTCATCTCTCCCAGCTTTCTCAACTTTCTCTGCTCTCGGGGGCCTCTCAGCATTCCTAGCTGTCCCTGCTTCTCAGTTTTCCCAGATCGTTCAGTTCCCCAGGGCCTCTGAGCATTCCCGGCTCTATCACCTCTCCTCGACCTCCCCAGCATTTCACCGCTCTCTCAGCGAGCTCTTTCAAATTATTCAGCTCTCTTAGCTGCCAGTGACCTCTCAGCTTGCTCGGCTTGCTTTGCTCTCAGGGGCCATTTGTATTCTTTTCCCGGCCAGGTTCCTAAGTGCCTCACTTGGTCTAGTTGTGTCCTCCCTTTTTGTATGCTGCCAGCTGTTCATAGCCAGGTCTCATATTGGTTCTGCCTGGTGTGGTTTACTCTCCGCAAATCTGATTGTTTGAAGTCCATCCTCAAATTATTCTATCTCACCTAGGTGCTCTTCATGCAATACCGAGTCTTCAAATTTCCTGTCAGCCATTTGAAGGTCAAGCAGAGGTCCTGACTTTTATAAGTGATTCTATGTTTATTTGCAGTTTGACCACTGTTCCACTGCGACGCCTCGATCCTGTGACCTGGGCCCAGGAAAGTGAAGCAGAGCTGGGATAATGCGGTCATCCTTCTTCTCTTTCCAATCTAGTTGTGGAGACTCCGTCGGCCCATTTGCAGAGTGTGAGCAGATGTTCTTTGAGGCTGGGGCCCCAGGTTGTGATCAGCTGTTCCCTTTCTTTGAACTTTGAGAAGCCACTCATGCTCCACACTGGACTTCTTTTTTCCGGTATTGCCAGATGTCAACATCATTACCCCCATAAATTGACGGATCAGATTGAGAGAAAGAAATTGTCTGCAGCCTCCCACTATCCTTCCCCACTCCCAACACCACCAACATTGCCTGACCTCAACCCACAATCTACATTTAGGTGATAAAATTAGAGAAAAAAACCCAAGCAAAATAAATTAGAGCAGTTTTTGTTTGTGCAATAGACCCAATACAGTTAGAGGGAGGGTCAGCTTTAGTTAGCATGATCATGTCTGGATTATGGGGATGGAGAATTGGGGGATCCCACCCTTAAATGCATGCACGTGGCTTGTAGCACTGACCGGAGGGCCATGGTAGATCAGCTTTCCTGGTCAAGGGTACTGAATTTGTCACTCACATTACCTAACCAAGTAGGGTAATTACACCTTTAGCATTCAAGAAGAGGAACCCTCAACTTTGGAAATCAACTATTAACTATTGCTACTATGCTTTCCCGGAGGTTTCCTGTCCCCAACACAAATATATTTATTTCACAGCATATTGAATTTATCAAGTGTTCTGATCTAGGGGGTTTGGTAATGTAAGAGTCAGTCAGACTATCTTTTTAGATAATCTTAAAGTGATTAGTTATTTCACTCTGTTGATATCAAAAACCTAGCCTCACACTGACTTAATCAATGCATGCTGACATCTCTGGAAGTGCTACAAGAGTATGATGCTAACATTTGATTACCACCCTGGACGGGTGAGTCAGCCAATCAGGTTGCTCCAAACTCAAGTTCTGAGCATCCTGAGTGCTAGACTCACCCGACTTCCACCCAGCCAAAGCACTACCTGTCGGTCCCTCGCTGCCCACCACCCCTAGCCCCCAGCTCAAGCTTGTGAAAACCCCCACCCGCATCGCCTTACCTTAAAATGGCTCCCCTCAGCCGGCAGCAGCACCGCTTCCTGTTCATGAATCTGCCATGGAAATTGAAGCGCAGAAATCCTGACTTCC
Organism: Ambystoma mexicanum; assembly: GCF_040938575.1. Lineage (NCBI taxonomy): Eukaryota > Metazoa > Chordata > Amphibia > Caudata > Ambystomatidae > Ambystoma > Ambystoma mexicanum. The sequence continues at coordinate 1,031,464,523 of NC_090923.1, forward strand.
ATTTGCATGGCAAACTCACACCACCTCACCTCTTCCCAGCCTCAGCGACTGAAGCAGCTCCTAAAATTACTATTAGCACCATGTAGGTTTGCCTCAGTGAGCTAATAGCAATAAGGAACCGTTGAGTGGGCTTTAGTGGCCCAATAATTGTAAAGGGGTCCTGTGTTAATGCCCCCACGTTTCTAGGGCCTATATCTTGAGCCCTGGGTTGCTACCGGCCGGTAAATGTTCCCCAAATGGATATTTATTGCTATAGTAATATTACGCGCAAATTGGCCACGCCCTGAATAAAAGCACTTCTATACATTCCAAGACTATCTTTGTCTTTCTCACAGCATTTACACTGTCGATCATTTCCTTATCCTCTATGGTGAATGTGTAACGTCATGCATGTAGTTTTGTGGACTTTGGCAATTCTTTAAACCTCTCTTTTTCTGACCGGTTTCACACCATGTATACCCTAGGGAAAAGATCCCCCGCAAATAGTGCTAGAAAAAAAAGAAAAAAAAACATCTAAAATGTTCCACGGAAACACGGTATATCCTTTTCTTTATTTTAAAAATAAAAACGCCTCTCTTGTGATTCAGTGACCGGGAGGCTGCTGTATTAACAGAAAGTATTTTCTTATACATCCTTTGATGTATTAAAGTATATTTGCGCACACTGGAGTGAGACTTGTTTGGCCAAAAAACACTCACAAGAATCTGATGGAAGATGGAAAGGTGGAAAATACGAGTTGAGAGGAGACGAGTAATGATCAAAATGCAGGTGTCAATTGAACGGCACTTATTTATTGTATTCTTTATTTGTAAAGCGCCTATACACAGGCAAGTGTTTCCAAGTGCTCAGGAAGGGTGGGAGCACGGGAAAAAAAAAACAATCGCTCAGAGCCCTTGAATTTCTGAAGCGATAACGGTCTGCACAGGCAGATTAAGTGGATATGGTTATGGTTAACAGTTAGGATACAACAAATAGGCCTGACAGCGATTCTGCATTTTTTCCAGTGCACAATAAGGGGTGAGACAAGGCAGGACAGAAATACCTACAGGCAGAGCTGTAGTGCAAGTGCAGGCAGGACAAGGGAGGGGCAGGGGACCAAGTGCACCCAGTCAGTAGAGACCAGGGAAGTGCGGAGAGAGAAGCTCTCAGGAATTATTTCAAGTGCAGTGAGTGGGTGGGTGCAGGGTCCTGAGGCAAGTGCAGTAGGACTGGCAGGGGTGCCTGGGACCTGTGAGACTACGGGGTACACCAGGCGGCCAGTCAGTGACTTGTAAAGTGCTCCGTTGCTCCCCGAAGATAGGGCCGCACTCAATAAGTACCCCAATAATAATAATAATAATAATAATAATAATAATAATAATAATAATAATAATAAGGGTGCTGGTCAAGAATCCTGGAGTCAGAAGGAGGAATTGCAGACGTGAAGCCAGAGACGTCTAAAAAGCCAGGCAACTGGAGCAACATGAATGCAGAGGAAGGAACCAGACTATCAAGGAAAACAGGAGCAGGGAATCAGGACAGGAAGGGGTCTGGTGAGACACGAGCAGCCGCGACGTAGCCAGGAAAGGTGTGATGCACTAAGCAGTACAGAAGTATCCCCTTTTATTCGTGTGTAGGGGAAAGTATGTCTCAGGACTGACCTAGAAATACCTACCTCATTGGACGGGGATCCAAATTCAGACTGAAGATATCCAAAGTGGGGCCATCACCCGTCTGGACTAGGTTGGGAAATGCACAGCAATGAAATCTTGATCACAAAACACTTCCACATGGCACGGACACTGGCCACATTCATTGGAGCACTGTCACGGTAGGGATCTCGGCTGCCAACACCAGAGCGCAGTGCAGCTCAGAGGACACAACTCCAGAGCTCGACTCCCTTTTCACAGAGCTGAGAGCCTACCATCTTCATGGCAACAGAAGGAATTTGAAAGCCACAGCACCCACAGGCCATATATCTGTGTTTCTGTGTTGACCATCACCAATTGTTCCTCAATGTGGCCATCGCTAGTCTTTCTCCACTGGCCATCATGTACTCTTCCTCCAGTGACCATCCAGTAGCCTTCCTTTAGTAACCATTACCAGTCCCTTGCCCTTCATTCACATCGCCATCCAATGGACCATCACCAAGCTGCTCCCCATTGCCCACAACTATTCCATCCTACATTGATCCTAACTCGTCATTCCTGTATTTACCATATTCAGTGCGTCTTCCATGGTCAATGCTCAATGCTTGCTTCATTGACCATCGCCCGCTGGTCCACCATTGTCCTTCTTCCAGGGAGCATTTTCATTGTGACCCTAACCTTTTATCAAACCCATTCAGACTTATTACAAAGTTGTTGTAGTCATTGAACTGTTTGAGGTCTAACCTTTGCTTTGATTCTCACCTTTCTAGTTCGACTGCCAATTGCATCCTGGGTCAAGGCGGCATCTAGAGAGGACGAACCCCAGTCTGGATTCATCTCCCCGCCTGATGCAGAGAGCAATGCAAACTCCCGAGTTAATGGGATGGGGGCCATGCACCACACCGCCCAGGAAGGTGATAGGCAAAGAGCAGTGACACCCCAGCCATGTACAGATGCTCTTGGGATGTCCAGTGCAGAGTCTACATCCACAGGCTCAGTCAGGTGAGTGCAGTTTTTAGAATAGTTCTGACCTGAACAATAATTCAGATCTGTACATCAAATAAATACACATCCTCACCATAGCATCTTGTGTTCCTTCCAGGATCAGGTCAGAGTTAAGCAAAACAAAAACCTATAGATATACAGGGCATTCTAATGATAAATGAACACGCAAGCAATGTGCATACTGTGGGTAACCTAAACATCTGTAACATAGTGTACCCCTCCTAACTCACTAGGAAAAGTTCTATAGTGTTTTATCATGCCATTATACATGTAGGTTACAAGCACGGCACAACCAGCGCATGTCTAATTTTGAATGATGGGGTGGGGTTACTATCCAATATAAAGAGGACGTAAACTAGGAAAATAATGTGCATCGATGTACATTAGGCTAGTCCCTGTTAAACTGCATAAGAGTAACCATGGGTAGCTATATTCCCATTACCATTGCATCCACAATCTCAATTTATTTTCCTAATCTTCTGTAGAAGATCACATAGTCAATGCACCATTTAGTGAAAACTCCCATTTGCATTAGAATGTGCCTTGACCCAAAACAAAAGGCAGTACATAAGAACGTGTTGAGGTGTGTGAACACAGTTAACACAACTGGTGGATAGCAGAGAAGACACTATAACAGCACGACTCATTTGATTCACTTTTCATACAAGTTCATGAGATATCTCGGTGTGGACCGTGATCCAGGAAGCTTCAGTGTTTGTTGGTGGTGGTGTCTGAATACCTACCATACACCGATGCATGCGTTTGCGAGATCTCATACCGGGAATCACCGGAAAGGGTGCGCTAGTCATAAGGTACAGAGAGGGATAACAATCTAATTCAAGAGCGGCGTGAGACGTATGATGGCACAGTGGCAAAGGGGGTTGAGGTTTTGGTCTGACAGGTGGTGAGTAGCTGTGTAAAGATAGATGATCTTAGGCTGGGCAATGCAGACCATCTATGATTTGTATGCTAGAATGAGAGGCTCTTACAGACATAATTGATCAAAAAAACATCCTCTAGGCCTGGAATTTGTAACTGTGGGTGGAGTGTGGACAGATAAACAAGTTGAAAAGTTGGGGCCTCGCAAGAGGGGACGAATGGGAGAGGGGCAAAGGAGTTGTTCATAAGAGTTGAGTTTGCTGAGCAATGGCACCCAGGCTCAATTGACCATCCCACTGTGGGTGTCTCTGTTAGATGGTGCCCAGTTGTAGAACCTTTCGCCTCCGCATTACATGTATGTTGGTATTCTTGGCTTTTGAACACCATTAGAGGGGGGCATGGTATGTGACTAGTGGGAATTATTGTCCAGTATGGCAATACCTAAGCAAGTAAACGACCAATCCACCTCAGTTTCACATTTGCATAATTTGTTTTGCAGGGATTTAACTTCCTGCTGATGAAGAGTATTGGTTGCTCTGCTCCATTCTGATTTTGAGAGAGGATTGCTACTAGACTTACTCGAGAGGCATCTGTTTGTAACATAAATGGTTCAGTGATGCCCAGTACTATGAGGATCAGTGGTCGGCAAAGGGTCATCAGACTGTTTCCAGACTGTCATTCTCTTAAGGCCTTTTTCATACTCACAGACCATGGCATTGTCATGTTTATGGATCATTTCAGCTTGTTGGTGAGGGGTCCATCAATGCTGAAGAGGTTCAGGATATACCCTGAAAGTAGCTCAAAGGCCCAGGAATGCTCTTAATTCCCTCTTACACTTTGGGATTGGTATGTTCTGATTACAATTTACTTTATTTTCCTGGGACATCATAATTAATTTCTCCACAAACCTGGAACCTCATCTAACAGACTTAGGTAGTACTAGGTGGCATGTACCCAGAATGGCAGCGATATCTGTGTCACAAGGCTTTTGAGCTATAACATACAGATGTGTCATGTGTTCTTCCCAACTTTCATTGTGGGCCATAATGTCATCCACATATGCAGCTGCAAGCTTTGAATGATGTTGCATTATTGTGCCCATCACCCACTGCAAGGTGTTGGTGCCCTATTCTGTCTGATGGAAAGTACAGTGAATTCAATAGGCCCATTAAGATCAGAAAAGTAATCTTCTCCTGGTTCTCCAGGGATGGGGAGGATCTGCCGATAGCCTTTAGTTAGGTCAATAGTAAATCTCGGTTTATGGTCATTGCATCAAATTCCTTGCATCTAAATGCATTCACATGAAATTCTTTCCATCTAAAAGATTTGCATCAAACACCCCCCCCCCCCCCGCCAACCCCTGTTTTTTACCCTTTAAAATCCTCCTGAACAAAAATGAGCCCTTTACCCCCAAAAACATGCATTCAATGCACATTTTTTAGATGGAAAGAATTTGATAGAATGGCATTAGATGGAATGGCATTAGATGCAATGACCAGATACCATAAATATGAACATAGTTGCTCCCACTCATTCAATTAGTTCATCATGTGGCGACAAGTAATGAAGAGACTGACCAAGTGGTGCCGTGATGATTGCTATAAACCTTTATCCAAAAGAAAGATAAACCTATCTGTACTTTACTCTAAGGGATTTCCCGACCTAAACTAAAGAAACTCGGTTGCACTTCTGGAAGTCAGTGTAAGTCCAAATCAAAAGGCACTGTCCCATTCAAAAAGGCTCCTGTGCTTTCCCTGGCACAACAACAAGCAAAAATAACTTTCTGGTTCTGCTGGTGACACAGGAGAATGACTCCCTTCTCTTGGATGTAAAGTGTACCAAAAGACTCCAAGTTTTCTCAAAATAAATGTTCCATAAAGTTCTGGCCTTTTGTGTCACACAAACAAAACAAACAAAACATTTCTACAGGATCATTGTGGGGTTTGGAGAATTACTCTTATCTGGTTCCTCAATGTTCCTTATAGTTCATCAAAACAAGTTATCTCCTTATGGATGTTTTCACACGTTCAACTTTCTTTATATTCTTTAATCTGACCCGCTGGGATGACAAAGGTGCTCCCTGAGTTCCTCTCAACTCCCCAGCACCACACATTTGAGAAGCTGGTGAGGGAATTGTGAATCGTAGTGATTGGTTTCTTCACATTTACAGTCTCAAGTATTCTTGATTCCCTGGATGTTACCAGGTTACTTTCTAAAAGGAAGGGCCTGAGTCTCAGCTTTTCAAAAGAAACAACAAAGACTTCTTATTTTAAAAGGGAGTGTTGACTCTGTGAATTGAAAGGACTGGAATTTTGTTCGGATTTGGTGACGACCAATCATAAGCTTGTAATAGCCTTTTGATAGAGGGTGATTGGTTTTTGCTCTGAAGACGAGCCCTTGATGATTCTGGGGTGCATGCAGGAGTCCTTCTCTTTCCCATGTGTTTTAGGCTGTTACGTCATTGTCAACGATTGTCCTTTAAAGTTCCCTTAAGAACTCTGTTCTTGCCAATGATGCTCCAGAAGATCCCTGGAAGGGTTTCTGTTCCTTCAGTGGAGGTTGAGAAGATAACCCCTCGAATAACATTTCAGGAAGTTGGTCTTTCATTTATAAAGACGGACCCAATTCACAATCGCTGAGGTGAGTGTTATCTCTCTGTTAGTTAACTGTTCTTTATACTTGTTTGCTTAGTTAGCAGTGCTTTATACTAGCTTGCTTAGTTAACTGTTCTTTATACTTGTTTGCTTAGTTAGCAGTGCTTTATACTTGTTTGCTTAGTTAACTGTTCTTTATACTTGTTTGCTTAGTTAGCAGTGCTTTATACTAGCTTGTTGTTGTTGTCTGTTTCCCAAAGCTCTCTTATTTTTCTCTCGGCTCCCTCTCTGACTTTTAACAACTCCCCTTACCTAGTTTTGCCAGGGATATTGTGATGATATATCGATTTTCTCGTTGTGCACTTGTTTCCTGCCCTGTACTGCTGGTTGTCTTGATGTTGCTAATGGACTCCACAGTCCCTTCTATACAGGTCATTCAGCTACCACCACTCTGGATGCTTCTGTATACTGTTTATTCAACTTTGTGAAAGACCAAAGTTAGCAGTCTCAGCGCGGTTGTCGGACTGCACGGCCCACCCACTGCAGGTCACACCACCACAACCCAATTTCCGCCCCTCCGTTGGGCCGGTTTCTGGTCGACTGGTACAATGCTTTCCCGGGCGTCTCACAAATAACATACATTTTATTTGCCACTGCATTGTGCTGATTGTCCTCTTGCTTGGGCTTACTCCCGCCCGCTGGCCACCAGGTTTCACTTGTATAACATCTGGTTTTCCGCCTATGTGCGGGACGCCTTCTCCACTTTCAGCTTCTGCTTACACTACTGCCAAATCCTAGTCGGTCTGGGAAATGTACTTGTGTGTTCTCTTGAACCACACTCTCCATGTCTCTCCCTCAAGCCTCTTGAATTTTACTTCTGCTTCTACTTCTGCCTTGACCGTGATCTCACTTTCCAACTCTATCTGCCTGTTTGTCTCTCTCTCTCTCTCTGTCAGTTCCATTGACAACAGCTGGTCGAGCGTTTTTCCCACGTGACTGGAGCATTCTCAAGTTCTTCCTTGTCCCTATACCTATCAAGTTAAGATTAATAGTACAATAATACATGGTTTCCGATAGAAGTTTAGGAAAAAGAGGTTTGGGCGATGTCACTACCCTATGGGGCTGGTAGTTAAACGGTGTGTGCCCCCTAATCACGTCTTGGTCCCCAGGAGAGGTACTCCGGCATATTACCTCCCCTAGGGGGACTATTGTTTAGCAGCTGCACATTCTATAGCCTCATGGAAAGGGTCTCCCCTTGGGGAAAAGAGACACTATCTGAAGGATTGTCACAATCAATGTGTGGCATCTGGTAGCCATGAAAGTATGAGACTCCATTCACCTTGTGGAAGTCAATCCATAACCTCCAGGCTCCCTCAGATGGGTACCGAGATGATGATGGGAACCAATGACTGTGACGTAATTGGTAATGATGAAGATGGGCAGCTTTCCCTGGTGGCATCTCAATTCGATGGACAAACCTGTGGTCTTGTTCTGGTGTCTTGAAAAAAACTTTAGCAAAATGTTGGTGGAAGTCCTGCAGATCAATGGTTTGCTGTTCTGTGAGGTGGTACGGGATCAACCCTGTTGGACTGTACTGGAGCTGTTGCTGTTTTCCATCCAAAAGATAGGCCATGAGCGCTGGGTCATCAGACCTTTCAGGTGTCTTTGAGCCATAGAGTGCGTGAGCTTCTCATGGGTGACTTGCACAAATTAGCTAGTTTCTTGTCCTGCTGCTTTTGGCCTTCTTCAGTCTTCTCTCAAGATGTCCAATAGGTCCTTGGGGTTTCTCTCATGGACCACGTTGAAAGGCAAATATCCTGTTGAGCTTTGGGTTGTTATCTTGGTGGCAAACATTGTCATGGAAGCAAATAATTCCAATTGCTGGAACCAGGAAACCAATGCCCAGAGAACATTCTTCAAAGTTTGATTTAAGTGCTCAGTGAGGCCATCTGAGGCTGATAAAGGTATGCACAAAAGGTATCAGAGTGTTTTTGAGGTCTGCATTGACTGGAGACATTAAATGAGTTTCCTGATCCATGAGCATCTTTTTCAGCAAACCGACACGGGTGTATTAGTGGATGGGGTGTTTCAAGGTGTTTTTCAGATTGTTAGTTTGCACTGGGGAATGCAGCATGATACCTTGTGGCATGATCATAATAACTAGAATGTCTTTATTCCCTGTTTGGAGTGGCTGAGGGATCCATTGATATCCATCCCAATAAGTGAAAATGATGTAGCAATAATATGGGGGTCGGAGGGGGCGCTGTGGTGCTATGCCAACATCTCTGCATTAGGCCTTCTCATGTAGAGGGTAACAGTTGACCACTCTACTGTGGGTTTCCCTGTTGATTGGTGCTTGATTGGAAAGCCATGAGCCACTGCATTAAATGTGTGTTGGTATTATTGGCTGTTGAAAGCCATGTGAGGGCTGCATGGTATGTCAGTAGTGTGAATGTCTGGGCAGTCGGGCAATACCTAAGTCAGTCAATGACCAACTGGCATCCCAGGCCCATCAGTTTCACAATTGCATAATTTCTTTTGCAGGGATGTAACGTCCTGTTGATAAAGAGCATTGGTTGCTCTAGCCCTTTCTGATTTTGAGAGACAGATGCCACTAAACGTACTCGGAAGGCATCAGTTTGTAACATAAATAGTTCAATGAGGTCTGGCATTATGAGGAATGAGGGTTGGCAAATGGTCTTTTTCCAGGCTTTCATTCTCTGAAGGCCTTTTCCATACTCTCAGACCATGGGATTGGCATGTGTTCAGCTGGTCGGCATGGTGCACCTTTGACCGGAAGAAACGGCTGAAAACATGGGCCTGCATCATGACTACTCCTTGATTTCTAACGTAGAAGTGGGAATGTGATAACTCCAAGGCTGCCTAGCAACTGACGCCAAGTGTGGCCCCCCGCCTGCGCATTGTTGGTGAGGCAGTAATGAGGGTCCTTCCGCTTATAGAGTATGGTCTTCCCGAGCCCCCCTCTCCTGGGAAATGGTTTTGTCATTGGTATTGTCAAACAGGATTGTCTGGACTGGATTGTGGCACTTGGTATGTCCCAATTCTTCCTGGAGAATACTATTGAGATTTTCTTCTAGCAGAGGAGAAGGTTATGTGGGTCTCTCTGCCAGACATTAGTCCTGGTTATGAGAGCCTTACCCAGAATCTTTAGCTCACTATCTTTCACAGAGGAGAAATATCCAAAACATATCAGTCTTTGTCCTGCTCTGGGGCAGTCCAGCACCAAAATGCTAGGCAATTCTCCTCTGAACAAGCGTACCAACAGCAACCCCAGACACGTGTTTCGGTCTTGTTGGACTGCATCAGTAGGGTGGAGCTGTGCCTCTCTAAGAATAGTGAGCAAGGGGTCCACATCTGGATTCCACTAGTACGTAAGGGTGAGACCCAAAGTTACTTAAAATATGCAAAGAATAAGGGGGGTTCTGGGAGTCTCTCTGTCAGACATTAGTCCTGGTTACGAGAGGATTACCCAGAATCTATAGCTCACTATCTTTCACAGAGGAGAAATATCCAAAACATATCAGTCTTTGTCCTTTTGTCCTGCCCTGGGGCAGTCCAGCACCGAATTGGTAGGCAATTCTCCTGTGAACAAGAGTACCAACAGCAACCCCAGACACGTGTTTCGGTCTGTTTGGACTTCATCAGTAGGGTGGAGCTGTGCCTCTCTAAGAATAGTGAGCAAGGGGTCCACATCTGGATTCCACTAGTAACTTAGGGTGAGACCCAAAGTTACTTAAAATATGCACATAACAAGGGGGGGGGGGTCTCTCTGCCAGACATTAGTCCTGGTTACGAGAACCTTACCCAGAGTCTTTAGCTCACTATCTTTCACAGAGGAGAAATATCCAAAATAGATCAGTCTTTTTCCTGCCCCGGGGCAGTCCAGCACTGAAATGCTAGGCATTTCTTCTCTGAACAAGAGTACCAACAGCAACACCAGACACGTGTTTTGGTCTGGTTGGACCTCATCAGTAGGGTGGAGCTGTGCCTCTCTAAGAATAGTGAGCAAGGGGTCCACATCTGGATTCCCCTAGTAACTTAGGTTGAGACCCAAAGTTACTTAAAATATGCAAATAACAAGGGGGTTCCTGGGAGTCTCTCTGCCAGACATTAGTCCTGGTTATGAGAGCCTTACCCAGAGACTTTAGCTCATTATCTTTCACAGAGGAGAAATATCCAAAACATATCAGTCTTTGTCCTGCCCCGGGGCAGTCCAGCACCAAAATGCTAGGCAATTCTCCTCTGAACAAGACTACCAACAGCAACCCCAGACACATGTTTTGGTCTGGTTGGACCTCATCAGTTGGTTGAGCTGTGTATCTCTAAGAATAGTGAGCAAGGGGTCCACGTCTGGATTGCCCTAGTAACTTAGGGTGAGACCCAAAGTTACTTAAAATATGCAAATAACAAGGGGGGTCCTGGGAGTCTCTCTGCCAGACATTAGTCCTGGATACAAGAGTCTTTAGCTCACTATCTTTCACAGAGGAGAAATATCTGTGGAGATGACCAGGCGTCGTCCCTTATGGTGAGTTGGAGTTGTCCCAGCAGGCCCTTCTGACTACTACCATGTTTGAGAATTGTATTGTATGGATAGTTGAGATTGGGAGTTTCATTTGTACCAGCCGGCTCCCTTTGCCTACTGCTGTCGTTGGTATACTATTGTGCCATTTTTTAAAGATTGTTCCAGGAGTCCCGTGCTCAAAAGGCAGCAGCAGCAGGGCAAGCATGCCTTACAATGGAGAGCCACAACCATGGCTTTCCCCTTCCCCCCATCAAGCGGAAGATTTGTGCTATGGAGGGAGTTGTTTCCAGCCACCTGCAAGAAAAACGAAGTGCGAGAAATACAAGTACCAGAATCCTTGGAGTCAATTAACTTGCCACACCTGAAAAGGAAATGAAGACACACCTGAAAAAGCAAAGAAACACAGCCTCCCTGAAGATTGATGGAGCCATGAAAACATGCGTTTGGAGGAGAAGCTAATGCAGGAAAACTTGACTGGCAACAGAGCGCCTGCCTTGTCACCAATATTTAAATACTATTGTCCCTAAACCAATGCTTCTTTGAAGACAATATCGGTAGTCTGTCCTGTAGAAGTTAGTGTAAACAAATTGTCTTTGTTTCTAACTCTGGAGCAAGCCACATGAAGCTGACCATATGGAAAGCATGAATCCCATAGATCGGTTCCAGTTACTTTGAGTTGGAGCATTGAGATTGTGCAGCAACATTATTGGTGTCCCAATCTACAGCTGAGTCAGCAGTGACCTCAACGTAAGTGCCGTACGTGTAGGGCTGAAGCGTGTAAGCTTGAAGTGCCATACCCGTACGTGTACAGCTGAAGCATGTAAGCTTTGTACTGTTGAGATGGCATAAATCCATCAATACCCATGGGAAATTAAGTTCCTGTCATTATCACAAAAGATCTGCCACGATGTGACGGACAACATAATTGCGGACACTATTGAAGAGACATGCACTGTTTCCTGTCACCCGCATTACTACAAAATCACTGTTTTGTGTCACCTGCATGACTTCAGAAGTGAGTGCCGCTAATGTCAGCTAGAATGCTGATAGTGTGGAAAGTTTACTCTACGGCAGAACTGCAGTGCCAAGAGCCATATGGTAGGGATAAGCAGGTGTAAGCACTGAAGATCACTTAAAAAAGAAAAGTTTGAATAATGTATATTTGTTTACACTGTCTAAGTATGCTGAACATTTCGGACAGACACACACACAAATTCACATACGGCAGAGGTAAGTATTGCAGACCGCTTAAAAGAATCAATTCTAAAAATGTATATTTCATACGTTTTACATTGTCTACACCATGGAACCTACCCACATGCCAAATTTCAGGTTTAAAGTATGTTGGGAAGTTTGCTGAACATGTTTAACAGACACACACACATTTTCCCTTTCATATATGTAAAGATGAATGCTACAGAGTGAGAGAAGGGTGTATGTTTAGTTTGGAGGGAGAAGTGTAGTAGTGGGAGGAGGAGTGTATTAGGTAGAGGAGGGAGTAGTAGTAGTGGTGTGGAGGAGAGAGTAGTAATCAGACAGTGAGAGAGAGATAACATCATACAGAACAGGACCCCCTGAGATGCCTCTGGGAGAGAGAAACATTAACGTTCATAGAAGCGAATAGCTACGATCTAGAAGTGCTGTTCACAGGCGAGAGAAGGGGCTGGATATTATCATGTGACATCTGCATCTATAAAGCTCATCTTATGCCCCAGCAGAGTGTCACAGGGCTGACATACATGCAACATTTTTTTGAAGATCAGATAGACACCAGCCACAACTTGCTGAGAAGCGATAGCATTGTTCCTGGACAAGAAATCCACCTGGTCTCTATCGTCTTGTGTTTAAGGTTTGAGATCCCGCCACTAAGTAAAAGGAAATGCAGGTTCCCATTTGCTGAGATCCCAATATAGATGTGTTAATAATTAACTCTGCAAGACTGTAAGTGTACTTACTATCATTACCTTAAAACTGAAGTGAATGTGTTTATCATCATACCCAGACTTGAAGAAGAGGACTTCATCACCCACAACACTGATTACAACCTTTGTGTACCTATTGCTAACAGTCCCCTGCTACAGAATGATGTCTCCTGAGTTATTCCAGTCTATTCTAGCAGCCTGACTAGCTAAGGCTATCTGATGTACACTTAGGACTTCATCACAACCCCATCAGTAAGCCTTAAAAGTGGCTGTAATGGTTTTACCACCGCAATTACTGCTCCACCGAATCATGAGTCGGTGCAAATACCACCAACTGTATTACAGCCGGCGCAATTACAGTGGGCGGAATGTTCCACAGACACAGGAAAGTGCAACTACCTTCACCTCAAAAGTTCTTGCATGGCAGAATTTGCAGCTAAATACGGTGCTAATGCCACACAAAAAAAGTGCAGTTACCTCGAGCCTCCAGGTGGAGGTAAATGCATAGAGGTGCCACAAATTAAGCCACAGGTGAACCCAATCCACTCAAGAGGGCTATATAAGGCCCAGGCCTCCCCCAAACAGTGCCCAACACCATGCTGCCACTAGACATTGCAAGATGGGACATGCAGCTGCTCATGCTGTGCCTGGAACTACAGAGGCAAGGAACACCAGCCCAGGAGACAGAGTGCAGAGACGAGGAGGAGGAGGAGATGCCAAGTAAGCCGAGCACCCATACCCAGGGTCAAGCCCTCACTCTGGACCCTCACAGACAGCCAGCTGGTAACCATGTACCGCCTCAATAGGGAGACCATAAGTGAGCGGCTCACCACAAACCAGGGGGACATAGAGAGCAGGATAAACGTCAGGACAGCTGTGCCCCCAATGTTAAAGCTAGTGTTCGTCCTGAAATTCCTAGGAATGGGCACATTCCAGCACTCCATGACTATGCTGAATGGCATGGCAGAGCCAACATTTAGTGCTGTGCTGGCCCTGGTGCTGGAAGCCCTCCTGCAGCATGTTTCGTGGTACATCTCACTGCCCATAACCCCAGCACAGGTGTACGCCATGAAGGCAAAGTTCCATGCCGTTGCACAAATGTCAAATGTCATGGCAGCCCTGGACTACACCCATGTGGCGTTGGTGGCCCCCCAGGCACATGAAGCAGTGTACCGCAACATGAAGCACTAACACTCACTGAACATGTAGGTGACCTACGATCCTGACCAGCACATCACCCACTGTTGTGCCTGCTACCCTGGTTCCAACCACGATGACATGGTTGTACACAATAGTACACTGTCTGGATAAATGGAGAGGCACAGAGGAAAATGAAAGTGAATAGTGGGTGAGTAAAAGTGGCAGCACACAATACATGAACATGCTGCAATACAACCAACCATAGGGGGGGTTGCATGGGCACAACAGCAGAATGCATGCCCTGACAAGGAAACGCACATGTAGGATCTGCTCTCTTCCGGCACTAATGACACTGTACACCACACAGAACAAGTACATGGTGGGCGTACCTGTATGAATATGCTGATGCACAACAACAATAAGGACTATCAACACAAACACATGAAGATAGGTACCACAATACAACATGATAGGTCCATAATCAACGTTTCACATTGTGCGACATGACAACCCACCCCAATGACCCACACCAATGACCCTGCCAGTACCAGTACCACAGCCAAGTACCTAGGCACACTCAACCATCAATGTAGCTCCGCTGCCCCCAGACACCTATGGGAGCCCAGGAAACCATCCATCAGTGCACATGCACGGGAGCAATATACAGACACAAGACAGCCACCATGTCATCCTGACAGGATAACGATAGACCCTAGAATGTACATCTACTGCAAAATAACTGGGTAAATGTGGTCACACTACAATGCATGAAGCCCTAGACACAACATACACATACAGTGAAATAAACACATGTTCTGCAAGTAAGCTCCATATTCATGCCCAAGATGCCCATTGACATGATGCATTGAATGGCAACACCTACACAATACACTGTTACTTACACCTCTGAACTTTATGCTTGCAGGGGACTCTGGATACCGCAGCTGCCTTGGCTCATGACACATGTGGGGGATCCACAGACACCACAGGAGTTGGCCTACAATCAAACACACAGCTGGACCCGGGTCTGTATTGAGCGTACCCTTGGCCTCCTGAAGGCCCCTTTCTGTTGTCTGGACTGTACTGGAGGGGCACTAATATATAGTCCTGAAAAGGTTGGGAAAGTCATGCTGGTGTGTGCCATTCTGCACAATATCTGCCTCCAGAGGAATGTCTCTCTACCCCCTGATGTGGACATGCCCCCCCTGAGGATGAGGACACTGCCTGTGGCAAAGGCGTCTGTACGCATTTGCCGAGATGATGTCAGAGCTGGTCGAGTCGTCCGGCAGGAACTGATGGACAATTTTTTCTGATGATTTGACATGTCTCATTCCATGCACCACTGTATGAACTCACACATGGACTCAATGAGGAATGACCTTGCATTGATTCAGTTGACCAATGGTTTAATGTGGAATTGGATAAACAAACCCCTCTCCCTCAACCCACAACACCACCCGAACACATCATACCCCCTCCCCACCCCAATGCACCACCCCAACACACCTTCCTCTCCCCCACCCCACAACACCAACCCAACACACCATCCTCCCTCCCCAGCCACACAACACCATCACAACACACCCACTGTGACTAACAACTAGGACAGAGTGCCTTGCATGCCCTCTTACCCCTCAGGGCTTTCCCCAGTGACTTAGGGCCCAGATTGCACTCTGAACAGCACCTTGGGGTGCTCAGCAATGAACCCACCATAGGTGTTGCTGAACTAGATGGAATGCACCCTGGCCCCCAGATATGTTACAGAGTTAGTTCCACGCTTTGCTGCATGGCCTCAGCAAAGGCAGAGATGCCTTCCATCAGCTCCCTTATGTGCTGCCCATTGACTATCATTGTGGCAGTTGTAGCAGCAGCCTGTGCCCGGTTGCACTCCATGCTTCACACAATCTGCTGTGTAGCACCCTGCATGCAGTCACGGATGGCCTGGAGGTGGAGGGAGTGAATATTGGAAATTGCATCCATTTTAACTTGGTGCCTCTCCATTGCATTCAGCCTCTGCATGATGTTGTGGCTAGGCATGGGCTGGGCAATGGGTTGTGGGCTATGTGACGAGCTTGGGCTGAAACAAGGAGACCCATACGAGGGGTGTCCATGTCTCCCCCGGTATCTGTGCCTGCTGGCCATGTTGCATGCTGTCTTGACTGGGTGATGCTCAGCCGCCCTATGCCTTTCGGGTTGCTCCACACTGGCTTCATCATGCCTGTCACCAGCTGTGTCAACAGTCACAGGTACCTGGGCTGGCTGTTGGTGTGCAGTTGGAGTAGTGCTCCCTGAGGCACATGGGGTGGGCGTTGGGGCCCGTGCTAGCACCAACAGGCCTGTTTTTGCTGGGACCTGGTGTGACATGCTGTTTCTTTCGCTTGCGCGTCAAATCAGATGGCCTTCCTGGGGTTGTTGTCAATGTTGATGCCCTGGAAGCCCCAGTTGTCGATGCGCCTTCCCTCTCATCCTCCCCTGCCTGATCCTGAGCCTGCCGAGAGCCTGTAGGGGGACACATAACATGCTGTCAGACATCATGTGTCCATGTGTATTGGCATGCAAGTCACACATGCTATTAATCATGGGGACACCCCACCCATTTGGTAAGAAGGGCATGTGTGTACAAGTGCAATTGCAGGTGGCCACAGGAGGGTGGGTCTATTTGCAGCTGTGTGTGTCTGACACATGGCCAGGTGCCCTTTGGCCCTTGTGCGGCCAAGGTGCCCGTCCATGCAGATGCAGCCGGCTGGGTCATCCATGTGTGCAAGTGGCTCTGCTTTGTCATGCATACTGTGGCGTACTGTTTTGGACATGTTAGTGGCACCCAGGTCCAGCCTTTGCTTTAGCAGCACAAGGGGTGATTGTATGTGCTCATGCACCTCACAAACCCGCCACTGGAGACATGCACGTGGGGGAGTGGATTATTTGCATTATCCAGGGCACTGCCATAACTCCATGAAGGGACACTGCTGTGGAGCCAGCCGTGATGCTCAGTTTGTCTTGTAGTTCAGCTCGCTGCACCCATGCAGGTACAGGGGGTCCAACACTGTCATCCGGCTCATATCCCATACCTACATAGGGCTGCCCAACAGGGCCAAGCACATCCTGGTGTGACAGCTGTGCTGTGTCGTGGTTACTCGCACACCACACTCCTGCTGGAACGGCCAGCAACATCAGTGGAGTGGGGTGCATTGCACTTTGATAGGCCACATGCCACACATTCGCACTCCATACCCACTCAGGGGTGCCCTTAGTGGACTCGACCCAGGTTGCCGTGGTGGGGGGCAGATGTGGCACCCCATCAGATCACCCTGTCTGTCCGTGCCTGATGCTGGGCCTGCTGGCATATGTCCTTGTCCATTGGTTCAATTGGTGCTAAGGAACTCTTTCTCTGGTTGTTCATTTGCAATGTGCTTGGGGGCGGGATGACTCACTTCCTACCTCCTGGCTGCTGGCACCTGCCTCTGCTCCGCCAACTCCCTCAATCCCCTCAATATCGAGGATGCTGCTTGCCTTCTCCTCCATTGATGTGAGGACAAGGGACTACGTGGTGCCGCCTCCTGTGGCCATGGCCTCCTGCCTGTGTTGGGATAGGAGGCCCGGCACTCTGAGTCAAAGGTCATTCCACCATTTCCAGCAGTCTTTAGCATCCAGGGGGACCATGCCTCCCACTGTCACCTTCTGGTTTATAGTTTTCCAGATTGCAGTCTTCCACTCCAAGATATTTTCCTCTGCCTGCTTCCATATAGTTCCTCGCAAGGGCCCACCACCTCATCAGTGAGGACTTGTAGCTCCCCCTCACGGAATTTTGGCTTCTTAGGCCGGTTTTCAGGCACATTCCCTCTGGACCTCTCTTGCAACGTGATTCCAGTGACATTTGGGTTCGGATGGTGGCAGGAAGTGGGAGATTCAGGGGGATTCTGTTTTTTAAGATGGCTGCCACCATGCTTCCCATTCTGGCGATAATGCTATTTCCACCGGCGCTAATTGCACCAGCACTAATAGCAGCAATTTACCACTGGTAGTGGTAAATGTGCCGGCTTTCGGCGGTTTACAGGCGGAGTGCCCAGATTAAGTGCTAATTCCGCCCAGCGGCAGTAGCATTACCATCGAAGTTGTGATCCAGGGCTAATTCGGCCGCATCCCACAGTGGTAACGCTAATTCCGCTCGATGGTATTAACCCAGGGATATTGCCCATACTGCCCAACTCCTGATGAGGCCCTTAGACATGTTAGAAACTATTTTCTTTTCGTTTTTCCTCTTGAGTTTTTGGCTGACTGTAATGAAATTATTGTAGAACCTTTAATTCTAATTTGATTAATTGATTCCTCTTCATTTTTATTAATTTCTTATAAACACCTCTGTTTATTAAAATCTCAATGTCTCTGTTGTTCACCCAACCCAACCTTTTACGTGGTAACTAATTAATGTATGTTGACTATTTCCTCTTTATAGGGAATTTCCATGGAATTCTATGTTACCCTTAAGGGTAATGCATTCTGATTGCTTGAGGCTCTCCTATTTTTGCATTTCTGCTGAAGGTAATCCTGAGTTTAGCAAACAATAAATGGTTGATTCAGATCTATAATATCAGCCCGCACTGGAACACGAGGTAATAACGGAGAGAGTCCTACAACATATTACATTTCAACCAAACTATGTTTAACTCTTTCCGTTCAAAGCAAGGCTACTACTTGGTATGGAAGCACGTCTGATATCAAGGGCCCTATATTCTCCTGCCATATAAAACATGTTGGATCAAACAAGCTCCCTCTTTGTCAGAATATACAGTAAACCTTTATCACAAGTGAACTTAAACACAAAACCATCAATTTGTAAAACTGATCACTGAAGCTGCAAAATGAATGATAATGATGTGCTTTTTATATAGCGCTTACGCCTAAGTGCTTTACAGAGAACATATATACATACAATATAACCCAAGTAAAAAGTGACTTGACCTTCTTTCCAAAGCAGTGAAGTGCATCAACAAAATTGCACTAAGGTACATGAGATCCACAAGGCCCATGGGTGTCGCCATAGCAATCTGTTTAAATATGAACAGCGGCACAATGACCCATGGACAGCAAATACTACTTCACACAGACATGCCCAATTCATAATCAGTATCAAATGAATGAAAGAAGGTGCAGTATATCAAGACACACTTGTGATCTCCATATCATTGTTTGAAGTGTAGAGCTATCACACCATTCAACCACCAGTCGTGCACCAGAGAAGGTGCAAGGGCTGGCAACTGGGTAAGACTAGACCAGACTTGATCGGCCACTGTGTGTGCTCGGGTGCATCCCGATTCACACCCCCATAAGGGCTGCCATTACATTTTCTAATAGAAACAGATTTCAGGGTGTCAAACAAACACATATTTATAAATGACGTAACAAACCTGATTTAAATATTTTGTCCCAGGGCAACAAGAATCGTTACTTTGAAACTACAATCTGGTCGTGGCTGAGTAGAAAATGGGAACAGATAGTGATGAAAGGAAGAGCGGTGAACATACTCACTCTACTGCCACAGGAGTTTTTAGAGAAAGGAATTATCAACTTTCCAAGTATGAGGCAGAAACCCACTAGGAAAAACTCAGAAATGGCCAAACAGATTTAATTATTTATTTTTTAGAAAAGTAAATTAAAAAGTATGGAAATGGCAACTCCCAACAACAGACCATTTTCTGTCTCATTTGTTAACAAATCTGAGAAATGCATTATGTCGAACAGATGAAAATAATTGAAAGATGGAATTAAAACATTTTTATAGTAAAAAGTACACATGAGAAATCAGATTATGAGGAATTTAAAGTTATCAGTACATTTTGTCCAGCTTCAACCTGTCTAGATGCCTTCTTTATCCGTACACTTGCAAATGTTTCTTAAATTCGATGGACGAAATTAAGCAACATCATAATACATCATCAAGCAAGCAGGAAAATAATAATAGTTTGAGTAAGGATAGTACATTATACAACAAATGTATGAAGTGTCTGCTAGGCCTCCTAGCTAGTGCCCCGTCTGCGCCAGTGGCCTTAGAGCTTCTCCATGTAGAAATGAAATACGAGGTCATGCTGAAACTTCTGTTGTACTGGATTAAGATCTGGAGCACTGTGGAATTCATGTCATACAGAGAGGACCTAGCAGAGGTCTTATCAATGGAAGGTGCAACATTCCTACAGTAGTTGAAACACGTCAAGCAGATTCTTACGATCTTAGATCTTGATTCCCTGTGCCACGATTGTTTAAGTATTGTGCCACAATTGTTTAAGTATACAATCCCAATCAAAAAATTGTTAAAGATGAAATACCATGATTGGGTACTAGGGACAAGACTGGCTATCTGCTATACGGGCAGATTATCTGCCATTTATATGGTAGTGAAACCTGCCATGGTCATGGATTCTTATCTTGACTATCCAGCAGGGGAAATGAAGAAACGTCTGCTCACAACACTTTGACTAGGTATCCTACAGCTTGTGAAATTTACAAGACTTTGGGGAAAGGGACAGTCTCCATATTGTCCAGTATGTCCCACCCTAGTCGAAGACAGAGCACATTTTATCTCCTTTTGCCCATTGTACAAAAAACTGAGAGCCAGATGGTTGAAGCCACTATTAATCTTGCAGGAAACCAATTCCATGAGAGAGGCTCTCATTGTCATAGAATTATGCATGGCTGTTAATATTCTTAATGCAGTATCTATGTTCTTATTTGCTGCATTGAAAAAAGGGGAGAGTTTCCTCAAAAACTGTTAGCGATCAGCCGGATGTGTTTCATAGTTCTAGAAGTGTTGATCCGTGACACTCCTCACCCCTGATCTGTGAACAGTGAACGTGTTAATGATGTATTGAGTAACTGAGACCTGCCCTGATTATTGTGTTCTCTTTTTAATGTAAAATGTTTTGAAATGTGATTTTATAATTTGTTTGTATGTCTGTTTGACCTGCTTTTATGGTGCACAGCTGAAATAAAGCTAATATTGAATTGAAATGAATACATTGAAACCTGCTCACAAAGTATGCTTCCTTGTGATAATGAACACATCAATGCATTGAAATGAAGGATGCTAGGTATTGAAGAGTTTGTCAATTTATTAAAACATGACAGTAGGGATTCAACATTTGAATTTAAAGTTATATTGAAAGTGAAAGAAAGACTGGATACCTCCGAGTGTATTTGCATGTGAATGTTTTCTTTTTTTGTATATGAACAATATTAGCCATAATCCAAAAGAATCCCATGAATCTATTGGATGGACGATTTGTTTTTAACAGTGATAACGGCGATCCATGTACCTTTGTAAAATCACTGTCAATGGCAGGCAATGGAAAACTATGTATTTCAGAAAATACAGAATTAATTGGCGGATTTATTTAGAAATATTCATCACCAAAATTTACAGATGAAGTATGGATGATTTTAACAATACAGAGGGGTAAATATGGATTTTGTAATAATGTTGTAGAGCCTTATACCTAATAACACTTTTTTCGATTTGAAAATGCATTTTACCTACAGAAACGGGCACAAATGTGTGGTCAAGAAAGGCCCTTATTACGTCAGCTACATATGCAGGGTTTGAACATGCACAATTACAACCATCTGAGTGGTGTGGTATTTTCATTTTAGACAGTATATGTTTAATTTGATCCAACATACACAGGACAATTTAATGCACAGTTATAATTGGACACACATTAATGCAACGTATTATATATTGCAGTTACAAAAGGGAATGGCCAAACTATTTCCCATTCTTTGGAAACTGAGAGACTGAAACAGTTAATTCCCAGATGTACAAACCATATAGCCAGCCGCTACTTATCTGAACCAGTTGAATTTCTTTTCTGCACAAATCAGTAAACACATCTTTTCCATTCTGGAACTTGACTAATTTATGTTTTGATGAAAACTGATTGACAATTGCAATGTTGAATGTGTACCCTGAGTCCTGCCCTCCGATGTTTGCGGAGGACCGTTTCCCTATAATGCTTCATATTTAGTTCCCAGATTGCCTGTCATTCAGGCTCCAGATGACCTCCAATTTAGGTTTCAGAATATTTTGGCCTCCCTTTTATGGTCCAGATAACTTCTCTTTAAGATTGGGATTACCCGTGTTTGGGCTCCAGGTAGCATAGCATTTCGAGGTTCCAGCTACCACTCATTTTGGATTCTAATTTTCCCTAATTAGAAGTCCAAATTAACAGCCATTTACAGTTTGGTGAATTCTCTTTAAGGTTCTACCTCATCCCCCCAGATAATATTTCATGAGTGCTCCAAATAACATCTCATTCAGCCTCCAGATTGACTCCATGAGGGACACAGATTGCCTTCATTAAGGGAGGAAATTACCGCTCTTGGAACACCTTGCTCTCCTATTATGTGCTTCTCATACCCTCCACCATATTTCAATCCTTGCTGCCTGTTCTGACCTACATCAAAATACCAAATCTACCCCAAACAAAGTCTATGTCTCTGGGTGTGAAGACAGGAGGGCAGAAGAGACTATGATCTCAGCTTGCTGCCAAGCAAATGGCATGTTCACCATTACTACTCCCTGGCACATAGCCTGTGCCCAATGATTTCACTTGTTGTAGTGTCTTGCATTTTTGTACTTTGTCTGTATTTAAATGTAGGAAGTTATAAATACATCAAAAGTGTCTTGCATGCACTATCTACAGATATTAGCCATGGGTATTGTACATTCATGCAAACTGTAAATAGTGCATGCCTTCAATGAGTCATATTGGTCTTGGGAGTACTATATTAGCATATCTACTTATTTTAATAATAATAATAATAATAATAATAATAGTTGGACTGATTTCAATATTCTCTCCCTCTAATTTAGGGTGGGGAGGACCAAGCAGACGAAAAAGACAAAACATGACAGTACCGTTGCTGCAATGCACCCAGAAGGCATGGTATACTCAGGCAGAGAAAGCTACCAAGATCCCCGGAGTGTCCTAAAAAATAATAGCGGATGTAACACAGGAGAGAGTAATAGAACATCAACTTCAGAGGACAAGCTCCCAGTAGCATATGCCATGGCCTACTCAAGGGCTTTCCCTGCAAGCGCTAACCAGGAGGGAACCTTAACCAGCCAAAGGCATGGCAGGAAAAGTGAAGCAAGTCTACAAGTAGACAGCCTAGTTGCCAAAGCAGAGGGCAGGAAGGCAACGCAACCAGGGAATTCAGAAGCAAAACAGTTGCATGCCAGCCATGGAAGAGCAGTGGTATCAGAAAATTACAGCCCAATGTCCGATTCGGACAAGCAGACAACTCCTCCTGCTGCCGTGGAAGATCAAGATAAGTCATTGGCCAACAAAAGATATAAAAGAACAGACAATGCTCGGAAATCAGGTGTGGACGTCCTTAGTTCTGCAGATAAGAGTGTCAACATAACCCCATCACTCGTTTTGGATGAGAGGTCATTGCAGACAAGACTAGGAGAGGACACAGAGGACACCCTGAGTGAAGACTCACCAATAGGTTGTCCTCCTGAGGGGATTGAAGGCAAGGAAGGGATATCCACTGAAGAATGGACTTCATGTTTCCAAAGAAACCAGAGTAAACACTTTGAGAAGATTCAACAAGTTAACCTTGACAAAGGGGGCCTTACCATTACCAGCTCAGGAGAGAATGCTGGGACTACTAATGAAGGATCCTTCTGGGACAAAGGGGTTTGTGGGGCAACAAAACTAAGAGAAAGTGATGGACTATCAAGTTCTTCCAGCGATAACGTCACGCCTTCAGGGGATGAGGTGGATTATAAACATATACGGGCCAACAGGGGTTTATGGACAAACACCCATTCTGGAGAAAGTAGGAACTATGGAAAGAAGACCGTTTTGAATGTATCGTCTTTAAGGACAGAGACTAGTTTAGGAAACAAGGATGGGGATACAGGGAATAGACAAGTGGACATAAATAATACACTTGATGAAGAAAGTGAAGGGGACAAATACAAGCTGGGGGAAGATGAAAGAACCAAGAAAAAAAAAATGGAGAAGGTGGAAGAAAGTGAGTTGGAGAATGAGAGTGAGGAGGAGGGCGAACTGGAAAAAAGAAGTTGGCAGAAAAAAATGCAGGCTCAAAGGGAAGAAGCTGGAGAGCTGGAGACAGAAGACGTACAGGAAAAGCTGGATGCTGCTGTGAAAGGAGAGATTGAGGAGGTAGATGTAGATGCAGAGTGGGGCAAAAGAAGGAGTCAGAATCAAGAGGAATATGTGAAAGAGAGTGAGGAAAGTGAGGACGATGTAAAGCTTTCACTACACAAAGAAATGAAGGGAAATGCAGAGGAGAGCTCAGAAGAAGGTACAGAGATTAGCGTCTCAGAGAAGGAGGAAGGACGTGCTAGTGGGGAGGAGAGATTCAATGTGAGGTCAGTGAGAGAATGGAAGGGCGGGGAGCAAATGGCTCCCCTGGCCTTTCAGAGGGGAGAATCCTCAGATGAAGGAATGAGTGAGGAAGATAAGGAAGGCTTTTTGATTGAGGTAGATAAGGATTTTCCTGATGTTGACCATGAAATCTGTCAAAAACCCGAGCAGGAAGGAGGGCTTTCAGAAGAGGAGGAAAAACAAGAAGAAGCTGAAGAAGGGGAGTCAGATGATTCAGAGGAAGAAGGGGCAGAAGAGGCTGAGGCTGACGAAGAGGAGTGTGAAGGCTCGGAGGAAGTTGACATCAGAGGGCACACTCCCACCTCCTTGGAGCAGAGGTGAGTCATGTTTTATGGTGTCATTCGTCGGGTTCTCAGAAGCTAGTGGAATGTTCAAGGATTAAGTAATGAGTAGTAGAAGCTGTAGACTATGATACAGAGCTGGTCAGTGAAGCCAAGATAGGAGGTGGTGTGAGAGAGAGAGCTAGAGAGGAGAGAGAGAGCGTGCAAGAGAGAGAGAGAGTAAAGGAGAGCAAGAGTAAGAGAGAGAAAGAATGTGAGATAAATAAAGAGCTGGAGGGCAAGGATCTGGGGGAAGGGAACGTGAATGTAGAATTGAAAGAACTTGGTGATATTGGCAGGGGCTGAATTTAAGGAAGGGTGCATTCATGCATCTGATATTTCCCTCACACAGGCAAACCGTTTTCATTGTTTGTTTTTTCGCAGGAGCAGCTCATCAGAGATGGGAAGCATGGCACCAGCTTCACACAATGGTAAGTGAGTGGTGGGCCTAGCACACTGAAGGATATATGCCAATAAATAAATGCATCTCTGATTCTCCTCAACTACATTTCAGTTGAAGAGCGAGGGGAGGGAACGTCGGTCCCCTCCCTGGGCTCCTTAGAGATCGCAGTGTGCTCCCAGCTATGCCCACAAAATATTACAATGATATTGGTTGGTGCCCTGTGAATAGCCCTTAATTCCTTCTGGCATCTAAACATGCTTCCAGCAATACAGGGTAGGTCTGCCCAGGGGAGCTGCTAGGTCTGGAAAAGACCCGGGGCTAAGCTGATGTCGGTACTGTTGGGACTGGGGGCTAGCTAATCTTTTGACTGTAGCTCCTGAGATTCTATCCGGGGCTACAACCAAAAGATCAGGGGCTATAGCCCCCTTGGCCCCCCCCTAGCAACGCCCCTGGGTCTGCCCAATCAAAGCGTCAGCCTTCATTTTAGCAACAGTTGTTATACCTGCTCACTAGAGATGGGCGGGTCTCCCAGTAGGACAGGCTCAGGGATGGGCAGGTCCTCTAGGATGGGTTTGCTCATTAAGGATGAGTGGGTCTTCCAGGGGGGTACGATAATTAATGTTGGCTTGCTCTTCTTGGATGGGTGTTCCCATTACGGATGGTAGGGTCCTCTTTGATAAGTCTGCTCAATAAGGATGGGTGGATCCGCTAGGATGGATGGACTCACCAACAATGGGCAGGTCCTCTCCGATGGAGAGGCTCCTTAGAAATGGGAGGGAAGGGGTCTTTCAGGTTGGGCATGCTCATTAAGGATGGACATGTCTTCTAGGATGAGTAGAATCCCTAAGGTTGGGTGGTTTCGTAAGGATGGACAGGCTCATTGAGCAGAGAGGCAGCATATTGGTAATCTCGGCCTGCCAGGGGCATTAATGCCTCATCGCCTTTGCTATGATGGTTAGCTTGTCTGCAATTTTCCAGTATTACTAGTGTAAGGGTAAAGGGACATGTTAGTGGTTGCTGCATGGAGCTGCTCTTGGTGACTGGGCCAGCGAAGGACTAGTTACGCGCATTGGGGGAACTCCATGTAAATACCCCAACAGCAGTACACCCATTTCTGCCAACCTGTCCCTGCTGCACTCCTCCATTACTGTTTTTTCCTTGTCTCTCACTACTTGCCCCATGTGTAGTCCAATGCAAACTGGAGGCTTGGGGACCCACAAGAAACTTTGGGGGAGCTGATGCATGATATCTGTGCACCACCACCTTCCCCACAGTTTGGGTGCCTCTATAGTCGATTCCATCTCTCTCTCTCTCTCTCTCTCTTTCTCTCTCTCTCTCTCTCTCTCTCTCTCTCTCTCTCTCTCTCTCTCTCTCTCTCTCGTTCTCTCTCTGAGTCCAGTGTGATTCAAACATTCTCTTTATACAAGGAAGCATGCGAATGATGGACACATAGCTGTATGTATATATTCTGGTTATAGAGCACAACCTAGCTAGAAAGAAGCAGAGGTAAAGTGTTGTCCCCTGCTATCTTGAAACACTTGTGTATTTAGGCGCGTTGTAAATGGCATACCATAGATCAGGTACACAGCATAGCTACAACATCGACCTAGAATTTAGAACGCACCCTGGGAAACGGGTAGTCATAAGGGCTGGGTTGGAGCCTCATCAATGCTATTCAATGATGTCTACAATAGTGGGTTTGTTAAAGTGAAGGATATGTAAAATGCATGTAAGCACGGAACATAGAGTAGGCATTTAAAACCTGACATGCGGATTCGGACAGGGTAGGGGAACTGCCTGAGGCCATTGAGCATAAGCATCACCCTAAATTCCCAAATATTCCTAACTTGGTGCATCCTAGAGGACCAATTCTCGTAGGGGAACTAGTTGATGCCATGAACCCGAGTTTAAAAATGTACCCCAAATCAGTCTTACCTGGATTACCAATGCTCTTTTCCGTGTGAAGCTCAGCCAATTTGAGATAACATAGAGGTAATCTTCCCACCTCTCAAATATTGCCCCCAAATGAAGAAACATAGTTTCCTTTTATTACATACAACTCTAGCAATCAGTTTACAAAAACGAATTTAAGTACATCTGGAGTATTTGGCAAGTGCTTCACCAAACAGGCAATGGCCTTTCGCCAGAGCAGGTCGCTGTGGGTGATTTCTACTTCTATTCTGATAGAGGGCAAGCCATCGAGGTTACGTTATGCTCATCACGGGAATTATTGGTCTACACGGCAGTAGCATCAGACTGAGCCAATGAACACGACCTCTTCTGCAGTATTTAGTGGCCTTTGCACTCATGTACAGAGGTTCACGAGACATGTCCTTAGCTGTGGTAAAATTGTTAATTCACTGAGCCACGTCCACCTTCTAGTGCAGCTCCCGAGAGCGTGAGGAGAAAGTGGATGCGCATTGGGACATAAACAGCCCATCGGTAGTGCACAAAACACACTGTTGTTGTTTTTAAATGTTATTTTTTTAATGTTTGTTCATGCTGTCTGTTCACCACCAATTCCCTTTTTTCTGTGTATTTGTTTTATGCTCTGGCAATACCCCTCTCGCTGCCTGCTTTTGCCAGCCACCCTCTACTAGCATGTCCAGAGTCTTCACTTATACGCCTACCCCCATTCCACCATAAACATGCCCCGACTGCATTTGTTTGAGTGAGGGAGCCACTGCTTATCTGTCTTTTGCCCCGCACTCTGGGAAATGTCAAGGTAGTCTGAGGGCTTAGATGATGAGATATTAACAGCTACATGTCCCAGTCCTGGGCTTCCCTTTCTCCATCAATTGCATTGTGGGAGTTGCAGTCTTAGTTTGCTTCAATAAAATGCTTTGGCCTGTAACGGTTTATTGATAAGCCACCCTCAACAGGGGGCTTTCCTTCTCTCCCCGCTCACGTGGTTATGCAACACACTGTTTAACAGATTTTTCTTTTTCTTTTAGCCCTAGCTCAGACACATATCATGCCCCTTGGATCCCTCTGCCCTGAACTAACAATAAACCAAGAACCAGGCCAGTGTACGGGAAATGTATTGGTATTTATTTAAATTAACCGTAATAGAAATTAGCACAAAAATGTCAAAACACCACTTTATCCGTGGCACAACACAATCAACTTCTCTCAGCATAAATAAATCACAAAAGTGAGTTCAAAAGAACACAATCCCAATTCTTACTTTCTGCAAATTTCACTTCACAAAATATCTAAACTGATCAATAATAAATGCACGTATGTAATGTGCGATTTTTATTTTCCTGCATGCTTAAAAGAGCAGCAGTAGCATTTCAAGATTGGTAAAAATACATTTATCAATTATAATTTGTGCCCACACTTTTGGTTTAAAATAAACACAGGTGGATTTAACGCTTTGTTTTTCAGCACCCCGCCCCCCCTCTTTGCTTTGGTCTAGGTTGGGAAGTCAGACAGAAAAAATTGAATGCTTTGGGGAATTTGGGACTTCAGAGCCTCCTTACTGAAAGGTCTGTGTTGGGAAAGCTGGATAAAAAGGTTGGACTGATTCAAGAACAAAGACACTCCTCTTCCTTAAAGAAGTGGGGGGTCAGCTGGACAGCAACGATTACCCAATTAAATTATAGGCTATGGTTTTCAGCACACACTGGGAAGTGAGCTTTGTAATTTCAAATTTTAACAAAATGCACACCATAGTCTTCTGCCAAATGGGGAATTCTTTAAATTAATATTTTTGGTTACATAGGCTAAGGATCTACACAGTTTTGCCTCCACTCCCACTATTAAGGGAAGGGATTCAAGGCAAGCAAACACCCTCACCTTTTGGTTTCCCAGGGCTCAGTTCTACTTACATGGCAAGCCTTTGTTTAAGGTTCAGGAAAGCCAGCTGCATGTCGGGACACTCTGGAAAGATAGGGCAGGGGTCTGGTAGTCCACTCTCAGAGATGTCCTCCCGCTCTCCACCATAGGACCCAGTCAGCTTTGATGCCTTGCTAGAGATAGACAGCTCCACCCTGCACTCTCAGCAATCTCCTCTGGTGTCTCCCTACAGCTGTCAGATGTTAAGTTTCAGCTACCATCCTGATGGTCTGTCTCTTCGCTTGGTCCTTCTGTCTTTCTCCTTTTTCTTTTTCGGTCCCCTTTCCTAGTGCAGTCCCCCTTATAAAGCAGCGACAACACCACCAATTTTACAATCTTGGGGAAGTACCCTGCAATAATTCCTGCCACTAGGATTGGACAGTTACCCTTCTCTCTCCTCCCAAACCCAGCCTCCAAGTCAGGATTGATTTAGAAGTCTGGAGCAACATATGGCAATTCCCATGTGGCATCATCATTTGTTCGCCTTTCAACTTTTTGGCAAAAACAAGTTATGTATCACAACTTCAAAATGTTTCTAGCAACTGCCAAACTAAACATAATTTCTGTTTGAGTTAATCATGGAGAATTAGATTGTCACGGCTCCAAATTCCAGGTGCAGGAGTGGCGCAAGCCAACTACCCCCACTATGCTCTAGGCACCTGCAAGGCAAAGCTTACACAGGCCACCGAGACCCCAGCAGGGAAAGAGGGTTAGGGTCTCGCTGGTTGGATAGGTTTTGAACAGAGGGTAACCGGATTGAGGGTTAGGGAAGGGTAAGTGGACAGGCAAGGGAACATATGGGAAAAACAGCAATAATATATACACTATTGTCACACACATACACACAGTGCTTTACAATAACTTTTGATTCAAAAGAGGCACTTAGCTCTGTGGTTGAGTGCTGGCCTCCTGCCTGCGCACTCTCAGGTCCGGCACTCAGAGCAGTTCGAATGCTGCAAAAGAGTTTAGCATTAGTGACCTGTGTTGACTCAAATAGGCATAATACACACCACAAACATACAACAGTGAGGCATGCCACCTCTAGGTTAGTTAGTGCAGACACATGCACATTGAGGGTTAATCTGCTCACAGAGCTTAATAGTGCCCAACTATGTTGTGAGGTTCAGAACATGTGGCCCA
Source organism: Ambystoma mexicanum (assembly GCF_040938575.1). Taxonomy (NCBI): domain Eukaryota; kingdom Metazoa; phylum Chordata; class Amphibia; order Caudata; family Ambystomatidae; genus Ambystoma; species Ambystoma mexicanum. Next base: position 1,031,494,349 of record NC_090923.1, read on the forward strand.
AGTTTGCCGCACGTGGCTTAAAAGGAATAAGATCCATCATGCCGCCAAAGTTTTGCCGCACGTGGCTTAGAATCTAAAGAACTACGTGCTGCCAAAGTTTGCCGCACGTGACTGTGATCTGAAAGGCTCTTCATGCTGCCAAAGTTCGCTGCACGTAGCTGAAAGCACGTTGATAAACAAACGCTGCGTGCGTTAGTCTTAGTGGTGCATGCAAGCCGAAATCGGCGTTGGGTAAATGCAACGGGGCGCGGATAACCATTTAGCTTTTGCCCTCAGCAGGGGACGTAATGTGGCTGGGCGGTGCCCTTTGCGCGTGCCCCTCAATGCATTGGAAGTCCCAATGCTTCCCTGTTCCTTCCGCGCTCTCCCCCTGTAGCTGCGTGTCTAATTCCCATGTGGGCTTGCTCGCAAGGGCTCTGCTGCACTTATCTGCTATAGGCGAGGGGCCAGAAGGCTGGTTCCTTGGGGCGTGGCCCCTCGCGTGATCCCCGTCAGCAGGAGCTCTGGAAGGTGCGTCCGTTCCGGTTGGGAGCTTAAGCACAAGCCCCGTGCCCTCGTTCTTCGCGCATGCGCGTGCGCGAGCCCCTCCCAACTTGGAAGTGAGAAAGCAGTTCCCGGCCCGGAGGCTGCTGGGAATTGTGGTCCAGAGGGCTTTCTGCCTGCAAAAGGGACAGAGAAGCCTCCTTTAATCCTGGAGGCTGTTACTTTGGTTTTGTTTTGTTTTGGGTTCTGTTTTTCTGTACCTGGGGCCCCTCACTGAGCCCTGATTCCCTCTTACAACGCCCTGCACCATGACATAGATAAGACGATCACCAAATATGTATCATGTAGCATGGCTATGTGGCACCTTTCTGCCGTTTCCATAAAAAGCACATCAGTTATGAATATGTAAATTGTTAAGCATATCCCTAATTTAATTGTCCACCCGCTCACCAACTCTCACATTTGGAACATGTTCAGATTAGCCAGAAACCTAGTTTAACTGGTCATTACAGTTCCCAGAGTCACGGGTCGATGTATTTCATAGCCACAGAATCGGCTCGAAATGACATAATAAATTTTACAAAAATGAAATCAATCTGCCTTATGATGGCTGAGAAAAAGGCCTAACTGATAATAAACCTTTAAAATCAATTGTGGATTTTCATGTGGGAAAAATCGTCCTGCTCCTGCTTCCGGCCATTTGTTTTCACTGGGTCAGCCTGAGCCGACAGTTTTTATTTCAATATCCTTTGTGTTGGAAGCTTGCTCTTTGAAGTGAGTTCCCCCATTTTCACACATATTAGTCATACTGCAGTCTTTCAGAGCCAGCAGGTCTGGAGAACACTGAATTTCCACGCCTCTAGCAGGACATTTTTTATTGTGGTTGGTTATTTAATGAGAGATGTGACATCCAGGCTGAGAGTGGAGTTGTCCTTGTGAGGTTTTGCCATCAGCCAGCAAAAGGGTCTGCCGTGGGCTAACATTTTTTTTCATGAAGACAAAGTGGCTCTTCAAATGTCACTGGAGTTTTGTGGGTGAAACATAATATACATTGCTCTTTGTCAACCCACATATCATGTTTTGTTTTCCTGACATTTTTCTGTGAACAGTGATATTTTCTTCACTTTTACTTTTTCGAAACCATTTTGCAGACACATGTGCAGGCCGTTTTTGTTTTAAATTTTTAAAAATCCTGTTTTCCATGTGATAGGGATCTTTGATTCCTCCTTCTTTTGTAAATTAAAATAAATGCTGCTTGTCCATTGGTAATGACAGGTAGGGCCCTTTCCACATGGCTCTTTAGCTTTACTTGAAAAGCAAAAACAAAGGCCGGACCATTTTTATTTCAGTTTTTAAAATCCTGCCATTCATGTGAAAGGGACTTCTGTTTTGGGCCTTTAAATGCACCCCACTGGCCTAAAATCAGATAGACGATGAGCTGCTTTATAACGGCTGATTTCAGTAATGGTAGCATCCCAGCTGTGCTCGCCCTGGGTGGATTGTGGAGGCATCCTGTTTCTAAATTATCACTTATCACTGTATGTATTATTGTGTATTATTGATTATGTGTTATATGTACAGGGCAGTGGGGTGGAAAAATCTTCTGGGCAAATTTGGTAATGGCTTTGGTAACCTAGCGGAAATGATGCAGGGACAATCAAGTGGTCCTGTCAACTGTCAAATCATGCCCCCGCCCAAATTACCAAAACCCTTTTACTTAAATTTTGCAGTTTTTCCATATCTGTACTAAATGCCTACTGTAGGCATTCATACATTATGAACGTTGATGTTGTATTGGAATCTTTTTAAAGTTATTGCTGCAGCAGTAACGCCGTCTCCTGTCTGACCCGGTAATCACCCAACTGAAGCGTGTTCAGATGTGGATATTACTGGCAGACTGCATCGAAAGGTTCTGATCTGATCACAGCCGTCAAATTGGGCATGGTATCTCTACAGGGCCATGAGCTACTATATAAGAGATGTCTGTTTTTGCCCAGGCCTCGCCTGTATTTGCATTTTAAGTGGTGGGGAGGGGAAGCCGGCTTCTGTTATTAAGGTACATCGATATGGATTTAGTAATGCAGATTAGCTGGAGCATTGCTGGACCAGAGATTAGCTACTCTGTGTGACTTGATCTGTACACTACCGAAAAAACATTTATTTTATTAATTTCAAAAGGCGCATTTAATAATGAACTGTTCATTCGGAAATAATCAATAGATTCTCTAGTGTGTTACGCATACAGTGATATCAACAGAACTGGATCCCCTTCCTAGCTCCATAGATGTCAGCAAGCATGCACTTATCAAAGTCATTAAATATTGTGGTAAACGGAACCTAGCCATTAACGTCTAATGAAAAACGTTTGTCTCGCTTCTCATGTGGAGTTAAATCAAAAGCATTTGCTACATTATGTCAATGGATACAAAATACATTATTTTGTTAATGCGTTTCGTTGATGGATTGGGGAAACTATTCTTCCGGATGTAGATAGATATATTAGTGACATGTTTGCATCAGTGAGATTTGTAAAATGTCTGAAATAATTTACACGGAACGAAAAAAATATGAAAGCTCTACTCGCGGTATATATATTAATATCAAGTTTGATTCATTGAAGCTGCCTAAGCATGCTGTATTAATTAAAATAATGATTATGGGTGATAGATTCTCTGCAGTTGCCCTGTTTCTATGGTTTAGATGTATAAAGGTATGGGTATATACAAACACCAGGGTTGTTTAAGTAGCAATCTACTAGCTAGACATAAAAAGCCACCACCACCTGCGTTCGACATCACATACACACGATATATCATGTTTTACCTGCCAAGAGTGAACTGTTACCTGCCTTTGGCGAGTGGACATTTTGAGCCCTGTTAAGACCCACCAATGGCAGACTGCTACACACTTTGGATCGATAGAAAAAAAGACTGTAGTTCTACCTCTAGTGTCAAATTGTAAGGCTAAGATGCAGTTCATTATAAGACAGGTTTAGGTCTTGGGGTGTTGTTAGTCTATTTGCAAAAAGAAGTGACAGATGGAGGCACGAATAATTTCTTTCTCATCATGATTGTTCTGAATAATGTGTTCACATAGGAATGCAACAGCGGGAAAACACACTTCATAGACAGTGTTCCTTGCCATGTGCCTGGTGGTGTCTCAAAGGATGAACAGTATATGAGGGTATCTATTAGAATCTCTGGCATAGGATGTAATTACTTTCTGTCAGCTATTGCACTAGTTGAAGTGTGTTTGCTTGTTCGGGTTGGCTCCAGCCCCATAACAGTTGGGTGGCTGAAATGTTGGCCCAAGGTCGGTGATAGTGCAATCTGTCCAACCTCACCCCTTCGCCCTGCACAGGGCGGGGTCCGACCCTGTGCTATCAGTATAGGCGATTTCGGGAGATTGTCGATTTTGCGACTTTTCCAAAAATAGGAAGTTAACACAAAAGGGGGGCATACCAGTCTGGGTTGTACTGGCGATAGTGAAATTTGACCATTCCCACCCATTCACCCTGCATGGGGTGGAGCCGGGTCCGGCCCCGTGCTATCCCTATAGGCGATTTCGGGAGATTGCCGATTTAGCAATTTTTTTAAAATGGGAAGTTATCTCACACTATAGCAGACCCCCATTTCCATGTCAGCTACAGACCCAGGAAACGCTAGGTGGTACCACTAGTTTTCTTTAAACTAAGCAACCACTCTAGCAATAATCAGACTTCTTTCTGCAGAGGTAAGTCCCCAAGATAAAATAATATGTCAAACATACCATATAAACCATCACAACCATAAGAGGAAAGCCTTATATGGCTATCAATAACCTTCTCCCCACAATGGATAACAAGCCCCTGTACTCAAAGATACCTCATGAGGGATGCTTGAGAATCATTGACTCCATCCTCACAATGGATTTACATTTAGGGATCGTAATCAATATCATTATCGTGTGGTGTGCACATCCAGCTCTGACTCAAAACTACTTTCAATTTAATTATCAAATATTAGACAAGTACAACACATAGACATCAATGACAACATGACTCCCAATGTTGCACATCTCTGAATTCTTTGAGGAACAAAGTATATCCCGAGAATACAATCCATATACATGAAACATGGTAATACGGAAGAGGAAAATTGATGAAATCATAATCATTGGCAAAGACAAGAGTGGGCTAATTTCATCAATGGATTAGAACACTAAGGGCCTGATTCACAGATGCATTTTATTATGTTGCAATCCCATTGGAAAACACTCTCTGAGTCAGGCCCTAAATCTCCATCTTAAATTCCCATACACCAGTGATGAAAATAATATGAACTTCTTAAACCTAACAATCAATCCCAAAGAAGGAAAACTATATAAAATAAATGTTAACTAAAACTAGTGACAGGAACCTCCTTCTGGGGTATGATTCATGCCACCGTAAAGCTCCCAGTGGTGACCTTTATTTCTGACTGTTTCTAAGAACCCAGAAAAAGTACTGATAAACAAGGCGTCAATAAACTATTTAACAAACTAATGTAAAAAGTGCTTGACATATTAAAAACACCAAGGTTAAAATGAGTGCTAAGAAGATACATTTTTGATGCATTTTTGCATCAGGGCAAAGTTTGCCCTAGTGCTAATACCATTGCGTATTATCACTAGGGCACTAGGGCAAACTTTGCCCTGGTGCAAAAATGTAGTGAAAATGCATTTTTTTTGCACTAGGGCAATTTCTGCCCTGGTGCTTTTAATATGCCAAACTGCACTTGTCGAGGTGCAATGGTTTTTAGATGTGTCCCAGTGTTTTTAAAAATAGGGCAAACTTTGCCCTAGTGCTAATACCGTGCAAACTTTGCACTTGCATCGGTGCAAAGTTTCTGTAATCTGGCCCCCGGGGCTATTTGTTTCCTTGGCTTGTGCGGCAGGTTAGCTGGGGTCTGAGGGTCAGGATGGCCCTGCAATGCACAGATGCCCGAACAGAGAATGATATAGATAGGATCCGAGTAAAAACTTGCAGTTGAGGCTTTCTTTTTTTAATGAGACCTCTTAGTGTGTTTTCAGTTAAGTCATCAAACCTTACTTATTTTAGTATCTATACAGACGGCCAACAGGAGTCAAAATAATGGGACTTTATATTGCTATGTTTAATATTCTTGAACTTTTTACCTGACAATACAGATGGACATTGAAGGATGAAAAGAACTAGGATCAACGATGAGACACTGCAGATAGGGTGCAAAGCAGAACAGACTTCCACTATCCACACGCCGTAATGCCAACATACACCAGAGATTCCAAGAGAACCTGGCTTGCCTGTACCCTCTGAGACGCCAATCGCAAAGACCATGAGGAAAGCCATTGATGAAGTGACTTCTGTCTTTCTGTGCATTCCTACGTGGACTCAATAGTAAGGGAAACTCGCAATGAAAATAAGACCACCATGCTTTCTTCTCCCCGACCCCTCTTGGTTTACACAGCCCAGCAGACGCCAGGACCTGGTGGGGTGCACATCCCTATTTGCAGAGTCGGCAGCGAAGCATAATGGATGACTGAATAACTCTTATAAACCGCATCTTTGCTTTCTCGCCCTGCGCTGGAAGTAGAACAATCTGTATTCGTGTTGACTCGATGTATGTATCATACGGAAGGGATTATACAGGCGCACACCTGGTGTTTACACGTGGTATTTGTCCTATTTTAGACTGCAGTGAGGTGCAGAGGAGAGTGTGGCAACCCTGACACTAGGTTGCAGTTATCAAGAACAGAAGAAATCGGTGTCTACTGTCTGTGGAACACTCGCGTCCCCTGCACACTCAATGTGTTTGTCAGAGCAAACGATTCCTAGAGATTAAGAAAGATGTAAGGTTGTCGAACAATTTTTAAGAACGTGGAGTTCCTACGGAAGTAACTCATACAGTAAAAGGTTTACAGTAGCCACCAAGTGTTTTAATCCGCAAACAAAGGATATAGTAAGTTATCTGAAATATTTAAATCATATTGTACTGTACAGATACACCCATGATATTCTTTTTCAAATATCTAAAACCATGGGCTCTACGCGTTTCGGGATTAAAATCCCTTTGTGAGGAGCGTTCGTTCATGTAATAAAAACATTTCATATTTCATTTTCAGAGTTCAATCTGCATAGTCTACATAACAGAGTGGGAAACAGTAATAAACAAAGTGCCTATTAGCTACTCTCTTATTAATGGTGACTCTCTATATTGAAGAATTCATAGTACACTGGTATGATACCTCTCAAGTGTGCCGCCTGGACAACCCTGTGTGTAGGTGAGGAGAAATCCCTTGGCAGTGACTGGGGGGCGGTAGCCCGCCTCTGGCATTATCTTGTCCTAGGGTAAAAGTGAAAAAGAAATAATGGATTCTGTATTCTATACCTGCCCTCTGACAAGACTAATGGGAGTAGGCAGTGGAAGTTACATCCCTACCTGGATCTCCAGGCGATGCTTCAGTAAGATTTAAGCCTCATGGGGGAATCCCTCATCAACTCAGAATCAAATAGAGATATGTAGATGCAGCGGCAGCAACCGTTTGAACAGGTCAAATAGTTTGTTCAGGAGCTGCTTATCTGTGTGCATTAGAAGATGATTAGTGAAGTGTTCAAGAGTACTCCAGTGGATAGTGTTCTGCAGGAAACTATGTAACGCTTACCTCGCAAAGCACACTCGCTGGTGTAGAAGTCGGCACGTTTTACAGCGTCATCAGGTCGAGGCTGCCAAAAAGTGTAGGGATTGCGCATGGGCGTCTGTGCAGTGATGTCACATGTAAACAAATGATATCACTGTGCGGCGACACGGAGCGCAATCTGGCATGCCAAGTGCCCATTTTTGTTAAAGGAGAAGGTGCCTACAGATGTGGCACTAACAGGGTGGACATGTGTTGAATCGGAGGGTGTCTAAGAGGCACTCATGCTCACATTCTATACATTCACTAGTTACTACTATTTTGCCTCTGTTACAAATATTTCTCAAGTTGGAGACAATTCCTAGATTGTTCATTTTTACAGACAGTTATATAAGAACAGTCAGTATTTCATAGACTAATCATGCCTCTGGATATTTCTAGATCATAAACTGTAGGGAATGGTTGACTAAGGTGGGTATTGACAGGTGGGCAATCAGAAATGAACCTCATCTTGAGATGTGTAATTCAGGGTCAACAGACAGAATTATTGATAGGGGAGTTTACAGAATAGCACCCAGATTAAAGTCTTCATTCATCCCATAGGGATTAAGACGCTCAGGCTTGTCAATCCAACAAAGTTCCCTTTGGTCGAGCCTCCTGGAGTGATCTCCTCCTCTTGGTGATTTCTGGACAATCTCAAGTACCATAAATCTAAGTTGTGCCACTGTGTGTCTCATCTCTGAGAAGTGTCGGGCCACGGGTGAGCGGGTGTTGTTGTAAGATGAGTAGATATAACATCAAAGCCAGAGCAGATGACCATACCATCACATTGAAATCAGCAGACAAAGGTGGCGCTCTCGTCATTATGGATAAGACTTTTAATAACTTTCAGTGTTTAACACTTCTTAATGATACAAATACCTATGTCCCCATTGATAGGGACCCGACACCTATGATCTTGACTGTAACCCAAACAACACTTGACAAAGCACTAGAGAATGGTTGGATCGCCCAAAAGACACATAGATTTCTCCACAAAACCGATCCCATTACTCCGGTCTTCGATGGTCTTCCCTAAATCCACAAGCATCTCCACAACCCACCCCTCAGACTGACAGTAGCAGGTATGAATAGTATCTTTGATCCTTTGGCTATATATGTTGACCAAGTTCTATAACCTATAGTAGAAAAATCCAGTACTTACCTGAGAGACACAACACACTTTCTGAACACGCTACAAGATATCAGGGACCTGAAGCAAGGTGATCTCTTGGTAACAATTGACGTACAGAGCCTCCATACATCCATCCCCCATCAGGGTGGCCTGTAAGCACTAGAATTGGCTTTCCTGAGGGAAGAACATTGCAAAACCTCAAAGCTCTTCATACTGGAATTGGCAAAATAATCCAATATAATATTTTTTTTAGATTTGGACAACAATTCTACCTACAAGCAGCCAGAACCTCTATGGGTTCTGCCATGGCCTCTGTTTATGCTAACCTCTATCAAGAGACCCAATCCATATTAAATCACCATCACTGGAGTCAGAAATCAATCACTTGGAAAAGGTACATCAATGATGTTTTCATTATCTGGAGAGGCGAGAGGGATGAACTCAATGATTTCTTGTTATACCTGAATTCAGTGAACAACCGTATCAGATTCACCATGGAGGTAGGAACCCCCAAAATCCACTACTTAGACGTGGTACTGGAGCTCAGAGAACACAAGATAACCACCAGCCTTTTTCACAAACCCACAGACGTTAACAACAGCCTACACTAGTTGAGTCAACATCCAAAAACATCTGAAGGATAATCTCCTGTGCAGCCAATTCCTTCGGGCTAAACGCATCACTTCTGAAGAAAATATGCTGGCAACTGAAATGGACAGAATGACTTTTAAATACTTAGGGAGAGGGTATCCAGAACATATAATCAGAGCGGCAAGAGACAGAGCTACTCTAACTACTTGGGAAGACCTCCTAAAGAGTACACCCAAGAGCCAAGAGATCCCCTTTCCCTATATATTGAAATACTCCAGCCAGAGTCATCAGATCACTCGTCTGATTAAAAAGAATTGGAGACTTAGCCAATCGGACCCCCAACTACAGAAATTATTTCCGCAACCCCCATTAATTGCATAAAAGAGAGACAAAAATCTGAGGGACCAACTGGTAAAAGCGGAATGAGCCAGTAGGCCGAAGCAAACAACACCACAGGTACTCTCGAGCACTTCACTAATCATCTTCTAATGCACACAGAAGCTCCTCCACAATCTATTTGACCTGTTCAAATGGTTGCAGCCGCTGCATCTACATATCTCTATTTGATTCAGAGTTTATGATGGATTCCCTCACGAGACTTAACTATTACTTAAGCATCGCCTACCCCCATTAGCCTTGTTAGAGGGCACGTATAGAATACGGAATCCATTATTTCTTTTTCACTTTTACTCTAGGACAAGATAATACCAGTGGGCTACCGCCCCCCAGTTACAGCCAAGGGATTTCTCCTCAGCTACACAGAGGGTTGTCCAGGCAGCACACATGAGAGGTATCTCACGAGAGTACTATGAATTCTTCAATATAAAGAGTCACCATTAATAAGAGAGTAGCTAATACACACTTTATTACTTTTTCCCACTCTGTTATGCAGATTATGCAGATTAAACTCTGAAAATGAAATATGAAATATTAAAATGACATGAAGGAATGCTCCTGACGAAGGGATCTTAATCCCGAAATGCGTACAGCCCATGGTTTTAGATATTTGAAAAAGAATGTCATGGATCTATGTGTACTGTACAATATGATTTAAATATTGCAGATAACTTACTATATCCTATGTTTGCGAATTAAAACACTTAAACATGGATAGTGTAAAGCTTTTGTGTATGAATAACCTACGCAGGAACTCCACGTTCCTAAAAATTGTTCAACAACCTTAAAACTTTATTAATCTCTAGGAATCGTTTGCTCTGACAAACACATTGAGTGTTCAGGGGACGCGAGTGTTCAACAGACAGTCGATGTACGTACCAGTCAGCAAAGTGTGTATAGTGGTTAGTCTCAGTATATCCCCTTACCTTTATACATCTCATTCACAGAAACAAGGCAACCACGTTTGCAGCGGAATTGTTCTTTTAGGTAATACTGCCCACTAAGCCAAACTCTGTGATTTATCCGGTGTGGAACGCATGTCAATTGATTTATACCTCAAGTGAAGACTTGATATTAATATGTAGACCACGAATAGCACTTTCATTATTTCTGTACATTGTTGCAGACACTTTATAACTCTGACTGATGCGGAAATTACACTTATTTATCTACCTCTCGAAGAATGTTCTCACCCTTTTAGGAAAGAAACGGGTCAGTGCCAGCAGAGCATGGTGCATTAATCACCTAATGTAGCAAATTCCATACGAGAATCAAGAAAACAGTGTTGCAATGGGCTTCAATATTTAAATACATTTTGATAATGATATTCTATGTTCATAACTGTATCCTCACTAGTACCGATGCAAAGTGAAGTAGCGGATGTAACATAAAACTGAATATATAGCACAGAAGAATGTCTACTGATTATGCATGAATGAACAGATACTTGAAATAAACACTTTATTAGGCAACCCAAGTCACAGAGAGAAGCTGCCACACAACTAGAAAGGCCATGCACATGGAGAGCCAAAGGGTGCAGACCAGGGCAGTGGTCTGCAACCTTTGGCTCTCCAAATTGCCATCCGCCCATGTCAGCATAATCAATGGTGAGGGATCCTTGGATTCGTCACCCAAAACATCTGGAAAGCTGCAGGTTGCAGAGCTCTGGTCTAGGGGTCCTCCCCGCATCAGACTGGTATCTAGGGTTCCTCGTTTCCCAGAAAAATTGAACTCATTCTGTTTTCTTAGGGGTCAGAATGTGCCATGTACCGTGGTATGAATCTCTGTGGAAAAACAACACATTTCAAGTTTTAGGGCCGAAATGGCACTCCCTGGTTCCCCTCTGCTGGTGGCACCATAGGCCATTGTCTGTGGTTGTCTTCTTGTAACAGCGGCTCCGTGCATTGGGCAGAATTGTGCATACACTCCGGCCTTACGCGTAGTTTGGATGGTGGTGTGACGACAGAGGGTGCACGATTAGAGGCATGTGTCTGAATTTGCCTCTAAGTCATTTGAAGTGGCTTGCTTTTGTGTTGGACATTTCATTGCAGTTGACACAGTCTGCATTGTTTTGGTAACAATGTGTGTTGCTTGTACGGCCTCTGACCATCATGAAGTTGTAGCAAGGTGCGATATCTGATGCTGTGTTCGATTCAATAATAACCATTTGATCAGACAAGGCATGAGTGGACAAGGATCGGGAAAAAAACACTACTTAAATTGAAAACGTTTCTGCCACAAAACCGGCATTTGTTCTTTGAAATGTGCACACTATCAATCAAGCAAATTGCATGTTCAGAAACTAAGTAGATTTTTAAATGCATAGTTGTTATAGTGTGGGATGTGTGTATTCTTACATTTGTACATGTATGTGTATAGTTGGGATGAACCTTTGGTTGTCTGTGAGGTTAGATTTTTCAGCGTCTGAGTTTCAAGTGAGGCATTTAGATGGTGAGATTGCATTGACGGCTGAGGGTGCTTAAAGGAATGGTTCGCCCAAAAAATTTGTATTGCCCAAAAAGATGGCCAATAATAAAACAAATATATACGCACTTTCTTTTTTTAAGTTCCTATGTAACATTTTTAGCAATTCAAGCTCAAAAATTGAAAAAGCAAGCACATGGGCGCATCCATTTTGTGAAATGGATGCCCACCTGTGCTGAGTTTTGCGGCACTAATGAAGGAAAAGCCAGCCAGCTGTAGTAAACAAAAGCTACCACTGGGTGGCTTTTCCTTCATAGGTGCCGGGACTCGGAGGACGCGGACCGGAGACTACAGACAGAAAAGCTGCAGCTGCATCTCGGTAAGTGCTATTTTTTTTTAAATAAGCACTAGCTGCATTTTTTTTTCTAAGTTTTCTGGGCTGGAGGAGCCCGGAAAACTGAGAAATAAAACCACAGCTGTAAAAACGTTGTATTTATGTTTGCGGTTGCTTTTGAAGCGACCGCAAACATAAATACAACGTTAATGTTTTTTAAAAACGCTGCGGTTTTGGACGAACCATTCCTTTAATGTCAACTGAGTTTAATGAACTCTCCCTTCTCCCACTCCTGAATCCGCCAACCTAATACTAAAGCATAACCCCTTTACTCCTCTACAGCTGCGGAACCTGAGGGTGTGTGCCAGGAGCAAATAGAGCAGGACCCAGAACAGGAGCTAGTCAAGGTGATGGAAGATAAGGAAGATACTGCTTCCAGACTGCTTTCTACAGGTGGACCGCCACAAGAGAGGTGCATTACTACTTGGTCACAAGATTGTATCTGTCGTCTTTGCCAACCCCCATATACAGGGACGTCATTTGGGAGTAGCCAGGGGTCTCCCCGAGGTTTCCCTTGCTACCCCTGTGGGCTAACTTGCTACCCCTAGAAAGGGGTCTTTGTGGCTCTTTGTTTCTGGAGTGGCTGGAATTTCAGTTGAGGCCTCTCAAAAAAAACAGGTGGTTACAAAAGTGTAACACTTTGAGCAGTGACCCTAAATAAGAGAAAATAGGAATAACAAATAATGTGTCTTTCTGGAATTCTATACAATAATTGCTAGACTCATTAAAGGGGTAAAAGGTCATGTTCTATTGCTTTCCATTATGTCACTTCGCGGTGGTGTCAAATGACATCACTTCCTATGATGTCATCAGAGGTCAAGGGTCATGTGAAGTCACTTCCGCTATGCCTGGCATTTTGGTGAAATGACATCCCTGCCAATATAGCTTACCCTTCTGTCCATCTACAACCAGGCTGTGCATTAATCCCTTTCCGGCAAAGCCACAAAAATCTACAAAGAATGTGGGCCATAAAAACAAAGGCTCCTTTATACTGAACTATGTTTAAAAAAGGACTTTCATTTTTAAAGCCCCAGAAGTATTATTAAAGATGCTGAAGGCCCAACCTCTACTCCATGTAGGCAGATGGAATTTTTATAACTCAAATTGCTTGCGTGTGTGGTTCCCAGTCTTGGAAACCAGAAGGCAGAAGTAATGTACCTGGCCCTGTACCCGACCACTGACTTGTTTTGTCACAGTCATTTAGTCCCAACAGTTTAAGCATGAAAGCATGTACATTTCTGAAAACAAATGACTGATTTCCACATTTCTGGGCCTGGGATTTTAGGACTAGCTCTACACAAAAGTTCAACGGAAGCACTGCCTGCCCACCATCACTAAGCGCCTCTCTCCCTCCTCTTCTGACTCCCACCCGTTGCTCTTTCCTGTACCCATTTCCTTAGCAAGAGGCAGTCGGCCTAAAGGATCGTTACCAGATTCCCAAATATGATGCTCCTGAGAGGCGTCAGGGCTAGGGCAATGTACGTCACATTGCAGGGTCTGTTCTAGCATGTGCTGACTCGTTCCCAACCCTGCTGGCCTTTCAAACGCACTGCCTGCGATGACATCTCTGCATCACCTGTAATTCAGACTGCTAGTGCCCTTTCCCCCTCAGTCTCGTGTTGTACGTAAATTGCCTTATTACCATTCCCACATCTCTGCCTCCCCGGTCTGCCTTAGTACGAACGCGCCTCCCTTGCCCTGCACATACTCCAGTGTTACCTACTCTCCCTTACTACCTTACCACAATCGTATTCCCATTTATATGTGGTGCCAGGAAACATGCAGCACAGAAAATGGCGATCTTTCGGTTGTGTTTAGCAAACTGCTACCGCCTAAACCAATTTGCCCTGGCTGCTATATCACACACAGCTTGCTTAGCATTTAGCAAATAGCAAACGGATTTTACACCAAGACTGAGGGGTACAGGGAAAAAAGGGGGATTTATTTGCGTATTCTGGCTGAAACCAACAGGTAAGGTCAGCACACGTGTAAAGATGTTTATGAAGACACGTGACCCACATCTCCGGCAAACGTGAATTTGTTCTCACGTGAATTTCTGAGAGTGCCTGACTTCCTGCCTCGCCTTCTCTGTCTTTCCTCGACCAGCACAAGTTTCCTGAAAAGACTGTTTTGCCTGACCTCCTGTGCCTTCCCCGGCCTGTGTAGAAAAAGGTATGTGTAATGCTTCACTTCAGCTTTATTTCGAGAAATTAGAAAATCATAAGAGCAAAACAGCTACATTAAAAAATAAATGAATAACAACATTTTTATTTAATTGGTTTTTCATAACACGCCTTATACCGAACCTGAGTTCAGTTTCTAACGCCAGATCGGGAATTTTAACCTCTGTTGCTCTGAATTATCTTGATTCCAAAACCATTCCGTTGCCCCTGTGCTAGCCTCCGTTCACATTCAAGCACATATTATAGCGCAACATTAAAAAATAACATTCCTGCTTAGTGACAAAGCATTCTTAATAGACGTGTATACAGTGTAAGCCACATTCTTATCTGGTAGGGATTAGGAAAGCCAGAACCTCTTTGCAGCAAATTCAGTTCTTAGATTACAATCTCTGAGTATTGGTATGGGGAATATTTTTCTTAAAATATTTAAAATAGGACACAAGAAATGTGTTACATCACCCTTTGAGCTAGCACCACAAACGCATGTGCATACGGATATCCCTTTGAATTCCACCTGTGACATACTGAGGCCAGCAGAAGATGATTGACCAAGTTGAACAAAGTACTCCTCTTGTGTGGTTCATGAAACCAGCTACAACAATGTCTGTATAGTGACATAAACCATGCTTCACAGTATTGCACTGACTGCTCAGCAAGTTCAAAGTTGTGGTGCTGCATAGAGGTTGGTGAAAAATGTCAGCGTGCAAAGCAAGCATACCAACTGGCAGCACCGTGGATGGGTCAGAGAATAACCCAGCAAGACCCAACAAGGGGTCAGAAATTGCGTCGGGGCCTATAGTGACGAACATCAGATGCAATCAAATCCTTCACGATCCAGTGAGAAGGATGACAATCACTGCTGTCCCAGAGTCGTACACACAGTTTTACAGGGTTAAAATGAAGCAAGTCTGTAAGATAGCCAAGGCAAACGTCAAGAGGCAGGAAATAATTGGGGAACGTTGCAGGAAATTATTTTTCGTTTTATTAGGGCAGCAAATGAGTAATCCTTGATTTTTGCACCATAGCTGGCCACCGACACAGAGTATGGTAAATCGATGAGTCAAGTTAAGTCCAGTGTACACCCACCCAAACTCTTACCAAACCTCAAAATTGCACCATTAACTTGTGCTAACTTCATGGCACAGCTTGATACCTGGGCACCCCACTCCAAATTATTCTTAAACCTGTTACCCAAGTCGGGCAATTCATCACCCCATTCCAGTTTGCTGACCTCACCTATGATTGGAGAATGTTTGCCCTACGACTGCCTACACACATCAACTTTGACTTAACTTTGACTTAACAATGTTAAGAGAGAGGTCTCAAGCAGCCATGAATTCCATGAAAAAGTTAACCAAAAAATGTAATGCTCGTGGTGTTGGGGCTAATAGAACTACATCATCAGCATATGCCAATGGACAGATGTTCATACCTGCTAGTTTTTGTTTATAGGGGGTTATAGCACGAAGCTCAGCAATTAGCAAGTTAATATAGAGGTTAAATAAGAAGGGTGATAATACGCACCCCTGCCTTATCCCACGACACAGCTGTAAAGTTGCAGACAAATCACTGGAATGGGTAAAACGAACACTAGCAGTAAGACTATTGCGAAGGGCAACCAGGATGGAATGTAGTGCCTAGGTAGTTCCAAAAGAGGTCACTATTTCCATAATTTCTGACTATTTCCATTGTTAAATGCTGAGCTTAGGTCCATGAGCTGGTCCATAAAGCCCAATTATATGGGGCACTTGTGGCCAAGAACACATTTATCAAAGATCAGCCTGAGGTTGAAAACTTGTTCCACAGTACGACTCCTTTGTGGAATCCATCTTGTTCCTCAGCCAAAATTTCATTAGCTTGGAACCATTAAGAATTCTAGGAAAAAACAACCTGCCAAACCATTTGGTTTACGAGTCATTCAGGGACACCGTATGATAACAGCATGGGTCTGACTTATCACTTTAAAGAAGGGTACACCAATGGCCTTCTCCAAACTTGCCTGTAAGAGATAGTCTTTGGCAGTTATGTTAAATATTTGGGTAAAACCCAGAACCCAAGTCAAATCTCGTGAATAATATGATTGGAGCATGGTGTTGAAGATGGATGTCCCCAATTCTGCATCGCCCCTCCCGAGGTCACTATGAAATATGTTCTAGAGTATACATCATGGGACCCTGAGTGAAAACTATAATCTCTGGCAGTTGTATGTTCTAGCCTCCAAGTGTTTGTAACTTTAATTCCCCCATCAGACTTTTGAGTACTTTGCATCCTCAACTTCTTGCAATGTGACAATTCCATCCACCACTTTTGTCTAATAATGGGTCATGAACCTCATTGACATCACTGCCTAGAATAATGTTATCAATCACGTTATTCTGCCACATACATCCTAGGTCATTAAAAAACAATTCAGCATTCACTGATGGGGCAAACATTTTACAAATCGTCATCATTGTTTCTTGCTCCTTAAGCTGTACAACCACCACACGGCCATCCTTGTCTGTCTTACAAGAGACCACTGATGCAGGGACATTTTTACGTAAAAGTATCACTACTCCCCTTTGATTAAGGTGTATACACTGAGGTGAATACCTGACCAACCAACATTCTCAGGAGTCTAACAGACTCTTCCTCAGTTAAATGCATCTCTTGGAAAAAGGCCACAGTGCTCCCAGCTTTCCTAGGTAGGGCGGGATTATTTTCTGTTTTATGCAGTTATTTAGGATGTTAACATTCCAGTAAACAGGTTTTAAACCATCATTCACATACTCTATGGGTCAAACCTAAACTGGCTTACTAACATCATCAGGAGTCATCTTTTAAACTGAGGTTGCACGAACCTGCACTCTCCCCTCTGATGCCATATTATACTATCACTCAAATGTAAGTGAGCAAGATGAATAACAAAAAGAAAGAAATAGCAAAACAAATCCTACTAGTGAGTACCTAATATTAAGACCTTTGTTAATCTAAAAAAATAATTATTAATACTATTAGATCAAGTAATCCATCTCCTTACCACCATCCTGAAATACTGCTGAACCCCCTGCCAAGTGTGTACCTTGCCAAATGATGCCCATTGAACACATCTATAAGTATACACATAAGATATACATACTACATGTCAAGTCACCTATCCTCCTCCAGCAGCCTTCAGTACAAAGTCAATGCTTAAACATTGTAAAGGTTATTTATAACTATAACAAAAAGAATACCCCCCCCCCTTTTGCACAATTAAAACAATACCCAATCATGTCCTCCCCTGCAACATAAATGGCAAAAAGGGATCTTGGTGATCGGTGCTCCCATCTGTTACACAGCAAAATTGCAACCCCACCTACTCCCAACATGTGAAAAACATTGCCAAATACCTGATGTTCTCACAATTCATTGAGATCGCTAACATAGGGATATACCGGGGTGACCAAGGGAATGAGCGATAGAGAGCATTGAGATGACCTACTTTAGACAGATACATTCTATGGCTCTCTGCCAACAGTAAGTTCATGGACGCCTAGTGGTGCAGGGAGAAAACATTTTAGGCTGTCAAAAAGGAAATAAACGGATACACGGACCTCGTTATATCATACTGCATTTAGCAGGCATGATAGATTACGGTTACACAGAGGTAAAAGAAGCCGATGGACCCCTCCCCCACTCACCAACACATATTCCAGCAAATGTATCCACAGTATGGGTGTATCTCACGGTTGTCCAATGCCAGGCCTCGAGGGATGGAAACATGCTAGCTTTTTGGGATACCCCTCATTAATATTCATGAGATACATTTGCATACCAAGATTTTAAATGTATGCAAAACTCTTCTCATGAATATTAATGAAGGATATCCTAAACACCTGCCAGTATTCCAGCTCTGGAGACCTGGAGTTGGATTATCCTGTATCTAAAAACAAACTGAGAAATATTTTCCCCATACTACCATGTTCAACTCTTTTTGGAATTGCTTCCAAATTTACTGACTCTGTGAAAACCCTAGGTTGTATCTGGCAATCCAATCTGTTTTTTTTTTTTTTTTTTTATTGTGTTGGGTTTCTACAAACCTTTACAATCATTAAAACAGGAAATAACAAATATGAAAGTTACAAAAAAAATTTTTTTCCAACAATTAATTACAAAGAAATAAAGAATAAAACATCCAATACAATAGCAATTTAACAATGAATTCAAACATACATAGGATTTATAAAAATAAAATATCCATTCATCCGTTTATACTTAAATATTCAGATCAATTTCACATTCTTTATACCGAAAGTGTAGCAAGTTCATTCAGTTTTATTTCAATAATTGACAATAATTCTATCAATTTCAAATTAGAAGACAAACTAGTACTGCACATGCAACGATTCCAAAGTGCTTCCATACTAGTATCTGTTTGGAACTGAGCCTTTAAATTAAAAATTCTATTACGAGATGGTGAAAAAAAGGGACAAGCGATGACCATATGTTTAAGTGTTTCATCTGCCTCCCAGACTTCACAAAAACGGCATAGAGTGGAAGAGCCGGTTTGAGATGATCTATTCCAATTTTTTGTTTTAGATAGAGTTCGAAATTGATTCAGACGAAAACGTATTAGAAGTTTTCTGCCAATCGCAGAGGGAAATTGAATCAAATAAAATGCACGATCACCCCACTTTCTGCGAAATTGATTGTATTCAGAGTACGATGGGTAAGTTCCCATTTTATCTGTAAGCTTACACCAAAAGTAAAGTTCATATTTTTTTCATGTGCAGGAAGCAGCAAGGTCATACTTTCGGGGGTTTCATTAATGGCATTTATAATTACATTTAATTTGTTAGTGAATACTTTAAGTGAGTGAATACTCGGATTTTCAGTTAATTTATTTAATTTAACATATAAGGAGTTTGCCGGAGGATCCAGCATTTTAATATAGTTTTTTATATTTCGCCAATTTCTTTTTACAGAAAGAGGTAAGAAATTAATTTCATGACAAATAAGAACATTTGGTATGGACTGAGCTAAACCCAGAGCAAACTTCCACATTTTTCCCTGTATTATATCGAGAATAGAATCAATTTCATATAAACATATATCCAAAGGGTATAATAAACAGGGTTCAACTTTGAGTAAATAAAAATGAATTAGAGGTAATAAAGAAAATAAGCAATATTTATGAAAAATGATTTTCATCTGAGAGGCTAAAGTTTTAGCTTTATTGTTAAGGAATGCTTGCCACATGCTTAAAGAATAACAATCCACCAGTGGATAGCCCAAATAACGAATAGATGAAGAATAAGAGAGTTCGACTCCTTGCAAGCGCCATGAGAATTTGTTTGCTTTACATCGCCCATCATAAAAGGTAAGAATTGAAGATTTAGTTGGATTGACTGTAAGATTCAGATTGTGAGCGAATTTAGCAAATAAATCGAGTTTGTTCTGGAGGCCAAACGGGGTGCGGTCAAAAATGAGAAGATCGTCTGCAAAACCGATCCAATCAAGCCTGATTGCACCCAACTTAGCTGGAAATACATACTGATCTTTCCAAAGAGAGTCAATCCCATATAGGTATAAGTTGAATAAAACTGCCGCCATATTGCATCCTTGCTTGACGCCAATTTCGGTGCTGATGGAATTAGTTAAGGCACCGTTACGATTTAAGCGAATTCGATAAGATGTCTTGAGGTGCAACAGGGCGATCAGTGCAACCAAAGAATGAGGGATTCCTATCTCGATCAGTTGGCCCAAAGAATTTCTCGGATTACGCTGTCAAATGCAGCCGTCAAATCAAGACTGGCCATATACACAGGCCCCATATGTGCATTTTTCGTCTGTGCATAGAGATGTGCAAGAATTGTTGCATTCAAGGAACAGCCAATGAACTTTCTAAAACCCACCTGGAATATTGAGAACAAGTTATTGTGTATGATATGCGTTTTAAGCTCCTGCAGGAGCAAAAGAGAGAAAATTTTTGATGAAGCATCAGTAAGTGCGATGGGGCGATAATTACATGGCAATTCAGGGGGGCCTTTTTTATAGATAGGTATTATGTATGCAGAATGCCATGTTGAAGGAATTTCCCCCGTTTGTAAGATCAGATCAAACCGGATCTTTAAGATGTGTGCCCAAAAAAGGGGATCTGATTTATATACACACGGGGGGAGCCCGTCTGGACCTGGTGCTTTGGAGTTGTTAAGTTTATTGATTACATCAATGATGTCATCAACCGTCCATCCAGCTCTTGTATTACAAGTGAACATTGGATGATGGTTTTTAACAAAAGAAAAACGGTCGGGCAATTTAAATTTTTGTGTTATGAAGTTAGTCCACGCATCAGCAGAAATTACGCATTGTGGATCAGATTGTTGGCCTGATTTTAGAGAGCGTAATAACGACCAAGATTGCCTTGTATTATATTTTAATAGATGATACATCATATTTTGATTGTCGGCAAAATGCATAGAAATTTTCAGAAATTTAATTCTGTTTTTGTGAGCTTGTTTTATTCGATTTAGCGTAGTTGACCTACCAAGAGAGGGAGACATAGATCTCATAATCTCCCTGATTTTTTATACTTCTCTCTTTTTGAGTCAGCAACCAACTTATTGAATTTATGTATATGATTTGCTTTGGATTCGGTTATGGAATTTTTAGACAAGGCAATTTTTATTAGATGAAATTGGATACGTTTCATATTGAGCTCTTCAGCTTTGCTTAAAGAAGAATAGCAATCACGGAAGTTAGTAGTGATGAGCGGATCCTCCACAATCATTTGCAGCAGTTTGCAACACACTTTCGGATTCCATCGTATAGATAATAGATGTCGATCAGATTCAAGTAAAGTTAAGCTAGGCATAGCATCAAAACGAGCATTGGATAGTTGAATAGATAAACAAATTAACATATGATCCCCAAGTTCAGGGTCAGAAATAATAACCGGTTTAATAAAAGGATATAAACATGTTGATACAAAGAAAAAATCAATCAGAGATTTAGAATTACCCCTATGCCAGGAAAAGTTAAATTGATTTAGTAATACAGGAGCTGGTTGAATGTCCCATTCCAAAAAAACTCAAGCCAAGTTTGTCCATTTCGTACAGAAACGAGAGAATGGCTATGAACCAGATTCCTTTTACTTAGTAATGAATCATAACATAGTGCATTAAAATCACCACCTACAATTATTTTGAGAGCTGAATTTTGTGCAAATGCTGCTACTAGTAGCAAATTTATTTCATCGATGATGGTTTCAAGAGAGGAGGACAATTTGTTCCAATAAATACAAACTAACAGTAGTACATCTTTAGACAGATTCGCAAGTGTTAATTCAACAGCCATTAAACCTTGAGTGCAACATATATATTTAGCAGCACATTTGGTTAGAGTATTAATTAGAATAGCAATTCCTCCTGATGGCCGTCCCGTAGAGCCCTGCGAGGCCGCATGTGAAAAAACATGAAAACCCTCAATTGAGAATGGAAAGCGGCACATTGTTTCCTGTAAAAAAACAACATCCGGCTGAGGACGATTCTCTTTATTGGTCCATATCCGGAAGTTGTTAAGACCGCAAGAATTCCAGGACACAATCAAAAGGTCCCCCAAGCTAGGATCGTCCTAGCACTCCAGAGTTAGAGCTAGGTGCTACTACGGTAGTACCTACGGATTGTATTCCCTTGAGAGCAGATACAATTGCCATCAGTTGTGTAAGAGTATTCGCATCGAGGTCCAAGGCTACCCCTTGATCTTTCAATACAGAGGGGGTTTGAACTGCAGGTATCTGGGTATTGACGAAGCTTTCTGCGTCGTCAATATTAGAAAATAATGTTGGTACTAGACCTATGGAAAGTAGATCCACCTTTTGTTCCCAGATCAATTTTAAGATTAGTGGAGAATTGTATCTGCAAATCATTTTATTGTTATTTACAGGTGCAAGTGTGATCCAGTCAATATCATTAGATCTTATCAATCTCAAGGCCGGGACAGCTTGCAAAGTTGAGATAAAATAAGACCGATTTAGCCTTGCCTTACCATGAAATTCAGCATTACTCTCCCATCCCATTACGACAGATCCTTTTAGTTCATCAGCTGTGGTAATCATAGCTGTTACCTTTTTGCTATCTCGTGATGGGGAACTGTACGCAATTGGAGGGATATGTGTTGAATTCTCACTTTGCATTTCCCGACTTGAGTTTTCAATCAGTAAATTAATCTCTTTTTCCCCCCCCAAACTTTCAACATTGCTGCTCGGATTTTCAGCCGAGCTGGACACAGCCACTTTTGGCATGTGTGTCGGTGAGTTTCGTTGACTTTTCGAAATCGCATCATTGCATACACCTTGAATGATTCTGTCAGTTTTTTTTGTGGCTAGCAGAGGATAAAAGTTAGAAAGCGTAGCTTGTTTTACAGTCAAATGTGGCTCTTCGAGTGTGGGCACCGAAGTTGGCAATTCCGTTTCCTCACATGAGTTACTTTTCATTTGCATTTTTTTTTTTTTTAGGAGACTGTTTACACATTTGTTTGTTGCATTTTAGGCGAGCCTCTTTTACACATGAATCAGATAAATTAGGAATAAGTGACTGTGGTGCGGAGAGATTGAGCACCGCTTTAGATTCCGCATTTAGCTGATTCAAGTCAATAATACCCTCCCCGCCAGACAGATTACATATTTCTTTTATGTTTGAATTATGACGGTCAAGTTTAGGAGCACTCTGATTCTTAGATTTTTTTTCCACTTTTTGTTTGAGTCTTTTGTCGGCCCCTTTTCTTTTTTCAGCTCTCTGTTGTGCTCTTTTTTGTTTTCTCGTAAGGACAATTGGGAGGACTTCACAAGACAATAATGATGCAATTGATTTATCACATGCCGAATCTAGATCAGTCACATTGTTCGAGAGCACAAGTAAATCAGTAAGCGCAGATGGACTATCTGGAGAAGAAAGCTTAAGGCATTCAACTGTATTTTGAACAGCATCATTGTTTGCTTTAGTGGCTAGCAATAATGTTGACTGAATTTCCTTAAAGGCAAACAATAATTTCTCAATATTAGCCGCATTTGTTTCCACTAATTGTTCCATCTTACATTTCTTAAACCCTGACGGAGATTGCAAAGGCTTTGGGGGATCAACTACAATTTCCGCAAATGTTTTCGTCTGAGTACCTTTATCACTGTACAGGTAAACCAGATTATTAAGTCTGTATATTACCAGCTGAAGATTTTGAAACCAATTCTTCCTCTGGTGGATGAATATGACCGGGCAGCAGTGGTGGGCACCCTTGTTAATGCTAGGCTGCACTACTGCAATGCGCTCTAGGTAGGCAGTCCAAAATATCAGCTAAAGCGCCTTGCAGTTGCCCAAAACTCAGCTGTATGCCTGATCTTCTCCTTGCCCTGGAAATCATCAGTCTCTGACTTCCTCAGACTTCATTGGTTACCAGTTGAGCGGCAGATTCAATTCAAACTACTGTGTCTTGTGTTCAGATGCATTCATGAAGTAGCGCTGGTTTACTTGTCATCCAAAATTAAGATCTATAAACCCACACGTTGTTTGCGATCTTTAGATCAGGGCTTGTTGATGATTCCCTCATCTAAAACCACATTGGGTGATAGACTTTTTTCGGAGGCTGGCCCTCGGGCCTGGAACTCACTTCCTCCTTATCTTTAACATATTGAGTATATGGCCGTTTTCAGGAAGAAATTGAAGACTTATCTGTTCATATAAATTTGTGGGATCTCACTACGTAGGTACGCTATTCTGAATTTGATCTGCGCCTAGATGCAGCTTGCTGCTTGGCTCCTATGGATATGCGCTATATAAATTCCTAACATACATACATATCTGATCATAGGCAACATCTATCACACTGCTCATTCACCATAAGACCACAACAATTTCTGTCTGCTTATTGAACCAGCACATCTAAGCAACAATCTCCAATGACTAATATAACCCCATATCTATAATATCCATAATTCGGAAGATACTACTGTCTTATGTTGGGCATTGGTAGCCAAACATTAGTATTCAAGGTATTGCCAAGAGCCAGATGTCTATTCCGGGCCGAACAGGACCAGCCACCCAACCCCGACCCCAATTGCCTGGTATCCTTCTCAAAGTAACAGTACATGTATTATTGCCGATTCGATCACCCCATAATTAATGTGACACTAAAGCTTTTGAAGGAAAGAGGCACTCTGGTAACCTAAAACACGAAATAAAAACATATTACAAAATATATATACATATATTGGGCCTCAATATGAGTTTGCCAGTAACCTGGCGGTAAATCCACCGGGTCACCGGCAAACTGTATTACCATCGTGCCATCTTGAGCAGCAGGTGAGTGCGTGTGAGCAGTGACCCTCATGGGCCTTGTCCCATTCTTTTTGCCCCCTGTTCCAGGGCCTGACCCGGCCTCCGCACTCTGTTGTCCCCAGCAGCTCTGCTTCCCTCTCCCTCCCTCCTCCCGCCTCCTAGCCCACCCCTGACCATGATTGGGTATTCCATATCTTTGTCCAGTGTACCCACGGCGCAACTCCCTGCTAGCTTGTTCTATCTTGAGCAGCAGGTGAGTGCGTGTGAGCAGTGACCCTCCTGGGGCTTGTTCCATTCTTTTTTCCCCCTGTGCCAGACCCTGACCTGGCCTCCGCACTCAGTTGTTCCGGGCAGCTCTGTTTCCCTCTCCCTCCTCCCACCTCTCAGCCCACCCCCTGACCCTGATTGGATATTCCATATCCTTGTCCAGTGTACCCACGTTGCAACTCCCTGCTAGCTCGTTCCATCTTGAGCAGCAGATGAGTGCGTGTGAGCAGTGACCCTCTTGGGCCTTGCTCCATTCTTTTTGCCCCCTGTTCCAAGCCCTGATCTGGCCTAAGCACTCTGTTGTCCCTGGCAGCTCCGTTTCCCTCTCCCGCTCTCCTTCTGCCTCCCGGCCCACCCCCAACCCAGATTGGATATTCCATATCCTTGTCCGGTGTACCCACAGCACAACTCCCTGCTAGCTTGTTCCATCTTGAGCAGCAGATGAGTGCGTGAGAGCAGTGACCCTCCTGGGCCTTGTTCCATTGTTTCTGCTCCCTGTTCCAGGCCCTGACCCGGCCTCCGCACTCCGTTGTCCCCGGCAGCTCTGCTTCCCTCTCCCCTCCCACCTCCCTGCCCGCCCCATCCCTTATTGGATATTCCATATCCTTGTCCGCTGTACCCAAGGTGCAACTCCCTGCTATCTCGTTCTATCTTGAGAAGCAGGTCAGTGCTTGTGAGCAGTGACCCTCCTCGGCCTTGTTCCATTCTTTTTGCCCCCTGTTCCAGGCTCTAATCCGGCCTCCGCACTCTGTTGTTCCTGGCAGCTCTGTTTCCATCTCCCTCCCTCCTCCCGCCTCCCTGCCCGCCCCATCCCTGATTGGATATTCCATATCCTTGGCAGGTGTACCCAAGGTGCAACTCCCTGCTAGCTCATTCCATCTGAGTTTGTGTGAGCAGTGACCCTCCTCAGCCTTGTTCCATTCTTTTTTCCCCCTGTTCCAGGCCCTGACTCGGCCTCTGCACTCTATTGTCCCCGGCAGCTCCATTTCCCTCTCCCTCCCTCCCTCCTCCAGCCTCCAAACCCGCCCCTCACCCTGATTGGGCAAGTAGGTACCTAATACTCACCTTCCCAGGGCAGCCTTCTGACCAGCAGCCCCTGTGGCTAGGGGCCCCAAGGCAAAGGGCGGCTCCTACAGAGGTCTGCAGTTGTCAGCAGGGGAAGCCAGTAACCAGCCATCAACCAGCAGCGACTAAGTATGGTAGGAGTGGTCCGGGTTAGGAATAGAGCCTTCACTCTACCCTAATAACCTGGCCACATAGCAGACTCTCAGACTTAGGTGTGTTTTCTCAGTATTTGAATTGCATGTGAAATTATTTAAAATTGCATTGTGAAACCTAGGCCTTTTCCCCACTCTACGGGACTCTCAGAATTAGGTGTGTTTTCTCAGGTATTTAAATTGCATTGTAAAAGTATTTTAAATTGCATTGTGAAACCTAGGCCTTTTCCCCCACTATTCAGGACTCTCAGACTTAGGTGTGTTTTCTCCAGTATTTAAATTGCATTGTGAAAGTATTTAAAATTGCATTGTGAAACCTGGGCCTTTTCCCCACTATACAGGACTCTCAGACGTGGTGTGTTGTCTCAGGTCTCCAACCCAGGCCTCCCTATCGCTTATACCTATACCAGTGCCTCCTCCAGGGAAACCTTCAACGACATCCTCTTTGTCTTTCCCTCGCCAGACCTATGGACTCTACATATGGTGTCTGTGCTCTCTCCTTTCTCTTCTTCTCCCATTAATGGTGGCACCCGGTGGGAGGCCCTCCTCGCCTCCTTCCACTCCTCTAAGGTCTTCATTAATGTTTACTTAAAGGATAGTTCCGGGACTTTTTTTTTATTGTCCCTACGGTTCGGCCATGTGTTTTTAAGCATAAATCGGTAGATCGTAGAAAACTTTCCTATGGACCTTACCCGACTTTTCGTCCATTAACGCACTCGAAATCAGCCGCCATTTTGTGATAATCCTATCATTTCCCCCCATCGACCTGGCTCACCTGCGTTTGCGGCACTAAATCATATCCCCCGCCCCTGAAACAGACTTTATCAAAACATTCATATTCCCCGCCTCTATCCGTGACGTGACTGTGCTGCGTAGGCAAACGCGCCCAGGCGTCTTCTACGCGACTCCACACAGAACCCGGAAACCAACACAGATCAGCTCACAACACAGCGCGCCACAATTCGGAATATGAAACTGTACTTTTAAATCAAACCGCAAGATTGTAAATTTGGTAAAGTACATTTATTTGACATCAAATGTTTAGAGAATATTCAGCGATTTGCATTTTTATTTGCTCTCGATCCAAAATAGTTCGTCTTGAGGCAAGCGATGTTCGTGTGCAGTACACAGGGTGTTGGTTTACGATAAAATAAGCTCTTCGGTCGCACTGATAATCGCATGGCTGTTCCAACAACGAGGCACTAGGCCACCACAACGGTATGTATGTTGCATCTAGCCATTAGTACCGCGTAAGGGCATACTTGTACTTGGCGATCGTCCCATAAAATGGTCAGGGTGGTAACGTTGTTCACGCGGAGAAGCAACTGGTGGTTGTTAAAGCCATCCGCCGGTGTCTGGTACTCGTGACACAGACAATAATGAAGGATGTACCTGTTTTAAAAACATAAAAAATGAAATTAGTCTCACCATCAGATCTTTATTAAAATTATTCATTTTATATATTAGGTCGGGAAATTATTTCATAGCTAGGACAGTGCAACTGGGTATTATACGTCATTTCCAGTAACCCACCCCCTCTCCTCCGCCTTTTTCAGAGCCGCCTGAGCGCCAGTGGACCACTTCGTCACTGATATGATATAATATGGCATTTGCAACGCGCCTATACACAAGTGTTTCAAGGCGTGGCGAGGCAGGGAGGGGGGGGAACAAGGAGAAGACAGACAACGATCCTACTAGGCCAGGTGTCATTCAGATCGCGCAAGTGCAGGGGTAGGGGGAAGGTAAAAGTGCAAGGGGAAGGGGAGGGGGGAAGTGGAGTACAAGGTAAGTAGCATAAAATAATAAATACATAGGTCCAGCTGGTGGCGAGTGCAAGGTAAGTGCAGAACAAGTGCTGGGAAGGGGGGGCTGTAGGATACTGAGACAGTCTCCCAGTGCAGGGGTTGACAGGGAAGCAGTGCAGGTGGAGAGTGGAAGGGCCCAGGACCGTGGTCGCAGACAGTGGACCAGTTGTAGCAGGGGAGAGGGAGAGAGAAAGCAGAAGCAAAGAGGAAGGTTTTGAGGTGCTTCCGTAAAAGGAGATGGTTCTCCTTATAGTGCGTGGTACAAAACAATATGCCACATAGAACGAACAAGTACAACTTAACCCGTCTTTAAAGCTACTGTATAGTAATTAAATTGCGGTATAAACTCATCTAAAGAGTTACTTACATTATATTTGCATTTTCCATTGTGTCTGTGCGTAGGGCAGCCCCGAAATACCACTCCTTCTATGCCGACGTTATTTCTTCTAATGAACTAACATTAAATGGCTATCGTTTCTGAAATTGTATTCATTATCGTTTCTTACGTTATTGCACCACACCCCCAAAAAGAAGTCTTTCGGGATGGTCCCGGCCTGTCAAGGTCAAATAACAATAGAACCTTATACTGAGTTGTGGGCCATTCCGGCACCCGAGCAAAAAATCAAAGCAGCTGACCTTCACTTTGAACGAGCACACATTCCTAGTTAGCTACATTCAGTGTAAGGCCATCTCACAGGACTTGAAATTTACACTCCATCTTTGCATTTTGTCTGCGTGCTTTGCAGCCCCAGAGAACCATAAATACGGAGACATTCTATATTTTTTGAAAAATGATTTATATTACTGTATGGTTTAATTTAATGCGCAAATGAACAAGGATGGATAGACACATTGCATGTACACTGAGCAATCACTTTTATTTACACAATACATAGCTACACATATTCAATGGGCCTGCGACATGAGGAGACTCGAGAGCAAAGTCACAGGTGACACCCGGGTGGTTCGCACTACTGCACGGTGAAGGGAGGGGCAAGGGTGGAGAGACACATTGCATGTACACTGAGCAATCACTTTTATTTACACATTACAAAAATACACATATTCAATGGGCCTGCAACATGAGGAGACTCGAGAGAACAGACAATCAAATTACAATCATTTAAACCGTGATGTGTATTTCTCAATGAGCTCTGCTTTAGGTGGACATGGAACAGAGGCAATGTTGGGTGGCAATGCAGTTGTCCCCTGCACAGGTTCGTTCACAACTCCATGTATGTGCCTATCTAGGACATCAACAATAAGTCTCTCAATAAACTCATATTGCATATCCTCAAACACTGGTTTGATCACCCATTGTTTACTTCTTTTAGTGAAGGCCTTATTGTAGCGAAGCGTCCCTAAAGTTCCGGTCGTCCTACTTTGTTGACGGCCAACATTATGGTTATGTGCCAAGACCGCTAGAAGAGTCCGATTTATCATGCCCTCCATGCCAAAATGCAATCGTTTTGGCCTGTACTTTAGGCACATATTGTGGAACACCTCCAAATCTCCTGTGTGGCAGAATTCCGTGAGTCCCCTCAAATCTCTTGTTATAGTTTTATCAAATACAATCTTTTCAATGGCTTTGTGAGTGGGTGATGAAGGAATCAACCACTTCTTCTTCCGTGCCTCCTCTGTGGACAAATGGCCATGTTCACAATTGTGGAAATGTTGGTTTGTGGTCCAGCGGTGAACGTTGCTACAGTGTAGCATTACTGACCGCCATTTTTCCAGTAGAATTTCCAACGACCCTTCACATGTTTTTGAGCTCCACCAAAGATGGTTGCTGATTGACTTGGACCACTGTGAAATACCTTGCATATCTTTTTTTTTACCTGCAGCCGACATTTTTTTATTGATTGTTTTTGCAAGATGCCATACGTCAAATTGGTGATTTATATTTTTGTACTCTTCTCTCATTGTCTTGGCAATTGAAACGTGTCTGTCCGTGGCTATCAGGTCGATCACCATTCCCCGCGATTGTAGTTCTTGCAATGATGCTACAAAGCCAACTTTCTCCATGGCCACTGAGGATGTACTTTGTGACACCTGCACGACCACCGAACTCACAATTTTCTTACTTTCCATGTCCTGAAAGTGGTAGGTGCAGTATTTGGCTGAAAATCCTGGGCTGTCGCACTGTCCATCACCGGCTAGCCTGAACCGTTTGCCCGCGAATGTACTTTCAATAGACATTTTTTCCATTCTCCAAGCTTCGCTAATGGCTGGAAATAGATAATCGGTTTGGTATTTGTAGAACTGAGTTTTCGCAATGAAATGGATTCCCACAAACTGAAAGAAATACTCTAACTTTTTAAAACTTGAACCACTAAAAAGTGCGGCCGCTGCACAAAGTAGATTGCCTGCTGGCAGTTGCCCCAGCATGGGTTGTGCAGACCATGAGAACGGATGATATTGTTTGTTTGTTTGTTTATTCATTTGTTAAGCGCACTAGACTCGTAAGTAAAAGGGCGCAATGACAAGGAAATGCAAGGCTTACATGATTACACAGGTTACAGACAGGATATATACAATATGAACAATAGGACTGTGGCTAGTTTGCATGAATGCGGGAAATATACAATATGAACAGTAGGGCTGTGGCAGTATAGTATGATTACAGGATATATACAATTTGAACAATAGGGCTGGATCAAAGGTGCGTGCACTAGGATATAAAACTTATATGAGTACACATGCATGGGCAGCAGTATTTACATAAAGAGAGGGTATAGCAAGGTATACTGTTTCTTGATTGCAGGATAGTGTCCTCAGGGAAGGGTGAAGGGTAACTAAGGATTGGTGGCAGTGATATGCTTTATTAAGTTTTTCCTGAAGAGTGGATATGGTTGGTCAGCTCTTAACTCCTGGGGCAGTGAGTTCCAGCTTCTGGCTGCCTTAACAGTGAAGCTGTTGCCCCCGATGGTAGTCAGTTTGTATTTGGGGATATTTAGGCAGTTAGTGTTCCCCATTCTAGTGGGTCTGAGAGAAGTTCTTCTCTGAAGTTTGTCTATGAGGTAACTGGGGGCCGCGTTGTTCAAAGCTTTGTGTGTCAGAGAGAGTGTTTTTAGAAGTATTTTATTGGATGTGGAGAGCCATTTGTGTTGATGTCTCAAGGCAGAGATGTGGGTTTTCTTATTTATGCCAAGGGCTGCTCTTAAGGCATTATTCTGTAGCGTTTGGAGTTTATTAGTGGTGGATTTGTTAGCCCCAATGTAAAGGGCATTGCAATAGTCGATTCTAGAGAGTATAAGAGCTCTAGCCAGGATCAGACAGCTATAGTCTGAGAGGAATGGTTTACCAGCTCTAAGAAGTTTGCATGTGTAAGCCGTAGACGAGGTAAGGGATTTGACCTGTTTGTCAAAGGATAGTGTGGAGTCCAAGTAGAATCCCAGGGTTTTTACTTCCTTGGAGACTTTAATGGTGTTGCCGTCAATATTGAAGGAAGAGTAATCTTGATCTAGTTTTTTAATATTGGCCTGCGAACCCAATATTATTAGTTCAGTCTTATCATCGTTCAAGCATAGGCCGTGTGTGGCCATCCATGCTTGGATGATAAGGTAAATTTTGTTCACTAGGCCCGTGTCCGCACTGTAATCCCCAGAAAGTGGTAGGAGAATCTGAGTATCATCTGCATAGTTAGTGTAGGTGACACCCAGCTGGTCCAGATCGTCGAACAATGGCTTAGTGAAGATGTTATATAGGGTGGGCGAGACGCAGGATCCTTGCGGAACGCCGCATAGAATGGGTGTAGGCTCGGCAGATGCTGAGGAGGAGAAGACTCTCATGGTCCTCTCACTCAGGAAGGACTTGATCCACTTGATAGCGTCCGTGGAGAAGTGAGCTGCAGAGTCAAGGTGCCGACATAAGACCTTGTGGTTGACCAGGTCGAAAGCAGCGGAAAGGTCGAGTAGGAGCAGGAGTACCGTCCTTCCTTTGTCTCTTAGTTCGTCTATCTGGGACTTAAGGTCGATTAAGGCAGTCTCAGTTCCGTGCATTGGACGGAAGCCGGATTGTCTGTTGCCCAGGAGTTTGTGCAGTTCTAAATGCTTCTGTATTTGAGTGTAGGCGTCTTTATCCAGTATTTTTAGTAAAAATGGGACCGTGGTAATAGGTCGATAGTTAGTGGGAATGAGGGGATCAAGTGTCTGTTTCTTGAGGAGTGGTAGCACCCAGGATTGCTTGAGGTTGGCAGGTATAGTACCTGTAGCAAAAGAGGCATTTATCAGTTTGGTTATAAATGGGGAGAGTTCTCTAGCAGCGTCTTTTATTAGCTGTGCAGGGCAGATGTCCCCTTTACAGTTTGAGGGTTTTAAAGATAGGATGATTTTTTCTACCTCTAGGATGGACATTTTTGAGAAGTGGAATGTGGCATTGTGTGCCGGTGGTGGCTCATTGGGCTGGAGAATGTTAGGCAGGTGCTGTAAGTTTAGAGCCTTCTTTTTTAATTGGATTTTGTTCTGAAGTGTATCGATTTTATGCTCTAAGGCTTGTTGTATGTCAGTACACCAGGATTTGTCCTTGGTGCAGACGTCCGGGGTAGCAATAGGGGACTCTAGTTCTTTGAGTATGCAGAAGAGTTCCTTCATGCTTGAGTTTGAGCAAGCAATGCGTTGGTCATATGAGTTACGTTTTGCTTGGCAGATTTCCTTTTTGTAGAGTGAGGAGAGTACAGTTAATTTGGCTTTATTCTCGCTAGATGGGCATCGTCTCCAGTTTGTTTCACTTTTGTTCTTTAGGGTGCGAAGGTCTTTGAGTTGTGGGGTGAACCATTTGTTTAGGTGGGCTATGGGTTTGCTCGGTCTGAGTTTGATAGGAGCAATTTTATCCAGAGTGGTAAGCATAATATTGTTGAATTCCTGAACTAGGCCGCTGGGGTCGAGATTATCAGACAGTGTATTGAGAGTAGGCAGTATGGCGGGGATGATTTTTTCTACCGTAATACTTTTATTACTTCTGGTTAGGCATGGTGGCGCTCGTGGTCGGACCAGTGGAGTGGGTCTGACAGTGGATAAGAGAAAGGAGATCAAAGAATGATCTGTCCATGCTAAAGGCAGGATGGATGTGATAGTGGCAGAGCAGTTGAGGTCGGCTACCCAGTCCAGTATTCTCCCTTTTATGTGGGTGGGTGTAGAGACTTTTTGAGTAAGTCCTAGTGCTTTGATCGTATTGGCTATTTCTGTGGCATTTTTGTCTGTTTGGTCGTTGAATCCTAAGTTGAAATCGCCTAATATAAGTAGTTGGGTGGAGGGTTTCAGGTTGTTCATGATTATATTATGCAAGTCTTCCTCGAAGGTACCAAGAGGGCCAGGTGGTCTGTATATGAGGTGTATGTTAATGGATTGTGACTCATTAATCTGCATTTTGGCGGTGAGGGATTCGCATGATTGTAGAGATTGGGTGGGGGCTAGTCTGAGACCAAGAGCCGTTTTAGAGATGAAAGCGATGCCGCCTCCTCGTGTATTATCACGGTCTTGTCTGAGAATGGTGTAGTCGTCTGGGACAGCTAACATGAGGGTAGGTCCTGCTGCAGTATGGAGCCACGTTTCCGTGATTGCGAGAAAATCCAGGTTCCCTTCTGTGATTAAGTCGGCAATATCCGTAGCGTGAGCGACTAGTGATCTAGCATTAAGGAGCGCTCCCTTGAGAGGGGGGTCCTCGGGAGTTTTGTTGACTCGGATGGGTTTGTCAGTGGTAGTGCAAGCTTTGGGATGGAGGTTATTAAGCTGGAGGGTGTTCTCATTCGAGGTAAATGTTTGAGTAGGCCGTTTGGGATGGCTAGGCATTCGTGAGCTAGGTTTGTAATTGGTTTTGAGGTTGGAGGCCGGAAGGGTTCTTCTCAATGGTTCATGTAATTTGGTTAGTCTTGCGCGGAGTCTGTTGTTTCTATTAGGAGTGGTACAAGGATGGGAGGCATATAGTATTGTTTCTTGGGCCTTGCAGAATGTGGGGGGCTTAAGTTGCATATCGTTAGTAGTGAGTTGGCTTAAGTTTGAAGTAGGTATTGGTGACTGAGATTGTGTACTATATTGTGTACAGGTGGCATGTATTTTAAGGTTAGTGCCTCGAATTGCACGAGTCACATTAATCAATGGTTCCCCACATACTTCCCCACCAACCGAATGCCCACATTTCATCTTAATAATAATATCAATCAAACAACTATCGAATACAATGAATTTGGCCTCTTTCCTTATACTGTCACTCTGCATCCCAGCTGGTTCGGCCTGTAATGTTGAGGACATGTCACTCACATTAAAGGTACAATCTCTGATATCGTCTTCCGCTATGTTCAGTGATATTGATGGTGTTTCATTGTCGTCCATTTCATTCTCTTCCATTGCAACATCTGTTCCTTCTCCGGCGATGGGAGAATAAAACAATTTCTTCAACTTTCTCGCGGTCTTAGTTTTTGCGGGTGTGGATTCTGTGAATTGATCTTCGACTGCATCCGAACTACTAGGAGGACATTCACTATCAATGGCTGGTGGTGGTATAGCTCCGTTGTCAATCACTTCATATTCTTCCCATTGGCACGATGCATCTCCAGTCTCAAGTCCCTGGCAAAAGGTTTGACAAGCAACATCTCTCGTTCGCTTCACTGTCTGTGTAGATCTAGTTCGTACACCCACTCGCAACTAGAGGACAGATTGGAAAAGGGATGTTCAGTTTAAACACAACTTACAGTATTGAACTGTTAACAGTGAAAAACAACATAATATAGTGACCAGGACACTAACCTTCTTTTGCTTTCTTTTCTTTGAAACTTTCTTGCCTCGAACTTCAACATCTGGACGCTGTTGCTCCGACTCGTGTGTGCATGTCTCCACTTCCTCTTGCGCTGCAACGACTATATTTTCATAAGCACATCCATCACGCACTGACGCTCCATCGACTCCCTGAAACATCGAACTTTCATTAGTATGTATAATAATATTGAAAACACAAAATGTACTTGGGGACCAATACCCACGTACATCTCAATAGCAAAACACGAATGAACGCATTGTGTAGAACATTCAAACGACAATTATTCACGCATTGTTGATCTACTTAGATGGAACTGTCAAGATCCATACCTCGGGCTCCGCATAGACTTCCATTGATGATATTATTGAAGATGACGCTTCAGCAACTCCCTGAAACACAGTAATTGCATTAGTATGGTTTTCTATTTTGTTAAAAAGAACATAAACTTTGTGCAGGCGTCAACGGCTCATCTAAATAGACCTGCACAAATGATCAGTTGTCTAAAATAAATAATGGATATCTAAATATGATTCGATTTGCTCGATGGTTGGAAGTGTCACCACCCAGAGATCTGCATCAACTACTAGGGGTGATGTTCTTGTAGAAGAAGCTCCGTCATCTCCCTGAAACATAGTACTTGCGTTAATAAAGAAGGAAGTATAGCGGATGTAATCACGTCATATGATCTCGCTTGATCGAACTGTCAGTATCCATACCTCGAAATGCATAAGAACATCAAGGGACGCTGTAACTGCGGTGCACACTTCTGCAAGCTGTTGCGCCGACCCGTAACTGCATGCTCCCCCTTCTTCTTGGACTAATGCTCCATCGACTCCCTGAAACATAGGACTTTCATTAGTAATGAACACAATATTGAAAAAAGAAGACACATAGGAGGGCGACGACAGAAGGACATATCAATGGCTAAAAACGAAAGAAACATTGTGTGTAACAATCACGCTACAAGAATGCAAGATCTGATGATCTCCATCGATGGAACTGTCCGGAAACTTACCTCGAGCATCTGAGTGACATCAACGGTTGTCGTCAATGCTTTGGACTCCTCAGCATCTCCCTGAAAGACAGTACTTGCATTATTTTGGATAACAATAATTATAACTGAAAACAAAGACTAGAGGACGAGTACTAGGGTGTACCATTAGGTAAAATAATTACACGATAAATTAAAACTATTGATTTACATGCCTAAAACAAGTCAGTGGCAGAATAGCTAAGTAAGATTACCCGATAGGCGCTTGAAGTGGCTGATGACTGCAATAACGACACGGATGGAGAATCTTCCGCCTTCATATTGAGTGGATACATAAATGGGGAAATTATTGTTAGCTAATGCTACACACTCCCGCAAGGCCGAGAGCTAAATCCGTAAACTTGACTCACCAGTGGAGGGATGTGGACGAATAGAGTGGGAATAGCGGTTGAGAGCAATTTTCGCGTCGCTCGCGGTGTTTTCTTCTTTATTAGCAATGATGTGGAGTACATGTCTGAGCTAAAGTGCCTGCTGCAGATGCGGTATCGATCACCCCTCTTGTCCGCAAAGTCTTCTAGGACTCTACTTTCAAGCTCAGACGGTGGATATCCGCAATATCGGACCCATTCTCTTATCTGATCTATTGTCTTAGGGAAAACATGCATTATAGTACCTTCAGATTTATTATGGGTCTTCGAAGGGCAACCGCCAATGGAACAGGCAGGCATTGTGGAAAGTTCTGAAAAGTAAAGATCAACAATTCTCTATGAATACCAATGTGTTAAAAAATTAAATGACACATAAAAGGTCCAATGCAAGGTTTGTTTTGGTTCTTGGAACTATACACGTTATTCACATGCGGATAAGTATTTGAATAACTTTAAAAAAATAGAAAAATAATTTGACTAAACTCAGAACATGTGACTAGTTCCTTGCATGTACTGTCTTGAACGAAAAGAAAACATGGATGCAATTTGATGACTACTAGCAAATAGATATAAATTAAAAAATTGGACGCAAAATGATTATGGTACATGGCCTTACCTTGACGAACAAACAGTTAGATGCAGGGATCAGAGTAGTTTCTTGTCGTAGAACAGGGAGCAGTTCACAGGTTGCAAACTGACGCGTTTGCTCATAGTGGTCAAGGAAGTTCACAGAGACGAAGAGCAGATAACCAGCACCTTCACGGGTTGACTAGCAAAGCGCAAAGAAGTTCTCATTAGAAATATGAAGTGGGTTATAAAGAATTCGAAACAGGGGTGTGTTTGTGAATGAATGACGTGTATATGTCGTGGCATTATGCGGTTTGCAGGGGGGCGTCCAGCGTGAGGGGGGATGCTTGGCAGGAGACACGGGGTCTGGAGGTAGACATGGGAACAACAACCCATGCTCTATAGACCACTTTGAAGTGTACATGGTCTTTGGCACCTCTTGGCCTTTATCGCTCCCTGACAGCTCCACTTGCCAGCGCAAGTACCCCGGTGCGAACTGCCTTTGATAGGGCGGGGGGTGGATTGGGGCGGTGGTCGTACAGACAAGACTCGTTTGCCGCAGGGCCTCACCAAGGAGAGGCCATCTAACTGCATGTAAGAGGCAGGCTGCAGGATCTAGTACATGGAAGGCAGGGGGGTGAGTTTATAAATACCTCACCCTCCCAGGAGAATATATGGGTGCAGTTCACCCTGGAGACCCTGGATGCCTAGGCAGTTAGTCAGCAGCAGGCTGGCCTGTGGTGGCAAGGCGGCACGGGCCAGAGGGGGTCATCTCTGTACAAGGTGCCCAAAAGGATGATTTATTATGATCAACCATATTGATTATTTACCTATAACCATGTTTTGTATCAATAAAATCCAACGGCCTTTTATTGCCAACGCTTGAACAAAGTGGTGTGGTAAGTATTTTTGGGGGAGGAGGCAAGGCCGGGAGGCTTGATGCCAACCC
The DNA here is from genome assembly GCF_040938575.1 of Ambystoma mexicanum. Classification (NCBI taxonomy): domain Eukaryota; kingdom Metazoa; phylum Chordata; class Amphibia; order Caudata; family Ambystomatidae; genus Ambystoma; species Ambystoma mexicanum. The sequence goes on from NC_090923.1 coordinate 1,031,531,893, forward strand.
GCAAAATAACATATGTATGTCTGCTGCATATGGGTTCAACGGTTATGTGGATTGAAGGTGGGCGGCCAGCGTGAGGGAGGATGCTGGCCGGAGACATGTGGTGTGACAAGACAAGGCACAGGAAGACTATTCAATGGAGACACACTAGATTCATTTAAAAAATCAAACCAACCATTGTTAAAATATATGTTGGGTTTTACTTTAGATCTTAATTTCAATTGAACATAAATAATAAACATTACACATTGTAAAGTTCCGGTTGCAGCACATCCAGGGAAAATCCGCGGTATTGTCCACTGTCGCTGGGGAAATGTTGTCTAATGGCAAGTACCGCACAGGCAGGTATTACTCTCCGAACGCGGTGTCCGAGCCTCCCGTGAAGCCACCAAGTGAAGCAACGATAGGACACCAGCCTGTACCACCTGTGAAAAAGAAAGATGCAAACTGAATTAAAATGACAAAACTTTCTTATCAATGTCGATTCAGGTAAAAAATGTCATTCTGCTTTGAAAAAAATTCTATCTAGAAAATGCACAATATGGAACCAATTTACATGCGTTCGAATGATATGTAGATGTAATTTTATATGTGGGAGACGACCATGAAATAGTAGTGGCATCACTGACATCACAACCAGAGTATACTTACTCGTTACTCGGATTACGCGGACGAACAGTGCCGCGAAGTTCGTGCATAAGCACCATCATCATCCTCAACACGGTCCGTGAGAGGCAGGCTTCCCTGAACTCTGGCAGCTCGGTGATGCATTGCGGACTTGGCTCGCCTTCCGAAATGTAGGCCAAGCACCCGGAATTTTCACGGCAGCAGCAGTTCTCCTCCTCAGTTGTCATTAGCTCGCACCGATTGCACGTGCACCAGGTGGAGACGCCGTCCATGCGACATGGTCCAGGCTCTTCATCCGTTGACTGGTCCTCCCAACTGCCGTCCGAATCCCCATCGTTTTCGCGTGCTTGCCTTTCCAGTAGTTCCTCCTCGGTGTACTCGGGCTCGTACATATACGGCAATATTGTAGCCATTGTGTGGTAAAGAAAGTAAAATTATTTACAGAGATGGTACAGGTGTTCACAAGGCCTAGAAGCGGTGAAGGTAGCTGACCAGAGCACAGAAACGAGTCACAGAATACTCAAAGTAACACAGAGAGAGTAATGGAATCGAAAATCTGCTGCTGTGTGTTATGAAACGGTGTGTTTATACTTATTGAGGAAAGAGGCGTCCTGCCATTTCCATGGCGACACTTCATTAGCTGAGGCGCAGCGATTGTTGACACGAAACGTGCTTTGGCGTTGGGAAATGGGCGGTACGCGTCTGCTGATGTCAGGCTCAGGGGCTGTATTGTGAGATGATCTAAGACCCTGTGTACAGCAAAGGAACATCGCGTGCCTCAAAACGAACTTTTTGGAACATGAGCAAATAAAAATGCAAATCGCTGAATATTCTCTAAACATTTGATGTCAAATAAATGTACTTTACCAAATTTACAATCTTGCGGTTTGATTTAAAAGTACAGTTTCATATTCCGAATTGTGGCGCGCTGTGTTGTGAGCTGATCTGTGTTGGTTTCCGGGTTCTGTGTGGAGTCGCGTAGAAGACGCCTGGGCGCGTTTGCCTACGCAGCACAGTCACGTCACGGATAGAGGCGGGGAATATGAATGTTTTGATAAAGTCTGTTTCAGGGGCGGGGGATATGATTTAGTGCCGCAAACGCAGGTGAGCCAGGTCGATGGGGGGAAATGATAGGATTATCACAAAATGGCGGCTGATTTCGAGTGCGTTAATGGACGAAAAGTCGGGTAAGGTCCATAGGAAAGTTTTCTACGATCTACCGATTTATGCTTAAAAACACATGGCCGAACCGTAGGGACAATAAAAAAAAAGTCCCGGAACTATCCTTTAAATGATACCGTCTTGGTCTAAGGCCCTCAAGCCACCTTCTCCTCTTTGATAGACGCTTCTAGCAACACATCAATTTCCTTTCTTCTCCTGCTGTCCCTTCTCTCCCCTCCACGGCTTCCTCACCTCCCCTGCTGTCTCCTCCTTGGCTACCCTGCCCTCTCCTCCTTTCTCTTCTGTCCCGCCCCAGGCTTCTTCTACACCTCCGCAGGGCATACCTCTGATTTGTTCCCCTAGCCGGAAGTCCTTCAAGGATGGCAACCTTCTCCATATTGCCACTCTAAACTCTTGCTCAGCCGTCAAACACTCCTCTGACATCTGCTGCCTCCTGGAGGAACTTGACCTCGATGTCCTCGGACTCACCGAGACATGGTTCATGGCCAGCTCTGTCACGAGATTTGAGACCCTCCTCCTGATGGCTACAAGATCCTTGCCACGCCCAGATCCAACCGTTCCTGAGGGGGTGTAGCCCTGATCTTCCTTGAGTGGATTCCTGTCTCTGTCATTCCTACGCAGGCCTGCTCATCTTTCGAATACCTTGTCTGCAGGCTCTCTCTCACTCCTGGCCATGCCCTTACTGTGGCTACCATATATTGGCCAACTGGTCAGATCTCCTCCTTCCTCTCTGTGTGGGCGGACCTCTCCTCTTCCCTCCTGGTCTCGACCACTCAACTCCTCCTTTTTGGAGACTTCAAAATCCGCCTGGATGCTTCCTGTCCTTCCTCTGGACTCATTCGCAACCTCTGCGACTCTCTCTCACTCTCTTTTCTCCCCTTTGGCTTGACTCACTCTGCAGGGCACACTCTGGATGTTCTGATCTCTTCAGACCTTCCCCTTTTGATCCCTCTCACCACTCCTCTCTCCTGAAGTGATCACTTTCTCCTTTCCTCCCAGCTCACCCTCTCTGCCCCTCAGGCCATGCCAACTCCAGCACTGCCACCTACCTTCTCGGTTATCCGACCTATGAAGCTTGTGCCAGTTGAGGCTTTCACCGCCACTTTCTCCCCCACCCCCTTTCGTTAACTCACACCCTGACACAGCCCTTTCCATACTCCACTCTGCTATATCTGATACTCTCGATGTTCTTGCCCCTGTCATGAGGATCCGCTTGAAGCCCAAAGCCAAGTGCAGCTCTTGCTGTGATTCAGACCTCCTCACCCTTAAACACAAGTGCAGGGTGGCTGAGAGGAAATGGCGTGCTTCTGGTACATCCTCTGACAAACTGGCCTGCCTCCTGTTCCAAAGGAAATACCGGCTTTCTGTCCGCACCAAGAGGAGAGCCCACACCCAAGCCTGCATCCCTGCAGCATCTAACAACTTGGCCAAACTCTTTAAAATCTGCAAGGAGCTGGCCAACCCTGCCAGTCTCTTCATCTCCTGTCCCCTCCCAGGCGCTCTGCACGGCTCTGGCTTATCATTTCATCTCTAAAACTCAGGACATCCTGTCCTCTCTCACTTCTCGCCCTACTCCCTCTACTCCCTGCTCTTCCCCTGGACCTTCTTCGGGCATCTCACCTCTATCCTTCTCTGCCTTTCCCCTGTTCTCTCCAGACAAGGTTTTAGACAAGTCCGATGTATGAAGCCTTGTCATAACATGTTCAGTCATGTTCCTCCAAAACCATCAAGGACCACATTGATACCCTGGCTCCTGCTATCGCTGACTTCTGCAACCACTCCTTCGTAACCGGATGTCTTCCCTTCCCCCCTGAAGCACTCCCTTGTACACCCTCTTCTTAGGAAACCCTCTGCCAACCCTTCCTGCCCGGCTAACTATTGCCCATTCTCCATCACTCCTTTCCTGAGCAAACCCATGGAAAAGCTGGCCATCTCCCAGCTTAATCTTCACACTGAATCTGTTGATTGTCTCCTTGACCATCAGTCTGGCTTCACAGCTACCAGAAGCACGAAAACTGCTCTCCTGAACATCCGTGAAGACCTGCTCTCGAACCTTGTTTCCAACACCCCTTATGTCCTCACCTTACTTGATCTCTCTTCTGCCTTTGACACGGTCAACCATGCCATCCTGCTAAACCGTCTCCGTGATAAACCGGTTATCACTGATAAGGCCCTGGCTTGTCTGACTTCTTTCCTCTCTGATCGACCCTCCCAGGACCAACTTGGGTCCTTCCTCTCCTCTATCTGTATCTCTACCTGTGGTGTTCCCCAGGACGCTAACTTCTCTCCCTGGCTGTTCAACCAATACCTGGCACTTCTTGCCCTCCACATTTCCTCTCTCTGTCCCAGCTTTCAGTGCCATGTAGATGACTCAACTCATTTTCAAGCTCCCTTCGGCCACTTCTTTGCCTTCTCTCATCTCTCACTGTCTGCTATCCAGGAGTGGTGTGCCGCCAATGCTCTCTGTTTTAATGCCACTAAGACTGAGATTCTCCTCATTGGCACACCTGCTCCCGCCTTTCGTGTCACTCTCTGGTCAGCCTCTCTTGGCCCTCTTCCTGCTCCCACCGGTGAGGCTAAAAACCTCAGGGTCATCTTCAACTCCACACTTTCCTTCTCTCCTCACATCTCTAAGAAGTCACACTACCAGCTAAACCTTCTCAGAGGTATTCTTCCTTTCTTCTCCTTCCCCCAGAAGCTCACTGTCTCCAGAGCCCTGGTTCTCTTTCGGCTGGACTACTGCAACAGCCTCTTTCTAAATCTGCCTGCCTCTACTCTCCGCCCTCTGCAACTCATACAAAACAGGACTGCAAGACTTGTCCTTGGCCTCAAGCCCAGGGATCATATCTCTCCAGGACTGAAATCTCTGCACTGGCTCCCAGTGGCGGGGAGTATTCAATTCAAAACCCTCTGCATTGTCCACAAGGCCTTCTGGGGCATGTCGCCTCAATACCTTCAACTCTCTCTTCCTAAATATCTTCATTCTTGAGCTCTTTGCTCATCCGCCTCCAACTCCCTCAGGGTTAATCGCTTCTCCAAGCAACGAGTTGGTGGTAGATCTCTTTCTTCTGCTGGGGCCTCCCTCTGGAACAGCCTCCCTGCCTCTCTGAAACTTGAGGAAAACCATCTCTGGACCTCAAGACCTTCCCTTTTGCTTCTGCTTTCTCTTCTCCTCTCCCCTGCTGATCTCCTGGCTGAAATTGAAACTGCTCTGGTTACCTGCATACCCTCTGATCTCGGGCCCAAGTCCCCTCCCCACCAATTGCACACCTGCACTGCCCCCCTGGCAACCCTTGCACTTGGGACTGTTTCTGTACTGCTACAGCGCCCTACCAGCATTTGACACCTGATGTCTGCACTTACCCTTGCACTTGCCACCAGCTGGCCACACTTTTATTTATTGTCTTTATTTATTTTACTGTTATCCAATGTACTGCCCTGCCCCCTCTTCCTTTCCCCCTGCACTTTTCCCTTCCCCCTTCCCCTGCACTTGCGCAATCTCAATTTCACCTGAGTCTGATTGGACTCCATGGGGCGATTTGCCAGTATTACCAGCGACTTTTGCTGGAAGTAACTCAGGTGCCCCACTGGGCAACTTGTAGTTGGCCAAAGCAGTAACGTGTCATTATATGTTAATACCGGCATGTTATTACTGCTACGGCCAACTTATAATGTGCCCTTGTCTGTTTCTAAACTCCGTTTAATAGATCTGGTAGTTCCCTCATATCCACAAGTAGGTTTTGGCCATTTTCATAGGCCTCCTAAAGGCAATGCCAGTTTGCATAGCAACATAGATCCATATAATGTCCAAAGCCAGGTGCATGGCAACCAAGCCAGGAATTGCACTAAACCTTTTGATAACCAGGAGGCAGTAGGACAGTCCACGTTCAAGTGTCAGTGGAAGAACAGGACCGATCCAGGCCACCTGGCATGGTCTACTCACTTTGCTCTGCATCTCCCAACCTGGCAAAAATAATTGCAGACAGTGAGAGGGGCTATTGCCTGGCTTGAAGCCAGGGGTCAACTTAACCATGCTCCTCTCGAAGTACAGAGGCTGCAGCCAGGAGTGTGGTGCCTGCACTGCACTGGAGTAAGACCAATGCTGAACTAGCTTGCTTCTCATCTGCCCATTGGCCTTATTCCCTCTTGTGTAAACATGCCTCTGATCTGCATATCTGCTTGAGGTCTGTCATCGTGGCAGTCAGTCAAAAGTTGTCTTCCAGAATCAGGTGGAACAGCAACAGTGCAAGACGATGCTCCAGGGAAAGCTGCCCTGATGATGCTGTCCAGGCTCGTTGTCCAAGTAATTACCAACTGTTGTTCAGCTGGGTCTAGTATAAATTCTTTTAAAACACTACAAACTGACTGACTCTTGCTTTTCCACTTTGGCAGGAGCCTGCTAAGGAGAAGCAGCCAGGACAGCCTCCTCGAGTTGCCTGGGATACATCCAGTGGAAACTGCTCAGGTGCCCGCTGATGTCATGGAGGAATCTAGGTAAGACACAGAGCCAATCCAGGGGCAGGAAACCAGTAGGGTGATATTCTTTCCTCTGCCTTTCAGGGTTAAGGGCTCACACATTTCCCGTTTCAGATCTGCTGCACGAGTCTGCACCCAGACTTCTGTCCAAGCCAAGGTTCTCTTCTTCCTAGGTAATGAAATCAGATTCCAACAGAGGAGGCACAAAAGAACCAAGCTCCCGTCCTCCAATGGCCTGCACCTAGAATGGATTCCATGGGCCATGAAACTATAGTCCATGTTCTCATGTTCGCAGCAGCTCTGCCCAGAGTCTAGTCGGGAGATTACTAAGTAAGATGTTCTTGCCTCCAACAAGCTGTTGTGCCTACAAGCCATTTTGAGAGGCTGAGAATCCCAAACAGGCTCTCCAGGTCCAATAATTGAAGGTAATTTTGTGTGAATCCTGCCAGATCTCACACAGACTCCACCTCCCTCGCCATCCCATCATCCCCACCATAATGCTTCAGATAGACTGTTGTAGTATTTGGAGGCTGTGGGGGTGGGATGTCTAACACATGGACCAAATCAGTACTCTTTAGAGAAAAATACCCAGGAACTGTTTGCTGGTGAGTTATTTCTCAGGGAGAATCTGTGAAAAGAAAACCATGCTGGGCAGTCTCAATCTACACTGTTCCAACCACCATTCATACTGTTTTACCATTTCTTTCTTCTTTCTCCACTGCAGAAAAGACAAGATGGAGGACGTCGGTGAAGCAGTGGGAACAGAATCAGGTTTGACTCCTCAAGCACATTTAATTGTGTGTAAATGTGTAATTCTCATGACAAACAACACCTAGTTTGTGATTTTCTTCGAAGCTAAGGATGTCTTGGCTCCTGGGAATAAGGCTGTGAAAAAAGACTACAGATTGATTGAGATGGAAAATAAGTAACAGTACAGGTAAAAAGTGAATTCAGGTGTAAAGTCCTCCGTTGCCATGTTGAAAGGCAGACTATATATACATACATGATCAGAACTAGGGGCCTTCATTTTACTGACTCTCCTGGCAAAAGGCAAGATGGATAGCTCCAAAAGCATTCTGGTGACTGCCTAGAGCAAATAGAGGCAAGTAGAAGAGAAGAGTGCATGTTAAAGAAGGGAGGGAGCGGCGAGTAGGAAGAGATGACTACAGTGGCCTAGATTCAAGTGTTCATTTATTTTAATTACATTTTATTTCTTAAAGTGCAGACCTAGATCGCAAACAGTGGGGTGCTGTACAGAGTGTTGATAGCCAGCTTTTGGGCTGGCATCTTTTAACAGTAGTGCAGTACTGTGAGGTCTGTGCATCAGTATTTGCATCTATTGGAATGAGTCCTTGGTCAGGTGTTGTTGAAAGAGACATATTTTGAGAGCTCTGCAAAATTAGAGAATTGTGGGGGCAAACTAAACCGATGCCGGGATCGAGTTCCAGAGGGTGGGTGTATGACAAGAGAAGAATTGTTTATGGGTCCTATCTTTGCAAATGAGTTGTGATTCAATCCGGTTGGTTGATTTGCTCTGTGAGGAGTGAAACAGTAGCCCAAAAACAGCACAGCACTCTACCTGGCATTTGCCAATAAAGAGACAATACAAAGGGGATGTACCATGAAAATGCAAGGTAACCCAGCTTTATTGAAAATATGCAAAGCAGGGGGAAAAAATAAAATTAACAGCCAAGCTGTATCTCTCAAATTCTCCAATGTTTGAACAGAAAACATCAGATTATATAATACAAATAAGTAATTCTGATGTCATTGAACCCTTATAGTTCTTTTAATTGAGGCAACATATCGTACGATGGATGGGATAGAGAATAACTCTTACACCAAATAATAAGACTGACTCAAGAAGTTGGCAAAATGTGTCTGTTCTATTCTCAATGATCTAAAACAGGGAGTTACAACGGACATCAACGGACGTCGCACAGCATAGTCTCAAAGTATTTCATAAAAAAACATTCTTATGTAACAAAAATTAATCAAACGTGATGTAATACTACGTGGCAAACTAAGAAATCCTACATGAGATTGTAGTTGGTTCAAGGGGAATATCTAAGTATGCTTTCTATAAGGGATTGGATTGTGATTGGGTCTCTATGGTCAAGTGGACATTATGCCCTCCCCTAGTACAAGTCATCTTCACCAGTTATTAGAAACACAATACGCTATTTGCTCTCAAACTATAAGGCCCTTCGTTATACGGCCCTCTACAATTGGTTGGCATGCTTGTACCCTTATGGAACATTTGATTCCCTAGCAGCAAGTAAGCTGGTTCCCAAGGTGCTGAAAAGTGGACTTGACCGTTCCTCCCCACCCAATTAGCCAAACATCTCTCATCGCTCATGCCTTTTGCCATTCAGATTGGCTTTGAACTTGGCCTTTTAGTAGCTTTTCTTCTCTGGGAATTTAAGGAAGTGTGAGCATGTTATTATCCAGGGTCATGTCTGCATGCCCACTTCTACTTCCATCCTGGACTCACGTGACAGGAAACCGTGAATCGGCCCATATTATAGCATTTAATTGTCTTGAATTAAGAAACTTAGCACTCATGGTGTTCTCTCTTTGCAATTTAACAAGGGATGCCTTTGCATCTCACATTCTCTGTTCTACAAGGACTGATAACCAGTTTTGGCTGCCTTAGCCTTTGACATCAGGCCAAACAGCCTTTCTCTGGTCCATCTTTGAGCTTCAGCTTATTTCTTTGCTGTGACACACACTTAGCTATCAATCCGCCTTTCTCCATGGGTTGAGCTTACTAAAATTGTGATATCGAATGTCCAGAATACATACATATAGTGGCAGCCCCACCTGCAGTCTATTCACTACGTATAGCCAGCCTTTACGATTACTTAGTCTACTTGCATTACAGCATCTATACAGTTATAAAATGGCTTGCATTTTCTGCAGTGCTTCTTCACACGTGCAATCTTCATTCTGCACATGAAAGCCTTCTTGATTCTTTACTTCACCATCAGATTCTATAAGGTCTATGCATTTTCTTCTTTGGTCATCCTTCTCAGTGCGTCATCCTCATTTCTTGTGATGTCACCAGCCTCTCCTTTTCACACTTCTTTGTGGATCTCCCTCAGGAGACTGTCATCTCTTCTGGGATACACCATATAGGGGTTTCTCAGTGTATACCTTGTCTGAAAGGCTTTTGGTGGGATAGGCACCATTACTGCCGTTGCGCATATCTTAATTTCCAGTTTCCAACATATAGGCAGAATAGGGGCAGGACTTCCTGCAGAGGCATTCAGTTGCTCATCTATATCATCACGATCACTGAGTTATTAAAAACCTATATCTACTGCTCATTGGTCCTAATTGCTAAGCTACATATAGTATCTACATGTCCCCCCTACTGATTGGGTAACTATCTAAGGTCCCACAGATAAAACAGCCCATAAACTGAACAACCTTATCATGCTTGAATATTATTGATAAGCTCTAAATTACTTCTGCAGGACATATGCTTATTGGTTAACATGCAGTGACACTGTCCTTGAACTGACAGGGGTATAAAGAATTATGGATCCAGATGAGGGGAAAAGACCAAGCGTGTTGCTTTCAGTTCTTGACTAAAAAAAAACAACTCATGTTATCTCCTGCCATGATGTCTCAGAGTTTCAAAGAGTTTTTGCTCTGCTTCAATTGACGCTGCATCCTGCTTCAACACATTATGAATAACTATTTTTATGAATCATGCTGCTGTCACCATGTTTAATATTTTCGGTACGGCAATTATTTCTCTATTTAACTGCATTTGCGCTTCCTAGCCAAATGCGGAGACATTAATCTGTCAGGTACTAGGGGATTTCTTAAGATGCCCCATTCGTCCCATGGACTTCAAATAGTCTTCTGTGTTGTCATAATTGATTTACCTTAATGGTGAATGGTTGCTGCCTAGACACTGGTATCTTGTTCCGTTATGTAAACCTTCCCTCCAGTGTCCTCGGCTTTGGACATTCCTTTGAGGCAGCTATGTCCAGCCACTGCAGATTTTTCTGAATTAACCGTATTTGTTTCAATAGCGTGCATTGCTGTGAGGCCCTCTTAAAGCTACAGAAATATATTCTCTGCTGTGCTTGTGCAGTTTTAAGATGGCAACTGCTGTCACGTTTTATCCTCTGCAAGACACATTTGCTTTGCTATCTACCAATTGCACATGCATGCCTGTCACATTATTTCCCTCCCTATGAGTACGCAGCGACCTTATCTACCTACAATTTTCTGCCCTACTTGTGTAGTGAGTCCCTTTCTTGTGTGCACATCCTCCTGTCACCTAATCTATTCTATTATAAAAAACACACTAATTGTGCAAGCTAATGCCTTATCTGATTTCTACTTGAGTAGCGCCAACTAACTAATCTTTATGACAGCTGCATTTCCAGGAGCGTTCAAAGTGCAGTTTTAAATGTGTCCTTTCTTACCTTGTAACTTCGTTTCTTCTGAGGAAGCCAGGGGGCAGAGATTGAACATGCTCTCTAGTGAATAACTGCCTCACTACAGGAGCGTGTCCCACCAGATATGTGGATCTTAGCCGCCAGGTACACTGGTGTGCTACTCGTGACTAGTTTGTAGATGATACAGGCAGTCTTGAACAGTATCTTGGCTTGGAATAGAAGCCACTGTATTTAGTGTAGGTTGGGGGTAATTCGGTCAAGTTTCCATACTCTCATAATAAGACATGCTGCAGCGTGGTGGACTGCTTATAGGGGAGCCAAGTGAGCAGCTAGGAGCCCTGTCAGGAGAGCATTTCCCCCATCAATGTGCGAAACCACAAGGGCCTGAACTATTGTCCAGAAGTCCTGTGGCAGGATGAAGGGTTTGTTTTTTTGAAGTGTAGAGATTCTGATCCAGGATATTTGGGCATTCTTGGCTATGTGTTTCTGGAAGGACAGATTGCTGTCAATGGTGAAGCCTAAGTCTGAGAGCAGTGCATCAAATCCTTCTAGGTGCATATCATTGAGCCATTGTTGTTATTTAGTGGGTGGACCAATGAGGATGAATTCAGTCTTGAATGGGTTTAGTTTGTGGTAGGCAGTCAACATCCAGGACTGGATGATGGCCAGGTAATCGTGAGACGAATTATGTCCTGCATGCTATTTACTCTCATGTACATCAGAGTATCATATGTGTATTGCTGGATGGCTATATTAGGATCTTTGAGGAGAGTGTCCAGAAACTCCATGGAAGGGTTGGTGAGAGGATGGAACCTTGGGGGACTCTGCAGGAGACCTAGAGTTCAGTTAGAATGCAACAAGTTAATCTGGACAGCCTGGTGTCTGCCTGAGAGGTAGGAGGTAAATCGATTCATCAAGACATGAGCAGAGGTCTGCCACCTGCAGCTCTCCAGGTGTTTTGTACTGTGACTACCATGATACCTCGCCACTGACTATAATGGCTAGGGGTTATGGGAGTTGTAGTCCAAAACAAATGCTGATCCAAAGGCCACACATCCCTGATATAGAGAAACAATGGGGACCTACCCTATCTCCTGAAATCAGCAAGGCTATATTATGGCTTTCACGCCCCGGCAGGGGGGATTGCACATGGCAGGTAACAACCCGTCAGACTGAGCCATGGTAGGTCAGAGGAAAGTGAGGGCCTCAGCAAGTGCTGTGGACCATTACTGGCTCTGTCCACCCCACTGCCATGTCATGAAAGCCATTAGCACCCCAGGATTCATCCGTGCGGCGAATGGCTTTCCTTTCTTACACTCAGGAGATTCGTGCTACTTATGCATCCATTCTCGCGGGGGTGGGGGGTGAATGATAACTAGATGGTATCAGTGGCTGCGAACTCTCAAGTGGTTAGTAACCACTGAACAGGTTATCAGGCCTTGTTCTGTCGAGAGAGGGGCGCCCGCTACCTTTGCAAACAAAACAAAAAAGATAACTAGATGGCCACCGCCATAGTGAAAAGGGAATACGTCCCTTTTTCATGTCTATGGATGTCAGAGCGGGAGGAGCAGCTGACTGGAGCTCAAAGCTCCGGTCCCACAGCTAAGTGTAGAGGGAGGGAAAGGGTGGAGAGAGGTTTTGTTTGGTTTGTAGGATTTGGGGGTGGGGAGGCAACAGGGAGAAGCTCCCTGTTGCATACTCACATAAAAAACAAAACAAATGGTGACACCCGGGGAAGGGGGTCAACTGGCTGGAACAGCGGGCACAGAATGTATATTCTTGCCCGCTGTTCCAGCCACCTGATTGGCTAATGGCCTTTCTCTGAGTATGAATGTTCTATCACTCTTATGTTGGGGTTCTTGTTAGATTATTACCACCTTTGAGATCTATAATGACACTGGTTACCCACTTTAATGGTACCCATGATTAAAAGGTACATGTACAGATCTTTGAAATAAAATTAAGTTCTTGGCCCAGTGCGCTGTTTTATCAGCTACAGGCATATTGTAACATTTGAAGCATAAACATGCAATAAAATAAAACAAACTCGAAAATATAGAAAAGGGGGTACAAAGACCTTCCCCAGCAACCAAACAAAACTGTTTTACATTAAAATTATGAAATATTGGTACTACTTTAGCTGTACTGTTAACCTTACATTTTAAAAAAAGTCCTCCATCCATTTTTGTATCTAACCTTAACTATATCTACAAAGATAATTATCTCGAAGACTGTACGAAAATAGGATATTGACAAATATTTCAATCTACAAATATTGGAATTACAGCAGAAAAATATGAGAATTATTAAAAATTACAATAAAGTTTAAAATATGTGAAGGCACTTGCTCAATTAGGAGCACAGAAGGTTATTTTATGAAGCTGGTGCAATGGTGAAGCAACTTGTAGTGGCACCAGATGACAGGTCTGGTCACTCCAGGTGACAGGTCTGGCTGCACCAGGTGACAGGCTGGTTACTCTAGGTGACCGGTCTGGTTACCCCCAGACGTGGGCACAGTATGTTCTCTGGACAAGCTTCGGCAAAGGGAGACCAAGTACAGTGTTAATTGGTACTGTTACCCTATAATAATAATTCACTTTATTGTAGTGCTTTATGCTGGATTCACCCTGAATTGTATTCACAAGTGTAATAGTACTCAGTTTATTGACCTTGGAAGGATAAAGGGTGGAGGCCCGGCTAGTTACCACTGTCTACTGTTCAAAACATGCCTTGCAGGTTCTTGAGGAGAAAACTACGATGACAGTGAGAGGGTAATGGCAAATTAATTCCCAAAAGTGTATTGCCAATTCCATCTGATCCTTGCTGTGGATCAAGAGTCAGTGGTGGCCCTTCGAGGTTGTTTTAGGGGACAAGTTGTCATTTCCTACTGCAGTAGCAGCCCCTGTTTCTAGCTTTGGTATGACTGATAACACTAGCCCTTTGCTTCTTTTCAGCCCACATGGATGAATCTGAGGGCAGCAGCTCGGAGTCGGAGTCGGAGTCAGAATCGGCGGGCGAGAGAGAAGAGGGCAAGAGTCTGGAGAACGAGGACTCAGATAGCTTTTATGACTGAAACCTTCTGTCAGGGCAGCAGCAACTGCAGATACTGTGGATGCCATGAAGAACACACAAAAGTAGAAGAGCTTGAGACCGACACTGCCCGCAGTAAGTGCTTGGATTCCCCGTCACCTTGTGGGGGCACCCACTGAGCATGCGAAACCCAGAGACGTCGGTTCACCAAAATGCCAGGGGTAGCAGAAGTGACATCACATAACTGATGACATCGAAGGAAGTGATGGTATATGACCTGGATGGCATCAGTTCCTCGTTAGCCCTGGTGACAGCACCAGAAGAGGCTTGCGGGCGTAAACAAATAACATAAATGTACAATTTTTAAAATGCAAAATAGGTACTAAAGCCATAAAGAATATTTTAGATACCAATCACTTTTTGACAATGGTGCTGCCATCACATGCCGTGGATGGGGTCATGATATGATAGGGTTACACACAATAGAATCAACATAGGTTGAGGCACTTCCATAAATATGCCACTTGGGGTTGTATGGCCAGTTACTTCCAGAGTATGCCAGTTAAAGCTGCATGTCAGGTATTGTCATAATATGATAAGTAGAGTGCCTAAATTGCAAATTGCTGCGATATTACAGTATCCAAAAACCAATAGATGCGAGTCGCCGACAATGCACAGCAGCATTAATGCTTTGCGCCGCCGAAGCACTATACATAGCACATTTTTAAATACAATTATCATTCCAAGTGAAGTTGGCACTCATTTATCAGGATTCAAACCTGCACCTGCAGATCACACAGATCGCAGCATTGAGCGCTCAACCGCTGAACTATCTCACCACTTTGCTAATAACAATGAAGTGCCACAATAAGAAAACATGTCAAAACTGACCGCACAATGTAGACAAGACTCATGATAACACAGATCATGTTTGCTGTAGCCTTGATAATGCACAGTAAAAAATGCCATGCCTCCGTAAGACATACCTAGATGGGTTGCACTAAATTGGCAATCTAACTACGTAATGACACTTATTGTGCTACTTTATCATATATGCCAAGAAAAATATACCATGCCACAGTAAGGAAATGCTAGACTGGCTGCACTCAAATGCCATTCTAGCCAGGTAATTACACTTGTCATGGTTGCTTTATCAGAGATGCCCAGTACAAAATGTCAATCCACAGTAAGAAATTGCTAGAGTAGCTGCACCAAAATGCTAGTTTAGCCATTTAATAACACTTATAATGCTTACTTCATTATATATGGCCAGAAAATATGCAATGACACAGTAATAAAGGGCTATAGTGGTTGCACCCAAATGCCAGGCTAGACAGATAATAACACTAACACTTATCATGATTACTTTATTATAGATGCTCAGCAAAAATGTTATACCACAGTATGAAATTACTAGACTGGCAATAACAAAATGCCAGCCTAGCCATAAATACAGATGATTGATGCTGTATCTTTGATAACCTGTATGTATTAGCACACCCCTCTCCTGCCTCATCCTTCTCACATGTGCCCTCTCCCTCCGCTCTCCTACTCCATCCTCCAAAATCAAATGCTCAGCCCATTATTACCACAACATTCCTCTTCCTCGTCCTAGTACTTATGTAGGAGTCAAGATGTTTCAAAGGCATGTACTGACATGAGGAAGAATGGGACTAGGAATGATAAATATTGTTAAGTAATTCTGAGAGAGTGAAGACCACAATGCAGAGAGGATGAGAGAAACCTGAACAGTGGACACCAAGAGGAGTGAGATAAGATCACCACAGAAGGCTCAGTTATCAGTGATGGGAGCAGCAGACAACAGAGCAAGCAGAGAGGGAGGAAACCCAAGGGTGCTACAAATGGTAAGCATAGACAACACAGAGAGCTGAAGGCAACAGGAAAAATAGCACAGGGCACAGAGGGATCATGACAAGCATGGAACCCATATGGGGAGTATAATAACACATTGCACAAACGTGGGTGAGGGAAACAGAGAGCCCAGAAATGGTTGGGGCACAAAGAGACAGATGGAGTAGAGTATTACAGAGAAGGCAAGGGTCACAGAGGCGCTCAGAAGGCACAGAGAGAGTGTGAGGGACAGAAGCAAACGAGCAAACAGGAACATTACATGAGGGACAGAGCCAAGAGTGCACTGAAAGCACAGAAAAAGACAATTGATGCCAGAATCCTCTCTGTGTACATGAGAATGCACAGCAACTGCAGTAAGCAAAACATTTGGATATTCATGTATATTTCGTCAGAACTGGCCGTTTGTGTCATTTTACCCCATCCTCACACAGCAGGAAATGCATCAGTGTCTTTCCAGGAGGGTGCCTTAATTATCTAGCAAAACTGAGGTGACAGAGGGATGAGGCCAAAGAACTGGGGTAGCAGTACTGCACTTATCTGCAGCCATGACACACATGCACAGAGACACTTCGGAACCTAGAGATGGAACTAAGACAGAAGTGCTCAGAGACCTGCAAGAAGCTGCAGACATGCTACCGTGCTACTTCAGACAGACCCAAGAGTTCCCAGCATTGCAACCAACTGACTGTCCCAACCTTCAAAAGGTCCGATGCAGGAGGCTCTAGCTTCCTCGTCCTGGCACCCAGGAGCTGGAACTCACTACCACCAGCTCTCAGAAAAGAGACATCCCTCACTGCCTTCCACAGAGCACTCAAAACTAAGCTCTTCAACTAACCAGGCCCCATGCAAAGCCAGCCATCTCTGTAACAGCTTGAACTCTAGACCAATGTGACAATCATTACTTTATGAACCCTGTACACTGTCATTACCATGTAACCGTAAATACCTGTGCCTGATTATTTGAATGCCTAAGTCTAACATACCATTTTACCATATGTCCTAAACAAGTAACCTGTAACAGCGCCACGATACCCCAAGGCCGCATGCGCGCTTTATACATGTAAATAAATAAATCTGTTTTGCTATGGCAGACAGTCCCAAAGGCTGGTGTCCAGCTGCTTTTCTGCATATGCCTGAAGGGAGAAGGCCATCATTCAGCAGCCACACTTTCCTGGACTGAGCTTCCACATAGTTACAATAGAAGTACTAGACTGAAACAGAAAAACATTACTGAGTGACGTCAAAAAGAAATCATTTCTTTTTGAAGATCCAAGCCTTCCCCCAGGGGTCGCAGAGGCAGTGGAATGGGCCACATGGGTTGCCAGTGGGTCTCAGTTGCGACCCCTAACAACCCCCAAATGATCTTCCTGGCAATACCCTGTGCCCAACAATGCAATGAGAGAAAGGGTGTGGACAGGGAAGGGTAAAGAGGTAGGAGAGGTGAGGTAATCATCTGGGTGCTGGGGGGCGGGGAGTAGACCAGAATGGGAGGGGTGGAGCCAAAGGCTAAATAAAAAGTGAGGAGCTAGGGGGCAAGCCCTCTTTGTTCCTGCATCAGTGACTGAGTTTGCCCCACCCACCCTCAT
The DNA here is from genome assembly GCF_040938575.1 of Ambystoma mexicanum. NCBI lineage: Eukaryota > Metazoa > Chordata > Amphibia > Caudata > Ambystomatidae > Ambystoma > Ambystoma mexicanum. The sequence goes on from NC_090923.1 coordinate 1,031,549,081, forward strand.
AGGGATGGAAGGAGGACCTATGCAAGCAGGATGAGCTCAAGAATAAAGAATTGGGGTGTGGCACACAACAGCAATGAACAATCTTCACCATTTCAGAACAGGGACAGTTTATTTCAGGACAGGAAGGTGTGGAGGGGGGCAGCGGGCAACCTATGGTATAAAGGATAAGAATGACTATGCTGCAGAGTTGGGTGGAAAGGAAAGTTGACATGAGGGTAGGGAGGGTGCAGTGCAGTGTAGTAGACAGAATGGGTTACATGCCTTTTTTTCAAACCTAAAAGACATGTCGTATTTTGTTTCAGAAGGTTTCTCACAAGCACCCAAGCTAAATGGATGCACAACAGGCTGATACGTTGCAAGACAGTTGCCCGCGCCCCGAGTTTAGCCCCTGACATAGATGGGAGTTTCTGGGATCGATTGAAGACTAACCAGGTACAAGTGATGGGAAACTGACTGAGCCCTAATGAGAAACGAACAAGAGACAGAGAGAAAGGCGGTGTGCTTTGGGGGCAGGAGAGAAGAAGGACTCAGGGATAGGGGAATGAAAGTGAGGAGGCAGGTCATAGCCAGGAGATGCAGTTATCTAGGAAAAGGCAGGCACAAACAAGTGCAAGGGCCAAGAGCAGAAAGGTAAAGCATGTCTTGGGGCTGGATTGGTGGCAGTAACCACTCTAAGAAGCCAAAAGGGGGGCAACGAGCAGCAAATGGAAGTGGTGGATTCAGCAAATACAGAGCCACTATCTAAGATAACGCGCAGAAAAAATGGATGAGAAAAGAGCAGGCAAATGATACAGGTGCTGCATTATCAGGAGGCACTGAGAATTAGGGTGAGCTGTTAAAACAATTGTCAAGGAAGATTGGGGGCAATGGGAACATCCTCCCAGTCAACATCAGACACACCGCACCACTTCTACAGTTCAGGAAGGAGCTGAACACCCTCCTCTTCAAGAAATGGCTCCTCCCTAACACCTAGGCCCACGCATCCTCCACTCTCCACCCTATCTGAGACTGAGTGATCTGCTCCGCACTGTTTCCTTGCCTGGTTACTTGCAGATCGTTTACTGCCAATTGCCCACCCCCACCTCCCCTGCTGTTAGCTCCCCGTTCCCTTATTTATCTGGCTCCATCACTGGGTTCTTGCCCCTATGCTTCTAAATTGGTCACTTGCTTCCCAAAGCTAGGTCCACGCTCAATAAATACCCCAATTATAAAAATAATAATAATGGGTGAAAAAGGAATGGGGCCGGCCACTGTGAAAGAAACGTGGGCCGCTGGAAGACCTCTCTAACAGGAAAGACTATTTACAGATGCGTCAAGGAGGTTTGGCTTCAGTCAACATTGTTGGAGGAATGTTACAGAGCATCGTGGCCTAGGAAGTGGCACAGGAAAGGATGGCGGAAAAACCGAATTGAATTATAGCAGTTACCAGTGGTGGTAGCACCTCATACATGGGACCAGGTGTTGGCTAATAGGTGGTTGACAAGGTGGTATAATAATAGTCTATATAAATCAGTCGCAGCAAAGTGACTATCACCCGCAATCACATCTGTTTTGAATCAGATGGTCCAAAACAGACGAATGAAAAGGTCTGGTGGCGCCGTTGGGTATTTCTGGAGAAGAGGAGTATTGTCAGGCTACACACTACGCACATACGTATTGGTTAGACCAGCGCTACAGGGATACTTATTCCCACACTGTGGCAGTATACCCTTGGCTCAGTTCCAGTTCTATAAGCTAGGTTTGGGGGAAGATAGATAGACGCTGCACTCCCTGAGGAAAGGGCCGGTGACAACAGCACTTTGGGATCGTCAAGAGGAGTGAAGGATACTTGAGCTTAAGGGAGTTCATGCAATTGAAGAGCTGCACTAAAGTGAGGGCTACACCAGACAAAGGACACTCCAATGGGCTAGGAATTTGAGGAAGGTGGTCGACTACACAAACAATAGAGCAAGGTAGGACAGACGGTGAAGACTTAGGAGGAAATGCTGCCTCAGTTGGGAGCTGGCGGGATGACGGGGGAGGGGAATAGGTACAAGAGCGAGAAAGTGAAATATGCTTTAAAAGTGTGTGAAGAAAAATGCAAAAAAACTTCTTTTGAGTTAATTCTAAGAATGGAATGGAGGGTGGGTGTTAGGACGTCCTTTGGGGTTCGCAGCCGTGACCCTGTGGTCTCTCTTGGTACCCCGACATCAAAAAAAGAAAATATTGTTTTTTTTTTAACTGAAACTCCAGAGTCGGGATACATGTGTATGATTCTCGCAATTTGTAGCTGGCCTCCTCTGGGGCGGCGATCTGGGTCTCTGCCATTCATGTGGGTCTAAGTCATAGACAAAAAATAAAGGGGGAATGTTATTATGATGGATGTTTGCTCTTTTGATTTTATGTTACATTTTTACTGGAAAACCGAATAAACAGAGTTTGAAAAAAAAAAAAAGCTTCCCAACCATAAAATACATTTAAACCCTAACAGCAGCGGTGGGGGATGGGTGTGAGGGGCGTGTCAGGTTTGCTTCGAACGAGTATTTCAGTAGCATGAGCAATTTGAAGCCTCGGGCTGTAGTTGGTTTCAACTTTCACCCTGTCTAGACCGTCCCACTCAGCTTCCTCTAGCGGCGCTTTAGTGAACCCACATGTTAGCAGCAACCATGCATGGGAGGCGAGGGGCGCACACACGCGCTTCAGCTGGTGTAGAAGATACGTATTTAACAGAAACTCTCTCCCTCCCCCCTTTGTTCCTTAACCCTACAGGAAGCAAGGTATCTTGAGCACACTGCCAATGTGGGGCTCCTGCACTCTGCTTCCGTACATACTTGCTGGCCCGGGATGGAAAACAAGCACTTGTCTTGAGCGCTTACTTCTTCAAAAGAGATGCCAGCCAGGCCCCTCCATCAAAACCCAGAATGGCTATCAACACTGATGCCCACTTTGACAGGGCACTGAGCAAGTCTGCCAATGCCCAGCCCACTGACTCGCAAGAGACAGAGAAACGCAAGGAGGAGAATGGCCTCAAGAAATCCTTCTCAGTCACCATGTCCAGCGAGTAGTCTATGGACATGGACAAGAACGGTCACGGCATGCCTTACAAGTCAGTGTCTGCCGGCCAGCTCCAGCCGACGCTGCTCTCGCCCGCAAGGGTCAGTCTGGCCAGGGCATCATCCACAGCCACTACCAATGCCCAGGAGCAGGGGAGACCCACAGATTACCTAATTCTGGACACATTCTCCAATACTTGCCCCCATGACCCATTGCAAACTGTAGGCACGTATCGAGTCCTGTTTTTTATTTGAATTCCAGGATTTGTAGTTTCACTTCTCCCATTATAAAACTCAGACTACAAGTCCCATAATGTAAAGAAAAAACTAGGACTGAATAAGCACCTACAGATTGAAATGGGTCATGTTGGCAAGTATGTTCTCCTGCTTCTTCCCAGTGCGGATGGTGAACATTGTGGCTCTAGTCTTTTCCATGATGGTAGGGAGCAAGACAAGGACTTACCCTCTCCTTTTTAGTGCCACAGCATGATTAAATTCTTTAAAAAATAAAATCATCTACCTATGTCTCCCCTCCAACATCTCACTGTGAATAAGGATATCTTTTTTGTTTAGTTTAAAAGGCCACTCTTCAATGGCTGCTTTTGAATAAAAGGTGCAACCTGTTTATTGTGCACACAGGACGCATTATGTTAATTCCTGCTCCTTGGCTTATCTCTTTTTTCCAAATCTGTTTATGCCGTGAATTGTTGACATGCTGATGAAGGCAGTTTTAAAATGTGAAACACTGAGGCAGCGCGATCTAAACATCCAGATTTAGAATGTTGTTTGTTTGAGCTGGAAACTACATGTCACATCCAGTTGGTAAGATTTCAACAAAAATGAAGCTGACATAATTGTTAGGAGCTACCATGTGGGCATTGTGGGGGCGTTTATAGGAGGGAGATGAATAGGAAAATCCAGGGATGGCAGGCAAAATAAATAAAAGCAACATGTCAAGCTACTTAACTGCTGCAGGGTCCTTTGTATTTCTCACTCCTTTTTGGAAAAGGCCTGTGCTTTACACCTCAAAGCCAGTCTCTGTGGGATGCATGTTCTCTTCTCTAACCAGAAACATTTCCTAGAATTAAAATGTAAGGGGAAAAGAATTGCTGCTTCGCTGCAGCGACGGGAGAAATGCGAGCAATATGTGCTAGTGGTATGAAAAGAAGGCTGCTTAGCCTTCACTACAACTATTGCCACAGGCGTGTGCTTTCTGCAGATACAAGTTCCATTCTATACAATTGGTGAATTCAGGTCAGTAGAAGGAATGGCATAACACCACATGTTGAGGCCCCATGAACAATATGGGAAGGGGTGGCTGTGATTTTCATGTTAAAAAACATTTAGCTAAAAGACTTGACCATGGGTTTTATTTGTTATTATTTTGCTATTTTTTACTCATCTGTGGGACTGTAGCAGCAGCAAGGGAGGCATTAATAGCCATTGTAAAGGCAGAAGAAGTCTTGGTTTCACAAACAGTGCTTCAGTAGCTCCCAGTCAATCCATATAGGTGGGGTTTTAGTTCCACTATTCTATGTTTTTTCTCATATAGGTCCCCTCCATTATTTTTGAATAATTGAACCATTACAGCAGAACTTACTGAGCCTACATAGATTTGGCTCATCAGAGGGGCATTCAGGCTAGTATTATCTTGCCATATTTAATTACTTAATTCACACAGCAAGTGCTTTCCCCCTACCCCTGCAACTCTCCTTGTTCCCTCCTCCTTCCCTCTCTCACTGACCCTGTTCCCATCTCCCACCGTCCCTGATTGGCTGCTGGGAAGACAGGAAGCCTGGCTGATTTAAAGAGCTTGCTGCGGCAGGCCATCATTCCTTCCTGCTCTGCTGCACCACAGAGACACCAGCACTTTCCATCCTGCAGGTGAGGCTGCCCCAGAGAAGCCACCTTTGTGACATATTTAATTATGTAATTCACACTAACGGACGGAAAACAGGTATGGCCTGAAAAGTTCACCTAAGCTTGGATGAGAATATGGGTGACTTTATCAACTTGGAGGTCAGGCGCGGATGGGTCATGTGGAGGGTCAGGTCCAGATGGAGGCATTTAGAAGCTGCCAGGTTTGAGTGCTGACATATGCAAATGTTGTGAAATTTAACAACAGACTAGTGCCTCTCTAAGGCTGACAGGGCTGGAGAGTGTCAGTGGGTATGACTGTCCCTACTCAAATGGCATGCACTCTAGTTTGCTTCTAAGCCTGTAGCCTCTTCCCGGTGGTGGGCATCTTTCAATTTTAGGAAGGTGAGATTTCTGAAGAGAGGAAAAGGTCTGATAACTGCAGGGATGGTTAAAGGGGTGAGTGACAGACAGACCTTCGGAGTTCAGATTGTCACATAACTTAAAGATATATGCACATGGAGACAGATGGCCTCTGTACAGATCGCCTCAGCTTACACCTGTACAATAGGTTTCTTCTATCGTAGTGGTAGTTGACTCATAGATACATTTATAACCACAGAATTTTGTTGATACTAAATCCTGGCCAATGATTTCAATTTCAGGCCTTGCTCGTGCAGAATTTTGTCTCCTGGGTAAAAAGACTGCCCACGCCACCCCAGGTCAGTGCTTTTTTTGGCTTAACACAGCAATGCCACAGATCAGATAATGTTTACTTCTGTGTCCATTGATCTGTGTCCATTGATCTATAGATGTTATATACACCAGCTGAAGCCCACATTAGAGATTGTGATTACCCTGGTACTGCATTATGTATGTTTTACATATAGACCCCATGTGGAATCTGGAAAATGAATTCCCCACATTTGTGATCGTGGACAAATCATGCCTCCCTCGGTGCCTCGGTTCTAATATCCGGCTGAAATGTGAGTGCCTGAAAACAAGGGTGTTAGACGTATCTGAAGGTCGTGTGCTACACTTCCTCTGATGTCACTTGCAGTGGGGTCAAATGACATCACTTCCTGTGATGTCATCGGAGGTCAAGGGTTGTTTGATGTCACTTCTGCTACCCTGCCATTTTGGTTAAATGACCTCCCTGGATGGATGGTAGTACACACATTAGTAGCCAGAGTAGTGAGGGACATATGGCAGGATAAATGGAGCCGGGAGATGGGGGGGTTCAAGGAAACGTGGGTAGAATGGCTGTGAAGAGGTGGTATGGGTTAGAATGAGCTATATAAAATGGTAATGTGGGAGGTTTCAAGAAAAGGCAGGGCTCAAATTTTTTTAATCCACCTTGAAGCTAATGATCTCGCATCAGAGTGTACAGGGCAACTGCTGCAGAATGTGGAGGGCATGGTAACCGATGTAGGTAGAAGCCTGAGGGACAAAGGCATTAGAGCCTGCAGTACTGCATTGCGCACTTGAAGAATCTTGGCGGTAAATGCAAACTTGGGAAAGCATCCGAGGGGAATGGGTTTTGGATGAATCAAACATAGTTTAATAACTCTGAGGACCCGGGTTACTTTGCACCCAACCAGATGCATATGTCAGAGTTGCGGATGGCCTCCATGAGACTGGGTATCAGAGACCTTTTACTGAGATATGGGTGCAAATGCGGTGCCCTAGGAAGGAGGTGGGTGTTCAGGTAGTGCAGCAGGTGCTGTGTACACAACTGAAAAAGGAACGTTTTAAGATCGTAACAAATGTGTCCTTCAATTGAATGAAACAGAATGGGTCCTTATGCGCCTAAAAGAAAGTGTTTTAATGTTATTTTTAAAATAAAATTGCGGGGAGATCTATGATGGCAATAGCCACCACAGAGACCTGGTCAAATTTTCTGGGAGTATCCAATGAGTAATGCACAAAGGCCACACAAGGGTCCAGCAGTCATGCGGGCGACTTAAAGAGTACAACACCCCATGGCACAAGGCCTTGAGGAAGCCAGGAGCGTAAACACTAAAAAGGGAAAGGGAACTGGGAGCAAAGAGGGGAAAGTCTTGTCATTTCAGTGATTCCTTTCACGGGCACAGTCGGACACAAGTTCAGAGTAACTCCTATGGCTGGGTAGTCAAATACGGATCACCTGTAAGTTAATTCTTGAAAATACAGCTACACCTTCATTAGTGTTGGGGGTTTTGTCATAGAGCTGTTACCTATCTTAGGTGGTATTTTAGTATCATGGTAAATTGGCAGTAAATTGGTGGTAATTTAGTATGGCAGTATAACAGTGGTGAGAATATTTATAGTACTACCCTATATGATGAGACAAACTCTCCCCCTTTGTATTTGTATTCTGTTTTAGGGTTGAATGTAAGTACAATTTAGCGGACCTTACACATAGGAATAAAATATGACCCCATGCTGTGCTGATGACTTATATACGATATCAGCCTACCATACTTAACGGTTATGTTCAGCCTCCAGCATGCACAGCTGAACACACTCACACAGGTATCATAGGTTTCTAGCTTGCTCTTCTGGTTCCCCAACCTTCATTTTTACTCGACCACCAGCTGTAAATATTTTACCACTGTGGTATGTGCGCTGAGGCACTCTCTTGTTACCTCCCCTCAATTAAGGATAACCACCAGAGACACAATAAACAATCCCAGCAGTTCAGTTTTCTACCATTTTTATACATGTGTTAAAATAACACCAGTTGCAATAAAACCTTATTTCAATTCACAATAACTAATTTGTTTGTTCTTACCAATGCATCGACACCGACATGGTTATCTAAGAGAAGAAATATGAAGCACAGCACAATACATGGAAAAAGTCTCTATCATCAGCATTTGTCATTTACCATTGCAAACATTTGAGAGAAAAAACAGCAAACATTTTGTTAAAAATAACCCTTTGTCCTAACTAACTGATTGGAACCGCACAGGCAAACGTCCGTACTCCTGAGTTCTTTTACAGATACTCACATTGAATTATGAAGTCCCTGCGCATTCTCAGGAAAAATTCCCTCTCTGCCGTGGGTTATCAGCAAAGAAGTGTTGCAAACTCTGCACTGCTTTTGCGCCGCCGAAGGTCAGCCCAGGGCACTAGCTGCACCCAAGACTTGGACAGCTCGGCTCTTCCCTTTGCCCTTTCTCCCTCTTCTCTAGACAGCCAGCAGCAAATAAACCCACACCCTTTCTTCTTGGTGTATTTATGCCTGAGCCCTGTCAATCAAAAACTAAACCTGCCCTTTTTTATGTCCTCTGTGCTCCACTAAGTTCCCAGAGCCATAGCATTTCCTTGTCCAATCCTAGTGAGAGTTTATATGTATCTACTTTATTTCCTGCACAAGCAATAGCTTCTCTGAATGGAAAAGACAGCTCATTCATTTTGCTCGCACGTTTACTTCCACAAAACGAAAAGCAGAATTTTTCATCTGGGCTTGCTTGCATTTCAGTGTTAACAGTAGCACTAATTAATTACTGGGATATTATTGAAGAGGAATGGTTAGTTGATTAATCTGTGTTAGTTTCTTCAATGCAAGACCACACAGATGGCAAATTTTTTTATAACATGAATCACATTTACATGTGCTCAGTGCATATTAAATCTGCTGTCTTTTACATCCATTTTGCTATCACAATGGAAATCCTAGTTCACTGCTTCATGAACCCAATGTATTCTTTTTAATCTGCTGTGTTCACCTGCACTAAGTCCCTATTTGCCTTTATTCATACTGACCCCACTGAAAGTACTGTCATGTTTAAATAATTTGCTGTTCCCATCGGCACTCGTTTTACTGGTTGCCTCCATTGAAATTACCAACAATGATGTCAATTATTTAGCGGGTACTGGTGGGTGGCAGGGGCAGAAGAAGAAACTTAAGGGAAAGTTTGGTGGGGACAAAGGCGGGGCAGAGTGTTACCAAGAAGGGTCTGGTTAGCTAGTGGTGCGATTTTACCACTAATCCGGCTGTTGCCCACAAGACCGGCTTGGAGGCCCCTCACTTGGTGGGGATGCCAGAGGCAGCCTGAGACCACATACCCAAATAAGGCCTAAAATGAAAGGGGCAGGCAGGGACCGGTAAACGCAAACTGATAGTGTGTGGCTCAGCATAGCTCCTACGTGCTTCAGCATAGCTCCTGTGGCTCAGCATGGCTCCTGTGGCTCAGCGTAGCTCCTGCGTCTCAGCATGAATCCTGTGTCTCAGCATGACTCCTGCGGCTCAGCATAGCTCCTGCGGCTCAGCATAGCTCCTGCGGCTCAGCATGGCTCTAGCAGCTCAGCATAGCTCCTGCAGCTCAGCATAGCTGCTCCAGCTCAGCATGGCTCCTGCAGCTCAGCAAGGCCCCTGCAGCTCAGTATAGCTCCTGCAGCTCAGCATAGCTCCCACACGCCTCAGCATAGCTCCTGTGGCTCAGCATAGCTCCTGCGACTCAGCATAGCGGAAGTACGGGAAAAGGTGTTGGGGACAGAAGGTGTCTCTAACAAGGGTCTGGCGTATCACTGATTATGAAATATCAGTGGCCCACCCTCTGAGAAAGTACACTGGGCACTACTGGGCCACAAAGCAGCCATGCCGGAGCACTGCCCTGAGGGGTACCCATTGCCACTGCAAAGCCACAGAGCTTAATGCAGTGTCCAGAAATATCATGTTCATGATTGCCTCCCAAGGGCGTCACCTGACATCCCAAAGTCTTTTTGCTCTGCCCGGTAATAACTGCAACAAAAGTTCATCCCGGGAACATCTGGTGTATTCTAGTGGTTGGAGAGCCAACTTCTCCTGGGGTATGTCCAGGGCCGGCCTTTGCCCAGACAGTGACCTGGGTGAACATCATTCTCCTCTACCCCACATGAAACACAATCTCCACACCTTGGAACATCCACATCCAACACTATACAGGAACATCACAAACCATGGTTTGTCTGCCTTTGCTTGCTTGTGCTGTATGTTTTACTAAAAACCCTGCAATACTTAATTTAACGATCCCATGCAAGAAACATTAAAAAAAAGAATAAAACGGCAAACATGTTCCCTAAGTACACATTGGTAAAGGTTACGTATTTCATGAAATGCATTTTAAAAGTCTATGGAATTGAAAAGAGTGCTTAATTAAATTAAATGCAGGAACAGCAAAGCCTTTTATTTTTTAAGCACATTCAGGGATATGACCACATATGTTCAATGAATGCTATTTATTGCAAAACAAATTGTGATGGCACATGAAATGCTGCATGCCATCTGCATAGGTTACCTGATTGTGAAATGAAGCATAGCACCAGAAACAGGGTCGTGCAAAAGTCAATTGACATAGCCCAACCTTGATGTAATTGGACTCTGCTCTCTCGTGCTTTTCAGCTGAAAAAAAGGGTTCATGGTACCCATTTCGGTTGACTATTTCCAAATGGTTTCTTTTGTATGCAGGAGCTCACAGGTGAGTGTATTTTAAATCTTCAGAGCTGCCATTATAAAAGTTTCAGGGTTGATTTAATTTTATCAGTTCAATTCTATTATTCAAACCGCTATGCTACAACTGGATCCAGTAAAAACTATTAGCAGGAGCAGTTAACAGCTGACATGTAGCCTCTTGCGAAATTTCGCCCCCAGTATGGCCAGCTTCGACTGTTTCATGGTTTCTACTTGAAGGCAGAATGCCCTGTTGTAAATTACAGTGTACTATTTTCAAATCGTTTCTACTGGATCCAGTTTCGGACATATGACTTATCCATGCCTGCTCTGCCATTCCTCTCCCTGACTATACATGTACAGACAGCACTATGTATGCCCCACTCTGTCCCTCAATACTCGCAACTTTGCTTTCCCTCACTCTTCCTCTCCATTGTTTGCATTGTCTGCCTCCTTTTCCCTCACTCCTCGAAGACCCTCTTTGCAATGCCTATAAAAATGCCAAAAATATTGGATTTTCCAATGCTTAGTTAGTTTTTCTAAAGCACTTCTTCAGGAGGTCAACAATGTATTCACTGCCCCCCAAGTCTGACACTTAACTTGACCAACGCACAGAGAAAGAATTAGTTGCGCTGGGATGACACCATTTGGGTAACGTGAGGTATCCAGCTCTGTGGTCTCTCAATTGCACACCAGAGCCTACGACAGTTTAACAGAAATATGAATTGTCATATCAAGCAAACCTAAGAAGCCTCTAAACCAAATACGTATTATGCATTGGGTAGAAATATTTGGCATAACTTTGATTGTTAAACCTGGGCACAAAATGAAACCATGGCTCCTGATTAACAGGGAATACATATACTCGAACGTTAATGCAATAAAAGAGGTTTATTAAAACCTTAAAAATACATGCAAGGCAGTCCACAAAGAAGAATGTCAAATGCAAGGAAGAACGCATGCTGTTAAGATTGGAGAAGTTGGTAAACTTAATAAAACATCAACTCATTACAGGTATTAATAGAGGTGATGAACTGCTGTATTTGAAAAGAAAATTAGACCACTCGTGTAAGAACCTATTCCCTCTCAATATACAAAACCGAACAGAAAATGAACATGTGTGCTTCAGAAAATTCTGCACCAATTGCATAACTGGCCTCCAGCAGTATATTATATACTTCTAGAGGTATGCTATGTAAATGCCATCTTCGCTGGTGTTGAAGAGGAGCAGGTAGATGCATATACCCTACCACTCACCCCCTCACCGCCATCATACTGGAACAGCAGGAGAAGAGCTGCATGTGGGACCCCTGTGTTGTCCCTACACTACATCGAGTGCATGAGAGACGTTATGCACTCAGACAACCATACCGAATGTACCCACACGTTGAGAGAGTGGAGGGATGTCTGCAGTAATTTGCTTTCTGACTTTGAGAACATTCAGACGTGTAATTGCTCATTTTACTAGAACCGGTAAGATAGCATTGCCGGTAAGATTGTTTGATTGATTGATTATTTATTATGCGCTTATAGACAAGTGTTTCAAAGCGCAACCATGCATGGGAGGGGAAGACAGGGAACACAAGAGAAACAATCTTACTAGGCATGGTCCATTCAGATTATGCAGGTGAACATAAACAGGAAGTGTGTGGGGAGGGGCTGGGGGGCAATAGGGACCTAGTGCACCCAGTCCCGTCAGAACATGGGTTAAGTGCAGAAAGATACCACTCACATGGTTCGTAACTGAAGTGCAGTAGTGCTGCGGCAAGTGCAAGGCCCGGGGGCAAGTGCAGGAGACTGGCGAGGAAGCTTTGGACCTGTGAGGCTCTGAAGGTGCACCAGGCAGCCAGCCAGCAAAACTGAGCAGAAGTAGAGGAGAGAGAAGACGAGAGAGCAGAAAGGGGTGGTCAGCATGGGAGGGGGAGAGAGAAGGAGGAGGCAAAGAGGAAAGTCTTGAGGAGTTTCCGGAACTTATGGAGAGGCAAGGAGGCTGTTCCAGGGGGAGGCACCTGCAGTGGATAAAGATCTCCCCCCAAGTCTCTGCTTGGAGAAGTGGTTCAACCGCAGAGAGTTGGAGGAAGACGAGTAGAGGCCTTGGGAAGGGGAGTATTTAGGAAGAGAGCGTTGCAGATAGAGAGGACCCAGGCCCAAGAAAGTCTTGTGGACAATCCAAAGGGTCTTGAACTTAATCCTTGCGGCCACGGGGAGCCAGTGAAGGGATTTCAGCACCACAGAGATGCGGCCCCTGACCTTGAGGCCAAGGATAAGTCTTGCGGTTCTGTTCTGGATGAGTTGACGAAGGGTAGAAGAGGGCAGGTTGAAAAAGAGGCTGTTGCAGTAGTCCAGCCTAGAGAGGACCAGGGGTCTGGAGACAGTGAGCCTCTGGGGGAAAGTGAGAAAAGGTAGAATACCTCTGAGAAGGTGCATTTGGTAGTGGGACTTTTAGAGATGTCCTTGAGGTGAGACTAGAAGGATAGAGTGGAGTCGAAGATGACCCCCTGATTTTTTGCCACATTGGTTGGTGGAGGCGCAGGGCCATGGGTGGCGAGCCAGAGAGAAAGAGAGAAGGCGGTAGCAGGGGTCCCGAGGACAATCTCTGTCTTACTGGTATTGAGGCAGAGGTCGATTGCAGCACACTACGACTAAATTGCGGACAGACAGTCAGGTATGAGTGAGGAAGCGCAAGAGGCCGAGGGTTGCCTGAAGGAGAGCTGAGTGTCATCCCTGTAACACTGAAAGTTGTAGGTGAAGGTGGCCATCATACAGGCCAAGGGGGCAATGTAGCCATTGAAAAACCAGGGGGATAGGTTAGATCCCTGGGTGACACCGCACGTAGAGAGAGTGATAGGGGAGACAAAAGACCCCAATTCCACTTTGGATGGGCGGTCGGAGAGAAAGGAGGTTAGCCACGCCATGGCCTGATCAGTGATGCCGAGGGTATCACAGAGACGTGCAATCAGGGTGTTCACTCTTTCGAAGGCAGAGGAGAGGTCGAGTAGAATGAGGACAGAGGGAGAGTTAGAATCAAGGTTTGAGAGCAGATCTTCACAGGTGTTCAGAAGAGCAGTTTCCGTGCCTCTGGATGCTCGAAAGCCAGACTGGTGGTCATGGAAGCAACCAACAGATTCAGTGTGGAGGGTAAGCTGAGAAATAGCCAACTTCTCCATAGCCCAGAGGGTTAAGGACTCACTTCTGTGATGTGTGTGTGATCTGCAGGTTGCAGGTTCGAATCCCGGCAAGACCAACTCAGCCTTTCGTTCTTCTGATGTCGATAAATGAGAACCAACGCAGGTTGGGTGATATTGTATGTATATTTGTTCTATATAAAGTGCTATATAATAACACAGTAATATAATTTGGTTTTGGACGTCCGATGGCATTCACAGTAATTTGTTAATATGGACCTATGCACACTGATATTAATGATAGCTATGGTGATCCATTCTTGTATGAAATGTATATGCCCCGTCCCACACACCCCAAATGCAGAATAGGGCTCAGTTCTATTGTTCGGCTGATATTACAAAAAGTATTAGGCGAACAACAGAAGTGAGTCCCTTGCTGTTCTTGTAAAGTGTTTTAAACAGCGCCTATTAGAGAATCAATTTTTGCATAGGCGCTGTTTACAGGACACTGAGCTGGAGGCAAAGTGCCCTTTATTTGCTATGCCGTGGGGGCTCCCTTGTGCCGCGCTCCCTCTGAATGCACCTCAGGTCAAGCGCTGCTCAACACAGACTGGTTGCTGCTACTCCATCAAAAGTACTTACTTGTGTCACCAGTGAAGCAAAACACACCCTGCTAACATTGCTATCACTTTCTCTCTAGCCGCTAATCACAGATTTCTAGTCGGTGGAAAGCGCTCGTCAAACATTAAAATATTCCAGTGACTCGAGGAGCTTATCACGTTGCAGTCGGTAGATGGCGCTGCTCTCACAGCAATATATCCAGTATAAATCCCAGTAAATCGAGAAGCATATCATGTTCTAGCCGCTAGCGGACTCGCGTGAAGCCCCAGTGCAGTCCAGCCCAGTGACTCCTGAAACTAGCACAGTACAGTCACCGGAGGTCACTCGTCTAACACCAATAGTCTAGTAATTCGAGAAACAAATCATGTTCTAGTCGCAAGAGGGCGCTCATCACACACCGATATATCCCAAAGACTCGATGCGCTGAACAATTGATGATATCAGTTTTAAAATGAAATGTATAATGTTATCTTAAGTGGCTTTATACTGCGCCAAGACACCACTTGAAGTAGTCTCAAGCAGATAACAGATTTAATTAAACCGAGATTTATTGAAAATAATAAAACCATATTTCTTATTGTAGCCCAATTGTTAGCTCATCAAACACTGGTATCATGTGGCAGTCAGCAGAGGTTCATCATATGCAGTCAGGAGTGGAAATCATCGAACACTGATACCATATTCTCATCGCAGGAGGAGCCTATCACACACTGTTACCAATTCCAATCCTTAACCTGAACCCATCATCCACAGCTGTTAAATTCCAGTCAGTGAACAGCTTTGGCGTTTGTGGTTTTTTATTGCATTTTAACTTTATAGGGGGAATATAATACACTCGTAGGCTCTACTTAGCCAGTAATTCCAAACATGTCTGTAAATGAGTGCTTGTAGAAAAATACCATTAGCAATAGATACAGTAGAAAGACTTATCTTCACTGCAGTGTATACACATCTTTTTGACACGTATGTAAGTAAAGCTACTTTTCAGCAACAACTATGTTTGGAAACGTTAATGCAAGCATTGTGATTTTAAGGGTGAGCTAGGGTTATGGGGTATGGGTGAGCTAAGATAGAAAGGAGGAGGGGTGAGGTCAAGTGGGTGATAGAAGCCAGGGGTGAGCATGGCTGGCTAGCATGAGCTAAGATTAGTGGGTGTGGGCAGAGGTGACCTGGGGAGCATGTGTTGATGGACATAAGCAGGTGTGAGGGAAGATGGGTGGTGGTAGGGTGGATATGGAAGGGTGGGCAGACAGGGACGCGGTAGGGCAGCTTGGTTAGAGTGGGGTCGGGTATTATGGGGATGCGCTAGGATGAGTGGAGGTAGACAGAGGTGAGCTAGGGTGGGCGGGTTGATGGGGATAGGCAGGGTGAGTTAGGGTGGGAGTGAAGGTGTGAGTAGAGAGGGATAAGCCGTGTGGGGTGGAGTAGAGTGGGGAAAGGTGGGTGCATGGGGATAGGGAGGGGTATGAATGATGGTAGTTGGGTGTGGGGTGGCGAAGGGATAGAGTAGGGCAGTGGGTAGGGTGGAACGTATTAGAAGGAGGTAAAGACTGATGATGTGGAGGTGTGGAGTGGTGGTGTGGAGTTGTGGTCTGGAGTCAGGGGGTGTAGGTGTAGAGTGGTGTGGAGGTGTAGAGTGGTGTGGAGGTTTAGTAGTGTGATGTGGTGGTGTAGATTGGTGGTTTGGAGTGTTGATGTGGAATAATGGGTTGGTGTGGTGTTTGAAGTGGTGGTGTGTGTGGGGTGCTGGCATGGAGTGTTGTGTTACTGTGAAGTGGAGTGGTGTGCTGATGGGAAGTATATGATGGTGTATAGAGTGGTGATGTTATTAAGTGGTGCTATGCAGTATGGTGGTGTGGAGTGTGGAGTGGCTGCTTGGAGTGGGATGTGGTGGTGCAGAGGAGTGTAGTGGTGGAACATGTACAGTGGAGGGTTGAGGGGATATGGTGGTGTGGTGTGCTCGTGTGGAGGTGTGGACAGGGGAGGCAAAGGTGGGTGGTGTGGAGTTGGAGTGTGGTGATGTTGTGAGGTGTGGAGTGGAGATATGGCATGGTGGTGTGGAGGGGTGGAGGGCTGATGTGGGGAAGTGGTGGGGTGATGCATCGTTTTGTTGTGGTGAGATGGTGTGGGGGGTTTGGGGTGAGGTGCAGAATGATGTGGAGATGTAAAGTGGCAGTGTGGAGTTGAGGTGTGGTTGTGTTGAGTGGTAAGATGTGGTGGAGTGGTGGTATGGAATGATGGGGCACAGTGGTGTTTGGAGGAATGATGGTATGGTAGTGTGGAGTGGTGGTGTGCAGGGGTGCTGGTGTGGAGTGGTGCTGTGCAGTAGTGGTGCATATTTATGGTGTGGAGGTGAAGCGTGGTTCTGTGGGGGGTGGGTCTGTGGAGTGGTGTGAAGTGTTTGAACGGTTGCCAGGTGTTTCATTGTGGAGGTGTGATGGTTGTGTGCGGGTGTGATGGAGTGGCAAAGTGTGGTCTAATATGGTGAAGTAGTGGTGTAGAGGGGCATGGTGGTTTTGATGGTCTGATTTGTGTTGTTCATTGGTTGTTGGTGGTATGATTATGCAGGGAGGTGGGATGGAGTGTTGGTGTAGGGCAGTGGGATGGAAGTGCAGATTAGTGTGGGATGAGGTGAGATAGCGGACAGGGAGACCACCGGAATTAAAGAAACCGAGTGGCATGTGCCTCTGTCTTCAGCGGACTGCGCTGCAGCATGCCGAGAGTTAGGTGGGAGGGGCTTGAGCGTTGAGGGAGGAACCAGCACACTTCTCTTCCGCTTTTTACTATGGACTAACAGGCATATCTGCCTCTCTTTGATGTTGGGTGGCATTGAAGTGCAGGGCATTCAGGCCGTGCCTTAACTGGGATGCAAAATCAAGGTGGGGCTCCAACAAGGGGACATGGCCCAAATGTTCAGCCTAATTCAGAGGCGTTGCTAGGGGGGGATTAGGGGGGCTGTAGCCCCGGATAGAATGTCAGGGTCTACAACCAAAAGGCTAGCTAGCCCGGAGTCCCGACAGTCCCGACAGTCCCGACATTAGTGTAGCCCCGGATCCTTTCCAGACCTAGCAACACCCCAGGCCTAATTAGTGATGGCCAAGGCCTAAACGGGACACCACCCAACCTAAACAATACACCATGAGACTTAGTTTGGGTCACTCAGCATATTGTCGCATGGTATTGTTTGCATCCAGCCTGCAGAATAAAACATTATTTCTCTGCCATTTGCAAATGAATCACCCTCCAATTAATCACTCTCTCAGTAGATACACACTTCAATCAGTGAGTAAATAAATCACCCTCATTCTGTAAATAAATCATGTAAGAGAACGGGTGAGGGTGACACATATCACAATCTGGATTAGTAGTGATTTGATAACATTAAAGATCATTTTGGGAACATAAGAATGATCGCACAACTGTATATTTTAAGTATGTCTGGGCTAATATTTATATTTGATGTTTTATTTATATTTTATATAGAATATTTATAAAACGATGTTATATTTTAAATTCATATTTTAATATGTTTGTGATTATTTGGTATGTTAATAATGTATTTGATTCAAGTATGAAACCCTTCTGAGCATGGATGCGATGCAGACTGGTCTCTATGATCATTGCATTTGTCAGCCTTAAGGGTGAAATGTTTGCAAGCCACGTGCCATATGTATTCGTCTAGACTGCATCCGTTGATACATGTGAGTCTTGGGCTGTTCTGCTTGTGCAGGTGTGTGTGCAGAGCCGTTGCTGGGGGGGGGGGTTGGCTGAGGTGGCTATAGCCTCGGGTCTTTTATTTGTAGCCCCGGATAGAATCTCAGGAGCTACAACCTAAAGGCGAGCTAGCCCCGAGTCCTGCCAGTCCCGACATTAGCGTAGCCCCAGATCTTTTCCAGACCTAGCAACACCCCGAGTCCCCTTTGCTTAGCCCAAGTCTCCTGGGGTGTTCTAGAATAGCAGGGATGACATGGGAAGCTCACTGATGAGGGAGACCCCATGGCCATTGGTCAGGTCAAAGTTGCTAGGTCTGGAAATATCAGGTCACGTGTTCAATTGACAGGGGGAATTCCCATGCTCCTCAGCTGCAACACGTGGCTGGAATGTGCACTCTCTGTGATATGGGGATGGGCATCAGAATGAGCAGCCCCCAGACACACCTGGCAGTAATCCGTGATTTGCTCTTGATCACAAGCAGGGGTGGACTGGCCTATAGGGATCTCCGGAGATGTTATTTCCAGGGCCTCTTTTGGTTCCCAGTCCAGCCCTGCTCACAAGTCGCCATGAGAGGAGAAAGAGGAAGCCTGCTTGGTGGCAAAACCAGCTGCAGAAAACAAAACAGTATTTTGCCCATACTGACACCCTTTCATGCCACACGCATTGCCAGTTGCTATGCCAATGCGAGGGTCTGCTTCCTAGGACCCCTTTAACTCTCTCTCTCTGCTCGCTCTCTCTCTCTTTACTGAGATAACACCCCCAAATGCATCCAAACCAAAAAGCATGTTAACATGGATATCCAGGCTCGGTCGCTGAAAGGTGCTCGCCAATCACTGGTGTCATATTGCAGACACTAGGGAAGTCATCATGCATACTCTCTTTTCCATTGTAATGGTTTATAGCGCAAACCTAGCCCAAGAGCAGCAGGGCACTTTACAATGGGAGCAATGCCAGCATTGGCTTTGGCATTTCACTTAAGAGCGAAACCAATTACATGACATTTTAGTCATGTGAGGATGTGGACCACGCATTATTACGTTTACTAGGGAGCGCTTATCACACACAGATATCGGATTCATTTCATTAAACGAGTTTACAATTTCATGTTATCATGTTAAAGCTATTGGAATACGCTCTTGATAAGAGTGTATATCTCAGTTTTTACCAGGTGTTATCGCCCACTCACACACACACTGATATCACATAGCAATATGTACAGAGGCGTATCACACGCTTATATGAAGTCATTTGAGAAGACCTGTCACTTGCTGATGTTCTATGCTATACTCTATGTCAGTCAGTAGAGGGAGCACATCACATAGTGATGTCATATGCAAATCACTAAATGTGTTTATCATGCATCGATGCCCTATTGCACTCGCCAACAGGGGCTCACTGCAGACCCCGTTTTAGGATGTTTATTGTTTTTATTTATTGAATAAGGATATCATTTCTAAAGCAGTAAAAGGGTACATGTTTGCAGGCAAGCGAGCCAATCCCTGGGTGGGATGCCTTTACATTATGCAGTGGTTATGGGTTCTGGGCTGAGAGTACCCAGGTGAAGGAGGGGTAGTAAAATGAGTTATTGGTCAGGGGCAGTTACAAGGAGACAGACGTAAACACTAGCACAATTGTTTAAGTAGAAATATATATACATTTTTTATAGAATTGACTGATATGAAGTCCCACAATTCTATTGCTAATAACTTTTTACTAGCATGACGGATTTGGCTTATATTTTACAAACAAAAGGGTTGTTACGGGCTGCCGTAGACTGGACTATTTTGGGAAATATTCATCAAAAAATTAAAACGATATTAAGAAAAGAAAAAAAAACGCTGTTTTTGGCCTACTCCCATTCATTATCCCATAGAGATAAATACCACATTTGTTAAAGCTGAAGCACAAAAACAGCTGGACAGATTTGGATCAAACAAGGAACAACTTGGGCACCAAGCGCTGACTTAATTTCCAGGACATATTTGGGGTGGTATTGTACGATTTGACCGACTATGAAACTCCGACCCCACCAAAGGACCTAAAGCAAACACCACGAAAAGTTCAGACTACCAAAAGTCTGAACTTTTTGTGGTGTGTGTTTAGGTGTTTTGGTGGGGTGGGACTTGGGGCTGGGAGGGGTTTTCCCCCGCAACACCCCACTCACTACAGTTAGCGGGGGTTGCGGGGCACAACCTGCCAAACCCCCCACCAAATGAAGAAAAAAAAAGCTGGGGCCTGCTGGGTTGTGCCCCGCAATACCCCGCTCACTATGCTATACAGTATAGTGAGTGGGGTGTTGTGAGGGACACCCTGCAGCACACCCGAGAAAAAAAAAATGGGGGCTGCGGGGGTGTCCCCCGCAACACCCCGCTCACTATACTTTATAGTATAGTGAGCGGGGTGTTGCGGGGGAAACACCTGCAGCATCCGAAGGAAAAAAAAAGAAAAATGAAATGGACCCTGCCACGCCGGTTCCCGATCACGGAAGTGAAAGGGAACTGGTGCTGCAGGGAGACAGCATGAAGGAAAGATAAGTAGGGTTTGGTTATGTTGGTGGTGTGGGTGTGGGTGGGGGCGTGTTAAGAGTGTGGGTGGGGGTGTGTCATGGGTGTGTTGTTGGTGTGTGTGGGGGTGTGCGTTTGTAGGTGTTTTAAATGCGTGTTTGCATGGTAAATGTACAAAACTTTTGTGGTTCGCACATTTCTCATGCAAACTTTTCTGCCGCTGACTTTTCCGTGGTGGAAAAATCATGCAGATCTGTTTGGGGTTAAACCTTCAATTAGTTTTTACAATAAATTTTATTAAGGATCCTGTAACTTTGAATCTTATCATTTCAAGTCTTCAACTGTTTTGATTACTGGCTGCGCTTACATTTGGTGGAATTATCACTGTCTTTTCTCCACGTTAGTAGGTACTGAGGTGCTTACTTTTTCACCACAAGGCCGCAGCTAGTCGTAGTATAATATCAGGAAGTTTACTTATGATTCAACTGCTCAAGCGCTTCCATCTCCTGGCATACCTCAGTTACTCTGTTTGTAGTTTTTACAATATTTGACAGAGAAGGGGTGCCTCTTGCTCTCAAAAAAATAGCTTTGCCTCCCATGGTGCTTTTAAGCAAAGAGACTTTTCAGAAATGAAAAGTCGCCATTTGTTTTTGTTCAATGCAAGCGATTACCGGGGTAATGCTAAACCGAAAAGTGCTCAAAAAGCTGTTTGATGGAGGAAATAGGATACAATTGCATCAGGCTAGATAGAGGTGGGGAGGGGCAAAAGTATACCATGTAAAATTGGAGAGTTGGGGCAACATAAATATTCTTACATGGGGAATATAACATGAGTGCAACATAACAGTTCTTATATGGGGGATTTGTGTAATGATAGGCTGTACAGAGAACATATTTACAGAAAATGTATCACCCAGCCGAAGTTTGCCCAAACCCGTAAGTATCACGGCACTGGTACAACTTGGTGAGCAGGGAAAACACAGTACAGTATAGCTCAAGAGAGAGGCAACAAGGTGCAAAAGCACCATATTAGCACAAGGTCTGTAGATGAGGGTAGAGATCAGGGAGTTCACTTTGAAGTATGAAAGGCAGAGTTGACCTTGCCAGGATTTGAACCTGCGAATCACACGCAGATTACAACAGCATACTCTCAGCCCGCCAAGCTATCTTACCGGCTAGGCAGCAAGAGCATGTTTTCTTACTGAGGCATTGCAGTTTATTACAGGTGTTAAGGCCAAAGGCAACACAAACATTATTTGACTGGGTGCGGGGGGGCATTCGTGCAGCCAGTGAGGCAATGGTTTTTTACTGTGGCATGACATTATTACTGTCGCAAGGGAGATAATACAATATGATGAGAGTTCTTATATGGAGGGTGGGGGATTTTTGTAGCCAGCCACAATATATTTTCTTAATGTGGCATGGATTTTTTTCACTGGCGTTAAGGCAAAGTCAACAGGAGCATGTTCTTACATGGGGATACTGGCATGTATTGGCAGAGCTAACATAGACATGCTTTGTTATGGTATCCTTACTGGCATTATGGACAAAGCAAACATGAGTATTTTCCTATGTGGGAATAGTGGCATATATAAGTGCACCAGAATGGACATGTGTGAGCACAATCAATATGAAAATGCTTATTTTACACTTGCAGAGTACTGGCATATAGTGGGCAAGGGCATTATGAAAATGTGTTTGAAAATGTTCCTGTGCATTGTTGGTGGCTTGGCATCCAATGGACTTTTTAAGTCTTACCCTGCAAAACCGATTGTAAACTGTGTGGCTTTTTACCTAATTTATCACAGAAAGTGTACTGTAAAATGCACTATTTGAACCCATCATTTAAAACCTTTTCTGAAGGGGACAACACTGCCCCTGCCCTTGATTGGTTCGCCCTCCATCACTACTCTCTGTCACTCCTATGCATTTCCGTGGGGGCAGAAGAAGTGCCCTTCCTTTTCAGGCTCTTCGTAGTGTAACATTAGCTCCAGGCCCCACTTGTTACAGAATCATGGTTATGCCCCTGGTGAGTTGGAGTGAAAGGTGGATCTAATGGCCAAATGGAGAGTGTAATATCTACTCAGCCTCCTGGGGTTGGGGAGGGTGCAGTAGGACGGGGCAGTGGGGATCAGTAGCACAATAGGTTTAAAGCCCCATCTCACTAACAGTTTTCAAAACTGCCATCCAGCCCCCCCCACCAGAATGTTGATGCTGGCTCTGCCCATTATCAGCAGAGGTATGTGGGTGACAGTGATGATTTGTGGAGCCCCTGCTGCCACACTCAGATTAAATATGTTTAAACACTATGTGCTAAAGAATTTTAGAATTATGCTGATAGTTTAAAGGGTTACTGGGGTCAGTAGTTTTTTCGGTTCTATGTCATTTCATCGCCCGTTTATTTTCTTTACGTTTACACCCACAAACCCCCACCTTCTCAGCTATTTACAACCCAGTTCCCACACCCCTGGCCACCTTATATCCCTTTACCCACACCCCATATTTTTCAATGAGTTTTTGCTGCAGAAAATCTGCTGTAAAAAACTAAGTGGAAAAAACTGGCGATGAATGAACGTCGTAATGTCTTTTCGGGATGTTAAGGATAGAGGGTATTTTGTACGAGGCTGAGAAGATCCTAGAGGCAGGTTTTGTAATCCCCACATAAAATATGGGCCACATACATAGTGACCAAATAACACACAGACATACGCACACACTTACACACAGACACGCACACACACGCACGCACGTGCGCGCACACACACACACACACACACTCTCTGTGAATAGTTTATTTTGAAAAATGCAGAAAATGTGTGTAAATGTCTTTGAGCTCACTGGCCTTGTTTAACACATACTGTGTAAGCATTGCAGTGTGCTTAACTGTGTTTTGTTCTGTGGGGAAAAGCTATGTGAGGAAAAAAAAACACAGGACTCCATTTTGTGTCAAAATCCAAATGCCACTCCTCCAAATGGCCACCTTTAGAATTGTTGCACAGCAGCACAGTCACATTCAGCTTGTCTGGCACTGTCACCCCCACAGGTGACAGGAGAATTAGTGGTGTCTTGACTGCACTAAATAAAAACTTGGTATCACTTTTTTTGTGAGGAGACCAGAGATTGCCCGAGGGGACTGAGACGTCTGGCTCCAGCAACCCAGTAAGGGGACGTAAGGTCTTCTCGAAACCTTTCCTGTCCCAGCCTCCTTTCTCGGAAACCCTGACTGAGCAGGTGCACTCTGGTTTCTCCTTTAGCAAAGCTCTAGTCTAGTGGCATGTGGGACTGATCCATAATCCCTGCTCCGATGTAACAAATAACAGGTATTAGCATCGTCAACAGATTTGGCTTTTGTGTAGGTGTGGGGCCGTGGTGGTATTAACTGCCCATCGACGGAAACAGCTGCAAAATGGTGCAAGTACCTGGGCCTTTCATAGCAGTGCCTGGCAAATGCCTAATACTTCTAAACATGTCAAAACTACGGGCTTTGCCACTGCTTGTTTTTAACAGGACCTCGGTGAAGGACACGCTAAGTACCCTGGCCAGCTGGAAGTGCAGAGTCATTCAACGCAGTGTTCGCGGTGCTACAGAAAAATCTGGCACACTTTGTTCTGTTTTGCCCTATCTACGGAGACATTAGAAAGAACTGGCTAATGAGTCTTCTTAGGCATAGTGGGAGAAGACATTTTAGACCTGCACTCACCTTCCTAATTTCGTGTTCGGAGGTGAGAGGCGCCTCTGCCCTGGGCTCACATCTAGGTAGGGCATGGACAAGAAGATGTAAGTTAACCAGTCCAATCGCAGACTAAAGCATTTGGTCTAAGATAGTTTGGTTGGTTCTGTCGGCATGTCTGTCTGTCAGTCTTAACGTTTGCTTGATATATCAGTAGCAGGCCGCTTAACACTGTTTGCACAGCCGCAACCAGCTGCCTATCTTAATTATAACAACTGCGACCCTCGTTCTGCCCCTGATACGATGAGACGTACCCAGTGCCAGGTTTTAGATTGCAGAAACCCTTAGCCGGTTTCTGTGCTGTTGACTTTTGATGAAATTTACAGCACACCGCCGTGCTGGTAATTGCACTTAATCACTTTATGAATGAACATGATGATGACTAGAGTTGCCTACGGTCTATTGTATTTAATGAACTGTCCCTTGGTGTCAATTTTTTTGGGTTCTAATCTTTTTATCAACTTTGCATACTTTTAAGATCGAACTATATTTATGCCATTTGTTACTGTCCAATTCACTCCCATCTCTACTTTTAACTCAGCAAGGTTTCTTTTTAATGACTGTTTTGGAATATGTACACATTATTGTATTATTGCAATTTATTATCCTTTTAAAAAATTACATTTTTATTGATAATTAATTGTGATATTATATGATATATGGCACTTATAATGCGCCTATACACAAGTGTTTCAAGGCGCGATGATGCAAGGGAGGGGGAACAGAGGGAAGACAGAGACAACGATCTTACTAGGCCAGGTGACATTGGGATCGTGCAAGTGCAGGGGGAGGGGAAAAGTGCAGGGGGAGTGGGCAGTGCAGTACCTGGGATCGACAGTAAAAAACAATTAAATAGAATAAATAAGCAATAAGTAAAAAGTGCGGCCATCTGGTGACAAGCAGAGGTAAGTGCAGACATCAGGTGTCAAGTGCTGGTAGGGGACTGTAGGGATACAAATTACAGTCCCCATGTGAGGGGGTTGCCAGGTTGGCAGTGCAGGGGTGCAACGGGTGGGGGAGGGTACCTGGGCCCGAGATCAGAGGGTGGCCAGGTGACCAGTGCAGTTTCAGTTTCAGCCAGGAGTTCAGCAGGGGAGAGGAGGAGAGAAAGCAGAAGCAAAGAGGAAGGTTGTGAGGTGCTTCCGGAACCGGAGATGGTTCTCCTCAAGGTTCAGGGAGGCAGGGAGCCTGTTCCATAGGGAGGCCCCAGCCAAAGAAAGAGATCTACCACCAACTCGTCGCTTGAAGAAGCGACTGACCCTAAGGGAGTTGGAGACGGGTGAGCGAAGAGCTCAAGAAGGAAGATATTTACGAAGAGAGAGTTGAAGGTATTGAGGCCCCATAAGGCCTTGTGGACAATGCAGAGGGTTTTGAACTTAATCCTCGCAGCCACTGGGAGTCAGTGCGGATATTTCAGTCGTGGAGGGATACGATCCCTGGGCTTGAGGCCAAGGACAAGTCTTGCAGTCCTGTTCTGGATGAGTTGCAGAGGGCAGAGAGTAGAAGCAGGCAGATTTAGAAAGAGGCTGTTGCAGTAGTCCAGTCTAGAGAGAACCAGAGTTCTGGATACAGTAAGCTTCTGGGGGAAGGAGAGGAAAAGAATAATACCTCTGAGGAGGTGCAGCTGGCAGTGTGACTTCTTGAACATATCAGAGATGTGAGGAGAGAAGGAGAGTGTGAAGGTGAAGTTGACCCCAAGGTTTTTAGCCTCACAGGTGGGAGGAGGAGGAGGACCAAGAGTGGCCGGCCAGAGGGTGACAGGAAAGGAGGGAGCAGGTGTGTCGATGAGGAGAATCTCAGTCTCACTAGCATTAAGGCAGAGATCATTGGTGGCACACCACTCCTGGATAGCAGACAGACAGTCAGAGATGAAAGAAGGAGAAGACGTGGTGGAAGGGAGCCTGAAAATTAGCTGAGTGTCAGCCACATAGCACTCGAAGTTGGGGCAGAGAGCAGCATTGCGGTGGGCAAGAAGTGCCAGGTATTGGGTGAACAGCCAGGGGGAGAGGGTAGACCCCTGGGGAACACCACAGGTAGAGTTAGAGATAGATGAGAGGAAGGACCTAAGTTGGACCTGGGAGGGCCGATCGGAGAGGAAAGAGGTCAGCCAAGCCAGGGCCTGATCGGTGATACCCAGGTTATCACAGAGACAGTTGAGCAGGATGGCATGGTGACCATGTCAAAGGCAGAAGAGATATCAAGTAAGATGAGGACACAGGGGGTGTTGGAATTGAGGTTGGAGAGCAGGTCTTCACGGACGTTGAGGAGAGCAGTTACCATGCTTCTGAAGCCAGACTGATGGTCATGGAGACAATCAACAGATTCAGTGTGAAGATTAAGCTGGGAGATGGCCAGCTTTTCCAGGAGTTTGTCCAGGAAAGGAGTGATGGAGATTGGGCGATAGTTAGCAGGGCAGAACGGGTTGGCAGAGGGTTTCTTAAGAAGAGGGAGCGCAAGGGAGTGCTTCAGGGGGGAAGGAAAGACCCCAGTGGCTGAGGAGTGGTTGCAGAAGTCAGCCAGGGCAGAGGCCAAGGTGTCAATATTGTCCTTGATGCTTTTAGAGGAACAGGGGTGAACCTGTTTTGATGAGACTTTCATAGATCGGACTTTTCTAAAAACCTTGTCTGGGGAGAACAGGGGAAAGACAGACCAGGAGGGTGGAGAGGTGGCCGAAGAGGGGCCAGAGGAGGAGCAGGGAGCAGAGGGGCCATGGGGAGAGGAAGAGAGAGAGGACAGGGTGTCCTGTGTTTTAGAGATGAAATTAGAAGCCTGGGACGTGCAGATGGCCTGGGAGGGGACAGGAGAGGTAGAGACTGCAGCAGGATTGTCCAGCTCCTTGCAGATTTTAAAGAGTTTGGTTGAGTTGTTAGATGCCGCAGAGACGCAGACTTGGATGTGGGCTCTCTTCGTGGTGCGGACAGAGAGCCAGTATTGCCTTTGGAGTTGGCCAGTTTGTCAGAGGATGTACCGGAAGCACGCCATTTCCTCTCAGCCACCCTGCACTTACGTTTAAAGGTGGCGAGGTCTGAGTCCTACCAGGAGTTGCACTTGGCTTTGGGCTTCAAGCACAGGGACAAGAACATCAAGACTATCAGAGATAGCAGAGTGGAGCATGGAGAGGGCTGTGTCAGGGTGTGAGTCTGCCAAAGAGGGAAGGGGGGTGAGAAAGTTGTGGTGAAAGCCTCAACTGACACACGCTTCATGGGTCGGATAACCGAGAAGGTAGGTGGCAGTGCTGGAGTTGGCTTGGCCTGAGGGGTGGAGAGAGGAAGCTGGGAGGAAAGGAGAAAGTGATCACTCCAGGAGAGAGGAGTGGTGAGAGGGATAGAGAGGGGAAGGTCTGAAGAGATCAGAACATCAAGAGTGCCCTGCAGAGTGAGTCGGGCCAGAGGGGAGGATAGAGAGTAATAGAGAGTCTCTGAGGTCACAGAAGAGTTCAGAGGAAGGACAGGAAGCATCCCGGTAGATGTTAAAGTCTCCCAGAAGTTGTGTGGTCGAGACCAAGAGGGAAGAGGAGAGGTCCACCCACTTAGAGCTGAAGGAGGATATCTGACCAGGTGGCCGTTAAACTGTAGCCACAGTAAGGGAATAGCCAGGAGAGAGAGAGAGATCCTGCAGGAAAGGCATTCAAAAGTTGTAATCTTAAGATTAGTTTTGTAACATCATTTTTAACAATTATCAAATATGATGTTTATGGATTTGCTTATGGTTTTACTTGTTCTTATGTGCTAAAGGTTTTGTATAACCAAAATGCACTAAATAAATAAAA
Organism: Ambystoma mexicanum; assembly: GCF_040938575.1. Lineage (NCBI taxonomy): Eukaryota > Metazoa > Chordata > Amphibia > Caudata > Ambystomatidae > Ambystoma > Ambystoma mexicanum. Next base: position 1,031,576,849 of record NC_090923.1, read on the forward strand.
ATATATACACATATTGTAATATGTGAATCTTTTATGGCTGTGACCGCCAAAATAACAGTATTGAGTTGAGGGCAAAGTATGATGGTAATGCTTGGTTAAAGCAAGCTAGAATAGTTACCAGAAGGCGGTGTGTTGGGCGGGGAGGGGCAGCAACTGGGTGGGAATGTGTTATTAATGTGTTATAACACGCTTCAATATCAGAGACCAATCTCTAAGCGCGGGACTGGGATTCCAACCTGTGTTGCTCTGGGTTATCTTGCTTTCTCGATAAACATGTTGCCCCCCAGCTATCCCCCTGGCCAGGATTAGCATGGCAATGGGCAGTCAATGGGTGGACGAATAACCAAACAACACCTGCAAGCTTTGTGTGCCATTTCATGTGTCATTTCTCCCGCCTGTACTCTAATGCAATCGTTCTGGTTTATAGGTGGTGCTGTTAACCGAAACTAAAAATGAGTAACCTGCCTGTCTCCTGCACAACCTCGCTTCCAGGAAAGTGGCTCTCCAAGAGAGGAGGCGGTGTTGCCCCTGAGCTCCCTCCAATAAGCCAACTGCAAAAGCATACAGGAGAATGTCCTCCGGGGCAGGTGCAGCCCTGTTTCTTTTTCCCACTTGCCTACCAGCGCTCTCTTCTGGACACCAACCCACCTTTCCGCTCCCTCTCTTGTGGTTGCCACGCCTCCTCCCCTTGTCCACCCACCATCCTAATGGGCTCTGTGAACAAGGAAGTGTTCTGTGTCTGGGTCTAACCCACGCAGCTACCTCTAGGTTCACATTTTGATCTGCGACCTCCGAGGTGAGTGGGTTGCTCTACCGAACCTTCTAAAAACTTTTAAAAACATTGCTTTCTTTTTCCCACTTGTCCCTACCCCACTCTCTTCTGGGCACCAAGTCGATACTCTGCTCCTGGTGTTGCAGTTTCCCTGCCTCCTCACTGCCCGCCCACCCCCTTGATTGGCTCACAGCCCCTATTACACATTGCACTAGGGCCCGCGTAGCCCCTGCAATGAAGAACCCAAGGAAAATGACAGCTCCTCCAGAAACAGCTCCATACCGTGTTGGCCCGTGTTGGCCCGTGTTAGCTTGTGGGCCTGCAGCCAGCAACCAGCAGTCAATGACAGAGTAAGTATGGCTACGGACAAGGGGTGCAGCCATTACTGCTCCCGCTTAAACTGACCAACCCAATCCTTCCTTCTCTATTCTCGAATAGCATTGGGTCCAATGTCTTAAGCCAAGAATCTTTAAATTAACCTAATCTCACGCTTAGCTAGATTGTGTCAGATAGCCTGATTGTGCCACATAGCCTGATTGTGCAAGTTAGCCATATTTCACATTTAGCCTTATTGTACCAAGTAGCCTGATTGTGCCAGATAGCCTAACTGGGTACATTAGCCATGTTTTGCATTTAGCCCGATTGTGCCAGCTAGCCTGATTGTGCCAGATAGCCTGATTGTAGAAGATTACCTGACTGTGTAAGTTAACCATTTTCATATCCCTATTCTTGCCATATTGTGCTAGTCAGCCATATCTCACATCTAGATAGACTATGTTAGTCAGCCGTATCCCTAGTCTTGCCATATTGTGTTAGTCAGCCATAGCTCACATCTAGTTAGATTGTGTTAGTTAGTCAGCCGTATCTCTAGTCTTGCCATATTGTGTTAGTCAGCCATATCTCACATCTATATAGATTGTGTTAGTTAGCCGTATCTGTACTCTTGCCATTTTTGGTTAGTCAGACATATCTAACATCTAAATAGATTGTCTTAGTCAGCTGTATCCCTATTCCTGCCATATTGTGTTAGTCAGCCATATATCACAACTAGATAGATTGTGTTTGTCAGCCGTATCCTTACTCTTGCCAAATTGTGTTAGTCAGCCATATCTCACACCTAGATAGAATGTGGTAGTCAGCCATATCTAGACTCTTGTCATTTTGGGTTAGTCAGTCATATCTCACACCTAGATAGATTGTGTTAGTCAGCCGTATCTGAACTCTTGCCATATTGTGTTAGTCAACCACAGCTCACATCTAGATAGATTGTGTTAGTCAGCCATATCTGACATCTAGATAGATTGTGTTAGTCGGCCATATCTGACATCTGGTTAGATTGTGTTGGCCAACCATCTATAGTGATATCTCAATCACAGCCACCCAGTGTCGACAAACCAACCCACCCAGCCTCACCCTTACACAACTATGGCGAACAGCATACTCCCAGGCCAGACTCATGCACTTCCCAGATCCCCATCACCTCTCCCCCATATCACTGACACACTCACCCAGACTGACTCACACACACACTGCCACCAACCACACACCCTCAATCCCACATACACAAGCGGCTCTCAGAGGCTCCAGAATACACCACAACTGCCCTACACCACCCTCCCTTGCAACACCATCCTCAAATGCATGACCGCACTCTCCCAGAATCATTCACCCCAGATCACACCTCTGCGCCGTATTCCACCTTTCCTCGCACCCTAATTCTTAAACCCTTTACAAGACCTACCCGGAAACATGCACGTGCACACCATCTACCACCACACTATCCCACTCTCATTCCCACAGAGCTCTCAGACACTCCCACTCACACCTCACACAACCTAAATCTTCCACCCTCGCACAATCAGTCCTGAAGACACCTAACACCTCACACAACCTTGCTACCTATTTTAATCCCACCCACTGAACCTTCACCACCACTGCTCACCGTACACCCACCAAATCAGTAACCAGAGGAGTTCCCTGGCCCAACCGAGTCATCCACTGCATACCCCCCACTGACCACCGGCACTGGATCTCCTCCAACCCCAAAACCCCCTTGCTCAACCTCTCTCACTGAGAACCCACAGCCTCCCTCACACCTGGAGTGCTGACACTCCAATTTCCAGACCAGAGGGGCACTCTGGCGCACCAAGAAACAAATGAACCTTCCACAGTTCATTTCCTCCCCGGTCATTTGCCTCCCTCCGCACCACCTACCCCTTATACTTCCCCCACCAGTAGCGCCCCTCCCAAAGCATCCCACTGCCCTGCATCCAACTCTCTGAGCAGAGGAGCTCTCTGGTGCTACAAAAAACATGGTCCATCCACCAGCACAATTCTTGCATCTTCTTTCAGAAACACACCCTGCCCAATCCTTACCCACCCCCTATCCCTGGCGCCTTCTGCCACAAAGCCAGAGAACACGAGACACCTGCCTGGGCTCATCCCTCACACAAGGGGAGCATGTCCCCTAGCACCCTCAAAACTGACACCCTCCCTCACACACGCTCCCAACCTGCCCCACTCTGTCATGACAACCATCTGAGAGGACTCCCATGGGCTCTGCAACAGATTTGTCCCAAACCTTCCACTGCCTGGTGTTACCTCCACCCTCTCGCCCCAACTAGACCTCCCTGGTAAGCTCTACCCAACCACCAACCACCATCTCCACCACACTGACTGCCCCAAATAGCCTTCCCCGGCAAGCCCCTTTACCTCACTGAGCGTGGCATGTCTTGCCCTTTCCAGAACCATCGCCTCTACCGCCTTTCCTACAGATGCCACACCCTCTTGCACACTGCTTCAGCACCCAATCGCACAAATCTCAGAGATAGACAACAACCCTCACTCTCTACTCTGCAAGCCTCACCCACCCTACACCTCTCGGTCCACCTCTCCCACTCTCACTACAACCTACGCCCTCTTACCCCCTCTTTGTAGATGCTGTCCCCCCATTCTCTCCTCTTGTACCCACCCCCCCCTTTCACAGGCCCAATGCACCTTCCTGTTACAACCCCTAACCATACACCTCTGTACTACTGACCACCCCTCACCTCCCCACCCTTCCCAGCCTTTCACCAACACCCAAGCCGCCCATCCTACGGCACCACTGAGTTGAAGACCTGCAACCGCCTGCACTCTCTTCACAGTCTCTAGAAACCTCCAGCCCTTTACACACCCACTAAAATACCCCCCCACTCCTGACCCCCTCCACTCCTTCCTATCTCACCGACCACCCCAACGGACTGTCTCCTCATCACCAACACCCTCCCTCTGACAGCCAGCTATCACCATCAATCATGGGCAATTTTGCAAGACTCATAACCCATCACCAACACCCTCCCTCTGACAACCCCGACCTCCCCAGCTGAACCAACCCAGATCACCCTGGCAAACACTGCTGCCTCTACCTCCGACAAAGTCACCTGCCTCCTCTTCAAAGCCCGCTCCATAGCCAAGAAGAGACACAGCATCTTTGATCTGCTAACCTCTGAGAACCCCGATCCTATCTTCATCACCAAAACCTGGTTCTCGAATGACCTCAAGCTTATCGCTCACGAAGCATTCCCACCTGTCTACTAACTCATTGCCCACAACAGACCTTCCAGAGGAGGTGGTGTAGCCACCCTGCACAAACCTCACATCTTGATCAACCCAGCACAGCTAAATGTGAATCCTTTCTAGTCAAGTGCTCTCTCCTGCCTACACTCTCACACAGCTTCCTACTGGTCTACCGACCCCCGGGCTATGACAGACACTTCACCAACAGTCTATGCAACTCTCTGGCAGCCATTCTAGTCAACCACCCGGCACTCACCTTATTGGGAGACTTCAACATCTAGTTCAACCTCCCCAACAATTCCATGACTTTACCACTGGTCGACAGCATGGAGGCACTGAACCTCACCCAGCATATCAGAGGACGAACACATACTGCTGGCCACACCATCAACGCCATTTTCAGCTCCTCTGACCTCCTCTGCATGTCCAGCCCCCAACCCGTCATCTGGACAGACCACTCTGCCATTCCTTTCTCCATCCTCAGACCACCACCACCCCCCCAAGCCATCCTCCACCCCTACATCTCAGTTCAAGTGCTGGAACAAGGTAAAGGTAGAACCGGACCTGGCCGAGGCGCTACTAAGCTCCCTCCCATCAATCCCGACCACAACTATACTGCTACTCATAGAACTCTTCAACTCGTGGCTAAACGACTCCCTCATTCCCCTAGCCCCTTCCAAGTCTGCTTCCTCCCACAAAGGAACCACACCCAAATAGTTCACCCCCTCCTGATGACTCTAAGAACACATAACTACTTCCTTGAGCACAAATGGTTAGCTTCCAGAACATCACAAACCAAATCCGTACTCACCCACCACCACCGAAACTAAAAATCTGAGATCTGAAAATCCAGAAAAGCCTACTACAATAAAAGGATCCTGAACCGCTAGAGCGGCAGTAGGGAGCTCCACAGGGTCATCACTGAATTCCTGAATCCGCCCTGCACCACACCCCGAGTGCCTCTTCACAAACACTCTGCAATTCCATGTCTGAACACTTCCACAAAACAGCCCTAGACAGGATGGCCACCGTCAACGCCAAACTCGTCCTCTTGTCCACCTGCTCTACATCTGCTACACCTGACCCATACACTCTCACACTCGAGAACCCTAATTTCTGCTCCTTCAACCCCATCTTGAACTAGGAGTTTGTAAAACTATCAGCCACTCCACCCTCCGGCTCACCGCTTGATCCTAGTCCTGCCTCACTCCTCAAAGAAATCTTCACCTCCACCTGTGCAGGAGAGCTGGCGAGATCCATCCTCAATGACTCCCTCACCTCCGGCAACTTTGCAGATGCCTTCAAAACTGCATTGGTCAAACCTCTGCTTAAAAATACATCCCTTGACCCTCTATTACCATTCAACTACAGGCCAATCTGCAACACCAGATTCCTGGCAAAACTGCTTACTCACAGCTCAATACCTTTGTGGAATCTAACAACCTTCTAGAGCCTGTGCAATCAGGCTTTCATCCATGCCACAGAAATGAAACCACGCTGATCTCTATCTGGGATCGCCTCATAACGACAGCAGACTCAGCAGGATGAGCAGCTCATATTCTTCTCGACCTCTGCAGCTTTTGACACCATCAACCACATATTCCTCCTCGACAGACTGCACTCTTTAGGAATACCTGAATCAGCTCTCTCCTGGATTGCCTCATTCCTCTCTAACTGACAGCAAATCACCCTCCTTCCCCCTTGACCTCTGCACTGCATGCCCAGTATACACTGGAGTACCCCAAAGTGCCTGATTCTCCCCCCTCCTCTTCAACCCCCCTGCCCGAGATCATCAGATCACACAACCTCACTTGCTACAACTATGCGGATGACACACAAATCATCATGAGAATTCCCATTCGACCTCAGACCCGCGCCCTGATCTAGCAGCATTTCTCTCAGACATTGACCGCTGGATGACGACTAATCACCTACCTCTGAACCCAGGTAAAACAGAGATCATGGTATGCGGAAAATCTGCCCTTTCCCACTTCTGACTCCTTGGCCACCCTCCCTTGGTCTCCCCCACCCCCATGACCACCACCGCTGCACAATGGACTCGGACATAACTCTATCTCACCACATCAACAACACATCCAAAGCCTGTCATTTCCATCTCAGGCTCCTGAAGCATATATTTCCCTAGCTTAACTACCCGGCAGGGCCAAACTCAGACTTTCATCCTTCCGAGGTCGGTAAATGAGCACCACACCATGGGTAATAATAAGCAGCGCTCAGATGCCTGAGGGTTCGGAGCATTATATAATGCTAAATTATTATTATTACTATTACTATTATTATTAAATTACAATTGTTATTATTATTGTCCTGTCCAGACTTGACTATGCAAACTCCCTCTGGATGCACCGGCCTATCAGTTAAACAAGATCCAAAGAGTATAGAACTCGGCCACCAGACTACTTCTCACATTGGGATGAAGGGACCACATCTCACTGGCCCTTCGAACCCTACACTGGCTCCCAATCGGATGCAGGGCCACCTTCAAATTCTTTTGTATTACCCACCGAGCAGTGCACAAAGCAGGCCCCAAATTCCTACAATACAAGATAACGCCCTACCGCCCGACGCGCACCCGTAGGTCAGGCACTGTCCTCCTCTTAGTGGTCCCCACCTCCAACTCGACCTGGATTGGAGGCTCAGCCTACCTAACCCTGGCGCCAACCTTGTGGAATTCACTGCCTCCCAGCATTAGACACAGCAAAGACTACATGGTGTTGCGGAGGCCACTCAAAACCTGCCTCTTTGCCTAACCGCCTGACCTATCACCTAGACCAACACCTGGCAGGGTACCCTGCTGACTACGGACCCTACCATAGACCGTCAGGCCTGATGATCTCCAACCCCAACACCTAGGGCCTCTGTCCAGAAGTGCATTGCAAATCGTAGTGGCACCATGACAGAACTCTGACAGAATGTATTCACCGCCTCATCCGCAGGAACTCGGGACATGCTAAGGCCTAAAGCCAACTATCACCATCAATCATGGGCAATTGTGCAAGACTCGTAACCCATGCACCAACACTCTTAAGCTTGATCAAGGCCACGCAATTATGCACTACGCAATCAGCCCTAGAAGGCACCTGCCTGCTAACTCTACAGCCCTAGAATCCCAGAGCAGAACTAGATATAGGGGAAGCTGCTAATCACTCCTACCATTGACTTTATATAACAGAACTACCGACCAGTAATTCTATCTAGCAGAAAGAGAAACCCAGGCGCTAATCAGCACTTATGAACTTAATCACTAACCTACAAATATGCACTATGCTATCAAACCAGGAATTGCCTCACTTGCTAATCCTTACAAAGAACTATAGCAAGAAACACCCTATTACTTATTTGTTGCAAATCCCAACTATCCGGGTATATCCAAGTAGAACTACCTACAAGGGATCCAATTTAACAAATTGCCAAACGAGGATAGCGCTAGTAGATATGGAATAAGAGCATGAACTTTGGGACTGACCTCCCTCTCTCCACCCACCAATCTTCACCAAACAATGTGACCAACCAAGTTACAGGAATATTCCATGCCCTTGACAGGGACTGGAAGCTGAACAGAAGCAAGGTCCCCCTGGAAAATACACAGACACTCAAACACACCACTATGCTAACTCTTTCCTCTGCATCAACAAACAATTAGAACGCAGCAACAACCCTCGAATTATTCAGTCTAGCTGCACACTTAATTGCATACCAATATGTTCACCTCAACAGCCTTTAGAACGCAGCTATACCCCGCGAATTCGGCTTATCTGCACACATAACATCACCCTCAAGCACTAGCACCGCCAGAATGCAGATACCATTTCCACTGGTCTTACTGCACACATTGTACTGCCTTACACGGCCACCGCACCACAGCTAACGCTAGTATGCAGCTACACATCACCCACTGCACAGTGGCTGCACACAGACTGAGTGCACCCATACACGTTGTACGTACACTACTCTCTCCACTGACCTGGAATGCGGTCCCCGAGGGTGTTCAACCCCCAGTGCTTTGGAATCATAACAATGGTAAAAGGCGTTATACAAATGCCAAATAACATAACATATCATATGCGGGTTGACACGTCACATTTCCCGAATTGGTAGAATTTGAAATTGCAAATGGAAAACCTTCCAAACTGAGATCTGTTCTGCAGTAACAAAACACAATTGAAAACGATCCATGTGGAGCCCTTTCGCTTGCCATCCAATCCATCTGGCACTCTACCAGCCCCGCCCAGCAACCCTTTGATACATGTAGGGCGACATGTTGTAGCCGCCCAACCCCTGCCGGGGAAACTGCTTTGCTGCTTGTTCGGTTAAACACCTACCCTGCCACTAGGAGGCTGGGGTGGTACTCAAGCCGAGTCAGAACCTAGGGGGATATCCGGGTATTTGCGGAGTGGGTTTCAGTTTTCTTTGGCAGGTTTACCCTGGCTAGTGCTAGAAGTGGGGGTGATACACTGTTAGTTGGAACTAAAAGGAATCCCCATGTTGTGTGCCTAGCGGTGGGTTGATGCAGACATGTGTAAATGAATCATGATAGGGGAGGGGTGGGCTTTAAGGAGCCGAAGGGAAAATAACTTCAGTTTTAGACAGCTTGAGCATCAGGGAGTAGAGTGACATCCGATGACCGATGGCAGAGAGACAGGTGGAGTTCCGAGTGGAAGCCTCCACATAGTCTATAGGCATCCTGATCTCGCACACATATTCTGTATGTGACCTACCCCCAACATGTGCACATGCCCCCAGAACCCACCCATACACTATTCGCCTGGTTGATGCAAACATCCTGGCTGCACCCATATTTTCTAAATGCAGCCTTGCATTACACATACATGCTACATGCGCCCTGGCCACAATCATATGTTTCATATGCACCTTGGCCTCACATATGCATCCTACTTATTTCATACCTCAAACCTACCTCCTGCATGCACCCTGTCTCCACACATATGCATTACATGTATCCTGGCTGTAGATTTATATTCCAGATGTACCCAGCTTAACATATGTTTACATGCCTCCTTGCCCAACACGTACATTATGCAACTACTTTGGACCTACACATACACATTGCATGTATCTTGGCTCCACACATATCTGCTAAATGTTTCATGGATGCACACATGCCCTTTACATTTATCCCAGCCCTATCCACAGACTTCACGTTTATCCTGACCCCACACATATACTCAACATGTACTCTGGCCTTGCACATGCGTCCTACATATTCTGGCCCCACAAATAAATTGTCCTACATACACGTGCACCCTGGCCTCACACATACCTTCAAGCGCCCTGGCATCACAAATGGATTCTACATGCACCCTAGCCTCGGACATACCCTCTACATGCAGCTTGACCGCCTACATACATCCTAAATGTATCCATACACTAAATCTGGCTTGCGCACATAGATTTTATATGTGCCCTGGACCCATGCATACATACTCAAATTATCCAGGCCCACACATACATTCTGCAACGGTCGCCAAGCACCATCTTTCGTTGACCCCCATGCTCAGTGTTTGTCACTTTCCTTAGTAAACATCGCAGCTCAGAGTGGAATGAGGGTGTGTATGCGACTGGGGTTTGGGAGCTGGCGACAAAAGGCCCATGATTGGCAGGACGGTGTTTAACCTCTGAAGGATGCCTGAAAGTCTGGTAAGGACAGCGAAGTGTGGCTGGGATGAGCGACCCTGCATGACCCCAACCGCTGCCACCGTCCAGACAGTGGTTCTGAGAAGGGCCCTTCTCAGGCACCATGTCCTCTTGTGTCAATAGCAGTCTCTGCACAGACGCCATGGTAACAGCTTGCTACGTACCCCAGGAAGTGATAAAGCGTCCTTCCGTGTCAACAGCAAGGCCTGAAGGTGCACAGAGTGAACTCGCTTCCCTACCCCTCCAGCAGGGCCTGGGAGTACAAATAAAGACTATATCGTACCACCTCAGCGGCAGCATTTGGGAGGGAAAAGGGCACTCGTTCTTGGCATTAGATCGTTGATATAATGCACTGTGTATATATAGTGCATTAGATTAAGAATCAATCATAGATAATGCAGAACATGGATCAGTTGGCGGTCACCGCCAGCAGAAAACTGGATGCTGTATTTAAAATAATGAAATCCCGATTTTTTGTTTTGTTGTAAACCTCTTTAAGATACATATTAGAAAGGGGTCCTGGTGACCGTCGGCTGCTCCATCATGCAAAACGAGTGAACCCTACAGAAAGGTCTGTTACAGCAGTGGCCATTTTGTGGGAGCAAGAGGAGCTGTCTATGTTAGGGAGCATGTGAAAATTACCCTTTTAAAAGCATTGTTTTGTTTTCATGCTGCTTCCTACATTGATCTGTTTGTCACTTGTGTGTTACATTACATTTGTGTTTGTTTCATGTTTTTATTGTGAATAGTTTAAAGCAAACCTTTACAATACAACACTCCTTAAAAACATCCAATAAACAATAAAAGCAACACCATCAAGGGATTGTCTCCCAACACCTAAACACACACACACTAAGACAGATAAAAGCAGAATCTAACATTTTAGTACAACTAAAAAATACATCGGCAGGACTTCCCCCTTTTCCTATATTATTTTGGACAACATCCCCAATGAGTTAAAAGAAAAAACTCAACTGTGGACAACCTCCGGTATTCCGACTAATTCCTGTTTCCACAAAACTGACTGCATTTAATCATAATATTTCCCCCCCCCCCCAAAAAAAACATGAAAAAGAGGGCTTAAGGACATTAATGTGGGATATTACAGCGCCTAATCCATATAAATATAAGAATTACAATAGGGAATAGGATGGCAACCCACAGCCTAGCACATCTCCCACCTTTAAAAAAAGCTTATAAGAGCAAGTAATAAAGCAACAGACCCCCCCCCAACATATTGAGGCACAAATTATCCACATCAATCCATTCACGATTATGAACACATTTCCCAAATATGTCTGTACGCTGTGGCAGGAGGACTGGACAAAATAATAATAGATGTTGCACATTTTCCTTAGCTTCTATATTTTTACAATGCCTGCAGAATGCATGTTCCTTTGGGGTACCACTATTACTGCAAATAATGTAATTAGTTAGAAGAACATTAAAAAGAAACCTCATAAAATGTTTACGCTGAGCTCTGTCCAGGAATCTCAAAATATAGGATTCAGGAGTTCCCGCTCTCTTCTGAATAAGACAAAGCTGTCTACACAAAGAGAACCCCTCCATTTTTGTTTGTTTTCCATCTACTCCATGATGGAGAATGAGTGTATTGTGCTAGGCGCTGTTAAAACAGTGAAAGTGCATTGCCACAAAAGCCGCCCTACAGCATTGTCGAACTGTACAATGCAGTTTCCCTGATTCTGTTGCCAATACTTTTCCCTGTATGCGACAAAGTAATGAAAACAAAAGTAGGACTGCAGCAAGATTTTGCTTTCGTTTTTTTCACTACTTTGTTTTTTTTCTGTATTTATTTGGATTTATAGAGCGCTTTATCCAAAGAGCTGTAGCTTACACAACCAAGCAATAATGAGAAATTAAGCAACCATGACGAAGAAGAGAAGATGATATTTAAGATGGGAATGGAATAGATAGAGACCAGGTGATGAACAGATAAACAGTGGGAGAGAGTTCCAATGCTTATCGCCCATGAGCGAGAAAGAACAGAGGTGAGAGGTGTGCAAGGTGTGTAGGAGTAGCAAGAAGGAATTAGAAATGCAAATGCAGAGAGGGGGAGAATAGGGATATAAGAGAGGAGAGGTAAAGAGGAGCAGTACCATAGATACACTTGAAAACAATAGGGAGACAGTGAAAAAGGCAGGAGTCGAACGGAAGAACAGAAATAAGCAGCAAAGAGGAAGTAATGGAGGTACATGGGGAAAGAGAGAAGAGGAAAAGGATCGCAGAGTTGTAGACAGAATGGAGAGTGGTGAGATAGGAAGCAGAGAGGCCAATAAAAAGTGCAGAGCAATAGTCAATACAGGAGATGAGCGATTTCATAAAAGGTTTAGTAGTCTAGTGTTGGGGTATTTTGTGAGCCCGAGAGACACAGGACTACCTGGTGTTCACCTTATATTGGGATCATGAGTGGCAAGCCAGAATCCGGATCTGGTGCGCACTAGGGCACAATGTTTCCACCTTAGTGGTATTGGTGGTATTTAATTGGTGGTAGAGGCTCAGGATAGACTTACCGGGTCATCTAAAACTGCAATGTGGAGAACCAGCTCCTTATGATTTGACCCAACTCACAGTGTTTTGGTGTACTTACTTTTTACTGTGGGTGGTAAAAACAGAAGAAATAACTCCTTAGCTCTATACTTTGACATGCGTTATCAAAAGTGATTAAGGCACCCAATAAATAGACCAAACTGATCTACTTCTTTCACACACTTCATAAGAAATTGAAATCCATGCGTAACACAACAGCATATGCAATGTAATGAGTTCAACATGACATTTTTGTAACACAGAAATGAAAACACACATCGCTAGCTCACATTTACTCTTGCAGTGATAGCAGATTCCATGCTTCAGGCCAAAACAGAGCTCTGGGCACACTTCACATTAGCTGCCTTTCCTGCGATAAAGCCCTTAGTCCCACAATAGATTTCAATTCTAATTCTAGCGCTGCAAACCAAAACACTGTTATCTAATGGCCTTGAAATGTATCATTCACTTTAGCAGAGCCGTGAGCTTTCAGTTTTATATGTGAAATCTGCTTCTTGGCTGGAGCGCAAAACACATAAAAATAGCTATGTACATTTGTAAGTGTTGGGAAAGATGTCATTTATGTACAATTTTCCCTCCATTTATGGACCCCCGTCTCCACCCCAAACTTTTTGCTTTTGGGTGGCTATGATAACCCGAATTTTCCCAGTGGAGTCCAGCCTTCAGCTGAACTCCCCTGGGATTTTGCTGACTTGGTATGGGGAAACTGACACGTCCTTCACACTGTCAGTACTGGGAAACTATGTTTCCCTTAGTCTTTGACTATATTGCCATTCTTGGTAACTTTTTAACAGTGCACACTGCACCTTCCAATACCGTGTGCTGGGGTCCCTTTTTGTTTTATGGCCCTAGACATCCTCAACTGATTTTTTGGTGATTGTACGAGTGTGCCTGGGACCAACTGGCTGCAGCAGTTACTTTTCATAATGTTTTACTTCTTTTTACTGGGTTAAACCATATTTACAGCGTTTGCCTCAAGACTGTGGCCAGGTCCAAAAATGGATGAGCCACAAAGTCTTTTGTTCTGTCCCATGGCCATTTTGTCCCAAGCCTTCACCCAGGTCGAGTAACAAAGGTTGTCCTTATTTGGGCATGCAGCCTCCCGTGAAAATCGATGTCTTTCGCAGGCTTCTGCCTGTCACGTATGTGTGCCCAGGAAGCGAGCTGGGACTGTCTCGTCCCAATCCACACCACTGGTGCCAGCATGTCTGGAGTGCCTGAATGACTGAGACCACTGTTAACTGTGATTGGTCCACATCTGGGATGCCTGCAAGAGAGCAGATCTTCTATTACAAGTCCTCGATTTTGGTGCAAAGCTAATCTTGGATAAGAGAAGGGGCTATGCAGCCATTCCAGGTCGATCACCTGTGTTCCCACCAAACTACAGAAGGAGCGAAGTCACTTACATGAAGAAACAGACTTGTGAAACCGCCAGAGACACTTTGGAAGGTTTTGCCACCCTTCACCCTCTGTTGTCCTGTCGTACCCCTGCTTTCTTCCTCGATCAAGAAGGCATGCCAAGGTGCTTTGCCACTTTGGCATAATGCGAACTACTCTTGGCACCCCGTGCTTACCCACTGAATGAGCCCCTTTGGAATTGTCCCCGGGCCATCCAGCGAACTGCCCAGCTCTACCACAGGCTAACCCACAGCACCACTGCCGTCATGAGTGCAGACCCGAGACTTGGGACATCGCTTGCTTGTGGTCCCATGCATTCTCCTGACAAATTTCGTAGGTCTAGCTCCTCTGGGTCCCGAATTGGGAGTGTGTGTAGTGCTGCCTGCATCCACAATTCCTGCGTCACTACTTGGTGGTGATGGTCACTATAGATGGTCGCTATAGATCCCCTGTTGTTCTTCTCTCCAGCACCCTGAAGCCAGCTGCACTGGAATTTTCTCCATACCTCCTTCAGAAGCTGAGAAAAGGCAACTGTCCCATCACAGACGATAGTTCTCCACCCCAGCCGCTGAGAGCAGGAGTGCCACAAAACTGCAGGACTCCAACCTAGTAGCGACCTCGACTAAACTGGAAATGTTTGGTCCATACTGTGCCGAGGGTCAGCGAGTACTTGTATCACTTACCGGTGTCCCCCTGGCGCAACCGATCACCTTTACACACAAGTATCCCTTAAAGGTATTGGAGCTTGGTTGGCTTAGCCTGCGCTCCCTAACTATTCTCGCCATTTGAACATTGCTTTGCCGCCAGGGGCAGGGCCTACTCGAATAATGGAAACCAATACTTCATCGTCTCAAGCCCCTTTCTGGCTTGCTACAGCCCTTCCAAGGAGACCCGCTTTTTGTCTCACCTGCGCGATCATGCGTTTTTACGCACAACTGTACTGTTGAGCACAAGGCTCCACTCTTCTTAGGGTTAACTCGAAAGCTAGGGAACACACTCTGAAGAATTTCCTAATGCCATCTGTGTGTTAACTTAACCCTCTCTTTGCAGGTTGTGGTTGTAGCTTATCACTGAATTGCATTAGGAAACGTAATGTATATCTATTTTCTATTTTAAGGATTTGTGTGATAACTGTTTTCTCATTGCTAAAGTTAGTAGTGTCTAATTGGTCAGTCCGACAGTAGATGTATAGATATCTTTCATATACACTTGTCTAAGAGTAATTTATGTTTGGTTGCTGTGTGTGCTCATTGTGGGCTTCCGATCACTCTCACCTCTCCTGAGACTTAGTCTTGACTGCCTGCCAAGCTACCTAGATTGGTCTGGCTTGTCCAGAAGGTTCCCCTGTTTCACTAAACCGAGGGTGGCCTCCTAAACTTTTGACCACCATGTCAGAGTTTAGGAATCTATCTTAACAGTAAGTGAAAAGGTTTACCAGCCTGCAGCTGCACACAATATGCAAACACACAACCTCGCTTAGTACTTTGTCCTCACCTAGAAAACGCTTGAAATATTCTCACCAGTAAATTCAGGGAAGGATCGGTTCTGTGTGCCCTCTGTCTGCTGGGCTTGGATCATCCCTCCTCCCTCCACTGCTGAGAGTCTCTTCGTTCACCATTGGCTTGCACACGAAAGGCCCTTCTTATCTGCGTCTCTCCCTTTTAGCAGGAAAAACACAAAAAACATCCACAGTCAGCAAAGACAGCCAGATCCTCTGAGAGAAAGCCCCCTTTTCTCTCTCTGCACTTCCCTTTTAAGGCCTCTCTCTTTAACCTGCCCCTTCACATATGTTCCCCTTATGGAAAGTGTAAGAACTGCATGCCACTGACTGTGATGTCATACGCCAATCAGACACCACCCCCCAATTGGGCAAACCTCTAGAAGGTTCCAGAGAACATGTGTTTTACCTGTCACCTTTCCACAGAGATTCAGGGCAGCAAACGCATGTCAAAGAGTTATATTTCTCTATGCTGGCTTCCTGCAGCAGAACATGAACAATGGAGCTACTTTGATTAACGTGGCTTTTCACATTCCTCAGCTCATATCTTCATTGCAGAAGCAGTTTTACTTCTTGCATTTTTCAAGCAATGCTGCACAGCCTGTGCTTGCAATCTCATGCAAAGGGTTAATTTGTACCAATAATATGCACCAATGTTTTGCACCAATGAGCTATGGACTGAGCTATTGACTGAGCTGCCTTCAATATAAGTAAGGGATTAGGGATTAGAAGGTTAGGGGTTAGTAATTGTTAGTCTTATGCTTCATTGCAACTCAGTCTGTGGTGTGATGCACTATGCTATGGTATGGCTACCATGCAAAACTGGGTTCAGCCGGTTCTATGTGATTACAGAGAATACATAATGGAGAATGCTTTTTCAGCAAAAACAATAATAGTGAGGAAATATTGATTTCTTCTTTTGGTTAGGGTTCCCCCCAAAAACCCCTGTTTCTCTATGTGCTTAAACCAACCAAGGGCCCATTCCCACCCATTTTGCTCCCTTACACCACCCCCATATCTATTTTTAAAAATGTTGAATGGTTTTTGTTTCTCTGTTATTGTATTCTCTATTATCACTGGATACTGGTTCAACCGCCCTTTTGCTTTGTTTTGTATGAATTCCCAGTATTGACTCACACCAGATGCACATCAGAGTCTCACACCAGAGTCTGAGGTGTTGATAACATTCTGCCCCAGCTGAAGTTCAGAGCCCCATTTTCCCTACACTAGAAAGGTAAGAGCGAGCAAGCACAACAAATATTGTATAAATGAAAATGGCAGACATGAGCATTGTTAGAAATGTGTAATGAAAAAGATAAAGAGGAATTATAGACAAAGAAAAGGTTTCTGGCTGAGGACGAGAAGGGGATGGGTAAGGAGGAAAAAATAGAGTGGTGCAGGTTGAATGTCATCAGGATAGAAGAGTATAAGTTACTGTCTGCGACAGAACTTAAAAAAGCCCCCCTTGGATGTACACATTTCCATCTGTTAGGTTTGGCATCAACCACACAAAGGTTTGGTAGAATGACTTAGCAGCCAGTCTTGGTATGGGAGGGGAGGAGGGCTGTAGGCAGGTACAAAGAGCACTGAGGATACACTTTTTCAAGAAAACACTAATACACTTAAAGTTATATGAAAATAATCATTTAATATACAATAAGTCACACAATTAAATATTTGCAAGGTAATCAAGTACTAAAACACAGTCACACAGATAGAACATAAATGCAAGTTTCTTATTTTTAACATTTATAGAGTGCTTTAAACCTGTGGACATCAAGGCACTAGTTGAGTTGCAAGTTACAGAAATTGAGACATAAAATAAAAAGACAGAGATGGTAAGTAGTCTGTGTTAAATCTTTGAGGGATTTCTGGGTGAAGAGCCAGGTTTTCAGGAGTTTGCGGAAGTCTGTGTTCAATGTTTGAAGGGTTTCTAGATGAAGAGCCACGTTTTAAAGAGTTTGCAGAAGGGCTGCTCCTATCTTAGAGCTGGAAAAGTGTTCTACGGGAAGCTGGAGTCACCTGCTCTGGCCCATCTGAATCTTGGAGTGATTAGAAGGCGAGCGTAGGCAACTCTGGTGTGTCTCAGTGATTAGGCTTTTGTGAATTTCTGTGCAAGGTAAGAAGGGGCGGACTTTGAGAGGCATTTATAGGTAATGGAAAGTGTTTTGAAAGTAATATGTTCTTATATTGGGAGCCAATCAACAGCTCTTCTGACCTGTGAGATATGTTCTTGCTTCGGAAATGTTGTGGGCAGCGTGGAGTGCATTATTCTGGATAACGTGATTTTATGGATATTCTGCATAGAGGTGCCTGCGAAGAGAGCATAGCAATGATCAAGTCGTTGATAATTTTGGTGGCAAGGGTGGCAGAGGATGCAATTGCCTTGACGTGACGCATAAGTGAGAGAGAGGCATTGAAGTGAACTCTGAGAGACTTCACTGTCGAGGAGACCTGGATCATGATGCCGTCAATGGTAAAAGAGCAATAAAGCTTGTTGAGATTGTTTAGCACAGCTGGGGATCCCACAAGGAGAATCTCAATTTTGTTATCATTGAGACAAAGTAAGTGGGAGGCCATCCACGCCTGGATGGCCTGAAAAACTGCAAGTAGTGAAGAGCAGTTGACTGCATAGTCGCATTAGAGGGGGAGAAGGATTTGCGTGTCGTTGGCGTAGTTCGTGCAGGAAATGCCTTGATTGTCTAGGAGGTCAAATAATGGTTTTGTGAAAAGGTTATAGAAGGTAGGGGAGACCCAAGAGCTAGGAAGGATGTGATCCAACTAGTAGCTTTGGGTAAAAAACTGGCTGCTGAGTTAAAATGCTGGCAGAGGATCTTGTGGTCAACCAGATCAAATGCTGCCGAGGGATTGATGAGTAGTAGGACCGCAGGTTTGAGTCTTTCATCTCATCTACCTGGGTTTTTAGGTCTAGCAAGTCTTAAGTAATAGCCCATAGGTGCAGTAACTTCCAGAATAACTTATACAGTAACACATCTCTTAGTAAAACCATCTGAAACATAGATGCACACTTTTCCAACGTATGATATTTTTTTATAACCTTGTTCCAATCCTAGTTTATGAGTTTCTCACAATGTTTAGAGGGGCCCTAGGCCACCAGAGGCTAGGAGTTAAGCAGGATAGGCAGGATACAGTGTTCAAGGTTCAAACATGGCAACATGATCTCTTCTGGGTTTGCAGGTACGTAACGTTAGGATGCTCAAGTCAATGAAGCATAGGGGTTTCCATGTGAAGTTTCCTCAAGGACCTATGTCCTAGGGCAGCAGAGGGTACAATGGGTTGTTCACCCCAATGTACCTCTATGGCAGCCATGGAGGGGTGTGAGATCCAGCTATCTACAGCCCCCAGAAATACAGGATCAACAAGCAAAGCTCCAGGTATGTTTTAAAGGGAGCAGGACAGTACCTTAAACTGAAGAACGTGTTCCTGCAGGATGGTTCCAGTGGAGAGGAGACAGCAGACCCGGTCAGAGGTTTCTCGGTCTTGGTGACAGAAGAAGGGGAATTCAGTGTATCTGGTGACAGCTCTCATGTATATGGATGCCTAGCAATGAATATTATCAGTTCTGGCTTGCTGGCACCTTTTCCAGGTTCGGTTGAAGGACAGATGTTGCAACGGTATACTCTTCTCTTTTTCTTGGTCCTTATCTTGTATGAGGGGACTTTGGGGAGCTGGGTCAAGTCTCTGCAGGTCAAGAAAGATGTCCACAAAGTTTCAGGCAGAATCATTCTTCAAGCAATGATGCACAGCACAGTGACACAGGACCCTGGGTATTGGTGAATTGCAGGCCGTCGAGGTTGCAGCTCTACTGAGGAGGGTGCAAAATGCAGTTCGGCTTGGGTCTGGTTAGGCCAACCAGGCCAAGAGAGGAAGTTGTCTTGTTCGGATCATCCCTGTCACTCAGAAGTGGAGGTCAGGACAGCAGCGGTTACTCAGCAGGCTCTGGCGGTCACTGGAAGTGGCTGGCATCTTCTTCCTTCTGGCTTCTTCTTTGGATTTTTTTGTTCCAGTGGTTGACGCTGAGTTTCTGCTCCAAGCCTACAGACTGTATGCAGGAACACTGGCTGTGCCCACTAATCATATCCCATGCAACATTCGAAACCTGGGGATGACTGTCAGCCCGTAGTCAGAACTGGTTTCTCTCAGGCACTCGGCAGGAGAAAGGAGTGGGGGGGTTTGGTTGACCCTCACCACTTTCTGTCCAGCCAGTCACTCAAAAACCCTTTGTGGCTTTCCAAGGGAAGCCTGGCGGAGAACAAGGAATTAGTGGAACCTCCTCCAACCAGGTAGATAGAAAAGGCATAGGAAAGGACAAGCCATCTTGTTCAGGACTTAAAAAAGTACAGCTACCATTTTGAATGGTACACTGCCACCAGTCTGAAAAGAGGGACTTATCACAGTAACAGTTACTGGAGAAGTGAGAAAAAAGGAGACGCGGTTTCCCTCAGAAAAAGTGTCCCCCTGCTTTGGTAACAGAGAGTTAACAAAGGGGAAATACATAAACATTACAGTGGAAGGTCTAGGGGCTTCCAGTAACACTGAACAGAAAGTTCTGTGTACTACTTCAGTAAAATGTAGATGCCAGAAATGGTGGAGGAAAGCATGACTCCAAAACAATGTAGCAAAAAGAGGTTAAAGGAGTTCCCAAGATTAGAATAAAAGAATGAGTGAGTGTGGAGAATCAGACAAAAATCCAAGAGTCCAGCAAAAAGTGTTGGGGGACTAACATGTGGAGAATATTTCATTCCAGAAGCAAAATCCACTCTAACAAAGAGTAACTCATTTTTTGTGGGATTAAGATGAATAAAGTAACAAGGCATCCGAAGTTTGGTTGTTGTGAGTTAGTTGGAGACAGTAGTGCAGAGAGTGGCAGTGAAGGAGGAGAATGAGAAAAAGATTGGTATGTCATCAGCGTAGAATTGACATGATAGATTGTAGAAAGAAATGAGTCCAGATGAAAGGGGAAAATGTAGAGAGAAAGTAGAAAGGGAATAAGTACAGAGCCTTTTGGAACTCCATGAAGAAGAGCATGGGGAGAAGAGACACAACCAGCCTAAGAGACAGTAAGTATGGTACGGCAAGTAAGATCGAAACCATTTGTGGACCAAGCCAGAGAAACCAAGAGAGGGGAGTTACAATAGCAGAATAGAATGAATAACAGTATTGAAAGCGATAGACAGCTTGAGGAGAATAACAATGGAGTATTGCTTGGCATAGCGAGCCGAAAGAATTGAATTGGCGACATGAAAAAGAGCAGTCTCCACACAGTGGAAAGGACAAAAGCCAGATTGGAGAGAATGGAGTGGAGATACGGGTAAGAGGAGACATGTGAATAGACAGCATGCTCTAGCATTTCCAAAATAAAAGGGGGAAGGGAAATAGGTTGGAAGTTCCCAAATACAGTAGGATCAAGGGTAGGCTTCTTGAGGATAATTTAAGAATGTGACTCCAAAATCCAATGCAAAAAACAGCTCCAATGGAGAGTAAATGCACCCTGTCAGAAAAGCAAGTTTATTGCATGCTGTTGGCCGCAAGGGGTTAATCAGTCTTGTGGAGCTGAAAAACGAACTGTTCTGTACCATGTTCAACAAAGTTGCAGCTTTTATACACATTTAAACAATTTACATAATCACACATATTCTGTTGCAAAGTAATCCCTCGAAATCCCATTGGCTAACCCTGTACAATCACATTGAATCCCCCTATGATGTCTAATCCCATTGGACACATGAAAAAAACACAATCGCCTTCAACATGTGGTTTCTTTTAAATCAGTCATGACATCCTAAAATATAATTGGTTTATTAACAAAAAAACAATTCAACAGTTAAATTGCCCCATTTGTCAGCGAAATGTTAACTCAGTGGGCCTCATCATGAGTTGGGCTGTATTCCTGGCTGTAATACCGCCGACTGTAATAGCCCTAGCGCCGACCGGTCCGGTGGTATTACCACCAGATCACGGGTTGGGCCTTAACGGTAAATCCCCATTCCTGAATGGGTCCATTGGATCCAATGGGGAATCTTCGGTGCTAATACTGCGGGCTAATACAGCCGGCTGTAATACAGCCGAAAACAGGGATTTTCACCTCCAGAAAAAAGCTGGAGGTAAAACAGCCAATTTAACGCCCAACTTGTGATAGGGCCAGCCCTTAAATGCAGCAGTAATACCGTTACCACCACATTTAAGGGCTAGAGCCCAACTCGTGATAAGGCCCAGTATGTGATGTGCAAGGCTTTTCATAAATACTTCAAAAGAAAGAGGAGGGAGAGAAACAATAATCATTCCTTTGGACCAGCAGTAAATTTCTTATCGCCCCAAACATGCCGGTATCTCTCATAATTTCTTCCTACATTCCTTCTTCGTAACCTTATTTGCAATTACCATCTCCTATCATGTAGCCTCCAGCACACATCCTGATTATCTCCCTGAGAGCCCATAAAACACTGGACAAGCTCTGCCCTTAAAGCACCCCTTGCATGTGTTTTATGAACTAAACCCCAATTCAACCCACCATCTAGTAACAAGTCTACATGCTTTCAAGAAGATTGTCCCTTTTATCTACAAATCCAATCCGGCCATAAAACCCAACCAGATGGCCTTTCATTATGTTCTTACTTTTAGACCTTTCTGATGCTATCATTAGCTGCCCAAATGCCGTTCGCTACCTACCCCCTTCCATGACCTTGGGCATCCAGCTCTTCAATCCAGGCAAAAACCATTCCTGCAAATAAAAGACTCTGCAACTCACGAAGACCCCATTTAAGTGAGAACCACACTCTGTGTTATTTCCATGTACCCACAATAAACCCCATATTTCCCAATGCCCTAAAATGTGTCTGTAATTTAAACCATTGTCGAATCCCCACACGTACACTTTGCAAGATTACTGCATCCCCTCACATTAATTTCCCCTCAGCGAGCTTCTCCATAACATGCACAAAGCTCCCTGTCACATGCTTCTAAGAGCTACAAGTTGTATATCCCACAATAACATTGTATCCATGCTACTGCTTATTTTGTTGTTACCTATTGCCAATCTAAAATGTATCCAAAACTACATACTAAGTAATACTTATTTCAATTCCTTTATTTACAAAAAAACATATTTAGTTTCAACATCACATCTAATCCAGCTGCATCATGGCCTTGTACAACTTGCGTAACGCAAACCTCTTTCCCGCATTATCCACGACAATAGGTATGACAACTGTGTGTTTAAAGAGGTAAGGAAAAGAGGAAGTAGTAAGAGAAATATGCAAGCAACAGGTGAGATAGGGGATAAGAGGAGGCTAGAATGAAGGGATGAGGGAAGAATGAAGTGGGTCAAGAGGAAAGGCCATAGGGTGGGCACGATCTATGAGACTAACAGTGTCTCAGTGAAAGAGTGGAGAGAAAGATGATAGAGAAGGTGAACAAGAAGAGGAAGGTTTATCAGAAGAACATGGAGCATTAGGAAAAGAAGAGTGCAAGGATGAAACGTTAGAAGTGAAATAGTATGAAAAGTCAGAAGAAGACAGTGGGGGGCAAGGAAGGTCAAGAGTACGAGGAGGAATAATATTATTTAGAAGTTGAAAAAGGCGATGAGGGTGGTGTGAAAGAGAAGTAGTAAAACCCGAAAAGTTGCATTTCTTAGCGAGCAATAGAATAAAGTCATAATAGAATAAAGTCATACGAAGAGTGAAGAGAGGAAAGAGTACAGAGGTCAGTGACATTTGACCCTGTGAAGAGCAGACCAGAAGGAGAAGAGAGAGGGGATTAGCCAGGGTTGTCAAGTTTTGTGAAATGGAGGAAAGGGATGGGAAGGAAAGAGACAATTAAGTGTGGAGAGAAAGGAAGAATGCAGGGTGGAGGCAGCTTGATCAGAAGAACGCTGGGAGAAGTCAATTGGAGAGGGGAGGAGAGTTTGAGAGTATACAGAAAGAAAGGTGATTCAAAGGACTGTAGATCACGACGATTCAAAGGACTGTAGATCACGACGATTCAAAGGACTGTAGATCACGACTAGAGTAAATATGTGAGAAGGAAGAAGGAGCAAGACATGAGAGGAGCGTAGGAGAGAAACAAGGAAGGAAATGATTGGAAAGGTAAATAGGATGAGCAGATATGGAAGTAGTGGTAGGGATTGAAGAAAAGATAAAATCAAGAGATGATCCAGAAGTAAGAGACGTAGGAGAGGAAGCTGTGTTCAGTGGTAGGAGTCATGAAGAGAGAGAAGAGGGGGAGTACAATGAATAGTGATAAGATGGAGATTAAAGTCTCCAAGAAGAAAGAACGAGGAGGGGAGGGACAAGAGGCAGGAGAAGAGAAAGTCCAGATTATTATAATAATTATATTATTATTATTATTATTATTATTATTGTATTTATTGAGCGCAGACCTAGCTTCGAGAAGAAACAGAGTGCTTTACAGAGGTATAAAACAGTACAGATGCATAATGGAGCACTTTACAGAGGTATACAACAGTACAGATGCATAACGGATCGCTTTTCAGAGGTAACAACAAAACAGCTATATAGCAGGCCGGTGGGATACAGAAGGGCACAGGTGAGAGGTACAGCTGTACCAGGTGGCAGGGAGCAGAGGGGCAGGTGGCATCTTGCAAGTGAGGTGGTGCAAGGGGCGATGTGATGACGTAGGTGTTGAGGCTGAGAGATTCTTTGAAGCGGTGGGTGTTGAGTTCTTTTCTGAATTGTAGGAGCATGAGGGCAAGTCTGATGCTGATGGGGAGGAGGTTCCATAGTCTTTGCGCATAGGCAGAGAAGGCTTGTTTTCTGGTCCTTTCCTTTTTACAGCAGCGTATTTCAGGTCTGCAAGTGTCCTGGATTCTGGTGGTGCACTGTCTGCAGGAGATGCTGAGTTTCTCCGCAAGGTAGTTGGACGACTGCCTTATAGGTGATGCAGCAAGACTTGAAGGTGCTGTGTGTATGCAGTCATCATCATAAAAGTCCAAAAGAGATTCAGAGAGCCGAGAAAGAATAAGAAATTACAGGGATAAAGATTTAGAGAATGAAGAGGAATTGTATTAAAATTAAGGGAAATGTCGTAAGGTAGGAGTGAGAGTTTATGAAGAATGGTAGAGGTTACCAGTTCCACCGCCTCTGCCAGGAGTATGTGGAGAGTTGGAGAAGTTAGTGTCAGACGTAATGAAGGTGTCAGGAGTAGTAGTATTGGAGGAAGCAATCCAGGCCTCTGTTAAACAAAGAAAATGAAGATTGAAACTGAAGAAACGGTGAAGGATGGAGCGGATCTTTGTGGCAGACAGATCGGCATTGAGTAAACGGAAAGCGACCATGGGAAGCAGATCAGAAGACATAGGGGGTAGCAGAGATTCAGTGGGTTATGTAGGGTTAAGGAAGCATTTAGGTGATAATACAGTAGGAATGAGAGAAGGCATACTGGTAAGGAGAGGGCAGAGGTGGGATTAGGAGAACAGAACATTGGGAAGTAGTATGGGGCACATCATAGGCATGAACAGGTGCAAACGGCGTACGAATGAAAAAAAAAAACCTTAGATGAGTCGCCCTTTGATGCCCAGGACAATGATGCCCTAGAAGAGTCCAAATAAAAAAGACAGTGCAGGTCACGTGATTGAATCATGTGACCTGAGCAGATGACATGTGGCTGTGTGGACTCCTGGGGGTGGCAAAGGGCAGCAGGCACCTGAGCAAAGAGTTAATCACTGGAGTAGGTCACTCATGCTAATGCATGAGCGCCCTATTCTACTGAAAGCACCTTGCTCCTGCGTTGGAGCGGGGAGGTAATCATCTCAATAGGGAGCTGATGCTTTTGCATCAGCACCCTATTGTTATTAAATGCACCCTGCAGCCGTGGGCGCATTTAATAACAAGAGGCGCCTACCGCGCCAGTTCAGGGGAGCCCTTGAAAGAGCTCCGGCGTGGCAGTGGGCTAGTGGTGCCCGGGGGGCTAATGGTGCTCCGGCCAGTTGCCCTGCCTGCCCTGTCCTAAAGTCCGGCCCTCTCAGCAGGAGAGGTCGAATTTCAAGTTAGACATTTGATGGTTTGTGTTCTGCAAGCCTTTCCGCAGCTGACAAGGTGACTGAATGCTTTTAAAGAATTAGAATACAAGACTGAAACAAATGGTTGAAGTCTTAGGGGGAACGAAGTACACAGACCTGAGAAGGCAAACTAGCACTAAGATACAATTGAGGCATTCAGCAGCTTCCCACTGTTCAATTTCACATACTTATTTTAAACAGAAACCCTGCCTTTGTTTTTCCTGTTACATGTGCACGTTTACATTCCCTTAATAAATGAGTGTTGACCTGTTGTTTTGGAATTCTGTCTTTGGACCATGTGTCTTGGTTCGCCTCTCAAAAGAGATCGGAGAGGACTGCGCCATGACAGAAGGAAGACTGGCGTGGGAGAAGGTAGTGAGGGAGCAGGTTAATGATTTTGAGGGCCGGGAAGGGGGGCTCTCGAGATCATTGGGGATGAAAAGGGTGGCCTGGATGGGGTGAGGAGTCTATGAGGGTTTGGGGTGGGACAGGACAAAAAGACAAGGAGGTTGCAAGAGGGCAGGGAGAGGAAGGTTGGGGCGGGCGGCAGAGGGGCAGGTCACAGGAGGATCGGATTGAAACCCCTTGATGACGGCAGAATCCTGCCATTCAGTGGCTCCTACAAGCAGCATCCGGTGGGCGGGCTACCGACACAGACCTGTTGTGTTAACATATGAATGGATCAGGTCTGCTGTGCGCTCCATTCTGATATCTCCCAGGACAGCACAAGGAAACAGCTTCCATCCTCTGTCAAAGAAGCTACATAGCTAAAGCGGCCTCTTGCACTCCCACCCGTGCCTGCCTAATATGCCCGCTTTTCTTTGAATTTGATGGCAGCAAATCCTCAAAGGCTTAGCATTAGATGCCCGGCTGAATCACATTTCACTAGTGAGAACTGCTAGATACATACTTGAAAAATGCCGCCGAACTCGGTATCCTCCTCTAAATAAATGCACACACTTGGCCATCCATCCCATCACCCAGCTTCACAATCACAATACACACTCAGACATCCATCTGCACTAATACGCACACACACTCATTGATCCAGCCACCCTTGCACCCTTCCATAACCCATTAGTCTACGTTCGTTTATCAAAAAGGCCACACCTATTGGATTTGCCAATGCGTGTTTAAAAATGGAAATGAACTTGAGAAGGAGAATAGTGTTACACTTTATATAGTTTGCACTGTGTTAGATCCATAGAAATACTCCCCCAGCAGCCAGCCAAGCAACCACGACTACATCAAGGAATGTCCCCTCCCTACCAGTGTCTGCAGAAGACACAATTTTTCTGTTGTAGGGTAAGCCCGGGCTTGTGTGGGTGCCACCAAGAGCCTAACAAAAGCTCCCCTGACCATTTTGGATGCCCTTTTGCCAGACAAATGTGCATGGGCTTCATTCTTCTGAAACACAACACAATGGTGACAAGATGGGCTGCTCTGGACAACCGCACTTGCTGCCTGGTGAGACAACTGCAAGGGGCACTGCTTGCATCTTCTGAATTGGAAACAAACACAACCAGAGCCTTCAGCACGTATCGGCCCACACACTGAATTGGACCACAACTACCCGCAGCTGCACACAAACACACATGACCCCTGAGCAAAACTAACATTTTTAGTTGCTGAGGCGAGACAAAAAAGAGGATTTTGTGTTTGCAGTTCAGCAGGATTGGTGGGTGAGTGAACTGACTCTATGGCGTGTGTCACTCTGCAGAAGCAGGTGAGTGGACGTCGGGCATGTGCACCATCAGTGACAATGCATGTGACACACACACTTCAATAATGCATAATGAGCCTCTGTGCACCCACAAGCCGACTAGAAATGCAACCCCACATGCGTTTAAGAGGTGCACGGTTACCGGCAGCCTAGAGGTATTGCTGCTGTGGTGAAGAGAACACTGAGCACCACGTTTAGAATCTGCAGTTGAGTAGACTGTGTGCTTCTATCCAGGGGTGGACTGGGAACCAATAGAGGCTCTGGATATTACACATTTTCAGCCAGCGTTAGCTCAACGGTTTTCCTATTGCATGCTATGGCCCACTGTCTGGGGCAGAAGGAGACTTTATTAAAAGGGGTTTCCCATTCATGCCACTATATCTGCTCCTGCGGTACAAGGACACTCACACTCTTTGCACTCCAGGCCCTGCCCTGCTGAAGTGGAAGGACACTATGGGCCTCCTTTTCAAAGTCCCTGTGGCAATATCTGAGGCATTAAAACAATGTGTTGAACGTTTATACATGGTTATACACCCGAGGGGCAATTTTATCGTGTTTGCTTGCAGAGCTGCAGCACGGTATGGAATTGCCATTCTTGCCAGCCTCTTATGCTGTGCCAGCAAAAACAAGAACACATGCACAGAGGCCAGCATGACATTGTAATGCTGGTGCAAATGCAAAACATTTCTATGGAATCCACCTGTTTTAAGCACCTGGCAAAAGCAAATAGGAATCCAAAGCAACTCTCGTCTGCCATGTGTAAAAGGCAGATGGCAGCGCGGCATGCATGGTTATTCTGCAGGTTTTTACATCTTTTTTGCTCAGCTGCTGAGGTGAAAGGACATTCATTCTTGGCACGCCCACAACATGGTATTGAGGTGGAGGGGAAGTCTCATTATTTGCACTCATAGGATCTGTTGTTGTAATGGAATGATGAATTTGTAGTTTGCCACATAGGATGACGTCAGCAAATACATAGGGTAACGTCATCAATGATTCGTTTTTGTTATATAAAGAATGTTTCTTATGAAATGCATTGAGAGACCATGCTATGAGAAGTCCGTTGATGTCCGTTGTACTCCCTGTTTTAGATAATTGATATTAAAACAGTCAACTTTGCCAACTTCCTGAGTTGTTCTGATTATTGATGTTTGAGTATCTTCTGAAGCCCCATTCATTCCACAATATTGCTATCTCGTCTTAAAGGGCTGGGTCGACTGCCCTGGTTCAGTGCTTACACAGAGGACTACACAAGAGTGCAAACATCTGGCTTATTTTTTTTTTATTTTTTTATTTTTATTATTTTTTTATTTTGAACAAAGACTTTTATTTTAATAAAAGAAAAGGAGAAACTCTAGCTAGCCCTAACTCTAAGAGGGGTTTCCTTGCCTCAACAAAGAAAAACTCCAAGGAAACTGTTAGAATATCCCAAATTAAATCGGCCACTGTCTGATGTCAGAATCCTACCTCTATCCCTTATGCTTCCAAAATTACTAAAGTAGCTGGTTGTCCTCTTGGTTCAGAGGAACGACTCTGTTCCCCTAGACAAGTAGCTTTCAATATATGTAGGGATAATATTCCCTTCCCCAGGTCTTTCTAGACCAACTTCATATAAACGCTCGGGGGAAGACCTCCCTTTCCCTAGTCTTGTTCCAGTTTAATTTTTATTTTAAAATATTTTTATTGGCATTTTGAAATTAGCATTACACCAGTGTCAATCTCCCCCTCTCAGTGATTTCTTGCGCCATTTTACAATTTCAAAACGTATTCGATTGGTTCCTGAAAAGTAACAACAAACTAAACAAAACAACAAACATCTGGCTTATTATAGTGGGATTTTAGATCCAGTCATGAGTGGACACTTTCCTGGCGAACAATCACTGGCAGCCACCAAGTTCGCCATTGAGAAGTCTACCAGCATTGTGATGAGGCTATGACGTTGTTTGTTGAGCATGCATTGTTTGCTGTTTTGGAGAAACCTTAGGGTACATTGACATCTCAGAGGGCTACAGCATATGAGGTAGTTATACTGAATCTAGCAATCAAAATAGTCAGGTTAAAAATAGTGGACCCTGCCACATTTGTAGCCGAGCCTGTGGCAGAGGATGAGCGGGTGCATGATTGCTCTAATTACGAGGAGTTCTACGATGATATCCCAAGGGTAAAAGAGATTGCGTTAGCAGGTGGGGAGGTTCTCTTTATTGACACGTCGTCAAGAATTGATCAAACTGATGGGGAAAGGCATTCAGGTTCAGCTGTGGTAAGGCACAAGCAGCATAATTGGTGGTGCTTTTTGTCACGCTTGAGAAACACGCAGGGCAGGAAGTAACGATGTACAGTGACTCCGCTTATGTGACATCAACCGTGCATGCAGGGCTAGCATGTTGGAAAAGGAGAGGCTACCTAGAGTGGACGGCAGTCCAGTGCAACACACAGCATAATTGGACAGGCTTATCAAGGCACTACAACTCCCAGTAGCCATCACAATAGTTAAGTGCGCAGCACATACTAAGTGAAATGACTTTATCT
The DNA here is from genome assembly GCF_040938575.1 of Ambystoma mexicanum. Lineage (NCBI taxonomy): Eukaryota > Metazoa > Chordata > Amphibia > Caudata > Ambystomatidae > Ambystoma > Ambystoma mexicanum. The sequence continues at coordinate 1,031,606,607 of NC_090923.1, forward strand.
CTCGTGGGAACAAAGCCTCAGGCGAAGGGGCTAAAAGGGTTTCATCTTCACCAGATATTTCACGTTTTGATACTCCTAATGTGAAAGAGAAAGTAGTCACGATTATGATTCTAAATGAAGGGTTTAATCATTTGTCAAGAACACAGTTGATGGGGGTTCAATGCAGTGCTCCACAGGAAGAGCAAGAATTGTGGACACGGAGGGGGTGTTCTTTATCCCCCTCTGAAGCATTGTGGTGACAGGACAGCACTGGAAAGCTGGTGGTGCCTGTGGCCTTGTTAAGGGTAGCGCTTAAACAGCTGCACTACCCTGCGCATGTCACTGGGGAAAGCTTTGCAGCAGCTTTTGCAGAGGACTGGTTCATACTGAACCTGTTAGAACACATTGCATTTTATGTATTAAATTGCATTGTATGTCTACAGCTGAGCACACACTGCAAAGAATCAGAAGAGTGATTCCCCAGCCAAATGGTCCTTTTCAGCATTTACATATTGAATATGTTGATATGCTGCAAGTATGTAGTGAATACAGGTATATGATAGTGGTGATTTACCCCTTTTCGAGATGAATTCTAGCAGGTCCATGTACACACCCTGATGCCACTTGCGCAGTGATATTTTTAGTCCGGGAAGTATTTCCCAGATGGGGAGTGTGTGAGGTGCTGAGATACGACAATGGGCTCCATTTTGTCAATGACGTATTTCAACAGATTACCTTATTGCTTAACATAAAACACGTTTTCTTCTGCATATCACCTGCAAGCAAACGGACTTTGTGAGAGACTCAATGGTCTTCTCAAAGAGAAAATTGCTAAATTGAAGTTGACATTAAAGAAGGGATGGCTGTGTTGACTGCCCCTTGTACTATATGCATTATGAAATCAGCCTTGGTCAGACCACCACCTCACACCTCACAAGCTAGTCACAGGGAGGTGAATCAGAACACCCTTGACTCCTCCATCGAGGAGCAGAAGTGATGCCCAGATGACTACAGATTTGTTAGGACATGAGTAACGTATGTATTTGACATGTACGACCGCTAGTATCTCTGTCATTTCAGATCAACTGAAGCGCAAGTGGTGTCGGTCTCAGGACACAGGGGAAGACCATACTGCAACCGGATGTAAAGAACCCCCAACACTCTTTATAGATAATTTAACAGGAGTGCAAAAGCAACATTTCTTGAGCAGCAGTAATCTTTGAATTGGACTTTAAAAAGTGTTGATTTGCTAAATATGCCAGATCTAGACTTTGAGTTTGATGATTGGAAAAGGAAGCAGTTTCCTGATTCATTCCTCAATGAGTTTCTCTTTGGTTAAGCCTCATGGTTCTATCAGACGTCGATGCCCATAGACTATTTCTCGCTGTCTTTATATACATACGCCAAGCCTATCATGCTCTTGTTTGGTGTAGTACTGATATTAGTGTGTTCCTACAAGACCCTAAAAATGGCCCTGAAATTAGGAGGTTACTTGTAGCGATAACTGAACAGATCCTGCAGCTTCCTGAGCATCTAACGAGGTTGCCTGATTAAAAAGGTTTTTTCCTTCCTTAAAAGTAGTACACAGGCACAATGTGGACTATTGAGAATACTGCAGTTCCAGAAAGTGAGCAACCTCAGCGACTTGTGGAGAATCGAAAGTGGTGGGGACTCATGTATTGGTGCATAATAAATGCATGTTCAACATTTATAATTGTTTTTCTGATTTTGCTGATCCATACTGTCTACTTCATTGGTCCCAAAAAGATAGGTGTTTCATTGATTCTTCCCACTCTAGTGGCTTATGCGGAATTATCTTTTGTAAGGAGACCAAGAACATATGTGATTATCCCTACACCAGTGACACATGTAAAGTCGCCCATTTCTCTGAAAACTTTTCCTATGATTCCCCCATTGAGGAAGGTCCATGTTTGATATACTCCAGATCATTATGCACATGCTCACCTTGCAAGAGGGGGACACAAGAGAAGCACAAGGGAAGATGATTATGAGTTAAATAATTATCTAGACAGTGCAGCACATTTGGGGAATAACATGTGGTATCAGCACATGAAAGAGGTGGGACAAAGCACCCCAGAGGAGAGTTGCTATGTTTGTGCTCTCCTACCTTATGCTATGGGGAAGTCCAAGATATTCATAGCTATAGAAATAGAAGTCCAGACAGCTCATTGCCTGACTCACCATACAAGAGGTCAGTTCCAGGGTCGAACAACATCCTTGGTATGGAGGACTGAATGGACAGCTCCAGAAGAAGATGATTACATGCACAAATTGAAGACAAGAGCGAGAGCACACACCAGAGATCATGTGATAAGATATGAACAGCCAGGATGAAGGGAGCAGGAATCAGATGGGGAAATAAATAAAAAGCTCAATTGTCAAAGAAAGAATTATGAAGAAATATGAAGATGCAAGGAGAGAGGTCAGATGCAAATCTGGGGAACAGTACTTTCTCCAGATGGATGGGAAGAAGACATAGTTGCATGCAGAGCTGTGGCAGTAACAGGACATCACAAACCAGTTATAGATTGTGTGGAAAAAGGATGCAAACCTCTCTGGCCGAAGCTTGCAAAGCTGCTGACATGGGTTGATGACAAAGGAGGCCTGTTGCAGATAGTGCCTTTGGCTAGTGCAGAACTATGCTTCAGAAACAATGCCACAAGAAAAGTTGGAGAAAATCAGCAGTGCGGTCGAATCTATGATGTACCAGGAATAAAGGATGGAACAGTAGTAATAATGGACCACTACTGGACCTGTGGATCCAGAGCATACATGAAGTTGCCTAAGGACTGGGGAGGGCTGTGTTCTATAGTACTTGTCCATGTTCCAGCATTGGTGATTCCGAAGAGTGACCTGAACATTGAAGAGTTTCCAAAAGCAGATGCTCACCTGAGAAAGAGGACATCAGTTGAACTCCTCAATCGAAACAAGAGGGAGAACTACTTTTCATCTAAATCGATAGAAGCCTTTAACTCTATTCCATTTGAACACAGGGTGTTCAGCTAGACTTCACCAGTATTCACGACAATCTTCATTCCAGAGATCCACACAATGGTGAATGCAAGTGCTTGCAAATCACTCGCTGGGAGCTCTTGCAGATGATCAACACTACCAGTCCTTTCCTCCTGCTGTCTTCTATGGAGCCCCTTCCCTCTGCCCCCCAGCACCCCCCATCTACGCCAGGACATCTACTTGCTGCGCTTTGCTGTGGGGTAAGGATCTGAAAATGTGGGACGTTCCGGCAAGTTGCCGACCAGCTTTCAAAACTTGACCTAATTATACATTTCACCGTGCGTGCATACTTTATCTAAATTGAATTGCCATGCTGTGCTCCGCGCATTTCCACTGGTGATTTGTTTTGAATTTGCCATATTGAGGCCTGATGCCTTAGACCTTCCAAGATGGCCGTGTGCTGGGCTAAGTTTTTGAATTGCTGTTGTTTTGCATCTTATGGTGCCAGCTCCCGCCTCCCTCTCCCATTGGTTGCCATTGGCCCCTTTAGCCAATGGCTGCAACCGGGAGGCGGGAGCCGGCCGCACCATCGAAGGCCCACTTCAAAGGCCCTGTCTACCACTGTCCACCATGGTACGCCGGATCGCCACCCCCTGTGAGTGTCTGTGCTCCCCCATGCCCCCCTGTGAGTGACTGTGCTCCCCCATGCCCCCCTGTGAGTGTCTGTGCTCCCCCATGCCCCCCTGTGAGTGTCTGTGCTTCCCATGCACCCCTGTGAGTGTCTGTGATCCCCCATTCCCCCCTGTGAGTGTCTGTGCTTCCCATGCACCCCTGTGAGTGTCTGTGCTCCCCCATGCCCCCCTGTGAGTGTCTGTGCTTCCCATGCACCACTGTGAGTGTCTGTGCTCCCCCATGCCGCCCTGATTTCTGCCTTCTGCCCCTTCCCCCTCCACTAATCCCCTCTTCTTTGCCATCTACCTGCTCCTTGCCCCACTATCTTTCTCCCTCCTCTCATTCTTCCCCCACTTAGCACTTACTCTTATCATTTGTCCCCTGTCTGTCTCTCCGCCTCCCCTCCTTGTCTTCTCCCTCCTCCCCCCGCCCCCCGCTCTATTAATCTGTCACTGACAAATTTGCACTGTAGCGTGTCTTGTTCATATCCTTCCCCACTCTTATCCCCCCGTCCTCCCCTCCTACCCCTCCCCCTGTTACCTCCTGCACTACATCAATTGTCGTCAGGCATAGTAATGTTACTGCTTGTTTTGTTCTCCTTCTTTTCCCTTCCCTCTTTGCCTTATTTGTTTTTATGCACTTGCACTATCTGAAAAGCCTTCAGGCCTAGTACGATAGTTATTTTTCGCATTCTGTATTGTTTCAAGGACTTTAAATGAATGTAACTGTATTTTCCTAGGTTTCCTCCCTCCTTGAAGCGCTTTGAAACACATTGTTTATAGGCGCTATATAAACAAACAATCAATCAATCAATAAAACCATAAGGGGATTCAACGCTATCAAGTAAGAATTGAGAGCCATAAGACTGATGATTCTTCAGAATAGATATGTCCTGGACATGATTACAGTCACGAATGGTGGCGTTTGTGTCAAAATCAGAGAATCATTTTGCACATTCATACCTTCTCACAATGAGGAGAATGGAACCTTGACAGAGGCCGTAATGATGCTGACGAACTTGCATATCAAGATGGAAGATGAAGTAGAAGATATTGCAGACGACAGAAGGTTGTGTCGATCTTCGCTTGGGTTCAACAATGGATGGCGAATATCTTCAAGTTCCTCAGAGCCTTGTTGGTGATGATCATGTTCGGATTCTGTATGATCAGAATAATAATCACACAGTGCAGAAAGACAGCAAAGAAAGCAGTAGGAATGGTGATCATGATCGAAGTTGAGTCAGGGTTTGGACCCAAAGAGCTGACAAAAGAAGAAATCAAAAAATATATGGAGGCCAGTATTCTAGCACCTGAGGGAACAATGTTCCTGTATCTGAGAAACCACAAGAAATATGTGGGAAGATGGATCTACTGCAGCCCGAATGGGAAGCGTAGTCTCATGAACTGGAGTGTTTTTGAGCATGCAAAATCAGCAAATCTCTGAAAGGAGTAATGAAGATATGCACTCCAAAGAAGCACTTTTTCAGACGAGGTTGTCTAGATGTGAAGACTGATGGGAGAATGGTTGATGAATCAACCAGAGGGAGAGTGTAGAGGAGGAGCCAGGTGCCTCTACCGGAAGTCCCACCCCCATTTTGCCTACATGTTAGCAACTGGAAACTGCGACATGTGCAAAGCCAATAATGGTACCTATACCGCAAAGGGTCCTTGAAACAAGGTATCCATTGAGAAAACCCTATATGATGTACCCGAGAAGAAATTACAGTCTTCTGAAGGAAATTCCGGAAGAAGTGCGAAGATGAAGGAAATAGGAGACTGGTGATGCCACATGAAGCAGAAATGACACACCCAGAAGAGATGCCAATGAAGAAAGTACATAGACCTTATAGAATCTGATGGCGAAGTAAAGAATTGAGCAACATTCCATGAGCAAAATGAAGATTGCATGTGCGGAGAGCACTGAAGAAAATGCAAAATCGTTTTATAATTGTACAGATGCAGTAAATGCAAGTACACTAAGTAATCATAAGGCTGGCTATACGTAGTGAATAGACTGCAGGCAGCATCGCCAATATATATATAAGTGTGTACAGAATCTGGATGTTCCATGACACATTTTAGCAAACTTTGACCACTTGAATAGAAGGGCTGACAGTGTGGCACAGTTAAAGAAAACAGCTGACGGCGAAGGACGATTCGAGAAGGCTTGCCTGGCCCAATGTCAAGGGTTGGGGCAGCCATAAAACTGGTTATCTATTTTAGATGATACAATGAATGTGAGAAGCAAGACGGGCTCCTGTTGAAGTGTGATGGAAAAACACTAGAAGTGCCAGGTTTTATTAATTTAATAGTGTTAAATGCAAAGAAGGAGCTCAAAACACGGTCTCCTGTCACATGAAAATAGACTTTGGGTAATCTACAACGAGACCAGAAGATAAGGCCATGATCACACTCCCTTTTATTCTCAGGCACAGTGATCCTTTGCAATGCTGAGTCTAAAGGACTAATTGAATGGCAGAGAGCAGGAGTGATGATTGATGTTGGGCTAATTAGGTGGGGAGGCACAGTCAAGTCCAACCCTCTAGCACCTGGGGTACCAGCTTGCGTGCTGCGAGCAAGTCGAATATTCCAGAGGGGTACAAGCATGCCAACCAATTGTAGAGGGCCATGTAGAAAAGAGCCCTATTGTTTGAAAGACAATGAAAATGGTATTTTCATGACACAGAAGATGACTTGCACTAGGGTTGGGCATAGCTGTCCAACTGACTGTAGAGACCCAATCACAATACGTCCCTGCATACAAAGTTTACGTAGATGTTCCCTTTAAGCCTTTCACAGACCCCGGTAGGTTTCTGCTTATTTTGCCATGTAGTATGACCTCAGTGATGTCAAATTTTTGCTATCAATACAATGTTTTCATGAAATGCTTCAAGAGAATGCTTGTGCGGCGTCCGTTGAAGCCAGTTGTACTCCCTGTTTTAGATGAACATTATTAATAAAACAGCCACAGGTTTTGCCAAATTCATGAGTCAGTCTGATTTTTGGTGCAAGAGTAAAATCTGCATCCCCATCCACCCATCGAGCGCTACGTCGTTTTGAAGGGCCTATGGGTTCAGAGTCATGCACTTTGCTTGTAGTCAGAGTGTGAGAATAGAATGACACCGGGTTTTCCGTTCCGTCTAGACCTTCTTGTTTGATTACCACACCTATGGCTGCTTGAGAAGCGTCTGTCTCTACGAAAAAAGGTTTTACCTGATTAGGCTGAATAAGTATAGGGGAGATAGAGAAGGCTTCCTTAAGGGTATGAAAGGCCTTTCCTGCCTCTGTATCCCAAAGAAACTGGTATCCTTCTTAAGGAGGCGTGTGATGGGTACCACTATAGCTGAACAATGAGGGATAAAGCAATGGTAGAAATTAGCCACCCCTAAAAACCATTGAATCTCCTTGATCGAGGATGGAGTGGCCCACTCCTGGATAGCTAGCTGTTGTCTCTTTGGGATTTATTGCAATGCCTTCTGCAAATAGAATAAAACCCAAGTAGGAGATAGAAGGGGTCTCAAATTAGCATTTTTCAGGTTTGGTGAATAAACCATGCTGTCGTAGTCGTAATAACACTTCTGTGAGGTGTTCTCGATGGTTGGACACAGAGGGAGAATATACCAGGATATCGTCCAAATACACTATGACATAAAGGAACAGGATATCAGCAAAAACATGGTCAATGAACCCTGAAAGATTGCTGGGGCATTCACTGGGCCAAAAGGCATGGCCTGGTACTCATAATGGCAAAACATTGCACTAGATGTGGTTTTCCATTGGTCGCCTTCCCTGATTCGTAGCAAGTGGTATGCCCCTCTAAGATCTAACTTGGTGAATATCACAGCACCTTGTATGGCTTCCAAGATGTCATTGATTAGGTGCATCGGATAACGGTCCTTCTCAGTTACGTGATTAAGTCCCCTGTCATCTGGGCAAGGACTGAGTTCTGCAGTATCCTTTTTAAGAGGTAATCCCCAGAAGAGGACCGGGACCTTCTGATTAAGCCGTTGGCCAGGTTGTCATCCAGGTATTTCCTCAAAGCCCCCTTTTCAAGGAATACGTACTACAGAATGGGACCTCCGAATTAGGTAACAAGTGTATTGAACAGTTATCCGGACAGGGTGGTGGTAACTCACGTGGAATTTAGTCTTCGAACACATCCGCAAATTCTAGTTATTCCTGAGGAATCAAATTTTTGATTTCATGTTTACTAGGCTGAAAAAGAACTGGACCCAACACAGAAGCAGTCTTGGAAAGGTAACTTTCCGTAGGACCGTGACACTGTTCTATACAAATGTCAGAGGAGAACCTAACCGTGTTATGGGTCCAATTTATGGCAGGGTTGTGTCTGCACAACCATGATATTTCCAGAAGGATGGGAAAATGAGCAGCATGGATTATTTCAAGCTAAATTGTTTCTGAGTGTTGGTTGATTTCCATCTGTACAGGAATGGTATTTTGAGTTATGGGTCCGGAACACAGTGGCTGGTCATCCACTCCTTCTACCATTTGGTTGAGTGTTTTTTGTATTAAAGGCATTTCTTGTTGCTTAGCCCATTCAATGTCCATAAAGAGACCGGCTGTTCTGCAGTCTATCAGAACCAAGACTTCCAGAGAAGGCCAGGTAGACCACTGTAAGAGAACACACAAGACCATCAAACACTTGTCCATGGTTTCTTTGGTTGAAGCAAGATGGATGAAGGGACTAACTATAATATCCCGGTCTCCTGTCCCCAGGGTCGGACTGGGACACAAAATAGGCCCAGTCACTCAAAAAAAAGTGGCCCGCCCCTCGCCTCAAAAAAGTTGCCCACCCCTCGCCTCACGACCCTTGACCTCTGATGACATTACCAGAAGTGGTGTCATTTGACCCCACCCCAAAGTGACAATCCGGGAAACAATGAAACACGACCTTTCACCCCTTGACAAAATAGGAAGTGTCATCAAATAGCATTGTTCCTAAGAACACTAAATTACTGGAAATCCAAGCAGACGTCCAAGGCCAAATGTTAATATGTTATTGTATAGCACTTATGCTTAAGCTCTTTTGTATAGAACAAATATGCATACAATATCACCCAACCTGTGTTGGTACTCATTTATCGACCTAAGAAGGTTTTTTAGAAAATTATTGAAAAAAAATATATTTTAATTTTCTATTTTATTTTTTCCAAACGGGCCCAGGCATGGCCAGAAACCAGACCCCACTCCTCAGGAACAATTTCAGCCCGGCCTTGGGCCAATCCAACCCTGCCTGTCCCTTCTAAGGCCAGGGTCTGAAGTTTCCCTGTTTGCTACGGGTACCTCTCGACAGTCACATCGAAGATGGCCCTTAGCCCTGCAGTACAGGCAGAGCCCTAGATCACATCTTCACTGTCGCTCTGTTGGCATGAGGGGACCTCGGGTTGTACCTATTTGCATAGGTTCGTCTGAAACTGTAGGTTCCTTGGGAGGGATAGAAGAATTGGCACGCAGTGTCCGGGGTCCTCCTCTTGTCTTTCTTTTCTCTTCTCGTCTCTCATTATGGCAGAATTCTACCTGAAGAACAAGGAATATCAATTCTACAAGGGAGTTCCGTCTAGGGCTGCGGACCAGTCTTTGACGTCTTCTGTCACTCCGCTTCTGAAGATGGTATACTGAGCCATGTCAGGCCAAGCGGCTTCAGCTGCAAGCTTCTTGAACCAAGTGATCTATGCCAGGACATCTGTGTTTCCTTGTTTGAGGTCTAGTAGGTATTCGTAAGCAGTATCAGTGACTTGCTGACGCTCGAACATGTCCTTTAAAGCTTGTATAAATGCTGCATATGAGGCCACACAAGAACAATGGTCAACTTCAGGGGGCATGAGTCATAGAGGGCGCAATAACTTTTGATTATGCATGGAAGATGTTTAACGGGGGGGTCGTGCAGTTGGGGTACAAAGTGCTGATTAATCCATGAATGTTCAAAGTGTGGTGGAGGACAGCAAGTTGCCAAATGTTACAGGTCTGAAGGGGGGGTGCAGAGGTAGGGGGAAACACAGAGGTACTCAATAGACCCAAGTGGGAAAACTGTACCTCCCGGTAAAGAGACTAGTGCTGCAGGAATTTTTAAATGATTATCCAAAAAACAAGGAGCGCTATTTACTGTGTAAAAGTTTTAGGGATGGTTTCCAGATACCTTATGAGGGTCCACTGACGGTGCAGGTTCCGAAGAACTTACAGTCTGCACTTAAACAGCCGAAAGTGGTCAGTGAGAAAATAAAGAAGGAATTGGAGCTGGGCAGGGTGGCAGGCCCCTTTCTACTCCCCCACCTGCCCAATTTCATTTTTTCACCATTGGGCATTGTGCCCAAGAAGGAGCATCATACCCAAAAGTGGACCATGTCAATGACTGGCTCGACCCTGGGCACTGCTCAATGTACTATGCCTCCTTGGACCAAGCCATGAGCCTAGTGGCCAGCGGGCACTACTGGCCAAAGTAGACATAAAATCTGCATTCCGGCTACTGCCGGTGCACCCCGACTGTTTCCACTTGCTGAAATTCCAATGGGAGGGCATGTTTTACATTGACAAGTGTATGCCCATGGGCTGCTCGATGTATTGTGCACCATTTGAAGCTTTCAGAACTTTTTTGGAATGGGCAGCGCACAGGGAGGAGCAGCAGGGAAGCATCCTACACTACCTCAATGATTTCATTTTCATAGTAAAGAAAGGGGATTGCGCTGCACGCACGTGCTGTCTTCCTTTCAGAACCTGATGGCCAGGATGGGCATCCCGCTCGCACCAGAAAAAATGCACGGCCCCAAGTAAGTGATAAAATGTTTGGGTATCGAAATTGACACAACAAATGGCACTTGCAGGTTACCCTCGGATAAAGTGCAGGGACTGATTTCCGAAAGAGAACAACCTATCTAAAGACCACATTGGAAATGGTCCAGCAGCTGCTTGGCACGTTGATTTTTGCCTCCAGGGTTATTCTCGCGGGCAGGGTGTTTTCACAAAGGTTGGAAAGGGCAACAGCAGGGGTTACGCAGAACCACCACCATGTTCAGCTCGGTTCTGCCCTAAAAGAGGACCTGCGAATGTGGTGGTCATTCCTGCTGGGGCTTAACGGAGTATAGTTACGGAGGACCCCATGGGAAACAAGTGGGAAACTACAAATGTATTTGGATACATCAGGAAACTAAGGTTTTGGGGTCATCCTGGGGCAGAATTGATGTGCACAGAAATTGCCGACCAAATGACACAAGAAGGGTAGGACCAATAATATTATGGCACTAGAGCTCTTCCCTATTGTGGTGGCACTCATGTTATGGCCAAAGGAGTTGTGTAACAGAAGGGGGCGCTTTTGGTGGGACAGTAAGCCAGTAGTACACACCATAACCTTACAATCAGCATCTTTCCCTGCTGTACTGAGCCTCTTGAGGAAGTTGGTGGACATCTGCTTATACCTGAATATAGAGTTCAGGCCCCGCCATGTACAGGGTGCTGTTAACATTGCAGCTGGCACTCTTTCGCCTCTTCAGTGGAACAAGTTCCGAAGGTCCATCCGGCAGCCAAGGAGAAGGGGGCACAGTTGAAGAGTGATTGTTGCCAGCTGGTGTTTTGGACCGGACACTATGGGAACTAGTCAAGGAAGAAAACAAATTCTGAGACTAATGCAAGACATATGTTTTTACTAATGCGGTGATACATGGTAAACAGTAATAAAAGTGTCTTGACCAACTTTGAAAAGGTCTTAGTGCATGATCATTTTGTACACACCTACACTTGGATAACTGGTTTCCAACGTTGTTGTAGGGTTACTGGTGGGCTAAGTAACTACAGCCACACTTATGAAGAACTATTGCATACATGCTCTATAGTATGTCTTAGAAGTGGCAAGACTTCTTCCATTTCCTTAGCATTGCTTAGCCCTTAGTCCTCCCACTCAGGGGCATCCCTATAGCTTTCTACAATGTCTACAATGGCATTGGTCCTTTCCCATCTGTTTGCAGAACACCAATACCCCCTTCCTTGGTAGTATATTTAATCTTAGTCTCAAAAACAGATGAAGTAGGTACGTCTCTGAATATGTCACGTACGCTGGGTGGTTCAGGAAGAACACTGAAAGAACAGGTGCGCTCATTGGTAGTGTGGGCCCACAGTGAGGGAAGGACCAGGAATTACTTGTTCTTTTAAAATATTTCACCGCACACCGCCAAAAAGAAATCATTGTCCAACAAATATTCTGTCAGTATCCAAAAATATGCTATTTTTCTCCCCGAAAAGTACATGTTTTTTTATTTTCCAGCAAAGTGCCTTTCTCATCGCCGGAAAAACACCATCAACTCATTTGGCCATAACGTCAGCCTTCTCTTTGACACAAAAACACCACTCGCTCTCCTGCAAAAGACCCTCCACGGCTCCACCCTTCCATCAAAGAACCCTTCTCCATTGCACAAGAACACCCGCCATTCTTCCGCAAATCTCCCTAAATTGTGCGACAAAGCATTCATCTCTGTCTCGTGGAGAAACCATTCTTTCTAGCGTGAAAAAATACTTCTCTATCGCCCACAAAACACCATTCACTCTCCTGCAAAACCATTCCCCGTCATTTATTAAAGAACGATTTTCCCTTCAACAAAAAACACCGAGTACTGTTCCACCAATCTCCCTACACCTTGCCACAAAAACACTCTCCTCACTCAGTCGCATGAATGAACCTGTCTTTTTAGCATGAAATAATGTTTCTCTCCCATGGAAACATTGCTGTATTTTTCATTACCACGGCCCACACTCCCTGGTGAAAGCACCTGCGTTCCCTGAGCGCCAACAGGACATTTTCCCCCCAAAGACAGGGAGACCTGGTGTCCCCATGTCAATGTAACACTTTTCCAATCCTGTACTTTCCATTTGAAATCCTTTGTATTATGTGCATATGTCTAACGTGGTTAAGTTTATACCTAAACTACGTCTCCCAGCATGCCTTAGTTTCCTTAAGACAAACCCATTAATGGTCATTGTTGTCCGGGCGACATGGAGTAATTCGATCACTCTACCTAAGCATTCTCCTTTCCCACCTAAAACATTAATTTTGCTAATTGAAATCTATTATTGAAATTCGCCCGAAATAAGTTACATTTGACTGTTTCCCTCTTGGAATCCGTGCCTCGATAAAATATGTGAGAAATGCGAGAATTTGGGGTCGCTTGCCTGAGCAAACCGAATCCAATCACCTGTCTCCCCCACTCCTGCGTCTAAATGACAGCCTCTTTGTCTGTGCTGATTGGCCATTGTGTGGGCCTTAATGAACCCGGGCTGTTATCAGCTCTGCCCCCGCCCTCTTGGGAGCGCAGGGGGGAGATCCACGCAGATACTGGAATTCAGCAAACAATGGGGACCCTGACCGAAGGTGCTTAAAAGCCCTCGCATAAGATAGCAGGCACTCAGCGAAACAGGGTCAGAGATAACGCAGGCAGAGGGCATGCGTGCCAACTCAAAGGTTGGCAATCGCCCAAGTCAGTGACTCTACACCAGTTCCTGATGTCACAGGGGTGACTCCCGCTTTGAAAGGCAATGAGGTCAGGGTGGCAGGCAAAACCTGGCAAGGCTGCCCAGGGCATCCTCCCAGCCCCCAACATGGCCAGTTCTGCTGAGTCTACCTGGTGCCTCAGACGATGGGTCAAGGACACCGAGGGTCTTAAATGGAGGCGGTGCACAGGCACACAATGCTCGTTGGTGCATTCTATCTACGAGTTCCTTGAATTTGGAAATTGGAGTGCCGTGAGCCAAAGACATGAACGTGGTTGGTGCAGAGCCTCTGTGAGTGAGTCTGCTTTTAGGGTGGTCAGGACGAGATTTGCAAGTCACAGAGAGCAATTTGGGTCAGCTGTGACCTACCGAGGCGGAGTGCTTGTTGGCAATGCTGGTGGCAGGCGTTCCTAAAGCATTCGCCAACCATAGCTGGAAAGCCTCTGTGCGGGGAATCACAGTTCTGGGGCGCACTCTGCCTCCCTATGAACATGCATGGCTTCAGAGCACCTCTGATGGTTCACTTTCGCCCACCTCTTCCTGGCCACTCACGTGATCAGCACAACAGACATGACAGAATGGCCCTGGCTGAAGATCACACTTATTGTAGCCATGTTGGGTTGGCACGGGCAGTGGCTCCTACAGCTGCATGCATCCCAGAAGAACCCCGCAGAATGCTGGCATATCAAAGGGCCAGCCTTGCACGGGTGAGGAGTTAAAAAGACTGCTTAATAAAGACGCACAAGCGGATAGATACCACGCGGGTTGGATTCTCGGTCCAGCGCTTAGAAGCTGGAGGTTCCAACCTTAAGCACTATATCAACCACCAATACATAGATACAAATATCGGCTTGTATGGTGGCAGGGGTTCTTGCACCCTTATCACTGCATTTAATGTCCTTCTTCAGAAATTCAGGTTTGGGTTGTTGCTTCAGTGACTGCTCTCTGGGTGAAAAAAATGATGCACCGAAAAACCTGCTGTCTTCTTCCATAAATGACAGTGAGGGGTTAAGATTCTAAAAGGTAGACTTTGGGTGCCTTTCATCGCCCAAGAATAATTGGCAGTGACGTTCCCAGACAGGTGGTCGATATTACGTTTATTTTAGAATATGAATATTTTATAGTCGATATACAGGCATTCTTTATTTTTTGTTTGACTTTTTGCTGGTCTTTATTTGTGTGAGAGATGTTTTGTCATCGAACTCTCAGAGATTATACTGGCAAGGGGTGCTGCCTCGGAACTGGGATGAAACATATGCCAATGTATGGGAACACCTGATTACAGCCCAGGACATCCTCGCTACACCTGCGATATCAGCCGTATCACTCAGAGTGCGCTTCTGACCCTTCGTGGAGAATAGCGGGTTCTGGTAAAAGCAACTCCTTCTCCAGAGGAAACCGCAGCCTCCAGATCCCGAAAGTCAGCAGACATATTTCTTCTTTAAAACAGTAGGGTTGATCATCTCATACCTCAAATTAGGGGATATTTCCGATGTCATTTTAGTGGGTTTCATACCCTGCTCGGCTTACATTTGCAGGGTCTCTTGGTGCTCTGGCGGATATGAAAGAGAGGAGGCTGTCATGGGTTTATGGGGAAAGAGGGAAAATGCAAGATAATGTTGCTGTTGTGTTATTCTGTGTAGTGGGTACCGTACATGGGTCTGTGCCAACGTGATATGTGTAGAGAGCACCAAGGTATTTATCTCTGTACCAGCAGTGTGAGGAAGTGTTGGTCAGAACTGAAATATCATTTGGTTGGAGAGGTGTAGCCTTCTGGTGTTTGGTGTCTTTTGGGAGGGTTGCGTATTGTTTGTCGGCGCGTAGAACTTGAGCATGTGCGGAAAGCAACCAATGGGGACTTCGATGAGTCTTTGGAGCACCTGCTCATTGCGGCCATGCCAACATCCCAAGTTGGAAAGCTCTTCGTCCAGATCTTCAGGTCTACAATAACTTCTCATCAGTTATTCCTAGCAGATAATCATGGCGGAACGTGGTTTCTCCAGGTGTGTGCACGTTTCATGTTGAGTTCGTAAGGTTTGTAAGAAATTTAATTTCCCCAAGCCCCTTTGTCATGAATCCACCTAAGGCTCAAACAGTGATAAGTTGGCCAGCACCCACAAATATTAGGGTGGTACGGAGTCCCCTCGGATTCGCCAACTTCCTTCAGGAGTTTATAGAGAAAGATTCTGTGTTGGATGTTCCCTCTAATCGTTTAATTGTGAGAGAGGTCTATACCACTTGCTGTCCTGCCATAGTGTGCAAAACCAAAGCAGTTATATCTGTAAACTGGTACATCTAATATTGGGTTTGGGACAGCCAGTCACAAATTCTTAAGAATATTCTAGTCTGACCGATTGTATTTTTTTTAAAAAGCTAAATGAAGCTGAAAGGAATTAGAGTATTTCTGACTGGGTATAGCTCTTTCTAATGCAGGATTACGAGGAGAGGTACTGAAAATTCCCAAAATGTGCCCCAAAGGAGGGTCAAGCTTTCCTAGACAGGGTTCGCCCCACTCCATATGATTACCAGGGCATTTTCTAAGGGTCAAACCACTTCGCGGGTCACAAGGTTGCGTTTAACGCCCTACATCCAATTGCAAAGCCAAGACTCAAGAGGGGAGTTCGGCCATCTTGAATCCACTGATCGGCATCCAACTGATAGACAGGATCAGCTAATAACTATTTTCTGATTGAAATAGCAAATTGATAGACATTGCAAACTGGTAGACAGATCATGTTTATGGACGCTTGCCTCCTCACTGACCTTTGTTGTACACTGCAAAAACTATATTTTCATCAATGTATCTTATTAAAAATGTAGAAACTGATATCACCGTTTCTTATTTGAGGATTAACATGTACGTTATTAACACATGGAGATTATTATTGACCTCCTCTCAGCCATCCAGTATGTCTAGAGTACAGTCAATAACTATTGGTATTGACTGTATTCTGAACATTCTGTCTTCAGAAGCACACAGGGAAACAACAATGCAACTTCCAGTCAAGGTTTATTTTAATAAAACACTTCCTCTGTAGGAGGACTTTCTTTTGCCTCAAAATCCTGTATAGCACACAAAAGAGAAAGCTAAAACATTGTGCATTTTGTTCACATACTTATAGAGAAACCGTTCACTTTTACATGACACCTAACGCATGCTCATGTTAAACATTTTGCAGTTCAACCAACTTGGAATAGAAATGCTTAACTTATGAAGACAACCATGTTTACAAAATAAAACCACATTTAATTAACTGAGTATCTCAGCAACTGAGCAACTCAGTTTGTCTATTTACTGTACTCACCCTTAAAGTAATATTTTTTGCTTCACCACCAAAGTTCCAAAACATGTATTGCTACTGCTACCGTGTGTCACTACAATTATAGCCTTATAGATTGAGGGAGGGGTCATTATCCTAGGTTAAGTTATGGCCAGAGGAGAAAGCCGAGAGCCATACGTTGGGGCAGGGTAATTATCCCAAGCGATAATGACCTCTCTTGAATTCTATAAGGCTTAAGATCCCTGTTCCCTTGTATTGGTCCCTTGTGACCTGCTTCCCTTACTGTGTACTTCCCCTATGACTTTTAAAGTGCTCCGTTACTTCCCGAAACTGGGCATAAGCTCAATAAATATTATACTAATAAGAATACCTTGAGCACAAGGATAACAAGCTATGTTTGTATTTTTTCAATAGATGGTTTAAGGGGCTTAACCCGGTTATGTTTGCAACTTCATCAACCTTGTTTTCAGTATTTCATGCATCCCTGATGCAGTCACAGAGCTGTGACTATCTTTAGTATGACTTAAAATGTGAGATTAAAGGCCACTTTGTTTGTAGACGTATTCCACATGATCACCACTAGTCGGCGACCACCAATCTGTTTTGGCTAATGTCGTTCAGTGTACATGATGTTCCGTTTATGGCGATCGGTTGGAATGGCCACCTTTCCCTGGTGATCAATAGACATACATCTGTTAGACCAGACCACTAGTGGCTCTGAGCCACTCCAAAACAGATCCGAGGGCTAGCTTCCTGCATCCTTGGTCCGTTTTATTTAGGTGGTAAATTCAGAATGGCCAGGACAGGCTCTTAAATTGGTGGTTTATGAGTGCTTTGTATGAGTTTGTTTATTGCTTGTGGTGATTTTCGTGTATCTTGATCTCTAGTTTATTCCCTTTTGCCTGCCCCTTTTTTTTACCCCTGCTCTCTTTAAAAAAAAATGTACAAAACGAAAATGTTCCCATTGCAATTTCCTCTGTTCCCCTTGTGTCATCCAAAACATGTACAATTCAAAATTACTTTTTTACCACCTTTCCTTTGTAGAGAAACCTCTGTATGTAAAGCACTGAGAAGTGTCCCAGTGCTTTGCTCAGCAGCCTTCCACACTTTTTGTGTCTCTCAAGGACACTTGCCCATCATGTGACCCTTGCGAGAATTCCTTTGTCCTTGTCAATTGTTTTGTGTTTTGCACATTGATACCTTCAGCACATTAGGCACCTTAGGCTCATTTGTGTTCTGCACATTGGGACTTTAGGCAACATGTCCTTTTATTTGTCGGGAAAGCAAGGAGGAGGGAGGCGATGAACTACTCCTTCAACGAGTCATGCGGCAAGGCTAGAGGAAGTCTGAGGAAGGGCAGTCAGAGGTTGAGATGATGGATGAGGTTTGGTAGAGAGTTATTGAGGAGGGGAGTCCGTGGTTGAGGAGGGGGAGTTGGTGGTTGAGGAACGAGAAATGATGGGTGAGGTGGGAGAGACAGTGGCTGAGGAGGAGAGATTGAGCATGAGGAGGGGGAGTTGCAGCATGAGGAGAAGGAGGATGTGGCTGCCAATCTGATGTTGATTGTGATAGAGGCAAAGCCACTGGAAGAGCACCTGCAGGATGTGGGCGAGTACCTTGAGGTTGGAGCTGGTGGGGAGGAGGAGCTAGTACAGGAGCAGCAGAGCGAGATAGCCACAGAATTGCGGGGGGATGAAGGGTAGAGGGGAACAGAGGTAATGGTACCTGAAGCGACTGCTGAAGGAGACTGAAGAGCACCTAGTTGAGGAGCCAGTGTGGGTCTCCCAGCAGATTTATTTATTTTCCATTTATAAAGCGCGATCAACCCTCAGGCATCAAGGCTCTGTTGCATTACATGTTACACATAGAAAACAGGTGGGGCATTTGGTGGGGTAATTCCCCTTCAACTCAAGGAAAGAGCAATGTTGTCAGCACTTTCCTGAATGTCCAATAAGACTACTCAGAAGGCAAGTCTGGGGGCAAAGAGTTCTATTGCTTCACTGCAATTGTGGGGAAGCTAGAACCTCCTGCTTTGGATCTTTTGAATTTTGGTTGGACCAGACGTTGTGTAATGGGCTGTCCTGGTTGGTCTGAAGGATTGTACTTTCTGGAACTTCTCTGCAAGTTACAGTGGTGCAACGTTAGAGAGGCGTCTCTGAGTTATTGAGAGAGTCTTGAAGACAATCTGTTCCTGGATAGGGAGCCAGTGCGGCTTCCTACTTGCCGTAGAGACGTCTTCTAGTTTGGGAATGTTAAGAGCCATTCGCAGAGCATGGCTTTGGATCACTTGCATTTTTCTTTTCATATTGAACGATGAGGTGCCTGCAAACAGCGCTTTACAGTAGTCCAGTTTTGACCCAATGATTTACCTGGCAATAGTAAGGCAACAACTGTCCATTGTGATAAAAAAGTCTTGAAGTATTAATATGTTTTGTGGAGTAGGCTGCGGAAGGAGGCAATAGCATTTACCCACCTAGAGAGAGAGAAGGGGAAACTGGGATCATGTTGCCATCAACATTGAAAGAAGACTATTGGGGAGTGAATTTCTTGATCACTGCGGGCGGGCCAACCAGGAGGAGCCCAGTCTTATCGTCATTCAAACATAGGCAATGTGTGGTCATCCATTCCTGAATAGTCAAGTAGATGGTGTACAACCTGGCAGCAAGGGGAAGGAGGGTTTGCGTAACATTGGCATAGTTAGTGTAAGAAATGCTCATGGAGTCCAAAAGGTTGAAAAGGGGTTTAGTGAAGATATTGTAGAGGAAGGTGGAGATGCACAAGCTTTGAAGGGGCCAGGGGCGAGGGGGGTGGGGGCTGGCCACTGGTGTTCTCTTCAAATACTCAGATGGTCCTTTCATTCAAAAAAGAGGCAATCCAAGTTGTGGCTTCAGAGGAGAAATTTGCTGCCATCGATAAGTGCAGACAAAGGATTTTATGGTCCCCCAGATCAAAGGCAGGTGAGAGATCCAGGAGTAACAAAAGGGATGGTTTCCCTTGGTCCCTAAGCTCATGCAGCTGTTTTTTTAGGTCTAACATGGCAGATTCCATTCCATGACCTGGGCAGAAGCCTGATTGTCATGTGTCCAGGATACTATTGGCTTCCCAGAACTGTTGCATCTGAATGTAAGCCGCTTTGTCTAGAATTTTCAGCAGGAACCGGAATGTAGTGATAGGGCAGTCGTTATTTGGGACTGTAGGGTCTCATGTGGATTTTCTGATAAGAGCGAGTACCCAGGCTTCCTTGAAAGAGGTAGGAACTAGACCCGTAATGAAGGAGGTATTAATGAAGGTGGCAATGAAAGGGGCCAAGGCCTCTGAACAGTCCTTGATGATGGTGGCAGGGCATATGTCTCCCTTGCATGTCGTAGGTTTGAGGCCTTTTAAGATGGAGATGACTTCTGCTTCCGTGACGTTAGCAAAATAAAAAGTGGGACATATCTATACAGCCGCAGTCAAGCAGTGTGAGGAGGACTGTTTGGCCACTTTGAGCAGGGCTTGCTAGTGGCAGATTTTGGTGTGTAAAGTGTCAATTTTGTAAAGCACAGCAATTTGTATGTTGATGCACCATGCCTCGTCTTTATTGAAGGTGGGAAGTTGGGTGGAGGGGGCTTCCAATTCCCCGAGGATAGTGAAAATCTCACGGGTATCAGATTTGGAATTCGAAATTCTTGCATTGTGTAGGTGGATGATTTGGCAAGCAATAGAGCTTTTTTGGAATTGTTTTTTGCGGGTATGGTATATGCTATCTTTCTGACATCAGAGAGTGCTTCTGTTTTCCATTTAGCACCAGTTAGGCACTATTTTCACATTGCTTTTGGAGATCTGGGGTAAACCAGGAGTTGCTGTGCAGAGAAGCAGTGGCGGCTGGCCCATGGGGTTGGAGGGGTGGAGCCCCACCAACAATGACCCCCCCATCATGTCCACGAGTAAAAGCAAAATCCTTTTACTCATGGGCATGGTGGGGGCTGCACTGAATGTGCAGTGGGATCACTGAAATCAGCCATCCCTGCCTCACATGCGCACTGCAGGCCCTACCAGGCCAGCAGTGGGAGCCGATAAACTCAGCTGAAAAGGATGTCTGGGGGCGTTAAGAAAGAAACGCTGCCAAGACATCCTTTTCTTCACCCAGCCCCCTGTTCAGTCCCTTAAACAGACCAGGGTGGGGTCAGACTTCATCACAGTTTATCATTGGTCTTCAAACTATAAGGCCCTTCGTTATATAGCCCTCTACAATTGGAACATTCGGTTCACTTAGCAGCACGTAAGCTCAGACCCAGGTGGCAGGAGGTGGACTTGACTTTACCTCCCCACCCAATTAGCCCAACATCTCTCATCACCCATGCCTTCTGCCATGAAGATTGTGTTTGAACTTGCAAAATATGCCTGTCTCTGGAAATATATGGGAGGGCAGGTACTCACTATCGTTGTTCTAGGACTCCACGCTCAACTGTATTTCCATCCTTGGCTCACGTGACAGGAGACCACAATCTATCCATTTTGCAGCATTTAAATGTCTTAAATGAATAAAACTTGGCACCCTTGGTGTTCTTTCTCTACACCTTAACAAGGGATGATTCATCCTTTGCACATTCACTGCTCTCAAGAATAGATAACCGAATCTTGGCTGCTTCAGTTTTGACACCAGGTCAGACAGCCTTGCCATGGGCTTCCACGATCTCAACTTATTCTTGCTGCAACACAATTCTCGGCCTTTCCTCTCCATGCATCTGGGTTCACTAAATTCATGACTCCGATGTTCAGCTCCTATACAATGGCAGCTTCACCTGCAATCTATTCACTACGTATAGCCTGCTTCGATGATGACTCAGTCTTTTTGCGTTTCAGCGTCTGTACAATTATTGCAATTAATGGTTGATTTTCTGCAGCAAGTGGCACACGCATATAAAAGTTTACTCGATTCTTAACTTCGACATCAGTTTCTGTAAGATCTATGCATACTCTTCACCCAGTATTCTCGGGCATCACGCATGTTTCTTGTGACATCACTAGCTGCTCTCTTTGCTCCTTTTCATATTCCTTCAGGGAGTTCCTCCCTCAGATTGTCATCTCTTCGGGAATACATTCAATAGGGTTTTCTTAGTGGATACCTTCTTTCGAATATTCGCTGCAGTATTGGCACAACTGCTGGTGTAAAACATGGCACGATCTGAGGCTTCCAACATATAGGAGGTAAGGAGGTGGGATTTCCTGCAGAGTCATGTAACTGCTCCTCTACGGTATCTTGAATAGCAGGACTGGTGACTTGCTATTCAGAAATCAAAGCAGACGATCAAACATGGCCCTGTTTTCTCTGAAACCCCTTTGCCAGGGGCACCTGGTCAATGCTTGCTATTGGCACCCCTCTGCTTTCCAATGCTCCCCCTGGGTAGGGTGTCCCCCACTGCAGGGGCTTACGTGTGCAGTATGCAAGCGTGCATACAAACCTATGCAGCATGGCGACACCCTACCCACGAGGGGACATTTTGGGTAACATAAGTGGGGTGAGGGGTCCGGCATCAGGCATTTATTTTAACCCATACAAAGAAACAAAAAGAAACAAAAACTGCAGGCCCATTACAGGAAACTCATCTATTAGAGCTCAGTCCACACTCTGCGGGGCAAAATACATGCACACCTCCCAATGTGCGTCAGGATTGCACCAACACACGCGTTTGCATGTATTTTCACAGAAAAGGCCATTGCAAGGAGCATCATCAGTCTTTGCTACTTGGAGGCACCAAGTATCAAAGACTGATGCTCCTTGGAATGGGTTGGAGGCAACATGGAAGTGACTTTAGAATAAGTTGCCAGAAGTAAGCCAAGTGGCAAATAACTTTGTGGTGCAAAAAGGAATTGCACTAATAATATATGTCAAGCAACGCTGTAGTCATCATTGGGCATTTCTTTTATAGAGCATGAGATTCCTTTCATAGCTTATATCAATACATCATGCAGCAAGATATATTAACATGAGCTATGAAGTGAATCACCTATGGATATGGAGCTGCAGATGAGAGACACTATGATTAAATGATTTGCCCAGGATCACACACTTTGGTTAAATGGTCAAACCGGGATGTGGGCAATTGAAGCAACTCAGCACATCTTCCAAGGTTTAGTTGTTATAAATATATATATAGTAAGGTTTTGCTTTGCATTTCATTTGCTTAAATAATACTTTATAACAATGCCTTGGAAGCAAACCACATTACATAATGAACTAGTTTTTCATTATAAACTAACTTTACACTATATACATCTCATAGAAATATGTTGAGCAATAAGTTTTATTCTCTCCATCCTGCATGCAAAGTCACAATAGCATCATGCAGATTAATGTGAGCCTAACAGATCCTCCCCGGGTTTTAAAGCCCTAGTCATTAATGAAGCCTGCAGCATTATGGACCCTTCTCACTTCGGGTCAACCCATTTACATTTTGTAAGGGACAAACGTCCCTGCTAATAGTCCCCATCCCTCCCATAAGTGCCTAATGGCTCCCATTCTAAAGCTCTCATACAGAGCAATGTGCCAGGTCCTTGGAGAGCAGCTCTGCTGCCTGGAGCACCTGGGACATTGTCCTAGCAGAGGGACACCTCTCCCGTTCCACACCCACATTGGCAATGAAGGTGCCGAACGGGAAAGATGTCCTGCTGCCAGGACAATGAGGGTGCTGAGTAGGAACACTCCTGCTCGGCACCCTGTTTGTCCTGCCAATGGAACACCTTTCATGTTCTGCACCCTAATTGAGTTGCCAAACGGGAGAGATGTCCCACTGTCAAATGTCCCTGTCTGGCTCTTAAAAGAGCCACAGTGAGTCAAATTGATCTTCATAATCCCCCCACCCTCCAGCGCTTGGTAAAGCACTGCTTGCATAGTGCATACTGCACAAAATAGGGACAGCTCACTGGGCAGTCTGCCGAATTCTGGGGCACATGACCAGGGGCGCAACAAAACCTACATTTCGGGAAAGGTGAGGCACTCATCCAATTGTTGGGAGAGGCGCTAACTTCAGAAACGGTGGGAGGGGCAAAGGTTGCATGGGGGGCATCTAACCTCTTTACACATTATAATAAGAGAGACTAATCTGGTGCAGCTTTAATGTTGCAAGCAGTTTACTCTCAGTTTACAGCTTTAATGTTTGCTTTAAGTCTGAAAGCACCCACTTAACGACTCCAGTGAGAATGAGTGGCCTCCTGACCCCATTCTACCCTTACTCACCTGGCATGCAAGTACTAAGTTAACCCCACATCACAATTTCAATTGCCTAAAAATGCATGCATATGAGTGCAGGTGCTAACAGTGAAATGCTTTACGTTAGTAATTGCAAGGCTATTGTTAACAGCGAAGCCCATGTGCCATTTTTCAGCCATGTCCTGCTCTGTCCGGCCACAGCTCTGTATGTCAGCCAGGTCGAGTCAGCAAAGCACAACATTTTTGGGGGGTTGAGGAGGCTGAAGCCCAGTCAGCTCAATGGTGTTGCGCCACTGCCCATGACCAAGAGGGACACTTTGATAACTTTTAGTGAAAGAGGTAACTGGTGCCAATGTTAAATACTGACCCAATGTTCTTTAAAATACACCATTTCATCTGCTCGCATAGATTGTCAGGAGAAGTCGCTCAGAAGTGCAATATGCAAAGATAAAAATGTAAGCTACCTCTTTTTTTTAACCATTTGCAGTAAAATGGCCCAGGTAAGGTAGCGGTAAATGCGTGTTCCCAAATTATTTTTATGTGGTTTATTTCTACAGGGGTGACACGGCTATCCTGGGCCTCGAAGGGGCTTCCATTCCTAAGGAACCCACGCATTTTCCACATTCGGGAGGGAGGGTCACAGTGAAGCACCCCCAAGCCCCATGGGCCACTGATATAAGACGCAGAGGCTGATGTTCTGGACTGGGTCCCATTCGGTGTCCCTTCCATCTATGAAGAGAGCCCTCCTGCTGAAATGGGTGTAATTAGCGTGTGCTGATGGCTCCCGTGGTGCCAGTGAGGGAATAGGGTCGGGGCAGGCATTGCTAGCCAGGAGCGGCTGAGGCGATACACGCATGGGGAGGTAATGATAGCCTTGTGGTGGGAGCATGGAATGGGGGGGCGCTGGATAGGAGGCCAGGTAATGATAACCTGTGGGATCACTCGGTGCCAAACTTTTGAGAGGCGGGTATGGGGTACGTGATAGTACCTCTTGGTTGCACTGTGGGACAGGTGTTGCATGGGGGGTTAAAGGTCACCCAGTCCTGGGACTCAATGCACAGGCAGATTTACTCTTACTCTGCCGGATATGGGGCGGTCGGCCAGGGCCAATGCTCACACTGTGAAGTTTGAACAGTGGCCTGGGCACTACACTGAAACCACGGTCTTTGCGTATTAGTGCAGTGCCCAATACTGTATTCATGGGCACAGTAAGTGAGGAGCTGCTTACAGGCAGCCCTACCAGAGTGCAGGCTGCTTTGCAAAGACACAGGACAAATCACAAAGTTCTTTGTTCCGTGTCTGTGCAGAGCAGAGAGCTGCAGCGAAAGAAGGATTCATAACTATACAGTGCCATTCAATGACTGAATAGTTATTCATTCTTATTTCAATGTTGCATACGTTAATAAAGAGAAGATTAAATAGTTGCCAATGATCATGAGACAGCAGGAGTGCAGGTAGCAGTTGAAACATACGTGTTTCATCAGCTGCCTCCTGGCTCACCCTCTCGAGATAATTGGGGGCTATTTACCCTTCACTTTAGTAAAGAGATTATCTTTATTATAATATCTGCCCTTCAGGGTGCCTCAGACTGCTTTCCACTCTAAGCAAGGGGGCAACCACCATCATGTTGAAATCGGCCCCCACACATGTTATGCCAGGCCTGCTGCTCAGTGAACATCTGAGTGCTCACGGGAATTAACTAAATGGATGAAGAACACACCAGCGTGATCCCCAGCCAAAAGCATCTTGGACAGTGTAGGGTGGCCTGTGAGTCACATGCCATCCACTACTGCCCGAGATGCTTTGACTGCTGCTCACTCTGGTGTATTCACTGGGGGCATAGCTTTGCTTTTGTATAGACGTTTCTCATAACTCAGTAGGTTAAGCACTTGATTCAGAGATCTGTGCGCACCTTGTAGACAGGTATGTCAATCACACTCATCCTTTTAGAGAGTGCTAAACATTGTGTTGTTGAGTTGCAGTTTAACACCTATTATTATGGCCTTCCGGATTGGGAAGAGCCCCTCATGAAACACTATATGACAGCATCTTCAGTAGTACATTAAATGCACATTAAGCTCTGAACTCTGTCACTGTTCATGCAAGGCTGTGTACTGTGAGCATGTGGGGCTTAGTACGCTGAGGTCCGAACTTGCAAGACTCTCCTCTGTGGGAATTCAGGACTCTGTAACTTGTTGGACATGCACATTGGCAGTCTGCACTGCATAGGTAAAGGATTCACCATAGGTTCTGCCTCTAATTTCAGAGGAGGTACAGATGTAGGTATGCTTTCTTTGCAGGACACCAGTGTAAATGTGAAGGTGTTTCTTACAGAAGAGAAGACAGGAGGATCCCCTGAATCAATAAGTAAGTCTGCGTGAGTGCTACTGGAACCTAACCTGTGGGTATGAAGCAGGGAAGAAGTAGAAGGACCACTAGGTTCAAGCTTCCACTAGTGGGGGTAACTGAGTCTAGACTCCAAGAGTCCTGTCGACTGCCAGTGCTTATCAAAACCTCTGGGATGTTTTCACAATTTTGACCTCCACCTGTTAAATGGAGGTAAAGATTGG
This sequence comes from Ambystoma mexicanum, assembly GCF_040938575.1. NCBI lineage: Eukaryota > Metazoa > Chordata > Amphibia > Caudata > Ambystomatidae > Ambystoma > Ambystoma mexicanum. The sequence continues at coordinate 1,031,632,765 of NC_090923.1, forward strand.
AAGTGTTTTATTAGGTATTTGAATTCACAGTATTTTTTCTATATGCAGTATTTACCACATATGGAATTCTTAGAAAACCAAATGGGGTACATAACTCACAAATGCTACTTGTTTTATGTTTGCTTCCCAACTTGAAATGAGGCCCAAAGTGCTTTGCACAAAAGCAAACACATAATGTGTCAGATTCCTCTGGTCCTACAGTTGTTTTTGTTGTTTTGTTATGTGCATGCCACTAATGTTACCAAACAAGCTGATATGTGGGGGTGCTAATGTTACTGTATGGAAGCATGCCCACACACACTGCAGGCCGCTTCTAATAAGCGACTATGTCTAAAGTGTCCTGCGAAACCATTTTGTAAAGTTGGCCACCCAAGGTCTAGGGCCCTTACAAGGTGAACACTGCAGCTGTAATTGGGTCATTTGTTAATTAGAGACGCAGTTGCATACTGACAAAAAACCTATTCTACAAGGCATTGGAATTACCTGCTTTCTGAATGTCCACTTCAATGGAATGTAGTATCTGAAATTTAAATTGCTCACTGCCACTTAGCTCTTGATTGTAGCCTAGAAGGGTCTGCTAGCCTTAATCATAACTGCTACTAACAATTATATGTGGCTCTTAGTGCCAAACAACTATACCTATGTGACATCATCAACTCTGTTTGCAAATTCCTACGTAGGAGTAGCAATAGGACTGCTCTGACTGCCAATAGGCTTTTTTTTATTTCAGCAAACATACAGAGTTAATATCACATATGTCTGTTTACATGGAACCAGTTGGCCTGGGAAGTCAAAAGTAGCTCTTACTATCTGATGGTTTCAAGCTAACCATGCTCTCCAAAACTATGTATTTTATAGAAAAAGAATATCTCTATGGTTAGGCCAAAAGTAACTCCTAGTTATGGGTGTGAAACTGAGATTTTCTATTCTTCAAACAGTAGTCCAATAACTCTAGCTGTCAGTTGAAGAAGCATGGAGAAAATGGTAGCATTTAAAAAAAGGAAAAAATACGACAGTCAGAGAAAATTCAAGGAGTTCACAAACAAGCTAACCACATTTATTCAGCCCTTTGTACTTCAAAATGCATGTCTGTGCTTTTATGACCTCTAAGATAATAGATGTGTCTTCATTGCCATCAAATCGTAAGATTTATAATGAAGATTACCCCTGCATACAGATGTGAAAGCCCTACATGTGAACAGGAAAACATTTGGGTTAGACAGAGATGACTTTACACTCGCTAGGAGGACAAAGACTAACTCTGCACCTTTGATTTATCCCTATTTACCAGGGCACCTGAAATTGTGCGTGGAAGCATAAATAAGAGAATATGAATGCAGAACAGTGGAGATGTGCCCAAAAGGTGTTACACAGCTCTTGATAGCACGTAGGAAGCCATACAAAGCATTGGCGACAGCAATCATTGACAGATGGGTTCGCAAAATCATGTAGTTAGAAGGGACTGACCTGAAGACGTTTGGGGTGCATTCAGTAAGAAGCGCTAAGGCCTCTGAAGCTTTCGCACCAGGAGTGACGCTACAGAATATTTTGCAAGCGGCAGACTGGGCCAGCGATAGTGCGTTTAAGACATTTTACTTTAAGCCAATTCAATCGATGGTGACAGCAGTAGTGGGGAGCTTTGAACAAGCATAATGCTGGCCTCCAGTCTTGACATAGAATGAATATTACCCCTGCATACTTCGCAGGGAGTCTTGATTCTATTAAAGACATGGAGGCGAGCATTACTTTCCCACCCGGCGAATGCACTGTGACAGACCCAGAGTAATGTTGTGATTATATTATAGTGGACAGTGTATATCTGCTAACCTAATGACAATTCCCAGGTCTTTTCTGCAGGAGTTGACCAGAAAAGAAGCTGAACAAGGGACGAGAATCAGCTGCAGTGCAGCAAGGCTGGAGCGAAGGAGCACGTCCGGGTAGCGGGCCGTACCCAAGGGAGTCAGACAGCCAGAATTCTGTTGGGACCATTTTGTTTGGTTTGAAGTTACAATTGTGGATCAGTTCAGAGCATCCAATGAAGAGGAGGAGTGAAGGACAGGAAGTGACATGTTACAGGACAGAGAATGCCAAGGACTACAGAAGCAGTGAAAGCAGAGGGAAATGTAGTTCAGGATCAGTAAACAAAGGTGGAAAAGAGAAAATAAGTTGTTGATGTAATTTTCGGTTATTTCTGTTATTTTGTTGAAACTGCTCAAGATTAGTGATTAAAGAAGTTGAAGCATAAATCTTGCCTTCCGTCTTGGCATAGAATCAAGACTCCCTGCGCAGTATGGACGGGTAATCTTCATTATAAATCTCACAATTTGATGGCACTGAAGGCACATCTATTATTATAGAGGTCATCAAAACACAGCTATGCATTTTAAAGTACAAAGTGCTTAATACATGTGGTTAGCTTATTTGTGAACTCCTTGAATTTTATCAGACAGCTGTTTTGGTTTTCATTTTTCAGATACACCCATTTTCTCCAGGTTTCTTTGACTGACAGACAGGGATTAATAATGAATTATAATTATAGGGATTATAATTTAATTTTTACTCTACACTGGCGCAAAACTATCTGCCATTAGTGGGAAAACCTGAATCCAGCTACACCACAAGAGAGAAAAAGAGAGAGCACACTACATGCCAGTAGAAGTGCGGTTGTGTCAAAATATGGATCGATGCTTAAGTTTTGATTTTCTGTGTATAGCACACATTTTAAATCTGTAAATTATTTTTTTTATTCTCACCAGAATCACCAACATATATCCTGGTCATGAAATCCAAAGATAAGCTTGAGGTCAAAAGATTAGGCCCAGATAGGCCTGAAATCAAAATAGAATAGGTTTCAAAAGATTGTGGCAAGTACTATGCTAGAAAATTCTCAATTGTCTGGTACGATAAAATGAAGTGGCTTACTGACAACATAACTTCAAATGCCCTGTTTTGCTTCCCCTGCTCATTGTTTGGTGGTGAAATGCACTTGACAAAAACTGGAGTTACTGACTTGAAAAACCAATCTGACAAAATAAAGAAAACATGATTTATGTAAATCTCACTTGGACAACTCTCTAAGGCTTGCTATGTATGGACATATTAATATTGCCACATAGTTGGATGAAGGATATTGCTTAGGAATAAAACTGCACAATGAGGAAGTGGACAAAGACCGGTACATTATTTCCAAATTAATTGACTGTGTTCATTTTATTGGGGCCTTCTTATTGGCATTACGTAGCCATGATGAAACTGAACATACCTCAAACCCAGGAGTATTTCGAATACTTGTGCATTTTGTCAGCAGTATAGACACTGCAATGCAAACACATTTAAAAATGCAACTGTGTTTAAAAGCACCTCTGAATCAATCCAGAATGAGCTGCTGAACTGTATTTTGGGAGTAACAAGGGGATTTATTATTCAAGAGTTATGAAGTACAGAATATGTTGATATTCAAGCATAAGGCACAAACAATGTATCCATTAAGATTCAATCTGTGTTAGCCTTTTGCTATAAGTAGCTGAAATATTTTATTGTTTTAATCAGCTAAAAGACTTTTCGGCAGAAACAATTTCTACAGCTGTGCTTAAAGAACTTAATCTTGTTTTTCCAGAGCCCTGTAATAAACAGAAAGTTATAGCTCAAAGTCACAATGGTGCCAATGTGTTGAGTGGAGCATCTGATGGAGTCCAAAAATAGATCAAGGATATGTTTCCAAATGCACATGTCATCCATTGCTATGTCCATCAGCTTAAGGTAATAATGGAGCAGGCTGTACGCCAGGTATCCTTGGTGAAGTGTAGTTTTGTAATTTTTGGTTTGTTTGAGTCAGTGTTCCTGTTTTAGTTATCCTTTTTAAACGAGACTTTGCACTTTGAAACAACTAAGAAGTTTAATAAGAAGTTGAGTTTTTTGTATTTATTTGCAGTTTCTAACTGGGGTCAGCTTTTGTGCTTTGGTAATGTTAATAGTTGTAAACTGAAATTGTACTTTAGAAGAACTGAATGGTTTATTAAGCTATGTTGTGTTTTGTTTTATGGTTGATGTGCATTAAAGGTCCACTTTTGAACATGTTTTCTGTATACTGTAACTTTGCAACAACTAGAAAGTAAAATAGGAAATTGTGTTGATTTGTATCTGTGGTCAGGTTTTGCACTTTGATACTGGCTGTGAACTGAAACTGTACGTTTGAACATCTAAATGTTTATTACACTCCATTGAGAATTTTAGTTGTTTGTCTGCATCAATGTTTCCATCTAGTACATGAAACAATGAACTAACAATGTTAATAAGACATTTTGTATTTTGATATTTGTTTCCTGTTTATTGTCTAATATGGAGATGAATATCCTTTTTTGCAAAAATGTAAACACGTTTGATAAGAAATATTGAGTATATTCAAATTATTTGTTTGGATGCCACAAGTACCAATTTACTACATTATTTTCTGTTATCTGCGTATGGCATTAGGCTTGCATTGCTGTTTTCATGGTTGGAGGTCTGGTGGAGGTTTGGAGGTCTGATGCAGAAAGGAAGCAGAAGTATTTCACAGGTGGTACAAGCATGTCAATGGGCCTCATTAGGACCCTGGCGGAGAGGGTATTACGCCAGCGTAGTGCATGGCGTACCTCTCCGCCATACTACGAGTTCCCGTAGCGCCATGGAGGTTTTCTCCGCCTGGTTTTACCAGCCGGAGAAAACCATGGCGCTACGGGACCTCGTTGTTAATTACGCCACCGTATTTTACGGTGGCGTAATTAACTCCTTCCCCACTCCCATTATACCCTATGGGGCAAAAATGGGAATGGGGAAGGGCAGAATGGGGATTGGGGATTTACCGCTCCGCCGAGGTCGGAATGGGGCGGTAAATCCGCCAACCCCCATGGCGCTATCGGCGGCTTTCCGCCATGCTTCGCGGTGCATTTAGCACCGCGTAGTCCGCCTGGGTCGTAATGAGGCCCAATGTGTTTTATGGGCACAAGGTGGATACCAACATGACAGTGTGGTACGTGGGGCAACATTGCTAGGAATGGTATTTCTGGAATTGCATAGCAATGCTCAACTGGGGTAAAACTCATATGAAATCACTGTTCTTAACTGGACTGGGATAGCCTAAACTAGCTTGGCAATGTGAAAAGGGTGGGTTGATGAGGTACCCAAACTGAGGCCTTGTATGTTAGAAGAAGGATGATGGGCCGCAATCACTGGGAATTTTGTGCCCACAGATACAGTCTCGGAGTTGGGCATTTCTTAAAGTCAGTGATAGGGGGGGGGGGGTAAGAGAGTGGTGGCTTATGTCCAGTGCACTGGCGGAGACAACTGTTTCTGCAAGAGGGAATTATGTACCCACATGTATGATCTCGGAGTCAGTCATTTCTTAAAGTCAACAATGGGGGGTGAAAGAGTGGTGGCTTATGTCCAGGGCACTGACACTGGCGGAGACTACTGTTTCTGCATGAGGTATTGTAGTGGCTTGCAGTGACTTTCCCAGTGGAACGTGGGGCTCTCTTTCTTAGGAGTGGCCTAGACTGTTGTCTACTGGTGAGTGTATTGTTTAGGGCGTGGTGGTGGTACATCTGGGGCACTCCCTGCATTGCGGCAGAGGTAAAGGAGGGTGAGGTGAGCTGGTCAGCACCTGAAGTAGCAGCTGGCAGAATCGAAGCATGTTTATTGAAGGAACAGAGCATGTTCATGTTGGAAGTTGCTAGACCATAAATGGCCATACATGGAGATAAGGCACAATAACCATATACCCAAATGACACGTCAGTTGCGAGGTTCGTTTTCCAAACAAGTCTGGTTTTATTCAGAGTATCTAAGTCGGCCGACTGGGTCTCAACGCCTCACGACGTGTGTTCCCAAACACCGTGAGATGTGAGAGAGAGCGAACAGCATTCAAGCAGCCATATATTTACATCACCCTTTGCTAATGCTATTCGACCCGCCCTCATACATGTCATACAGGCTAGGGTTCAGTGATTGACAATTATGACATGTTATGACAAGTCTTCATTCAGTCTAAACATTAGTTATTCTAGCAAAGGCAGCAGAGAAAGCTTTCTGTTATGAGGAACGTGGAGCTCTGTCTCGATAAGGATATCTTGTTCTTAGCAGAGAAACATTCCATACTACGTTATCTGTTTGCTACGGCTCAGGAGCTAAGGGTCAGACAGTTCTGAAGCAGAAAATATCATCCTCTGTGAAGGAGCACCGCTAGAAGAATATAATTCATGTTTAACTGCCTTTTACAAAAGTGCTTGCAAGACAAACCGGGGCGCGGCTTCTGCACGGCTTCAAGGACTAAGTGAGAGGGAAAACAATTTATTTCTGCACAGATCTGCATTCCTGTCTGCGTTACCATCGCAGAGTTCAAGCTGTGGCCTCGCACCATGTGCGGATCTAAAGCATAGAACACATTTGCAAAGCGTTACAAAAAGAAAATGGCCAGTATTTCACAAAATGGACTCCCTAAGGTTACATTCAGGTTTCTCGGATTGCGATGTTTGTCAAATGATGCAATTCGCTTCTGGCCAACATATTATACGTATCATTTGGCTATGTGATTACTTTTTCAGTATAACAAAACCTCCTTTTGGCCTTAAGCCACTAGCATCATCCAAACATTGCGTTTTCATCGGACCAGGTGGGTGTCCAATTCTGAACTACCCATGTTGCTATCATTATCATCGGAAATATTGATTGCCATAAATTATTTAATTATTTCATTTGTGTTTTGCGCCATCATTTATCATACGAGGAGGAGGCTTCGTACTGTTTGCATGTACACATTAATTTGTAATTTGGGAGCAAATGGCTGGCAGGCATTATATGCAACAACAGCAGAATATGAGGATCCCAAATATCATAACCAAGATTGCAATTAGCTTCCATCCCCAGGATTGTAACAGTTCCCAGAACCATGAACTTATATTAAGATTCCAACCAGCTGTGGGGACATGAATCTTGGAGTTCAGGACATGGAATTTCTTAATTGCTTCAAATATCGTAGGGGAGGAGTCACTTACAAATACACAGCACGCTGATCCCACTAATTTACATACACCTCCACGATCAGTCAAAATAATATCAAGCACCATTCTATTTTGAAGTGCAACTAGTCTAATTGCTTTTTGTTCCAGTGTCATATTGTAAAGTATATCACTGGTTCCATTTATTGTCTTCTCTAACACCCTGGACAGTTTTCTTATATTCCATGAGTTTATTGCTTTTCCCCAAAATGGTATAAATTATTTTTTCTATCTCCCGAACAATTTGGCCAGGAGTATTATCTTGTTGTGGCCAAGATCTAGATATGTTTGCTATTTCAGAAGTTTTGGCAAGGAATACACCAGGTAAAAATATCCCTAAATAACAGGCCCCTTCCCAGTTTCTAGGTAACCATGGATATGCCTGATCTCCACACACAAAATAGACAGAACCTCATATATATAATAAGCACAGCAGTATTCATATATCTAGTAAATGTTCCCACTGGGTGGGAACTCATTTTCCATAAGCAAAATGGGACAGAATGTGGACTATGATTAATAGTATAGGAAGGAGGCACTGCATCTTTGTTTCCAACTGGAGCCATTTTATAAGTAATTAGGGACTGGTAAGGCCTAGAGAGCCTATCTACTGGACTTGTTGCAGTGTTTATTTTGCTTATGTTTGTAAACACGGAACAACCTAATGGTTCTAATACCAATCTTTCAAATTAATTTATGTTTGTTCCATCAAAGTTTCCAGTGACACTATCATTCCATTTTCCGAAAAATAGCACTCTTAATGATGCATAACAAGCAGTATTAAGTGGTAAATGATGTATATACCAACCCATACCTCTTTCCCCGTGCTGGCGTAAATGGGAACAAACCCAACAATTGGACCTATTCAAAATAGCATGGGTCATATTCATAATCAGTAGTAAAGTGTTATTATCATATACTTTTCGGTGTTTCACCTCTCATGACGGAAGAGTGTCAGAGAGCACATGAGCTGGGGTACTCATATTGGGAGCATTGGTAGCTGACAATAGAGTGTTTAAGGGATGCATAGTTTCCAAGTACCAAAACATTGGGATCAATATCATTAAAATGCAAAGAGGTATCATAATCAAAAGCAGGTTAGTCTTTCTACACCAAGCCTTTCTAGGGGCAGACAGCAGCAGGAGCGAATACAGGCATGGTCTATGAAGTTTATTTCAGGAAAATGTTCTCAGCGTCCGTTGGAAAGGTTCTCCACAGCAACACACTTTAGCAGCAAATGTTCGTGAACGTAGATTGTACCTTACAGCCCCAGGTACAGTATCGTCGATGAACAATGCACTGTCATCTCCAGATGCAGAATCAGTGCCAATTCGTGATGCAATAAGTGATGATGAGGCAGCAGTCAAACAATGTTGAGGCAACACTGATCTTTCGGTTTTCGTTGCAATCTTCCCAGGCCTTTTCTCAGGCTCAGGACGGAATTCTGGCTGGAATTTGGTGGTGATATCTTTGTGATCAAGCACGGCTGTCTTGCTTTCAATGTCAGGATTATCGATCTCTTTCTATAGTGGCAAAGGAAAGGGAATTCTTTTCGTGTGTGTTGCGTGGATCAAATGCTTTCGACCATTCACTGGGATCACAGTCTGTGTGGGCAGCAACACCTGGCAAGGCCCCTTACAGCGTGGTGCAAGCGAAGATTTTCTTTCAAAATGTTTTACCAAGGTCCAATCCCCTGGTTGCAGACAAAGTCCTGGGCCTGTATATCTGACATGAAGAGCCTCCTGCACCTGCTGATGAATCAAACGCAAGTTTTAAGTCAACTGTTTACAGTAGTCAATAAGCAATGGATACTCAACATCCCTCAATTTTTTCGGACTGTGCTCATTCCAGACATTGTCTGGTCTCCCCATAACTATCTCATATGGGAAGAGGCCAGTCCTGCACAGCTGTGCGCATGCACAGTAAAGCAAGTGGCAATGCATCGGGCCATTTCAAATTGCTCCCTGCGCAAATCTGGGCCAGTTTGTTTTTCAAGATACCGTTTTGGCATTCTACCAAACCGGCACTCATCGGGTGTCTAGCTGAATGGAATCGCTTATCAATTTGGAGGCCTGCACAAATTTGCAATATCACAGCCGTTATAAAATGCGGTCCATTATCGACCAGATGACACGGGGTAGTCTGAATCTGTGTAAGTATTCTTTTAGCATGGATTTTGCTGTGGACATAGCTGTACAATCTTTCAGGGGATAGGCCTCCACCCATTTGCTAAATGCACAGACCACTACGAGGATGTATTTATAATTTTGGCATCTCTCCATTTCTATGAAATCAAAATGGATGACTTTGAATGGCATAGTGGGTGGACCAAAACTTCCTACTGGTGTCACTGTTCCCTTCCCAATGTTAAGTTGCAAACAAGTCATGCAATTCTGAACCAATCTTTCAGCAGTTTTCCTAATGTTCATATTATAGCATACAGAATCAAGGTGCTGAGGCATTTTTTTCACACACATGCGTGTTGGACTGTGAGCCATAGTAACCATTGCCATCACATAGGCATTTGGCAACATCCATCTGTTATTCTCTTTGTTCACCCAACAACCATCAGAATCTAATCATGCTGGACCCTCAGACCATTGTTCTATTTCATCTGGAGTGGCTTCTGCTTTTATCTCTTTAACTGTTTCAATTCCGTCCTCTATCATGCAGGACACTCCTTCTGTTGTTTCAACATCCATTTTTGTGTGCAAATTAATGGCAGTTTGTTTCGCGATTCGGTCTGCAAATGCGTTTCCCTTTCCTACATTACACGTTATCTTTTTATGTGCTTCACATTTCATTATTGCTAATCGCTTGGGAAGTGCAAGTGCTGACAACAGTTTCATTATCAAAGTGCCATGTTGAATTTTTGTTCCATGTGACGTCAAGAAACCTCTTTCAGCCCATAATCGAACTAAATTGTGAACCACCCCAAATGCATACTGACTGTCAGTATATATGTTTACACTGAGGTTCGCAGAAATTTCACATGCTCTGGTTAACGCTATTATGTCTGCAGCTTGTGCTGACTTATATGGGATTCAGTGTTTTCAGTGTTGTAATGGCATAAGCAGAAGTTGATGTGCCACTCGGTAATTTAAAACAAGAACCATCACAAAACAGTTTCTCCATCTGGCTCTTTCTATGGAGTATCAGTTAAATCAATACTTCTTTTTGTCTCTTGCTCAGTAATCATTAAGCAATCATGTGAGAATTGTTTCTCACCCCCATTTTCACTGGGAGGGGGCATTAACTCGGCTGGATTTAAAGCGCAACATCTCTTAATTTGAATATGCGGTGCAAATAGGATAATTTCATACCTTGCTAGTCTGCCGGATGTGAAATGTTACGTCTGCATTCTATTTAAAACATAGTCTACTGAATGAGGTACCATCACAGTTAAAGAGTGACCTAAAACCATTCCCTTTGTTTGTTTTACTGACGTGGTGGCTGCAGCAACAACTTGCAGGCAAAGTGGCAAAGCACATGCAACAGGATCCAACGTGGAAGAGAAATACCCACATGGCTATTTCTGCCCCCATGCTCCTGAGTCAAAACAGCCAAAACACATCCATCATTTTCATGCACAAATAACTTAAAACTCTTGTCGTATTTTGGCGTGCCCAAAACCGGAGCTGAACATAACGCAGCTCTGAGCAGGTCAAATGCTTCTTGACATTCCATGTTCCATGGCAACGGTAAGGTAACATCCTTCCTTGTCAATGCCACTATTGGTTTCACAATCATCGAGAAATTCGCAATCCACTGCCTACAATATGAAGCCATGCCAATTAAAGCCCCGACTTCTTTCTGCATGTTTGGAATAGGCATATCAGAGATGCTTTCTATTCTTTCTGGTGTCAATCTTCTTCCCTCCTTCGATAGGAGGTAGTCGAGATAGGCCAACTCCTCTCGTCAATACTGACATTTCTTCAATGAAGCCTTGTGACCATGTGCAGCCAAATGTGTCAATAGTGTGATAGTTCCTTTTTTACAAATTTCCTCTGAGTCTGCTGCTATAAGCAGGTCATCTATATATTGTAACAATCTACATCCTGATGGTAATTCAAGCATATCCAGTTGTTCTTTGAATGCCCTACTATAAATACTCAGACTTTCTGTGTAGCCTTGTGGAATACTTGTAAATGTAAATGAGCCCCCTACTAACGTAAAGGCAAACAAATATCTACTGTCCAGATGTACGGGAATACTGAAGAACGCATTCTTCAAATCAATCACATTGAAGTGTGATGCCAAAGCAGGAATCATAGTCAATATCGTGGTTACATCGGGGACTAACGAGAATTGAGAATCAACTACTTTGATAACGGCGCATAAATCAATTATAAAACGGTAAGGAATATCATTGCCTCCTTTCTTGTAAACTGGAAGAATCAGGCTATTACAAACACTACCAGAAATGTCTTCAATTACATTTCCAGCAATCAAATCTGACACAATAGGCTTCAATGCCTTTTCACCATCACTCGAAATTTTGGATTGCGGAATATGTGGTAATATAATTCCTTCCTAACATCCAACATCATTATCGTTCACTGCCCATATGCAAACTGGTACTTCACACAATTCAGTTGGCAATGGCATGGATACCAATTGCGATACAGGAGTCTTTTGTGGCGAAAACATCAGGTAGACTCCATCAGGAGAACAATGAATTACCGCATTCAACTTTTTGAATAGATTCAATCCCAATACATTTTCGCCGCAATTTGTCATCAGGAGAAATGGGCATGATTCAGTAAATGGACCTAGTGTAATTGGCACTGATTGTGAAACTGGACTAATTACTGGTGTACCTGAGAACCCCACTGAGACATTCTTTTGCCCTGACAGTGGTATGTTTGGAACCCGCTGATGATCAATCAAACATTTTTGTGCACCTGTGTCCACTAAAATAATTTGCTCCTATTCCTAACCTTCATTTCTACGTAGGGCCCTTTCTGATCAATGGGAATAGGCACTGGTTCCAACCCCCGTTTCGGGCTGTCCTAGTGGAACAGTACATCATCAGATGTAAAGTCTCCAGAGTAATATGCATTGGACGGGTTATCAAAAACATTTCTACCATTCGTGGTGTTCCATTGTTGATTCTGATTACCCTGATTATTCTGAAATTGTGGCTTCGTTTGATTTCTGTTCTGACCTAGTATTCCTGGATGACCTCTATTCTGTCTTCTTGGAATAGTCCCATTTCTATTCTGAAATGGGACTATTCCAAGAAGACAGAATAGAGGTCATCCAGGAATTGCCAATGGCCTTCTTGTCTACAATAGGCACATTAATTTATACCTATTGGTCCCCCTTGCATGTTGGATGTTAATGCAAATGAAACTCTAGATGGCGCGATTCCACCACCTCTATTATTGTTTGCTACCTGTTGCAATAACACTCTGGTTTTCAAATCTCCTTTTTCCCTTATTTCCTTATCCTTCTCTGAATGTGCTCGATTCTCATAATGTTGGGCCATATGTAATACTTTGCTTTGTGATTTTGCTTGCCATGCACTTTCAGATGTCATTATTAATGTTTGAATTTTTGGTAACAATCCTCGCACAAACTTATCAACAAACAATCTCTTACCAGGTTCAGTACTTAGATCATGACCACTGAAGTCTGCAAATACATCTTTAAATCAGTTAAAATAATCTGTCGCTCCTTCCGATTTGCCCTGTAAGCAAGCAGTCAATTTATCCCAAACTATTCTCTTCTCAGGCACTAAAGTTTTCAATTTCTCTACTATCCCTAAAGGCAAAGTCAAAATTACTTGCAGAGGCTTCTCCCACCACCTTTCTTTCACTATCAATTCTAATCAGGTTCTCCCATGTATCGCCTAACATCGGCGCATCATTTATACTTCTAATCTGTTTCCATATGTCTGCAGAAAGAATCACAGGGGACAATAAATCAATGTCACTTAGCGTACAAACAGACACATTTAAAACTGATTCAATTTCCTTATAGAATCCTGCCAGATTTTTTCTAATGTCAGGAACGGTCTGTTTTATCGTATTCACTTCTTGCCTAGAAAAGGGAACATGTACAAACTATGCGATATAATGGGCTTCTATCGTTCGCGCTGGAATCGCTCCATCAGTGGCAAGCTCTACTTTCGGGACAAACGTGGGAGGCACCTCCCTCATGGGTAATTACAAAGTAGGGGGTTTCTACATTTGTTTGTCTATTAAGCAACAAAGCTAGGTCAAGAGAAAAAGCAGTTTTTCAAGTATCAGGTGAGAATGCTCTTTTATAAATTGTCATTAAATCATCAGGACAACACATCTTATTCTTTATACATTCATCCTGTAAATACGCCACCATAACTTGTAACACCTTTCTCTGCATTTCGATCAAGTTCTCGCTTAAACTCAAATATTCGCCCTACGTGTTCTTGTACGTTCGCCCCATAACTAGCACATTCGAAAGGATAACCAAATCACGCAACTCTTGCGGTACCACCTTATTAGTCAAAGCACTCCATATTTTAACAAGATAATTCCCCATACATTCTAACAATACCTGTTGTTCACCAATGCCTCTATGATCAGATATGGAGCTTTGCACAGCTGCTTCATCGTCATCATCTATATACGTTTCGGTCCACTCTTTCAGTTTGTCTTTCCTTCCCTTGCTAATCGTACTATGAGTCTGTCTAATACTTCCTCTTTCAAGCCCCATTGCTGCAGAACTGCCAGCTAAAGCGTATAACTCATGCTCTGAAGGAGGTGGAGGAAATTATGTCACGGTGCAGATGGGACGGCTACTGCAGGTGAAGATGGGATTGTGGGAATAGCAATAGCAACAGGAGGGGGTACATAAGGAGGCGGTGCAACTGGGTCAGTGCTTAAATGTTAATTCCTTCGCTCATTCAATATCTTGTTTATCAGCTCATCTGATGTATGCAAATCTTGTGAAGGATATATTTTCTGTATGTCTTATTGGAAGGCCCTATCCATGTTCCTAATGGGTTCTGTCTGCTGCTGCTTATCATGCTCTAGTGCTTTCTCTGTGTTTGTTTTGTGTCTACATGTGTGTTTCTCCCTACTTTTCAAAGAGAGATTAGCTTCCTTTATCCAGTCTCTCTTACAACGTCGAATGCTGCAGGGATGGCCTTTTTTCATAGCAAGACTGATTCTAAATGTTCTATACACGCTAATTGATAGCTCCCATTATTAGGCCACTGAAGGTCTGATACACGTCTGGTCTGCCTATGCCAAACCGCATTGAACACTATTTCCCCTATTCCATACTTTATGTACATCTCATGTGCCGGCAACCCTTCGGGTGGCGCGACCTGGCCAGCTTCCAAAGATTGTCTACCGTAGTGAAAAAAACTCACTAGACAGGAAGACAATTTCCCAGGCATGGTTAACTCTTACCCTGGGCGTTTCAACTTGCAAGTGCATCTCTCGACCAATAACAGGATGTTTAAGAATCGGGGCACGACTCACCTGATTAACCAATTCGTCACTCAGGACGCAATTGCCCGTATACAGACGCAACCAAGAATCGTTGTGACCGCGTGTCTGGCTCAATTTGCCTCGTTTCTAGGACCATCGCCTCGGTGCGCTCTGGGCGCTGCTCGTCGATCCGGGATCGACTATGTATAGATCGGTGGAGGAGTCTCTAATCACTTCTGCAGGGGCGCCCCAAACACCTTCCGAGCCCGGTCCAATGGCTTTGTCCTCGACTCATTCTTGCCTTCCTTCAACTTCTACGTATGCGATGGTGCATTAATGGGAGGGTCCCTGTTCGGGTGCCATATTTGCTAGGCCATAAATGGCCATACATGGAAATAAGACACAATAACCATATACCCAATTGACACGTCAGTCGTGAGGTTCGTTTTCCAAACAAGTCTGGTTTTATTCAGAGTATCTCAGTCAGCCGACTGGGTAAATGCCTCACGACGTGTGTTCCCAGATACCGTGAGATGTGAGAGAGAGCGCACAGCGCTCAAGCAGCAATATATATACATCATACATCATCCTTTGCTAATGCTATTAGACCTGCCCTCATTCATGTCATACTGGCTAGGGTTTAGTGATTCACAATTATGACATGTTATGACAAGTCTTCATTCAGTCTAAACATTAGTTATTCTAGCAAAGGCAGCAGAGACAGCTTTCTGTTATAAGGAACACGGAGCTCTGGCTCAGTAAGGATATCTTATTCTTAGCAGAGAAACATTCCATACTACGTTATCTGTTTGCTACGGTTCAGGAGCTAAGGGTCAGACAGCTCTGAAGCAGAAAATACCATCCTCCATGAAGGAGCACCACCAGAAGAATATAATTCATGTTTAACTGCCTTTTACAACAGTGCTTGTAAGACAAACCGGCACATGGACTATTGATTAGGCGCGGCTTCTGCACACCTTCAAGGACTTAGTGAGAGGGAAAACAATGTATTTCTGCACATATCTGCATTCCTGTCTGCATTACCATTTCAGAGTTCAAGCCGTGGCCTTGCACCATGTGCAGATCTAAAGCATAGAATACATTTGCAAAGCGTTACAAAAAGAAAATGGCCGGCATTTCACAAAATGGACTTCCTATGGTTACATTTAGGTTTCTCGGATTGCGATGTTTGTCACATGATGCAATTCTATTCTGGCTAACATATTATACGTATCATTCGGCAATGTGATGACTTTTTCAGTATAACAAAGTCAGCAATGATGTGCATGTCTGGGATTGCATATCTAGCCCTAGTGAGCTCTTAGGGTCGAGTGGCAGTCTACATGCATCTTTATGTGTAGATGTGATGCCCGGAGTGTTCAATAATGGGGTTGTAGAAACAGAGGAGGGTAAATCCTTTACTTTCCAGAAGGCTGGTGGAAGATGCTGAAAGGTAGCCCAACTTACAAGGGCACCTCTTAAATATATTGTGGTACCCCTAATCACGCTCACACCAGATTAAAATTCATCCCTCTAGGGAATTAAGGCCAAGAGTCATCTTGCAAGGATAACAAACTTTAATCTGTACAAAGATGAGGATGGGGAGGGCTCTGCCCCCCCGACCAGCATTCTGTCTTCTGTGGTTGGCTCCTGCAGACTAATGCCAAGTAGGCGCCTCTATATACTGTTCAACTTGGTCATTGGATACTAGCATAGCTCATCCAAAACTGTTCTTCTTGCCTTACAAGGGATTCTGTAGTCTCCCTTCTTGCATGGCTGGGGTTCCATTTGGAAAAACAGAGTAAGTTCCTAATAGAGGAACTCCCGTCCCCTGCACACTTTCACTAGCTCAAATAGAGCCCAGTTATTAATATAACTTAGATACACTGAATATGTGTGTACATACTTTGCAATACTTAGTATTTAGTTTAAAGCACAAAAAAAACTTAATTTAGTATTCAATGAAGACCTCCACACATAAAATGTAGGTATTTCCAGTTTCTTTAATTTTCAATAATTCATAGTTGGCCCAACGCGTTTCGAGAAGTTCATCTCTTCTTCAGGGGCATATTGAACAAAATGTATCACATCTAAAGGGAAATTTAAACAAAACATGTAATTATCTATATGATAATATATATTCACAGTCAATCATAATTCAATATATTGTATTCTCATGCATTCTCATCAGGAAAGAACCCAATGTATTGCTAGCTTAGGTAAATCACTTTAAGGTAAACATATTCACTCAGTTTTTCAACTATAAAGTTTTTCAGTCTATTCTATCTTAGACAATCAGGTGTGTCCAACAATCAATATACCAAATTCAAAGTAGTAAATATTCTATATATTTTTTTAAAAAAACGGCATTCAAGGGTCTAATCGCCAAATGGCAGTGTAATAGAGGCAAAAGAATATTAGTCTTAAAATGTTTTTGTGCTTACCCTTATGGTAAGGAAAGTAGTCACCGTGAAGGTAGAATTGCGCCATTACTTCAGTGTGCCGCCCATTAGAGTATGACCCTGACGACTGAGAAGTCACAGCATCTCGTGTTCTGCCGGATCCTCCGGGTTGAGATTGTTGCAATTCTACCTTCACGGTGACTACTTTCCTTACCATAAGGGTAAGCACAAAAACCTTTTAAGACTAATATTCTTTTGCCTCTATTACACCGCCATTTGGCGATTAGACCCTTGAATGCCCTTTTTTTAAAAAACTATATAGAATATTTACTACTTTGAATTTGGTATATTGATTGTTGGACACACCTGATTGTCTAGGATAGAATAGACCGAAAAACGTTATAGTTGAATAACTGAGTGAATATGTTTACCTTAAAGTGATTTACCTAAGCTAGCAGTGCATTGGGTTCTTTCCTGATGAGAATGCATGAGAATACAATATATTGAATTATGATTGACTGTGAATATATATTATCATATAGATAATTACATGTTGTGTTGAAATTTCCCTTTAGATGTGATACATTTTGTTCAATATGCCCCTGAAGAAGAGATGAACGTCTCGAAATGCGTTGGGCCAACTATGAATTATTGAAAATTAAAGAAACTGGAAATACCTACATTGTATGTGTGGAGGTTCTTCATTGAATACTAAAATAATGTTCTTTTTGTTCTTTAAACTAAATACAAAGTATTGCAAAGTATGTACACACATATTCGGTGTATCTAAGTTATATTAATAACTGGGCTCCATTTATTGAGCTAGTGAAAGTTTGCAGGGGACAGGAGTTCCTCTATTAGGAACTTACTCTGTTTTCGTATATTTTACAACCCATATGCCAGGGTTGACTGTTATCTCCCCTGAACCTTAAATTGTCCTAAAAGCACTATTGTGCTATTTAACATTTATCCAAATACACAAACATCATTAATAGGAGTGTATGGTGAACACAATTGGGGTTCAATTTGGGACAGGCTACTTCACATAATGCTAGCCTATGCAAAAATACATTGTAGCTCTTGTTTAGCATCATTTTCTATATTATTATCAGCTTTATATAAACGCACCTTCCCACCATACTCTCAAAACTTCACAGAATATTCTCATATTTTATCTGGTCCAGTAATTCTCCACAAAAACCTTGTTTCCATAGTACGCTGTATGTCATGCATTGAATCTTTTAGTCTCCATTGGCTTTTGATGGACAGGGAACAGCTGATGAGTTACCTCGTGTGCTCTGCCAGCCTTAGCCGATACCAGGCAATGCCCGTAGCCTATTTTTAGTACAGGCTGCATTCACTGTGCTTTGAGAAAAGCTAACAACAATTTAATAGTTTTACAAATATATTCTGCTAAAGAGTTGTTTGCACCTTATATTTAAATCCTAATTATCTTCAGTTAGTCACCCTCCTCCCCCTGGACTCTTATAGTGCTTAGAAAACAGTTAGCAGAAGTCTTGCCTAATTCTAAAGTTCTTGGGAATGAAGAAAAGCACTAGATCCTTCCCAACATTCCCCCCTTTCGTTACTTCTACAGTAACAAACTCATCCCCACCCGACATATCTACAACCCCAGAAATATTAGATTGAGTTTCACTGTTTATTGTATGGTAAGGTGTTTTAGATCCCCCAATCGATACCATCATCTTTGCACTATTAGAGACTTTTTGAACACATCATTGGAGACCCCATTGGCATGTGCAAAAGAGAACCAAGAGGAACACAATCACAGGCATCAGTATTTTTACTACTGCCCGCAGCCATGATGGGACCCAATCAAAGGCAAGCGATAGCCAATCTGTGTTCTGAACTCCACCTTCTTTCTTCATTTGAACACCTAGATTGTTCACCGCCTTGATAATGTGGGATAGTGACCCATTCTCAGCAACCTCCGGGGGTATAAAAGTGCAGCAGTTGCTTGTGCCCCAGGAGCAAAGAAAGATGAAAAAGAAGGTTTCTGCTGAGCTAAAAAGTTAATACTTGTCAGGTATTCCTCTGAGCAGTGCGGAACAGTCTCTTGCCTGCCACTGAAATCGTCCTTTTTCTGGCATCATACCAAATTCTTGTATGATCTGCAAGCTTATTTCTGCTTCTTTAGGCACTAGAGTGACTGCTGGCACCTCATCAGGTATTTATTCTCCCTTCAGATGTTCTTCCACGATTACTAGTAGCACTGATTGCAGTGTGGCCAGTGGACGCTTGACTCTTCATGAGAGTGGGAGGAGCAAGTAGGCTTGTTGGCCACACACCCAGTAGTAATCCATCACTGCTGCTGTATCTTTTGTCATATCAGGGATCACAAGAGTGGGGTTGTACTGTGTGTTTGCACTACCAGGAACTGTTCCTTCATTGCTAAAACAAAGTTCAAGGTTTTTGGGTCTATGTATTCGCATTAGCTTCTTCATTGTTACAATCCATGTCAGCCTTGTGATGTGTTGGGACCATATTTGCACACCCATAGGAGGTCATTACCACCTTGGTGGCAAGGGGTTAATGGTGCCAATAAAGGTGCCAGAGCCGTCAACCCCTTACTGCCCCATTACGAGTCTGCTCACAGGAACCCGCTAAGGACGTCTGGTAAAACCCGCTATCCTTAGCGGGTCCTGCGAGCAGACCAGGATGCTAACAACGGGCCCGTTATTATGGGGGCTCAAATGGGAATGGGGATGTAACGGGTCCTCCAAGGTCGGAATGGCCCGGTAATTCCTCATTCAAGGAACCTGGACCCGGTACCCGGTATGGGTGTAGCCATGCCGCTAATAACGGCATGGTTACCTTCATACTCGGAATGACCCCCATAGTCTCTATTTGGGATGTTGCTTCTCCGCTGTACTTGATCAGTCCATCTGCTGAGAACATCACTGTGGTGCTCTGCCATTTGTCATTGTCATTTGAGTAACCTCCCAAGGAGAAATATGGTCCTTGTAGACACTGGCGGTATTTTGTGTTGTCATTGCATAATGCTGGGTCTAGATCAATGCTCCTCACTGCACTGTGCCTGTAATGTGCCCTTTGTTCCCCTATAGTGCAAGATGTACCAAGCATTGTGCCTCTGAAATTGGGGCTGGATGTGGAACCAAAACCTTAGAAGCCCCTGATGTGTGCGAGATAAGTACACACACGTAACAGCTTTCATTGTTTTTCTTCCGGCAATGCGCATATCAGAGTACCAGCTATTCAATGTTTCTGCATTCTGGATGTCTTAGTATAAAAGGCCAAACCCTTATATAAATCATACGCCATTCATACTTCCTGTTTCATTTGTCTAAGAAAACTTGTAGGGGTGGCCGGCAAAAAGTGAGCCATTTTGTATTTCATTTTTTATAGACATTTATTTGAGCTTTTACAGACATCCCTTCATCCACTCCAACAACCACGACCAGTGTCATACAAAACAACATAGTACTTTATATAATACATAGTTCCTAGAAAAAATTACTTCTGTCTTAATCTAATCCCTACATAACAGAGAGGTCAGTCAGCCATTTTTGCTTATTCCTAAAGAGGAGGATAAAAGGTTATCAAGAAAGAGAGAGAAAGAGAAAGAAAGAAAAAGAAAACGAGAGAGAAAGAGAAAGAGAGAGATAGAGAAAGAAAGAGGGAAAGGAAGAGAGAGGGAAAGAAAGAGAGAGAAAGAAGGAGAGGGAGGAGAGGAGGGATAGAAGGGAGCAAAGGGAGAGGGGGAGGGAGTGAGAGAGACCCCTTTACCACCAGTGCCGACCGGGTTCTGGACCTTGAAAAATTGAAAAATTGAAAAAAGAAAGAAAAAAGAAAAAATCAGGTGTGTGCCACTGCACACCACCCTGGCATGGACCCTCAAAAGTCTCTTCTTTGGCTATGCCCTTAGTAAACTTTGCCTAGTCTCAGGTGCTCTTCGGACATCCGAGAGATGCACCCAATATCTAACTCCTTCATAAGGACGGCGAGAGGAGTACAGAACACCACCTCATATGGACCTTTAAACCTGGGGCTGATGAGTTCCCCAGATAATAATGGTCCAGTTGTAATATGGGCAATGCTGTGTATGGAACTATGGTCTTGCTTTCTACAGGTGTGGTCACTATTTTTCCGCCCCTTTACCGCACGCCACTAACACCCCTGTGTGCTTCTGTCCCGTCCCCTGGTGAATTATTTATGACCCATCAATATATAATATGTTTCCTTCCGTCAAGGCATGAGCCATTCATCAGAGTGTGAAAATAAATAAAAATCCTGTAGATAATCCGGAGTTGGTAAAACAGGGGCCGCGCAAATAGCTTAAGTCCTCAAATTGTCTAGTCATTTTGTCAGTACATTCAAATGTACTTTTAAGTCCTCTGTCCTTCCCTGAGACTTTGTAACAGTTGCCTTGTGCAGACTGCGTAGTCTACAATAATTATATAAGCCCAAAAAACTGCTACATTTCTTTCACAGAACTGGGCCTAGGGTTGGTGCATACTGCCGCCGCCCTATCTGATAATATTTTTACCTCTTTACAAAAAATGAGTTGTCCCAAGTATAGTCCCTCCTGTTGGCAGTATCGTAGCTTCTTTTTATCTGGCTTGTACCCTTTGTGAGCCAGCAACTACAATAATGCAACAGAACCCCTCCTGCACTGATGTTCATTTTCACTACATACCAACCAATCATCCACATACTGGATGATTGTGCTAAGCACCTGACTTCAATGTAATCTGTGCTGGGGTCACATCTATCAGTAACCCAACATCATGTGGATTAACAGTCCATAATTGTGCTGGCACATATCTCATGTCCTCCTCGAAAAATTAAAAATGACTGGGTCACCACTGCCATCAGGGGGGCACTGTACCTCCCTATACTGCACCATGATACCACAGGGGATGTAGATTCCTGAAATAATCTCACCATTTTGCTCACTGTCCTCAAATAACTCCTTATCAGTCATTTTCTTTTATTACACTGTCGGGTCTATACATAATTTTGTGCACCACTCGCACCCAACATGGTCTGTTCCAATCAGGACTACTCTTTTGTCTGATACTATTAGTCCTTATAAATCTAATGATAATGTCCCTGCCACCATCTCGGGTGACACCATGGGTTGGAAAATAAAATCTGTAGGTACTTGCCAACATTTTGTTGCAATTGGAGGCACTGCTTTTACTAATACCTTTAACATCATGGAAAATATATCAGAGACCACAGAAACCCCATGTACTACTGTCCCCCTTGCCATTGCATTGATTATTACTAATGCTTGAGCTACACACATCCATGGAGTGGAACACACTACCTCTTGATCTGTGAATTATATAGTTCTATGAAGTGTACTGAGCAGATCCCTACACAACAAGTTCACAGGGGAACTCTCTGAATATAACAAGGAGGCTCGTACTACCTCCCCTCCCACTTTTATATCCAGGTCCTCAGTGTATGGAACTTTATAAATAGCCCCAGAGAATCCCTGCATGTAAAGAGTTTTACCTGATAATGGAAAGTTCCCCTCCATGATGCATGATTTGGTTGCACCTGAATCTACCATAAATATAAATTGCCTGTTTCCTATTTCCACCTCCACCAACGGCTCCCCTTCAGGGTGTGCAGTTATCAATAGGATTGGACATGCAAGTGCTTTCTGTGGTCTGTCCTAATCAGAATATGTATTTGTCCTGGGGAATGAAAAAGGGCTGCCATCGCCATTGCAACTCCTTGGAATGGGGTGCCCGTTTCCCTGCCATCCTGTTAAACTGTGTTCCCTCACCCTGCTGCAATTGTTGCCCACGTTGCCTTTGCCTGTCAGCCCCATAAGGGAACTGATTTTGATCCACTCGCCATATTGCTGTTGTCTCCTTCCTTGAGGTCCTTGGAATCCCTGCCTTGGAGGTGATGGCCCATAATGAAATCACATCCCAGGCCTGTTCCTGCATTCTCTTGCAAAATGCCCCCATCTCCCACAATACTAGCACTGTGAAGTTTCCAATCCTCCTCCCCGTACCCCTATCCTCCCAAAACCTCCTGCTCTTGCTCCTCGAAATCCTCCTCTTCCCCTTGGTGCTCCTCCATACTGCCACTGTGGCTTGGGGTACTGTCCGCTCCACCCCATTGTCCCTCTCCTTCTTCACCCCAAAGTGCCGCAATGGTGGCATTCCCAATTTGTTGAGTGTCTCCTGTCCTTTCCCCTTGAGCCGTCACCAGTGCTTGGACTCCAACCTTGTTTAGTTTCTTTTCCACTAGTTTTGCCTCATCCGTTTGCCGCTTCTGGGCTGCCTCCCTGTCCCGCTCCTTGATTCTCATATAATTGTGGACTATTATACTTTGTATCTCTGCCCACCCTTTGGCTTCAATTCCCACAACTTTATCTAATGCCTTCTGGACCTCTTTTGGTAACCCCCTTTTTACAATAAAATAGAGAAATGGTACTGTCTCAACTCTCCACATTTCCTGTAACTTAAGAATAAACCTAACTGGGTCCTCATCACCCATTGTGCACTGCATTAAAGAATGTAAGTCACGGGTATCTGGGCACATCCTTCCTAGTGCAGCCCATTCCCTTGCCCTTACCTCATCAAAGGCTGCTCCAACATGTTCATTATCGGCAAGACTTACCCAGCCCTTGCCCATATGTCCCCAGCCTGGTCCACAACTATGGTGACCAGTAGATTCTTAAAATCTCCTAATGCTAAGGCAACCCCTGCAGTTTGTTTTTCAAATTCATAGATCCATTTAGTAGCTGCGGCTATAAGCTGGGGGAGGGCTTTACTCAAATTATTTTTGCCCATTTGAGGCCATGGCACATACTGCGTTATCACTACTCCTTTATGTATAAGAGGCATCTGCATATCTTTTTTGTCTTCTACTCCTTTTTTCTTCTGCTTTTGTAGTACCAACATTAAATCTGGTCTATTTCTTGGTCTGTCCCTACTTACTGCCTCTTGTGGCAGGGACGTGTTTCTAACCACCTCCTCTCCATGATCTCCTTCTTGCCCTGTCTCTTCGTTATTTCTACCACCTTGATCTTCCCCTCCATTATCCCTTGCTTGTTCTACTTCTTGTCACAGGACCGTCCATACCCTCTGCCCATCATCTTTTTCAACACAAACATTTCTTATTGCCCAGGGTTAAACCTAAACACAAAATCTCCTGACTTCCAATCCCCTGTTTTCTGCATAGGTACCCTTATTCCTGGTGATACTTCTTCAGGTTCTTGTAACCTGACTAACCTTTCCCGCAATTATCTAGGTCTACTTGTGGACCCTCTGGGTACACCAATGCTACAGGCATGTTAGCACTTGTGAATGGGTTATATGGAGGTGTAAAAGCTCTTGAGTCACCCCCCTAGTTGCTAATCCTGTTGACACTCCCTCTACCACTGGAGGCTTATAGACTGGGCTTGTATACCCTATTGCAGGTCTAGGCGTTACGTGGTATATCCCCTTACATTGGATCTCTTTTTCACCTTCCTGATCTTCCATATCCTCAACTAAATGCCAGAAACCTAGAATATCTTTTCTTTTTTGGGACGTGTTGCCTTCATATTTTGCTGCTACAACAATGGACATTTTTTTCTAGCATGTTTCCATTATGGGAGCCCTGCTGTGGCCAGGAGCAGGACACCCCCTTCCTTTGTTTCTACTATCCATTGTTTATTTATTCTGTCACAATACAGTGGCAGAACAATATGCATTTGTTTTATTGGAGTTTCTTCCACCATAATGTTACGGGCGTCCCTAATGCTTCACTTAAACCCTATTGCTATGCATGCAAAATACAGATAAACCCACCTTTTCCCCACCCCCTTATACTTTCTCCACTTTGATTTCACACATACACACACACCACGACTCATCCACCGTCCTTCATTTTTTACCACAAAAGACAACAAGAGAAAATATACAAAATAAATGACTAAAATCCAAGCCCATTCCTTTATGCCGAGCCACTACTTTTGTAGTACCACCGTCCCAGCATTTTTTGATATGCTGAGGATCCCATTGCTTTTATCGTCATAAAAGAATAATGCGTGGTACTAACTTCTCAACCTATTATGGCTGAGGATTTCTTACTTCCCAGTCCTCATAAACTGAGGTTCCCTTCTTCCATTATAAAAAGTAGAAAAACAAAAATATGGGACAATTCAATACATAACCCTCCTCCTATCCAATCTACTCCTTAACGCATCACCTGAAATCCTATTCCATTGTACATCACCAAAAGCCCTATTCCCTAATACATCACCAAAAGTCCTATTCCATTATACATCACCAAATGTCTTATTCCTTAATACATCACCAAAAGTCCTATTCTATCTATTCCATTGACCTCGTACATCATTCACATCACTAAATATTTCATTCACATCACCATATTATCATTCACAAAACCATATTGTATATACATGTTCCCATGTTCTTATCACTTGCAAGAGTATACTCACGTGGGCGTGCTTCACTTGAGTTTTCCTCTGTTACAAAGTCCCATGCTGGCTTGTCTGTCTGGATCCACGCCCTGCTTCAGTGAGCGGAGAGGATTTCTTTTTAAAATGGCTTCTACCAAAACTGCTCAGGAAACACAAGTTTTTATTTTAGATTTTTTTATGGGACCGGTCACTATAGTTGGGTGTGGCTGACTGGCCTAGGGCTTCACAAAGTACAGGGGCACGAAACTAAGTATCATGTCGGGTCGTCACCACTGAAAGGTAGCCTAATTTACAGGGGCACCTCTTAAAAATATTGGGGTACCCCTTATCATGCTCACACCAGGTTAAAGTTCATCCCGCTAGGGAATTAAGGCCAAAAGTCATCTTGCAAGGATAACAAACTTTAATCTGTACAAAGATGAGGATGGGGGGGCAGAGGGCTCTACCCCCTACCGACCAGCTTTCTGTCTTCCGTGGTTGGCTCCTGCAGACTAATGCCAAGCGGCGCCTTTATATACTGTTGAACTTGGTCACTGGATACTGGCATAGCTCATCCAAAACCTTTCTTCTTTCCTTACAAGGGATTCTGCAGTCTGCCTTCTTGCATTGCTGGGGTTCTGTTTGGGACAGGCTATTTAACATAATGCTAGCCTATGTAAAAATGCATTGTAGCTCTTGTTTAGTATCATTTTCTATATTATAAACAGTTATATATAAACACACCTTCCCGCCTTACTCTGAACACTTCACTCAATATTCTCATATTTTATCTGGTCCAGTAATTCTCCGCAAAAACCTTGTTTCCATAGTACTCTGTATGTCGTACATTAAATCCTTTAGTCTCCATTGGCTTTTGATGGACAGGGAACAGCTGCTGAGTTACCTTGTGCACTCTGCCAACCTTAGCCGACACCAGGCAATGCCTGTAGTCTATTTTTAGCACAGGCTGCATTCTCCTTGCTTTGAAAAAAGCTAACTACAATTTAACAGTTTAAAAAATATATTCCACTAAACAGTTATTTGCACCTTATATTTAAATCCTATCTATCTTCATTTAGTGACCCTCACCCCTGCGCTCTTGTAGTGCTTAGAAAATAGCAGAGGTCTTGTCTAATTCTTAAGTGCTTTGGAAGCTTAGGAATGAAGAAAAGCACTAGCTCCTTCCCAACAATGTAGACTAGGGAGAGGAACAGCAATGTATGACGCACAAGTTAGGCGTATGGTATATCATTTATTTGTAGGATCTGCTGGGTACATGATTCCATGCATGGGAAGGTGAGTGACAGTCAACTGTGCTTCTGTGTTTGTAGAGGCGCTGATGCAGCAATCTCCTAGGGAGGAGAGCTCACGTGTAGGGTTAGAGGTAAAAGTATGCTCTAGTCAGAGTTCCGCTATGACCGCCATTGTGCTGGTGCCCAGGTAGCATGTAGTAGGATAGGAACAGAGCTAATGAGGTTGGGCGGGAGGCACAGTGAAATAGAAAGGGTATTCAGGTCTCATGAGGCTCAATCCAAGGGCATAGCATTATAAAACAATACTGATGCAGGTGGGTTGGCCTTACCTTTCTGGCCAGGAGATTTTCCGGCAGGGTTGGCAATAGATGGTTGGGGGTCCGGACTATGCTGAGGCTGGGCCGGGTATTGAGTAGCGTGTTGCAGGCCGGGAGGCCGGGCTCCATGGACAGTGATGGCAGGCTTTTGGGGATGAGGGAAAGAGTGAAGCCAGAGACATCCACTCATGGACAGGCGCAGACAGGCTGTGGCCTTTGCCGTAGGCTTTTGCAGATAGCAAATGCTGGCACTGCCTGCCAGTTCTGCACGAGAATGGAGGCATGTCTCCCAGCTGCCCTATCGGTGTTGCATTCAGGCAGCCAATCGGATATTCTAGCAGGTGGGCCTGCCGCTCTCCCCACGTGGCTCTGTAGGTCGGGTGAGATGGCAGTGTCCATCTTTAGCAAGGTCTCTGGCTCTGTGCAGACAGGCCTGCTGAATCATGTGAGTCTGAGTGGAACGGGGGCTGATGCAGCCATGGAAATTGTAATTGGCTGTGAGGTGCAGACAGGCGAATTGGGGCACTGAACCACTGTCTGCCCAGGCCCCAGAGGAAATACAAGCCCGCATTTACTCAAGAGTGTGAAGCCAGGTTAGAAGACATCCCCATCCATGGCTTCACCACCCATCTGGTCATGGGCATTGGACTACTTAAGCTTTCTAGAAAAATGTGACTGTCAATGGAGAAGTAGGCAGTGTAACGTGCAACCTCTGCCAGAAGGCAGCAGTGCCTTGGGCACCTGCTCGATACACAAGCACTGTGGGCTTAGGCCCAATGATGTGCTCAAGGAGCAAATATTGCATGCATTTTATATGGGGGTTTGTATGAAGCTATCTCTTGTTTGCGAGCGGTCATTTGGGATTCTTGTGTTCTCTGTCAGCATGTTCTACTAAGAGCTCATCAGGATGAGGTGAAATTACGTAAAACTAGAATGTTTTTCAGGGACGACTAGGATTGTAAGAATGCTAGAGTCTATACATTTTTGCCAGATTTGATGCCTGTTACAGAGCAAGATCACAAGACAGTATACGGACCACATCGCCATCCAGCTCAGACACAGATGGTGAAGGGAGAGTCACGTCTACAAGTGACATACAAACACTGAATGACTCCATGTGAAGAAAGCAGGATATATAGAACAAATAAAAAGATCTAAACGTGGGAACAGAAGGGACACCTCCAAACATGTGAGGTTCGTGGAGTCAGTATCACAAGATATCACAAAACACATTACAAACACAGAGGGTGTAGAGGAGGAGTTCTGAGAAAGGGTAGACGCAATAATAGGGGCAGTATGTAGTTACATCTGTCACCATGTACTAACACAGCCTGAGTTCAAATATTGAACTTTTATTGTGCACGATTTTACAGTTGTGTAAACTCATCAGAATACAATGGGCCTCATTACGACCCTGGCGGAGTGGGTTTACGCCAGCGTTATTCGCGGCGGACCCGTCCGCCCTACTACGAGATTCCGTAGCGCCATGGAGCGTTTTCCGCCTGGTTTTTCCGGGCGGAGAAATCCATGGCGCTACGGGACCTTGTCGTTAATTACGCCACCGTATTTTGAGGTGGCGTAATTAACGCCTTCCCCACTCCCATTATACCCTATGGGGCAAAAATGGGAATGGGGAAGGGTAAAATGGGGGATGGGGATTTACCGCCCCGCCAAGGTCGGAATGGGGCGGAAAATCCGCCAACCCCCATGGCGCTATCGGCAGCTTTCCGCCGTGCTCCATGGTGCATTTTGCACCGCGATTTCCGCCAGGGTCGTAATGAGGCCCAATATATCTTATTTCAATTACTCATCAACTCAAATAATTTATGTTCTTTGGAGGAGTGCATGTCCAAGAGGGTATTCTTATTTATTTATGTATTTATTTTTGCATTTGTAAAGCACACTAAGCCTGTAGACATCAAGGCGCTAGTTACATACAGTATAGATAACAAAGACAAAGAAGCCTAGGGCAAATGAGAAATTCAGCTCATGATAGTTACAAGTGGCGTTGCAGTAAAGCAAGAGGTACGTTTGAAGAGAAAAATAGCCTTTTTTAGTTGTTTTTGGAACACCTAGTATGATTGTTCGGATCTCAGTGTCAGGGGTAAGGAATTCCAGGTCTTGGAGGCAATGACCGTGAAGCTGGACACCCCAGCTCTATGGCGTTTAAATCCGGGTAGGGTCAATTGGTGCGGGTAGATGGATTGTGTGGATTGAGAGTATTGGGCTTTGTATAGCTTCTGCGATAGGTATTTGGGTACTGTGTTGGAAAGGCATTTGTGGGTGATTCCTACAGTTTTTAAAGCAATTCACTCACATATCGGCAGCAAGTTTGCATTTATTCTTGCTGCTGATATATGTTCACGTTCGGATATGTTGAGTGCTGCTCTAAGGACATTGTTTAGAATGGTTGGAGATTGTGGATCTTGCGTGACGAGGTACTTGCGAATAAGGCTTTGCAATAATCCTTCCCAGACCCAATGAGCGCTCTGGCAATTTTGACATATTTGTTAGGAGATAGAAAGGGTCTGCATGCGTTGATTAGCTTTGATGTGTATGCAGCGGAGGAGGCAATCACATTGACCTGTTTAGATAAGGATAGGGCAGAGTTAAGGTAGATCCCCCGTGTCTTCACATTGCTAGACACCTGAATGGTGTTGCCCTCAATGGTGAATGATTTGTGGGATGAGTCGAGTTTGCTGAAAGAGGTTTGTGAGCCAACCAGGAGCAGCTCCATCTTATCGTCATTGAGGCATAGATGGTGGGAGGCCATCCATACATGGATGGTGTGCTGGCTTGAGTGCAGGTTGAAGGAGTCGGTGGTGTAGTTACCGGTGAGGTGGAGTAGGACTTGGGTGTCGTCCGCGTAATTGGTGTAGGAGATTCTTTTGTCATAAAGCAGGTCAAATAGAGGTTTTGTAAAAATGTTATAAAAGGTCAGAAAGACGCAAGAGCCTTGAGGGACCACACAAGCAACTGGGGCTGTCAGGACTGATGCGTTGATGAAGAACACTCTCATCGATCTATCAGAGAGGAAAGAGGCAATCCAGGAGATGGCTGCAGTGGAGAAATGTGCCGCTGATGCTTGGTGACGGCTTAATTTAGTATGTTCAGCTGGGGGTTGTGGGCTTTGAGTCTTGGAAAAGCTGCCCCATGACAAATTGGAACACATATTATTTACAAAGAAGGCACAGCTTTACATAGTCTGACAACCAATTGTTTTCTCTACTTTTACAATGCACTTAACCACTGTCAGAGGGAAAGTCTCCACCACCTTTACCCAAGCTGCTGCATCTGTATGATTGTAGATGGCTCTCAAGCTAAACTAAATCATCTGAGGGATCTGCTGTGTGGTCTTCCAAGTGATGGCGCTGTTGTAGTTGTGTGGGATAGTAGTATAGTTCCACCGCTTACCTCCAGTGGAGGCATTGGAGGCTGCCCAATCCCCTTTGCTTTTGCCATGCATGCAGGTGATGCCATCTCATTTGGGCCCACAAGGAATAAGTGCCCTAAACTTGGACCTGGCTCCCCTAAAAAGGTACTTTTTATGCAAATATGGCAGGTGGGAAAATAAACGTATTGCTTTTCCACCTAAAAATATCTCCACACACCTGAATGTTTAGGAGGGTTTAAATGGGAGCGTCACTCGCCTCCTTCTTGGGGTCTGCTCGGTGTACTTTGCAGTGATAGTTGTGTGGGTGCTGTTGACTGAGGAGCCGATACTTTTGAGTTGACTGATTATAAAGTGGTACTACCACCAGCAGGTATTTTCTCTGATCGCTTTTGAAAATGACTGTACACTGGTGCACATAGAGAGTCTGAAGCTTGCTTCCTCTGTACTTTGCTCACAGTCGACAATTGCAGGTGTTCGTCAAGGGACTGCACTCTCTTATTCTGTCTCGTGGCCTCCATCACTAACTATGGTGCTTGAGGATGGGTCATCAACGTTGTTCTTCACTGTCACTTATTGCCAAGGAAATCAGAGGTGGGGAGCTTTCATGAATCATCTCTTCTTCCTCATCCGTGGAATGATCTCTGTGTTGCCGAGCTGATGCCAAACCTTCTCCCTATTGTTCCTCGAAGCTCAGCCTTCTCCTCCTGGAGCTGCACTCCATCCTCTTTAGCCGAATGTATGTGCAAAGGTGTTGCATGCACAGTTGCTACTGATTGACCAGCACGGCCAGCATAGAAACCCACATATCTTCTTTGCTCCAATGCAAACAGCTGCTGTTGTAGCAGGTGAAAAACACTCAGCAGATACATTCCTCCATTGACCTCTGCTCCATCCTCTACCATATTTTGAATTAGATTCAGACATGTTAATTGAATTCACCACTTCCCGTCAGTAAAGGTATATGCATTTCCCAGTGTTTTGTCCTGCTCCTCTTCCTACAGAATGCACATGGGATTTTCAATGCCCAAGGTCCTCCTCCATCTATAAAATGTGCAGGGGGTTCTCAGTGCATTTGGCTTTCTTCCCATTGAAAATGCATGCAATGTTCTCAGTACTTTGGCCTTCTCCGGTGCCAAGTAAATGCATGTGAGGTACTCAGTGCTTTGGCATTCTTCTATGCCTCATAAATGCACACAGGGTGTAAGAGCTTTGGCCTTCTACTATGCCGAGTACATGTATGTGGGGTTCTCATGCATTGACCTTCTTCTTCGCTTAGAAAATGACCATGCAGTCGACAGTGCTTTGGCTTCCTCCTGTGCCTACCAAATACAGGTGGTGTTCTCACTGCTTTGGCCCTCCCCTCATTCTTCAAAATGCATGTGAGGTACTCAGTGCTTTGGTCTACTCCTACACCTAGTAAATGCATATTAGGTTCTCACTGCTTTGGCCTTCCCCTTCTCGTTCAAAATTCATTTAGGATTCTCAGTGTTTTGGGCCTCCTCAGATGCCTACAAAATGCACACGGGCTTTACTACACCTCCTCATACAATTCACAACACCCACCCACCCAGAAATCATGCGCCTTCAACCAACCTTTACCTTCCCAAAAAGTCCAACCTAATTTCCAAACTCTACCTGGGCCCTAATATTAATTCAATTCTACTGTAGCCTACACCGTTCTAGCTACAGTCCCCTCCCCTAATAAGTGTCATTCCTGCCTCTTCAAATGCCAACATTTGACTGTCCCAAGTTTGTACTTGCCTATATTTATAGGTACCAAGTTGTTAGAAAGAAAGTTTCTTTTGAAAGTCTGACGTGTTGTCATGCAGTTTTGGTCGATATGACTAAATACATATTTTTTTTTATCTATCAGGTATTTATAATGCGCCTATACACAGGGCCTGATTCACAGAAGCGTTTTATAATGGCCCAATCCCATAGGAAAACGCTCTGTGAATCAGGGCTAATGTGTTTATACATGCATATGCGTGTGTGTATGTTGGGGTAGGGTGAGTAGGGAAATGTGCATGGGGGAAGACACCCATAACAAAAATAAAGCTCACATTCACGTCTACTACACCTGCACGACCAAACTGAAGACTTTCAAAAGAAAGCCTTTGAAAAAATGTAGAGCTGTCAATATATAGTCGTAAAGTTGAACACATTAGAGCCTTACATTTCGAACATCAGGAACAATTTATGAAGTTTGACCTGGTCAAAAAAAAACAGGAAATTCAATGGACTCGAGGCTTTCATTAACTGTCCCACCCATGCCTACTTGTGAGCAAGCATGCCATTACTTGGACGACTTGAAATAACCATTTTAGTGAGTTCATCTATATAAATAATGTGTAATGCACTAATGAAAGACTGGTTGGATGCTTTTCTAGATTTCATTTTAGAATCACTTTCATCCAAGGAAGTAATCAAAGTGGCAATGCCACTCACTATATGACAACAAATATTCTGTACCTTTTAAAATGTATGTATATTTAAAGATGGCTAGCATGCACTATGGCGGTTTCCAGCAAACCGGCGGTTTTCCAGTATGCCGGTTTCCAGCAAACCAATTTAGCACATCATTACCAGTTTACCTTACACACAGTTATCAGATTACCTTCTGCCCATTTAGAAATGGTGAAGTACTGAAAACACATCACACGTCCAGCCATAGTCCCACTCAGCCTCACGTTGACTGTCACTAACGCACTCAGGCTCGCTCTCACAATCACACCCACCCTCACTCGCACACTAACACATATACCCACTCACACATTCACACTCACTTCCACATCCAGGATCACACTCACTCCCGGTACTTAGCTGGCAAGATCGCTCAGGGGCAATGCATTCACCTCGAGAACAAGGTGATGCTGTGCAGCATGGGCTTCATCCCAGTGTGGTACTTAGGAGCTGGAGAAGTCGAGCATTGCAGGTGATATAAAGGCACAAAGCGCTTTTTGGAAACCTTTGTTTTTTATCACTGTGGCAGAAATCCCCTCTCAATATGAGCCAACAGATTGAGAAAGCCAGGCCCTCACTGGTAGGTTTGGTAGGGTTCTACCCCCAATAATAATGTTTAAATAAAGTCAGAATGGGCCTTTTAAAGTACATTTTTCAGAAGAAGTGGAAAACACCCACTTAATTTACCAGATATTCTGCACAGGAGATAATCCAATTTTTCAACTACTGAGTGTGGCTGTGAATTTGCTCGGGCAGAAAAAGAAAACATTAAAGGAATCCTATGGTGGTTTCCCATCAGCAGCGCAGTAGAAATAGAGTGCACCAATGCCAAAGGGTGGAATATGTGTCTATTTTAAGTATTGTGATTGGCTGTCTAAAAGAACACATAGAAATAAAGTTGGGTTTCAAAGATGTATTGAAAGGAAAGTAAGCTGCCAGGATCGGATCAGTTTCTTGTAGCACTTCAGTTTCCCGTATTTTTCTAAAATCTTCTGCCATCAGGATTTTGTGGGTTTCTTCTACATCTCCCACAAGCCCACAATCCTTTTGGGTTGTCTTCCATGTCTTGGGTCAGTTCCTCTGAGCTTCTATTCCACCCCGAGTGTAGCATTTTCCCATGGTTCCTTTTCCAGTTCCTTTTCCAGTTCTCTTTGCTTGAGCTTTGTTTCCCAGAATGCAAACATTCCATGCATTACCCCTGGCACTACGCTCTCTCTCTTTCTGCCTCCTGGCACTACACTCTCTCTGTCTCCTTCATAGTGCAGCCTTTCAATGACTCCTTCTTTTGGTTCCATTACTCTTTGGGATTGATCTATGTCTACCAGAATCAGTATATCAGATGCTTTCCTTCCTGTATTGGACTCTTTTTTCTGTTTGTCAGAGTCATGTCTTTCATTGTTCCCTCGCTTATTTCTGTAAAACGTTGTGATGGTTCTTGGTCTTCCAAGATGAAAAGTGTTTTTATTTATTTATTTTTATTTACTTTCCATTTGTAGAAGCGCGCAAGGCCTGCAGGCATCTAGGTACTGGTTACAGACATGATGAGAACCATAGGTACATATGGTGTCTAGGGTTAATTGAACAAGTGTGTCTTCAGCTTTTTCCGGAACAGCTAGTAGGAGGGTTGAGATCGTAGGTGCAGTGGAAGGTTATTCCAGAGGTTGGTTGCTACCACCAGGAAGCTGGACCCTCCAGCTCGTTTGTGTCTGAATCTCGGGATGAGGAGCCAGTGACTGTGGGAGAATCTGAGCGGTTTGGCAGGCATGTGTTTTTCGAGTCTCTGGGCTCGATAAGAAGGAGTGGTGTTAGACAGGCAGTTATGGGCAATTGATCGGGTTTTGAATTTGATTCTTTCCCGGACAGTGAGCCAGTGGACAGATCTCCTAGCTTCAGAGATATGGTCAGATGTACTCAGGTCCAGCGCTGCATGAAGAGCATTGTTTTGGAGAACTTGGAGCCTATTCTGATTTATTTCAGATGTGTGCAGAGCAGGGCATTGCAATAGTCCAGCTTGGATCCTATGAGGGCATTGGCCATAGTGAGGCGATTGTCAGTGGAGAGGAATGTTTTTCTCGCTCGTACGAGTTTCATAGCGTAGGCAGCTGTGAAAGTAATGTGGTCAATTTGGTGAGCCATGCTGAGTGAGGTGTCGATATAGATGCCCAATGCTATCACTGAGCAGGAGACAGGAATCTTGTGGTCGCCAATAATGAAGAAGCGGGTCATGGTTCACAAGGCAGGCTTTCGTGCCAACTAGAAGGAGCTCTGTTTTCTCATTGTTCAGAAAGAAAATGTGCTGGGCCAACCAGGTTTGGATTGTTTCGTAAACAGTATTCACATTGGTGCAGTCCTGTGCATGGACACCTGTTAGAGAGATGAGAATTTGGGTGTCATCTGCTCAGTTTCTGAAGGAGATGCCCAATGAAGCGAGATTGTCAAATAGCAGTTTTGTACATATATTATAGAGGTTGGGGGAAACACAGGAGCCTTGCGGGACCCCACAAGCGTTAGTAGTAGGGGGAGCAGCAGCATCACCTGCGAAAACTCTGGATGTTCTGTTGTCAAGGAAGGAAGTGATCCAGCTGGCAGCTTCCGGAGAGAATCACGCTACTGAGGTGAGATGGTGGCACAAGGTCTTATGATCAACGAGATTCAACGCAGCTGATCTGTCAAGCATCAACGAGAGAGAGAGAGCTCTCCTAAATCATTGGCATCATCGAGTTGGTTCTTTAGGTGTTGATTACGTTCCTTCTCTTACTAGACTTGCTCTCCTATCTGAGTTCAGTAGCTTAATGATCCTTCTCTTATCCTGTAATGCTTTGGATGGGCCTCTTTCTCCCTGGGTCGTATTATCTGACAATCACCCAACCCCTGCCTTTTGGGTTTCTCCTATTTCTTTTTTCAATGGGCCCACTTTTGTCTCCTAGCTCTCCCCTTTGTTCTTTTTTCTGTCCCACTCTGCTTCCGTTGACTACCTCACATGGCTCTCTTTAGTTCTGTACCGTCGTGCATGCATCATGGTTTCATGGGCCACCTCTGATGCTCACTCGTTTCCCTCGCATGTCTAAAGTTCACAGGCCCCCTCACCATCTCTGTTCTATAAAAGAGAATGGGGTAATACATGCTCCTGGTCCATCGCATGGTCTTTTCTTTCAAGTTGGTGATCCCTTGCACACAGCCTCGCTCTTGGAACTGTTCTATGCTTTGGTTTTCCCCGGCATCTGACACCTGTCCTGATTCAGTTCTTCTGTGTCTCTCAGTTACAGGCTGTATCAGACATCTAACAGCAACATCCTCCAATGTGCTCCCTCTCTGCATGCGTCTGCTTCGCTCATTGACCTCTCAGTAGCCGGATCTTATTCCGCTGCCTCATGCTGGATCTCTGCATGATTGCGTCTCCTTGATCTTATAGAGACCTTCTGCTGATATGTGGTGCTATAGAGAGGGAAGAAGGCGTTCTCTTATAGTGGTCTTTGTTTCCCTGGCATAACTGTCCATTTCCTTTAGCTGTGCAGTACCTCACCAAACAATACATACATTTAGAACACATTTGTCATTATCCATTGTAATATGTCATATATAATTTCTTCCCCCCTTCTGAGGGAATCATAAGTGACTGGTGATGCTGCCATGAGTGAGTTGAGAGGCGATTCATACCAGTGAATGCACTATATAAATGGTTAATATTATAGCTTTATAGGT
This sequence comes from Ambystoma mexicanum, assembly GCF_040938575.1. NCBI lineage: Eukaryota > Metazoa > Chordata > Amphibia > Caudata > Ambystomatidae > Ambystoma > Ambystoma mexicanum. The sequence goes on from NC_090923.1 coordinate 1,031,669,163, forward strand.
AGCAACCCTATAGACTATCAACTCATATAGGTGTGATACTTTTTTATAGCACACACTGAACGGAATCACTGCAAATCCAATATTGGTAGTAAAGGACCATAGGGGTCAAGAGGTAACATGATCTTCTCAGGTTGAGATGATTCCGCCCTCCTCTTGTGTTGGAAGTATGAGAGGAGTCAGTCCACAGCTGGGCAAGAGGCTTGCCCTGGCATCTACCTGATTCAGTTCTATGTGAAATTAGCACTTTTTAAAGGTCTCAGGCGAAAAAGACTGATTTCCAAAGACCAATTTTATTTTGCACGCACAACCAGCATTGTAAATCATTTCGAAAAGGATGTGTTTGTTTACTTTTCTATTTTTTTTAATTCGGGGGGGGGGGGGTTTGCCACCCGAACCCCTAAAGCTCCACCGTGCCCCACCCACACACACCCCCATGTCCCCACCACCTTGCCCCCCAGGGTTACCTCAAACTCGTTTTTTTCCCTGACCACCCTCGCTTGCCCCATGCCCCGTACCTCCCCTCCCCTTCCAAAACTCCCCCAAACTAAAACACACACAGACACACAACACACACACCAACACACACCCACACTTACCCGTTCTTCTGCAACTCCGCTTACGGGTCCTGGTGATCCTGTCAGCCCCGACGCATACTCATGTAGGGCAGGGGCGTGGCAGTTTGATTTAGAAAGATCGCTCTGTGTGGCCACGAAGCTGTCTTTATAAATCGTTTTTTTTTGCAGTCAGGGAAAGAAAATAAGCTCATTTCACATAGGACCCCTGATTCTCCTGGTGGAAAACGTGGCAGAACAGCCATGGCAAAACTCTCAGGAGGGGAGCCTGGTGCTTCAAAATTCAATACAAGACTTTCCATACAAGTTCTATTTAAAATAATGTCCATATTTGTTGCTGTACGGGAAAAGGAAACATCAGATTTACAGGTTAGAAACTTTGTAAAATGGATAGCTCAAGTCTTGGTAATGTGACCCTGACAAGTTGCGGCCACTGGGAGGGTTCAGAGTCAACTGGGGACCTCTGGGCACCAAGTCTGCGCAAGGTAGGGTTAGTATATCCCTAAAACAGCGTTTATTCTAAAGGGAATAGCCTGCACTTTGGTCAATGTAGTAGCGTAAAGACAATAGGATAATGCGCGGTGCTAGAGGAAAGCATCGGCATGCTGACCAAAAGCTTAGACATAGTTTTGAATGTCAAAGCTAGGCACTTATTAAGCAGCAGTCTGTAATATCTTATTGTGTAATCATCATGGGGTTCTGTGTTCCATGTATCACCTTCAGTTTAGCTGTTTATAGGGTGGAACATGGAACATGGAAGGCAAAGGGAAAAATGCCTAGGAAGAATGTTCTGTTGCCATTTATCATTATGTTGGTGAGAGAGCCGGTGGGCTAACCATTACACTCAATAAAATAATCAACCATACTTATATGGTGTGAGTGTACATCATTTCAGTGGTGATGAGGATGGGATGGTCGTGAACGGCAGCCCACCGAGTAGCCGTTCAGCCATGAAACCTATTGAAGCAGAGCAAGCGGTCACTGGCTCCTGGATATACATTGAAACTGCCTCGGATTGACGAGATTGAGGTGGAGAGACAGACGCTCCGTCTTGAATGCTACGAGCTTGTTAAGGCACATGAATTGTGGCTGCCATGCGTTGAATTTATACTGGAAACTAGGCGGCTCAGCAAGGTGTTTCAGAACTTTACAAGGCAAAGAGTAAGTCAATAGCGCTGTTCTGATCATTGGGTGACACAGCATAGTTAAGTAAGCCAGAATACCGTGCGTAAATTGAGTCAGTCAAAGACCTGCATTTTTTAAATCTCACTCCATGCCCACACACTCCAGTGCATTTCCAGAGCAATAGAATTTCAATACGCACCTTCCAACTTTCGGATCGAGCATTCTTCCTCACCACGCAAGCCTCGCGGTGCACTGTGTGCGAAAATACTAGAGTAAAGCACCACTCTATGTCCACTCTGCGTGCCTCCATTTTGTTGTCTCCATAGTAACTGGCTGTAAGTAAACAGGTAAGGGCGCACAGCGAAAGTGAAAGACGAAAACGCTAGAGTAAAGGACCCTGTCACATCCACTCTGCGTGCCTCCATTTTGTTGTCTCCATAGTGACAGGCTGTAAATAAACAGCTAAGCACGCACCAAGGCAAAAGTGAATGACACTTGTATGTTTAGAGGCTCACCATCCATTGTATCTCACTAACAAACCTCAAAAGCAACAATCACGCTAAACGAACACCATTCTTTTCTTTGTCGTTTCGAATAGTTAATACAGTTAACTGAATCAATTTACAATTGCTACTAGAGAAAGAGTTCATACAGAATACAAACTCTGGGTCACAAACCTGATACATTATCCGTGAATGCATAATATTCACACATCCAACACTACAAAATTAAAGGAAAGAAATAAACATACTAAACGTGTTGTGAAATACCAAGCATTACTGTTCAAAGTTAAAAGGAGATTCAACACTGCAAAAGAAATCCGTTATTACCTGCACAAGTGTTCAACCAACAGTAACAATTCAAAGCATCCAAGGGATTCCGCTTCCACACTATTTCTTAGACACAAAGGGTGAACCTGTGTTGCCTTGGAAAAGATGGAAGAAACTCTTTGAACATCACGTCCTTGCTGCTCATGGCTTAAGTTTTGCCAATGAAAGAAAAAAGTGCCTACTTATACATTGTTTAGGAAACTATAGGCAAGAACAATTTGAGAATCTTGCACCTTTAGCAGAGGAAGAATCGAGGGGACTCACAGAATATGAAAGGTGTGTCAAAATGTTGGATCTACATTATGAGAAATCTGTTAGCATTGTTCTTGAAAGATATCATTTTGGTAAGCGAAAGCAAGAACCTGGAGAAACAGTAGAACAATTTATCACTGCCTTGCGAGGTTTAGCAACCACATGTGAATTTGGAAACAATTTGGATGAACGATTATGAGATCAATTTATGCTTGAATGCTGTGACAGAAAAGTAAGGGAAGCATTATGGTCCAAAGGTAATCCATCTTTAGAAGTAGTTATTAGAGTTGAAAAGAAGTAGTGCATGCAAACAAATGTGTGAGAGAGCTTGAAAAAAGAACAGAAACTGATAATAAGAAACAAGACATGTCTCAGTTACCGTAAGTTTTGGTGGGTCAAGACGATAATACAACCAGAAGTAAACCATTTTGAAAAAAATATACAATGCATGTAAAGAAAAGGGGAACAAAATTAAAGGAAAGAAATGAGATTCAAGACCGGTGAAGATGTTATCGATCTGATAGCATACATCATTTAGCAAGTATTGAAGACTGTCCAGCAATTAAAGAAGTGTGCAAGAGACATAACAGGAAAGGATGAAGGGGCCCCTGAGGGACCCTCGGATGTGGAAACAAGGCACAATCACCACACACGAACCGATACGCCAGACACAAGGTTGTATTCCCAAAATATAGGGTGTATTGCAAAACAAATAGTCCCAGTTGGCCAAATTGTCCCATGCCCCGCGACGTGTGTCTAACAGACCTCGGGGGACGCAAGAGAGCGAAAATCGTACATCAGTTACATATATACAAAATGAGCATTTTACAATCAGTAATGACACTTTTGACACATTTGATGCCGCCCCTAATTCATTCCCTTTGAAGTGGAGGCGATGATTGCCCATGGTGACGAATATGACATTTTAGATCACTATATTTAGTAACAGTTTGCAATCTCGAATTTATAGACACTATTCTTTATTTGTGAGAACACAGCGCTTCTGTTTGCATGGACAAGCTGCGCGTAGGGGGACTGGCACATTCCAGGCCTTACTATCTCCTGGTTTTGATTCACGCTCTAGAGGTCAGCTTGCTCTCCAGGGCCTCACAGTGCTCAGAAGGGGGGCCGTAAAGAAGAACATAATTCATACCCTTTAATATTAGTTTTGTGCATTGCTATTCTTTTAAGGAGACTCACTGGCATCTGTGTACTGATTAAAATGCCTTGCTCCTTGCCTTCAAGGATATGTGCGGGAAGGAACCGGGCATTTCTGTCTGGCTCTCCAGCATATTGTTTCAACATGTCTTTAGTAACCTTGGACCATTGAAGCGGAATAATATCTACAGCAAAGCATGAGGCAGAGTAGCAGCGTTAGAGAGAACAGAGAGAGAAAACAAAATGGCG